>NC_059137.1:86927084-88240234 GCF_020740605.2 Lemur catta
TGTGCAGCAACACTTAGATGCATCCAAAATCAATCTGGCCTTTGGCCCAGCACTTAACTCTCAGGGTGGGGCCTACTTTGTAAATGTTGATAATCCAGAGAAAATGAGCTTTACAGTCCAAGGAGAGCTGGGTATCTTCCAGTTCTGCACAATCAGAAAATCACATTTAACAAAAGATGTTCTGGAAAAATATGTCGCTTGAGCGATGAATATCTAATTGAGGGAAATGGTAAATCAAGCGTTAATGGGAGAGTATGTTTGCCCTCAAGATTCACAGTTTTGATGGGTCTTCTTATACTAGTTTATTGTGGTTATTTTATTGCTGGTTATTAGTTTTTAATTGTTTCTTTGTTTTTTGCTCTGCTCGATTGTCTATGGGCCTGTGCAGGCGCCGTGGGTCTACCCACCTTCTGCTCTCCACCCAGGAGCAAGTCCGGGTCTGGCCGTTGTGGGGAGACTGGCTTCCCTCCCCCCCACACTGTGTGGGGGACGTTTGGAGGAGCCAGGAGTGTGTGAAATGGTGGCGTAGGGTTGTCACGGGAGAAACTGAGGCACAGGAGCCAAGCCAAGTCAGCACAAGACCAGTGTACACTATGTCAACATACTGATATCACCTGAAAGGACAAGGAACAGGAGCTGTACCTGAATCTCCACCTGAGCCTCAGAAGGGGCCTTGAGCATCGTTGGCATTGAAACCATGGCCTGTCTGCAGCTTGTCGATTCTGGGAGTGGATATCCCGGAGATGTTGCAAGAGAAACCCGGACACTGTGGTCTCATGGATGTGGGGGCACACGAAGGCCCCTCCAGCCGCTGCGTGGGCAGGGCAGCGGGTGAGGCTCCCTGGCTGCTGTGGGAGACTCCCAAGGCACCGGCGCTGGGTGCCGACTCCCCTGTCCTGCCTTTGCTCTGTGCCTTTTCCGGGAACAAGGATGCATGTTCACGGCAGTCCTATGGGAAATGGCTGAGCCCTCAAGTGCCGCTGTGGGAACTGTGCGTGGAAATAGCAATTCTCCTGTCACAGATAAAGAAACAGATAAGCAGTAGTAAAGGGCACAGCATCGTTTGAGCCCCTGTTAATGTGCAGGGTGCTGGCAAAGATACTGTGAACCTAGCCGTGTTGGCGAGGCTATGAGGTAAGGCCCTCCAGGCAAGGCGTCCGGTGTTAATGGGTGTACGGTCAGTGCGCAGGAAATGTCAGCTGCTGATTGTAGTTCTACTCTTAAAAGATAGCTTGCAATTTCTTTTCAAAAGTAGAATTCAGCCTTAGAGAAAAGTCACCCAGGGCTGGGATGATTCCAGAAAATGTTATAGAGCGGGTAAAGTTTGACTTGGGGCTTGCAGGATGGACAGGGTTTAAATAAAAAGCAGGAAGGGAGGTGTGGGAGGGGGCTGGTGGGAAAACTGCCCACAGGACTGTCCACCTCCAGGAGAACCTGCAGATGAGGTGGGGCCTCACTGCAGATGAATGGGCAGACAGACAGGGCTGGGGTGGTGGTCCCCAGTCAGGGGAGGCAGGTCAGCCCCTGTGCTGCCTGCCATGGCTCATGAGTGGGGGTCAGACCTGGGCAGGCCACCCCATGCATTGTCAGCCCAGACTCAGAACTGCTTTTCGTTTTTGGAGTTAGCACAGGGCCTTGGCCGACATATGAAGGTTCCTGCCAGCACTGGGCATTCCAGCTGACCTTGGCCCAGCCCTCCATGATCTCAGACAGCTCTCACGGAGGGGGTGGAGAAGGGTCAGGGGACAGTTCCAGGCAGAGCATGGACGGACATCAGCTCAGATGGGGTTTCCACAACAACCGACACCTCGAAGCTCCAGGACTCTGGAAGAAATCTCTGCAAAAAAGCAATGGGCCATCTCAGAAAATCCAAGAGCCCCAGACTGATGTAGGGAGGGAATGAAGTCATGGGTGGCTGAGGCTGTCGCACCCCAAAGTGCAGAGCCCATGTCATTGGCAAGGGGTCCATGTGTCTCTGAATCAAATTTAGGGCTATGGCTTAAACATTATGAAAGTAAAAAACTCTCCACTGGATACACACAGTGGGCTGTTTTAAATTAACCTCATTTGGTCTTAATTAGATATCTAAATACTCAAATAATTTTAAGTTACAGTACGTGAGTCCACTGAAGGCAAATTCTACCTTGATAGGTTGGGTGTGCTTTATCATCAACATCACGGGAGGCCGACCGATGTTGCCACTGGGGTTGAGGAAAGTGTGCAGGGCCTGGTGGAAGGATAAGAATTCACAGCCACGGAGAGAGCCTCTGCTGGGCTCACCACCTTCCCTCTCTCTGTTCTCCCTAACTTGCTGCCCCTGTTGGCCAGCATGAATAGATTCATTTATATCTAACATTCAGACCTCTGAATTTTAAGCCAAACTCAAAGACCATGTGATTTTCATTGCCTTCCCTTTCTTCCTTTAACCTCAGTGGAAGGGGGTCCCATTTTTACAGGTTTGCATTGTTTCCTCACCCAGCTCTGGCCTCGGCTGCCCGCGCACGCCGTGGCCACCCGGGCAGTGCTCAGCCTGTGCGGCTCTGCCTTCCGTGGCCGCGTGCTCAGAGCCCAGGGAGGACCTACGGCCCGTCTAGACCCCATTTCTGGAGCTGGTTCCTGCCCCAGGGGAGGCTGTCTGGGAAGTGCGGGGTTCTTCCCACATCACCCCAGAACTCATCAGGGAGGTTTCGGAAATTGGGCGGGCCTCAGTCAGAGTCCATCCTGGCTTTTTGTCCTGAGAAAATCCTGTTTCTCTCCGGGTAAGTGGGGATAAAGTTCCCCAAGCTCCCATGTGGCAGAAGAGGACTGACTGGCCGGCATTTCCTAGTGCCCTGAGAGGTCCTGTTGGAGGCTTTATCGGGGCGGTGTGTGCCCGTTACATGATTAAACGCTCCGGGCACTGGATTTCCCTTCCCGGTAGCTCCGGCCCCCACACGGCTTCCCGTGACTTCCCTCCGTCACTAGCAGCTCGGCCTGTGTGCAAAGCCCTCTCTGCAGCCCCGACCTGACCAGCCATGCGAGTGCTTCAGCAGTGCCTTTCCCCCACGGCGCTGCCGGCCCCTTCGTGGAGACCGCCCTGTCAACGTCTGCCCCCGTCTATCTTTCCGCAGGAGGCTGTTTTCAACACCCTTGCTGGAGTCCGGCCTGCGCGCGGCACTGACGCCGGAGCCTCGGTCCGCGTTTCCCTGAGATGAACGCTCCTCGGGCGCCCTCTCGTGGACGCTGGCGCTAGCGCCGGTGAACGCCGAGCGATGGCAACCGCCCTCCCGCCGCGGCCCGCGCCGGCCCGCGGGAACGAGACCCTGCAGGAGCACTACAACTACGTGGGCAAGCTGGCGGGCAGGCTGAAGGAGGCCCCTGAGGGCAGCACGCTCACCACCGTCCTCTTCTTGGTCATCTGCAGCTTCATCGTCCTGGAGAACCTGATGGTTCTGATTGCCATCTGGAAAAACAATAAATTTCACAACCGCATGTACTTTTTCATCGGCAACCTGGCTCTCTGCGACCTGCTGGCTGGCATCGCTTACACGGTCAACATTCTGATGTCTGGCAAGAAGACCTTCAGCCTGTCTCCGACGGTCTGGTTCCTACGGGAGGGCAGCATGTTCGTGGCCCTGGGGGCGTCCACCTGCAGCTTGCTGGCCATTGCTATCGAGCGGCACTTGACGATGATCAAGATGAGGCCTTACGACGCCAACAAGAAGCACCGCGTCTTCCTTCTGATCGGGATGTGCTGGCTCATCGCGTTTTCGCTGGGCGCCTTGCCCATCCTGGGCTGGAACTGCCTGCACAACCTCCCCGACTGCTCCACCATCCTGCCGCTCTACTCCAAGAGGTACATCGCCTTCTGCATCAGCATCTTCACAGCCATCCTGCTGACCATCGTGGTCCTCTACGCTCGCATCTATTTCCTGGTGAAGTCCAGCAGCCGCAAGGTGGCCAACCACAACAACTCCGAGCGGTCCATGGCCTTGCTGCGCACCGTGGTGATTGTCGTGAGTGTGTTCATCGCCTGCTGGTCCCCACTCTTCATCCTCTTCCTCATCGACGTGGCCTGCAGGGTGAAGGCCTGCCCTGTGCTGTTCAAGGCCCAGTGGTTCATCGTGCTGGCTGTGGTCAACTCCGCCATGAACCCTGTCATTTACACGCTGGCCAGCAAGGAGATGCGACGTGCCTTCTTCCGCCTCGTCTGCAACTGCCTGGTCAGGGGCCCAGGGGCCCGCGCCTCGCCCACCCAGCCTGCTCTCGACCCGAGCAGAAGCAAATCGAGCAGCAGCAACAACAGCAGCCACTCCCCGAAGGTCAGGGAAGACCTGCCCCATGCAGCCACCTCGTCCTGCATCATTGACAGAAGCCAAACACTCCAGAATGGGATCCTCTGCAAGTGACATGTTCACATGCCCACCCTGCAGCTATGTTCTTGCAGATCGCATGCGTCGCTTCCACGTGGGCCCTTCAAGAGTGTGACTCGGGAGAGCTACCTCACTGTGCCCAAGGCCTGCCCAGCGTGGAGCCTCCTAAGGAGCGGACCCCAGGACTCTGCAGCCCATTGCAGTGTGGACTCTGTGCCTTGTCCATCCTGGGCAGCAGAGTGTTCTGAATGCATGAAGCTGCTGATGTCATCTGCCGCCTGCCACTGAAGCTGGGACACCACTCTCTGTTCCCAGACAGGGGAGGTCGTGGGCTGCACACGTACGTTTCTCAGTGTGCCTCTGGGTGATGTCTGGATAACTTTACACTACATTTATTGTGCACAGAATGGATGCCTGTATAGCCTACATTTCTATGTTCCACAGTTTGTGTTCCGGGTGTGTGCTGTGTGGCACCTACATGAAGTCTCAGTACACCACACAGTTATGTCACAGGTTATACAAGGGTGTTCTGACAGAACCCCCAGGTACAAGGATATGGTTGTGACTTAAGTGGACATGCTGTTCCCAGTCTTCTCAGACTGACATGAAGTCTTGTGTTAAGCAAGTTTTTAAAGGCCCAAATTCTCAAAAAGGGCACCTCTGAGGCTGGGCCCAGTTGTGTGGGTCTGACCCAAATGAGCCCTGTGTTTCTTCAGTCATGTGTCCCTGCATCATTTTAAGCACATCCCAAAGCCAAATCACATGATAGTTTTGGGGTTTCTGCAAATTCCTGAGAAGCCAGCCAAGATCTCCCAGAGGCCTGTGCCCGCAGACCAGCCACAGAAAGAAGCCGCGAAGGCAAAGTGGGAGCAGGCAGCCGGCCTGGCTCACCTTCCCACGTCACGGGCTGGTGGCCTGCTTCCCGTGATAGAGGGTGTCCCTGCCATGAGGAGAGGTACACAGACAGCACTTTGATTCCACATCAGAAAAGCACCAAGTCAGAAATCCCCCATGGTGTCACAGCGGAGTAGCAGTTCCATGGCTTCCTGAGAGCTGGCAGCAACTGCAACTAGTGAGAGTGTCCAGTTGTCAGGCTGGGAGGGGTGACCTGGCAGTGCACACAGCCACCGTGACTAGTGAGAGTGTCTAATTGTCAGGCTGGGAAGTGTGACCTGGCAGTTTATGCTTCTTCAAAGAGAGGTATTGAATCATAACCACATGATACTGTAATTTAACTTTTCAACGTAAGTTGAACCTATATCACCCTGTTTACCTTATAAAGGAATTACTTAAAAGATATTTTTGTACATGTTCTTCCCCAAGGATTCGACATCCAATACAAATAGATGAAAAGTAAACATGTTTGTAGAGCTATGATAAGTACACAGCTGCTGTGTTGAGGTCTTTATAAGAATAAGAACGAAAATAACCAACCTTCAAAAGGATTCTTACTTGGGTGAACCTCACTTCAAAATCCCCTAAAGTCTTTTAGGTTCAATGAGAATTTTGCCTGAGTAAAACTTAAAAGACTAATCTTAACACACTAACTTTTTCTGAGAGAAATCGATGCTTGTTTGTTATCTGATGCAAGTCACTGTGATCGAGGAACATGCCCAGGCGTTCTGGGCGACCTCCATGGACTGACCAAAGACTTTTCTAATTTTTTGTCACTCATGAGATAAAACCTATTTGTAAGATGTTCATTAGGGGTGTTTTGTGTTGCCTTCTCCACATTCCTGAAAAGTAGCTTATCACCTTATCAAATAGCATGAGATAAGACATTATCTCATGGGCATTTCTAGAAGAGTAAAACATTAAGGTACCGGGTTAAGAAAAAGCAAAAGCATCCGGGAGCCAGAATGTTTGGTATTGCATTTCCATGACTAGAACTTTATGTCATAGTTGTGAGCGGCTTTGGGGGCTTTGATCTCTCTGTTGCTGATGTTAGTCACCCTTTGTTCCATCCCCGGATGTCCCAGCACCTTCCAGCGTCATCTCTTAGCGCTTCTAGGGAGCCCACGCGCACCATTCCCACTAGGAGGTATTGATGTTTGCGGTGTGACATATGGCTCCTTTGAGATAACACAAGACTTTTAAGCAATCTGAATGTAAAATATACCAAAAATATAATTGTGCTCATTTGATATATGCAAAAACTAGTCACCTTTGATAGCAACAGGCACATGCCTAACTAGCTGGGCAGCTGGAGATCATTTAGCAGCTAAGTGTTTCAGAGCCCTAACCCTGAAGTTTGGAAACAGATGATCTTGTACACCACAGCAGAGAAACTACGTGTAAGATCTCTTTTCAGTTAGTAACCTTTATTATTTCCAATGTATGTTTGTTAAAAAATAAAAATAAAAACCACTCTTGAGAGTCCACGTGGTGGGATTGTGCTATTGTTTTCCCACTCCCCCGGCCCTGGCAGCCTGCGAAGTTGGGGGCTTTCCTCTCACCGGGTACCTGTGTCTCTCAGCATTTTGGAAATTAAACCACAGTTAGAACCCCAAATAGCCTTTTCTCCCTTCTAATTCCCCACTACCATAGATGGTATCTTAATGAACCTTTGCTGCACTGGGCACCATCCTACACAGTTTTGATAGATCACACTGTTTTGAGGAAGGGAACTGGACAGCCCTTTTGACCCAGAGAACATTGTGAGACCCATGGCAGCCACAGCACAACCTACAGAGATGGGACATTGGGCTCTGCTCCACTGGCTGCTGTTTATGCAACAGGAGAGAAGTGGCCAGAACCAGCCCTTGTACTCTAGCTTTCTCTCGTACGAGTGGTCAGTGTTAGCCTCTCTGTCCTGTGTGCTACATAAAGAGGAGGCCAGCGTTCGGCGTAACTGTCCTTGTGGTGATGCTTGTCACAACTGGTGATGAAATGCCTCCGACACAACCAAGGACCACAGCCTTCTGGTGCAGCTGTCGCCCTCCGGTTCATCCGAGGTGAACGAGGTGCCTCATCTAGATCACATCCCCAGGGATGCTTCTGCCAGGATGCCATTTTCATTGCACAGCCTTGACGGATGGAGTGAGGCTTTGCTGTGATTGTTTTTAAGGAAGTCTCCTGGGGAATACCTGAGAATCCTTACTTCCTAGGGAAAAGTTCCAAGCTCCCCTCCTCTCCTTTGTGAGGCAGTATAAGATCCATCATCCAAATGAAGAGACTTTTCACAATAGCCTTTATTGCCAGCAGACTTACATTTATAGTTATTTAAACAATTAACTATTTAGAAAATGGTTGTTTCTCTCAACCCTTGAGCCATAGCTATTCTGCATTGGTAAGAGCCTTTCACAGAAATGTAACAAGGTGCATTTTATAGAAAACATCTAATTGAATGACCAATTCCATGCTTTTAAATTGTATCTACAAGTGCAAAACCTCAACACCCAAATGTTTTTAGTATCTAAGTCAAATATCCAAAGGGTTTGCTACATGATCAGAAATGTACACACCACTATTCTGATAATAAAGGCACATTTTCCAATAACCAGTTATAACGAGAAGTGCAGCATTACCTAAACTCGGTGTGTCATGGGTCACAGTGACGACACGATGCTATGTGATACTCCACTTGGCGATCCCAGAAGCACAAGGATGCACCAGACGCATCACAAGGGCTCATAATGGGAAACCACAGCATTTCCCGAAAGAGTGAAGGGCCTCACCGGATTCACTGAAGGGGAAGAGGGAACTCAAGCCAATTCTCTTCATCTATTGGATTGTCCATTCTCCAAAAGGTTGGCCGAATTACTTAGGTTTTATCATTTTTCACAGAGCAAAGATTAGAAAACTTCATGTGAATTCTGTATTTCCACTCCTCTGGGATGTCCAAAAGGCCAAGTCTGTTCCAATATCAAAGTAGAAAGTGGTGAATTGGCAATAGGCCAAGACACAGAACATTACAGCCATTCTTTTTGTTTCACAAAAGTTAATGGAAACAAAATTTTCAAATAATATTCATTTATCAATATGTATAGTTTGCCATCCAAATGGTTTTTAAAGAGTAATAAATATGTCATTATTACACATTAAGTTTACATAGAGTTGTCTCCTAATCCTGGGATTTAAACACCAAATGTTTAATTCTGAATACAAAGAAACATTCACATACTTAATTTTACAATATTTTGGAACAAGTTATATTCAAAAGTCAAATGAACAGAGAATATTTCACTTGCAACCTACACACAGTTATTACAAAAAAAGGTAACTCAATGTTCAAAGATGGGTTTGTCCATTAATTTCTGCTTTATTAATTGTCACTTGATTTTGGTGGTTAGAAACTTTGGTTGTGGTAAAATGTCTACATGAGTGAGAATTCATGACCTCAAAAGCTCAGGACTAGAGCATTCACTCTCCGTGTGCATGTTTTTCTACCTACAGCATTTCAAGGTAAGAACAAAATAGAAAGTTAAAATTGTAAGAGATTTTATTTCTAGTGCTTTCTTCAGTGAGAACAGTTCTTCTAGCCCCAGGGAAGGAGCTTGTGTGTTTGGGGCCTGAGGGATTCATGTATTCAGGGCATCCATGGCAGCAGGGAGGAGGAAAGAAGGCAGGCTGGGAGCACCTCCCACCCACTCTAGCATCCCTGCTGATACTGGTGACTTCCCTGCCCCGTCCTGAGCCTTTCTCGCTCTCCTCTGCCCCCTCTAACACTCAGCACCAGATCCTGCTCTGCAGACCCTGCACAGCGTCCCCAGACAGACCTGGGTGCTCCACCCTTGCTGATCCTATGGAACTCGGACGCACCAGTACTGTAAGGCTTGCCACACTCCAACATGCTTGCGTGTGTATGTGTGCATTTCCTACTAGATTGTAAACTCGGGCAGAAACCTTGTCTGTTCACTTCTCTGTCCCATGAGCCCAGTAGAGGGCCTGCCACATATGACTAATGCACAAATGCGGCCAAGGTTGGTTAGAAAAGCTGGGCTGCTGCACCAAGTGTATGCAGCTGTACCTGGAACACAACACTGGAACCCCAAAGCACCTCACTACGAAGACAGCCTCCTCTGCCACGCCTTCCCCTCCTCCTTCCCCGCCATGCTCTGCCAGATGCTGGTCCTCCTTCTCCCTTCTTCTTACCTTTATCCTGCCCCCACCCTCTTCTTTCCCTGTCTTCCCCCACTGGCTCCTCTGTCGTTTCCACAGTGGGTGCCCCCAAGCCCTGCTGCCTCATGTTCCTGCTCCCTTTGTGCTGGGGTCCCACACCTGCAGCAGCCAGGACCCTCCTCCGTGGTGGATCCCACTGCCTGCCAATCCCCAAACGCTTAACATTTGTTTGACTTTCTAGTTGTCGTCAGTTACAAAACCAAAGCCCAGGGCAGAGTCCCAAGGTGCATAGCACAGAGCAAATCTGCGTGAGTACTCAGAGAGAAATGCAGATCTGTTTTAGTCGATGTAAGTATATGCATGTATGTATGTACATATGCAATTCACATTCACAAGTCCTGGTATAAAGTTGCAATTTTTCTGGCTGCTATAAAATGTGCCAGTTTTAAAAGTGTGCATTTGTTGCTTGCAAACTTATAAATATGTATAAACCCCATTATAAATAAATTGTTGCTGGCAGATGGCATTTGAGCTGCCAGCAACGGTTGCATGGAGTTGTAAATGCTTATTAATTCTCCACTTTTAAATTCACAGCATGGGCCCTG
Organism: Lemur catta; assembly: GCF_020740605.2. Taxonomy (NCBI): domain Eukaryota; kingdom Metazoa; phylum Chordata; class Mammalia; order Primates; family Lemuridae; genus Lemur; species Lemur catta. The sequence continues at coordinate 86,937,103 of NC_059137.1, forward strand.
AGATCTATGACATGAAGTAGTATGAAAACATAATCATAAATTAGAGGGGAAAAAGCCATCAATAAGAGACAGGTAAGGGCTGGAAACAGACTCCAGACCAGCCACACCAGCACCACCTTTCGATTTATTTGAAATGCAAACTCTCAAGCCCGCTCCAGGCCTCTGGAGTCAGGAACTGGGGGGTGTGCAGGGCTGCAATCTGTGTCTGAGCCAGCCTGACGCCTGCTCATCACCAACACCTGTCTCTCTGCACAGCACTCTCCTTGCTTAGGAAGTGTGTCAGATGTGCACAGGGCGAGTCAGAAATTGTTCCCAGAAACAGCCTCCCACCCATGGCAGACTGGTGGATGAATACCCCGGCTTTCTCCCCTCTCTGCCGAACTGACTCTGAGGTGCGTTCAGCCCTGTCTCGCGGGTTCCCTAGTGGGAGTAAGCCCCAGTGGTCCACACCACGGTAACTGGCTTGCTAACGTACTCCTTCCTTACAGCTGTCTCCCCTGCTCCCCATCGTCACCCGGGTAAATGACATACACTGGGAGCCTCTCCCGGGCCCCCTGGAGGAACACAGCTAAGACAGAGGAAATAGAAATACTGCTTCTTTCCTCTGAAAACTCAGGGCTTTATGCATTTGGAGACAGAGCACAGACGTAGAGCCCGGGAGAGAGGCATCCTTTGCCGTTTTCTCCGGGGTGAGGCCCGGGAGAGAGGCATCCTTTGCCGTTTTCTCCGGGGTGAGGGACTTTAGTAAGTCCTGTGCTGTTTCTGAGATTCATCCTCAGCACGTCACATGGCTCCAGTTCCCTCAGCTGAAGAACGGGGGCCCCTCCAGCTGGACTATTTTATAAGGCTCCCCTCCTTGCCATCCCATATGCAGCTGACACTTCTTGGTTGGCCATATGTTCCAGGAATCGTGCTCATCCACTGTGTCTTTCTTGGAACTCACTGTAAAAGTTCCACTGGAGAACCGGAGTATCACTCTGAAACCTGCTGCAAAGAGCCGTCTGGGTCCTGCAGTGATCTCTTTGCAACCTTCCCACAACCCCCCGCCCCACTATCAGTCATTCCGGGTGTGCCCGAGCTGAGGCTGGATGGAGCAGTGCCCCTGATGCTGGCACTGCCTGGGGAGGCCTGTGGTCCGAGGCTTCTGCCTGGCTCAGCCCAACAGGAAGGAAATGTGTGATTGCCTTCATGTGGCGACCAGTTCAGAGGAAATGAGGACCAGGGTGTCCGTCTTAAAGCACTGCTTATATAAAGGAGCCACCCCAGTGTCTGATGCTACTGGAAAGGAAATCTTCATTTCAGGCGCTGGGGCCACCTTCAGAACCCCAGGGCGGGCACAGAGGCTGGGTATACATGTTCACTGTGTGCCTCGGCACGTGGGCACCTTTGGGTCCACCCTCCCCCAGGGCCTGTCCCCTCTTCTAAGCCAGGCCTTCCCCTCCACACATGCCTCATCACTTCCTGCCTTCGTTTGAAATGATCCACGACCCCCTCCACCACCAGGAGACCCTCAGTGACAACACATTTGACCCAATCAGGCCTTTGTCCATCTGTCCCAACATCTGAGGGGGCCTGAAATGCAACACTTGCTCATCAAGGCTGAGCAGGCACCCAGCTTCTGGCCCCTCAAACATACCGTGGAAAGCCCCAGCAGAGGCAGCTGAAGGTCAGGGTTTCAGGTACAGTCGTCTGACTGGTGCACATGGGACCGCCCACCTGATTCCACAGGGAGCCCCTGGGTGGTCAAAGTGACTCAAAGCACAGTGAGCGCCCCCCTGAGAGGTGGGCAGGTGTCTCCAGGGCCATCCCACAAGAGCAGAGAGGGGCTGTTTTAAGATTGCCAGCCCTGCCTGGCACTCCCAGCAGATACGGAGTTCTGGGTTGAATGTGGGGTGCCCATGGGAGGGGCAGCAGGGCCAGGGTGGCCCAGCACAGCCCGCAGTGACCATGCCCTGGAGCTCTGAACCCCTGGAGTGCACGGCACAGTGCCGTTCTGCCACGCCCAGGCCGAGACACAGTCCGAGCAACCATGGGGAAGAGGGGCCCAGGTTGGGCAGGGAGGAGGCCCCACTGCATTTGCCTCAGAATCCTGAGCTCCAAGCACGAACTGGCGCACAGGAGAGCTTGGGAAACTCGAAGTGAGCAGAATAGCTCTGCAGCCAGATGACTGCATGGCCCCAAGCAAGGTGTGGCACCCACTGAGCCTCAGTTTCCCCATGTGTGAAGTGAGGCTCACAGGAGTGGCCCATCACACAGCGCCTGAAGGAAGAACTGAGATAAACCCATGTGCATTCTAACACCCTTTACAACTGGAAAGGAATTAGAAAATCGCTGCCATCCACCTGTTGGCTAGAAGGAGTGCCAGTTTTTTCACTGGCACTGTTCCAGTGTAAGCAATCTTGTAATAGGAGCTTAAAATATGCATTCTGAATTAATATTGAAAAGAGAAATTTGACCCCAATACTTTTAATTTTCTAAATTGATTCCTATGCAAAAAAATATTTTCTGTATGTATATTGCCTATCACCATCAAAATAAACTTCACAGCAGAGTTACTAAAATCATGGATTACCATTTCTTAAGGCCCCCGGAGAGGAAAGATAAAGTAGGTCAGCCATTACGGTGCTCATGGCTCTTAACTTTCATTACTTACTTTGCTAGTGTTCCTTAACATTAGCATTTTGGCCTTGCACACGTGGAGAATGAAAGAATGTTGAAAGAAGGTCATTTTCTACATTTCTCTATGTAGCGTACACTCACACACAGGAGGGGCAGACCTGTATGTGTGTCTCCAGGGCTACAGGCCTCCCAGGGGACACAAGAACAGGGCAGCTGTCAGAGCCCCTGACGACACTGTCGCACAGCAGGAGCCTGGCCCAGTGTGCCTGCTCAGCCCCGCTGCTTCTGGAGAACTGGGAGCCGTAGCCGCCCTGAAGCTGGTTCGGGAAGCAGCAGGGTGGTCTAGTTCATGCCAGGCTCTGCGGAGTTCTGCTCTACTGCAGAACACCCTGGGACGCTGACTTGGATTTCAGTGGACCCGCAAAGGGCAAACCTGCAAAGAAGGCTACGCATGAAGGCTGGGACCTGTTTTGACCCATCCTCACCTGTTAGCCCTCCCCTGTCCTCCCATCTGGCCACACAAACCCCCAAAGCAGAAACGGGTTCACACCTTTAGCATTAGAACGTCACAGAATTACTAATCACTGGATGTTTGAAAGTCTCCCCTTAAAGCATCACATTTATCACCATGCAACTCTAAGTTGGAGCATCTCTCCGTTCAGCCGGCCGGGGCGCGCACCCTGCGGGCCTCGCAGGGACCAGAACCAAGGCTGTGGCACCGTGAGGAGGTGCCGGCGAATGAATGGATCCACCTATCTTTTACAAGACATCTGTCAATCACAGGGCAGTCTCAGCCCAGGTATTTTTAAAAAGTTACAAACATTGCCATCTCCTAACCCTGAATGACCCACCAGGACACGACAGTGCTCTATCTGGAAGGGAGGGAGCGAAGACAGTGTGGCGTGGGCGACACCCTGTGGCGGAGGCCCGCGGGAGGACGGCAGGCATTTCTCCCTCGTCACTCCGGAGGTGGAACCGCAAATGGAGTCCAGGGACTCCTGAGCCCCAGACCGAGCTTCCGCGCGCGGACCCAGGCCCGTCAGCCGGCGCCGCGTGTCCCCGGACCCCAGGACGGTGCTGCGCCTGCCTCAGCGGGGCCCTCGCTCGGGCCTCTCCCGTCGCGCAGAGGGAGGCGGCGGATTCTACTGCAGCTGCCACCAGAGGCCCTAGCTCGGCTGCCGGCCCGAGGATGTATAAACCGAGAATTTTCCTCGATTACGCTCTACAGGCGCTCATTTTGTCATCTCATGGATGAGAGCAAGGGCAGCATTTGTCCATGGAGACCTTGGCTGGCGAGGCTCATTTTGTGCCGTATTTGGCATAAAGCGAATTCCCAAGTGCCCGGGCACCACCAGGATACAAGGTGACGGGCTCCCGTGCTCAGCACGACCCGGGACGCGGGCGTGTCGCCTGCTCTGCAGCGAAGCTGCGGACAGTTGTCTGGCGCCGGAAGCCCCCAGCGCGCGGCGTGCGACGCGGGGAGCACGGAGGCACCGCCGGGAGGACGCCCAGCCCCGCCAGCAGGCACAGGGCCGGCGTTCCGGAGCGCTTTAAGCGCAGCGCTAGACATCTAGTACTTCTGTGTTTATCCCCCCCGCCGCCTCTCTTCCCCTTTCGAATTGTGCTTAGTAGGTAAAACTGCAAGTTACACCTTCCTACTGGAATTTCCTGGTGGAGTCAGTTGAATTAAATTTTTACCTGGACAACTACAGTCAAACTGTTTTTTTCATTAAAAACATACAGCACAGAACATTAGTCTTACATCTTTCTTAGTCTTAAAAAATATAAATATAGAGGGATAATTTGTACAGGATATATAGGTATGTACACCTTTAATATGCATATGAGAAACCTGGAATAAGTTTATGAAACTTGACCTTGAAAGAAGCCTTCCTTTTGGGGCTTTTGAAAACAGCTCTGAGCCACAGGCAGCTGCCCCAGTTCCTGCAGCCCTGACCGATCTGCCCAGGTCCTCCTGACCTGGCGCGGTGTCGGGAGAGGCGCTGGCCGGGTCACTGCTTCCTCTCCACCGGCTGCTGGAGGCACAGCTCGCTCCCGGCAGACACGATGGGCAGGTTGCTGTCCAGGTGGTGGTTGATGAGGTGGCTGATGCTGTCGAAGACTCTGTCCTTGGTCCGGATCTGTGCAGGAAGGAAGGAAAGGTTAAACACACCCCACAGACAGAAAAGAGAACATGCTTTGCTCAGAAGGAGAGGAGAAGGGGACCAGGGGCTGCCCAGGCTAACCACATCCGGAGGGGCCTGGAAACACACCCCACCCCCCACCTTCAGCAACCAGGGCCACCTCACCTCTCTGTCCTGTTCCCTCGCTGCCCCTCTTAGAATCGCTCCCAGAATCCTCTGTCCAGCGTCCTGCACAGCCCACACCAGGGTCTTCAGGCTCCTGTGCCCCTCCCACCTCCAAGCCTCTGCACGGCCAGCCCCTGGCCCAGAATGTGCTTCTACCTGGGAACCCAGCTCAGCCTCTGCCATGATGCCAGCACCTCCAGGCAGCCTCCCTTCCTTGCCCCGGCCTAAGGCTGGCATCCAGCATCCAGGCCTGCTCAGGGCTTCCACCGGGAACAACCCCACTGTTCCACATGGGTGCTCCAGGGAGGGTGAGCCGGGCAGGGGCAGAGGGGCAGTGCTCCATGTCCCTGGGCTCCCCGTTCCAGAGCCCAGCACAGTGCCTGCCCCACAGACTTTTCCTGAATAAATGAGTGCTGGGGTGGGGGGAGATAATGCTCTGCCCTGCCTCCTGGCCCAAGCCATGGCCCCTGGGGCCATCAGCCACCTTCACCCTGAGCTGGTACACTCATGGTGTAGACCACACTTGAAGAGGGGAGGGTGAGCCTGTCAGGAGTAGTTTCTAAAAGAGTTCTAGAAATAATCCCCTGGGACTTGTTCCTTAAGGAGTGGGAGATGGGGTAGGGAGCAAATGCCTGGCTAGACCCATTCACTCTCACGGGTCACCTGAGGGCCACCTGCGTGCCCTGACCTCACTCTCTAGCTTTAGGGATTCCCTCTCCATCGGTGTTCACCTGAGTTCCCAGGAGCCCCGGCTCCCGCGGGGTGACCAGCTCTCCCCACCCTCCTACAGGGACTCCCTGGAGGATGTCCACTCTCCTTCTCACTATTTGTCCCAATGTTTTCTTTTCCCCAAATTCTTGATATCACTCCTGCCTCCCCTAATGTGGCTACTCTTTTCTTTCCCCTTCCATCAACCCACCAGTGGGACATCAATCTCTGGGCCTTCAGCCCCGTTCCCACTCCCACCCCAAATCTACGATCCAGGTGTGCGTATTGGACATCCCTGCCCAAGGCGCTCTGAGAGGCTCACGGCATCTGCTTAGGGCTCTACCAATTGGCAGCTGGAGGCAAGAGCAGAAGCTTTGAAATTAGGATGTTCTTCTCCTGCGGGAGCCCGCCCCACCTGTCTCTGTAAGCACCAGAGGGGAGGGAGCTCCGGGCCCCAGGTCCCCTGACTCTTGGCATTAAGCCTCACAAAGGATGTAACCTGTTGGGCAAGTTCAGAAAGGAGTCTTTTCGAAGACTTCCCAGTTCTCCTTCCATTGAGGTTAATTCTCCTGGGGCTCCTTAGAATTCCTGACCAGGAAAGACACCCGGTGTGACTCAAGCAGGAAAGTTACTTAGAAGGCAGGGGAACCCAGGAACTCAGCTTAAGACCTATGTTGTTCGGGTGCTGCCTGGACTTTCACTGCTTATTCCCATGTCTTAATGATTAATACTTATGTAAGTTCTGGGGGAATCCGGGTAGATGAAGAAGGTTTTATGATAGGAAAGTGTCTGGCACAGCAGTCTCAACCTGAGCTCATGTCCCAATTGCCTGAGGAGCTTTTAGTTACCCAGAATCCAGGGCCCAGCCCAGGCCAGGTCATCAGGAGCTGGGAAGTGGGGCCCAAACACCAGGGTGTCTCAGGCTCCCCCAGGGATTCCAACATGCTGCCAAAGCTGAGAACCTCCAGTTAGCCTCTTTGCAGTTCCTAGCTGGCCAACATAAACACACACATATGCAAAGGCATAAGAGATAAGTCAGGTATACCTACTGCCTAAAGAAATAGAGAGCCCGTTCACTTCATCCCCATAAATGCTCACTAAATTTCCAGTCTGGCTCCTTCCCAGAGAACTTGTAGCCAACAGAGTTAGCTGTGTGGACCCACCTGTGGTGCACTAGAAATATTGATGGACGAGCAAAACCACCTATTTGCTGGGACAAACCTAGGCTCCAGATACCTGAAGGGATACTGCTACAGTGAGGATGCACGGCGTGTTAACCTCAGCCAACCGGGTGAGGCTCTGCACAGCAAAGAGGAAATGAAAGTAAAGATGACAGCCTAGGCAGGCTACAAAAGGGTAGATTAGAATGTGCATATGTTAGAAAAGACAAAAGTCCTAAAATTAATAATCTAGGCTTCTGCCTTAGGAAACTGGAAAAAGAAGAGCAAATTAATCTAAAGTAAGCAGAAGGAAAGAAATAATAAAAACGAGAGCAGAAATCAATGAAATTGAAAACAAGAAATCAGCAGAGAAAATGAATGAAACCAAAAGCTGGTTCTTTGAACGTATCAATAAAATTGATAAACCTCTAGCCAGCTATCTAAGAATAAAAGAGAGAGGACTCAAATTATTAATATCAGAAATGAAAGGGGGGAACACCACAACAGGTCCCATGGGCATTAAAAAGACTACAAAGGAACAAGGAATAAAGGAATTCAACTTTAATATTGGTTATCAGAGTATTAAATGCATTTCACTTACAATATTTTTATTTAATTATAGGTTTATTGGGATGCACCCGTTGTGAGTTGAGGAGCATCTGTACTATGAATGACTCTATGCCCATAAATCTGACAACCTGGATGACATAATGGACCAATTCTTTGAAAGACACAATCTGCCAAAACTCACACAAGAAAAAATATGAATATGCCTATATCTATTAAAGAGATTGAACCAATAACTAATGTACTTCCAAAAAAGAAAGCACTAGGCTTAGATGAGTGCACTGGTGAATTCTACCAAACATTTAAGGAAGAATTTTATCACAGTTCTCTACAATCACTCTCAGAAGAGTATCAGAGAAAATACTCCTAACTCATTCTGTGAAGCTAGCATTACCTTAATCCCCAAACCGAAGATATTATAAGAAAACTATAGCCCAAATCTCTCATAAAGATAGGTGCAAAAATGCTCAACAAAATATTGCAAATAGAAGCCAACAATATATAAAAATAATTATACGCCACAACCAAGTGGGAGTTCTCTGTTATGCAAAGTTGATCAATATTCAGAAATCAATTACTTTAATTCATCATATCAACAGGCTAAGGAAGAAATTCACACGATCATATCAAGAGATGCAGAAAGAAGCATTTGACAAAGTCTAACACCTAACATTCATGACTTCAAAAAAAAAAGCTCTCAGTAAACTAGGAATAGATGGGAATTCTTCAACTTGATAAAGAATATCTACCAAAATGCCTACAGTTAACACCATACCTAATGTTGAAAAACTCAGAGATCAAGAACAAAGCAAGGACGCCACCTCTCACCACTCCTTTTCAATATCACACTGGCCTAGCTAATGCAGCTAGGCAAGAAAGGAAACAGAAGGCGTACTGATTGAGAAGGAAGAAATAAAACTGCCTTTGTTTACAGATGGCATGATTATCTGTGAAGAAAATAAAAAAAAAAATCAACAACAACAACAACAAAAACTCCTTGAACTAAAGACAATTATAGTAAGGTTGCAGGATACAAGGTAAATATACAAAAGTCCATTGCTTTCCTATATACCAGCAATGAACACATGGAATTTAAAATTTAAAACACAATACCATTTATATTAGCACTCCCCAAAATGAAATACTTAGGTATAAATCTAACAAAATGCATACAAGATCTGTATGAGCAAAACTATGAATGTCTGATAAAAGAATGCAAAGAAGAACTAAATAAATGGAGAGGTATTTCTCATTTAATAAATTATCTAATAAATAAGTTATTTAATAAATTTTGTCAAGAACTGACATTTTGCCATTTTTGAGTCTTCCTATCCATAAACAACTTTAAATAAAATACATTTAAAAACAAAAGAGTAGACAGAATATTCAACTTGAGGGTACTGGGTGGGTGAAGGTTTTCAAGGTGAGCAGCTGCAGGAGGTGGGGTAAGGTTTTACAAAGGAGGGAAAGCAACGTCTCCCACTCTTCAAACAAGGCCACTTTGTTTGTGGTGAGGAATTTCTTTTTTGGTTGGTTTTGTAAACCATTATTGCTAAAAATGGGTTACCTGTTTTAGCTAGAGATCCCCAAGGTTTCACAGCAGCTTAATTAAAGTATGTGTAATCCTAGCACTCTGCGAGGCCAGGGTGGGAGGACTGCCTGAGCTCAGGAGTTTGAGACCAGCCTGAACAAGAGTGAGACCCTGTCTCTATTAAAACTAGAAAAATTAGCTGGGCATGGTGGTGCGTGCCTATAATCTCAGCTACTCAGGAGGCTGAGGCAGGAGGATCACTTGAGCCCAGGAGTTTGAGGTTGCAGTGAGCTATGATGATGCCACTGCACTCTACTCAGGGGCCAAAAAAAAAAGAAAGTCCCTTCCCTAGGCTGGGGAAGAAATGCCCACTTGGCTCTGTACAGCCTGTGGTCAGCTGGCATCACCCCCTGTGTCTGCAAGTAAGAGGGTTGGGGGTTAGGATGGGAGATGGGAAGGGGCGGTGGGGCGGGGTGAGTTGGGGGTGGAGGGTGGGAGGCAGGGAGGTGGGCACAGGTTGTGTGGCAGGTATGTTCCTGCCACATTGGGTGTGCAGGGCCTCTGGGGCCTGTGCACAGCTGCAGGTCTGGCTGGTCATTTTCATCCTTCCTCCCAGGCAACACTCATGGTTCCCCAGGTGGTTGGTGGGAAGGTGAGGGTTCCTCCTCTAGCCATGACCTATGTCCAGGTCAAAGCAGGGCAGAGTGGGGGCTGCTTCCAGTGCCAGGATCTAGGGGGGGCACTAAAGTAGCACCGGCCACAGAATAAGGTGGAGGAATCATCCTTGGAGAAGTTTCTAGGAGCTGGTAGAAAACAGCAGTGCTGTGCAGTGGGAGGTGCTGCCCAGGAGGCCCACTCAGGACGGGGATTCATGAGTGGAATGTCCAGGGGCAGGGCTGGGACACAGGTGAGACCCCCTCATGTTTTCTTCCTCAGTGGTGACTAAGCTGGGCAGAGATGCCTGCTTGAAGGGACATCAACGTGTCTGGGTTGAGATCTGCCATCTGAGCCCCGTGCCAGAGTGGGGAAGGCCTCCTGCTCCCGGGTGGTATGCGTGAGGCTTACGAGGGTTTGGGGAGGGGCAGCGGGGGGCGGTTGGTGATCCACTGAGCTGCAGGCCTGGGCTGACCTCACAAGGTCACTGCACACTGAGCTCCACACCCTCGCCGATGTCAGGCAGCTGGACCAGCCCTTAGGCATGCTAACGTTCTAGCAGCATCGGCTGGTAACGCTTGGAGAGTATCCTAGCTGTTACTTTTGGCTAGCACGGCTGGATAGAAGGGTAGTCTCTCGTCCCAGGAAAACACAGGCTACTTCAGGCGGGGGGTGGGGAGGGCGTGCTGTCTCCATGAGGCCTCCAAGACATCACTGGATGAGTCACTGCTCAGGAAACCACAAAAAAGTCTTCATTCAGTTGCCAAAGCGGGGAGGCTGGGACCACGCACTCAATGTCCCCAGAGCTGTCTGTCACTGCAGGTGCTCAGTGACCAAAGACCGCACTGAATCTGCTCACAGAGGGGAGGGCCAGGCCCAGGCCACACACCCAGAGAGGACACAGCTCTCCCACAAAACTAACTTGATACCTTCAGAAAAATCCACAGACTCACAGCAAACTAGCCGCAAAGGAGGAAGTCACCCAGGCAAGTGAGCAATGGGTCTCCCGGCAGCCTGCCGGGGCGCTAGGCAGGAGCCGGGGCCAGAGGCTCACCTGCCTTAGACCCTCACAGGTGAGGCTCGTTCACCACCCGCCAGGTAGAAACCATGTGCTTCCAGCAGCCCTTTGGGGCCAGCAGAACACAGCAGCAGGAATTTGAAATTTGAGAGCTGGAAGTTTCCTTCAGTGTTGTCAGGTGTTGCCATCTTAAAACACTTCTTAGCCATGGAACAGCGGCATCACACCTTGCGTGGACGCCCCAAGTGTCCCATCCAGGAATAAGATGGGAGGGGCAGGCCCCAGCACTCACAGAAGCCCTGCCCCGCCCTGGGGGCTGCGGCAGCTAGCCTGGAAGGTGTCTTTCCACCCAGAACCTCCACTGGACAGGTGAGTCTCAGGACTTGCCCGAGGCCAGAGGTGGCCAAATGGGCACCATAATTTCTGTGTCCTTTTGGTAGGGAACAAAGGTACAATGCGAGTGACAGACATCATGAGGTGTCCAGCGAACGGGGCAGAGGCCTTGGCCCCCCGTGCTGAGCAGCGGGCTACTGCACCCCAAGCCGTGGCAGGGAAGGGGCGTGTCTGCCCGGCCCGGGCAGGAGCCTGCACATCCTCGGCCACTGTTCCAGCTCCTTGACCTCCAGGAGCCTGGAAGGAGGTGCAAGGAGACGTCCATGAGGAAGGGAGGGCTGCTCCCGCTCCACTGCCGGGGTCTGGTCGAGGCCACACGGCAGGGAAAGCTCCACGGCGTTCTCCGCGGCCTGCTCCCCCAGCCCAGCTGCTGCCACCGTGGCATGTGGTGGATCTGAGCCAGGTCACTCCTAGCCTTGCCTCCTGTGGGGGCGAGGCAGACGCAGGCTCTCTCCACGTGATGCAGACTGCCAGGGAGAGGGCCAGCCCGAGGCCCCGAACCCGCTCTGACTGGCAGCGTGAGCGCTACCTGGCCTCGGCGTTAGGAGCCCAGAATAAACTCAGCCACCAGCTCGTCGACAAGGTCTCTGAGTTTCTTACAGTATTTTTAATCATCTGAGAAAGGGTCTGAAAGTGGCAGACAGACCCCACAGACCCAGGCTCCGTGGGAAGGAGCCCAACCTCAGGCATCCAGAAGGGCTACCTTTATTTGGGGCTCAAAATGCTTGGAAACCTGAGTAACAACTCAAAAGTGGTGGGAAATTAAAATAATTAACAAATATGAAGTCTATGCTGATTTTCCAACACCCCCCGCCTGTGGCCACACTGATTCGTTCCTGTTCTGTGTGCTGGGCTGGGAGGAAGGAGGTGGAAGTCCCTCCAGGGCATTTCTCCTTTCACTGCCTGTTCTCACCTGCCTTTCAGAAATTTGGCAGAAATTAATTTTCAAACTTTATTGATCCAAGCACACAGATGACCCACTTTTGTGTTTAACTGGCCACGCAGGGCAGGACAGAATCAGACGGTACTGCCGTGTAGAGGAGAGACTGCTGTTCCAGCAATCACAGTGCTGGTTCGAATCCTGGTTCCACTGCTAATGTGCTGTGCTAACTTGACAAGTCACCTGACACATCCTTTCTCATTTGTAAGAGGTTCTGTGGACTAGATCTGAGGTTCTGATCCCAGGAGGGCTTGTGAAAGCTCAGACTGCTGCCCACCCTCTGCACCCCCATCCGGAGTTTCTGACTCAGCAGGTCTGGGGTGGGGCCCACGCGTCTGCGTTTGTGAGCAAGCTCTGCGGGATGCTGGAGCTGCCAGAACAGTGGTGCAGAGCTCTGTTGGTCCGACACGTGCTGTTAGCCGAACTGTGACACCACCTTCCAGCGCACTCAGCGCCTCCCGTTACCCAGCAGAAACAAAGGGGCCCCTTCGGGAAGCTCCACAGGTGTACAAAGGCACGGTGGTCCCAAGTCATTACCCCTGTGGCCCTTTCTCTCCTGTGGCACAAGCCAAGTGGCACCCTGTGCACCAAGCACACGTCTCAGACCCTGTGTGTCTTATTAAGGACCACCCGTCCTGCCTGTGACCCCTGGAGAAGCAGTTTCATGCGGTGACGAGAGACGAGAAGGCAGTTTTGAGCAGTGCCCCTTATGGCAAGTTCCTGACCTCTCTGCAAAATGGCTGTCACGTTTCCCATTCGTGGCACTGTCGGCAGCATTAAACGATTAATACTTGTGGAGTACTGGGCACCGTGCACAGCCCCTAAGAAGTGCTCAGGAAATGTTCGCTATTCCTATTTTCTCACCACACTGAGCGGTTTAACCTCACCCTGGAGGATTCCGAGGAGCGGAGTGACATTAGCAGAGCCTGCCACTGGCAGTGCAGGGGCAGGGCCGGCGCTGGGAGTCCAGGTGAGCCGGGAGGAGGAGGTGGCTCTCTCGGGGATCCTTAGGGTGGTCTGGTCAGGACTTTATGGAGGGAAGTGTGGCGTGGCTGAGGCTCAGTGACTAGGCTGAGGAAAGGAATCAAGGAGGGGGTGCTGGGGGCGAGCAGGTGGGAACAGCGCAGCCATGAGGGGCTTGAGGTGCCTGGGAAACGTTTCAGTAGAGCTACCTGTGGGCAGTTAGAAATACTGTTTAAAGATTCTTTCATTAGTGAGTACACCTAACCAATGACAAAATGATTACGTCTAGCACCTTCCAAAGGGCCACACAAGAACAAAGCCATCAGACGGAGATGTCTCCTAATTAAAATTCAGGTTATGGCTGGCGCGGTGGCTCACGTTTGTAATCCTAGCACTCTGGGAGGCCGAGGTGGCAAGATTGCTGGAGATCAGGAGTTTGAGACCAGCCTGAGCAACATAGCAAGACCCTATCTCTACAAAAAGTAGAAAAATTAGCCAGGCATGGTGGCATGTGCCTATAGTCCCAGCTACTCCAGAGGCTGAGGAAGGAGGATCCATTGAGCCCAGGAGTTTGAGGTTGCAATGAGCTAAGATTAGGATGATGCCACTGCACTCTAGCCAGGCAACAGAGTGAGACCCTGTCTCAAAAAAATTTTTTTTAATAAATAAATAAGTAAATAAAACTTGGCTTATGTTAGAACAGGTTACACACACACACACACACACACACACACACACACACACACACACACAGAATGGCTGTCCTTTGCCTACTTTCTTGGCTTTAGCTGGATCCACTGGGAGACCCCACCCCATGTGGTCCAGGTCCTTCCCAGACTCAATGGCAGGGCCACAGTGCTAGGCCAACATCAGCTCCCCAGGGCTGCAATGCCAGGAGTCCAGCCTAGGATCTTGTCCATCCATTGCTTACATGTCCACGATCAAACCCCTTGCCCCAGGTGAGCAGTCCTTTCCCAGCCCAGGGAGTGAGCCCAACCTTGAATCCCTGCACAGTGGGGCCCTGGGTGGGTCCTCCATCCTCTGCTCCATGGTTCCGCAGACTAGCCACATCCAGGGTGAGGAGGAGACTCCTGGGCTTCCCTGGACACTCTTTAGTTCAGCTTCCCAGGCCTGTTCTTCCTGGGTCTCACTTCCCTTCCTTTCCTAGTTCCAAGGTACTGGGAAGCCCCAGTCACCGTAACTGTCCCCAAGAGTCAGTAAAGTCTGCTCTTGACAATAGAAAAGAAAAAATGATAGAGAACTGACCATGGAGACCAAAAAGGAAATTTGCAGGAAATGGTCCCTAATCAGGATTTCTTCAGAGCTGGTCAGAGAAGGGCAGAGAAGGCCTAAGCACCACTGGGGAGATTCCTTGGCTTGGCCATTTCCACATTTACAGAAAAATGGAAGGAGTGTTCTTACCAATTACCCAGTGAGCACAATGCTAAAATTTACCTATGGGTTTTCATTTCTTTAATTTGGTTTAATTTTGAAATCTTTGACAGAAAACAACTAGAGATGTGTGAGTGCTGATATTTTACAGCAGCTGGAAGAAGTGTGGGTGCTGCTGTTCCACCTTCCCCAAACCCAGTAAAAAGACAGTGGAGTAAAAAAACTCCTCAAACAGAAGAGGAGGGAAAGATATGGTGACCCCTACACATGTGGACCAACGGGGGTGGGGATGGGAGCCCTTTGGATGACAGAAGAGAGTAGGCAGGGGCAGCCTGGAGTGCATGGGGGTGGGACCCTCCAGTGGAAGGGAGTGACCCGCAAGACAGCAGGAGGGAGAAGAGCCAGGCTGCAGGAATGACCACCTGAGTAACAGGCTGCAGCTCCCCCAGCCCCTCCTTCTCCTTTGCCTCCTCACAGCCAAACTAGCATTTGGCTTCAGGGAAGAATTCCAGGGAATGTTTATCCAAAGAAATTAAACATGCTGCCTGGGGAGAATTAATATAGGAGGAGGATGGTGACCCCAAGTAAAGTACTTTTTGGAGGTTCCCAGCCTGAAAGTCCATGCCTCCCACTTCCACCTAAAGCCTGACCAGTCAGACATCTCCCCCTCCAGCCCACCCCAGGTGTACATACTTCATCCCTCCATCCTCTGCCTCTACCATCCCCACCCCACTCACACATAACTCCAGTCAGCCTCCTGATGCTGGGACAGGCTAGAGGGAAAGAGAACTACATGTACCATAGCAGAGGAGACCAATCTCAGGAAACCTCTTGTTCTAAAATATCACAGTGAAAGAGTAGCAGGCCTCCGCCAGCACCATGAAGAGAAAGATCATGATGAGCAAACTTACACCTGCCTCAGAATATAATTTGAAAAATAGAAAAGCAATTAAACAACTTATATATTAATAACATCAAAAAGTCAAAAAGATACTGACTGTATCCATTGAAAAGAACAACATGCATGAAAAATAAAACAGAGGAAAGTCTTTTAGAAATTAAATATATAATTTATAAAATTATATAACTATAAATATATTACATATATATAACATAAAGTTTGTATGATAGTCAAGGAAAGCTCCCAGAACATAGAGCAAAATTTCAAAGAACTGAAAACTCTGGGAAAAGACAAGAGACAGCAGGTCAGTCCAGGAGGTCTACTCCCTCAACCAGGAGTTTTGAGATGAAAAAATATAGAAGGCAGGAAATTATCAAAGAAATTATATAAGAAAATTGCTCTGATTTAAAGAAAAACACAAATATTCAGAATGTAAGTGCTCATCAAGACCTTGGAACAATAATGGAAAAAGATACACACTTAGATTCATGACCATGTCATTGCAGAACATAAAAATAAAAGAAAAAGCTAAAAATTTCTAGAAAAAGTAATCACAAGAGGTGAAGAATCAGACTAGCCATACTACAATCAACCATACTGTGAATCAAAAGTGACTTGAAAACACATTTTCAGAAATGTAAAGATAAGAAAGTCTATGCTCACGCACCTGTTCTGAGAAAGGCACTCAAGGAAGCAGTCCAGTAAAAAGTGAGTGAAAGCCAAGAAAGAAGACGATATGGGATACATACAGTCTGAACCTCACCCAAGAGCCCAATGAAAATATATCCCTGGAGTTATAGGTTTGTTCTAGAAATCTACCAGTTCACTGTAGAAGAGGAAATCCATCTGTCTTTATATGTGTTCCAAACAATAGATGGAATAAGCAAAGCACTGGTAACAGTAATAATATTATGAAGAAAACATAGCTTTCTTCTCTCAAGAAGAAGACAATTAGAAACTTCAAGATTCACAGATTTAAAAAGTAATTGTATAAAAGAGTACATATATAATGTAATGTTAGGCCTAAAATATAGAAAAGTAATATATGTATAACATATTTGCCAATAACAGTACAAAGGAGGTGGGTAGAGGCAAAGCTGCATTGGGCTGAGATAAATTCAGATGGTCAAGTAATAATTACAACAATGTATTGTTGGGTTTGTAACATTAATAGATATAATACATACAGCAACAATACCACACAAAGGGAGAAAACAGAATAGAGCAATGTAGGAGTAATGTTTCTACATACCACAAGAATTAAGCTAGTATAAATATAAAGCTGATTCTGATAAGAGGTAAACCCTGGAGCAACCACTTTAAAAAACTCAAAAAGTATAGTGAAAAAAATTATTTAAAAATCAAAACACTATATTATAAAATACTCAATACAAAAAAGTAAAGAAGGAAAAGGAACAAAAAAGGCAACATACAAAAAACAAAATGTCAAATGGCAGATGTAAATCCAACAATATCAAAAATAACATTAAATGTGAATGGATTTAACAGCAGTCAAAAGGCAGAGATTGTCAGAGTAGCTAAAATCAAACATGATCCAACTATATGCTGTCTGGAAGAGACACACTTTAGATTCAAAGATACAAACAGATTGAGAGTAAAAGCGTAGAAAAGGATATATCATGTAAATAGCAACCATGAGAAAGCTGGGGTCTATGTACTAATACCAGACAAAACAGACTTTAAAACAAAAAAAATTACTAGATATAAAGAGGGACATTTCATACTAATAAAAAGTCACTACCTCAGGAAGCTAGAACTATTATAAACACTTGAGCACTTAAAACAGAACACCAAAATACATGATGAAGCCAAACTGACAGAAATAAAAAGGGAAACAGACAATTCAACAAGAATAGAGACTTCAATGCCCCACTTTTAATAATGGACAGAACAACTAGACAGAAAACCAACAAGGGAATAAAAGACTTGAACTATACCACAAACCAATTAGACCCAACAGATATCTACAAAACACTCCACCCAACAACAGAATATACATCTTTATACATGCTAACCAGTTTGGTAGGTTAAATGGACAAATTCCCAGAAAGACACCAACTATTAACCCTGACTCATGAAGGAATAGACAATCTGAGTAGACCTATAACAAATGAAGACAATTAGTAATCAAAAACACTACCCACAAAGAAAAGCCCAGCACCAGATGGCTTCAATTCTGAATCCTACCAAACATTTAAAGAAGAATTAATACCAATTCTTCACAAACTCTCCCAAGAAATAGAAGAAAAGTGAACACTTCCAAACAAATTCCATAAGGCCAGTATTACCCTGATACCAAAACCAGACAAAAACACTGCAAGGAAAAAAAAAAAAATCCTACAGACTAAGATCTTTTATGAATATAGGTGGAAAAATCCTAAACAAAATACTAGCAAACCAAATTCAGCAACATATAAAAAGAATCATATGTGATGACCAAATGGAATTTATCCCAGGAATGCAAGGTTTTTTCAACATCTGAAAATCAGTTAATGCAATACATCACAATAGTATAAAAAACAAAAATCACAAATCATCTTAGTAGACACAGAAAAGCATTTGACAAAACCCAACGTTCTTTCATGGTAAAAACACTCAACAAACTAGGAGTAAAAGGGGATTTTCTCAACCTGATAAAAGGTATCTATGAAAAGCCCAAAGTTGACAATCCTACCTAGGGTGAAAAACTAGATGCTTTGATTAGTAAGAAAACAAGGGTGTTTGCCACTTCTATTTTTCATTGTCCTGGAGGTTCTAGCCAGGGTAATTAGATAATACAAAGAAATAAATAGCATCTAGTTTGGAAAGGAAAAGGTAAAACTGTTTATATATGCAGATGACATGATCTTATACATAGAAAATCCTAAGGAATCCACTAAAAACTATTAGAACTAATAATTACTTCAGCAAGTTTGTAGGATACAAGATCAGTATACAAAAATCAGTTATATTTATATTCCCTTAAAGTGAATAATAGGAAAATGAAATTGATAAAACAATTCCATTCACACGAGTGTCCTAATACTTAGAAATAAATTTAAAGAAAGAAGTATAAAACTTATACTCTGAAATTGCAAAATATTGTCAAAAGAAATTAAAGAAGAACTAAATAAATGGGGAAACCTCTCATTTTCATGAATTGGAAGACCAAGATGTCACTTTCCCCAAACTGATCTATGAATTTTATGTAATTCTTATCAGAATCACAGCTGACTTCTTTGTGGAAATTGGCAAGCTATTTCTAAAGTGCATATGGAACTGCAGGAACCCTGAATAGCCAAAACAATCCTGAAAAGAAAGAACAAAGTTGGGGGACTCATGCTTTCTGATTTAAAAACTTAACATAAAGCAATGGTAATCAAAACAATGTGGTATTGGCACAAGCATAGACAGGTAGATCCATGGAACAGACTTGAGAGTCCAAAATACATCCATGGTCAACTGATTTTCAATGGTGCCAAGACCATTCGATGAGAAAAGAGCAGTCTTTCAACAAATGATGCTGAGATAACTGGATATCCACAGGCAAAAGAGTAAAGGTGAAACATTACCTCACACCATACACACAAATTAACTCAAAATGGCTCAAAAACCTAGATGTAACAACTAAAACTATCAAACTCTTAGAAGAAAATATAAGAGTAAATTTCATGACTTTGGACTTCACAAAAGATTCTCAGATATGGCACCGAAAACTTAAGCACAAATGAAAATATAAATTAATTAAAGTTTATTAAAATTAAAAACATTCATGCTTCAAAGGAAACCATCAAAAAAGTAAAAAGATAAGCCACGGAATGGAAAAAAAATTGCAAATTATATATCTGATAAGAGACTTGTATCTAGAATAAAAAGAACTCTTACAATCCAATAATAAAAGACAACCCAATTAAAACAAATGGGCAAAGAATCTGAATATGCTTTTCTCTAAGGAAAATATATAAAAATGGTCAATAAGCAAATGAAGAAGTGCTCAACATTGTTAGTTACCAGGGAAATGCAAATCAAAACCACAATGAGATACCATTTCACAACCCCTGGGGTGGCTAGAATCAAAAAGTCAGATAATAACAAGTATTGGTGAGGATGAGAATAAATCAGAACCTTCCTATGTTGCTGGTTGGATTGTAAAATGGTACAGCCACTTTGGAAAACAGTCTTGCAGTTTCTCAAACAACTAAGTAGAGGATGACCATATGACCCAGCAATTCCACTCCTAACTATATATCCAAGAGAAAGGAAAACGTATGTCCATACAAAAACCTGTACACACATAGTTAAAGCAGCATTATTCATAATGGCCAAAAGGTGGAAATGACCCTTGTCATCAACAAATGAAAATAAAATAAAATGTGGGATATTCATTCAACAGAACATTATTCAGCTATAAAAAGAAAGATATATGCTGCAACTTGGATGAACCTTGAAAACATTATACTAAGTAAAAGAACCTAGTCACAAAAGACCATATATTATATTATTGTACTCACATTGAAGTCCAGAATGGGAAAATTCATGGAGATAGAAATAGATTAGTGATTCTTAAGGGCTAGGCGAGGGAGAAGGACAGGGGGACAGGGAGGTGATAACTAAATAGTATGGTATTTCTTTTTATGGTAGCGAAATGTTCTGAAGCTGATGACGGTGATGACGTACAGGCCTGTGAACAGACTGAAAGCCATTGAACTGCACACTTTCGATGAGTGTGGTGTATAGATACCCAAAATCAGTTTAAAAAAATTTCTCTATTTGCTGGTTAATAGAAAATAAAAGGACAAAGGAACAAGTTAAACAATGCCACCAAGGAAGCAATAGCCAAATCATAATATGGGTAATTCTACAGACAAATACCTAGTTTTCTTAAACAAATCCCTGGTGTGAAAAAAAATGAAAGGAAAACTACAATAGAATAAGAGTGTTAAGATACATAACAAAATCCAAATGTGGGCAACGTTTGGATTCTGATTCCAGCAACCTGTAACAAAGAGAAAATCTTTGAGACAATTAGAAAAATTTGAATATGGTCTGGATATTGGATAATGTTAGTTATATAACAATGTTATCTTTGAAAGTCCTTATTGGTAGGGATGCATGCTGAAGTATTTATAAGAGAAATGACAAGAGGTGGTCCTGGGATATATTATAAAATACTTTTAAAAGCTCCTCCTTCCCAATCCTTTCCATTCTTTTTCCATCTGGAATAATCAGTCCAAAAGCCAAACGAGGACAGGTGTCTGTGTCACAGGACGTGGGGGTAGCCACAGTGGGCCAGATGGGGGCCTGGAGCCCAGGCAGGGTGAGGAGAGAGAGCGCCACAGGACGACACCCGGGCAGGGGAGTAAGGGAGGAAGCCCGGACAGGTGTCAGAGTCCGCGGAGGGGCAGGGTGTCTGGGTAAGAGGGTGGACCAGTGCTGGGCGTTAGCGCATGAGTAGAGCAGAGAGCCCGAATGGTCAGGCAGAGGAGTCAGAGCCCAGACAGGGTGAGGAAGACGAAGAGGAGGGGCAGGAGCCCTGATGGGGATGGGGTTGGGGGGGGTGGATTACTCACAGGGGAGTTAGCCAAAAAAGTAAAAATAAGAATAACGAGAGTCAGGTTACTCCTTGTTGGAGAAGGAAGTTATAAACGTAAAAAAGGAAGAAGCAATAATGAACTCTGTGATACTGAATTGGGATTAAAAGACATGTGAGCTCATATTTCCAATATATACAGATAGATATAGAAATATAGATATTAATGTACATGTGTGTGTGTGTGTGCATCTGTGTGTGTGTGTGTGTATACCCTACTTCTGTCCATTATGAGGGCTGGGGACCCGTAACACCCCTCAAAGTGAGAAGCACACCCAGTGCCCAAATCTTGGTTTCTAAAGACCACCTCCCTGCAAAGGGACCAGCGAGAGTCCCCTGGAGAAATGGCAGGTGCCTGTGACATCATGCAGCCGACCTGAAGGAGCGGCCAAGTGAAGATGGCAGCGATGATAGATAATCCATTGCATGAAACAGGAAGCCATGAATCCACCCTGACAAACATAAATGAATGAGTAGATTCAAAGAAACTTCAAAGGAAGTTTCAAATAAACTTATTTAGACAGTTTCAAAGTACCTCCCACAAAATGTGTATTAATTACAAAGGGAAAAGGAGTAGGTTTCCCGCGGGGAAGGCTGGCGGACACCTCCTTACTGAGCGATCAGCCACTTCCACCTTGCAGGACGGGCGCGGTGCCATTTCTGTGAGGCAGATCCAGAGAGTGAGGTCGCATCAGAAGAACCTGAATTCAGAGCTGTGCCAGGTTGAAGGAGACTAAAGAGATGTGACAACTAAATGCAGCGCGTGATTCTGAACCCAACCCTTTGCCAATACAGGGCACTGCTGGGGACTGAATGGGCTCTAGGGGATTAGACGGTAGTGATGGCTCCAGGCTCCCATCTTGGTTCGGCGGTTGTGCTGTGGTCACGCAGGACAATGTCCTCATTTGTGATAGAGTCCTTGAGCAAGGACTCCAATGATTCCAAAGAAAACAGTTCTTTGTACTATACTTTGAAAAAATATTCCAAAAAGTGAATGGCGTGGGATCAAACGGCCAGCAGGCCTGCCAGGTCCCCATGGGGAGGGAGGGAAGTCACCAGATGCTGCTGCCTGACACTGATGGCATAAGGAAGACAAGTTTGATGTAGCCAAAGGCACAAAGACCACCACTAGACAAACTAAAAGCTTGTTATAAAATGAAAAAAGTAGCAAAAATGAACTAAAGCTTTAGTTTTCCCTTTGCAGCATCAAGCAAAGATGCCGTAAGCTATTAAATCAATGAACAGCAGTGTAGGCACATTCTTCTGGGATAGGGTGATTCTGTGGGCAGTGCTTGCCTGGCAGAAATGGGAATCGGGTAAGGAAGATGGCAAGGGACTAGTGTTTTTCTTTAAAAACCTTTCTATTGTATGCTATTTGTTTATAATTTTTTTGGTGGTACCCTGCTAACAGTTTAAAAGGCATGTTGCTGAGACAGGCTTGTGGGTCAAACATTTGATGTTGCTCCTGGCACTTTGCAGCCTCCTTGTAGTGAGGTTGGGTCTCAAGAACCAGGAAGGGGGGGGTGACACAGTGGCCTCCCCAGAGAGCCTGTTGAGAGCCAGCAAGCTTCCTCCAGCCCCTCTTCTCCTTTGAGCCCCTGTGTTGGTAAGCAGGACCCAGGGGATGGACACCACCTGGATCCTGAGTCACGCAAGGACCAGAGGGGCCTGGCGAGCCTCCGGCACACGGACTTGGTGGGAAGAGGACTGAAGCTCTGTTGGGTTAAGCCACTGAGAATTCAGATTTCATTACTGCAGCACAGCCTAGACTGACTGATACAAAAGGAATTAAAAAAATAACAGGGCATTATAAAGTGGCAGGATTAAGAGACTTTTTGTTTTCTTAGCTACTCTCAGGATAAAAGAAAATCCTAGTAAATGTGGGGTGATGGGCTGTGGTCACTGTTTTGCAATTTTATGAACAAAAGCCCCAGTATGTGTTTGCAAATGTACAATAACCTGAGACCACACTAATCAAGCCCACGGGAAACCCAGGCAGGCGTGTGGTGCTGCTCATTCAGGTGCAAGCACAGGGCCCACCTCACTCTCCTGGTCCTTCAAGGCCAAGGGGATGAATCAATGACAAATGACTCAGGAAGTAATTTTAGACACAAGAGGGCTGACTAAGTCATTCTGAAAATGTTAAAAAGAAAAGTGTTCTGGACTCCATCTCTGAGGCTTCTCCGAGAGACCCAGCCACCGGCTCTTTCCAGCTGCTATTTTAGAGTCAGTGTTCTTGACATCTTACCACCAGGGCTCAGAAGCTGCCACAGGCTGCTCCTCATCTCAGCACACAGTGGGAAGGCACAAAGGTTGGCATACACTGGAGTAAATTTAGATGCAGAACTGTTTTGCATCCTTATTTCTCTGAGTAGTCTGCTCTGCCAAGTTTCCCCCTTTATAGTCAGAACCCAACCAATTACCATGAAAATCAGTTGAATAAATATTGAAGAGAATGTGTTCATCGCCTATTTTGGTGTCCTCACAGCAAGGAAGCGATGTTACATTTTTAATTAAGTCTTTCATTTCCATTTTCTTTTTCAGCTAAAGCTGTCCTCCATAGGATCAATTAAACTAGATAATCAGATCCAGCAAAAAGCCCCCCGCCAAAAAACAGTCATTAGCAGGTATGACTTAACAAATTTTCTCAACGGTACTACAAATTTCCTCTCCAAAATTAAAATTGTATGGATAACACAGCTTTGGGTATTGGCTTGCTTGGACACCTGGTTTAATCATATTACCACAAATTCATATTCTCCTTATCTGCTACACTATCTTGATACTGGTTTGTAATGTGTACTAAATATATTAACAGTAATACATAGCTCTTTTTAAAATCATTGTTTGGTGTATATAGACTAAGTGAACAAAAAAAATGTAATCATCTTTGGTCTATAAGATGACATATTTAGCTAGATTTGAACTTTTCATTTTTTAAAATATCTAAAATTTTAAACTGAAATATTTATATTCTCATAGAATTGCTTGGGTATTTTCTCCCTTATTTTCTTTGAGATGATCACAACTGAACGGTTATACAGTATATGCAAATGAAAAGAACTTTGGGCTGAATCTAACTAGAAAACCTTGCTGGTGATTCTACAACTGCTAGAACTATGTGACCTTCAGCACCCTGTCACCTCTGTGGGCTCTCACTTCCTAACCTGTAAAAGCCTGGGCTGATCCATGTGTTCATTCATCAAGTATTTGTTGAACATCACTATGTGCCAGGCACCATTCTAGATGCTGAGGGCTACTGCACTAAACAAGATTCATACCTCCATGGAAATTATAGCTAATAGAAGGGGGTAGCCAAATAATATGCAAATTAACAAATAAATAAATGTTTGTATGTGATAAATGCCTTAAGCTAAAAATAAATAAGGATGCAGAAATAGGGAGTATTCAGGTGATTCTATTTGAGATTAAATGGTTAAGGAAGGCCTCTCAGATAAGCTTTGTCTGATTTGGAGTAAGCCTAGCTCATTTTTTGAAGTCAAAACAACCATATAATCTTGATATACAAACCAGATGAGCACATACAAGCAAATGCAGCAAAGATAATTAAAACAGATTTCATTTATAAGCAGAAACTCAAAAATAATCCTAAAGAAAATATGCAGTGTCCAAATTCAACAATGTATTTCACAATTACTATGTCAAGATGAAGCAAAGTTTACGACAGAATAACAACTCCATTTCTCAGGATCAGAAAATCTAGCCATGTAATTTTCCATATTAATAGATTTTTTTCTAAAAAATATTACATTATTATCTCAAAAGATGCTGAAAAATTATTTGATAAAGTTTAACACCTATATATGATAAAAGTAATTATATAATTAATATGTACATGTTCCACAAGAGCAGAAATTTTCTTTTTAAAGTGGTTCATAGGCATATCCTAGGTGCCAAAAAAATCAATGTCTGGACTGAGTAGGCACTCAGTACATATTTGTTGAATTAATTAATAAATTAATGAATGAATGAAGTCCTTTAGGCTGATAAAGATAATCTCCCAAAGGCCAAATGCAAACATCATTTTTTTGTGTGAGATTCAAGCAGTAATAAAAAATCTCCTAACCAAAAAAATCCCCAGACCAGATGGATTCACAGACAAATTCTACCAGATCTACAAAGAAGAAATGGTACCTATCCTGCAGAAATTATTCCATAACATCAAGAAGGAGGGAATCCTCCTTAACTCATTCTAGGAAGCCAGTATCACCTTGATACCAAAGCCAGAAAAGGAAACAACAAAAAAACAAAACTACAGACCAATATCCCTTATGAACATAGATGCAAAAATCCTCAACAAAATACTAGCACACCAAATTCAACAACACATCAAAAGGATAATTCACCTTGCCCAAGTGGGTTTCATCCCAGGAATTCAAGGATGGCTCAACATATGCAAATCAATAAACGTGATTCACCACATGAACAGAAGCAAAAACCAAGACCATATGATCATTTCAATAGACGCAGAAAAAGCATATGATAAAATCCAGCACCCTTTCATGATAAAAACCCTCAACAAACTAGGCATAGAAGGAACATACCTGAAAATTATAAAAGCCATATATGACGAACCCACAGCCAACATTATACTGAATGGGTAAAAGTTGAAGCATTCCCCCTAAGAACTGGAACAAGACAAGGATGCTCACTGTTACCACTTCTATTCAACATATTATTGGAAGTCCTAGCCAGAAAATCAGTCAAGAGAAAGAATAAAAGGACAAACAAATCAGGGAAGAGGTGGTCAAAACATGTTTACTGACGATATGATCTTGTATCCAGAAAACCCTAAAGACTCCCCCAAAAGACTTCTAGAATTGATAAATAAATTCAACAGAGTCTCAGGTTATGAAATCAATGTACACAAATCAGTAGCATTTCTATATATTAATAACAGTCAAGCTGAGAGTCAAATCAAGGACTTAATACCATTCACAATAGCTACAAAGAAAATAAAATACCTAGGAATATATTAATGTTTAACCAAGGAGGCGAAAGCTGTGTACAAGGAGAACTATAAAACACTGATGAAAGAAATCACAGATGACACAAACAAATGGAAGAACATCCCTTGCTCATGAGTTGGCAGAATCAACATCATTAAAATGTCCATACTGCCATACTGTAAAAGTGATTTACAGAATCAATGCAATTCCCATCAAAATACCAATGTCTTTTTTCATAGACCTAGAAAAAATAATCATAAGCTTCATTTGGAACTAAAAAAGACCCTCAATAGCCAAAGCAATCCTAAGTAAAATAACAAATCTAAAGGCACCACATTACCTGACTTCAAATTATATTACAAGGCTATAGTAACAAAACAGCATGGTACTGCTATAAAAGTAGAGACATAGACCAATGGAACAGAATAGAGAACCCAGAAATAAAACCGTATTGCCACAACCAATTGATCTTCAACAAAGCAGACAACAACATACACTGGGGAAAGGAAGCCCTATTCAATAAATAGTGCTGGGAAAATTGGATAGCCACATGCGAAAGAATTAAAACAGGACCTCGATCTCTCACCATACACAAAAATTAGTTCAAGATGGATGAAAGATTTAAACATCAGGCATGAAACCATAAGAATTCTAGAAGAAAACGTAGGGAAAAACTCTTCTACATGTAATGGCCAGCCTAGAATTTTGTCTTTAAAAACTAAGTTTCTTATATGAGGGAGAAATAGACTTTTTCAGACAAGCAAACACTGAGGGAATTTGTCAAGACCAGATGGGCCCTGCAAGAAGTACTCAGATTTGCATTATACATTGACCAGCAGAGTAGAAACCCACCAGTGTAAAATCACCCAAAAGCTAAAGTTCAGAGCCCATATAAAATAATGGCCCAAGAGGTAAAACAAAGCAAGAAGGTTCTACCCAACAGGATGAACAGAAATGCATCCTACTTATCAATTCTTTCAATAAATGTGAATGGCTTGAATTCCCCACTCAAGAAACATAGGGCTGGCTGAATGGATAAAAAATACAAGCCAAGTATCTGCTGTCCCCAGGAAACACATCTAAGCTACAAGGACTCATTCAGACTCATGGTGAAGGGATGGAAAAAAATATTCCATGCAAATGGAAATCAAAAGAAAGCAGGTGTGGCCATTCTTATATCAGATAATACAGAGTTCAAATCAACAATAGTAGGCCTGGCGCAGTGGCTCAAGCCTGTAATCCTAGCACTCTGGGAGGCCAAGGCAGGAGGACTGCTTGAGCTCAGGAGTTCAAGACCAGCTTGAGCAAGAGTGAGACCCCATCTCTACTAAAAATAGAAAGAAATTAGCCAAACAACTAAAAATAGAAAAAATTAGCCAGGCATGTTGGCGCATGCCTGTAGTCCCAGCTACTCAGGAGGCTAAGGCAGGAGGATCACTTGTGCCCAGGAGTTTGAGGTTGCTGTGAGCTAGGCTGATGCCACAGCCATAGCACTCTAGCCCAGGCAAGAGAGTGAGACTCTGTCTAAAAAAAAATAGTAAAGAAAGACAAAGATGGTCATTATATAATGGTAAAGGGAACAATTCATCAAGAAGACATAACAATCCTAAATATTTATGCAACCAACACAGGTGTGCCCAGATTCATAAAGCAAACCAGATCTAAACAAAGTGATAAACAGCAACATCGTAATTGCTGGGGACTTCAACATCCCACTGACAGAACTAGACAGATCCTCCAAGCAGAAAATAAATAAGCAAACACCAGACTTAAACAGGATTCTAGAACAGATGGGCCTAACAGACACTAACAGAACATTCTACCCCAAAACTACTGAATATCCATTCTTCTCATCAGCACAGGGGACATTCTCTAAGACTGATCACATCTTAGGCCACAAAACATGTCTCAACAAATTCTAAAAAATAGAAATTATAACATGTATCTTCTCAGACTGTAGTGGAATAAAATTAGAAATCAGCTCCAACAGAAATACTCAATTCTACACAAAGTCATGGAAATTAAACAACCTGCTGCTGAATGATCATTGGGTCAAGGAGAAAATTAAGATGGAAATCAAAAGATTCCTCAAACTAAATGACAAAGGAGACATAAGCTGTCAAAGTCTGTGGGATTCAACAAAAGCAGTCCAAAAGGGAAAATTCATAGCCTTAAATTCCTACATCAAAAAGACAGAAAGATCACAAATCAACAATCAAATAAATCATCTTAAGGAACTAGAATCGGAAGAGTAAACCAATCCCAACCCCAGCAGAAGAAAAGAAATAACTAAGCTCAGAGCAGAACTAAATGAAATTGAAAATAAAAAAATACAGAAGATAAATGAAACAAAGAGTTGGTTCTTTGAAAAGATAAACAAAATTGATAGACCTCTTGCTAGATTCACCAGAAATAGAAAAGAAAGGACCTATATAAACTCAATCAGAAACAAAAAAGGAGGTGTTACAACTGATATCACAGAAATACAAAATATCATCTGTGAATACTATAAAAATTTCTCTGCATATAAACTCAAAAACGTTAAGGAGGCTGGGTGCGGTGGCTCATGCCTGTAATTCTAGCACTCTGGGAGGCCGAGGTGGGTGGATGGTTTGAGCTCAGGAGCTCGAGACCAGCCTGAGCAAGAGTGAGACCCTGTCTCTACTAAAAATAGAAAGAAATTATTTGGACAACTAAAAATATATACAGAAAAAATTAGCCAGGCATGGTGGCACATGCCTATAGTCCCAGCTAGTTGGGAGGTTGAGGCAGGAGGATTGCTTGAGCCCAGGAGTTTGAGGTTGCTGTGAGCTAGGCTGACACCACGGGACTCTAGCCTGGACAACAGAGTGTGACTCTGTCTCCAAAAAAAAAAAAAAGACATCGAGGAAGTGGACAAATTCTTGGAAACAAACAACTTCCCAAGGCTCAATCAGGGTGAAATAGAACTCCTGAACAGACCAATTACAAGCAACAAAATTGAAGCAGCAATAAATGGAATCCTCCAACAAAAAAAAGCCCTGGATCAGATGGTTTCACAGCTGAATTTTATCAGAACTACAAAGAAGAATTGGTACCCGTATTGGAGCTGTACTGGAGAAATTATTTCATAAAACTGAGAAGGAAGGAATCCTCCCCAGCTCATTCTACGAAGCCAGAATCACCTTGATACCAAAGCCAGGAAAGGACACAACAAAAAAATAAAACTCTAGACCAATATCCATTATGAATATAGATGCAAAAATCCTCAATAAAATCCTAGCAAACTGAATTTAGCAGCACATCAAAAAGCAGCACCACAACCAAGTGGGCTTCATCCTAGGGATTGAAGGATGGTTGAACTATGTAAATCCATAAATGTGATTCACCACATAAACAGAAGCAAAGACAAAGACCATATGATCATATTAATATATGCAGAAAAAGCATTTGACAAAATTGAGTACCCTTTTGTGATAAAAACTCTTAACAAAATAGGCATAGATGGAATCTACTTCAGAATTATAAAAGCCATATACAACAAACGCACAGCCAACATCACACTGAATGGGGAAAAGCTGAAAGTATTCCCACACAGAACTGGAAAAGACAAGGATGCCCACTATCACCACTTCTATATAGTGATGCCCACTGTCACCACTTCTATTCAACATGGTGCTGGAAGTCCTAGCCAGAGCAATCAGGCAACAGAAGGAAATTAAAGGTATCCAAATGGGGAAAGAGGAGCTCAAACTATCACTCTTTGCTGATGATATGATCTTATATCTAGAAAACCCAAAGATTCCACCAAGAGACTTCTGGAATTGATAAATAAATTCAGCAAAGTCTTGGGCTACAAAGTCAATGTACAAAAATCAGGAGCATTCCAATACACCAACAACAGTCAAGCTGAGAATCAAATCAAAGACTTAATACCTTTCACAACAGCTACAAAGAAAATAAAATACCTAGGAATTTATTTAACTTAGGAGATAAAAGATCTCTACAAAGAGAAGTATGAATCACTGATGAAGGAAATTGCAGATGATGTAAACAAATGGAAAAACATATCATGCTCATGGATTGGCAGAATCAACATTGTTAAAATGTCCGGACTACCCAAAGTCATTTACAGATTCAATGCAATCCCCATCAAAATACCAATATCATTTTTCACAGATCTAGAAATAATACTTTTATGCTTCATTTGGAACCAGAAAAGAGCCCAAATAGCCAAAGCAACCTTAAGCAAAATGAACAAATATGGAGGCATCACTTTACCAGACGTTAAGCTATACTACAAGGTTATTAACACCAAAACAGCATGATATTGGCACAAAAATAGAGACATAAACCAATGGAACAGAACAGAGAACCCAGATATGAAACTATCCACATATTGCCATCTGATCTTTTACAAAGAAGACAGCAATGTACACTGGGGAAAAGAATCCTTATTCAATAAATGGTGCTGGGAAAACTGGATAGCCACATGTGGAAGATTGAAACAGGATTCATATCTTTCTCTCACCACTCACAAAAATTAATGCAAGATGGATAACAGACTTAAATCTAAGACGTGAAACCATAAGAATTCTAGAAGAAAATGTTGGAAAAACTCTTCTAGATATTGGCCTAGGCAAAGAATTTATGAAGAAGACCCCAAGGCCAATCACAGCAACAACAAAAATAAATGGGATCGATTAAATTAAAAATCTTCTACACACCCAAAACAATCAATAGAGCAAACAGACAATGTACAGAATGGGAGAAAATATTCACATACTATACATCTGATAAAAGGCTAATAACCAGAATCTACAAAAACTCAAGCAAATCAGCAAGAAAAAGTCAAACCACCCCATAAAAAAGTGGGCAAAAGGCATGAACAGAAGCTTTTCAAAAGAAGATAGACTAATGGCCAATAAACATATGAAAACATGCTCAATGTCACTAATCAGCAAATCAAAACCACAATGAGATATCACCTAACCCCAGTGAGAATGGCTTTTATCAAAAAGTCCCAAAACAGTAAATGCTGGTGTGGATGCAGAGAGAAGGGAACACTTATACACTTTTGGTGGGACTGCAAACTAGTGCAACCTCTATGGAAAATAGTATAAAGTCTCCTCAAAGAACTAAAATATTTGATCCAGCAATGCTACTACTGGGTATTTACCCAAAGGGGAAAAAAACGTCATTTTGTTAAAAAGACACTTACGCTTGAATGTTTATTGCAGCACAATTCACAATCGCTAAAATGTAGAACCAACCCAAGTGCCCATCAATTCATGAGTGGATTAATAAAATGTGGTATATGTATACCATGAAGTACTACTCAGCCATAAATAAATGAATTAATATCTTTTTCAACAATTCTGGATGGAAATGGAGACCATTTTCCTAAGTGAAGTACCACAATAATGGAAAAACAAACACCAAATGTATTCACTATTACATTGGAACTAACGGATCGGCACTCATATGCACAGATGGAAGTAAAACTCAATGGAAATCATGCAGGTGGGAGGGGGGAAGAGGGGATGGGTGAAACCATACCTAATGGGTACAGTGTACACTATCTGGGTGATGGGCACACTTATAACTTTGACTCAAGCAGTATAAAAACAATCCATGTAACCAAAATATTTGTATCCCCATAATGTTCTGAAATTTAAAAAAAATAACAGCAACAAAAAGCTTCTGCACAGCAAAGGAAATACTCAACAGAGTGAATAGCCAACGTATAGAATGGGAGAAAGTATTCACAAACTATACATCCAACAAAGGACTAATATCCAGAATCTACAAAGAATGCAAACAAATCAGCAAGAAAAAAAACAACAAACAACCCCATTAAAAAGTAGGCAAAAGACAAGAACAGAAGTTTTTCAAAAGAAGATACAGAAATGGCCTAAAAACTATGAAAAATGCTTGACATTACTAATCATCAGGGAAATGTAAATTAAAACAGCAAACATCATTTTTAATGGATCAAAATCTCCAAGCATTCTTTTTCAGGTTGGCAACAGACAAGGGTGCCCTCTCCTGGTCAATCCTTGAAGGTGCCCCTAGTCAGAGCAGTGAGGGGAGGGCATTGTCTAAGGTTGGGCCTTAGAGGTCAGGAGACAAAATTGCCAATGTTTGCTAAGGCAGAACTAGTCTTCCAAAAAAACTACTAGAATCTCCAAATTTTCTAGGCACAAGATCACATCATACTCCTTTCCCCCCAGCAATAATTGTTGAGAAAAAGAAACTTAAAGTAACATACCACTTACAACAGGGACTAAAACTAGACACTCTAGGAAATAACCTAAAAAAGGAAACAGAAGAACTTTCTGGAAAGAATTTTAAAACTCTATCAAAAATACATCCGAAAAACTGAATATGTGGAAACTTATGCCATGTTCATGGATATGATGATCTAATAAAGACAAACATCTGTTCTCCCTCAAATTAATCCATATACATTCAATGCAAGTCCTATCAAAATCCCAACATGTGGTTTTTTTGGTGAGTTGAAAGACTGATTCTCGAATCGGAATAAAGAATAGTAAATGTCTGAGAGTAGCTAAGACAGCTTAGGAAAAGGAGAACCAAGAGGGAAGACTCACACCACCGGGTGTTAAGACAGTTTCAAAGCTGTAAGGATTAAAACGGTGTGGTACTTACACAAGGACTAAACAGAGCACTAGGACAGAACTGAGAGTTCAGAAACAGGCCCATGACATAGAAAACTTAGTATGTTATGGGAGGAACATCAGTACAGCAGAGGAAAGACCAATGACATGAAATGGGCTCACTACATAAAGATTTTTTAAATGTTGGGTCCCTATCTCATATCATATTCAAAAGTACTTTCAGTTGGAATTAAAACCTAAGTGTGAAAAGTAAAACTGTAAACCGAATAGAAGAAAATTTAGAATACAGTCTGTTTGTGGTTTGTGGGTAAGGAAAATTTTGACACTCAAAACCATAAATCACAAAGGGGAAAACTGATGAATTCAGTCACCCAGAAGTCAAAGAAAGATTTCTATTTGATGAGGAACACCACAAAATTATCAGATGGAAAAGCAAGAGAATATGAATGGACATTTTATTGCTGAAAAGCTCAACAAGAAAGCCCAATAAGAAAGTCAAAAGAAAAACATGGAGAAAACAGGAGAACACAAAATTTACAGAAGAAACCTGTTAATTTGCTAATGAGGTGCAAAGAATTGCAAATCAGACAATGAGAAATCCCTTTTCTCCTTACTCTTAGAGATTAGCAGAACTAGAGAGACACTATCAAGGAAGAATGAGGTATCTGCTGATGTGCTCCCAGAGCACAAATGCAAACCCTAGTGAAATAAATGTACGTACATCCTGTGACCAAAAACTCCACTCTTGGCTCCTGCCCCAGAGAGATCTTCCCCAGGTACAGAGAAAAACATGCATGAAGGTTTGTGGCAGCTTAGCTGTCCTTCTAAAGACAGCTCAGTAGTGACATGCAGACCATGTTATGTGACAGAACCACAGGTGGCCCATGCAGTAATGATCTGATATATAGGAAGCACCACCGACAGATCCCAAAAACATGTACTGGGGGAAAAAGTAAGAAATGAAATGAAATGAGATTTGTGGAACAACATTATGTTTGCAAATTCCTAAAAGTTGCAAACACAAAATATATATTTTCTCAGATGCACATACATAAATTAAAAAAAAAAACACTAAAGCAGGTGGGTTGAAAGGACACACATGACATTCATGGCAGTGGTTGCCTTGGTGGAGATGGAAGAGGAGCTATGCACACTCCGGAGAGCCAGGAGCTGAGGTGTTCAGGAAGCTCAATCTGGGTGCCTGAGGTAATGGATTATTTTAGGTAACGCCCACACACACACAGTTAAATTGTATTCCAGTCCAGCTGAAGACAAAGGCTTCATCCAGAACTGTCAATCAGAGAAGGCAATGTTCTTAACTACTATTTAATAATTCTACCCCGCTTTTTCATTTTCACTAGATAAAAGATTTTAAACAACAATCCTGGGATTCACTCAGTGGTTAAGTTGATTTAATTACATTTATTAAATTCAGCAATTCTTGAACTATATACTGGCCAAAGTCAAATATATTTCTCGACTGGAAGATGAAAAATTGAGCCAAACTCCTAGGATTATTTGGATGCAATTATACAGCCAGCCTCAGCATCACTAGGCATCACTTCTCTAAACGGGAAACAAGAATGCGGGTTCTTAATGGGGGTTTATTTACTGCTTCATCACATTTTACAGCCTTCAAATAAAATCCTCAGTGATTCACTTTCAGAGATATTTGAGATAAACATTAAAAGCCCAGGAGCCTGTATTCCAGTGTGAGTGTGTTTGGAAGAAAAATGTTCTCAGTTTCTGTATTTATTTGCTTTAAAGGACGTGAAACTCAAGGCTTTCAGCCTGGGCCATGGTAAGTTTCCAAGTTTTATAGCTCACATGGGGCCCTGCCTTTTGGCTCCTGGCACCGGCTCTGGCCTGAAGGCATGAGTCCTCTGTCCCTGGGCTACACTGGAGGACTTGGCGGGCACTTGTGGGTAGAGGAGGGAGTGTGGTGGTCACCAGTGCAGTGACCGAAGTGGAGACTGTTTAAGGTAGGTGTGTGTTCACAGGCAGGTTCCGACTGCAGGCCCACCCCCTCCCTGTGCTCACCGTGCCTTCAGGGTCCACAAGCAGCAGGTGCTTGGCCTGGCCGTTGTGCATGCCCGTGAGGACAAAGGAGCCTGGGTTGGTGGTGCTCTTCCTGACCAGGAAGTCTCCATCTTTCTCCAGAAGCCCCTCTGCCTCCTTCCTGCTCATCTCTCCTTGGTACCAAGGCTCGTTGTTCAGTTCCTCCAGCATCTTGGCATCCGGAGCTATGGGTGACACAGGGCTGATGCATTCCACAGACGCTGCTTTGCTCAACATGGGCCCCAAGGACTGGTTCTTGAGAGCATCTTCAAAAGGTTCTGTTGTCAACGACATTTACCGAAAACAAGTCAATCCCAAGAAGAGCAAAGGATGAAAAACACAATGTGAGAGATGGAAATGCAAAGGCAACTCCTCTCAAAGGGAGAAAAAACACTGGGGAAAAATAACTGGCTGATAACATAACAAGAATCATCATAACAAGCAATTAAAAGCAGAGCCCAAATTTTGGCATGACTTTCTGATGAGTCTGCCTTCCCGAGACAGCTGGGTGTTGTGCCTTGTGCCAAGGATTCAAGCACACCCTTTGTCTAGCTAGCTAGAATGGCTTCATTTTTGCATGCTAAAAAACGCCATGCATATTACACACCATCTACTTTCTCTGCAACATCAGCCAGCCTCTTTAACAAACTCTAAATAAAATCCTGCCAATACCAAAGAAAAACACAACCCACAAAGCTTTGATTTCAAGCAAAACCTAAGCCCAGCCCACCAAAGGTTTATTTCAAAATCTTTGCATCAGGCAAACTTTTAAAAAGAGAAGAAAATTGACATTTATTGGGCACTTTCTGTGTGACTTGCTCCAGGATAGGAGCTCTAATTCTCTTTGACCTTCACTTGTTTCCCTGTGGAAAGAGGCTCTGGTGTGAGTGCCTGAGACTGTGCTTCATCGCCTTCGGAGCGTACTTCTCAGTGCAGGGCATGTGTGAATGGTGAGATCGCTGCTGTTACAGCAACAAACTCTAGTAGCAAAAGAAGTAGCTAGGCACATCTAATTAAATCTCAGTGTTCGATTTTCAAATAAGGTAGTATGTACAAAAGTACTATGAAAAATGCACACGGTGCTATACAAGTGCAAGGCATTGTGATGATTATTTTGGACTACACTGTCCACCCAGTACAATGCAAGCAAAAGCCCACTTTGTTAAATGTTAGTAGAGGATGGACAAAAGTCAGGTGAATAAATAAAACCAGAGTTTGGTCTTTTTGACACTTGTTAAATCTTTGACAGATGTGGAGATAAAAAGAGGCTAAAAGTTTTGGCAAAAATTATGTTTGTGGATTTTTTCTTTTTATCCTGCTTTTTTCCTGATAACCTAGAGTAGCTGAAAATTTGTATTATTCTGTTTCTGCACTATCACCACCTTTGCTATCATCAGCATCATCAGCATCATTCCCATTATTCCCATGTTCATTTTATTGGCACTAGCATCACCACCGCCATCATCATCACCATCATCAACACCACCGTCACCATCACCATCATCATCACCACCATAATCACCAGCATCATCATCACCACCACCACCACCATCACCACCACCACCACCATGACTATCATCACCATCAACACCACCATCATCATCATCATCACCACCATCACCACCATCACCAGCATCATCACCACCACCATCACCATCAGTGCCACCATTATCATCATCATTACCACCACCGTTACCATCACCACCACCATCATCATCACCATCACCACCACCATCATCATTATCACCACCATCACCATCATCAACACCACCATCATTCATCACCATCATCACCGTCATCATCATCATCACCATGAACACCATCACAGCATCACCACTACCAACACCATCATAATATCACCGTCACCACTACTATCGTCACTACCATCATTATCATCACCATGAGCACCTCCAATCACCATCGTCACCATCAGCAGTCATTATTTAGCTCTAGCGGTTTAAGATAAAGAACATGGAGTGCTGGCTTTATTTATTTTCAAACTTCTCAATAGATACCACCCTCTCCAAGGCCCCTTTTACTTTCCATCTCCCCTTCTCTGGTTTTGGGAGCAGGAGTAGAAGTTAATGGATAGGGATAGGTGGTTCTGGTTCTGATTTTTCCCGTCTCAAACCCCAGCCCAAGCTAATTCTCCTCAGGCTCTGGGGCCAGAAGTCATTGGTAGACTGACTAAATTAAACAGTAAAAATAGTCTGACCGTCAACACCTCTGCTAAACTGCACGTGAGGGACGCTGTAACAACTGAAGCAGAGGCCCGGAGAGCCCCACCTGGCTGTGCACCTTGGGAAGTAGCTTCACACTTCTCAGGTTTCCATGTTTATCTAAATGAAGGGACTGGCGGGAATGGATTAGGCTGCCTCACAGTACTGGGATGCTGCAGTCTGGCTCAGGTGACGTTTGTAAGTGAAAATGGGAGTCCAGTGTGTTTGGGAAGCCAAAGCGGCTGAGGAGGAACAGAGTGTCGTGGCTTGATGCTGCCTGATCACAAAAGCACTTAACCGTGTCCTCACTCACACAGAATGCCACAAATAGAAGGTACTGGACCAGCAAGGCTGCCTTTTACAAGTGGTAAAGTTACTTAGCCTCTAAGGTCTCCATTTCCTCCTTTGTAAGACATGAATAATAACAATAATCATAATATCTAGCTGCAGGGTCACTGCAGAAATCAAATACAAGAGTAGGTGCCTGGCTAGTCTCCCTTCCCTCCCTCTTCAGCCTATAAAATTCTCAAGGAATTTGAAAAGGAAATTTTAGCATATAAAGCTCTTTGTGAGCTTGGGAAGCTCTTTCAAAATTCTTTAAAATGTTTTTAAAGAATTTACAATTTCTACTTTCTTTAATCAGTTTGTGCATGATTTACTTTTCCCAGTCTACGTGGAAACAGAAAGTCCGTGGTACAATCCGCTATATCACTATCTACAATATTCCCATCACTCCCTTAACCTGTTTATTTTCCATCACTCAGGAGCACCTATCACCAGCTGGAAAAGCATAGTCAGTTGTTTACTTAAGTTCCGTGAGGGTACAGACTTAGTCTGCTCTGTTTTCCTGTGTATCTCCAGCAAGTAGAGTAGTATTTGACAAACGGCTAAGTGCTCAATAAATATTTGGAGAGGGGTGGGGGGACAGAGAACACTCACAAGAGAGAAGTGTTGCCATTTCTTGCTTATATGTGGGTCTGCTTAACAGATGAAGAGCTCTGTGAAAACACGGGCCATACCATTCCATTTCTGCATCCTTAGCAACCAATACAGTATTTGGCACACAACAGCCAATTAATATTTTAATGAATAAATAAATAAACACATCTATTTATGTATATTGTTTGTCTCAATACATTTGCAGATCTTTGGGAGGAAAGTCAATTCCAAAAAGAGGACGAAATTGTTTTGCCACTCAACTGCAGAGAAGGCTGTAATCCCGAAGTCTGAAACAAGCCCAGTCATCACCCAGAAAAGTGCAGCTAATCGTCACTATTAATCAAGATCCTGCTAGCAGAAAATTCAGTAATTGCCCAGATTTCAAACAAAAGGCAGTATAAGGGCAATTTCAAAATAGACAGAAAGCAGAGACCAACGGAACCCACTCATGTCAAAGAGGTCTTTTCGCGGGCTGCTCTCGGCACTGCTGACCACAGCCGGCCAGGCCTGTGACGGCATCTGCTGGGTGTTGACGTAGGTAGGTCCCTGTCCCGTGGGGGCCACGTGAGGTTTCCCTTCTGGCGTGCTGTAGATGTCCAAGGACCCTGCAACAAGAAAATGGGTCCTTTTTTCTCTTATTATGGTGACACTAATCATGCCTCTGCAGCGAATCCACCCTGCACTTCTTAAGTTCCTTAAGCCTACCTGCAAGAAAACTCATCTCGCTTAAATTCTCCTCTTCTGAGCCTGTCACCGCTATGACCTGGCTAGGATGCTGTCCAGCCTCTCATGACAACATGGGATCTGCCAGCCAGCATCAGGGTGGACAGCATGCTGGTGCCACCGTTATGGCCTTACCAAAGGTCCTGGGGCCCCGCTGCCCAGGGTCATGGGAGCTGAGCAGGCAGCGTGTGCCCCGGTCTCTCTTCCTTTCTCTTACAAACACCCCAAGATCAAATAACTGAGCAGAACCACAGCCTGATTTTAATTTCTCATATTTTTTAAGTGTAAGGAGTGCTTTAGAAATTAATCCATTTGAGCAATACAGTCCAGTCTCTGTTTAGAGAGACACCTTCCAAGGAACTGAGACTCCCTCCAGAGGCGCCGCTGCTGAGCTGGGTCTACGGAGGGCACATGCTGCTGCCTTGATGGCACTTCCCAGCTGGCCAGTGGGTGTGCTGAGGCTGGGCCCAGGGCTGTTCTGTCACCTGGAGGTGGCGTGAAAGGTGTTACCCCAGAACACCTGCCCGGATCACTCTCGGAGTCTTTCTGCGTGTGCTCTGTCTCTGATCCACTTACATAAACATATTCACAAGAACGCCCTGTGGCGTTCACAGTTCTGGAAAGAGGGTGTCTTTCATACCCTATGGGCGGTGGTGTGTGAAAGCCAGCTCAATCCAGCTGGCAAGAGTTGGTTCCGGGCTTTTTAAAAAGCTTTCCCAAAAGCCCATTGCTGGATGTTTGCCAGCATGCCACTGTCCCCCAGCCTGTATGCGTGAGAACCAAGTGTCACGCTGACATTCCTCCCCTGGGGAGCATTGCCTGCAAACTCATGAACGTGATTTCGATGTTGAAGAGGCTGTACTCAACTTGCAGGCCCTTGCTTAGTGATGACTGTTTGCAGTTTGCATGTTTGTATACATTGCAAACAAATCAGGCTTTAGGAAAGAATCTCACAAACAAATTTTAAAAAGGGGAAGATCAAAAGCCCATGAATAACCTTTCTGATATCCCTTTCCAACCATCAGCAGCACCATGGGGGCTCCTAGAGTTCATGAGCATTTAGGGGAAACAGCTACCAGCAAATTAATAAGTGACATTCTTGTTTGTTCTATGGGAAGATATATTTGCTGTTTCCAAATAAGAGTTTGGAATTTACTGACAGTCCTGAGTCTCAAGGCCTAGCCCAGGAACTTGTACGAGGCTCATTTTTGTCCTGGTGAGTCTTCTACATCATCTGCTCTCCATCTGTATGGAATAACTTGAATATACCAAAAAAAAGAATCTGTTTAAAAATAAATCTGACATATTTTATAATAAAGTAGATATGTAATAGAGATAATGTGTTATTATATGCCTATGCATATACATGTTGTATAAATACATTTTAAACATATGTAGAACAAAGATGAATAGCCCACAGTGAAAAGGTGCCACAGGCAAAGTCATGGCTTGGACTTGCTGTTCCCACCCTATTCTGAGGCAGAGCCATGTGGTGGCTTCTGCCAGACCTTGTGTTTTATGAGCCGGGCCAGCAATGTGGGTCTTCTTTCATCTGGGGCAGGCAACACATTAAATTCTTTCACATGGGGGAAATCTTTAAAGTTTATTGTCATTTGCTGCCTGAGACAAATGGCTATCACAAAGGAATAAGCCTTAATGTTAAACTAATAAATAGTTTCATTTATATACATAGAAGCATCAGTTGAATCCATCTCCTTCAGACTCTGTGGACTTGGTAGCCGGGACCCCAGAGCTATTGAGAGAGTGGTGAAAATTTTTAAGGGGAAAATTTTAAAATTAAAAGAAATCTTTAAAAGATGGCTAGACACACAGATACACAGATAGAGATATGAATATGTTCATATGTATATGTATGTATAGAATTAACTGTCCAGAGAATACAGACTTGTGAGCAGTTAGCACTTAGTTATACCTAAATTATTATATTAACAGTTACATCTAAATAGATCTAAGTTGTTTATTTTTAGATATCTACATTATAAATAGTTATATCTAATTAGATAGTTATATCTAAATTATTTTTAATGTGTGATGTAGGTACATGTTATTATGTTTGATAAGAAGTAGAAATATCCTTTAGAAGTACCCAGGACCTATAAGAGATTTATATCCCTGGCACGGTCTCTGCCACCGATCCCGTTCTAGGGTAGGTGTCTTCATACTCCTCCTGAAGCTGACCCTGAGTCGGGGGAGGTGGGAAGGGGAGTGCGACACAGACGGAAAGGCAGCAAGTTGCTGTAGGAGCCACTGGGGCTCAGCCTTGCTGCGGCACTTGGAGACACCTTAAAATTCACTTCCGAGTTGCCCCACCAGCTGCCGTCTGAAACTGGTGAAGGTGCACCTGGGATATCCGTTCCTCAGCACCCCTGGGCAAGAGAGCTCTCCTGCCACGGAAGCCTGGAGGTGACAGTCCCCAGGGTGCATGAGACAGTAGGTGCAGATGGGGTATGAACTCGTCCTGGCGCTGCAGGAGGCACTATCTGATTGGTGCCCGTGGATGTCAATAACAATGTTATTTCTATTTCCGTGATCTAGTCAGGAATCTACAGCACCACCCACAGCAAATACTTTCAGGGGGTCACTCTGACACTCCACAGGAGATGGATGACCCACTGGCAAGCCCATCACTGTTCAAAAGCACTTTTTGTTTCCTCATCCCGCCACCCCTTGCTGCTCACCTTGCCTGACAGGTGTTTGCTGCCAGTCTTCGCCAAACGTGTCTCCTAAGTGTCTTCCCTGGTAATAAGTTTGCTCTTTTCCTGCAAACTATAGACACATGCAAATACACAAAAAGAAAGAATTATACTCTTCTCATTCACCCATCTCTGGAAGCCACAGGACAGTAGGCAGGACCTGAAGGGCAACTGCATCCTTTGTTACGCCCAATGTTCCCTCGTGCCTCATGGCTGGCATTAAGATTTGGGAAATAAGTTTGTGTGGGTGTGAGGAAAAGGCTGCATCTCCATCAAAACTACACATGGCCCCCTCTTGTTTTCATTCTCCCCCACCGCCCCTCCACAAGTGTGACAGTAAATCAAGCTCTTCCATATGCATGCCTTAAAATAAACCTTAGTTAGAGAGTATCTATGTGTCAGAACATACTTCCCACTTAACACATACGCCTATCATCATTCACACTCAGGCAAGTCCACTCTGTGAACCAGGAAATTTCCTCCGAAACCAGGAAACTCCCTCTCAGTGTCAGATCTTTGAGCTCAATGTTACTTTGCCATTTTTATTGGTATCATTATTATTCATATAAGATAGGTGATGTTAAAGTTTTCCTATAACAAAATGGAGATATCAGAACTCTAGAAAGCAATTGCCTTACTAGAATTTTGAGTTGGGAGGACAATTAGGAAAACAAATAAAATCGAAAAACTCATAAAATTCTCATCATTTTAAGGGCCTATAGCTACTTTCTTTTCCAAGAACCCAAAGCACTCCAGGCCTTTTTAAAGTCTTGAATTCTCTCTTCTCCTCACTACGAACAAAGTATGGCGGGATTTGTGAGGGTGGTGGTGACACACCCAGTCTCATATGTCAGGGATCACAAGGCATTTGGCTAATGCACTGTGATGCTTTGTGAGAGTTTATGAGTTATGGTGTCCAAAACTGAACAGAACATTGTCCTGAAATAAAATTGAAGAAAATAAAAGGAAATGAAGTTAAGTTAGCCACCATCTGAGGAAAAAAGTATAAGACTTACCTGGGCCATGTCAGGAGCATGGGGTTTGGTTTTCAGTCGAGCATCAAGAAACCCCCCCGGTGGAGGCATCTTGCTTGGAATGCTGTTGTAGTAGGGGTGGTCTGAGCCATCCCCCTCCTCTTCCGTCCATGGCTCATCCAGGCTCTGCATTCTGTTAAAAGAGAATTTTCAAAGGTTTTAGCTGAAAGTTGAGCTCGCAGTCAAACCCAACAAATCTAATGTTAGTACCTGCTACCAAGAAAAAAGAGTTTAGTCAGTACCCCTGCAACCATCCAGGTTTTATGCATATATGAAAAACAGGTTAGTCATTGGGCAAACATCCACGCTTTATTCAGAGTTCCACACACTGGAAAATCGCAGTCATGTTTGAAAGAGGTTCTTTTTTTAAAGTACATTTTAATTAAGAAAGAAATTATGTCTAAGGATAGTCAGATCCTCAAGGCATGGGCAAAGATTTCAGTGTCATCAAATTTACCCAAAACAAAATCAACTAAAAAATGGACATATAGTGACATCAGGGGAAATGGCAGAAAGGACATCTGAAAATTCTCTCTGCCATAAAAGCAACCAGAAAACTGCCCCAGAAAAGCCCCCAAAAACACTTTTGTCAGAATCAACTTTTTCAGAATTCAAAATTAACCAGAAGCTTAAAACTTGGGAGTATTTATTTAAAAAACAAGCAAACAGTATAGTATAGTATCTCTGTGGCATTTTAAATTGCCCAGTTTTCATCTCTGATAGCCTTGAAAACCAACAGCCCACAGTCACAGTGAAAACCAGCAGGCTGGGGGCCACAGAAGGGGCAGAACAGCACTGAGGCTCTGCCAAGGCCCCAGTCCCAGAGAACTATCATGATTTGGCACGTCTGGTGGTTCCTTGGAAGACCCGACTCCCAAGGCTGTTTTTACTTGACCTGACCTGATTTGGAGCTTGCCCAGGGCAAAATGTCTCTTCCCCAGGAGCCATTTGTCAAAAACAACTAGAGGCAAGTGTTTAACATTGTGGCTCACTGAGGCAGTGGATAACATTTGGGTCAAATCAAAAACATTTGCATTAATCAAAAAGCTTAAAAGGAAAAGCTGAGAAATAGGATATCCATAGGAACTTTAATAAGCTCTGACATATTTCTGGGAATCTAGAAGGAAACAGGCATATGTAGGGCTGTGTTCATGCCCAGCACTGTGTGCCTGTTTAGTGTAGATGTGAGAAGGCCCTATACTTCTTGCTCTCTTGAAGCCCTGCCCAAGCAGAAAGTGAAGGCTAGGGCAGAGTTGGCAACTGCTTGGCTGAGTGTTGAAGAAATGCCCCCAACACACACACAGAACCCCTCAGAAAAGACCACGAGACTTCTTAGTTCCAGGCATTTAAGGAAATATCTCTCCAATCTTAGCTGACCAATAAGCAAACCAAGAAGACCAAGAATACATATAACCAAGCATACAGGCTTTATAGAATTAGTTTAGAAAAACCACTAAAACAAACATCCAAAACAAACAGGAACAGCAACAAATCCTGAGGAAGGGAGAAATCTGATTTCCAAAGTTGCCGCATCACATTACATTATTTAAAATTCCCAGTTCAACAAAAAATTATGAGACATGCAAAAAAATAAGAAAGTATGGCTCATACTCAGGAAATAAGCAATTAATAGAAACTGACCCTGAGAAACTCAGACTTTGGACTAACTAAACAAGGACTCTAAATTAACCACTTTAAATATGCTCAAAGAACTAAAGGAAGCCATGCATAAAAAACTAGACAGGAGGATAGTGCCTCACCAAATAGGGAATATCAATATAGATACAGAAATAATAATAAATCAAATAGAAATTATGGAGTTGAAAATTCTAATAACTGAAATAAAAAATTCA
Source organism: Lemur catta (assembly GCF_020740605.2). Lineage (NCBI taxonomy): Eukaryota > Metazoa > Chordata > Mammalia > Primates > Lemuridae > Lemur > Lemur catta. The sequence goes on from NC_059137.1 coordinate 86,980,978, forward strand.
TTTGAGGTGCTTAACAGCAGGTTTGAGCAGGCGGAAGAAAGAATGATAGGTCAATTGAGCTTATTCAGTCTGAAGAACAGAAAAAAAAAAAGAACTAAGAAAATTCAAAAGAGCCCAAGGGACCTATAGGACACCATTAAACACACCAACATATACAAAATATAGTGTCCTGAGGAGAGGAAAGACTGAAAAGGGCAGGTGGAAAAAAAGAAAAAACATTTGAAGAAAAAATGGCTGAAAACTTCCCAAATTTGATTTTAAAAAATTGATCTGTTCATCTAAGAAGCTCAAAAAACCTTAAATTGAGATAACCTCAAAGAGATTCACACATCATAATCAAATTGTTTAAAATCAAAGAGAAAAAAAAAAGTCTTGAACACAGCAAGAGAGAAGCTCCTCATCATGTGGGCTCCTCAATAATATTAACAACTGATTTCTCACCAGGAGCAGTGGAAGCCAGAGGCATGGATTGACATAGTCCATGTGCTGAGGGAAAGACTGTCTACCAAGAACTCTATATCCAACAAAACTATCCTTCAAAAATGAAGTAGAAGTTAAGATATTTTCAAATAAATAAAAATGAAGGAAATTCAGTGCTAAAAAATCTGCCCTATAAGAAATATTAAAAGTACTTTAGGCTGAAATGAAAGGGCACTGAATAGTAATTCATATCAACTTGAAGAAACAGAGAATAATGGTAAAGTTAACAACATAGAAAAATATATAAGATAGTATAAATGTAGTTTTGCCTATAGTTCTTTTATTTCACCACTCTAATTTAAAAGACAACTAAATAAAGCAATAATTACAAATATGTGTTGAAGAGCATGTAGTGTATGAAGATGTAATTTGCCCGGCCATAGCAGCATAAAGGAGAATGGAGGGATGAAGCCACATAGGAGCAAAGCTTTTGTATACTATTGAAATTAAGCTGGTGCCAATCTTAACTAGACTGTTACAAATTAAGAGGAAAATTGTTATAAATTAAGAAGAAAATCTCAGGGCAACCACTAAGAAAATTACTTTTAAAAATAGTAAAATAAAAAACAAAGAATTCAATGGTACACTTGAAAAATATTTATTTAATATCAAAAGAGGTCTTAGGCTGGTGCAAAAATGGATGTGAGGATGATATGGCTGCAGCATCTGTCATCCCATTGATTGCCAGGGTTGATCCAGCTGATCTGGCTGGCTAGGCGGGTGTCCCTTTCCTCTCTCACCACTCCACATGCTTCCTTTCGAAAGCTGCAAGCTCGAGCTCAATGGAAGAGGACGACCATCCCCTATAGGTTGGTGCAAAAGTAATTGCGGTTTCAGACTGTGAATTTTAAATTATCATAACTAGGCTCATATACATCTTTATTAATCAAACTAGGAATCATTACAATCAATGCATTTTTGCCAATGAGAAATAAGTTTGTTTACTCTTGTGGTGTAAAAATTTGTGCTTCAGGACTCAAGCAAACTCTTAGAAAGGATTTTCTGCATCCTGCTGGTTGTGGAAGCATTTTCCCTGCAAAAAGTTGTTGAGATGCTTAAAGAAGTGGTAGCCTGTTGGCAAGAGATCAGATGAATATGGCGGATGAGGCAAAACTTCGTAGCCCGATTCATTCAACTTTTGAAGCGTCGGTTGTGCAACATGCAGTAGGGCGTTGTCGTGAAGAAGAATTAGGCCCTTTCTGTTGACCAATGCCGGCTGCAGGAGTTGCAATTTTCGGTGCATCTCATCGATTTGCTGAGCACACTTCTCAGATGGAAGATTTTTGCCAGGATTCAGAAAGCTGTAATGGATCAGACTGGCAGCAGATCACCAAATAGTGACCATGGCCTTTTTTTTGGTGCAAGTTTGGCTTTGGGAAGTGCTTTGGAGCTGCCTCTCGGCCCAACTACTGAGCTGGTTATCGCTGGTCATCCTTTTCAATCCACTTTTTGTCGCACGTCACAATCCATCCAAGAAATAGTTCGTTGTTGTTGCGTACAAGAGAAGACACTTCAAAACAATGTTTTTTTTTTTAAAATTTTCCATTAGCTCATGAGGTGGCCACTTATCGAGCTTTTTCACCTTTCCAATTTGCTTCAAATGTCAAACAACTGTGGAATGGTTGACTTTGACTTCTTCAACAACTTCTTGTGTAGTTGTAGGAGGATCAGCTTTGATGATTGCTCTCAGTTGGTTGTTGTCAACTTCTGAGGGCCAGCCACTGTGCTCCTCATCTTCAAGGCTCTCGTCTCCTTGCAAAACTTCTTGAACCACCACTGCCCTGTACGTTCCTTAGCAGTTCCTGGGCCAAATGTGTTGATGTTGTGAGTTGTCTCTGCTGCTTTAGGACCCATTTTGAACTCGAATAAGAAAATCGCTCCAATTTTCTTTTTGTCTAACATCATTTCCGTAGTGTCAAATAATGTCAAATAAACAGCCAGTAATAAGTCATTAGCAAAAAAATAAAGTGAGAAGTGTGCATTAAAATGATGTATAACATAACCACATTTATTTAAGAATGTATTCCAATATCAAACAGCAAATAATAACAATGCTAAAACCACAATTACTTTTGCACCAACCTAATAGTAATGGAGGAATAAGGGAACAAAAATGACATAAAATGTATAGAAAAAAATAGTAAAATGGCAGAGAAAAATCCTAACTAAAATAATTGCATTAAATGTAAATGCATTAAACACTCCAACCAAAAGGCAGAGATTGGCAGAATGAATTAAAGAATGATCTAACTACATGCTTCCTATAAGAGACACACTTTAGATTTAAAGGTGTAAATAGATTAAAAGTATGTAAAAAGATACTTCATGCAAACAGTAACACAAGAGAGCTGGATTGACTATACAAATATTAGACAAAATAGACTTTAAGACAAAATTTTTACTAAAGATGAAAAAAGTTTATAATGATAAAAGGGTAATCCATCAAGAAGATATAATTATAAATATTAATATATATGTACTTCACAATAGACTCCAAAGTACATGAAGCAAAATCTGACAAAACCAAAAGAAGAAATAGATAACTCAACAATAATAGTTAGACACCTTGATATGCCACTTTGATAATAGCTAGAACAACTAGAGAGAAGATTATACACTAGAAGATTGAACAACTCAATAAACCAACTAGACCTAACAGACATTTATAGAACATTACACCCAACAGCAGCAGAATAAAAATTTTTCTCAAGTGCATATGGAACATTCTCCATGATAGACCATATGGGAAGCCATTAAACAAGTCTCAAAAAAAGAACTGAAATCATACAAAGTATGTTTTCAGACCATAATGGAATCAAAGTAGAAATCAATTTTAGAAGGAAATTTGGGGAAATCACATATATTTAGAAGGAAATTAAACAACATATTCCTAAATAAAAGATGGGTCAAAAAAGAGATCACAAGGGAAATTAGAAAATATTTTGAGATGATTGAAAAGAAAAACATACCAAAATTTATGAGATAAAGCAAAAGAAGTGCTTTTGTTGTATAGTGTAAACACTTGGCCAAACACAATGGTTCAGTTCCATAATCCCAGCATTTTGGGAGGCCGAAGTGGGAGGATCACTTGAGGCCAGGAGTCCAAGACAAGTCTGGGAACCATAGGGAGATGCTATCTTTTAAAAATTAGCCAGGTGTGGTGGTGTGCACCTGAGTCCCAGCTACTCAGGAGGCTGAGGTGGGGGGATCATTTGAGCCCAGGAGCTCAAGGTTGCAGTGAGTTATGATCACACCACTGCTCTCCAGCCTGGATGACAGAGCGAGACCCTGTCTCAATATATATATATATATATATATATATATATATATATATATATATATATATATACACAATAAAAGAAGAAAGATCTCAAATCAAGAACCTGAACTTCTACCTTAAGAAACTAAAAAAAGAAGAGCAAACTAAACACAAGCAGAAGAAAGAAAATAATATTAAAGTGGAAATAAATAAAATAAAGAGTAGAAAAACAACAGAGAAAATTAGTGATACCAAGAGTTGATTCTTGGAAAGATTAACAAAATTTTCAAATCCCTAGCTAGACTGATGAGGAAAAGAGAGAGAGAGAACTCAAATTATACAAATTAGGAATGGAAGAGGGGATATTACTACCAACCACACAGAAATAAAAAGGATTATAAGAGAAACTGTGAATAACTGGATGCCAACAAATTAGATAAGATGGAAAAATTCCTGGAAAGACTCAAACTATCAAAACCAGCTCAAAAAGAAGTAGAACATCTAAATAGAGACGCAATAAATAAAGAGACTGAATTAGTGATCAACAAACTTACCTTGCAAGAAAAGCCTAGGATCATATGGCTTCTTGGTGAAATCTACCAAACATTTAAAGGAGAATTAACAGCAATACTTCACAAACTCTTCTGAAAAATAGAAGAGGAGGGAACACTTCCAAGCTCAATCTCTGAGGACAATAATACCCTGATACTAAAACCAGACAAAGACACCAAAACAAAAGAAAACAATATATCAATATCTCTTATGAATATGGATGGAAAAATCTTCAACAAAACAGTAGCAAACAAATCTGGCAACGTATAAAAAGAATTATACACCATGACAAAGTAGGATTTATACCAGTAATGCAAGCTTAATTAACACTCAACATTCAATTAATGCACTATATCATATCAACAGAATATAAAACAAATACCACATAATCATATCAATATATGTAGAAAAAGGATTTGACAAAATCCAGCATCTTTGCATGATAAAGACACTCAATAAACTTGAAATAAATGTGCATTTCTGATGAAGGCATCTACTAAAAGCCTACAGCTAACATCATAGTTAATGTTAAAAGAATGGATGCTTCCCCTCTAAGATCAGAAATATAATAAAGATGTTCCCTCTTGCCTTTTCTATTCACCATTGTACTGGAGGGTCTAACCAGGGAAATTAGATAATAAAAAAAATAAAAGGCATCAGATTAGAAAGGAAAAAATAAAACTATCTTTATTTGTAGATGATATGATCTCATATATAGAAAATCCCAATGCATCCATAAAAAAGCTGTTAGAACTAATAAATGAGTTGAACAAAGTTGAAGGATACAGGATCAATATAAAAAATTATTGTATTTTATACATTAACAATTTCAAAACTCAAAAATAAAATTAACAAACAATTCTATTTATCATAGCATCAAAAAATAAAGATATTTAGGAGAAAAATTCCCAAAACAATTTCAAGACTTATACATTGAGAACTATAAAACATTGCTAAAAGAAATTAAAGAAAATCTAAATAAATGTCAGAAAATCTAAATAAATACGTGCAGGGATTAAAAAGACTTAAAATTGTTAAGCTGGCAATATTCAAATTGGTCTACAGATTCAACACAGTCTCTATCAAAATCCCAATCATCTTTTTTTTTTCAAAAATAGACAAGTTATCCTAAAATTTGTATGGAATTTTTAAAGGCCCAAAATAGCCAAAACAATCTTAATAGAGAACAGCCAAGTTAGAGAACTCATACTTCCAATTTCAAACTTACAAAGCCACAGTATTCAAGACTACGTAACACTAGCATAAGGATAGACAGCTCAAGGGAATAAAATTGAGAGTCCAGAAATAAACCCGTATATTTATGATCAAATGATTTTGACAAGGGTCTAAAGATAATTCAATGGGTGAAAGAATAGTCTATTCAACAGATGGTGCTGCGAGAACTGTATGTCCATATGTGAAAGGATGAAGCTGGACCTCTATGTCATAATCATCATATCATTACAAAAAATAAACTCAAAATGGATTCCAGACCTAAATGTAAGAGCTAAGAACTACAAAAGTTTTAGAAGAAAACATAGGTGTAAGTCTTCATGACCTTGAATTAGGCAATGATTTCTTACACATGACACCCAAAAGCAGGTAAATTGGACTTCATCAAAATTTTAAAAACTTTTGCACTTCAAAGGACATTATCGAGAAAGTAAAAGTATAACCCACAAATGGGAGAAAATATTTGCAAATCACATATCTAAAAAGAGACGTGTATCCAGAATATATAAAGAACTCCTACAACACAACAATAAAGACAACCCAATCTTAAAAATGGGCTAAGGATTTGAGCAGATATTTCTTCAAAGACAGCCAGCCAGTAAGCACATGAAAAGCGGCTTGACATCATTAGTCATCAGGAAAACGCAAATCAAAATCAAAATCAGAGACCACTTCATTCCCACTAGGGTAGATATAATCAAAAAGACGGCCAGTAACAAGTGTTGTTGCAATGTGCAGATCCCAGTACTCTCAACACATTGCTGATGAGAATGTAAAATGCTATAGCCACTTTGGAAGACAGCTTTGCAGTTTATCAAAAAGCTTAGCATAGCATGACCATATGACCCAGCAATTTCACTCCTAGGTATACACACACAAAAATACTGAAACGTACGTCTACACAAAAACTTGTGTGCATCTTTACAGCAGCATTAGTCACACGAACTAAAAGGTGGAAGCAATCCAAATGCTCATAACCAACGAATAGACAAGCAAAAGGTGATATGCTCATACACTAGAATATTATTGAGCCCTAAAAAGAATGAAATACTGACAGCTACAACAACATGATGAACCTTGAAAACATTCTTCTAAGTGAAAGACAGACACATACTGTATGATGCCATTTATATGAAATGTCCAGACCTGGCAAATCTATGTAGACAGAAAGTAGATCAGTGGTTGCCAGGGGACAGGGGAGTGGAGAATGGGGAGTAATTGCTAATGAGTGTGAGGTTTCTGTTGGGGGCAATGAAAATATTCTGGCATTAATGGTGATAATTGTACTACCTTTGAATATACCAAATCAACTGAGTTGTATACTCTAAAAGGGTTAACTTCATTATGTATGAATTATATATCAGTTTTTTAAAAAACAATAAATGGAGCCTTAGCTACATTTGATTTTTCAATATCTTCTCTGGTTTTGTGTTGAAATGCCCTTGGATTTCTGCAAGGAAAATCCTCCAAGGAAAATCAGACCACAACCAAAAATCTATTCATTTAAAAGTACTATTTTTGATTTCCAGTTGAGGATGGGCCATAAATCCAGATCACAGAGTGTTTCCCCCAGTAATTAACACAATGAGCAAACAATAATTCACAGATAAGTAAATCCACACACTCACCAGCAGCAAGAGAAGGAAAGAAGAAATCTCACTGCTCAGACAGGGAGCACCGAGGACTCCAGCACAGCTGGGTGGACCCTAACGATGCCACACTGCCCCCATCCTCCCCTGGCCCCATCTCCACCCCAAAGCAAAGAAGCTCAAGGTACCAGATGCTCGTTCCCTCAGAAAATATGTCCCCATTTGGAGAGACATGGCCTGAGGGAGTGAGCAGAAAACCCAAGGAGAGTGCCTCCAAAATAGAAGCTGTGCTCCCATGTGCCCTGGGACCTCAGCAGGGCGGAAGGAAAACCTGCCAGTGTCCGCACAGCTCGGGCAGGGAGAGCCTGGCGCATGCAGGGTGGCTTCTCCCAGGGCCCCAGGCTGCCCCCGCGGGACGGATGGAGCCACCCTGGGGAGGCTGGCCCAAGGAGGACCACCCTCTCTCCCGCTCTCACCCCCATTCAGTGGACACAGGAGTGGCCATCGGACAGGGTGAGGTGGACGTCAGGGGCAGTCACCACAGTAGGAAGCTACAGGCAGGGGCCCTTGTTAATGCTCTGGTTTAGAAATTATATGCAGACACTCGCATTCGGAATCAACATCTTTCTCCATGGATAAGATCCTGTCTGCTTCGTTTTCTTTACCCGAGAGTCCTTCAAACTTTATTATATAGAAATATATACAGGACTTGATACCTTAAGTATATTATCAGAGAAGCATGGTAGTTAAATTAACTCCTCCCCACTCATTTCTGTACATATCATTTTAATAGTATTTGACTTTATGCAGCATTTCAAATATAGGAAAGCATGATAATTAATACGAAAGATACCTATGCATCCAGCACCAACATTAAATGTGTTAAACCTTTTGCTCTGTTACACGCTTCCTTTTTGTAAATGAAATAAAACTTGTCAAACTTCCTTTAGATGGATAGATAGGTGATATTAACAGTAAAATGTTAATGCTAGAATCTAGATGGCGAGTATATAGGTGTTCACTGTAAAGTTCTTTGTGTATATTGGAGCACTTTCATTATAAAATGTTAGAGAGGAAAATACTCTTGACAAATACAGCCAAATCCAACCCACCCCCATCCCTGCCCCATCCTCGGATATCCTAGAGTTGGTGTATAATATTCTTGCATGTTTTTATGTTCTTTCTATACATGTATTTATCCATAAACTACATATTTATTATTTACATGTTTTTAAAATGTTTATAAATGGTTCATACCTTTTTGCAATGGTCTTTTCCGCTCCATTATAAATTGTGACATTTATACTGATAACACATGTATACTGATGAATTCTTTTAAACTACTATGTCCCATTACATATAAAATAAAAGTGTTTCCCCACTCTCCCACCAAGGGCATTCAGGTTGCTGCACGTTCTGCCTCTAGCCCTCCTTATACATATCTTCCTGTCCCGGCTTGCTGAAGTTTCTAGCAACCTGGAAAACACGGGCCCTTCACAGGCACCTCTGAAATGAATGTCTTCAAGGGAATTTCCCAGGGAATAAGGAAAAGTCTTCATAATAACGAGGGTGAGGATAGACACTGACTTCATGGCTAAGTCACAGAATGTAGCTTTAGAGGTTGGAAAAAGTAAAAAGTAAATTTAGGAGTAAAGTTTTGTTTACAATGAACACATCATTATAATAGATTTTCATTATGCAAGTTCAACCAAGGACAGACACTGAATGACCAACATGACCCATATTATTTTTTTAATGCTTTATGCTGCATGGAATATTCTTATGTCCTGAGGAAACTCAGTGTTAGAACCTGAACATTTTTATAATAAATGAAATATCTCACAATTGTTATTCACATTCACTGTTTCATTTAACACTTAAAAATCACAGAACTGCTGAGACCCAGAGAGTTTAGGGGACGTGCCCAGGGCCACACAGAACGTAAACAAACTCCAAAGCTGTTAGGCTGCAAAGGCCACGAGGCAGGAGGCGTGCTGGCAGCCAGGGAGCCTCCTGCAGCAGGACTTCGGCTAATCGTGAGGACAAGGACAAAGGGATGCGTAGAACCTGTGGTGACACAGATCCAAGAAGGTAACATATGGAAGCATCATGTGGTTGCAGAGGAAACAGAACAAAAAATTAAAACGAAGTAGCTTTTCTGTAACCTTGGCTACCATCACTATAGTTTCAAGAAAATGTTTTTCTACACATTCAAAGCGTCATCCATATGTTGGCTTCCATCTGTCGGTTTCTTGTGCCACAGCCCAGCACCAACCAGGTGTCCCCGAGCCCTGTGACTGACTGTGCCTCTCCAGAGCACACAACAGAAGGGCTTAAGAGGAAAGGTCATGAAATGCAGACAGGCGGCTGCAAATGGTGTCACAGAGCTACTCACCGATCCTGGAGAGCAGGGATCTTGGTAGGACACTGCAAATACTGCTTAAACCGGAGCTCGAAGGCTTGTCCGATGGAGCCAATGACATCTTGGGCCAGCCCGTCGCAGCATTCCAGAATGTGGCAAGCTGAGAGAGCGAGGGACACAGGCCCGTTAGAGACAGACACTGGCACTCCCTGAGCTCTCTACGAAGAGCCCTTCCTGAGGACAGAGGGACGAAGAGGTACATGCTTCCTTCACACTGTGTCCTAGGCCATCTACGTGGAGACAGCATCTTGCTCTGTTGCCCAGGCTAGAGCACAGTGCCGTGGCGTCAGCACGGCAACCTCAAACTCCAGGGCTGAAGTGATCCTCCTGCCTCACCCTCCTGCGTAGCTGGGACTACGGTCCTGTGCCACCATGCCCAGCTATTTTTTTTTATATTTTGTAGAGACGGGGTCTTGCTATGTTGCTCAGGCTGGTCTCGAACTCCTGGCCTCAAGTGATCCTCCAACCTTGGCCTCCCACAGTGCTGGGATTACAAGCATGAGCCCAACCTATAGGTTCCATTTTTAAATATATTTTAAAATTTTCAAGTTCAAATCGATGGTTCTTCAATTTCTTTAGATTTTATAAAACATCAGTTCTGACCTTCTCAGGGAACAATGTTTAGAAGGAGACCTCAGCACGACAAACAACCTGATCTTTGCATGAACCAAGTCTCCTTAGGGCCCAAGAAGTTTAAATAATGGACTTAAACTGGCATCTATTCAATGAATCTTGGTCCATTCAATGGACTTAGAGCAAGTTGCTCACTTGGTGGGAGTAAAATGTTGATCCCCAGACATGGCCACTCGAAACACCCTCTGAGGATGAATGTAAAGTGATACTAATTAAAGGCATGAACACCCCAACAACATGCCACTTGCACCTACATAAATTTAAGGCTGGTTATTCATGCAGATTCTCAGAGAAGCAGCTTGTGTGAAAGGGTAGATAAAAGTTGGAGGTGTCAGTGGGTCAGACCGATGGCCACTCCAAGGCCAGGGGAGAGGCCTGGAGCAGTCCTTATGCTCAGCAGCAGGTGCCAGCTGTCACAAGAGGACATGCTGTCCTGACAGCAAGGCTGTGGTATAATCTCCCTCATAGACAAGGGTGCCTGCAGCCTCTGCCTCACAAGGAAGCAGCACCGCTTCCCCCGGGCCCTGGCAGAGCCTCTGTCCTGGGCACACATCGCAGTGCCCCGCCAGGAGCATCCACCTGTCCCTCACAAAGGGGCTACGGATCTGATGCTGTGACCGGCCCAGGGTGATCGCGCTACTAACAGGGTAAAGGCATGCTCCTTGGAGAGGATGACAGCTGCTCGTGTCACACCTTCCTCTTGCAGCAACAGTGCAATTGTACATCCAGGAGGGTTCCTCCAGGAGCCCCGTTGGTCCCTGCGCGAGGAGGATGCAGTTCTATGTGAATAGCTGCTCCCTGGCACCAGCAGTGATTAAGGAGACACTGAATTGTGTCACAGGAGAAGCCAGTGCACACCAGAGAGAGGCCTCATGAAACAGGAAAGCTGCTCAGGGAGGGGGCAGGCCCTGCCAGCCCCAAACACTGTGGCAGCCACCACGAAGCTGCACGGGGAGCTCGCCCAGAGGCAGCCAGCCAGGCCCTGGGGCCTCAGCTTCTCCTCCCCCAGACTCCAGGGCAGGTGAACTTCTGTGGACACCGGGAAAAGTATTTTCTGGGAAGAGCAAGTGTGAATGTGTTGTTGCTTCCATGGCCACGCAACTCCGCAGATACAGCGGTCCTATTTTAGGTACCGCCAAGAAAATTGTCCACAAAGGTAAAGGTGTCCTGGCTGTCTTTTTGTGATTAACTAGTGACATTATTATTTATTAAATATCGACTTGGGTAGTCACAATGCAAGCCCACACTAAGCAGCTGTTACAGTTGTACAGGTTGTTGACCGATATGAGTCAAAGCATCTTTCCAGCTAAGAGGGAAGGAAGCGTCCAGACCCGAGTGAGGGAGAGCCAGAAAGACATGCTGTCCCCCTGCCACAGCCCCCCGGCCCCTGCTGTCCAGCATCAGCGCCAGCCAAGAGAACTAGCTGGTAGTACTTTGGGGAACCAGAAATAACACTGGGAAAGGGTCAAAAAGTATAACCTTGCACATTTAAAAACAAACAAAAAATGCAGTACTCTTGATTATTCTTTTATTGTTTCTGTTTCTCGTTTTTTCTGTGACTGCTGTAACTTAAAGTTTTGAAACTGAATTGCTTCAAATAAACTGAAGATTTGTTACAAAAAAAAAAGTATAACCTATTTAAGAAGAAAATTGGTACCTTAATCTTTAAAATGAAGAATGAAGAGTAAGATTTACTCCGAGTGGGCTGTGCGATCTCATCCGCATGCCACAAACCTTCCGCACACCCAAGAGCGGGACGCCTAAACGAGTCACCTCTGAGTAGATTCCAGCACAGTTGGAGCCACCCAGCCTCTGGGCAGAAGCACCGTAGCGTGGTCAGTCTAAGTGACAAACAGGGTGGCAGACCCAGGACTCTCTGGAACTAAATCATGACTCTGTCCTGGTACCTGGCAGAGTCCTCAAATGAACTGAGGAAATGCTGTCATCTTTTGCTTTGGTCTGAAGGTTGCTTCTGTAAAACAGCCTCTATATGTTCCAGAAACTCACTCCAGATCCAAACTGAAACCTGGACTTTGTCTTTCTGGGGCTGGTATTTTCTCTAAGAGTGTTGCCACGGTCTTTAGCCAAAACCCACCAACGTCTAACCTGCCCTGCATAATTATGTGTGTGCATCAGGTGGCCTTTGCCCACAGGTGGTCACCAAGGCTGCTGGGCTCTGCTGGGCTTCACCCATCCACGAGGAAGCGACAAAACCAAAGGCGTAGTTCACGAGCAACGGAGAAGAAATTGACAAGAGAGATACACAGCCTGCTGGTGCTGGAATCGCGCTCAAACGATGCAAAATCTCAAACATGGCTCAAAACAAACCAAGCAGCAGCAAAACGGAGTCATTCCATGTTCTCGCTCATTTGGAGAAGACCAATGGCCTGCAGAAAGTGTCATTTACCTAAGGGTGCGGCTCACTTGCAACGCTGGTCTCTCTCTTGCTTAGCCCTGACAATAAGAAATGCTGAAGTCACTCTCCAGGAGAGCTAGCCCAAGGCCACCCAGAGCAGCCACTGGGCCGTGCCATCTGTGAGGGGCTGTCAGCAGGCCCCACCGCAAAGGCTACTCCGAGCCTGAGATGGGCCACCTGAGCACAAACCACTAACTCATGACTGTGCTACCGCCCTTGTAATCGCACGGCAGGAGCTGGAGTGCAGCGGGTTGCTACCATATGGTACTCCGGGTGTGCCGGCCCACACGTCTCCTGTGCACTGAAGAACGGCTAACAGCAGTGGATGAGAAGGCAGCGCCCAGCTGTGCCCCCGTGTGCCAGAATGCCAGGTCACAGCTTCCTCGTCTCTCGGGTAAGTCCAGAGGCTCACATGTGCACCTGTCCCTCAGTGCTCAGCGTGGCCCACCCAGTGGACTGCAGGCCACCCGGGCCCCCCAGTAAGCCCGTGCGAGGCTTGTTCATCTGAGCATGTTCTCAACACCCTGCCTGCGTGTGACGCCTACTCTGTGAGTTAGGGCTGGTGAGCTATGCCACAGTAACAAACAACCCAACGTCTCTGCTAAAAATAGCCGTTTCATTTTTGCTCCCTCGTTTCTGGGCACCTTTCATGGTGCCTTAGTGACCCAGGCCGCTCTGACCTGTGGTCCTGGATCTCAGTGCGAGGCCTGCTCCACACCCTGGGGGAGAAAAGGCAGCAGGGCCTCGCCAGGACCACATGTGCCTTCCATCCTGCTCCCAGCTCATCACCGGAGCTGTCCCTGGCTCCTCCCGAACAGGAGGGGAATGCCAAGTGCGGGCTCAGCACCTTTGGGAGGGGAGGAGAGCAGGGTGTTTGTCAGGCCGCCACACCCTCTCCACCCCGGCTCGATGTCTCCTCCCACTCGTGGCTACCAGTCAGAAACTTTCTGGGCCTGCCTGCATGTCTATTATTTATAAACTATTAACACGTACTCCTGTATTAGTATAATATAAGGGTATCTTTAAAAAGACATTTTTTGCCTGTAAAAAGGATAGGATAAAGACAAACAAAAGTTTAAGATATCCTATTAGCCCTGAAAGCATTATACTGTCAGCATCTCAATGAACAATAACTGCTTTGGGTATCATTCATCAATAATGACACTGGATAAAAATTCATCTTTCTATCTTTGAAATACTTTTCTTAATCATTTGGAGGGGCTGATTTACCTTATATGATTAGATTATCATTTTTACTTTGAAATGCAGGCTATGAATTGTTTAGATTAGCAGTATTAGGTTGGTGGAAAAGTAATTGTGGTTTTAGCATTATTATTATTTGCTATTTGATATTGGAATACATTATTAAATAAATTTGGTTATGTTATACATCATTTTAATATGCATTTCTTGATTTATGTTTTTTGCTAATGACTTATTACTTGCTGTTTATTTTATATTTATTTTAGACTATGGAAATGATGTTAGACAAAAAGAAAATAGGAGCGATTTTCTTATTGGAGTTCAAAATGGGTCGTAAAGCGGAGGAGATAACTCACAACATCCACAACGCATTTGGCCCAGGAACTGCTCAGGAACGTACAGGGCAGTGGTGGTTCAAGAAGTTTTGCAAGGGAGACGAGAGCCTTGAAGACGAGGAGCACAGTGGCTGGCCACGGGAAGTTGACAATGACCAACTGAGAGCAGTCATCAAAGCTGATCCTCTTACAACTACACAAGAAGTTGCTGAAGAACTCAAAGTCAACCATTCTACAGTCATTTGACATTTGAAGCATATTGGAAAGGTGAAAAAGCTGAATAAGTGGGTGCTTCATGAGCTAATGGAAAATAAAAAAAATCATTGTTTTGAAGTGTCGTCTTCTCTTCTTGTACGCAACAAGAACGAACTATTTCTTGGTTGGATTGTGACGTGCGAAAAAAGTGGACTGAATAGGATGACCAGCAATAATCAGCTCAGTGGTTGGACTGAGAAGAGGCTCCAAAGCACTTCCCAAAGCCAAACTTGCACCCAAAAAAGGCCATGGTCACCATTTGGGGGTCTGCTGCCAGTCTAATCCATTACAGCTTTCTGAATCTTGGCAAAAATCTTCCATCTGAGAAGTGTGCTCAGCAAATCGATGAGATGCACCGAAAACTGCAACTCCTGCAGCCGGCGTTGGTCAACAGAAAGGGCCCAATTCTTCTCCACGACAACACCCTACTGCATGTTGCACAGCCGACGCTTCAAAAGCTGAATGAATCGGGCTACGAAGTTTTGCCTCATCCGCCATATTCACCTGACCTCTTGCCAACCGGCTACCACCTCTTTAAGCATCTTGACAACTTTTTGCAGAGAAAACACTGCCACAACTAGCAGGATGCAGAAAATGCTTTCCAAGAGTTCGCTCGAATCCTGAAGCACATATTTTTACAAATAAACAAATTTATTTCTCATTGGCAAAAATGTGTTGACTGTAATGGTCCCTACTTTGATTAATAAAGATGTGTTTGAGCCTAGCTCTAATGATTTAAAATTCATGGTCCAAAACCACAATTATTTTTGCACCAACCTAAATAAATGTATCAGTCAACTCCTGAGTTATCATTTTTAGTATAGTATAATCCCTAATTTACGGTTTCCCTCTGAGAGGTTTAGTTCAATTAAAACTAGTTAGTAAAAGCTGCGGATCTATTTCACTAGGTCACTTCGCTCCCGTTGTTCAGCACAGCAGGCTGGCAGCGGAGCACCCGTCTCCCGCCCTGAGCCGCTCTGCGCCCCTCGGTGGCACATTCAGAAGGCGTGTCCTGGGGCACTGCCCTTCTTCTCTGCCGTGGTAGGCTGACGCTGCCCTCAATTTTCAGATTAGAACTAACTGTGAATAGAAGCTCCAGCCTTTGTTTCCCTCCACAATGTGCTGCTTCCACACCCTCTGGCATGAGCCTCTGTGCACTCCCTGTGAACATGGGACTCTGCCAAGTCAGGGAAAAAACTTCTTGGTGTCTGAGTTTCCCTTTTCAGAAAGTCACACCCCGTCCAGCCTTGCCCCACACCCCCACAGTGAGCACGCTGCAAGGGTCCCCAGGGCGGCTGGCTTCTGCAGGAGCCTGTTCGGGGCTCACCACCATCCTCTCAGCTAGACACACGGACGCGCCCACAGTTCAGATTCACAGCCTGGATCTCGAGCAGCTGGCCACAGGCATAGGAAGTCCTGGAGACACTCAGAGTCATTACTCAAGTGAGGAAAAATCCTGCTAAGCACTGTCTGCTATCTTTTCATCTCAGTGAGCTGATAACCCATGCCCTTTAAAAGAAATGTTGAAAACTAATGAATTCTAACCAGACAGGTACTCCCCAAACTCAAACAGAGTTCTCAGCCAACCCTAGTCTGTTTATTCAACATAGCCATGCATTCTTCATTGTACCTGATTTTTTGATCACCGGTAAGAAATCCAAGATTCAGCTGCTATGCTATGAAGAGTTAGTCTTAGCATGTGTCCTAGTCCCAGATTAAAACTATAAAGAAATACCATTTTTCACCCATCAGATAGGTAGAAATTTACAAGTCTGAAAGTGCCAAATGTTGAACAAAAGGAGCCCTCCTATACTACTTGCGGGACTATAAAGTAAAACGACCATTTCAGAAAAGTTGAAGATGCCCAAAGACAGTGATTCGGTCTCCAGGTATATACCCTAAGAAAATTCTTGCAAAGGAGCAGAAAACAGCATATGCAAAATATTTCCTGAAGACTTCATTGACGCAGGCCCTGACCCAGGACCTGGGGGCAGACCAAGAAGCGAAGCAGAGCCTCTGCTCCCACCAAGCTTGCAGTCCAGAGGGCGGACTCCGAAACTGAAGAAATAAAACTGTCCCACTACAATGGCTTGAATGGTGGCCCTCAAGAGACATGCCCACATCCTAACTCTCTGGAACCTGTGAAAAATGGTCTTTAAAGATGTGATTATGTTAAGGATCTTGAGAGGAAATCATCCTGGATTAGAATGGGCCCTAAATCCAATGCCAGGTGTCCTTGTAAGAGACGGAAGAAGAGAAGACACAGACAGAAGAGGAGGAGGTGAAGTGAAGACTGAGGCAGAGAGTCGAGTGATGCTGCCACAAGCCAAGGAGTGCCCTGGGCCACCCACAGCTGGAAGGAGCAGGGAAGGATCCTCCCCTAGAGCCTCCTGCCCTGCGCACCTGATTTCAAACTTCTGGCTTCCGGAACGCTGAGAGAACACATTTCTGCTGTTTTAGGCCACCTAGTTTGTGATAATTTGTTACAGCAGCCATAGGAAATGGATACAACAATGAAGATAATGTAAAATAAAGGAGATGGATGAGCATGATGCTGTAGGGCGATATATAGGATGATCAGGGAAGGGCAGCCTAGAAGGGGGCATTGGAGAAGACTCCTGAAGGGAGTCAGGGAGTGAAGCTCGGGAAGGCCGGTGAAGAAGGTCCCGGGTGGCACAGGGCCTGGCAAGTGCAAGGGCCTCAAGGTAGGACCTTGCTTGGCACGTTCAAAGAAGATCCAGAAGTCAGCGTAGCTGGAGTGGCAGGGAGTCACTTGTAGCATACTCTATTACCATATCAAAAAAACATTACATATAGCGTTCAGTACTATTTGTGGTCTCAGGCATCCACTGGAGGTCTTGGAAAGTATCCCTGCAGATAAGGGGGAACTTCTGTATAGTACATGACTTTCCATAGCTCAGTCCAGGGAGCATCAGAGGGTACCTAATCAGGGTTGCTATTGGATTATAAATTGTATAAACTCCACGTCTTCTGTAGGCAGTCATATGTCTAATGTGAGCATCACTTACAGCTGCGTTTGTGACCCAGCAGTCCATTTGTAACTGTCTAATATGTACATAAGGTTGCAGGGGATGGCAGTCACTGGGTAGTAATGAAGAGTCCAGCAACACCTGATTTCTTGGGAGCTTCATCTCTACATATATCAGTAGCCATCATCCTGGCCTCCCGCTGGTCCTGCCTTTTCACTCTAACTCACCAACCTCACGAAACCTCGCTCACCTGCCCCTCTTACCTCCTTGAGCTGTTGCCGGTGGTTACCAGCTGACAGAACGGCTTAGGCCAGAGACCTTTTGCCCTTTCATCAGATTAAATATAGCAGCCATGGATTCTTGATCAGAGAAACAAATATAGATTCTTATTAAAAATTCTTTTGGAGTAACCAAAAACACACATAAAAATGCATAAGCAGTAATCAGAATGGAAAAAGACAAATGATAACAACATTGAGGGACTCTGACCTATGGCTGTAACATTTTTACAGAAGACTTTCTAGGATGCAGACATGTCCTGACCAGGTGGCCTTGAGGTGCTGTGCCTGCAGCCCAGGGGACCACAGAGGTGCAGGCCTGTGCACACACACAGACCTAAGAGCTCTGCAGGGGGACTTAGATGTTTAAGAGCCCAAGAATTTCTTGCTACTCTGACCCCCCACGGCAGAGGCCATTCCCACTAAATGAAACCCTCCACTTGGCCTAGGGGAGGAGGAAGGAGATCAGAGCAGCTGGGAGAAAGCCCTTCCACTGGCTCCTTCCTGGGAGGGAGGTAATCTTAGAGCGGACACTTAGGAAAGGGAGGCAGAGCTTGCTCACAGCCGGGCTGCTGGAGGGACAAGGCTAGACCACTCCCTGCCCACGCTGTCTCCCAAGAGGCTGGGCCTCCGTCTACGTGGAGAATAGAGCTGTGACGGATGAGGATGCCTGCAGATTCCCTGACACTCTTCCCTCAAAGGCTGCGTCTGATCCCCACCCCCTGGAATCTGAGCTGTCTGTGACTGCTCTGACGGGTAAATTATGGCAGCAGTGAAGCCATGCCTGGCCTTTTAGAGAATTGGAAGCTGCCACTTTGGGTCTCATGAAGCCCAGAGCTGCCATGAAGGAGGCCCTGAGACTCCATGGAGAGGGAACGGGATCCTGCGGACTCAGCCTCTACCCATCCCTGCCGAGGCCCCAGTCATGGAAGTGAAAGCCCACCGAGACCTTCTCGACCAGCCCAGACTCCAGCTAAAGACCACTGCCCAGTGACCCACTGATGCCACATGGGCAGATGAATTGGCCAACTGAGGCAGGCCTTAGTTCCTGACCCTTATTGTATCATAAACTATAATAAAACAGTTGTGAACCCACTAAGCTTAGAGCAGTTTGTTACAGGCAAGAGACAAGAGAAAGGAAAGAGTGAACATCTCCCACTCACTCCCTCAAAGAGCCTGCCTTAGTCAGCTGGGGCTGGGTGACTTAGCAACCGATGTTTCTCACGGTTCTGGAGGCTGCAAGTCCAGGATCAAGGGGGGGCAGACGTGGTGTCTGCGGAGGCCTCCTTCCCAGTCTGCAGATGGCGCTTCCTCCCTGTGCGTCCTCGCGTGGCGGGAAAAGGTGGGGAAAGCGCTCTGAGGTCTCTCGTATCAGGGCACCAGGCCCACGCGTTCGTGAGGACTCCACCCTCATGACCTAGTTACCTCCCTTGACTGGGGCCCTTATTAATATAATACCATCATATTGGGGGTTTGATTTCAACATGTAAGGTTGGGGGGTATATTCAGTCCGTCACAGAGGCCCTGTGTTGGTTCTCTCAGGCACCAGACATAGCGCGGACCTTTCCCTGCACACCAGGTCTGGCCATTACCTTCACAACAGCAGGGGCACCGGGTGCGGCGGCCGCAGGACACACGGAATAGACTCTGGTCCTCATGACTCGGAAAGGCGCTGTGGGCAGAAGGCACTCCTGCTTTGCCCCCGAGAAACAAAACAGAAGCCCGCACCCTGCCAGGGCCCTAAGTCCGCTGCCCGGGGGCTACGCTCCTTCCCGGGCTAGACCTGAGCCTGCTACTCAGACTTGGCCGTACATGGAATCACCTGAAGTGCCTTTTAAACAATACCGTTCCGGGGCCCCTCTCTGAGGGCTGAGCACTGAGATTTTTTTGAAGTTCCTCTCGATGATTCGGACCTGCAGCTCATTTTGAGAATCGCTGACCTAGGAGCTATCAAACATGTCAAAAAAAAAATCTAGGATTACTCGAAGTTAATTTGAAACACAAATAGGGAAAGACCTTCAATAACTGATAACCCTGACTGGGAACCCCGTGCCCGGAGAGAGGCACCCCCCACCCCCTCTTCCCCCCACCGCCGGAGGGCACCTGAGATCGCGAAGGGGTTGACCTCTATTCAGGGTTGGATCGTGTCCCTCCCAAGTTGAAGTCCTCACCCCCAGGACCTCAGGATGTGACCTTATTTGGAAATAGGGTCATTGCAGATGTAACTAGTTAAGATGAGGTCACACTGGAATAGGGTCGGCCCTGATCCAAAATGACAGGCACCCTCACGGGAAGATGCTCTTGTGAGCACAGACACATGGGGAGAATGCCATGTGACAGCCAGGGAGCGCGGTGACGCGTCTACAAGCCAGGGGCACTGCAGATAGCTGCTGCCAGAAGCTAGGACAGGCAAGGAAGGTTCCCCTACAGGCCCCAAAGGGCGCGGGCCCTGCTGATGCCTTCATGCCGGACCTCCAGCCTCCTGAGCTGTGAGGCGACACATTTCTGTTGCTCTAAGCAACGCAGTTTGTGGCATTTTGTTAGAGCAGCTGCAGGAAGCTCATGATGCAGCCTCTAAACTGGCAAAATGGGGGCTTTGGCTCAGCTGGGCTTTTGGAGGCCGTGACTCTGCTCGCTGGCCTGGAGGCTGGCCGCAGTCACTGTGTAGATGCTGCTTCCCATTCCGGAAGTGGCAGCCTGGACTTTGTATGTCAGCAAGTCGTCTTGGGGCTGGTCATGGCTCGGCAAGACCACCCATGCCCCTGCCCTTCTGTTCTCAAAACTTTGTAATACCCTCCTTCTGTTCAGGAGTGACAGTGTAACCATTAAAAAATAGGAAATTATCTGCATTTGAGCACCTCATCTATAGAACCCCCTTCTCCCCACAACCACCCCAAATGATGGCTTATGGTGAAACATGCTCATCCGGAAAGAA
This sequence comes from Lemur catta, assembly GCF_020740605.2. Classification (NCBI taxonomy): domain Eukaryota; kingdom Metazoa; phylum Chordata; class Mammalia; order Primates; family Lemuridae; genus Lemur; species Lemur catta. The sequence goes on from NC_059137.1 coordinate 87,001,558, forward strand.
CAAAAGCTAAAATTCTTTGTACGGTCTTGTTATCTTCAACCTCAAGAAACCGTGGAAAGGAAAGACGGCCCCACCAGGCCACTGCTCATTAACCCAGGGTTGGTGAAGGTCCCGGCAGAAAATGACCCTCACACACTTATATGGGGATGCAACTTTTTACAGCCAGGCGGGGGGACAACTTGCAAGGCCCACTGACCCATTAACTGTTTAGCCCTGTTGCTCTGCAAATGCAGTCAGAGCGATGGGGTCTGCACAGGGACCCCTCGAGGGTGGATCTCCGTGGAGCCACCTCACGTAGAGCCACACCACGCATCAGTTCATCTGCTCTGCATGGGCTGTCTTGAAACTATGTCCAAGGTACAGCATTGGAGGGGAGGGCAGCAAAACAGAGTGTCAAGATCTCATTTGTACTGAAATTTTAAAAGATGAAAATATATGTGTATGTATATGGATAAAAATTATGCAAAACAAATTAGAAAATCTTGACAGTTGGTACCTGGGGTAGGAGGGTGGGAAAAGGAGAGGAACCTGGCAGTGGTGGAAGGCAGTGCTGTTTTGTATTCTTATAAAGTCCACATGTGGTTTTGGTCAATGAGTTTCCAATTGCAGCTGTGGGTGTGGCGCATCAGGGGCTACCTGCGACCACAGGGCCACGCCCCTTGGTCAGCAGCCTCCCCAGGTGCATTAACATCCAATGGGCTTCAGTTTTGTAAATGATCCCTCATCCAGCCTGTGTACGAGCCCTTAGCCACTTAAAGAGGTACAAGCAGACAGCACCCTGAGCATAGACCTTGGTCTCTAGGACTGGGCAGGGCCGTGTAAGGCTGCCCAGGTGGCTGAGTGGGCAGTGAGCACACACAAGGAGCTACAGCTGGGCAGAGGATGGGCAGCTGGTAGTCTTCCACTCCCAGAGTATGGGCAGGGGCTGCTCATGTGTAATCAGGTGTACCAAACTGTAGCCACCTGGATATAGGTGTGTTTCATGCTCGGAGACATCCAGCACCTCCTAACTCAGCCAAGCAATCTGCTGCCCTTGCAAACCTCAGTTATCTCCAATAACACAATGTGACACTGCTCATTGTGGTGAAGGGGGCTGAGATGATGAGGAACATCTGGTGTATGGTGTTAAGCCTGGTTTTGTATGATTGAGAGATTTTAAGGGTTACACATTGCTTACCTCTGCGATTAACAGGGTCCTTAGCTACGTATGCAACATAGTCTGTTGTGTCCTGTTAAAGAAAAAGGAGACATCTGCATCACTATTCACAGTGAGAGACAACACAGCCAGGGATACAGTGCACAAACCAGCAAGCTTAGAAGGACTCGACCATCACACAACTAAATAATCAAACGCTGCCGGAGGAACAGCCCACGTAAGACTCAAACCTCAATGTGGGCAGAATCACCCAGAGGTCTTGCAATGCAGGTTCTGACTCTGCAGGTCTGGGGCAGGCCTGGGGCTCTTTACTGCCAGCCAGCTGCCACGGGACACTGGTGCTGCCAGTCCATGCTCACACTCTGAGCACCAAGGATGAAAGGCACCCGTTCTCTGCATGTTGGGTCACCCGAGAAACACTGATAGCCCAGTCCAGTGTGCAGATAATCTGATTTAACTGGTTTGGATGTGAGGCCTGTGCATCAGGAATTTTTCGAAGCTGTCTGGGTGGTTGCAATGTGAACAAAGTTGAGAACCAACTATCTGCTCTGTCTATACCAGTGGTCCTCAAATTTCAGCTGGTGTGAGAATCTTCTGCAAGGGTTGTTAAAACAGATTGCTGGGCCATACCCCAGAGTTTCTAATTCCGTAGTGGTTCTGGGGCACTGCCTCAAAATTTGCATTTCTGACAAGTTTCTAGCTGCTAGCGATGAGGGGAGCACACTCTGAGAACCACTGGTCTAGAAGAGAAGCAGAGTGGATGCTCACAGGTTGGCGGCACATGCTCCCTGATAAGAGTATGAAATATGACAGTTCTTTTCTTCCCGGACAAAAATAATAATTTGAATCCTTTAAGATGTTTAAAAATGTAAGCTCTGTCTAGAAGTCTCACCCTTCCATGTGAAATGAGTTTCCTTGCCTGCCTTCTCATTTAACCAGTGCATAGAGGAAACTATGGTCTCAAAAGTAGGCCAAGGCAACCTGGTGCATTTTAATTTCTAATAATTAATCATTTAGTTTCTAAACAAATAATTCTCTTAACTCTTGAAAGCAGAAAAGACTCCTCTGAAAAGTTGATATTTCCAGCATTCAAACAAGTCTCCATGGGGCAACTGGTAAAGGTCTTCCCATTTTTGCAGATATTTCCCAGATGTTACTGCTTCGAAGGGCTTCCTGGTTATTGACGAGCACCTGAAAGGGTTCTGCCGTGAGTTGCTCCACTGTTTCTCTAGGGGCAGAGGAGATAGCCCCGTCCCTTTCAATAGTGCCCCAGAAAAACTCTTCAGCGAGAGACAGGACGAGGGAGAGAGTGAGTGTGGGGTGGGCATGTCACTAGAGGGGGGTGGTGCTGGGCACTTTGTGTACTTCGTCCCCCTGGATCTGCACCACCCGCTGAGACCAGGGTGGCGCAGAAGAGCTCTTCCAGCAGCTCTGGGGACAATGCAACTACTGCCCTGGGTCATTCCCCAGGGCGTGGGCTCATCTGAGCTGTTTTCTTTTCCTACTCAGGACACTGGCCATTGGCACATTAACAGACTGGCTAGAGAAGGGAAGTGGGAGATTGTCAAACTGCTCAAACTGTCTTCTGGTCATTTCCATCAAGGGTGATCTGGCCAGCATGTGAAGCTACTGCAAAAAATAAGAACTGCAGCTTGTAATCACAGATACTCTTCCTGAACTCGTGGTATGTGAATTCTGGATGGGCCCTTAGAGAACATCTCAGAATATCTCAGAGAGCATTGGCATTTCCCAAACTGAGATCCATGGAGCTCTGGGTTTAGACAGGTGTATTCTCCAGTTTGAGAGGTTGCTGGAATTTATTTTTAATTTTGTGTTTTCATTCTATTATTATCTTAAAAATTAATACAAGAATATCCAGGCCGGGTGCGGTGGCTCACGCCTGTAATCCTAGCCCTCTGGGAGGCCGAGGCGGGTGGATTGCTCGAGGTCAGGAGTTCGAGACCAGCCTGAGTGAGATCCCGTCTCTACTAAAAATAGAAATAAATTATCTGGACAACTAAAAATATATATAGAAAAAATTAGCCTGGCATGGTGGCGCATCCCTGTAGTCCCAGCTATTCGGGAGGCTGAGGCAGTAGGATCACTTAAGCCCAGGAGTTGGAGGTTGTTGTGAGCTAGGCTGATGCCACGGCACTCTAGCCAGCCCGGGCAACAGAGTGAGACTCTGTCTCAAAAAAAAAAAAAAAAATACAAGAATATCCAGGATCATTTAGATGACCACTGTGTTATCAAGTCCTGCACACAATTTTAGCATCAAGATTTGCAGTTGGGTATCCAACACTATGGGTGCCAGGTTTTTAAAGAATTAGAAAGAACAATCAGAGTAGACTCTGCCCACTTGCGGCAAACTGATGTCACATTGGTATATGATGTACAACTGAAGTTTTTGCTTGAATAGAAAAAATTAGTGGAAGAATTGAGTCATGCAGGTACCCATGGTAACAGATACCAAACTCAAAAGACTATGTACCGTGTGGCCAGCCCAGTGTCACATTTGGGAACGGAGATTTAGTTTCAGCAAACTTTGTCCATCACAGTAAATTAATGTTACTTTGAATGTTATTGGCTTTACAGTGTTTATTTGCATTTAACTTCCAGATTTTATTGGGGCTTAGAGTTCAATAAAAAGTATAAACATAAGAAGTCTACTCTTTATTTTTGTACATATTCAAGTAAGAAAATTAGAATCAGCCTTAGTGGCGTATACAAGAAAAATTTTTTTTTAATTTTTACTTTGGTCTAAAAACTCTCCTGTGGCTCCAAGTTGAGGAAGAAGAGACAGTAAAGAGACATAATGGGCCCCTATCTCACAGGTGGTCAATGGCCACACAGGGACGTTGCTCTTCTGATGCAACCTCGACCCTGCCCTGGCACATCAATGTATTACTGTTTAAGACAGCATTCTTGTCATCGCCCGGCCACACAGCGAGCACACTAGGTCCACAGACGGAACTCCAAAGTGCTCGTTCTGTACTTCTCCATCCCTGTTCTCACTGCCCAAGACCCTCCGAGCCTGGCCATTGTTCTGGCATTCTTTTGGTGATCTTTTAACACTGCTAATAATAGTATTAATAGATTGTAATTATAGTGCGCCCTTTTATGAGGGGGATTCATAGTGTTTTTTTAGTCTGTCTTGTTTGACATTTCAAAATACCATTTTCCTACTGGGTAAACTGAGGCACAAAGCAATAAATGGCATGTGCACTTAGCAGGAGAAAAAGGACTATAACCTAGAATTGTAAATTTTATTAAAACCATCTACCAATTGTAATGTGCTAAATTCATGATTACAGAATAATTAGGAATGGGATCTCATGCACAACGTAATGTGCATTTGGATTGGTTAAAATAGAAAGTAACAAGGCTTCCTGTCCCCTGTTATGACATTTTCTGTACCAGAAAAAAAATCACAGAAAATATAAAGGTATGGATTACTTTAAGGATTACTGAATGTTTCAGATTGTTTTTTTAAATGAAGAGATAATGAGGAAATTTGGGGAAAAAAATTGTATAGTCCCGTGTGCATCCTGGAGAACAAAATAGTTTTAGCACAAACCAATGTATTTGGCTTCTCATGATCTAGATATTTGCATCTCCAGCTCATAATATCATCATTAAGACAAGGTTTCAGAAAAGTTCTTGAAGGGAGCTATTAATGCAGGTATATGAGACCTCTGCCTTTTATCTTTCAAACCAGGTTATCTTCCAAATTTAGGAAACTGATTACAAGCATCACGGTGGGCAAGCAATTAGACAATCACCACAAACTAGTTACAGCTAGAGCTAGATACAGAGAAAGGCATAGGGATGTGCACAGGGACAGCACAGGTGGAGAATAGGTAGATGTAGCCACACGGACCGGACCTTAAGAAATGTGCCTTGGATGAGTTTGATTAGGGGAGACTTCCAGTTTCTAGATATGCATCTGGATGTACAATGAAACATAAGAAATCATAAGGATTAGAAAGCAAGGAAAGGCACAAGAAGGAAAGGGAAGAAAAAAAAGGAAGAAAACCACTGTAGTAGAGTTTTGACAACAAGACCCTTAGTATGAAAAAAGGTCTAAGCCATTTGACCCTGTGGAATGGGTGCTCTCCTCATCCTTTGGCAACTAAGTAGAGACATAGGGGCGAAAACCACCTGGAGGGTGGGCAAATCCCTTCCCCTGCCAAGCACCTGGGCTCAAAGATCTGACACGGGGTCGCTGGGAAGCAGCAGGGCCCAAGCCTCCTGCGGCAGCCTGTGCCAGCCGTGGCAGGAACGATGCCCGTGGTGGCCATGGTGCTGCCCCTGGAGTAGGGGAGGGAAGGTGGGCAAGGCACTGGGAAACTCCCTTCCTGGGCTAGAACTACACAGGCCCCTGGCCTGGAGATGAGATTAATAAAACATGCAGATTATTCAGGCCACCTTGGACTGGTAAACTGTTATGTAAAATCTGAAGTTGCCAATTCATAATTTGGCCAAATAACACAAAATGACAATAATAACAAAACATTATCAACACATTATTTTATCATAGAAAGTCTATTTAACATCAAAAAATAAAAATAAAAATAAAGGACAACTTCTTGGGATAGAAGATCATTTTTTCAATTGAATAAATTGAGCTCCAAGAAAAGCTCACTCTATCAACCTAATTTTAACTTTTTTCCCGGGTCTGGTGAGAACATTGCCCAGAGCAATGAAAATTAACATGACAACACTCCAGAGGGTGAGCCTTTCTCCCCTTCACTTGTGGAAAGGGCTGACTTTGCATTCTCCCCTCCCTCTGGGCCTCGCCCCTTGTGACTGATATCCCGCCTGGTTTCTTTGAAGAGCTGGACCACGGCCAGTGAGCAGGCAGTTAGCGTGTGGCCACAGAGCAGGAGGGGTTGTCTGCGTTCTCCCTCCTGGCAGTACAGTTTAGAGATGGCCGCGCTGATGGCGACAGCTGACGTCACAGCGTGGCATTCCTGCCCAAACGTGGGGGCACATTCCTTTGCTAGTCCACCTTCTTTATTTAAGCAGCAAGGCAAAAATAGAACATTCTCATTCTGTTCTCTCTTCTCCCTCCCTCTCTCTCTGTCTCTCTCTGCAATTCCTTCCTTGTTGGCAAAGCAAACCATTAAAGGGTTACAGTGGTAACATTTGGAGAGAAAAATGTCGATTTTAAATGTTTATGAATAAACCAGACTACGTAAATTCACAGCCTTTGAGCAGACTTAAAATATAGAAATGGAGGTCCGACAGGAAAAAAGTAAACAAGCAAGGCAAGCACAGAGTGATGACAGGAGAAATCCCTGGCAACTCTGAAAACTGGGGGGCTATTTTGTCACTTCTTTTACCAATGCTTCCAGGATTTCTGGCAGCTTTTGGCTAATGAAATGAAAATTAACGGTAGGTCCTTGTCATAGGTTACCCCTAAAAGAATGATAGTCAAGGCGACCTTTTGACGTCAGGCGGGGGAAACCAGTTGGCATAACAGTTCACTTTCCCGATGGCGTCCCACGAGGCAGAAACCCCTCCTCAGACGTTCCCAACACGAGCAGGAGGAACAGCCCCAGGGACACTTACCGGGTCTCCCCCGGAGGCGAAGGAGATGGACCGCATGTGGTGGTTCGCTATGATCTGCCAGGCCCAAAACGAGAAACAAGATGTGCTGTTATCACCCTTTTCACGTCTCGCAAAGCCAACTGTTTATTGGCAGGCATTACAGAGTGACACATTTTCCTGAGAGTTGGTACCCATGTGAAAGTAAGAAGCATCAAAGTAATAACAGTAGATAACCTTTCATAACTGATGGCTGCTGTCCAGCGGCTCTGCCAGATGATCTCATCTAAACGAGCAGCCTGAGACGTAAGAACTGTTGTAAACCCATTTTACAGGCAAGGAGCCCGAGTCCACAGGGACCAAAAGGCTTGCTCTGAGTAAAAGAGCTGGTCATCGGCAGAGCTGTGATGGAACACGGAGGGCCAGAGTCTTAACAACCATGCCTCTTTCAGAAGGAAACTGTCTCACCCACACACCAGAACACCTCACCTTACAGATTCTGGTTCCTGGAACACACTGGGTCTCCGATACGGACCTCCCGGCTAGAATGGGGGGAAGTGTGCCCCTCCCCGCATTTCATCCCATTTGTATCATGAGCATATAAATTAGAAAGCCAGCCTCCCAGATTCAAAGTCAGTACCATCTAGAGCACTCTTGTAATTTATCAATTTAAAAACCAGAGGGGACAATCCAAGTTCATTTTAAAATGGGAAATTTCCATTAGCCGTGCAAATTGCAGCGTACAATGGAATTTAGAAGACACTGAGTAAATTAGAAGCTGCCCTAAATTTAAAAAGCTACATAAAAGTCTTCCATGCTATTTTTATCTTTCTAAAGACAACGTAATGACACTGAAGTAAATTTCCGGGGGTGGGAATAGAGTGCTTGTCTCCACCCCGACCTAACCGGGTTCATTTCTGCAGTCCCCTCAGGCCCTGGCCCTTGGGCAGGCAGGTAGAATTTACACAGCCATAATCATACATCCCAGCGATTTGTCCAAACATGCTCCTGTGCAACTTGAAATAAAATATAACTGAATTATAAAAGGAAATGGGATAGTTTTCAATGCCTACTTCGGTTGTTGGCACTTGCAAAAATTCAGGATCCAGAAAAACCTGAGTGTGTAAGTGAATACAGAACGAGGCCGGCCTCATAGCCTTGCTGGAATCTCGCCCCAGCCTAGGGGTACAGGGCTCCCAAGAGAACAATGAGGAAATAGCACTCACCAAATAATGATAAACTATGGCTTCCAAATTTCAAATGTTTGCTTATTTAATTTTTGATCATAAGGCAGCTCTACAACTGGGGTTTGGGAATTAGATTGGAAGCTATGATTTGGGGAAAAAAATGAAAGTCATATTTGGCAACATGAGGCATGACCACTGTGGTTGAGCATCACCCCTTTGGGTAAGAGAGAAACTGAAAAGGGGAGTAAGAAAATTGGCACTAATTGACCTAAAGCATGTAATTCTGCTCTGAACCCTACATCTTGTTTCTTCTACTGGGACCTCTGAAAAGACGAGTGGGTGTGGTCTTTCTGCTGTCTCTCTGGACAGAGAAGGGCATGTCCAGCCTGGCTGTTCTCAGTTTGCTACTGCTGGGCCCAAAAGCTAGCCGGCAGGGACAGCCAGAGCACTGCGTGCTGTGCCTCCCGCCCCACGGCCGCAGACTCGGCATCTGAGCCGCCAGTCCCTCGGAGCTCAGCACCCTGCCCATCTGCCTAATCCCAGGGCAAGAAGACCCCACCTGGACACCTTCACCCCACTGCCATGGCCCAGGATGGAGCAGAGCCAACCTGCCACTTCATGCCAGTGCTTGGAGCATTTGCTTTCTCTTTTATTGAGGTGGGCAAGGGCAATTCTGGGAGGAGATCCCATAGAATTGAGGCACCTGAGGACTAAACAAAAGGTCCCCAAGTCATATAGAAAAAGAACACTCTGGCTGTGACCGGGCACGTGGAGCCCAGCAGACCGACCTCTGCACACAACGGGCGCTCAGCTGGAGACCCCACCAGAGAAAGGCTGAGCCTGTCCAGCACTCTGAGTCCACAACCTCCAGAGCACATTAAAGACAAAAAGACTCGAGGGATTGTCTATCAGTTCTGTGAGGATAAAACAATCGAGGGAGAATTGGTTTCCAGTTATGGCAAAACAAAGCCATGTTGCTTCTCATTTCAGCACTGGATCTAGGATCTATTTCAACACCTTGGGTGGGAGGTGGAAGAATAAATGAAGCTGGGGGATGCTGCTTGCTTATCTGGGTAATACGGAAATCAATAAATACAAACATGTATAGCAACAGGAAGGCCACCATGTGCATCCCTGGTAACACACCATCAGAATCAGGCAGTGTCACTGGGAGGACACAGCCGAGCGCCAGCTCACACTGCAGGCCCCAGAGGCTGAACCTGGGCCAGGCAGGGGCGGGCAGTCCACACTCCACACCCCGTGTATACTGCACAAGCATTTCACTTCCTCTGTGCTGCCTTTGACCTTCAGAACTGCCTTGTTAGTAGCCAGGACAGCTACTTACATACCCGTTTTACCAGCTGCAGAAATGAACAATAGGTAGATGGAGAAGCCTAAGAAAGGGACGATGAGCAAGAACACACCCACCCTACATGGAATTAGGCTTAATAAATACTGTGGTTGTGCCGCCACAGTCAGCTCCAAATCCATTCCACACGGGCTATGCCACAGACACGCCACATCTCTCACCCTACAGCTCTCTGTACTACAAGATGCTCCAAAATAACAAGCTATTAAGGGGAAAAAATGCTGTCAATTAGACTATGCCATCCACTTCAAAGGTGATAAAATAAAATGTGGCCTATAAACCAACAAAATATGATATGCAGATAAAAAACAGGGCCGAGGACCTTAAGAGGAGACTTCGTACGCACATCACCTTTTTTTACGTTGCAAGTAAATCAATGATTTTGTGCATTATCCTCCCCCCAAAAAGGTAGTTTATAGCAGAATTAAAGAGAGCCAATTTCATCCATCCTTCAGTTGGTGACCATTCACAGTGGTCAAAGTTCATAGACTAGTGAAGACCTGATTCGAACATATTCCAGGTGAGCTCAGTATAGCTGCAAGTTAGACGCATGTGAAGCACCCATCATCTGGGGTTGTCGGCAGGGACAGAATGTCTGAGCACCCACAGACCTGTTTGGAGTCGGGTGTCCGCAGGTTCAGACTGGCGGTGGAGATGGTCAGAGAGATGCTCATCCCCGCAAACTGGAGGTTGCTCTTTCCCAAGATGCTGGACAGCATTTTGCTCGGAGGCTGTGAAATCAAAGAGCAGTATTTTAGCTGTTTATTTACCGGAGGCCACACTATCTGGGCCTTTGTGTCTTTCCTGTCTAAACGGGAGGGGACACCAATGTCTGCTATACCTTCAAACCCTCACTGACTGTCCCTTCCTCCTTAGACACAGGAAAACAAAGTGAAATGAATGAGCTGGGAGGGTGGGATTCGGGGCTAACATGCACACTCTAGAATATACGATATGCAAATTGCAAACCATCTAATATGCAAACACTGAGATGAGGACTCTTGCAGGCAGTCAGATGGCAGTCAGAGGTGTCAGCGTCTCCGGGGGTCCCTTGTATGTAAACCCAGGCCAGGCCCAACCCAAGCTTGCAGACTCAGAAACCTGGTTCCACCACACCACAAGTCAAACTACCTCTCAGGAGAAGATTAACGAGCCATCCCAGAGAATTGTGAGTATGATTGTGGCTGAAGGGAATGGACCACAAATCTTTTGGCCCAAACATCCTCCCAGGTCAGGGCTCTCCTAGACTGTCCAATTAGAAATTGATAGGCCTAGAGGCAGCTCAAGGATGGACAGACACAGTCTGGCTGTACCTGGTGTAGCTATCACCCTGTCAGAAATGTCCTTGGCACAGGACAGACAGACTACATTTTCCGGCCAGGCCCCTTCTCTCTGGGGACCTGGAAGGGCACTACCAACCCCTTCTCTCTATCCTTCAGGACCAACCCATCCTTTGGTTTTGGGTTAGAATACTCTATGTTAATTAGTTTCAAACCAGGTACATCCTGTTGCTAATCTCCTGAAGGAACTATTTAAAAACGGAGATGCCCAGGCCCCACCCATGAGATTCTAATCAAGTACACCTGGGTGGAACCCGGAAATGGGCCTTGTTTCCACCACTTCCACCATATAACCATGACGGTACCCCAGGTTTGTTAGCACCACCCGCCTCTGAAAGATGAGATTCCCTGTCTCTGTTCTCAGACACCTTCCTAGCAATGGTTCCTGCAGGCAAGACTCTGGAGCCCGGCTTGGTTCTAGGATCCCACAGGGACTGAGGAGAACGTAGGCTGCACACCGAAGCCTTCGCTCAGTGTTCTCTGCCTGAAACTCAGCTGCCTGTTGGGGCGTGAAATTCCCGGTCCTGAGCACAGAAGCCTTGGGGCCCTGGGACAGCAGAGCCTAGATCCCAGACAGTCGGCAGTCTCAGGGCAGATTCAGATGTTCTCCAAGAGACACCTGTCCTACAATTCAGGTCAGACATAGAAAAGTCCTGGCTGTAGGTTTTTAGTTATATATTCACCAGACAATTAAGAATTTTTCTCTCTTTCTCCTAGTCCAGGCATTTTTTTTTCTTCTGGTCCAACAGGACGAAAAGTTCTACTACAGTGGTTGAACACAGAGTCTCGAAGCCAGGCCATCTGAGCTGGACCTCAGACACCCCCTACCCACACGGTGGCCACTCCTCTCTGTGCCTCAGTTTTCATCACCTGCAATGTGGGGGTATTCAGCAGTGTTCTGGCACTGGCTTGTACCAGCTAATGAGGTCCAATTATTAATTTAGGAATCTTATAATCTGGCCATTAAACACAGCTGTTATTAAAAATTAAATTATGTAAACTTACAATTCAATAAATTACATTTAAAAAAACAGATAATCCTCAACACTCATCACTTCCTAACGTTTTGCTATATTAACTATTAGCTCTGTTTTTCAGGTTACTTGTGGCTACTGGGCCTGTATGGTGGATGAGCTACTGCACATCTCTTCCCGACTCTGTTTTCGGGAACAGCAAGTTGAGAGCTGGACATCAGCCACAGTGGAAGCATTTACACCACAGAAATTGCCAAATGCTACAAATTCAGTGCTCTCATTCTCCATCCCAGCCCCGAGAGCTGGGTGTGAAGCATTTACCGACACACCACTGGAGACATCCACCATGAAGAGCTGTTATAACTAAGGGAGTTGATGGATATAAAGTGCTTGAAGAACAGTCTGGCCCTGTTTTAAGTGTTTGCTGTTATCAGGATCTTCAGTGTTAAAGCCACAGTGAGCGACCAGGGTGTCACTTCCGGGACAGTGACAGCTAACTGTCCTCAGCCTCGTAGGAGACAGAGCAATCTAAACTCTTTCTGCTTTTAGAATTGACAAGAGCCAGGCCACAGAAACAGGACAACGAGCAATTCTCTGTGATCGAAGATACTGAGTGGTGAAACGAGAGCAGAAGGAGGAGACACTGCTAAACACAGAGCACGGGCTCGGCACCTTTCTCTTCTTGAAGGCTCCTTTGGCACCTGGGATAGCTTCGCAGACTCGGCTGATGGCTTCCCTGCGGAAGACAGGAAGAAAGATCCATTTTATCATGTGTTGATCAGGATTATGGAACCCAGAGACGCTACACTTGCATGACTAGAGAAAATAACTGCCTGTTTATTTCAGCATAGAAAATAAATAGCTGTCAATTTAGCAATCAGCCAATTTCTCTTCTAAAACATAAAACTAAGCAAAACACAGACAGGTCATCTCTGACTGGCAATGTTCCAGTTCTCTTCATTGTGGTGGTTGTATGCCAATAGTGTATGCGTACCAATGCCACATCTTTTAAGTGACATTTGGCTAAGATTCCATTTTTTAAAATCAGCATCCTAAAATGTACCCTTCCCAATGTTAACTTCATTTCTATGGTCAGGACACTAGGCCCAAACTAATCAATCCCTGCTAAGGATCAAAAAACCTTCTGCAGTGAGTTAGAATACAATAAATTTGGTCCTCAAGTTTCATTCCCAGCTTCTGCAGAAAATAGTATAAAATCCAGCGGGTTTGGAAGGAGGAGACCTCCCGCGGCATACAAAGCAGCCAGCGCCAGGGAACTGCACGGGTGAAGCGGCTACTACGTCCAGGTGACACAGGAAAGTGACCCCCAATGCTGGGAGCCCCTTGAGTTCCATGTGGGTCCTTGGCTTTGCACTAGAAAGAATTCAGGAGTGAGCCGACAGTATAAAGTGAAAGTGAGACTTCCTCAGAATCTACAGAAAGTCTACTCCACAGGCAGAGCAGAGGCTGGCTCTCGCTGCAGAAGAGAACCGGCCCCTGGTTCCCGCTGCCTTTCTGTTTAAGCCACGGCTAAGCTAACAAAGGGAGGAATATTCATGCAAAGGGCCGTGTTTTCCTGGAGTCGGGTGAGGCCCTCTATTCCTCCACCATCTTGGCTCTAACTGGTTGGAACTTGCCCTGCCTCCATCCTGCTTTGAGCAGGGCGGTTGAGACTTCCTGACCCAGTTAGGCAATGCTGCCACAATGCCGCATGCAAAGCAGTGCCTGCCCGGTCCCCGTCTCACAGGCACTGTCCAGTGAGGGACCAGCAGGGCAGGGGTCTAACGCACGGGTGTGCAGGGGGCGGGTGTGCAGGGGCGCGAGGGAGCACAACGCCATGGAGGCGCTGAGGCCGGGAGGCTGGCAGTGAGGACCAGGGTGACAGCAAAAAGACGCTGAGGAACAGACACACCTTGTGACTCCACCTATGTGAGAAAGGGCTAGGAGACAGCCAAGGGTGGCTCCACGTCAGGGACCCAGAAAGGAGCCGGTGAATGTCTCGACTCCCACAAAGAGGAGGAGAAAATAGCAGGACATACAGAAAAATAAATAAACGGGAATTTGGAGGCACAGTAAATGAGAAAGAAGATAATGGGTTCTCAGAAACACTACAAACTATCCAAGGTGAATATTCTTTAAATTGATCCCTACCATCCAGGTGAAAGATAATCCCCATCACAGCGCAATGCTTTTAAGGGAATGCCAGCAAGCTGTGGAGTAGGCTCTGAAGCGGTGTGACTTGGAAAAAGTGCAGTGAGAAACAAAGGTTTTTGACGTTGATACTTACTCATGTTTACTTTATAGCACAATTCTGACTGTGGTTCTACCAAAGTGATCAATCATGTATCACCCAAAGTACTTTCTGAAAGTAAATCCTACTGAAGGTCAAATTGTCTCTTTATAGAACTATATGAGCCCCAGTGTCCATATTTTGTCTGTTTAATTTTTTAAAAAACAGTTCAGTGACTTTCTGCATTGTGTTTATTACATCAAGTGATCTCTTTAGCTGAGCAAGGCAGACATATCACTGATGGTCCCAGCAGGCTAGAGAGACACGGCATGGTGGAGTCTGTCCTAAGTCATTCTTTACTCCTAAAAAGCCTCAGTCATCCACAAGTCGCGTGGCGCTGAGCAGCAGGCCTTGCTCCCGCACTCCTGGGGGAGGCAGGAGGAACTGCACGTCAGCAGTGAGATGGGATTTCAACGCGCTGCAAACTATGGACCGTTCTACCCCATGCCTCCTCACACAGAATGGCACACAAGGGCCTCAGGGCACATTTGCAAATGTAGGAAGTTCCAGAAATTTCTCAGAGCTCAGGTACTCAAGAAAAGTCCTAAGGAGCCCACTTGTGAGCCTTTAGAATCCCCAAAGGGGTTTTCAAATTGAGCCACTTTTCAGGAAAAATGTTCTTCCTTCATCACTGGCATAAATTTGTTTCATGTTCACATCATAACACATGTGTGTGGATTCTCATTTCAGCCAGGCTGATGGTATCTACTTCTATCTGAAATAGAAATGTGACATAACTATTAATAACTTCAATATTTAGATGTCTGAAATGAGTTACTTAAACTCTAAAATCTAGTTTTAAGTGTAACTATTCTCAATTTCCCTCCGTACTGTTTCAGTGCAGTGCATTTTGGTGAGCAGTATAGTTTCAGTTTGTTCACTTAGCAATAATTATTTAGCTTCGTGTAATTCCATTTAATCCCTGTTTGAGTTCCAGGTACCAATTTTGCCCTGTTTTTAATAATAGAGATTGCTTCTTAACATTCTGTTCCCTGTGCCCACATTTCAGGGAGCCAAATCATGACCTCAGAGCTCGGCTAATATGAAAATGGAACATTTGGCAGTCTCCGTGGTCAGCTGAAAGGAACCGAAGCCAGCCTTGCCCCAAATGCAAACCCTTGATTTCCTCCTGATTTTACCATCTTCCCCTCTTCGGGCTAGAATTCTCGTCAATAGGGTGAGTACCATTCACAGTAATGACATTTTCATTGGAATGTAGAATTTTAGAACTAGACCCTTTGAAATCATGTAGCTCCATCCTTCTCTCTCCTCATCCATCTCACCATAGCCCAGCCCATTGCCCCAAACACACACACACTTTACAGACAGAAATAATGAAAAATGAAACAGTAGAGGAGTTGGATGATTTCTGCTCTCCAGGGTTTATGAACATTTCGTAGGGGGAAGGGAAGGACAACAAGCAAACAGATACATAAAACAGCAAATGGAGATCAATCTCATGAAAAAAAAAAAAAAAAAAACGAAGAGTGAGCCATGTGATGCCCCTGGTTCCAGAAGAGGTGACTTTGCTGGGTGGGCAGCTACCCAGGGAAAAGTGAAGTTGGGCTCCTCTCTCCAGCCTTACGTGCAGATAAATTCTAGATGGATTGCAAATTGGAATTTGCTTGTAATGAAATCATGAAAGTACTAAACGGAAACTGGGAAGGATATATTTTAATTATCTTTGAGTAGAATGATGATACAAAATCCAGAAACCATAAAAGAAAAATACTGACACACTCAATAGCATAAAAATAAAAATTTATGCATAAGAAAAAATGGTAACATTTCACAGTCAGGGAGAGACTAGCCTTAATATAAGTCAGCAAGGAAAATACCAAAGCCCAATGGAGAAATGAGCAAAGGGTATGAACAAAGAGTTCACAGGAAAGACAATACAAATGGCTCTTGAAAATATAAAAAATCTCAACTTTACTCATAACAAGAAGGCAAATTACAGCCTAAACTCTAATTCCATTTTCACAGCCAAAGACTGACGCTTGGTAGCACCGTGCAGGGGCACAGGTGCCTGCAGGTTGGCGAGAACAGAGCTGGGCACAGCCTCCGCCGGTGCCGTGTAGTCACGTCCCCAGCAAAGCGGAAGATGCACAAACCCTTCGGTCCCCAAGAATGTTCCCTCGAAACGCACTCAGATGGGCTAGATGACTTGAGTAACATGTTGATGGCAGCAATGTTTTTAATAGACTGCGGGGAAATAATCAATGACTACCATTAAGGCCCAGTTTACCAACTGTGGTCCATCCATAAAGTACCAACGCGGCCCCGCCACTTCCCGGGGAAATGCCTTGAGAGCCTCGTTTACGCCCGTTCTCACCCCCACTCCCTGCTCAGCACCCCCCAGTGCCCACAGGTTGCTCCTGCAAAACCGCCAGCTCCCTCCACCGTAGCAAATCCAGCCGGACCCCCGCTGACCCTCCACTGCTGGGTTCGACTTTCCTGATGCCTCCACCCCTGGGGCTCCTTGATCCCCCCACCCGCATTCGTGTGAGCTTCTTGCCTCTCTGAGACTCTGGAGACCCTAAATCTGGAGGCTGTAACCCCTGGCGCATCTCCTCTCCTCTGCTGTGTGACGTGGGCCTCGGCGGTGGGGCCGCAGTCGGGGCTGTGCGTGCCCCTGACCCCGCCCTTCTGTTTCAATATTCTCAGTGGGCCCACTGGGTCCCCAGCCCAGACCAAGCCCCTATCTAATCCACTCGCTTTCACACAAGAAAAAGTCCTTCCTCACTAACATCTCACATCAGTAATCAACGTGTCCAGGCCCAGCAGAGCAGTAAAGACCCTGAACTTCACGTAAAGTGAAAGCTGCTCCTCCCTCCCTAAGGCCTGCCCAGGGCTGCGAACCTCCAGGTGGCGGTGGGAGAAAGGTGCCTCCTAACCTCAGAGCTTCAGCTCCTGGCCCCTTGGCGGGGTGGGGTGACTGCGGGGGTGGGTACAGAGAGGTCAGGAGTCAAGTGGTCACTCCAACAGCCCCGCACCAGGCCTGTGGCCAGGGCTGAGGTTAGGAGCTGACTCCTTCTCACGCAGACACTTTCCTTTCTTCTTTGAAGGCTCCTCCCCTAGGAGTATGTAGGTGGCCCTGCGGTGAAATGGACGACGGTGTCTGTCCATCCCCAGGCGCCCGCGGGCTCCCAGCCTCCACACCAGTAGGAAGCTGTAGTCTCTCCCTGCGGACATGGCTCTGATCTTCAGCAGAAAGCCCTTGGGGTGAGGCCACATGGGTGCTCCTGCCCCTGGGACCAGCACCTCTGCAGGCTGCAGTGGGAGGATGGTTTCTCCCCAAATACAGCACCTCCTGCTGCGGGATCCGCTCCTGTGGTTGAGACACTGGTCCACGGGTGACATGGACCCAAAGTGCGCATCATCCCCTCGAAGTCCCTCACTCTGTTTGAAGCCAGAGGGAACCACCCATCCCCTCCCCGCTGTGGGGCTCACAGGGCATTAAGGATTTGCTCCTTAATTCCCAACCTACTCACTTCATACCTTCACGGTGAGTGTTGTGCAAAATGCAGCAACATAAGATTCTCGCCCCGTCTTCCCAAGCCCTCCGTGGGTGGTTCAGCACCACAGCCCTCGGTTTGGACACTTGGGCCCTTGAACCTCGGTAAAACGGAGCGAGAGAGTCCCAATTTACCCTGCGGTTACTTCCACCCGCCTCCTGTCCGAAGGGGCGTCATCATCTCTGGGCTCGATGTGCGTCTGCCGTGGCCACCCACCCGTTGTTGTCTCTAGCCCCACCATCTCTGAGTCCCAGGACGTCACAGATAATTACCACACTCAGTTGCTTTCTCCACTTCAATGTCTTAAAGTCACCCCAAACTTGATGTTTTCAAAACCAGTCTTCATTTTCCCCACACCAAAAACTTTCTTCCCCTGTCTTCCCAGGGCAGAAAACGGTGCCAAAGTCCACCCGGCCAGCAGCTCCCGCCCCCCGCAGGGGTCGGGTGCTTCCCTCACCAGCCACACACCAGATGTCACAGCCCCGCCCTGCATGGAGAAGGCGCGATGCTCTGTGCTCCCTGGAAAGCCACGGAGGGGAGGACACAGGGTAACACGGGGCATGGTGGTGGAATCCAGCCACGCCGCGCACTGTGGACACCTACGCAGGAGTCCGTCTGCCCAAGGGACAAGAGATCAGTCAGTCACCTGGTCAGGAGAAGCCTCGGTGCGAGAGCCCAAGGGGCAGCAGGGGAAGATGTAACAAGGAAACACAAACTGGAGCTTGGACCAGGAGGGAGCAGAGCAGGGAGGTGGAAGCGGGAGGGGCTGGGGCTGGCTGGGGCCAGGTTTGCCGGGAGTCGTAAAAGATGGGCAGAGGCGCTAAGGGTTCAGACGCAGGTTCGAGAGGCATCGGGGTGCACCGAGGAGCAGGAAAGTACAGAGGAAGCACTGGTTAGGTAGAAACAGAATAGAATGAAAATTACTCCAGCCACAGTGTGCAGACAGACGAAAAGGGCTGAGAAGCCACAGGCAGGGAGGTGAGCAGGAAGTTACTGATCTTACAAAGGCCCAGACTTGGGTGGTGAGAGTGAACATGAAAAGAGGACCATTTGGAGAAAAGACCCACAGACCTGCCCAATACAGCCAGCGTCATGAGGGCGGGACCACAGATGACCTGCTCTTCCCTCCTAGTCCAGTGGGTCAGTGTCTCTATCCTGAAGCCCTGAGACACCAGGGGGCCGTGTCTGAGAGCCCATACACAGCAAGGACAGAGCCAGGGAGGCTACCAGGCCGGTCAGATGGCACACGGGAGCCTAGGCACCAGGAGCAGGAGTCCAAAGGCAGGGGGACACTCAGACCCAATGACTTCTCCCCAGTTTCATCCATAGCACGATAGGTTTCAGTTTCTCCACACCTGCACACTACAGCATTCAACTATAACTAAATTATTCGGTAAGACTTACAGAGTCAAAAATCAGTTTTAGGCATCAAAATACCCTAAATGTGATTTTCAGAAAGTCATTTCACCAGGATATAAACCACTTCAATCCTGTATGTTGGAAGCATAACCAAAGAGCCATGAACTTCAAAGTCTGCACACCACTTGAGAAACCTGTAAGGTACCAAAGCAGTTTCCCTGATCGTTCACATCTTCACAGTCACTTGTGCCACTGTTACCCCAACATTCTCCTGAGACCTAGTTCTGTGCCACAACACTTGATTTACTCCAGAAATGTGTTTAAACATACACAGTAGCTGTAAATAAATACTGGTTGATAGTTACTAAACAGATGCAAAAAAATAGCATCCTGTAAGTTCTCATAAAAACCCCAGTAAGGAAACTGAAAAGAGATTCCTTAACCATGCTGAAAGAGACTTCACAAAATGAAAGATAAGCTCTTGGAATTACTAAGAATGTATTAACCAAAAAAGCAAAGCCCACCAAGATAATATCGAGGCTAAAATTCCTTTTATGGCAAAAATAGCTAATTAGAGAGGGGCCAAGATGGACTAGAAGCAGCCTGCCCATGCTGCTCTCACAGAGAGGCTTGGAGGAGGCGAGTGGATGTCCACCTGAGATCAGCCGCCTAGGAGAGAGCACTGCAAGCCAAAAGAGAGGCGACAGGAGGCACCCAAAGTGAAGGAGAAGACAGAGAGGCAGCCTGTTCTGTGGTTAGGAGGTACACAGGGAAGACGAGCACAAACACAGAGAAGGCACAGAGGAGAGGATCCCAGGGCTCCATACTCTCCCCCACTACCATTGCTGTCCAAGCTGCAGGAGGGACCCTCCACTGCAGAAGGCCATGGGACTGACATAGGGAGCTATCTGGAGACTGTGCAGTGACATTGCTCTGGAGAGAGGGCACAGCAGTGATCCACTGGCTCATCAGCCCTACGTGCTATGGTTGCTGCCATTTTGAAATCCTAGGCCCAGAGTGCAGCCTCTACCCAGGGATCAGATCAGTTGCTGCTGCCTCCCCACTGGGAAGCCAGGCAGGACTCCTGGGAGCAGCAGACACATATCCCCACTGCAGCTGGGAGACCTGGGAAGGCTGATAATGGGAGGGGCTGCACTCAAGCTGATGCCTGTCCGCTGACAAATGCTGCTGCCTGTGGATCTGAGTGGGGCAACCCTCCAGCCAACACAGACCATTAACTGCTGCCAATCATGGGCATGGATGAGCTGCAAGAACCAAAAACACTGCTGCCCACGGATCTAATCCAGGCAGCTCTCAAGCCAGCACAGGCTGACATTCACCACTGCCAATGGAACGAGGTGGGGCATTCACTCACTCTGCAATGCAGGGACCACCAGTGACAACCACAGGGGAAAGGTAAGGCAGGAGACACAGGGGAGCAGCAGTGTTAAACATTCAAAGTACATCCGCCCATATTGTGCTGGGTCCGTCCTCCAGCGTAGGACACAAGTGTGCCATCCAGGGACCTCTCCTTCTCTGCACTAAGTAGGAAAGTTCCCAGCAGAGAAGAACAGGTGCACCACAAGCTTATCTGTCTTGAGCTGAAAGAAGAAATTTCCAGTGAGAAGGAACCAGAATAGGAACTCTAGCAACATGAAAAAAACAAGCAGTTTTGACATCACCCCCCATAAAGATCACAATAGATCTCCAGCAAAGGACTCCAAGCTAAAGGAAACTGTCAAAATGTCAGAGATGGAATCCAGAATATGGATGGCAAACAAGATGAACAGGATTGAAGAGAAAGTTGAAAACCAACACAAAGAAGCCAAAAAAGTTTTCAGAATACGAATGAAAAACTCACTGAAAGGGTAGAAAAAATAAGAAAAGATACAACAGAACTTGAAAAAAATGAAAGAGTCATTTAGGGAATTTGAAAATATAGCAGAAAGTTTCAACAGCAGTCTAGACCAAATGTAAGAAAAAATCTCAGAGCTTGAAGACAAGGCTTTCAAACTAACCCAATCAGTCAAACAGGCAGAAAAAAGAATAAAGAATGAACAATCAGTCAGAGAAGTATGGGACTATGAAAAGTGGGCCAATATAAAAATTATAGGTATCCCTGAGGGAGGAGAAGAAAAAGCAAAAAGCATGGAAAACCCATTCAAGGGAGTTATTGAGGAAAACTTCCCTGGTATCATCAGGGATTCAGGTATCCAGATACAAGATGGTCATCAAACACCGGGAAGATTCATAGCAAATAAGACATCCCCAGGACACATAGTCATCAACCTGGCCAAACTCAAAATGAAGGAGAAAATTCTATAAGCTGCAAGATGAAAGCAGTAACTAACCTACAAGGAAAACCCATCAGGCTAACAGCAGACTTCTCAGCAGAGACCTTACAAGCCAGAAGGGATTGGGGCCCCATTTTTAGTCTTCTTAAAGAGAACAATTGCCACCCAAGAATTTTGTACACTGCAAAACTAATTTTTACAGATGATAGAGAAATAAAAACTTTTCCAGACAAGCAAACACTAAGAAAATTTGTCACTACTAGACTTGCCCTACAGGAAATATTTAAAACTACCTTATACATGAACAGCACAATAGATACACACTGGTATAAAAACAACCAACAGTTAAAGCTCACAACTCTTATAAAACAGTAACACAAGAGAGAAAAACAAAGCAGCTAGGTATCTTTCTGCATGATGAACAGAACAGTATCTCAGATATTAATACTAATATGGAACATAATGGTCTTAATGCTCCACCTAGAAGATATAGACTGACTGAATGGATGAAAAAATACACCCCAAGTATATACTGACTCCAAGAAACCCTACTAACTAGCAAGGATTCTCATAGACTTGAAGTAAAAGGGTGGAAAAAAATATTTCACACAAACGGAAACCAAAAGCAAGCAGGAGTAGCTATTCTCATATCAGATAAAATAGACTTGAAATCAACAATGGTGAAAAAAAAAAGACAAAGACAGTCATTATATCTTGGTAAAGGGAGTAATTCAGCAAGAAGATATAACAACCCTAAATACGTATGCATCTAATAGAGGAGTTCTATGGGATATAGTAAAAGTAGTTCTAAGAGGGAAGTTCGTAGTCTTAAATGCTTACATCAAAAAGACAGAGAGATCACAAATAAACAACCTAATGTCATACCTCAAGGAACTAGAAAAAGAAGAACAAATCAAACCCCAAAGCTAGCAGAAAAAAAGAAATAACAAAGCTCAGAGCAGAACTAAAAGAAATGAAAACCAAAAACAAAAAAACCCCAAAGGATCAATAAAACAAAAAGTTGGTTCTTTGAAAAGATAAACAAAATTGATAGACCACTAGCTAGATTAACCAGAAATAGAAGAGAAAGGACTCAAATAAGCTCAATAAGAAATGAAAAAGGAGACATTACAACTGATACAACAGTGATACAAAATATCATCTATGACTACTGTGAAAACCTCTATGCACACAAACTAGAAAATCTACAGGACATGGATAAATTTGTGGAACTACATGACCTACCAAGCTTCCTGAATCAGGAAGAAGTAGAAATCCTGAACTGACCAATAATGAGCAATGAGACTGAAACAGTAAGGAAAACTTCCCCAACAAAAAAAGCCCTTGACCAGATGCATTCATAGCCAAATTCTGCCAGACTTACAAAGAAGAATTGGCACCTATTCTACTAAAACTGTTCCATAACATCAAGAAGGAGGGAATCCTCCCTTATTCTACAAAGCCAGTATCAACCTGTAATCAAAGCCAGGAAAGGACACAACAGAAAAAGAAAACTACAGACCAATATTCCTTATGAACATAGGATGCAAAAATTCTCAGCAAAATGCTAGCTTCAGTTTGAATTCAACAGCATATCAAAAAGATAATTCATCATGATCAAGTGGGTTTCATCCCAGGGATGTAAGCATGGTTCAATATACACAAATCAATAAATGCGATTCACCACATAAACAAAATTAAAACGAAAGACCATATGATCATCTCAAAAGATGTGGAAAAGGCATTCAATAAAATCCAGCACTGCTTCATGATAAAGAAAACCTCAACAAACTTAATATAGAATCAACATACCTTAGAATTTTAAAAGCCATATATGACAAACCCACAGCCAACATCATACTGAATGGGGAACAGTTGAAATCACTCTCCCTAGGAACTAGAACAAAACAAGGGTGCCCACTGTCACCACTTCTATCCAACATAGTACTGGAAGTTCTAGCCAGAGCAATCAGGCAAGAGAAAGAAATAAAGGGCATCTAATTGGGAAAGAGGATGTCAAATTATCCATTTGCCAACAACAATATGATCTCATACCTAGAAAACCCTAAAGACTCACCGAAAGACTCCTAGAATTGATAAATAAATTCAGCAAAGTGTCAGGTTACAAAATTAATGCATGTAAATCAATAGCATTTCTACATACTGGTAACAGTCAAGCTGAGAGTCAAATTAAGAACTCAATACCATTTACAGTAGCTACAAAGAAAATAAAATACCTAGGAATATACTTAACCAAAGAGATGAAAGATCTCTACAAGGAGAACTACAAAACACTGATAAGAGAAATCATAGATGACACAAACAAATGGAAAAACATCCCACGCTTGTGGATTGATGTAATCAACATTGTTAAAATGCCCATACTGCCCGAAGTGATTTACAGATTCAATACAGTCCTCATCAAAATACCAATGCCATATTCCACAAAACTAGAAAAAATAATTCTACACTTCATTTGGAACCAAAAAAGAGCCCAATTAGCCAAAGCAATCTTAAGCAAAAAGAACAAATCTGGAGGCATAACATTACCTGACTTCAAATTATACTACCAGGGTATAGTAATCAAAACAGCATGATACTGGTATAAAAGTAGAGACAGACCAATGGGACACAAAAGGGAACCCAGAAATAAAACCATATAGCCACGACCAACTGATCTTCCACAAAGCAGACAACAACATACCCTGGGGAAAGGAAGCCCTATTCAATAAATGGTGCTGGGAAAACTGCACAGCCACATGCAGAAGAATGAAACAGGACCCCTATCTCTCACCATATACAAAAAATAATTCAAAATGGATAAAAGACTTACATGTAAGGCATGAAAACAAAAATTTCTAGAAGAAAATGTAGGAAAAACTCTTCTAGACATTGGCCTAAGCAAGAAATTTATGACTAAGACCCCAAAGGCAAACACAGGAATAACAAAAACAAATAAATAGAATTTAATTAAATTAAAAAGCTTCTGCACAGCCAAAAAAAAAAAATCAATAGAGTTAATGGACAACCTACAGAATGGGAGAAAGTACTCGCAAACTCTATATCCAATAAAGGGCTAATATCCAGAATATACAAGGAATGCAAACAAATCAGCAAGAAAAAAACAAACCCCATCAAAAAGTGGGCAAAAGATATGAACAGAAGTTTTTTGAAAGAAGATTGACAAATTACCATCAAACTTCTGAAAAAAAGCTCAATATCACTAATCATCAGGGAAATGCAAATTAAAACCACAATGAGATATCACCTCACGCCTGTCAGAATGGCCATTATGAAAAAGTCAAAAAACGATAGATGCTAGTGTGGATGCAGAGAGAAAGGAATGTTTATACACTGTTGGTGGGACTACAAATTCGTACAACCTCTATGGGAAACAGTATGGAGATTCCTTCCAAAAGAAGTCATTTTATCAAAAGACACCTGCACTCAAATGTTTACTGCACACAATTCACAATTACAGAGATGTGGAATCAAGCTAAATGCCCAACAGTTCATGAGTGGATAAAGAAAATGTGGTGTGTGTGTGTGTGTGTGTGTGTGTGTGTGTGTGTGTGTGTGTGTATACACACATATATATATCATGGAGTACTGCTTAGCTATGAAAAGGAATGAAATAATCCCTTTTGCAGCAACTTGGATGGAACTGGAGATCATTATCCTAAGTGAAGATTTTCAAGAATGGAAAAAGAAACACCACATGTTCTCACTAATAATTGGGAGCTAAATGATGGGCACACATGGGCACAAAGAGACGTAAAAGACATTGGAAACCAATAAGGGGGAGAAGGGGGGGTGAGTGGTAAAAACTTACCTATTGGGTCCACACTACTCTGGTGATGGGCACATAACGGCCCCAACTTAAGCGTGATACAAGGTATCCATATAACAAAAACATTTGTACTCCCTTAATATTTTGAAATGTAAAAAAATAATAAATTTCACTTGGGGTCACAAGTGGCACCACAGACATCTTCATTTGACAGATCAGGGACTTGCATTATTCTTATAAACACTGTCATTGAAATTTTTTTCTCCTTTAAAATTCTAATAGTTGGTTTAGAAAAAATCTTCTGTTTCCAAATCAACTGCTTCCTGACACTGATACACCAATCAAGGAGAGAAATGCACACTCCTTTGGGCAGGTACAATTTCATAAAGGAGCCAAGTTCTCAGACAGTGAGGAAGGAACCACCAAGCTGTGCCACACTGCAGGGGAGATGGCCCCAGGGCCTAAAGAGGGCCACTGAGAAGCTAGACCTCGGAGGGGCTGGACCACTGAGGGGCTGGACAGGGCTGCCCCCCCGCCCCCACAGCACAGAATCCAAAGACCCGTGGAAACCCTGCACACACCTGTCTTCACTGCCAGTTTTTAGGAATTACTTATCTTTTTGGAAAGATGCATCTTCTGAGATCAAACACCATAGGCTGTAAAGAACCCAATTCTGCTGAAATCTGCTTCCTTAGTAGCAAAGCATGAATACAGAAGTGAGCCACCCTGGCTTCCAAGCCTCTGCCCTTTGGAGACACACACCAAGAAGAAAAGGGGATGCTGTGGGACATGACACCCTGCCAGCCCTTGTCCTCAGTGTTCCCAAGGTGTTGTCTCATAACCTCACACACCCTATAGGTAGGAACCATTGGTGCCTATTTTACAGATAAGGAAACGGAGGCCCAGAGACGTTAAGTGACATGCCCAAGATCATACAATCTGCAAGCTGCCTGCACCTGGACCAGAGCCCAAGGAGGGACCCACTGCCACAGATCCAGGGCCCCCACAGCAGGTAGTCCTCAGAGGGACTGCTCTCTCTAAGCCTGTCTTCATGTCCCCAGCAGGGACACCCACAGCATGACTTGGAATCTTACAATCCTAAGAATCACTGAATCGTATAAGACCTTTGACATCCTCAACACCAATTCAAATCCACCAAAGAGCTTGAGGGATGCACGCGATGGGTTCGTGGGGACCAGAAACCAGAGCCACAGCATCCAATTTGCTACCTTGAGCAGATAAACAAGCCGTGGTAGACAACGAAAGAGTGCTCAGCAGTGAGAAAGCCCAGACCACCCACACACACAACGCAAGTGAGTCTGACATAATCATGCTACGCAACCGACACCAGACAAAAGCGAGCGTGTGCTGTGCGATTCCATCTGTATGGACAACCGTGGGCCTGCCAACCAGCCTTCAGTGAGGACGCGGACGGGGGCCGGCGGGCCGGGGCAGAAGGTGGCAGGGAAGCAGCGATTAGGGAAGAAGCCCTGGTGATGAAGATCTTCATCCTGAGCATGGCAATGATGTCAAGGGTGTACGCGTCACAATGTACCAAACTGCACATTTCTGAAATGTGGAATACAGCAGTATTCCATTTATACCTCAGAAAAGCCATTTAAAAACCCACCTTGCCTTTGTGCTACGATGTCATACCATGAAGTCCTACTCGGTTTTTAATCTAAGACACAGAAACAAACGCACACAGTCTCATGGGATGCCCACACGGTCTCGGTTAGACGGGGTGCCACAGTCCGGAATGCAAGCACAGGTGAGGCTCTGGGCAAAGGCCGCTCGGCTCTTACTAACTGTGCACTGTGGGGAAAATTACTTAACTTCCCTGAGCCTGCCCCCCTTCACTTGTAAAACAGCAATAAAGTAAGGCCATTTTGCAGATGAAATGAGGTGATCGAGTGACATGTTTAGCACAGATCTTGGAACAAAACACAGAACCCCCCTTTATCTGTGTACAAAACCCTTCAGAGCCCCAGAAAACTGCCCCCAGCCTCCCGTCGGGCACCAGGGCAAGGGGAAGGCACCATGTCTGTTTCAGATGCGCAGGCACTGGGGGCTCCTCCTGGTGCTGAGCAAGCCTGTCCGCCTTCCCCTCCCCGCCAGCGGTCATCTGCCGGGCTGCAGCACCACGCGGATGCCATCCTCCTCCAGACCCTGCGCTCAGGACCTGAGGCAGCTCTCGCTCCTCCACAAAATCTTTCCTTCTCTAGCAGCCGTGCCAGCTGCCGCAGCAGAGGGTCACGAGGGACAGTTCTCTGACCACCTTGGCTTCCAGGCTACTTGTTACAGGCACACCGTCCTGCTCAAGGACGCGGCCAGAACTTTCCACAGACCTCAGGGGCCATCGTCACAGATTTGACTGTAGTTCTATTGCTGCTGCCCAGAGCGCTGACTTGTGCAAGCTCACGTCACCTGCACGTGCACAGAGAACTTAGAGACAGCTAGTCCTCCCCAGATCTTCTATCCCTATAGGGGACATGGCTCGGCCACTGTCTCCCTTCCTGAACCTGTGCAGGCCTCTGGAGACCTAAGGCAGGAGCTGACATTTCTATGCCCTCAATTCCGTCATGTGAGCGTCCCTGGCTCTTCCAGCCAGTGGAGTTCCATTGCTGTCATTCAGCATTTCCCGGATCCCTCCAGCTGCTTGCATCAACTGCCAATTTTATCAACATTTCCCAACCCTCCAATAAAAATTGACAGGCGAGGGGTCAGTCCCAACCCTGCCCGCTACTACTGATGCCATTGCAAGCCGCAGGTTGTTTCTCCTGTGCTTCTGACCAACCAGCTATGAATGGGGCTCCCACAAATCCCTCCTTGGATTTGATTAATTTGCTAGAGCAGCTCACAGAACTCAGGGGAATATGTTTATTGGTGTCTTATAAAGGATATTACAAGGGCTAGAGGTGAAGAGGTGAGTAGGGTGAGGCATGGGGAGGGCATGGAGTTCCCTCCCCATGGAACTCCATGCCCTCCCCGGGCACACGCTGTCCTCCAGGAATCTCCTATCCCGGGAGCTCCCCAAGCCCTGTACTCCTGGCTGTTTATGGAGGCTTCTTGACGCAGACATGTCTGATTAAATCATCAGCCACTGGTCACCAACTTAACCTTCAGCCCGTCTCCTGTCCCCAGAGGCTGGGTGGGGCTGAAAGTCTCCCCAGTGACAAGCCGCATCCTGAAGCTACCTGGGTGCTGCCAGCCAACGGTCAACTCATTGGCATACAAAAAGACACTTACTACTGGAAAGTAACAAGGATTTTAGTAGCTGTAAGCCAGGAAACCAGACAAAGACTGCATATGTATTTCACAATACACAATATCGAAATCAAAGCTGCTTGCGCATATTATCCTCCAGAATTTAAAGAAGAGTGTTAGTTGTTGGAGGCATATTAACTGATCCTAAGATAGATTTTATATATATATAAACACATGTATATATATACTTACATATAGATGAGCCTCCCCCACCCCCGCTGTGTGTACACACCCATCCAAGACACGGACATCAGTGTATCAGCCATGACTGCCGTGCACAGATCCTCAGGAAGTCCATAGTTGAAATGCAATTAAAACTAATTTTTCTATTTCCCAATTAAGGAGACTGCAACGAAGTCCACCACATAATAGTAAAGTGGTTGTCACTGAGCAAACACCAGAAGCACTTTCATCCAAGGAAGCTAAGTCAGGCCCTGCCACAGGCTGATTTCTCCGGCGCCCGCCCCTGCATTAGCAGGAACCAGTGTGGAACTGCTCTGTGAGACAACCCGAGCAAATGAGAACAGACCAGAACTTGGTGCAGAACCTCAGTTCAGGCTCATGTGCCCAATGAGCAGCTAACGCCAAACACTGGGTCCCTGGAGCCTGGAGACAGAGAAAGGTTTATTCGATTTGGCTAAGTGACAGGCCAGGAGGACAAATCTCTCACATGCGTCTTGTCCCAGAGACAAGGCAGCGAGCTTTTGTGCAGGGTCGGGGGTGAGGTCGGGGAAGTCTTGCTTTTAGTCCCAGTAACACCTTGAGCAAACAGACTTCTGCAGTGGGCAGCTGGACAGCTGCTAGTCGCAACTTTCTCAAGGCCATTCGTCCCCTCTGCAAAACAAACTGGTGGCATTCTCCTCCTGACGCTGGAGTTACCTCTTCCTGCTTGAAAGGGAAGAAACAGCATCAGCAGTTAATAATTGTTGTGAGAACAAGGGGCGGTGGGCAGGAAGCAAGTGGTTACCGTGTGTAAACGAACAATCAAGGGTCTAGTCCAATTTTACATTACTTTGGTCATTAAAAAATGCTGGGGTACTAAAATCCCAAGGGACTCAGCTACAAATTCTCCCCTCCCCGCAGCGGCCTCTTGGAGGTGGGTTGGGGGTCCAGGGCCATCTGGGTACCGAGGAGGCAGCTGGGGAGAGGGGGCTCCCACATGCCCACTTCTGTGAGTGGTCTACCTTGCTTGTCAAAAAATGCCCTTCTTTGTCCACATTTTAAGTGTTTATAGGACAATTACAGATTATTATTACTATTATAAACTAACTCTAGAAGATGAACAACACGGAATACAAGAAACCAAAATGCAAACTTCTAGAAAGAAATACTCCACGGACACAATGTTTTTCTTTAAATATCTTTAATATCAGGGAAAGAGGTACAACGCAATCAGCAGAAAGGCCACCAGAAAAGAGGAGGGAGGGCACACTGAGGCGTGGGGAGAGGTTGATGGGGCACCCAGAGGGGAAGGGGCAGGGAGGACAGGCGGAGGGAGGGAGGGGGAGGTGGCAGGCGGCGAGAAAGCAGGGTGAGCGTCACCGCAGAAGTGTTCACAGTCAGCAGAGCCCAGGGGAGGCCCCAGCGAGGGCAGGAGGAGAAAGCAGCAGAGCCCTTCTGGGTGCAAGCACACCTGCAAGGCAAGAGAGAAGGTTTCGGTTTATTTTTGTCATCTATAAATGACGCCAGTCGTCTGCAAGCCTTCCTGTGGGAGGTGCGTTTCCTGGCAGCGTCATTAGGTGACACTGCCCAGTTTGTGGCCCTGCTCTGTGGCAGAATCTGCCTGGAGTCCGCCCTGCACGGGCGGTTCCACTGGAGGGCGCAGCAGACACCGCCAGTCCCGTCTCAGTCCTGACCTCTGACCTCTTCCTGTCCCTGTTAGTGAGTCTACGTGGATGTGGCAAAAAGCCCCCCTGACTGAACCGGGGGAGGAAGGAGGGCACGAGGGAACCTTCGGGAGGGCCTGAGTGACACTGAGCAAAATGCCCAGGAGATGAGTTTGGCAGGGTGCTGTGTGTGAGGGGACCCTGGAGTCAGGGAGCAGAGCATGAGGGGCAGGAGGGACCTGGGACCGGGAGGCGCAGTGCCCGGCGCTTTGAGAACCAGCTCCATATCCAGAGCTCACACGCCCCTTGGGGAGCCAGCACTGGCCCTGGGCAAGAGGACAGCAAACCTCGTCCCCACAGCAGCCCGGAGACAACCACCAGGTTGTCTGCCCCGCAACTCACTGAACCATCAGGCCTAAGATGCAGGAGCAACCGTTCCCATTTGGGAAAAATAAATCATAATACAAGGAATTAAACTCAGAAAATGTTCTTAAGTCTTCCCAGAATCACATGATACTGGTGGAGTCAAAATCTGAGTTTAGATCTTCCAGGCTCTAGAGTCACCTTTTCGCAGAGCCTGAGTCTTCCCAGAGGCATGAGCACGGGGAGGGGAGAGCTGGGAGGAGCCCCTGGGGGCCTCGCCTCGGTCAGTCCACACAATGGCCCAGGAGGTCGCACCAAGACCGGCCCCTCTTGGAGGGAGCAGTGAGAAGGCCCCCAAGGGCCACAGCAAACGAGAAGCAGAGCTTGTGGAGCCCGTACCCAGAGGCCACCTGAGATCATGTCTAGTCACCAACTAGAAGGGGCAGTGCTCTGAGAGCCAAGGCCCCAAAGCTCATGGAAAACACTAAGCACACCTGCCCTGCCTTTAACAGCCACCAGGCACACCCTCAGGCCCATGAACAAGCACACAAATGCACCAACACATGGAGCCCTGGGGGCCAGGCCCTGCGGAAGGCATCTCATGTGATTCTGCGACAGTGTGAGAGGCAGGCGTGGCCCTTACCCCAAGGTGAGGGTATATTTTTACCCCCACCCGTTTCTCTGTCCTCCAGAGGCAAGCGTGGTCTAGGACATTGGCCATGACCATGAAGCCAGCTCTTGAACTGGACCCCTCTGTGACATGAGAAATGAGACTAGATGCACAGACTGACGAGATGTGACAAACAGGACCCAGCCAAACACTAGCTGATGCAGAACAGGTAAGACCTGGGGCCTTTGGGTATGAGGTTAGGGTCGGGCAGCAATTCTGCACCCGAGTGCAGGCTGGGGCCCTGCAGTCTTGGCTGGGTGCTCTGTTAAGAAGATGCTGAGGTCAGTGTGTTCAATGCCACACCTGCCACTTCAATGCCACCTCTGCAGGGGAGGTTCCCTTAGGAGGCCAGGCCTGCTCGGGGCCTTGCAGGCTGAGGTCTGAGAAAGAAATAAGAGAGGTGGGGCTGGGCCCAAGTGGATCGGGGGTGCACTGGGCTGAATGACCTGGACAAGGACCACCCACAATGGGGAACCAGAGAAAACAGGCAAGAAACCAACATGGGTGGCATCATAAATGCTGGGCACGACCACATTCCTAAAGAGACTTCAGAAATTAAAACTACTAGAACTGATAGGAGGGTTTGGTCATTTAGAGGAAAACAAGGAAGAATCTTTTCCCTCGAATAGAAATGGAAATTGGCAGGGGCGGCACACCCAGGGTACGCCGTACGAGGCAGCCCGTAGCGAGTCAGGCACGGCCTGTGTGAGCACCTCACGGAGAGACATAAAACAAGATCTGAATAAATGAAAACTCACGCCATGTCAGGGACCAAACATTATTAAAATGTAAATTCTCCCCAAGTGAATAAATATATTTAATTCAATTATACTTGTAGTCCTAATGAGATCTTTTTGTACTGAACAATATGTTAGAGTACATAAGAAGTTTCAAAAATTGTGAAGAAATTTTCAGAAACAACAAGAAAGAAGAGCAGCTGTAACATGTCCTTCCAGATAATAACATGACCATGATACTCCCAAAATCAGAACTATAAGTTATCAGCACTTAGAAAACAAATGTACCAGTGGACTGAAATAAAGTGTTCAGGAATGGTGCCAAGTGTATGTTGTAATTTAAGGTAGGATAAGGTGGCATTTGACACAGTGGGGAGATTTTGGCCTAACTGGCTATCTGATTACAGGTGAATTAAAAATTCAGATATAAAAAGTAAAGCAAATGAAAATATTAGAAGATCTGCTTGATCTACAGTAAGAAAACTATTCAAGATGAGGAAACCACAAACCACAAAGGAACAGTTCATAGATGTACTCTAATAAACATTCTTTAAATGTTATGGCAAACTGTTTTCAGCACATAGAAAATACACAAAAAGCTCCTACAAATTGGTAAGAAAACAGGAAGAACCTAATAGAAAAATGGGCAAGTAATATGAACAGGTAATTCACAAAAAAGGAAATGAAAGCAGCCAGCAAATGGATGTGAAAAGATGTTCACCTTTCTGGCACACAAAAAAGCTCAAAGGGAAACCACAGCATCTATTGTTTTGACCATAAAACTGGCAAAAATTGGCAGCACTGATATCACCCAATGCTGCAAAGTTGTGAAGAAGGGGCCACTTTCCTAAATTGCAGGTGACAGTGTGCAGCTGGGAAGTCGTTGCAGTGGCCCCGCCTTGGAGTCTGTCCCTGGGAGTCAGCCCCAGCACAGAAGAGTGCAGGGGCCTGGGGAGTTCTGACACCACTGCTTTGCCCAGCAAAACAAAACTGGGAATCATTGACTTTATTATCATATAGCCATAATGATTTGCTGCTATGAGAAATAAGGATTTAGACCCAAATATACTGATACATTCAAGCAAAAAGCAAATTGTGGAGTAATCGGTGTGGTGTGATTCCCATTTTTAACATAAAAGGAGGGCTCATGTGTGTGTGTGTGTGTGTGTGTGTGTGTGTGTGTGTGTGTGTGAATACAAAAAAAAATAGCCACCAGCTATCAACACTGGTTATCTTTTTTAAAAAATTATTGTTAATTATTATGTGTACACAATAACTGTATAACACTGGTTAACTTTATCTTTTTTGTATTCCTCTATATTATTTGACTTATTACAATAAGCAACTATTGCTTTAATAGAAAAAAAAAGAACTATTTTAAAAAGGAAACAAAAAATTAGTCTATGTTGTTGCATGCGTTGGCAGCTCATTCCTTTTTATTGCTCAGTAGTGTTTATAGCACCCACACACCAGGATTTGCTTATCTGTTCACTGGTTGTTGGATAACTGGGCTATTGTTTGAGCCTATTACAAATAATGTTGCTATGAACATAAACATACTGTGGACATGTTTTTATCACCATATAATGTGTTAATTAATATTGAACTTTATAATAAACTGTCCACCTATTTTCCTAAGTGCCTGTACCATTTTGCATTTCTACCACACATGATTTGCAACAACATGGGAGACCCTCATACGCTGATTGAAAGAAGCCAGACACAAAAGACCTGAGACAGAATGATTCCATTTATACAAAACTCCAGAAAAGGCAAAATTACAGTGTTAGAAACTTCTGTGGTTGCCTGGGGCAGGTCTGGGGAAGGCTACTGATTGCAAAGGGCACAAAAGAATCGTAGTGGGTGGTAGAAATGTTCCCTATCTTGGTTGTGTTGTTAATAAACAACTGCATGCCATTACCAATACTCATGAAACTGCACATTTAAAGCAGACTGATTTTATTTATGCCAATCAGAGCTTAATGAAGCTAGGGAAAAAATTATAGCCGCGAAATAATTTTTTTAATGAAATAAGAAACAGCCTGTCCTTTGACCCAGCAACTGCACACTGTGGCATGTGTCCAGGAGAAATGTGCGCGTGGGTGCGCAGCAGGCATGCTCAGGGCACGCACAGCGGCTCCACGGTACTCACACTCACTGGGATGCTACCGGGCAACGAAAAAGAGCAAACCACAGGGACAGACAACACCATGACGGAAGGTCACACAGGAAAAGGTGAGGAAAAGAGACATGTCCAACACAAGGATACACGGCATCCTTCCATTTATGAGAACTTCACAAACAGGCCCATGAGTGGAGCGGTGGGAGTGGTTCAGAGGCGGTTTGGGGAGGGGTTGCTCCTGGCTGGGAGGGCACAGGGGGCTTTCTTCAGGCTGGAATGTTCTGATCTGGGTGACAGTTACTCGGGAATGCGAATGCATATGTAAAACCCAACAATGCCCTTAAGATGTGTGCGCTCTATAAGAGGTACGCTACACAGCAACAAATTAATATTGAAATATAAAAATAGAAGTAAAAATAACAAAACCACCAGGCAGCAGGCTTGGGATGTAATTGCTATGTCATTAGGAGCCATTATAGCTTTTGAAGCTAGAGAAAAATAAGTTGAAAGTGATTTTGGAACAGGAATGTGGCATTTTTCAGAAAGCCCTGGTGAGAGAAGAGTTGGTACGTTCTCAGGGGACGAGAGTACCTCTACCCCTGTGGTGAAGCAGCCAAGCCTGGGAAGGCCTAAGGAGGGATGGAGGAAAGGCAGGAGCCCAAGAAGCATTTCAAAGACAAGCATGCACAATTTGGACACAACGACTCCAAGCCTGGTGACTGGGCAATGTCGTGCCAAGGGCAGAAAGATTGTAAAAGCAGCAATAGCAGCCACAACAATAGTGTTAACTATAGTGAGTCCATAGCCCTGTTGTATAACTTTGAGAGTATCAATCTTTTAATATTGTAGTGATCATTATGACCTTCATTTTATGGGTGAGAATCTGAGACCACAAAGGGTAAGTAGCCCGTCTGAGGTCACACAGCAGGTAGGGGAGGTCACAAGCGGGTCTGATTTGCAGCAGAAGCCCTGTGTGTTGGAAGACAGAGAGCTCAGTCTGGGACACCTGGTATTAGAGTCTGAGCAAACAGCCTTGCCAAAGAGGAGATCGATGCCAGTTCACATGCTGAGGGACTCTGGGATGATGAAGCATGACACACATGCAAAACATCATTCCTGCTAAAGCCACAAAGAGATACCACCTCACACCCATCACAATGGCTATTAACAAAAAACAGAAAACAAGTGTTGGCAAGGACGAGGAGAAACTGGAACCTTGCACATTGCTTGTGGGAATGTAAAATGGGGCAGCAGCCACTATGGAAGATATTTTAGTGGTCCCTTAAAATGTTAGGCATAGAATTACCTTATGATCCAGCAATCTCACTTCTGGGTATACAGCCAAAAGAACTGAATGCGAGACTCAAGCAGATATTTCTACATCCATGTTCATAGCAGCACTACTCACAACAGCCAAGATAGAGAACCAACCCAATTGTTCATCAGCAGATGAATGGACAAACAGAATGTCATATATACAGACAGTGGAATATTATTCAGCCTTAAAAAGGAAGAAAATTCTGACACATGCTACAGCATGGATGCCTTGAAGACATCCTGCTAAGTGAAATAAGCCAGTCTGAAAAGACAAAGACTGTGTGATTCCACTCCTAGGAGGGCCCTAGAGCAGTCAAATCCATGGAGACAGGAAGTAGAACGGGGGCTGCCAGGGGCTGAGGGGAGGGAAAAGTAGGGAGTTGTTGTTTGATGGAGACAGTTTCAGTTTTGCAAGATGAAGAAGTTCTGGAGATGGATGGTGGTGATGGCTGCACAACAAAATGAATGTACTTAATGCCATTGAACTGTACACTTAAAAATGGCTAAATGGTAAACTTTATGTGATATATATTTTACCACAATTTTAAAAATAAGTAGCAATTAAGTAAAAGCCAAAAAAAAAAAAAAAAGAAAAGAAATCAGTCCTGTTAAAGCCAGATTCCAAGGGCTGTGGACACAGTGACAAAGGCCTTTGCCATAGCCTGATATGAAACTCTAGCATGTCCCCACCTCCAGCCCGAGGACAGAGTTTCATATTTCATATTTTCCCCTTT
This sequence comes from Lemur catta, assembly GCF_020740605.2. Lineage (NCBI taxonomy): Eukaryota > Metazoa > Chordata > Mammalia > Primates > Lemuridae > Lemur > Lemur catta. Next base: position 87,037,421 of record NC_059137.1, read on the forward strand.
CTTCATTCTAAGCATAATTAGACCTTCAATATTTCCTGTCAAATTCATCACCATTGTGTGATGCATTTTTATGCCTGTAATGACAGAATTCCTGCCTGAGGCTATAAATAACGGAGCTAAGGCACTTTCAAACCTGGGTGATAATGTGCTTCTCATGGGGCCACCGAGGTGGGATCCCTCAGTACTCCCTGCCCTCCATGCTATTAAAAGTCTCTGTGGGAGTCTGGCTGCAGGTTAGAAAGTGCTACCTCATAAGTAAACAAATCACAGCTAAAAAATAATAAATAACACAAATATAGCTATGCACATAGATTTCCAAGGATCCAGTTCTACTCTACTACACGCATAAACGCTGAACATTGATCAGAGAATCTTATTCAGATGAAAACAAGAATTCAACCAAACACACAAAAATGTTACCTGCTACTAAGTGAGTGTGAGATGATTTGAGATTCCTCAAAAAGCAGGAAATCATTACTTGCTTGGTCCCTGGGGGTGCAGAAGCCCAGACACAGTGAGCAGGCCCCATCCTCGCATCCCTGGGGGAGGTCTGTGCTTTGACTTGGCTCCCACTAAATGTCAAAAGCTCAAGAGCTAATTTGCGGTAACATGATGACGCATGCACGCAACATACAATTAAACTGGTATATTGATGAGATTACTTAATATTACAAGTAACAAAAATGAAAGGCACAAAATTTTGTATAAAGTGTGATTGCAAATATGTGGAAAATTAAGTGAAAACTCCACCCCTTTTTGGTACATTTCTTTGTTTTCTGAAATTTCTCTGTGTTACTTTTATAATGAAAAAAAAAATGACTTCTAAGGCATGTGGGTTAGCATAGAGCAGCAGTTTTCACTCCCAGGAGACATCTGGCAAAGTCTGAAGAGTTTTGTCACAATGTTGGCTGCGCCATGCTACTGGCACCTAGCAGGTGGAGGTCGGGGACAGCTAAATATCCTAAAATGCACAAAGCAGCTGATCCCAAAGGTGGACCCTGCCGAGGTCGGGAAGTCCAGGTGTAGGGCCTTTGTCCGTCTCCCGCAAGGGCCCTCAGCCTGCAGTGCCTGGGGATATGTCAGTGTGACTCTGTGGACGGAGAGCAACGCGTCCCAGGAAGGCAGGGTCCCGTCTCCACCCTCCCCGGCACACACCAGTGCCCCAGAGCCAGCTTCTCCGTCTCCTGGCCGCCTTGCAGGTCCCACGGTGGGGGTGGGGAGGAAGAATGCAGCAGGAAAGGTCCGGGCCTCTGACCAAACCCAAGGCCTGACATCATAACAAGTTTTCAGTCACTTCTTGTAACGTGGAAGGGCCGGGTTTCCTTTTCCCGCAAGCCCGTCCCAGGCTCCCCCCGCCCCCCCCAGGAGCAGGCAGGTCTTTACCGAGCGGCCGGTGCCAGGTGAGCGCGGGCAGGCGGCTCTGCGGGACGCGGTCCCGGGAACCGGAGCTTGCTTTCTTGAAACAGAAGAAAGCAAGGGATTGCCAGGGCCTGCCTCATCAAAGGGCCACAGAGGGCCCTAGAAGGCACAGGACAGGACCCTGCGGGGAGCCTTCTCCCGCGGGCGTTCAGCGGGCCGGCCCAGGCCAGCCAGAGCGGGCTGCAGGGACGGCCCACAGCACCGCCGAGAAGGGTCCGTTCCCAAAGGAAGGACAGCAGCCACCAGCCACCAGCCACGTCCCTGGGAGGAGGTGGCGTCGGAATCACCATCCCACAATATGTCTCTCTCAGCAGATATTTTAAGTATTAAAGTGCATTTAACTAAATTACAGGAAATTACAGATTGGCTGATTAAATTTAATTTTCAGTGCTCAAAGGCTTTACTTCAAACGGAGTTATAAATTCCTAATCTTTAAGTTTTCCAACAAGTCTTATTTTTCAAGGTTATAAGTAGTAGATGAAAAACGTGAAGAGAAAGGACATTATACTAAACAAAGGAAGCTGTGTTTCCTAAAATAAGTGACTTCCATATTGCTAAGCAGATGCAGATGTACTAATTTTCATAAAAAAGGCTCTGGGGATAGAAAGGAAGAATTATTTAATATAACTTTTCCACGTGGCGTTTGTCTCATAAATCACATCTTCTGAGCTGGCGCTCTTAGCAGTTTGCTTTTTCTGCTGCTTCATTTTTAGTCATTTCCCTGGACTCCTAAAACTTAACGTTCCCGCTAGCATTGCTTGGGCACCTACTGTGTGCCCAGCCAGGCACTCCCACAGGCCTTTTCCAGGGACTGCCTGTCGCCTTCCTGGGCCATCAGTGAGCTTATCAAGGGAACTAATTCCAAGTTCACAAGGTGACTGGGCTCAGTCCCCACTGCATTTAGGCTTTGTTATTTTTCAATAGTAAATAATAAATATTGAGAGCTTTTAATGGTGAGAAAATACTTATACTTCTAAAGGAGCAAAGATGAATTCAACCTTTCATAAACAAACAGAACACTATTATATCAAAATGCACATGAAAAATATATCCTCTTAACTAAATCATCAAAGTTGACATCATCAATATTGGGCCAAAGGAATATCACATACCTCTAGTATGATGCGCTTGGAAGGACACACAATTTATGTTGTTTAATAGCAGAAATGTATAACCTGAAACTGATCATGAGAAAGCAACACACAAATTAAAATTGAGAGAAATTCTACAAAATCACTGTCATGTACTCTCAATAAACATGAGCATCAGGAAAGATAAAGAAGGCTGGGCGTGGTGGCTCACGCCTGTAATCCTAGCACCCTGGGAGGCTAAAGTGGGAGGATTGTTTGAGCTCAGGAGTTTGAGACCAGCCTGAGCAAGAGTGAGACCTCCGTCTCTACTAAAAATAGAAAGAAATTAGCTGGACAACTAAAAATATGTAGAAAAAAATTAGCCAGGCATGGTGGCACATGCCTGTAGTCCCAGCTACTTGGGAGGCTGAGGCAGGAGGATCGACTGAGCCCAGGAGTTTGAGGCTGCTGTGAGCTAGGCTAATACCATGGCACTCTAGCCTGGGCAATAGAGTGAGACTCTGTCTCAAAAAAAAAAAAAAAAGAGATAAAGAGAGGCTGAGGAACTGCTCCAGATTAAAAGAAACCCGAGAGATGTGATAACTGAATGTAATGTGTGATCCTGGAGTAAATTCTAGGGGGGAAAACAGCTATGAAGAACATTATTGAGACAATTGATGAAATTTGGATCTAGACTATTAAATTAGGTACTTGTGTTTTGTCATTGTCAAAGTTCCCAATTTGATCATTGTACTGTGGATATGTAAGAAAATATCATAGTTCTCAGGAAATATACACTTAGCTAGTTAGGGTTAAACAGGTACAATATTTCCAACTTACTCTCAAATGGTTCAGAAAAAAATTTAGAGCTATGCAGGATACATTTTTCCTATTCTTATATCTTTTCTATTAGTTATATAAAAAGTTTAAAATGCATAGAAAAATGAAGGAATTAAATGCTATATTTAATCAAATCAAAGATGCAAGTGATTGCAAAATGGATCATATTTTATGTTCTACGATGAAAGAAAAAATACAGCCAATAAAACTATGACATAGTACTTTCCTGTCACTTGGGATTTTTCTTTTACACTTTTAGAGAACGCTTGCTTTTAGACTTATTAATAAAATCTATAGATTTTTATTATATATCACTCCTCTGCATACATAAAAGCAAACAGGTGAGGGAAAGAAGTTAAAGTATTCCTCCAACTTCTTCACATTCTGATTTCAACACTTCTGAATCCCTTTTTGATTCATAGTTGTTTGTGTCTGTGCTTTTCTATGCAATATCATCCTCCCAGCCATCAAGAATGGAGGCAATACAACTTTTCAAAAGGAGTCTCCATCATTATTTCCTGTCTTTTCTTCCAAGCCACTGAAGCCCATTCCACAAGCTTTAATGCTTGACTGTTCCAGAAGGGATGGGGCAAGGAAGGACTTTAGCCAACAGTGAAGATTCTAGTTCCCTGAAATGGTTCGTAGACTGATCATCGAGGGTCAGAGTCACCTAATTACGCTAACATAAACAACTCCAAGTGTGCACATGCTCAGGAGTGACAGCAGCCACACAACCGCCACCGTCCTGGCAGAAAGAGATAAGACACCACTGAATATAAGTTGCATCCAGATTTCAGAGATGGTAAAATGTGAAAAGGGTGCATCTTGGAACTAGAATGTGGCATTTTAAAATATTAAGAGTGTTGGGTTTGTGGATGGGAATTTACACTGCTTCTATATATTCCAATTTTGTGCCAATAAGCACACATTAATTTGTTGGTGTTATTTTTATAATCAAAAAATGGATATATCTTGATATACAAGATATAGTTATTTTATCTAAATTTCATGCCTGATTTTTATCTAAGCATCCCCTATGTTTTCCAGGGCACAAAATTATCCACCTATTAGTTCAGATCTAAGAAGCTTCTCTGCTGCAAAATGTATTAATCAACCTAATAAATATTAATCAAAAGCTTGTGAGATATAAGAAAAAGCCAGACTCAGATGATACCATCAAGGATCTTAGAATCTGGTAGGGAATAGTCTTGAATTGATCCAAGATGCACATTTTTTTTCTAATTTCATCATTTCTGAAATTGCTGTGGGCCAGGCAGGAGTCATGATGTAGTTACCATTTTCTGCAAATATGCATCAAAAATTGCAGAATGGGTATCATTAGTTTGAAAGAAAATTCCAGAGACAGCAGTGGAGAACTTTTTAAAAGATTTATTGAGGTATAATTCACCCTTTTTAGATGTTCAGTTCTACGAGTTTTGAAAAGCAGGTATGTTCATGTAACCATCAAAATCAAGAGAGAGGATATTTCCATTATCCCCAAAAGGGCCCCGATCTCCCTTTTGTAACTAGTCCCAATCCCCTACCTTCAGACTCTGACAACCAGTGGTCTGGATCCTTTCCCTATAATGTTATCTTTTCTATAATAGAATGTCCTATAAATGGAATCCAATAGCATGAAGCTTCTCATACCTGGCATCTTTTACCTAGCATAGTGTTTTTGAGATCCATCCACATTGTTACATGTATCAAGATTTTGTTCCTTTTTTATTACTGAGTAGTATTCCATTTTATGTCTGTATGGTGCTGATTCCATACTGCATTGACTACCGTAACTTTATAGTGTGAATTCTCTTTGTATTGCTTTTTCAAAATTGTTTTGGTTAATCTAGGTCCTTGATTATTCTATATGCATTTAAGAATCAACTTTTTAATTTCTGCAAAAAAACCTACTAGGACTTTGATTGGGATTGTGTTAAAATCTATAAATAAATTTGGAAAGGTCTGACATTTTAACAATACTGAATCTTTTGGTCTATGAACACAGTATATCTCTCCATTTATTTAGATCTTTAATTTTTTCTTCCACTATTAATAATATTTAGCATATAACTCTTACACACCCAGCCTTGGCAATTTAGTGAGACTGTATCTCTAAAAAACAACGAAAACAAATTAGCCTGGGGTGGGGAGCAGGTGATGGTGGTGGCCCACATCTGTAGTCCCAGCTACTTGGGAGGCTGAGGCAGGAGGATCGCTTGAGCCCTGGAGTTTGAGGCTGCAGTGAGCTATGATCATGTCATTGCACTCCAGTCTGGGTGACAGAGATCCCATTTCATTCATAAGTAAATAAATAAATAAATAAATAAATTACATATTTTGTTAAATTTAACACTGAATTATTTCATTTTTATGCTATTGTAAATGGTTGTTTTTAAATTTTCTTTTCCAATGGCTCTTTGTTGGTATATAGAAATACAATTGATATTTGTATTTTGACATTGTATTCTACAGCCTTGCCAAAATCACTTATTAGTTCTAGCAGCTTTTATGTAGATTCTTCAGGATTTTCTCTGTAGATGATCATGTCATCTACAAAAAGAGACATTTTTATTTCTTCTTATCCAATTCATATGGCTTTTTCTTGTCTTAATGCTTTGTTCCCAATCTCAGAGTGAAAATATTCAGTTTTCACCATTAACTATGATGCTGGCTGTTGGTTTTTTGTGTATGCCCTGTTACCAGATTGAGGAAGTTTCCTTCTATTCATAGTATGCTAACAGTTTTTATCATGAATGTATGTTGAATTTTGTCAAAGGCTCTTCTGTATCTTGTTGAGATTTTCATATAATTTTTCTTTTTTAGTCTGCTGATATGGGGAATTATGCTGATTGATTTTTTAATGTCCACTACAGCTTGAATGTTTGTCCCCCAAAAACTCATGTTTAAATTTGATCCAATGTTAGAGGTGAGGCCTAATGGGAGGTGTTTGGGTCATGGGGCTGTATCCCTTATGAGTAGATTAATGCTCTTCCTGGGTGGGGGAGGTGAGTGAGTTCTCACTCTATTAGTTCCCTCAGGAAATGGTTATGAACAAGTGCCTGGCACTCCGCCCTCGACCATGCTTCCTCGCTAGACATGTGACCTCCACCTACACCAGCTCCCTGGCCCCTTCCTCCGTGAGTGGAAGCAGCCTGAGCTGTCACCAGATGCCCGATCTTCCAGCTGGCAGAACGCTGAACCTAATATAATAAACCCCGTTTCTTTATAAATTACCCAGCCTCAGGTATCTCTTTATAGCATCACTAACTGGACTAAGAAATGTTGAACTTACCTTACAATCCTTGGAAACCCCTCTAGGGGATGACATATTATCTCTTTGATATACTGCTGGATCCAATTTGTAACATATGTTAGCATTCTGTATCTATGCTCATGAGTTTTCTTTTCTCGTAATGACTTTGTCTGGTTTTGGTATCAGGATAATACTGGCTTCATAAAATGAACTGGAATTGTGGAGAACTGATGTTATTTCTTCCCTAAATGTTTGGCAGCATTCACCAGTGGACACAGCTGGCCCTGCAGTTTTCTCTGTGAAAATGTGGGGTTTTTTTACTATGAATTTAATTTCTCTAATAGACATAGGACTATCCAGATTATCTATTTTTACTTTAGTTAACTTTGGTAGTTGAACAAATTTCAAAGAATTTGTTCCTTTTATCTAAGTTGTCGAATTCATCGGTATCAGGCTGTTCAGAACACCCCTTATTACTCTGTCCGTGTCTGCAGTATCTGCAGGGCTGACGGTGCCTCCTTTCTCCCCGATGTCGGCCGTCTGAATTCTCTCTCTCTCTCTTTTTGATCAGTCTAACTAGCAGTTTATCAACATTATTGATCTTTTTAAAACCCACTTTTGGTTTCAAATATTTTCTCTATTCGTTTTCTAATTCCAATTTCATTGATTTCCAATGCTCTTAAAACAGCCTAAAGGACAATAAAACTTAGAAAAAAATAGGTAGAAATGATCCTGTGTAAAAAAATGATTCAGTATACTCAAGACTCTGAATTTGAAGAAGTTTTTAGGAATGCCTTTTTTATATGGCTTATGTTTTCCCTTTAACAGATGTACAAATGTTATAATGATATAAATCTGTATCTGGAATAATCTAAAATAGCTTTTTCAATATATATAAAATGATTCTAAGTGATATGAAAGCATTGTATCATATTTTAATAGGCAGTGGGGTTTTTTTAGTGGTTATAAAATAAGTGTTTTACAATAGATGGTACAGTAAGTTCTCACTTAGCACCGTCAATAGGTTCTTGGAAACTGCAACTTTAAGTGAAAGATGTATAAGGAAAGCAATTTTTTTTCTCATGAACAGTATAGCAAAATGACGTGGAAGGAAATGACATTTTTTGAGGGCCTGCTGCACATCGTTTTTCTTAAAATCGAAGTTCCCAAGAGCGTATGGAGGATGTTAATTAAGTAATTTAAAGTAGGTGAAAAATGGTCTGTGTCTTTAAAAGTCCAGTACAATGTGCAATGAGGTCAAAGTCTCTAGACGAATTCAGACAAAGTATTCTTGTAGCTCAGAGCAAAAGTGAGTAGTCTGTGCTGCATATTGAGCCTGGGGCCAGGGACGGCGGGGCAGGAGAATGGGCAGCAGGCATTCAGTGCAGAAGGTACCAAGGAATCATAGTGAGGAGCTGTGAGAAATGGGTTTGGAAAGGTATGCTGGGGCCAGTCCAGCAGAACTTCGAATGCTAAGAACTTTTTATTGTATTCTGCAGGTAATGGATAAACAATGAAATTTAATAAGGAATAATATGTTTCAGGCACATTAACCTATTGGAAGAAACAAAGGAAACTGAAGAAGAGAGAGAGACTGGAAAAAGGAGAGAAATCACTAAGGAACTTCCAAGAGACAAGCAACAAGTATTAGTTATTGAACAAGGGGGAAAGATGAGATGAAACCTACTCCAAGATTTCAAGTTTGGGAGACCACGTGGATTGCAATGGCAACACAAATTCAGAGATGCAAGCTGAACCCCACCACGGTAATGGAGGTGAGAGTGGTAGGAAAGAAACCAAACGGGGAGGCATGGCAGAGGCAGGACTCAGGACTCGGCAGCTGGTGGAGTATTGCCAAGGAGATGCCGTCCAGCAGGCCGCAAGAAATCCAGGCCTGGACCTCAAGAGAAAATGCAGAGGCAGAGCTGTGACTAACGCACCTGGAAACACTGTTTGAAGCAACAAGCTTGCCAATATGGAGAGGATATAATAAAATGAGAATATCAATATCAGCCAATGTGTTTGAGCCTGTCCGTGTACTGGACAGTATGTTAAGAGCTTTTCAGATATTAACTCAATGAATCCTCAACTATATGAAGGAGGTATCATTATGACTCCCATTTTAAATATGAGGAGCTGAGATACAAAGAACTTAAGTTACGTCCACAAGGTCGCACAGCTGGAAAGTTGTAGAGCCTAGACAAAAACCCACATAATCAAACTCCAGTCCTGCTATTCTAGGCTGCCTCTGTCAAGAGCAAAGGGATCCTTATGGAATCACGTATTTGGGGGATAGAGGAACTCAGAGAAGGAGACAGAAAAGGAGCAGTCAGAGAGGTACATTGTGACACAACTGTGCTTTTGGCACGAGGATTATAAATATGCACCCTGCCAGATGGTCCTTAAGAAGAGTATGGGAATGAACACCACTGATTCGTTTTATGGATTCTATTTAAACCATTCTCAGCCACCAATTCATCTATGTTCTCCATTTTTACAATGTCTGGATGAGTGGGATCACTTGAAAAAAATAAACAGCATCGTTTTCAAAGCTGTGGTTTCATAGACGGTAGTTGCAAATGATTCCAAAGTTGAAAATAGAACTCTAGAACACTGGTTCTCAAAGTGGGGCACCTGGACCACAGCATCAGCATCCTCTGAACGCTTGTTGAAATTCACATTCTCACACCCCACCTCAGACCTGCTGCACCGGAAACCCTGCAGGTGGGGCTCAGCGATCTGCCTTGTAACATACTCTCCAGGTGATGTACGTATGCTCCAGTTTGAGAGCCACTACTCTAGAAAATGAGATGATCTAAATATGTATAGCAAATCCTTAGGAGACCCTGCTCAGAATGTCTCCATTTATGGTGCTCCCTTCCCACTCACTGTGCCCACCCCCATCAGTGCTCCCTTGGTATCCTCCCAAAGTCTCAGGGTCTGCTGGAGGAATGCTGATTAAGACACCTGTACCTCAATCTGATCAAGGAAATGGCTCGTGGGTCCCTTCCCTGCACCACACCTGTACTGGGCGTTCCCACAGTGACGTCTGTTTAACCTCACAAATTCAAAGAAATCTAGTAGCATGCATCCCCACTGAGTTATGAGGAGCCCTGGTCTTACCTGCGCTTCTTCCTTGAGGTCTGTCTTCACCCAGCCTTGCATGCCCTGAGGATAGGGAATCCTCTATAAACAACACAAATATCTTGTTAGTAGCTGCAGCTTGTCTTAAAACCACAATATGCATTGTTTCAATCCCCAAATGAACTTGTGATTAAATGTCCATGCAACACACAAATGTCCCAGGAGAGAGGTAGAGGGGTCGCGGTGGATGTTCGTGGGTGGAGGAGGTCCCCCCTCGAGTCACAGTACCAAGCTCGCTGCCTGGTCGGCCCCTCTCTTGCAGGAAGTCCGACGAGGGCGCGCACTCAGCCTCACGCACACGAGATCAAACGCACTGGAGCTGGGGAGGAACGCGCGCGGGTGAGGGTGCTCGGGGCTCCACGGAGCTGAAGGATTGCATGGGAAAGTTTTTACCTTGGACTGTCTTTTCCCTCAGAGCCGAGCTTTTGCCAAGCTTTCCGAGCGACCTCTTGGAGGAGAATAGAGGGTGGACAGAGGGGCGAAGCTGCACTGCGGTCTCGCCTGGCCTGTCCTCCTTCAAGCTGAAGATGAAAGCCACCGTGCGCAGGGCCGGCGAGGAGACCACGCCCTGCTCGCTGCGCTGCGACTCCCACCGGCGCCCGCGGGTCCCACACCTCCGGGCCCTGCTCCCGGCTTCTGCACGCGCCGGGTTTGCCTGCTTCTCTGCGCAGCCTCAAAGCCCTGCAGCTCCCGAACGCTTAGCACTTTCACACCAAGATCACACAGTCACTCCTCTACCTTCTATCCAAAGTCCCTCCCGTGACAGGCCCAACGGAAGAGACTCCAGTCGCGCAGGCTCGTCCGCTCGCTCGCTCGGGGCGGCCCATCCCGGAGGCTGCGCCTGGCCTCGTTGCTCTGGCCCGTGGGCAGGCGGCGCTCTCAACTCCCGCACACCACGGCGCCGGTGTAAACGTCTCCACACCTTTCCTAAAAGGAAGACGTTTTCCCACAGGTTTTGATTTTGGTTTTCAGACTAAGAGGATTTTATGCATGTTCCTGAAGAATGTTCCAGACTCCCCAGTTCTGAAGCAGAGTCCTCACGTCTGTCTATACAAAGTGAGGTGCTGGGAGCGAAGCGCCGTAGGGCTGTGCTAGCGGCCGAACGTAAGTCTGAGTTGAACTAGGTTCTCCAGCCCCCTGAAAGTATGATGGCTTTTAGAATGAGGAAAACAACGAACTTAAAATGGATTCAGTTGTTCACTCTCTACAATTTGAAAAAGCAGGGTTATATTGAGCCCCGAACAATGTATTTTAAACCTACTTGCAGCTCCTCTGCAGGTGTAGCAAAGCCACACCCATCTGGGTGCATGTGTCCACATGACCCTGCATCTTAGGAAAGCAAACTAACTACCACCCGATGCATCCAAGCAGTGCAGGAAGTCATCGAGCATAGCTAAGAACCAAAATCCACGCTGGAGTTTTGCATTTATTATTGGAGAAAGACCACCTTGCTGAGTGCTCTTGGTTTACCTGTGTATTTATTTATGGCCTTCCATGTTCTAAAAGTGGGTGGGGGACTTCTTATGATAGACAAATTCAACATGCATTCAAAGCATAAAACTAAACCACCCCTAACAAATAAAATAAAAATAAGTAGGTGAGGAAGTCAAAGTAATGGGGAAAGAAGGCAAGGCCATGCTAGGTCTAGTGACCTAGGTGACACGGAGGCTTCCTATCCCTCTGCAGGCTGGGCCCCACGGGGCTCTTTAAACAGAGATCCACAGCCCTCAGGGCACTCAACAAGCCAGGGGCGTGGCACTCCATGGCCACCAAAAGTGCTCAGACCCAGAAGCACCGTCTCCCCTGGAATCTACACCAGGTAATGTACCTGTCCCACTCATCCAGGAAACACACTAACACAGTTCCAACCATCCCTCAACTAGAAATGAGAGACTTGCAGGAGAGGCATTCTCAGGGAGGCACACACACAGTCCACGCAAGCAGCTCTCTGGCAGACCGAAGCCCAGGACAGCGGATGTCTGGCATTTGTAGCCACAGCAACCAGCGTGGAAACCCAATGGCCCAACTCAGATCAGTGCAGAGGTTTCTGATAGACTTCCAGCTGGGAAGCCTGGGTCCCCCTGCGTGGGGCCCCCACCTACCCAGGGTGACACCTCCCGGAAGCCCCTTGGAGTTTGCGCAGCAGGGTGAAATCCATGCATACAATGGGTGTCACAGGCGTGGAGGGAGGGGAGGACAGTTCCCTTAAGTCAGTTGAGCAAGTGTGGGAAACACTAGGACAGCCCAGTTTCACTGTTCTCCACAGCGGGGTTCTGTACAGCCTTTAATATTGCAGTGTGCGTTGTGAACCTACAAAGGTGGGGGGTCTCATATGCACCTTCCAAAACCATATTTGACAGGGAACACTTTTAGTAGACATGAGCTCAGGGGAGCGGTCCTCTGTAAGACTGTGCTGAGGCTGGTGGCCAAGGGCACACTGGGACACAACTATTCTCTGCAGAAGCTATTTCTGCTTCTGGAGTGCATCCCTGTGGCCTGGGCAGCCTTCACACAGGCTGTATCCCTGTGTTCCTCTGCTACCCATCAGCAGCCTGGCCCAGGGGCCACCATCTATCTACATGACCTCAACTGAGCTCATGCTCCTGGCCACTCACCTCACTGGAGTGTTGTGCCCACTGTGTTAAATGCAAATCGGCAACGGGACTGAGCGACACTCCACAGCTGCCGTCCTCAATCCCCTGTTAGGGACTGGGCCACAGAGCTCTCCTGCCCGCCCCACTCTGCAGTCCATGGAAGAATTGTCCTGCCTAAAACCCGTCCCTGGTGCCAAAAAGGTTGGGGACCGCTGTTCTACAGTCTACTCCCTCTTTGCCAAGCCCTCTGCTGTGGGCATCAAATATAGAGACTGTTTGATTTATAACAACAATCTTGTCAAGGTAGGTTTTATTCTGGAACCTTTCTTACTGGGTGTGCAAGTCGAGGTGACAGGGGAAAGGAAAATTCCACTAAGCAAAACCGCTCCCCATGAACAGTCCCCTACGAAACTACTGAACTGCTGCCGCTCTTCCTTCTGTAAACTGCTGGCAGCAACTTCTGCCCTGGTGGATAAGACAGGAAGAAATTCCACAGAAACTATACCCGGAACTGGGGTCGCTCGAGACCCTGCCCCACTAAAGATAACCACATTGCTACTGTGCCCCACACCCTCCCTAAAACGAAATGTATAAAAGACTGCTACACTCTCTGTTCGGGGCTCAGAATTTGGGGCAAGCGCCCTCTGAGCCCGCCGGCATAATAAACCTGGTTCTCTCCACCCTTTTTGTGCTATTCGGTTTGGTCTCGGTCAGCTTTGCTGTAACAGAGGGGCTGAGGTTACACAGGAGGAGATCGGCAGAGCTGGGCTCTCCAGCCAGGCTGACTCTGCAGAACAGCAAGTTCCTCAGCCCAAGGTGTTAAGGATGTGAGGCTTTTCACAGCTATCGAAGCACTAATTACATCATCAATGGTGACTCCACTGAGTACTTTCGACATCAGTAATCCATGCCTGGTGTTTCAAAAGCATCACCATAAATTTAAACTCAGATGCCAGGAACAGCACCTGGCAAAAAGAGACACGGTACAGCTCTCAGAGTCACCAAATTGTATCTGAATTTTTAAATTATATCTAAAATTTCAAATTGAAGAAATAAGTAGGGATTAATTATCTACTCATAAAAATTTATTTTTATAAAAGGACTTTTGGAAACCAGTTTTCCTAGTGCCTAGTTAATACGACTTAATCAGAACAGTAGATATCCCTGCAACCTTCCAAGATGTCTTGAGTATGTAAAGGACACTCTGGTCGTAGAGTTTAATGGCAGGCATGTGTGACACTCAGTTACCACAGTGTGCCACGTCCACAAAACACGCCCGCCCGGTGTTCTTCTTGTGGGTGCAACTGGCTTCCTTCTCATGCTGATTTAGCACTTGGTCTCCAACTATTAACTAAAGTAAGAAACATGTCACGTGACAAAAATGGCACAGCATCCTGGAGACAAGAAAACGTAGCTTTCAAAAAGTGTAATGATATCTAAGGCGATTCTGGTACAACTAGAATCAGCACCAAGTCTCTTAAGTCCAAGAACGGTATTGTAGCCACAGCAAGCGGCGTGGAAACCCAGGGGCCCAACTCAGACCCGTGCAGGCGCCTCTGACAGGCCTGGGTCCTCCCTGCGAGGGGCTCCGTTTGCCCCAGATGCTGCTGCACCTGTAGTGACACCCACACAGAATGAGGTTAGAGAAAGACATCCAAACCTCCACACCAACCGGCCTGCTCCAACTGCTCTCTTCTGCAACGTTATTATCACTTCTCTCTATTTGGGTTCTACCCCACGGTGCCGAGTTATATCCCCAAGAAAGAGAAAAGTGAAATTATTCACTTGCTCCCTCAGCCCACCCCACCACCACCCCCGAGGAGCAGGACTTGGTCTGTGCCCCTCGAATACCTCCCGGTCACTTGTGCACACATCTTTTTCCCCGACACCGGGAGGCCTGGCACGCAGGACAGCCCACGCTGCTCACTGTGTGTGCCCAGCCGCAGTAGGTGTTTGATAAATATATCAGAAGAATTAAAATGCCATGAAATCATCTCAGAAATTCTAGCAGTTATAAAGGGGATTTAGTAGAAATGGTTGACAGTTCTTTCCTAATTGATTGTTTATTCCTTTAAAAACAGCCTGTACACAGGAGACCGAGGACAGTGGCACAGTTCCCGTAATGCCCCCAGGCACTGAGGAAGTGCTCTGCCCAGACGCAGGGGTGTGCCTTTTCATGAATAAGGGGAATGAATGCTTGACTAAGGAAACGCTCAAACTTTTCTCTTAATGGTCTCAATTAAAAATATCATTCCTATGACTTTGAAATTTTCATGAACCATTTTCTACAAATATGTGGAGGTGGATTCTTTCCTTACTGTAGACCACTGATATGGTTATGTTCCCATCCTGCGTATCTCAAGTCATTTTGGAGAGAAAAAAAATTAACTCTTTTGACCATAAATTTTTTCAGTGAGAAAGAGGAAGTATTATAATGGTACTTACAACAGAATTGAGGTGTGTACACCTCAATTTAGATACTACTTACTCAAAAAATTGCTTTCAAAAGCTCAATCTTTAGACTTTGGTTTGCTAATCCAAATATATACAATAGAGTGATTGAGCACTCTCTGGGGAATGGACACGCTTGAAGCTCAGACTCAGGGGGGTGGGGGGCCATGGGCAATATATATAACCTGAACTTTTGTACCCCCATAATTAGCTGAAATTAAAAAAAATAAAAAAATAAACAACAACAACAACAAAACAACAACAAAGTAAGTATGATGCTTTTTCTGAGGTCACTATTTGGATTAAGCAATTCTGTAAGTGCTGGGACAACCTACGCTCCTGGTTCACAGAAATGCAGCAATTTCACAGACTAGTTTAGCTTTCCAGTTCTCCTCTTCAAGATGGCTTGAAATGGGCATTTTTCTAAAGGTTCATGCTCTACTAGGAACTACACTAGACTATAATATTTTATTTAAAAAACAGTGCTTAAATACTGGTCCTCAAGAAGTTTGGACCCTGTCGTGGGGGAGAAGAAAAAAAAAAGTTGTTTGGCCCCTCGTTGATGCTGGAAAATACCTAAAACCCATTCAAAGTCATGTATACCTTCAAGAATTGGTCCATTTACTAAATGCCTACTCCCATGGGCATGTCTGCTTCCAATTCTACACATTTTATTCTCTGTGTATACTTTTAAAAATTCTCTCTTGGCATCTTGATTTTCTTTTTTTAAATAGAACACAGTTCAGTAAATTTTACCATACCAATCTTGTGTTAGAGTTTTACACATTAAAAAGACAAATGTAAACACTCAGGTTGCTCCATATGTCTGCAGCTAAATTTCAGAAAGAGCATGGAAGGGCAGCATGTCCTTCAAGGTGCTCTTGTTGAGAGCTACATGTCACAAACATGGACAAACAAGCAAAAGTCTTGAGACAAGGGAGTCCTGACTCTGTCACCAGCCATCAACACTCTAAGGGGCAATCTTTCCTTCTGGAGATTTCTAGGCTGTTAACCTCAGAGATCTTTCCTTTCTGCAGTAAAATCACAGGAGTCCATTTTCAAGAGGGCTTACCTGGTAATTTGTGTTCTTGTACTGAAGTCAAGAGACCTCATTGAGCGTAGAACTTCAATGCACCCCAAGTACTGCAAGGGAAAAAAACAGACATCATGAGCCCTGAGAACTGAGATGAAGAGACAATTCCTAGCTACACAAGGGCATCCTGGGATGCCACACACATTTCTTAAATCACATTTTAATGCCAAATTCTATGGGGAGGCTCTGTTCTGTTTCTATAAAAGCAATAACAGCCATAAGAAAATATCCTGAGTGTTCAGATTGGCACTGTATGGGGCTTTTCTTATACTCAGTAGTGTTTTTATTTAATTTAGATGAACGTTTTTAAAAACTTTCGTTGAGGTATAACTGATATACCATAAAATGCAGAAATCTTAAATGTTTAAGTCAATGATTATTTAAACACATATTTGCCATGAAACCACCACCCAGACCCCGACATCACATTTCATGGCCAACACTTTCATCAACATTAAACTTCATTATCTAATGAATATATTGTGGTTTCTATGAGTGAACTGTAGACTGTCCTCAAAGGTGCTTTACTTGGGTTTACCAGAAAGCCTTCTTCTGCATTACTTAATATAAATTTTCAGAAGTTCAAATATATACATCTAAATGAGTAGCTAAATTTTGATCAGTTTCCCACATGAAAATATACATGTGTATGTGAATATATGGACATAACCAAAGTTTAGATAAAGAACTAGATACAATATTTATCTTCCAAAGCCCCTGGGGAGTTTGAAGTTACAGATGTTTTAGACAAATGCCTTTAAATTTAGATTTAGCCAGAAGGAACCTTATGGTATGGTACAGAAAAGGCTGCATTTGAATTACTCAGGAAACCTGAATTTGAGCCTGGCTTTGTCATCTCTTGTTTTGCAACTTTAAGCAAAACTTTAAATTTCTCTAAGCCTAAGTCTCTACACCATAAATGTGACTATTACTCCCACCATTGCAATTACTGCCAATATCACCATTGTCACTAAGATATGTGAGGGCCACAACAAACTCTGTAGAGTTATCCCACAACTAACCCCACCGCAGAGTTATATGTCTACCCCACAGTCATCATCACAGAGTTATCTGAATTCCTCAACCTCTGTGGCAGTGTTAAGAGAATACCACCACTACCATCACAGTTACAGGAATTCCACGACCAAGGGCACAGAGATAGATGAATCAGACTACCACCAGCATTTCAGTCATGTGATTACAACAACCCCCACCACAGATTCATGTGAACAATAGGACCAGTGCCACAGAGTTATGTGACTACTACCACCATCAAAATCACAGTTATTCCAACACCACATCCACCATCACAGAGCTATGTGAAAACCATGACCAGTGCCACACAGTTGGAGGAATACCACAACTGACAGTACAGAGTTATGTGAACACCATGCACACCAATCTCACAGAGTGCTGGGAATATCACCACCACCACCATGGTATTCCAGAACTGTGAGAATTATGAAAATGTCACACAAAAACAATGTGGCAGAATTACATGAATACCACCATCATCACTGTGGAATTATGTAAATATCATGAAAATGTCACAGAGCTATGTGAAAACTATGAACAACAATACAGAGTTATGTGACTACCACCACCCCCATTACTGAGCTGTATGAATACCTGCCCCACCACGATGTATAAGTTAGCCCTCTATATCGTGCATTCTGCATCCAGGGATTCAACCAACTATGGATGGGAAATGTTTGGGAAAAGAAAAAACAGTCCAATAAAAAAATACAAATTAAAAAAATGCAGCATAAAAACTATTTACATAACATTTACCTTGTATTAGGTATTATAAGTGACCTAAAAATTATTTAAAGTATACAGGAGGATGTGGATAGGTTACATGCAAATACTATGCCATTTGATATCAGGGACTCGATCCTCATGGACTTTAGTATCCGTGAGGGTCCTGGAACCATTCCTCTGAGGATATCAAGGATGACTATTTATATGGAATAACACAACTAAAGACCCAGAGTTATGCAAATACCACATCCACCATTGCAGAGTTAGGTGAAAACCATGACCAGTATCTGTATAAACACAGCCACGCCCAACATTGTAGAGTTTTAGGAACACTACCACCAGCAACATTACAGAGTTATATGAATATAATCACCACCACTGTTGCAAAGTTATGTGACTACCACCAACAACTTATAGCCTCAAAGATGTGTGTGAATACTGCAGCCATTGCGGGTGTGTGAATACCACCACCAATAGTACAGAGTTGTGTGGATACCAGCATGACCACCATGGCAGGGTTATACAAATGCTGCTATTGTCACTAAGATATGTGAAGGCTACAACCAACTTTGCAGAGTTATGGGACTGCCACATCTAATACCATGACAGAGTTATATGACTGCCACCACAGCCATTATCACGGAGTTACTTGAATACCTCAACCACTATGGTAGTGTTAAGAGAATACCACCACCAATGCAGGTATTTGAATTCCACCACCACCAACACCACAGCCATATGCCAATACCATGACTAGTACCACAGAGTTATGCAAATACTGCCACCACCATTGGTGCAGAGTTTTGTGAATATCCTGACCAGAGTCACAGATTTACACGAATACCACCGCCACTACTTTGCAATGATATGTTAATGCCAATGTCACTATCATCAGAGTCATGTAAATACCATGGCCAAGTTGTAGAGTTATATGAATAATGCCATCACCACCATCATAGATACAATAAATAACACCACCAGTGTTGCACAATCATGCCAATACCATGGAAAGCATGGCAGGGTATGTGAATATCACAACAAATCCCTCAGATTACATGAATCCTCCTCCACCAACGTTGGAGAGACGTGAATGCCACCACCACCACAGCATTATGTGAATACCACAACTGACATCACAGTTACGTGAACACCACAAACAGCGACACAAAACTATGTCAATACCAACACCAACACTCAGTTAAATGAATAACACAACCTCCAATGTCACAGTCACATGAATCCCATGAACAGTGTCACTGAGTTATGTGAATACCACCACCAACATCACAGAATTACACGAATACCCTCGTCAATGTCACAGGATGAACCAAATACCATGGACTGGACAATGTTGCAGAATTATGTGAATACCATGACAACAGTACAGTGATGTAACTAACACCAACACCATGACAGAGTTCTGTTTGTACCACAACCACCAACACAGAATTATGTGAATACCACTATTACCACTATCATGTGTGTAACAGCCAACATTGCAGAGTTACGTAAATATGACCACAATCAACATCATAGAGTTTTGGGATTATTCCCTGCTCCCCTGTCACAGGGTTATGTTAAGATCACAACCAGTGTTGCAGATCTGTGTGAATACCACAACGTAGATTACAGTTATGTGCTTACCACCATTTCATTCATAGAACCATGTAAATAATCCACCACTTCCTTTGCAGAGTTACGTGCAGGCCGGGCCTAACTTCTCAGGGTTATATGATTACCACCGACACTGCATTTGCAGAGTATGTCAACATCTACCAAATTGACAAAATTGAATTACCCTCCCAAAGGCGTGTAGCAGTTTGTCTGCTCACCCCAGCATATAAGCAAGCATGATGGTGTCTGTCCTTTCTAACCACAGCATCAGGCTTTTGAGTCTTTGCCAACGATGGGCAAAGGCAACTCATTCTGTTGTTTTTGTTTTTGTTTTTTTTATTTCAGCTCATCATGGGGGTACAAAAGCTCAGGTTATATACATTGTCCATGTCCCGCCCATCCCCCTGAGTCAGAGCTCAAGCATGTCCATTCTCCAGACAGTGCGCCTGGCACTCACCATGTAGTAATACCTCCATCCCCTCCCTCTCCCCCCACCTCCCCGAGTCAGCACCTTCAACCATGACCATTCCCCAGATGGTGCACAACGCACTCATCATGTAGGCATACACCCATCCCCTCCCCTCATCCCCCATCTCAGCCTGATATCCAATGGGTATCCTTCCCCGATGTGCATTTAGGTGCTGATCAGGGAAACCAATTTTCTGGTGAATACATGTGATGCTTGTTTCTCCATTCTTTGGATACTTCACTTAATATAATGGGTTCCAACTTTCTCCAGGAGAAGCAAAGAGATGTCGTATCACTGTTATTTCTTATAGCTGAGTAATACTCCATGGTATATATATACCACAGTTTACTAATTCATTCATGGATTGATGGGCATTTGGGTTGTTTCCACATCTTTGCAACTGTGAATTGTGCTGCTATAAACATTCAGGTACAGGTGTCTTTTTTATAGAATGACTTTTGTTCTTCTGGGTAGATCCCCAATAATGGGATTGCTGGATCAAATGGTAGGTCTACTTGAATCTGTTTAAGGTATCTCCATATTGCTTTCCACAGGGGTTGCACTAGTTTGCAGTCCCACCAGCAGTGTATGAGTGTTCCTGTCTCTCCGCATCCACGCCAACAGGTGTTGTTTTGGGATTTTTTGATAAAGGCTATTCTCACTGGAGTTAAGTGGTATCTCATTGTGGTTTTGATTTGCATTTCCCTGATGATTAGGGATGTTGAGCATTTTTTCATATGTTTGTTAGCCATTCTTACATCTTCTTTTGAAAAATTTCTATTCATGTTGTTTGCCCACTTTTTGATAGGGTTGTTTTATTTTTTCTTGCTGATTTTCCTGAGTTCTAAATAGATTCTTGTTATCAGTCCTTTATCTGATGTGTAGTATGCGAAAATTTTTTCCCATTCTGTAGGCTGTCTATTTTCGTGACTGTTTCTTTGGCTGTGCAGAAGCTTTTTAATTTAATCAGGTCCCATTCGTTTATTTTTGTTGTTGCTGTGATTGCCTTAGGGGTTTTCTTCATAAATTCTTTGCCTAGACCAATGTCTGTAAGAGTCTTTCCTACATTTTCTTCTAGAATTCTAATCGTTTCCCATTTAAGGTTTAAATCTGTTATCCACTATGATTTGATTTTTGTGAGAGGTGAAATCTGTGGGTCTTATTTCAGTCTTCTACGTGTGGCTATCCAGTTTTCCCAGCACCATTAATTGAATAGGGATTCTTGTCCCCAGAGTATGTTTTTGTCTATTTTGTCAAAGATTAGATGGCTATATGAGGATGGTTTTATATTTGGATTTTCTGTTCTGTTCCACTGGTCTGTGTCCCTGCACTTGTGCCAATACCAGGTAATTCACCACATAAATAGAAGCAAAAATAAAGACCATATGATCCTCTCAACAGATGCAGAAAAAGCATTTGACAAAATTCAACACCCTTTTATGATAAGAACACTTAACAAAATAGGCATAAACGGGACCTACCTAAAAATGATACAAGCCATATATAACAAACCCACAGCCAACATCATACTGAATGGGGAAAAACTGAAAGCATTCCCACTCAGAACTGGAACCAGACAAGGCTGCCCACTGTCCCCATTACTTTTCAACATAGTATTAGAAGTCCTTGCGAGAGCTATCAGGCAAGAGAGCAGCATCAAGGGTGTCCAAATAGGGAAAGAAGAGATCAAACTCTCACTCTTCGCTGACGATATGATGTTATATCTGGAAAACCCCAAGGACTCAACCAAGAGACTCCTGGAATTAATTAATGAAATCAGTAAAGTCTCAGGTTACAAAATCAATACACACAAATCAGAGGCATTCATATGTGCCAATAACATTCAATCGGAGAACCAAATTAAGGACTCAATACCCTTCAAAATAGCAACAAAGAAAATAAAATATCTAGGAATATACTTAACTACAGAGGTAAAGGACCTCTATAGAGAGAACTATGAAACACTGAGGAAGGAAATTGCAGAACACGTAAATAGTTGGAAAACCATACCATGCTTGTGGATTGGAAGAATCAACATTGTTAAAATGTCTATACTACTCAAAGTAATCTACAGATTCAATGCAATCCCTATTAAATTACCAACATCATTTTTCACAGATTTAGAAAAAATAATTATACACTTTGTATGGAATCAGAGAAGACCCCGTATAGCAAAAGCAATTTTAAGCAATAAAAACAAAATGGGAGGTATTAACTTGCCAGACTTCAAACTGTACTGCAGGCTGTGGTTCTTAAAATGGCCTGGTATTGGCATAAGTGCAGGGACACAGATCATTCTGTTTTAATCTGCATTTCTCTCATATCTAATAAAGTTATTCTTCTCACTCATTCATTGACCATTTGCATTTCTTTTTCTGTTAACTGACAGTTTATATCTCTTGTCCTGTTTTCTATCACATTTTTTATCTTTTTCTTATAGATTAATGGCTTGTTAACCTCCTATCCAATCATTGTTCCTTTGATGGTTTCCACATTTTACCTGTTAAAAGGTATTACTGAAATAATGACTATAGTCACCTGTGTCAGTCACTTTCTATATGGCTTCTAAGTGTCCTGTTTTGCTTAAGAAAGCCTTCCTGACCCCAAGTTCTTACAAATATTTCCATAAATTTTATCTTAACAATATGTATTTATTTATTTATGCATTCATTTATAAGTGTTTCATTTAATGTTTTCCATTCAACTTTTCACCCTACTTGGAATTTATTTGTCTATCTGGAACATGGGATGAGCTGTAACATTGGCCTCCAGGTGGACCATTGTGCACCTCAGTACCCTGTGTTCCATGGTGCATCTGTTTCTTCCTGAATCCATGTGCTGACTTTGTGGTGTATTACATTCCTATTTCTGTGTGGACCTTTATCTGAACTCTATTCTGTTATATTTCATTTGTCAATTCCTGTCTCATATGTATTTTTCCTTAAGAACTTTAAAGTCATTTTGTGAAGTTCCCTGACCCTTCAGAACTATTTGGATTCTGGCTGGAATTTCCCATTATATGCTACACTTTTCTTCCTCAACATATTCCATGGCAGTTTTTTAAAAGTTTTGGTCACCACTGGGAATGAGAGTTTGATTTTTCTATTCCATGTCTTCATGTTTTTTGCTAGCAGAAAGAAAACCTATTGATTTAGGGTAAAAATGGAAAACTCAATCCGTGGGCTCTAGAGATGTATCAAACGGAAGAATTATGGAAGCGGGCTAGGGAGCCCAGAAAACTCCTACTGACAAAGAGGCTGAAACACAACTGGAGGTGTAAAGTCTTAGAGTTTAGATACATCTGTCTCATAGGAATTCCCGAAAAAGAAAATTAAAAAATAGAGGGAAAGAAAAATTCAAGAACAACAGCAAAAAATAAACTGTTTAGTGTTAGAGAGAGAGGAGTCTTCACATTTTCAGGGCTCCCAGAAGAAATGTGGAAAAAGACCCACTCATGAACACATGGTAGCCTAATTTCAGGACAAAAGGATGGAGAGAGAAATCTTCTAAAAGCTTTGCATGATTGGGAAAAACAAAAAACAAAAACAGCTTACTTACAAAGGAAGGAGGGTTGGACTATCGTTCAAGTTCTCTTTTAGCACCAAATACAAGAAGACAAATAACATCATCAAAATTCTGAAGAAGAGAAGTATTGAGTCAAAACCCTTTATCCACCCAAACTAGTGGGAGGGCAGAGCGAGGATTCAGAAAGATAACCACCCACAGACACGCTCTGAGAGAACCATTCCAGAAAAACAGTGAGTACAGAAAGAGGAGGAGGTGGGCTGCAAGAAACAGTGAGAAGAAAAGAATCAACGGAAGTTACAGGTACATCTTATGCCCTAATAATTATTGATGCATAAATTGATATGTTTTTATGATGAGGAGGAACTGGTATCTCAGAAGATCTCAACATGGAAGATAAACAGAAAAGAAAGGGGGTAGAGGAAAAGGAGATCAGACCAAGGCCTGCTGTGTTTTGTGGGGGTAGGTCCAGAACTCAGTAATTTCAAGTACCATTAGAAAAATATAGGTTTACATGTGTGTGTCAAAAATTATAAACTGCTGTAAAAATAAGAACAGAATGACCTCCAGCGTAAAAGGGAGAAACAAACAAAAATAGTCCAGCTGGTAAAAAGAAGGGGTAGGCTGGGCGCAGTGGCTCATGCCTGTAATCCTAGCACTCAGGGAGGCCGAGGCCGGAGGATCGCTTGAGCTCAGGAGTTCAAGACCAGCCTGAGCAACAGTGAGACCCCCGTCTCTACTAAAAATAGAAAGAAATTAGCTGAGTGTTGTGGTGTGCGCCTGTAGTCCCAGCCACTAGGGAGGATGAGACAGGAGGATCATTCGTGCCCAGGAATTTGAGGTTGCTGTGAGCTGTGATGAGGCCACAGCACTCTAGCCTGGGCAACAGAGCTAGACTCTGTCTCACAAAAAAAAAAAAAAAAAAAAAGGAGGAGGGGTATAAAAATAGAAAATACACAAGTGAAAGGCAAAGGCAAAGAAAAAATATAAATATCAGTAACCAGTCCAAACACCTCAGTAATCACAATAACCATGAATGGATCAAACCTGCCAATTAAAGGTCAAAGCCTTTCACACTTTAAAAATATGTACCTGTTAAATAGACTGATGAATAAGAAAAAAGAAAATACTATGCTAGTACTCAAGTAAGTGCTAGCAAAAGAAAATAGGGATATAATGGGAGAAGTATCACATTTACAATAGTGGGGGGAAAAAAGCATGAAATAAATTTAACAAGAAATGTGCAAAACCAAATTGAAGAAAACGTTAATGAAGGATGAACAAATAAAAGAAAAACTGCCTATATAGAAAGACATATGCTTTCTGGACTGGAAGATTTAATATAAAAAACATGCTATTTCTCCCCCAAATTAATCTAGAATTTTACTGTGATGAACAAAGTCCCAAGAGGACTTTTTCCTCAGAACTTACAAAGTTCATTCTAAAGTTTTTACAATAAAAGAAGACCTTTAAGAACACAAAGAAATTTCTGGAGAAGATAAAAATGAAAAGGAATGGTGAAAATTACATGATATTGACATGGGAACAAGGAAATCATGCCAGGAATTGGAATAGAGGCCAGGAGGAAGAGCACACACATCCCCGGAAGTCACTGAAGAAAGGTGAGGCATCCAGTAACCGTGACGATGGGATCAGCACACAGTAAGAACACAAACGTATCTCGACAGCCGCACCCGGGGCTGCTGTGCGGTTGTGCGAGGCATCTGTCACACAAGGGTGCAGGAATAGCATGCCTTCCCCAACACTCCCAGCTTACCCCATACATAGAAATAAAGCTTAAAAGACTTAAAGACCTAAAGCTAAGAAACAAAATTCTAAAAACGTTACAAGAAACCAGAGATTAATATTTGTAAAACATGACCTAAAACCCAGAGGCCATAAGTGAACTCGTGAAAGCCAATAATTTTTGTAGAACAAAACAAATAATATAAGTAGCATAAAAAGGCAAGAGAAAGACTGAGAAAAACGCAATCAATTTCATAGAAAAAAATTAAAATTCAGGGTACTCAAACAGTTTCTATGAGTCATTAAGCCCATCAAATCAATAGAAAAAATGGGCAAACGATACAAACAGGAAATTCACAAAAGAAGACAATCTGTAAAGACTGTGATCAGAGAAATTAAAATTAGCACTGAAGGAGATATAATTTTTGGCCCAGGAGAATGGCCAGATGTGATGAGGACACAGGAAAATGGGCCTTCTCACATATTCTTGCAGCAAATGTAACCTGGTGAAAACTTCTTGGAGAACTATTTGGAAATATCTATGGACATGAAAAACGTGCTTGCCCTTTGACCCATTAGTTTTATCTGTAGGCCTCTATTCATGTATCAGTGCATGAAATTGTATGTGCAAAGACAGATGTTCCTCACTTCATTTCCTGCATAGACTGAAATTTTGGGTTTTGGGCCATACCTGAGAGACACAATACCAAATGCTATAATTCCAAATGTTGAAATCTCAAAAGATCAAAATTCCAAAAACATGATTCTGTAAAAAATAATTTAAAAATTCTTTAAAAGACATTTATTTGCATTTTAAAAGGGGATTTTTTTTAGCAACATAAAAACATGACAGAACACTAAATAGCCCACTTTACACAATAAAATGGGCAATCATACATATTTTTGGAAGCATAAACGCTCTGGTATACTAACGATAGTCGCACAGCTATGACAGTTATGACCAAACGAACTGCATTCATGAAGAAATAGAATATGTAACTGCGGTCACCTGAAATGCCTTGTGACAGCCTAAGGCTTTTGAGGAGAGTGATCACAAGCTGTGATGGGTCACCACCACATATGCAGCCCCCTAAAGAGCTGAGATCTCAAGGAATTTTATGTTTCACAAATGCAGATGTACAAAAAGGAGACCTCTTCATTTATTGAGGAAGTTTCAACATTTTTGCATACACTCACAATGCTTACACACAAAGTGAACATTGTGATAATGCACTTTTGGGAAGTCAAATTTGTACCCCAAAAATGTATAAAATGAATTAGAACTCTCTAAAAGTTTTTACACAATTTTTATACCTCCAGTATTAGAAATGATGCCAAGATAAAATACATAGCATAGCGAATTGTAAAAATTAATGCCGACAATTTAAAATAGTGGGAGAAAAAAACCAAAATCAAAAAAGAAAAAACTTTAAAAACCTAAAAAGAACATTAGATATATGCAAAAGTGTATTACAGAGATAAATTAAGGCTGACAGCACAGAAGTAGTCCATAAGAGCTAGCCGAGTTTCACAATCATTAACTGTGTGTGTGTGTGTGTGTGTGTGTGTGTGTGTATAAAATATTTTTAGAGACGAGATCTCACTATGTCGCTCAGGCTGGAGCAAAGTGGATTTTCACAGGTGCAATCATGGTACACTACAGCCTCATACTCTTGGGCTCCAGTGATCCTCCCACCTCAGACTCCCAAATAGTTGGGACTGCAGGCATGTGCCACCATGCCCAGCTAATTATAATTTGAAGTCTTTCATCATGGTGAGTAGATGTTTTTTTTACTTTTAGGGCATGGCTTTCCTTGTGAATGAATATGTTCATGTTCATTTTCTATGTGGTGCTGCTTTTTTTGAAATGCTTCTATAATTCTATATACACCAACAGGAGCATCCCCTAATAAGTTTTCCCATCTTCTGTGCCATTCTACTATGTTGTTTTGGGTACATGGAAACCCGTTCTGCATCCACTCATATACATACCACAAATTTGGCAGAAACAATACTGGTGATTGAATAGCAACATCGTTGCACAAGTATCTTCTTATCTTACCATGCACATAATTATTTTTGAACCACTTAGTAACTTCACTGGCTGCTTCAGGCAAATGCAGCTTTAATTCATTAAAAGCTCCCGGAATTTCATCAGCTGGAAGGAATGCCAATGCAGAGAAATGACTCATTTTTTAACTGAAGTTTTCATCATTGTCATATCTCAAGGCCAATCCACTTATCTGCATTTTCTGCCAAAAGCATTGGGCTGAATGGGAAAAATAAGCTTTATTGGCGATAACACCTTGAAATTCACTTTTGGTTAAAGCAAGTCACAGGATCAGCCCAGAGTCACAAGGAGAGGACCACCTAAGACTATGAACCTGAGGACACTGGGTTCATTGGGTCCCCCTCTGGAGACATGAGGGCACAGGGAGGAGACAAGGATGGGCCAGGTGCTGGCATGGCGGATGAGGGGTGGGGGAGGTGCATGGAAAGTAAGAATGGCAGGACGAAGGCCCTTTCCCTCTGAATGCTTCTGTTTAAACATTTTGTAAGAAGAATGTGTTCCCTTATCTCTTGCACAATTTCAAAATAATGGAAAACTAAAAACATTTTCCACCACAAAAAAGGCCATGCTTGACAAAATTGGACCTCCAAGGTACAATCAGATTTAGTCACAAAGTGACCAATGATGCCTGGTGTCTCTAATTGCAAGGCATCTGGAATCTGCTCCTCAATGACCCTCTTGACAGTTGTCCTGTTCTTATGATGCCCTGAAGGAGGGAGGAGAGTGGGTGAGAACAGCCAGCCCTCTGCCCCCAACAAATCTCAGGTGGACTTGTCCATGCCTGTCACTGAACTCCATTTCCACTGGTCAGGATGGGCACATGGTCCCACCTAGGCCTGCGAGTCACTGGAACTGCCAGAGCACCTGTCTAGGAGGGACAGAGTCAACCCAGCTAGGAGAGCTACACACTGCTCCATCCTCCTGCTGCTCAGCCACCAAACCTTCCCAGCCAGAGGAGGTTAGGAGAATTTATGAGTAATCAACCTTGGTGATTTCTACCCTCAGTGACTCTTAGAGACACCTTCTTTAGTCCATTTGGAATTACAGTGTGCCCAGGCCTGTTGATTTCATCCATGCTAGACCCAAAGGAAAATCTATTACAATATAAATATTTTATTGTTAGTATCCTGAGTAATTTACCTTTTAGGCTTCTGGTACTGGGGAAAAAGTTGTCTCTTCAGTGACTTTAAAATACTTAAGCAATCATTAACTTGTGGCTATTAATAACATAAGCATTTGTTTGTTAATTACATGTCAAAATCTCCTACATCATTCATGTCATCAATTAATAAACATGTATCTGCACCTGTTAGGATGCTCTGGTAGAGAGATATTGATTGTCTCGTATTGCCGTCAACGACCTTCGAATTTACTAGTCATGCCTATGAAAGCTATCACATGGGGCAGCACAATTAAAGGTGCCAAAGCCAGGGTTAAAGATAAATTGCTGGGAAATCAAAGAGGAGAACAGTGGAGCACCATGCCTGGGCACTGTAGGTCTGCAATGGTGCATCTCCACCTGTGGTCCCCAGGGCAGCAGCAGCATCACCTAGGAGTTCGTCAGAAATGCGAATTCCAAACCTCCCGCCAGCTCTCCAGGGGATTCTGACGTCCAGTCAAGTTTGAGATTTGCCTGTATGAGTCTGATCTAAATTCCAAGCTTTCCTTGTCTGATCAGTGCTTATGTACGAATGCAGCCTACATAAGTTCAAATGTTGGTTCTTCCAAGATTCCAACAGTGTTAAATTAAGTTTAGCCTAAAGCTGCTTCCTTGCATATTTTAAGTTCAGCCTGAAGGTCGCTCCATACCTCATGAACTGTAACCTAACTGTGTGTAGAGAGACTGTAAACTCCTCTGGTAACAAGTTTCCAAGTTGCAGCCAATCACAGGAGGCCAACAGTTCAGACTGTGTTCAAATGAGGCAAAGGACGAGCCACATCCATCCAGCTGTTTCTGTACCTCACTTCCATCTCCCGTGGGTCACGTTCCTTTTTCTGTCCACAGATGTTACCAGCCATGCGGGCTGTCCGAATCAGGAATTATTCATTGCTCAATTAAATTCTGTTAAATTTAATTTATCTAAAGTTTTTCTTTTACCAATGATTTTAACCTTCTCAGTTTTTTAGGTGTTTTGTAAAAGATTAAGTCTCCTTGAGCCTCAGTTTTCATGGATGAGAACAGGGATGATGGTTCTACCTCCTGGATTTGTTGTAAGTTATAGGTATCTTGCACAGGTCCTGGCCGGCATATGGCTCAAGATACAGTAACATTATTATTTGTCCACTCTAGTCCAGGTTCTTATGAGCACCTTTAAACATGTGGCTGAGGGCTCAGCTACAGTTCACACTAGCTAAAAACGGCTTAAGTTTCAAGGTGTTTTATTTCTTCAAACTCAAGATCACCTTGACGATCCCAGAACATACGGCTTTTTGGCTCTTTCTGTTTCCTGCAGTAAGTCCTGGACACACAGCTCCTGGTTAGGGCACCAACAACATCCCAAATCTTAAAAAGTCGATGGCACAGTGGTGGATAAACTTTGTGCAAACTCAAGTTCTCAACATTAAAAAAAACAATTCCAATCAAGTTTCTGAAAGCTTTCATTGGGAAACAGAAGAATATGGGGAAACAGCACTGTTATTAAAAATAATTACAGAATAAAATTAGCTTTCTGAATGAGAAACATTAAAAGCAAAAACATGTAGGGGTGGATACAGAGTTCCTGTAACAGAAACGAGAATGTCACTGCTAGAATACACTGAGCTGGCTTGTTACAGGATTCAAAGGAGTAATGGGGTGTGTGGGCAGGAAATCAGAGCCATCGGAAGAAGAGCTGCAACTTACAAAGGCCCTAAAAGAAACTCAATTCGTCAGGAGAAAGAGGAAAATAAATGAAACATGTTGCTCCTTCAATACATAAGAAAAGAGCTATAACAGCCAGTAGCACGAAGACAAAAGCCATTATTTTGTAAAGAGAGTCTTGACAAAGACCTTCCTCTGCAACTGAGAGTCTGAGCCTGCAGCAAAGGCACGGAAAGGGCAGGAAGCCAAACAAGAGCTGGAAAAGATTAGTCATAGATAAGTCACCTTCTAACGCCTCACCCAGGAAAGCGGTGAGCCGCCATCTCAGAGGCACACCAGACCCAGGATGCACGCGCCAGGAGTGGTCTGAGGGCAAGGGTGGTCGCAGGTCCGCCCTTCCACCCCGAGTCTCGGAGAGGGAAAGGGCTTGGGAAACACATTGTTGGAGCCAGAACTGCAGAAGGTTTCATGGTATCTGGGAAGTTAGAGACAGAGGGACAGGGTCCAAGTACAACAGAAAATTCTCGTGTTCATGAGTCACAGGAGACATGGTCAGTAAGAGACAGCTCTCAGCACTCAGTCTACGCTGCCACTGAAAACGATCCTGCTCGCTTGGAACCTCCAGGGACCCAAGGCAGGGTTAGTGTGTCAAGGTGCTTTGCTTTGTCAACTGCAAAGTAATACTCAAAATATACAGCCCTCACTCCTCAGGTGAGAGGGAGGTACTGCTAAGCCCCTAGGCCACAGGGACGTGTCTGGACCTCATGAGAGTATGCTGCACCCTGCTTGGGGCCTTGGGGTGGCTGTGTGGTTTGTCTTTTGAGCTCTCATGTTTGCTCTTCAAGATCATGGCCCGACTGTGAGTTTTCATGATGAGGATCCATCCATGAAGGGTCTTATTTAAAGTGTGAACTAAAATAAAATCTTAAGGCTCCCCCACCAACAGGCTGACTGAATGGACGCCCTCTTGGCCAAAGGAATATCCCAAAACTAAACTGCCTGCCATGAGGAGGGAGATCAGACATGCCTCATCATGCCCCCCTCCCTTCTTGGGGACATCCTTTGTAACCCATTAACAGGCCTAAGCATATGCAAGACAAACCTGCAGGTCCTCAATTTACACAACAAATATATGTCCGGGTGACTTATCTCTGATAAATAGCTCCTTATGTTAAAACATTCCAAGCCTTTAGACAAAGCTTCATGTCTTTAACCAATTACAAGTCAAAGAATCTTTAAACCCACCTATAAGCCCCCCCAACCCTCCCCACCCGCCCCTTCAAGATGTCCCACCTTTTCAGGCCAAACCAATGTATGCCTCCCACGTATTGACTTATGACTTTACCTGTAACCACTGTCTCCCTGAAATGTATAAAACGAAACTGTAACCCAGCCATTTGCTCAAGCTTCTTGGGCATGGCTCCGGGTCATGGTCCTCAAATTTGGCTCTGTAAGAGTCTGGCCTTTTTTACGTTAACAAAAGAAAGAAAAAGTATAACTTGAAATTCCACAAACCTGAGAAATAATAGGGCAAGTCATAATAATGTGTGCATGCGTGTACATGCACAGAAAACACACCACACCGGGAACTGACTGACCACTGAGAAGGACTCTGGTGCCTGGTGTGGTTAAGAGGGACTTTCGCTTTTTCACTCTATGTATGTCTCACTGTGTTACATTTTTACATTAGGAATGTGCTGATATATTGCTTATGCAATTACAAATAAATTCATTGCTAAAGAAACAATAAAAGAAACTGATGCTTAACATAAGGGTTCTCAAACTTGAGCATGCCTTGGAATCCCCTGGAAAGCTTGATAAACACAGACTACTGGGCCCCACCCCAGAAGTTCTCACTCAGTCGGTCTCAGGTGAGGCCCCCTGTTAATGATCTGGCCCGAGGCCACACCTTGAGACCCAGTGCCTTGAGAGGCAGGATCCTGAGGTCAGGTGTGCAGGAGGACCCAGGACTGGAGTCCAGACTGCCTCACATCACACCCTGACTCTCGGCCTTAAAAATCTGTCGACCAGGGCTATCTTGTATGGTTGGATTAACGGGGAGTTGTTTTGTTAGATTTTTAAAAATAATATCCACTCATCCTGAAAATCCTAAAACTATACTTTCTGCATTTTCCAAAGTTGGCAAGTATTTATTGCTTTGGTGATCACAAAAAATTACGTAACAAACCTCCTTTGTCTCAATGCAGTGTCTGCCTGAGATGGAGACTTCTGATGTGGATCCAAACAGGAATCCACTCTCCAGGCTGTTGGATGCCCTCTCACCCCACGTTATATGGGCCTGGCAAGGACATATCCTTCTCTAACGAGAGCATCATCCTAAAATACCAGTAGGTTTAACTAGCCCAAGTAAATCAGAAAAGAAATTATGTATGTCATGATGGAGACAATTTTATTCTGTTTAGAAAACTACTGAAGGTTCTGGATGAGGTTGGCAATGTGCATGCCCACAGCAGCCTCTCGCTTCTACTGTTAGAGCTGGTTCCCCTCGGCCCCAGGAACAGAGAGACAGAGTCACTGAGGCTGCAAAAGGCAAAGGAGTTTACTGGCTAGCTCGAGCTAGGGTCCAAGTCCCAGAGCACCCACGCAGTGGCCTCTCACAAACCAGGACCCCGCCCTGGGGTAAAGGTTAAGCTTTTATACTTTTCTGTATGTTAGTTTCCACACGACATGTTAGTCTGCATACAACACACTAGTCTGCACCCGACACACTGGGCTGCACACGACATACTGGGCACTCCATCCCCCTTTAGTTTATTTGTTCTTTTAAAAGTGGCTGATCGTGTTGGCTCCTGATTGGTTGACTCTAAGCCTCGGGCTTTTCGCGCCGGCGCCAGTTGTGGTTAACGTCATTTCGGGGAAGAGGAGGGCCTGCGTTGCATCGAGGGTTGTTGTTGTATGACTTTTAGTTTCTGGTTACAAGCGATATTGAGAACATACGCCTTGTACAAGCTGTTCACGCGCTGATCATGTCTTGTCTTTTTTATCTAGTTAATTGGTTGGAGGCCCCGGGACCCTCCAGCCCTTTATCAGGAAGTCACTTGCGGTTACCTCCCCGGGGCCTTGTTTTTCTCCATTTTAGTGAAGCCTGTCATGGCACCACTTAAGCTAAGCGCCAAGCCAGCAAGCCACATATACAGAAGCAGAACTAGGCTGTTAGCTTCTCACATCCAGGAAGCCTAGGCTATCACGGAGTTACCCTTGCTCTTATACCTGTTTTTCATTCTGATTAACTATATTTATCAAACAACTAAAAGCAAGCACAGTCACAGAAGCAAATAGCATCAGTTAGAATCAAAGAGAGCACATTTTTTCTCTAAAACAATTCATCACACACACACATTTCCCTACTATCATTTCCTGTTCTTCACTACCCCATCCTTAGTAGTACAGAAGAGTTGTAAAGAATAAGAGAATCCCTAGCAATGATGGAAAACAGAAGGGGCCTGTTGGTGGACCAGCCACATTAAGGCATCCCACAAAGAAGGAAAGCCCAACAGGGCAGGACTGAAGAGGAAGGTCACAGACACTGGGCATGCACCAGAGAACTGCAGCACAGAGCACAGAGAAGACCCAAGGGACAGCTGCCAAGAGAATGCCTTGTCCTGGAGGACTTCATCCTGCTTCCTGAGCCGGTCGTTCACAAGGGGAGCATGATCACAGTGATTGGCTTACAGGAATCAGTACCACCCCTAGAGATGATGTCTGGCTCCCAAAACACATCACTGCTACGCAACGTGGAAGGAGTAAATGGACCTTGGGGATTCAACCACAATGAACACTAAACAGCACAATGGACAAAAAGAGGAGATGAGTAAAAGAAAATTTAAGAGACATGGAAAATAGATCCAGATATTCCAACACACATCAAATATAAGATGCAGAAGTAAGAATACATAGGAGGGGTAATAGAACTTTTCCAGAACTGAAGACCCAAGTCCTCATTTGAAAAGTTGCATACAGTGCTAAACAAAATTTTAAAAATAAATGAACAAAAAATCTCCCACATCTTGATGCAATATCAGAACAACAGTATAATAAAGAGAAAATTCTAAAAGGTTCAGTCAGGGCAGCCTGGGCAACATGCCAAGACCCTGTCTCTAAAAAAAAAAATTTAAAAATTGGCCAGGAGCTGTGGTGTGCACCTGTGGTCCCAACTACTAGAGAGGCTGCGGTGGGAGGATCACTCGAGCCCGGAGTCCGAGGCTGCAGTGAGCTATTATCACATCACTGTCCTCCAGCCCGGGCGACAGAGTGAGAAAGAATGAGACAACAGTGTGAATACACTTAATACCAATGAACTTACTTACACCTCCATTGGTTAAAATAGTACATGTAATGTTATGTATATTTTATCACAATTTAACATATATACCAATTTTTTTTTTATTTTTTTTTTATTTTTTTTTTTTTTATTTTTTTATTTATTTATTTTTTTTTTTGAGACAGAGTCTGGCTCTGTTGCCCGGGCTAGAGTGAGTGCCGTGGCATCAGCCTGGCTCACAGCAACCTCAGACTCCTGGGCTTAAGCGATCCTACTGCCTCAGCCTCCCGAGTAGCTGGGACTACAGGCATGAGCCACCATGCCCGGCTATATACCAATTTTTTTAACAAAGAATGAGCTGATGGACATCAGAACTTCTCCAGCATCTTCAGACACAAAAGACAATGGAACAACATCTTCAAAAGTCTGAGGGAAAGTAGTTTTTGAACCTGGACTTCAGTACTGTACTATACTGCAGGGGTGAGGGGAAAGTAAGAACATTTTCAGACATGCGTAGATTCAGAAACTTTACCACCCAGAAACTCCCTGAAAGAATTAACTGAGGCTGTACAAGCAAGAATTAATATAAATCCAAGAAAAAGAAATGAAAAGCAAGAAACAATGTTGAATAAGCAATAAAATTGAGTCTAAATAAGTGCTGTGGCTGTGTTTTAACATGGTAACGATCTGGGAGTAAAATCTCACATCAAGATGGGAGGAGGCATGAGTGTGGGAGAGGGAGAATGGCCACGAAGGGGAAGGACAGGAGGCTCAGGCTCTCACCTGCTTTGGGCTGGAATCCTGATTAACTTCGGGTATCAGAACTAGCATTAGAAAGATACCAGTTTAAATTTGTGCACTAAACTTTAAGGTCATTTGAAGTGGCAAAAATGCAAGTGAAGGTGATCAATTTCATCAGTCATCAGGCTGATGCGACTACGACACACACACACTACGCACCCACCTGAATGGCAAAGTGAAAAATGCAACATCAAGTGTGGGTGAGGATGTGGGGCAACAGCGGCACTACCCACTGCTGGCCGGAGTGTAAACCGGCCAAATACTTTGGAAAACTGCTTGGCGTTTTCCTGCAAAGCTAAACACGTACCTGCCCTATGACCCGGCAATTCCACTCTGAGAGAAATGAACCCATATGGCCACCAAAAGAAATGGACAAAAATATTCATAGTAACATTATTCACAATAGCCTCAGACTGAAAAAAAAAAGCAAATATTCATCAACAACGTCACAAATTGTGCTATATTCATGGGATATAGCATCACACAGAAATAAGAATGGAAGAAACTTAGCTGCTTGATATTCATCCAGGAAATGTTGGCCAAGCCCCACTCTGTGCCAGGCACTCTCTGGGTGCCGGGTAAGGCCCCAGTGATCGGGTAGGGCCCCAGTGATGGAGATGCGTGAGGTCCTACACTCACTAGGCTTCATTCTGGTCAGGGAAGTGGTAATAAATCCAGTACTAATCAGCCTGGCCTTCCCCTACCTTGTGGATTTTGTGCCAACTCCCCACCCACACTCCTGCCAAACCAAATTTTTCCCAGCCATCCTGTCCCTTCACACATCCTGTTTCCGCATATGCAGCTCCTCCTGCCTGGGATCCCCTGTCCTCCTCTCCCCACCTGCCCCCTTCTCAGTTTCTCAGACCCCAGTCCTTACAGATCCGCATCAAACATCACGTTGCGGGAAAGCCCTCCTCACCCCGAGTGAGAATCTTCCCTATCTCCCAAGAGAACTGTTCATGTTCTATTGACATTGACCTCTTTGCCAGTTGGCACGAAGCCTCTTTCACCTTTTGTCACACCATAACACTTGGCGCAGAGAATATAGGAAAGCCGTGCTGCCAAAACTCAAAACAGAGAAAATGTAAACCTTTGGGGCTGTCTGGTGTTGCCATCTCTCCCTCCCCATCGATACCCTGACAGCCACCTCGCCCCCGAAATGTTGAGTCAGTGCCCAGACCCGGAGCACAGGCTCCAGGACCCGTGCACACATGTTGTCACTCAGATTTGGCAGCTGCGCCTTTATTCCTCTGTGCACTGCAAAGGCTCACTTGTGATGGGTACAAAATAAATGTTTGTTTGTTGAACATATTCACCAAAGGCTCACAAAGTTAAAGATGCTTTCGACAACTCTCCAGCGATGAGGACTACAAAGTTGATAGCACTTCATTTGATAATGCAGGGATCTCATGAATCATAATTTTTTCATTAACATTTTATTTCACTTATTAGCGCCAATTTGTATTGTCATGTACTTGAACATTCTCTGGGTTTCTCTGAAAATATTCTGGAGTTTTAGATATGTCACTGTTAAATAAACAGGCCTTTCCCTTGGCTATTTGAATCAAGTGAATGTCTACGAGCTTGTACACTGTAGCTCACGAGCAATGAGGGAAAAGCAGGGGCTGATCTTAGCAGAGAGGAAGAAAGGAGTACAAAGTGCATTATATTTACTAATATAATTTCCTGTGGGTCTGTAATTATTTCAAAATAAAATGTAAAACATTTTTTGGGAGAAAAAAAGTACTATAGCACTATGGCTATCAATTTCAACATTTTCCCTCAGTTTACCTAGATTCCCATCTTTCCTTGTCTAGAGTAGTATCTTGAGGACACAGGCAACATTCAGCTGGAGCTACAGGTATATTTCCTAAAAGATCAGTAAGTGGACATTTTCCAAATTGAATCACCTGCTTGGAGTTTCCCAATGATTAATTATAAAAGTAAGATGAATGTATATTCTATGAGTTAGAATCTCATCTGTAAATCCAAGTATTAACTGGTACGTGCGCTTTCAAGCAGAGTTTACTACAGTTACGCCACTCAGCATTTATCAAATGCTTCCACATGCCAACCACTCAGATTGAAAAGAGAACAAGAGAAAGTCACTAACTTCAAATTTCATTCTTTCTGTCCTCTGTTCTTTTTAAAGCAGGAGACTACAGTTCCATGAAAGACATATGTCACTTTCACTGGGCTGGCAAATGACAAAGTACATATTTTGCACTCTGCTCTTTAGTGAGACAAGGGTGAGCTTCGCAGTCACACAGCCCCAGGTTAAAGACCTGCTTCATGGCTGACTACCTGCGTGAGCTTTCAGCGACTCACTCGACTTTGTGGAATCTGTTTCATTGTAGAAGGGGTTGCAGGTGAGAACTACATAACAGGGCGTGGATTTTTAGACCAGTGGCATCGATCTCTGTTCATAAAGCAAGTCGAAACACTGTATTCTGGACAGTGACTACTCACCCACACAAGCTGCTGTGATAAGGATTTCCAATTTGCTTTTCATGAAACTTGTACCAATTTTCACATCCGCTCACAGTATATGAGAGCTCCTTTCTTCTCCTTTTTTGCCAGCTTTGCAGGGTGTGATTATGGATGGATTCTTTTCATTGTGTTACTTATCCGAATGTCATAATTTTCACAGTGGACATTATTGCTTCAGAAATGGGACTTGATTTCAATTCTAATGCCCAGTTTCTTTCTCCTAATCTAAGGAAATAATGAGAGGTGCAAGAAGAAAATGCATGTTCTTTCCAACACGCCTTTCTTCCTAAGATCTTTTCACACTGTAATCCTGTTATCTAGAATATTTTTTCCTCACCTCTTCGTCTAGATAATTGCTACTTACCTTCAGACCTCAGACTCTTGATGAAGTCAAGTCCCCACTTACCCTGATTCATTTTACTTAACATGGTTATATTTCTGCAATTATTTTTTATTGAGATATAATCACATCATAAAAGTCACCTTTTTAAAGTGTACAATTCAGTGATTTTTAGTATACAGTAGTACCCCCTTATTTGCAGTTTCACTTTATGTGGTTTCAGTTCCCAATTGTCAACTGTGGTCCAGAAATATTAAATAGAAAATTCCAGAAATAGACAATTCCTAAGTTTTGAATGGTGCACTGTTTTGAGCAGTGTGATGAAGTCCCGCTTCCTTCTGCCTGGGACGTGAATCATCCCTTTGTCCAGCGTCTTCGTGCTGTCTACGCTACCTACCATCAGTCACTAAGGAGCCGTCTCAGTTATCAGATCGAATGTGGTGGTATCCCAGTGCTTCTTGTGTTCAAGGAACCCTTATTTTACTTAATAATGGCTTCAAATTGCAAGAGTAGTGATGCTGGCTTATTGTTAGTTTATTAGTTAATAAATAACTAATAAACTAGTTAACAACTAATTTATTATTAGTTTTTATTAATCTCTTACTGTGCCTAATTTATAAATTAAACTTTATCATAAATATGTACGTATAGGAAAAAACATAGTATATATAAGGTTCAGCACTATCCATGGTTTCAGGCAACCACTGAGTGTCTTGGGACATATCCCCCATGGATAAGTGGGGGACTCCTATATTCACAATGTTGTACAATCGTCACCACTATTTAATTCCAGAACCTTTTTGTCACACCAAAAAGAAATCCCATGCCCATTAGCGGGCACTCTCTATCTTCTCCCCACCCCCAGCTCCTGGTAACCATTAATCTACTTTCTGGTCTATAGATTTGCCAATTCTGTACATTCTGTAGAAGTGGAACTGTGCCATATGTGCCCTTTCATGTCTGGCTTCTTTCATGAGCATCATGTTTGCAAGGTCCGTCCACGTTGTCGCACGGTCAGTGCTTCATTCCTTTTTATAGCTGAGCACTGTCCCACCATACAGGTGTGCACACTCTGTCTATCCACTCAACAGCTGATGGCATTTGGGTTCTTTCCACTTTGGGACTGCTATAAATAATGCTGCTGTGAACATTTGTGTACACATATATTTCAGTTCTCTTAGATATATACCTAGGAGTGAAATTGCTGGGTCATACGATAATCCTGTGTTTAATATCCTGAGGAACCTCCAAACCATTTCCAAAGCAGCTGCACAATTTCATGTTCCCACCATCCACGTATGAGGGTTTCAGTTGCCCCACCTCCTTGTGGATACTTGCTATCATCCATCCTTTTTATTATAGCTAAAGGGTATGAAGCGGGATTTCACCGTGGTTTTGATTAGCATTTCCCTAATGAGTAAAGATGTTGAGCATCTTTTCACTTAATGGTTGGCCATCTGCATGTCTTTTTTTGAAGAAATGTCTATTCAAATTCTGCTATGGTCTGAGTGTTGGTGACCCCCCAAAATTCATACATTGAGACCTAATACCCAATGTGCATGGGATTAGTGGCCTTATAAAAGAGATTGAAGGGGCCACCCTTGCCCCTTCTGCCATGTAGGGATGCCATGAGAAAGAGCCATCTAGGAAGGAGAAAGCCCTCATGAGACATCAGATCTGCTGATGTCTTGATCTTGGACTTCTCAGCCCCAGAACTGTGACCAACAAATCTCTATTGTTTATAAATTACCTAATTTAAGGTATTTTGTTATAGCAACAGAAACAGACTAAGGCAAAATTTTTGCTTGTTTTTAAATTTTGTCATTTTTGTTTCTATTGTTGAGTTGTAAGAACTCTTTATGTATTCTGGGACAGAATATTATGCAGCCATTTAAAACTATGTCTTCCAATAATATTTAATGATTTGGGGAGTCACTCAGCTTGATCTCAAGTTTGCGTAAATAAAAATAAGGACTAAATTAATTCATGGAAATTTTAATAGAAGTCATCATGGAGGGTTGTGATTATAGGTGATTTTAATTTTCTTTATGCTTTTCTTTGTTTTCTACTTTTTCTTCAATTAGCATGTATTGCCTTCATAAAAGAAAGCTAAAGGTTATTAACTATAAATATTTATATTTATTAAGGTTGTACATAGACTTCTGGATTTGCAATGTTTGATGATTCTCTTTCTAGGATTCTGTTGTTAGTGGAGCCCACCCCTAGTGACTTGAGTAACTTCAGATCCTATAAGGGAAGGTGGCCACATGTTATGAACTGCTCTCTAGGAAATTAGGGTTAAAGATATGGGGTGTAAAATAGCACTATAATCCAGCCCCTGCCTACATGTTAACTCTGACTCAGTGAATACTCACTCAACAAACATGGAAGAACCCACAGCCCTGTGAACTTCCCCTCTTTCGTCTGAGTCCAGTGGGCTGATCTTCTCCTCATCGGTGGCCAGTTGCCTGAGCATATGTCAGTTCTGCCACCCACTGTATAAACAGAGGTCAAATGAAATCAATTTACAGAACGTGTGACAATTTTAAATTCAAGCAAAATTCTGCTCCAGAATATTTAGGTTTGAAAAATCGTTTAGAATTGCTAAAGTTAGTTGAGGCTTGACTGTCTTAGTGGGTTCACCACGGACACCCTCAACATCTACGTCCAACTGCCTTAGCAAGTCCACCAAAAATGTTCTAGACGTCTGTGTTCAACAGTACCTTCTCACAATGTGTTAAAGTTAACCATCCTCCTCAGTATAGTAGTGAGTAAGAAATTAAAAGAAAATAGTTAAAGTCAGCCCCTGTCCTCTCGCCAACCTATGCCGCATGGCACATCCACCAGATATTTCTACTGAAAGAATGTGAGGTTCCAAAATGACTTGATTTAGTGATGCTAAAGTTAAGATTATTTGTTGTGAGTGTTTATATGCATCTGAGAAAAGGAAAACTCCACTTTTCATCAATTAATTTGTCTAATCTATTTTATACACAACTTTGTATTATCAAAGTTACATATTCCTAAAATTTCCTCTAAATGATAGCCTTGGATTTATTTAAAAGTTATAATCCCTACTGGAAAAATGGACCATACTTAATAGTACTAATTTGACCAATATCATTACCATTTTTTTCATTTAAAAGATCCAATTGGATCAACCAATCAATGGTGGCAGAAGTCAGAATAGTGGATACCCCTGGAAGGTACTGACTGGTTGAGACGCTCAGGGGCCAGGGCTGGGAATTTGCTTTAGATCTTACTCTGCCCGTGTCTGTATGAGTGTGATATGTGTGTATATCTGTGCTCACTGAGCTGAATATTTAAGGTTTCATAGTCTACTATGAATGTTGTACTCAATAAAAAAGAATGAAAGATCATTTCTTTTAAGAGAGCCCTTAGAATTGTTTTATTTTTAATGCTCATCTTTTTCTGACAATGTATGTACTTTGTAGAAAATTTTGGAAAATACAAACATGTATCAAAAAAAAAATAAAACCATTTCCAATCGATTCCCCCAGAAAAACCTGTCATTACGAGAAATGTTGTGTGAAGCCTTGCTTATAAGGCAGCGACCCCTGGGCTCCTCACCACACCACCAGCTTCAGTGCCGGCACGGGAGGCTGCAGCCCCACAAACCACCCACCCCGGTATCCACACTGCTCCCACCCAAAGGATTTCAAATCTCATCCCTGGTTATCACCTTGCCATTTGCCCTCTGTGACAGGCTTGTGCTGTTACTACTGTGGCCTCAAAAATCATTTGCAGAGGCTGTGAAGCTGAGAACCCAGATTCAGGGCCAGGGAGAGCCCTGAGCCACTTCCAGGTTCAGCATCCTGTCCACCTTGGTGGCATCCAGAATGGCACCACGACGACGTCACCTCCAGTAGAATGAATTTCATATGGGTTAGGAGTCTGAGCTGACACGTGGTTAGAGTCACGATCTTGTGATATAACAGTACTCTCTCTTGAAGAAAGTAAATATGAAGAATCAACCTCTTTGACTAAAGGCAGAGGTTGGCCCTGACTCATGAGCCTTTGGAGAGGTGAGCTCTGGATTCCACAGTAGGAGCTGGGCTGGCTCAGACAGGCGTGCACTCGGTGAGGCTCTGCAGCCCTCGGCGCTCTGCCAAGCCTTTCACAGACGTTCCCTTCATTTCCCACGATGGCCCCATAAAGACAGTGCTGCTGTTATTCCCGTTTTACAAATAATGGACTCGAGGCTCAGGTGCACCCCAGGGAAGTGGAAGATTTAGAGTTAAGTAAAGTTGCCCATGTGTTCAGAGTCCCAGTACCAGCTGTTAGGGTGAAGCCTAACTCTTCCAGAGCCAGATTGTGTGTCAGTGTGGCCAGGTTCAAAGGGCACGTGAGGAGGAGGTGCCCCAGGACAGTCTTGGGCATGGAAAAAGGTGCCAACCCTCTTTCAGTTTTCCTGCCTCCTTTGCCAGACTTTTTTTCAGCTTCCATTCAATTGACTCAGGGAAGAAATTAGCCATTTGGCTACATCCTAATCCTATATCTAAATTTCCTCAGCCAGTACGACAACTGTCTTTTAAATCTTTCATCTCCCAGAGAAAATTATAATAATGTAAATGCCATATAGATGTTCATCAGAAGATCTAGGGTGCCTTTGTAAATGTTAGCTGGTGGCGTGTGTCATCGGTCTCATTTACGATGAGGAAGCTGACTCAGAGAGAGGAAGTATGACTGGGGTTTGGTTAAAAGTAACCACTGTGCTTGATTTCATCTGAAAATCACAGCAATGCAATAGACCACATCTGCTATTCAAAGTCAAAGGAAAAGAGCAAAGAAATATTCTAAAAATACATACTGGTATTATGACCGAAGCCACGTTCTGGCTAACGGGTGAGGGGCGCAGAGCTAACAGTCAGTTTTATTCCAGTACATTCCCATTTGCCATTCTCGTGCACACTCGAAGGCTAAACTGGCTGCTTGGTCTTAGGAAACTTAGATCCCTGTGTAGTTCAT
Organism: Lemur catta; assembly: GCF_020740605.2. Taxonomy (NCBI): domain Eukaryota; kingdom Metazoa; phylum Chordata; class Mammalia; order Primates; family Lemuridae; genus Lemur; species Lemur catta. Next base: position 87,080,173 of record NC_059137.1, read on the forward strand.
AAGCACGATGACTAGGTTTTCATGCTAATGTGTGACATGTGCCTCAAACCTTTTTATGACGTGGGCCGTGACTTAAAAAATAAGAAAGAAAGAAAATTTATAGTCTCCCTTCGAGCACTGGTTTTCCGCACTTCCCCCTCAGAAACAACTGTTGGCCAGGATGGGCCCGGGACGGCCTGCTCAGCTCCTCTTCGTGCAGCTGCGCTGGTTTCCCAGCGGGTTCTCCGTGCTGTTTCCGGTCCGATGGAGCCAGACTTCTTCATCTCGCTTGTGGAGCCTCAGCCTTGGACCCAGTCTCTGCACCAGCCTCTGTTTCATGAGACTCGACTGTGTCTGGATGCCTGGCTTGTGTTCTACCCTGGGCCACCAGCCCTTAAGCCTGCAGCCTGCTTCTCTCTCCTTGCTCTCGGGGAACAACCATTCAGCCCACCCGTGGTCTGGCTGGAATGACCGAGAAGCAGGCCAGCGGCTCTGAAGCCTGGGCCAGAGTGCTGGTCATGGGGGCCTCGGCTCCCTTATTCTGGTCCATTCCTTTCCCACCCATGGTTAGAAAGCCCCACCTTATAGGATGTGCTAGCATCACCCTGACCTCACAGGACTGCTGCCAGCTCCGTCCCCTATGGAAATGCTGGTACAGTCCTGCTGCCACCAGCCAATGTGCCGGACTTGTTCTTGGGTGCCACTGAGCCCAGCAAGGCCACCCTGAGTAACCCTGTTGAGAAGCAGTACCAGCTGCTGACTCTGACCTCAGCTCGGCCCCTGAACCACCTCTGGTTCTCATGTCATAGTCCAGCTGCCTCTCCACCTGGCCACCTTCTCAAGCACTGTCCGCTCCCTCGGTCTTTCCCTCCCAGATCCCCACTGATTGCCGGCCAGCTCTGGTTAACTCAGCGTGGCACCTGAGGGTTCATCTGTTATAACTGCCTCTGGCACAAGAAATTCATGCCACCCCATCTGCCTCTTTGTGGAGGAAAATTGTTTCTATTAAACTTTTAAATTCCATTTTTGCTCACCCGTGGGACTGATTCTTATTCTCAGCCAGGCTTTGTGTATGCTTCTTTCCAGCCTAAAACCCGTGAATCTATACTCACGACACAACAGTTATGTTTCCAAGGCCCCCTGGTATCTGTGTCCTTGTGGAGTCCCCTCCCCCACTGAATGGGATGGACCCATGTGACCAGGAGAATGTGGCAGAAGTGATAGCACGTGACTTCCAAGGCTAGGCCATAAAAGACATGACTGCCTCGATCGTGCTCGTGCTGGGGGAAGCCATCCATGACTCCATAGTGACACTCACGCAGCCCTGCGGAAAGGTCCGTGTGGAAAGGAACTGAGGCCTGCATGCAGCCAGCCCTTGCCAGCCTCGACACTTGCCAGCCCCCTGAGGACACCATCCTGAAGGGCCAGCCCCAGCCAAGCCTTCAGATGACCGCAGTCCCAGCTGACGTCTAACAACCTCATGGAAGACCCTGGATTATAACTGCCCCACCAAGCCATTGCTTAATTCCTGACCTGCAGGAACTGTGAGAGATAGTAAATGTTTTAATCCACTAAATGTTAGAGTAATTTATAATGCAGCAACAAATATCTAATATAGAATGCTTCTCTATGTATCGCCATGTTCCTATGACCCTGCACAGACTTATGTAGACATGTACACACATACTTTCTAAGTTAAACTTTTAATTTTGAGATTATTGTAGAATCACATGAAGTTGTAAGAAATAACACAGGGAGACCCCACGCACCCTTTAAGCAGCTGACGCAGCAGTAGCGTCCTGCAGAACTGCATTATGGTCTCACAGTTGGGATATGATGCGGATACAGTCACGACACAGAGCAGTCCCACCCCCACAGGGGTCCTCACGTTGCCCTTTTACAGCCACCCCCACCTGCCCCCAGATTTCCCATACTTAATCTCTGGCAACCACTAATCCATGGCTATAATTTCATCATTTTAAGAAAGCTGTATAGAGGGAATCATACAGTACATAAACTTTTAGGATTGCCTTTTTTTGTTCACTATGTTTTTCTGAAAGTCATCTAAATTGTTCCGTGTGTCAATAGTCTATTCATTTTTATTGCAGAGTAGTATGGTGTGGATGGACCAAAATCTTGTTTAAGCATTCACTCATTGAAGGACATCTAGGATGTTTCCAGTTTGGAGCTATTATGAATAAGGTTTCTATAAGCATTCATGTACAGGTTTTTGTGTGAACAAAAGTTTTCATTTCTCTGAGATAAATGCCCAGGAGTGTAATTGCTGGTTTGTAGGGCCATTGCATGTTTAGTTTGATAAGATGTTTAGTTTGATAAGAAACTGCCTGTGGTAGAATGAATAATGTCCCCAGTTCCCAAAGATGTTGAGGTCCCAATCCCTGGAACCTGGAATGTTAACTTAAATGGCAAAAGGAACTTTATAGATGGTATTAAGTTAAGGATCTTGAGATGGAGAGATTATTCTGGATTAGTGGGGTGGCCCATAAATACAACAAGTGGCCTTGTAAGAAGGAGGAAGAGGAAAATCTGACTACAGATGGTAAAAGGGCAATGAGACAATAGAAGCAGAGACTGAAGTAACGTGACCACAAGCCGAGGAGTGCTGGCAGCCTTGGAGAGCTGGAAAAGGCAAAACACAGATTCCCCCCTGGAGCCACCAGAATAAACCAGGCCTGCAGACACCTTGATTTTAGCCTGTGAGACTCATTTCAGACTCTGACCTCCAGAATGGTAAGATAATAAACTCCTGTTGTTTTAAACCCCTGAATTAGTGCTTATTTGTTAGATAGGCAACAGGAAACTAATATACTGCCAAACTGATTTTTTTTTCTGGAGTGCTCTTGAGCCCAATGTGAATGTCGGGTGAGTAACCAGAGTGTTTGCAGAAGGACGGCACCATTTTATATCCCCATCAATGATGTTTGTGATTTACTTCCTCCACAGTCTTGCTAGCATTTGCTGTTGTCCCTACTTTTTTTATTTTAACCATTCTGGGAGGCATCTAATGATAATTCATTGTGGTATTAATTTTCATTTTCCTTATGGCTAATAATGTTGAACATACCTTCATGTGTTTATTTGCCCTTTGGTAAAATATCTTTCATGTCTTTGTCCATTTTCTAATTGGATCTTCTTTGCTTCATTACTGTTTCATTGTTTATTATTTATTATTTATAATTTATTTTACAGTTTACTACTGTTTAATATTGGTTACTACTGTTTTTATTATCGAGTTTTTCAGAGATTTTGGTAGATTCCAGATATCATTCCTTTGTTGGATATGTGGTTTGCAAATATTTTCTCTCACTTTGGAGCTTGTCTTTTCATCCTCTTAGCAGAGTCTTTGCAGAACAAATTTTTTAAACATTGGGATGAGGTCCAATTCATTACTCTTTCCTGGTACACATTATACTTTGGTGTCATGCTAAAAGACTCTTTGCCTACCCCTAAAACTCAAGGACTTTCTCTTATGTTTTTTTCTAGAAGTTTTATAACTTACATTTTACATTTAAGTCTGTGATTCATTTTGAGTTAATTTTTGTATAAGGTATGAAGTTTGGGTCAAGGTTTCCTTTTTAGCATATGGATGTCCAATTGCTCCTGCACAGTTTATTAAAGAGGCCATCCTTCCTCCACTGAATTGCTTTTGCATCTTTGTCAAAATCAGTTGGCCATATTTGCATGGGTCTATTTTGGGGTTCTTTAACATGTTCCCATTGACCTGTGCCTATCCCTCTGCCAATTCCACCAGTCTTGATTACCATAGCTATAGAATAGGTCTTCGTATTGGATAGAGTGATCCATCCTCCTTTATTCTTCATTTTGAAGATATTTTTAGGTATCTAGGGTCTGGGCCTTCCACATAAATTTTAGAATAAGCTTGTCTTTGTCTATAAAACACGTTGTGGGATGTTGCATTAAAACTATAGATTTGAGAAGAATTGACATCATTACTATTTTGAGTCTTACAACATGGTGTTTCCATTTATTTAAACATTTTTAAAATTCCTTTCATCAGTATTTTGTGATTGTTAGCAAACATATCCTATACACTTTTTGTTAGGTTTATACCTAAGTACGTCCTTTACATCAGTGTGATTGTAAATGTTGTGCATTAATTTCAGCTTCCACATGTTTATTTTTAGTATTCAGAAATGAGATTGGTTTTGTGTAGGCATCTTGGATCCTACACCCATGCTAAATTCACTTATTAGCTCTAGGAATTTGGTTGATTATGTTGATTAATTTTTCAAATGTTGAACAAATCTTGAATACCTGCTAAATCCCACTTAGTCATGATGTATAATTTTTTTAGATATTGCATATTTTACTTGGTAAATTTTTGTTGAAAAATTTGTACGTAAGTTCTTGAGAGATAGTGTTCTATAGTTTTCTTTCTTTCTTTTTTCTGTTCTTTCTCTCTCTCTCTCTTTTTTTTATACTACCTTGTCTGGTTTTTGGTATCAAGGTAATACTACTTCCAAAAAATGAGTTGGGAAGTGTTTTGTCTTCTATTTTCTGGAAGAGATTAAGTAAAAGGGATGTTAATTCTTTAAATGTTGAGTGAAACTGTCCAATAAAACCATCTTGGCCTGGAGATTTTTTTTTTGGGGGGGAGAGCTTTTTAATTACAAATTTAGTTTCATTGATGTCTATAGAACTGTTGTCTCTTTCATCTTGGTTGATTTGGGGTAGTTTGTGGTTTTAAAGCAATTGATCCATTTATTCTATGTTGTTGAATTTATGAGGATAAAGTTGTTCATAGTATTCCCTTATTGCCCTTTTAATGGCTGCAGGATCTGCTGAGATCTCTCATTTCATTCCTGCTATTAGTGATTTGTATTTTCTCTTTTTTATCTTTGTGAATCTTGCTAGGCTTATCAATTTTACTGATTTTCTTCAAAGAACGTGATTTTGGTTTTATTAATTTTTTTATTGATTTTCTGTTTTTAATTTCATTGATTTTTGCTTTTATTTTTGTTACTTTCTTCCTTCTGCTTACTTTGGTCCTTCTTTTTTAGTGCCTTGAGACAGACAATTAGATTATTGGTTGGAGAACTTTTCTCTTTCCTAATGTAAGCATTTGGTGCTATAAATGTCCCTGTCAGCAGTGTTCTACCTGTGTTTCACATATTTTGATATGTTGTAGCTTTATTTTCATTCCATTCTATGTATCTTTTATTTCCTTTGAAGCTTCTCCTTTGTCTCATGGATTATTTGTAGGCATGTTTTTTAATTTTAAAGTTTGGAGACCTTCCGATTTTCTATTATTGATTTCTAATGTAATTCCATTTTAAATCGAACTCCATTATGATCAGAGAACATATTCTGTATGATTTTAACTCTTTTAAATTTAGTTGGATTTGTTTTATAGCCAAAGTAATGGTGTATCTTGGTGAATGTTTCATGGACACTTGAATGTTTATTCTGCTGTGGTTTTGTGCAATGCTCTGTGAAGGTACATTAGACCCTACCTGTTGATAGTGTCACAATTTCTGTATATCGTTGCTGATTTTCTGTCTAGCAGTTCTATCAATTGCTGAGAGTGGGCTGTTGAAGTCTCCAACTATAATTATGGATACATATATGCATTTTTGTTATTGTTCCTGTTCCGGTAATGGGTTCATATCATACATGCTTTTTGCATCGTGCTCTTCTCACCCAACAATATCTTGTGAAAATCTTTTCAAATCAACTGTAATAGGACTCTAATTCACTTTTTTAAATGACTGCATATTATTTCATGGTGTAAATGTACCAGAATTTATTCTACTATGTTTCTACAGAGGGGCATTTGCTTTGTTTGATTGGTAACATAATTCCCAGTGACGATTCCACTGGTCTCCTCAATTGCCAGTCTGAGTTTTGATCACAGAGAGTGACAGCTGGAAACTCGCAGTGGTTAAGTGGCCCATAGTAGGCAGTGGAAGTGGGAAAGTGGGAGGTGAAAGTAAGTCTATATTGAGCCTTTTGAGAAAAGAAAGTGACTTTGGAAGTAATCAATAATTCTGCTTGTTAATCATAATAAACAAGCACAAAGAAAGCTCTATCATTCTTTCTTTACCAAAGAGTGTGGTACCTTAGGCAGAGATGAAGTTATCTCTTAATCCTGTAGGCCTGTGAACTAAAGACCTGAATTATACTCAAGACAAGACAAAGCTCTAAAGATAAAATATATACCAACCCTGGCCAAAACCGTAATTGAACCACATTCTTTATTATGGTCAAATTTTCTTAAATTTAACTTACAGACCAGAATATAAACAAATAAGATAATCCAGGATATAGTGGAATCAGGAAAGTTGAAGGAGTGAGAAATGTTTAGCTCAGGGAAGAGAAGGATAAAGGAAAACATGTCTTCAGAGACCTCAAGGACTGTCACCTGGCAAGGAAGGGACTCAGTCTGCAGGGCTGGAGAGAACAAATGCCCACCAGATGCACGGGGTCATGGGGTGCAAAGCACAATGGCCCGCAACGAACAGTCACTCCATTCCAGAGGTAGCTCCTGGCCACTGAAGGGACTCCCGCAGAGCCCTGATTCCCGAGGATTCCGGCCCTGACTGAGTGCGTTCCCACTCATGGTACAGAAAAATGACCACTGATGTCCAGTGTCAGGCTTTCCTCTGACTGCAGCCAGCCTGCGGTAGCATGTCTTCCCCATGCCCCCAGCACACAGCATGCACACTCCCACCTCCAAAGGGCTTCTCCCTCTGATTCTCCTGCCTTGAGCACTCTCTTCCTACCCAGATCTGGATAGACCTCCAGGACCCAGAATATGATACACCCTGCGCCCTCTGAGAGGCCTTTCCTGATAACCCAGCCCACCACTGATCTCTTACCACATAATTAGCACCTCTGGGAACACGGATTTGTTTTTAATGATCAGCTTTTCCTGTTCAACTGGGTCACTAGTTCCTTTTAGGGTATGTCCCTATACCTCTTTCACAGCCTACAATACCTTCCACAGAACTGAGTCCCAAAAAAGTACTTGTTGATCCATTAATTCCCCCGACTCTTTTTTTCCACAAATGCTTTAATTAGAAGTGGGGCCACGTGAAAGTGTTACCCAGTTTAGCTTTTTGTTTGGAAACACCCAGTAAAATTTGGCTGTACAGTATTTTAACTTAATAATGATCTCTGTTGGCTCTCATTAAAACTGAGTCTCTCACTGAGACCTTCCTGCAATTAGGTTTCAAAAGGAAGGACAGAAGAAAAAAGAATTCCTGGGTCTGCTAAGAAAGCTCCCCAAGTATGGAGCAGCCTGTTAGAGACTTTGGGTGGGCTGCGGCACTCTACGAGTTCACAGAAGAAATAATTACTAAAGAACTTACAAATAGACAGAGTTCGAAATGTGCCTCTGTGGAGTTATGTTCTTAATCCACAACAGCCAAGGGGACAATAGGCCCCTAGGTTAACTTACTGGCCACTTGTGATCAGTGACATTCCCCAGTGCCCTACGGCCACTTCTACTCCCCTGTCTTCACACACTAAGTGCTTACCACAGGCTCTGCCCCCAGGGAAGTCTTGGGGTAAGTGGCTGACCACCTTTCCGGAAATCCATGGCCTTACAGCATATCTCTGTCAACTCAGGCTGCTATAACAAATATACCACACGCTTGGGTGGCTTAAATAACACGTATATTTCTCATAGTTCTGGGGCTGGAAGTCCTAGATCAAGGCCTTGGCAGGTTCAGTGGCAGGCGAGGGTCAGCTTCCTGGTTTGCAGACAGCTATCTTCCCGCTGTGTCCTCACATGGTGGAAAGAGAGTGAGGCAGCTCTCTGCGGCCTCTTTTATAAGGGCACTGATGTCATTCAGGAGGGCTCCACCCCCAGAACCTAATCGCCTCCCAGAGGCCTCACCTCCTAATACCATTACCTTGGGGCCAGGGTTTCAGCATATGCATTAAGGGAGGACACATTCAGTCCATAACCTGTTATCATGCATCACAATTCATGGCCTGGTATCACACACATACACGCGCCTCTGGATTATGGTGTCCCTGAGAGCAGGGAGCATTTCATTCATCCTAGACTCTCTGGGGCACGGCACGAGGCATCTGGCAGATTGTCACTTAGCACGGGTTGAATGGATGACTACGGAGGTAAACAGAGCTGTGGAGACCCTGGGCAGTAAATCACTAAATGCCGGCGCGGGAGAGACGGGAGAGAACAGTTGCTTATTTGGGCTAAGTCTGGAAGGCCAAGGTGAGCTGGAGAGAAGAGGCCAGAGGAGCAGCTAGTTTGGGGGAAATAAGCTGTTCCCCATGACTAGAGTATTGGGGAAGGGGAGCAAGAGATGACGATCAGAAACTAAGATGAAGCCAAACCAAAAGTTTCCCACTCATAATAACGAATTTGGATTGAATTCTCTAAGAAAGGCAAGCTACAGAGAGCTTTTAAATAGGAGGATGAGATGACAGACATGTATTTTAGAAAGGTAAATGATTCACTATCCTTATAGAAAAGGGGGAAATATATATATATATATATATATATATATATATATATATTTATTTATTTATTTATTTATTTATTTATTTATTTATTTATCTTACTAGATGCTGAAAAAAAATCCTTGATAAAATTCAGTAACCATTTGGGATTCTTAAAAAAATTTTGAAAACTAAGATCATAGGTAAATTTTCTGAACTTGTGAAAACATATATAACAACAATTTCCTCCTTGATAGTTGAATACAGAAGGGCTCACTTTGTAGCCAGAAGCAGGAAAGTAACTTTTACCAGTAGAATTGGTCACTGTGCTTATGGCCAAGGCCACAGCCAAGACAATAAGAAATTTATTATTAGCTAAAACTTGTTGCACACACAGGCAAAAATATTTCCCCAAGTGGAAAGATGAATATAGAGGAATGTTCAGTATCTTATCATTTGTGAGATATTAGAAACTAGTTCTCCCTGCTGGCCATTATCTGATGAGTCTTATTTTCGTCTCCCACCCAAGTTAGTAAGTCACTCTGCAAATATCTATTACAGGAGTTGCTACTTCCAGTGAAAGAAGTCACAGCTCAGTTCTTTAGATAATGCAGCCATCACCTCCTCACAAATAACAATCCTTTAAAAAGCAGTTGCTCCATCCCTGAGACCAGAGGAGAACCCGGAGGCCTTGGGCCCAGGAAGGAGTGAGCAGGCAGTCAGAACTAGGGCTACCAAGATCCCCTCAGTCACAGGATGCGGGGAGTCAGAGGACAGATTGAGGCTTCCCAGGATGTGGGGAGCAGGAGGGACTCAGGGGCAGAAGGGCACCTCCGCCGGCCCCCGCTCCTGCCTGCTCACGCACCCCACCACTGACCTTGCATGCACAGCTGAGCTCCCAAAAGAGGCCCAATTTTCTAATAGTACTTATTTGCTATCTGTTCTTTAATTTGGTAAAGGCCAGAGACCCATGCATCAAAATACTTTTTTAAAAAATCCATGACAGCAAATCTTAAACTGAGAAAATTACATCTATAAATTATTATTATTGTTATTATTTGTAAATTAGGAGGAAAAAACCATGCTTTTTCAATTTTAGTGTGAAAAACCTTGGGATGTAGAAACATGTTTCCCCTCCTGGGTGTCTCCATCACTGGTTGTGATTCTAAAACCGTCAACATATTAATAGAAGATGGCTGCATCTCCCGCTGCCAGGCTGCTCCAGCCGTGCGGGAAACCTTAGGCAGCCCTCTGGGCACAGACATCCACCCGAGCCCCCACACTCTGAGCCAGTGCGCCAGCCGCAGCCCAGACCCTCCTCACCCAGTGCTGTGAAGGCCCACTCACAGCTCCCTTGCCAGCAGGGTCACAGTTTATCTGTCTCCTAGCTGAGACCCCCAGTTCAGTAGCCATCTATGGTAAACCCTCGACAAACGTTTGAGGAATTTTTTAAATGTTTCTCTGTTTAATGTCCACAGGAATAGTAACAAAATCTAAGACCCTTCCAGGTAAGTTTATTTGATTATTTCTTATCCCGAATCTCCATGTTTTTGGTGAATAGAAATCCCCGTAAGTGCTTCGGATCAGCTAGTAGCCACTCTAGAAAAGACTTCAAAAGTTGTACATACTAGAGATAGTCAATTTTATGTGTCAACTTGACTGGGCCATAGGGTGCCCAGATATTTGGTTAAACATTATTCTGGGTGTGTCTCCAAAAGGCTTTTTGGATTAGATTAACATTTGAATCAGTAAACTGAGTAAATAGATTGCCTTCCCCAATGTGAATGGGCCTCATCCAGTGGGTTGAGGGGCCAAAGAGAACGGAAAGGCTGACTAGCCCCTGCATAAGAAGGAATTCCTCTTGCTTGGCTGCCTTCAAGCTGGGACGTTGGTTTTCTCCCTACCTTTAGAGTCAAACTGAAACACTGGTTCTTCCTGGTCTCAAGCCGCCAGTATCAGGACTAGAACTTACACTGCCAGCTCTCCTGGGCCTCCAGTCTGCTGACCCATTCTGCAGATCTTGGGACTTGCCTGCCTCCAGAACTGTGTGAGCCAATGCCTTATAGTAAATCTGTTTTTTAATAAGCAACTATTGGTTCTGTTTCTCTGAAGAACCCTGACTAAGACAACGCTCATAAAAGCAACTTAGGTGAACAGAAGGATCGTCTGATGCTGACAGACACCCCACCAGACACTGAGCAGGGGAGGGTAGGTGGTACAGCTCCCACCACCACCACCTGAGGGCTCAGAGACCTGCACCCTCCTCACAGTTCTACTTTGAGGGCCACAGAGCTGAATGCAGGGAGGTCTGACCATACTTGGGACACTGAACTTGCTCAGCCGTATTTGGGATCCCTATTAAGCCCAAGGCTGCAACTTATTAGTTAAGAATGATGCTCTCTGAGCACCAGGGTGGAGGCACCACCCAGACCTGCACAGTATTAGAGCAGCACAAATGCCACTTGTAAGGTCATTTCTGAAAGACAGTCACCATGTGCCAGCTGGAGACCCTCGTTCCCATTATGCAAGGACCTCCCTCATTTCTAGAAGACCTTTGAGCATCCAGGCCACAGCTTGACCAACACCAGGGCAAAGACAGGTCCACACAAGTCAGCACAGGAGCAACAGGCAAAACCTGGATGTCTGGAAACTGCATGTGGGGGCACAGGTGGCGAGCTGACGGCAGTGTGTCCCTGGGGCTCATGATACCATTCTTTCTGTTTTTTTATGTGTTTTTGCATGTTGCACGTATGTTTCAAAATTTCCATAATAAATGCTTAAATTTCATAAAAGAATGGTTTCCAAGGCACAATACAAGGTTTAGCAGTGATCTACCAGGGCATGCGGAGCTGCAAGCACAGACGGTGGGGACGGGTGTGAGGCAGTCTAGGCTACATCGCCCCTTCCCTGGGCCAGGGACCGGCAAGACAGAGGGAGCCAAGGCTCTCTTCCCCGCCACCAGCTCCTAGGTGCCTCTCCTGCTGAGTGGGCTGCAGGGGCCCTCTAGACCAGAGGGCTCCAAACTGAGACTGGGGTGTGGGGGAGGCAGCAAGAAGGGAAGTGCCAAATCCTGGGCAGTGAAGGGGATCTTTGGGACTCAACATGAGACAGCCCTGTGGCCCAGGGAGCAGCTAAACTGTGTGGTCACCACAGGCCAATATGTATTTCTGCCAGCATGGAGCACAGCTCACGTCGCCAAGAGGAGGGAGAGAGGGTCCCCCAAGGCCAGGAGAGCCACCTGCGCTGCCCCCTTCCGTCACAGAAACAAGCACCTGCTGGGGAGTGACGGCATACGGCCAGCCCTCCAAATCCCAGGAAATATCTTTTAAAAACAATAAAAATAACAATACAACAATGAGAAATAACACAAATAGAACAAAACAATGCAGGATAAGAACTATTTACATAGCATTTACGTCATTTTAGTTATTGTAAGTAATCTAGAGATGATTTAAAGTATACCAGATGATGTGCGTAGTTTACATACAAATACTACATTTTATGTAAGGGACTTGAGCATCCATGGATTTTGGTATCTTTGAGGATCCTGAAACCAGTCCCCCTTCGGTACCCAGGGACAACTGTACACAAATGCCCTCATAATTAGCTTACACTTTGTCTCCAGGAGAAGCAAGAAGTCACTGTGAGGGGCTGAGTCTTCCAGGCAAAAAAACACTCCAAACAGGCATGTTTTCATTGTTCTACCCTGAGGGGTGAAAGGTTTCTGTTACTCCTTCTTTGGTGGAAGCCATAAGACGCTCAGATTATGGCTTGGTGCCTCTGCTAAAAACCACGTGACGGGCTAATTCTTTGTAAACAGAGCTAGAACCATGTTTTGACTTTCAATTAATAAAAAACAGAACGTTTCTTTTGGGGGCAGGTGGCATTAGAAACTTTTAATATGTAGAAAGCCAAACGCAATAGTATCAAACATATTGTTATTAGGCCCCTCTAGGCTGCCAAGCAATTATATTTAATGGAATTTGATAAAATGAAGTCTGTCAGAATGACCTGAGTGGAGAGTACTTCTGATGTGAGGCTGGGTGAAGGCCAAGTTCCAGAGTTTGAAGCGTTCTTACAAGTTTAAACTCTTAAAATCTGGAATGGAATCTTTGCTTCTTTTTCTGCCTATTCAACAGACAGACGTGAGGAAAGCCTCTCTGGAGGGCTTTTCCACTTTGAGAAAACAACACGTCTCAGGTGACACCCTAGGATGGCTTCCAGTCTAAAGTAAGCAGCATCATAACAATGAGCTCTTTGAACATTTTTCTCAGGAAGCCTTGGCTGTAAGCGCGTCAGATGGACAGCCGCTGGGGCGCCGGGAACGGAAGCTCTAGCGGGCAAGGTGTGGCACCTGCGTCTTCCAGGCAAAAACACTCAACGCTGGGCACTCCCGATCCTCCTACCGGGAGACACCGACTGGTGGCACATCAGTGGACCCTTGTCCTTTTGTTGTTTGTGCTTGGGGAGCGGGGAGGCGAAATCATAATGGGGACAAAATGGTTTGTTTGGGGTTTTTTTACCTCCTGAAAATTAATAATTATGAACTTGTAGGACCAAAATCAACTTGTGAGGCAAGTTGTGCAGCTGCACGCGCGCGCGCGCGCACACACACACACACACACACACACACACACACACACACACACACACGCCATGGCCCACACCCAGGGGCTCAGTGAGCCATTGCTATGCTCAGTGACTCTCGCTGTAAAAATATTCATTAGCCACCACTTGTAGATCTTTTGTGGTAAAATGCAAAATGTTTTTTTTCTTGTCCTTTACCCAGAAAATTGTGCACAACTGGCCATGTCTTTCCATTACATCCGTAACCATTTTATTTATGAACTAAATAACTCCACTAACTTCATTATTTTGGGTGATTTTCACTGAGCAGGCTGGCTCCTCCGCATGGCTTTCCTCTGAGCCCCACCATACAGACGCTCGGGTCCTGCCAGTGCTGCGGGCCTGGCCCTGCCGCAGCGATAGGCAGTGTGCTCGCCGGACACTGCAGCATGCTGCTGTGGGCCCGCCTCTTCAACTACATTAGATGCTGGAGCAAAGAACCACACTGGTCGAGATACCACCATTGCCCCCTCACCAGGCTCCCAAGCCGTAGAGACCATGGCCAACCCCAGCACAACCCTGCCCTCAACCTCCTGCCGCCAGGATGGCCAGGTCCAGAGAGCTGGGCTGACTGTCAAGCCCACACTGAGGTGGCAAGTGGAGCTGCGGCCCAGATGCCGCCTCTCACCAGGCCTCGCCTCTGCTCCGATGCATCACACCTAAGCCAGGGCTCGCGGGCTCAGCACGTCCCCACGTTCGCTGCCCTGGGCTTTCTGCTTCCAGGACTTTGCTGAAGCAATATTTACCATACGTTCTTCAAAAATATGACATATATTCAAAGGTAAAACATCATGGGCAGGCAGAGGAGAAGTCTGTTCTTTTTAGGATTAAGGTTTCACTAATAGCTTATCTTTCAGAATGATTTTTTCTTAAATGTGAATATAAAAGAAATGAATGAGATAATTGGGTATTTCTAAAAATATGACCTTTACTATTTTCTAACAAAAAAAAAAACAGCACCCATCCAAAGTCATCATAAGTTGTCTACCCGTGGAGGGGGGTGTGTTGTGATTGTGGTTGCGTGTGAGGGGTGTGGGGGTGTGTGTGTGATGTGTGTGTATATGTGAGGTGTGCGTGTGCATTTAACATATCTATGCTTATGCCACTTAAAAAGAGATGACGCACTTTCCAGATCAAATCAATAACTATCTATTAATGCCAAAAGAATTTCTTAAACTACTTTTCAAACCATTTGGACAATATTTATGTGTAAGTTACCCAAATTATGAGATTTTAAGAAGAAAAATCAACTGACAAAGTTCAACTTCACTTCAAGGAACAAATTTTCAATCTAGAACTAAAACAATATTCAATCAATTTCACCATAAAAATATTTTATGGCTATACTGAAAATAACTTTTTTATGATCTTTGCTCGCAGTTACCAAAAGAATATAGTTCTAAGACAAAGACAATTTAAGATATTTTTATAAACTTAGGCAAGCAACAACAAAAACAAGAATAAATTCTAGAGTAAATGCAATTTATAAAGACCATCTATAAAGAACAATAGAACATTTACAAATAAAATAAATGATTGTCAATATCATCAGACTCACAGATGGGAGAAATAAAGTTTAAAGAGTTCTTTTTACAAACAAAGTTTCATTCCAAAAGGGAAACACTTTGGCACACCAGGAAATGATGCAGTACTTTTCTGATCATCCAAATCTCCTACCAATAGTCATTTTCATTGTCAGTAAAGGTGTAACACTCCGCCACCGAAACCTATGTGGGTCTGACAAAGCCTGGGCAAGTGTGCGGCTTGCTGACTGTGGGAACAGCGCTGAGCAGTGGGTGGGCACCTAAACGCACTGCTTTCCAGTTTGGTCTCCTGATTCTTCTCCTTGGCATTTGGGTCAGTCCTAAATGTGGTCGCTTCTTTTCTTACCTTTTTCAGTCTGTGGCGTCAGATGATCTACGAAGGAGCCCTTCTTTGGGGGACCACCCTGGGGCCAAGGGCTAACAGCAGCCCACAGAGTTTCTTCCAAACTCGCCCCGTAGCAGTTTCAGAGCTAAACCTCAAGGCTGTGCCTGTCTTCAGAAGGTCCAGAAGTTTCTTCTACCTCAGCCCAGTGGCTCTCTAAGAACTGAACCCCCCACCGACCTCCTGTCCCTTCACCTGTTCATGTCTTTCTTTCCTCCCTAAAGTCTTCCCTGCGTGAATCTGAGGAAGGAGGAGGTGGAGCATCAGTGCACTGCCTTTTGCACGTGCTGAAGACCAGCAGCCTCCATGAGTGATGGGGTCCTGGCCAGCTGTGACTTCAAGGCAAGAGGATTTAAAGGCTAATAGCACCATAATCAGTACTCTGTATTTCTGTCAGTCTTTAGCCCAAAAATAAAATAGTTTTTAAATGGAAATTTAATGAAAATATTCATTGTTCTTTGTTGTTGAAATTCTTTTCTATCTGTAGTTTCTTGTTCTTTCTCTTTTACATCATCAAAAGAAAAAGAGGAGGGCCGCTCGCTCTCCTTCAAGGGTGATAGAAAGGTGTTGCCAATAAGGCCCACCTGACATGAATATAAACCTTGAAGCTGAGAGAGTTGGAGCCTTTCTCCAGCTTCCAGATGTGCATAAACGCGAGCTGTTATTTAACAGCAAACTCAACGACGGACCAGTTTACCATGCCATGAGCTTTGAATTCCAGTGCTGCTCAGGAACGTTTTCCATTTTTAAATTTTGCATCCTTCACTAATTAATGTTACAAGCTGCTGCTCAAATATTTTGATGCTTCCTAGATGATCAAAACCCACCAGATTTCCGTATTTTACAGTCTGTGCTCTCAGATTAAGTTGAAATATTTTTGAATTACAATTCTTATGTGCAATATCCTAGTACCACCTATAAGTAGGTATTTCTGTGAGAGAGGAAAATCTATAATAATACAGTATATACATGTTAGAGGAAACTGAAAAACATTGGGGCTTTCTTTAATTTAGAAAAAATTTCTGTCCAAGAGAATAATAAATCCTTTTCAAACCCTAAACCTTTGGATTTTATGATCTATATCTAGTCATATTATAAAGATTGCTCATTTCTGTCTGCCAGAAATCTTTAAAGTAAGGATACCAATAGAACTGCTCACAAATCAGTAAGTAACACCAAATTAAGATATTTTTCAGTTTCATAATTTTTTAATAAAATAAGTTCGTGGTTTTAAACTCAACACAGGCAATGTGGGAATTTGCACGTGTGCACCAACAGAGGGCCATGTGATGATTTGATTCAAGCGTGCACACAAGAAATTGTCCTTTGGTACCTGGTTTTCTTGCTGTGTGATTTCAAACTTCTCCAGGAAAGCAGGGGACAATGCCTGCATTTACTTTCACATGACACCACTGTTCACAGCTGCTGATGAACAAGGGAGCAAACCACCCACAACAGCACAGAGCACTAATCAGTCATGCCATGCACCCCCTGTCACTGCTACCCTCAACTTTGAGGCACCATAAAGTACCCCCAAGACACAAGACAGACTCCACACAGATCCAGCCCTCTAACTACAAATACTATTGCTACCACTGGGAGTAAGTCACAAACCTTATATCAACAGATTGTGGAAGCAGGGCTGACTTATTTTAGTACGTTCATCATTATTTTGCCACATTTGACCTTTAGAACTAGAACGCTGCCTTCATTCTTCAAACAGCAAAAACAAAGCTCTAAGCAAAGGTGTAACTTTGAGAATTCTCCCTAAATTTGAAGACTGTCCTCTATGTTCAACATGACAGGTATAAAATGCTTTGCCAAGGTCTATTTATTTATCTATTTTAAATGTAGGCTTTTTAATAGCAATTACACTAACACTCTAGAAGTAATTATTAATAATACACTCTGGTGTCGCACTTTAACCTCAGAGTTGTCAGGATTTTTGTTTGGTTTTGTTTTTTCTTTTTGTTTTGGGCCACTGGTTACATAATTTAAATAAGCAATACAAGACGACTATTCATTTTTTCTTAAAATAAGGTCAACCAAATATGCATAGTTTATGCTGATCCTTTTTGGTGAAATATAATGGTCCATATTCAGAAACTAAGGTGAAGGTTAAATTTAAGAGCAGATTCAAAAGGCAAAGAGGCTCTCTTTTTAATACCAATGGTCACATTGGTTTATAAGCACTTTTAATATAGTTAAAGGTAACCCACAACGTTAACTGTTTCTTTTACTAAAGAAACCGTTCCAAAATTACCAAGATGCTGCATTTTACCTGAAGATGTTTTCTGTTGAATTTTTAAACTGGCTCTGTAGCCTGTATTTACAGACTTGCCATCCTGAAGGTTTCTCCATGTTACTGACTACACCATGGGGATGGAGTTTGTGTCTCATTTCTTTTTCAGTGAAAAGTCACGCCTTGGAGTGGAAGGTCTCAAATAATGCAACTTTGACCCTCCCCGTCCCCGTACCCGTGCAGTACAGCCGGCGTCTGCCCGGCTGTAGAGGCTCTAATAGCTGTTGCCCGACAGGCAGTTGGAAATAAACGTGTGGCAATTAACTGAACTTCACTATTTGTTCCTTAAATATCATAACATGTTTGCATAAAGGATGAATTTTATTGACTACATGGTGCTTTTATAATTCTTTGTATTGTAGGAAAAAAAAAAAACCCTTTCCAGCCTGTGGCTCCAAGAGCAGCTCCCTCGTCTCCCTTTAGCCTATTTAAATGGAAGACTACAGTCACCGGAAAAATAGTCCCAAATTCTTGTTGCACTGCTGTAAACCAAAGCCTTTCCACACGGAATGCAAGGCAAACACCAGAGAAAACCTGGCCTGGGTAAGAAAGTAGAGCCCGTCTTGTAGAAAGCAGGACGGCATTTGGCCTGCTCCGCAAGGAGCTGGGAATTCTTACTGTGGGGGAAAGAAAACGCCCACCCTCCCCCGACGGAAGACGGCAGAAGTGGGGTGACAGGTCCTCCAAGTGTGTTTCACCTACACTAGGTAGGCTGAGCCCCGCTTCCCAGGGGTGGATGCCCGTGCCGAAAGGGGCACTGGCTGGACGTCTGGTAAAGCCAGGTGGCAAGGGCATGCCCAAAGAGTGGAGCCCAGGGAAAACCAGGACAGACTGGGTCACCCGATTGGTACATCTGTCCCCATCGATGCGGAAAAGGCGCATTTGTAGTTCCCTCCTCATCGCTGTGAAGCGAGCTGATTGCTAAGGAGTGCGCGTTCCCTCGCCTCCAACGCGACAGTCGCAGGTGCTCCCCGCGCCCCCAGACTTCAGGGAAGGAAGGGGTCTGCCCCGAGCTGGGCCCCCACCCGGGGCCGGGGACCCCTGCCTGGGTGGCCCGCGCCGCACTCACCTTGACGACGTAGGTGACTCCAGGGCCCAGCACCTGGTCGCTGGCGTGCGGCACCCCCCGAGGGGGCCTGGGCAGCGGCTCGTCGCCCGGCCGGCCCTTCCTGGCGGCGCTCATGGCCGGGGCGCGGGGCGCCGGGGGCGCGCTGCCGTCCGGGGCTGCCAGGCTGGGCGCGCTGCAGCTGCCCGAGAGCCGCGCGCCGGCCCGCTCCCGGGCGGCGGACGACAGGCCGCGGAGGCCCGAGCTGGAGAGTTTCAGGTGGGACACCTTGTGGAGCAGGTGGCCCAGGCTGCCGGGCCCATCGTCGGGCGCCTTGCGCAGCGCCTCGCCGGACACCAGGTAGGGGGCCGCCTCCGGGGTCGCGCGCGTCGCGGAGACCTTGCCGCCGCCGCCGCTCACCGACAGGCTATGGAGAAGGTCATCGACCGATGTCACCGAGTCATTCCTGAAGCGGTTGTACTTGGTGCGTGGAAGCATGCCCCTCCGTGGGCTTGCTGCATCCGCCCGGGCGCTGCTGGTGCCGGCCCCGGCGCGGGCTGCCACGCATAGCAGGCGAGCCAAGGTCCCCGGAGCGGGACAGAGTGGGGGCCCCGGGACAGCCCTCTGGAGAGGGAGAGCCGAGCCAAAGAACGGTGCCCTCCCACCATTAAAAGCCGGCACAACAGCGGCCACGCAGCCCCGGCCCGGAAGACCGCTGCTTGGGGTTGCACGTTTGCTTTGCAAAAGTCATAGTTGCCTCTGACGGAGCGCCAGCTGCTCGGGGCAGCTCACAGCAAAAGCATGACTCACTCTGAGAGGAGACCCTTCTCAACAAAGGCTCGGTGAGCACTGCAAATCACTTCCTGTAGCAAAAAAAAAAAAAAAAGAAAGAAAAAAAAAGAAGAAAAAACGACATCCACCCGCTGACAGCACACTAGAGCCAATCAATTCTCAAATTTCCTTTTTCTACCTTCCCAGATATTTCTTTCCAACCTTAGGTTTTTTTCACCTCCTTATCCGCCCCCACTCTGCATTTGTGCCAAAGGTAAATCCAGTTCCTTCAAACGGTCAAATGAACTTTCTGAAACCCATTATCCTGTTAGGTTTTGCTCTTCCCTGCTCAGCCCATCTGTGTGAGCCTGTAACAGTGTCTAACAGCGGTGCGTTAAAATGTGACGAAGGCTTTTTAAGAATAAGATCTTCAGCGAATCCTGATGAATTCTGATTTGGAAGGCAGCAGAAATTTTTGAATAGAAGAAAAAGGGACATTCACCCCCCAGGTAAACATAAAATACCAGTTTCCTGGGTTTTTCCTTTTCTTTTCAAATCAACAGAGCAGCCATGACAAGCGTCTTTGTGGCAATGCAGTTCCTCAAAAAAAAAAAAAAAATCTGCGTATGAACTTCTCCACAGTGCCAGTCAGGGGTCTTCCCTGCTAATTTCCATCAGTCTTTCTCAGCAAGGGTTAATTGAATATCCACTTCCAAAAAAGAAGAGTGCTTCTTTGATGAGTGGCAACAGGCTCTAGAAATCCATTCCAAAAAGGGGGCTGCAGTATGAAGCTGTAGCTATGCTGAATGTGTCTGAGCTCTGGAAAAATGCCTAAGAATCGCTATGAATACATTTCAAAGTTCTTCGGTTGCTGCTTGCAACCCTGCAGTCAGCAAGGAAACAATGCAGCTGCTCTCATTGCACATCCAACCCGCAGGAGAAAATGCCTTCTTTCCAGGCGTCAGACTCGGGCTTGGAAGGGAATGCACAGGCCTTCTTCCTCTTGGCGAGAGCAGTGCCGTCCTCGGAGGCCTGCCGCAGACTCCAACCCCACCGCCACTGTCCTCGGTGGGCTCTGCCAGTCCTCGTGCGTTAGGATAACCTGCCCACAGCGAAACCCTCGTTATCAAAGTTTCCCGGCAACTTCCGTGCCGGCGAATGCATTCACCTCTAGCACATTACCAGGTCACCCCGAGTCCTCTCGCGTGTGGCACCTGAGGTCCCGAGCCCTGAGCCCTGCTCCGCGGAGCAGCGTTCAAGGAGCGCCGCTCGAGGCGGGCGCGCGGGCAAGGCCAGCTCCGAGGGCGCAGGGCGCAGAGGGGCCGCGGCGTCCCCGGCGCAGGAAGCGCGTCCCCTCCCGCGCCGCAGCCCTAGCAGAGCAGCCACGCGGAACCCCTTCGTTCCCTGCCCCTTGCTCGCATAGCAACAGCCAGTGCACACCCCGTAGGCGACTTTGACGGTCATCAGAGTCCTCCCCAAATCTGAAGCGAAACAGCCCTATGGTTCCCAAGCCGAGGTCTTCGTTAGCAGCAGAAAAACAGCGACATGTGAATGAAACGCTGTTTGTGTGAATGGAGAGGCCGGCGAGCGACCAGCGTTTCTGTGAATGAAGCGGCCTTGCAGCCGGCGCCAGGCAACGGGCTCGCGGCTCAGCCAATGAGCGGCCGCCCCGATGACTCATTCAGCAAAGGCTCGCTCAGTAGTGGAAGATTCCATTTCAATCAAAGGCGGGATCTTTTCTCCAACGGCAGTGTGGGAAAAAAAAAAAAAGCACTAGCCTGACTGCAAAGATGCTGGAAGAGGACAGTTGCTATGGTAAGAGGAAAAACTAGTTTTACAAGGAAATTCGAGGCCCCTGGGTCAGGTCTCAGTGTGAACAGGGTCGCTTTCCTGGAGGTGAGCTGTGCCCCCAAACTTTCATTCAGCCGTGCACTTACATCAAGAAGCCACCGTGAGTGACTGTGCCCTCGTTCAGCTTTTATTATGAATGTACACTGAATGCACATTCAAAACCTAGGCTCCCGGCCCTTGATGCTTTTATGTGAAAAGAATACTGAACACCTGTGCAGGTTCTGCGCCTCCAAGGCAGGAAAAATATCCAGAACGATGTAATTAACCCTTTAGCCACCAAGATAATTTTATTTCTTTTATTACGAGGCCAGTGGAGGGAAATTGGTAATTTTAAAATATGAATAGCAATATAAATTTGCTACATACAAAAAGATGCCTAATCAAAGTGGGAAATCAATATTCTAAGAACATGACAGAACAGTAAAGCCTCACGTACCCAGAAGGCAGCATCAACGCTTTGGAAGGTAGCAGAGACCAGAAGGGCAAACACCCCCCCCCCCGGGCCTCTCCGCGGCGAGGGGCAGCCGCGAAGCCCATGAAGCTCATGCACCTCGCTCCAGCAGAGCACTCTGCCCTGACTGGGGAGCTGTTCCTGCTCATTTTGGACCTTATTCCAAAAAGCCTAAGCATCTGATCCGTGTGCCACGTAGAGATGGATGACAGCGGAGACTACTCAGTTAGATAAAGGTAAATGAAATTTTCATAGTCTGACAGCACAGAAGAAAACTGAAAAAGAACCTCATTTTAAAGTCAGCCTTGAGACACAAAGGCCAGGCAGTCTGGGGTCATTTACAGTGACAGCCTTTTCAGCATGTTGTGGTTTTTCTTTTTAAATTCAATAATTAAAACGTGTACTTGTTTTCTAAGCCACTATTTACGTTAAGCTTTCTATGTAATCAGTGGCTTAAAACAACACAAATTTATTGTTTTCTAGTTCTGTAGGTCATAAGCCCAACATGGGTCCTGACCCAGCCAGGGTGCAGGCAGGGCTGGCTGTTCCTGGAGGCTCTGGAGGAGAGTCCCTCTCCTGGCCTGTTACCAGGTCTAGAGGCGGTCCACGGGTTCCTGAGGATGTGCCTTGAGCTGGGCCCTGGGAAAGGTGGCCTTGCCCCCTGGAAGCCAGAAAATCTAAAATTAATGTTATAACCCAGTAGGAGACTATGTAGATTTTTTAATACGTGTGAGATACAAAAACTATCCAGAAGGGAGTGAGCTTGACCTGAGGATGTGGAAGCTGCCCCCACCTCAGCAGAGTTGTGAGGGCTGGCTAGGGTCTCCGGGTACACATCTCAGGAGGAGATTCTGTGTGGGGAAGGGCTCAAGGGAGACCAGCTCAGAGACCAGCTCAGAGGTTCCCACTGGGCTGGCTGGGCTGGTGAGCAGCGGCAGGGGGTGGGGTACGCAGGGAGGTGTGGAGAGGCTTGAGAGGGGGCTGCGCAGTCAGATTTGCATTTTATGTTGCCCACTTTCATAGTGACTTGGATTGGCTCTGGGGCATTGAGGAGGGCGGGAGATAACAGGAAGAGCTAAAAATAATGAGGGCTGCAATAAAGGCAAGAGCAAGGGTGTCAGAAAGAGAGGGACAGATGCAAGATGCCATGAGAAGGTAAATGACCTGTGGCCATGACAAGAGTGAGGCAGGGTGGCGTCTGGAGGTAGAAGCTGTGACAGAGTTCCAGATGCAAAATGCTTATCAGGTGTCAACCTCCATGGAAAGCAGGGGGTGGTCAGGTCACAGGGTTGAGCATAGTGAGAAGTGGGCAGCGACTCAGGCCCCACATGCCCCAGTCCTGCCGGGGGTTCTGGAGAGAAAATGCCATCCACAGGGAGTGTTCCCTGGGCCTGCAGGGCTCCTTGCTCACTCTCACTCTCCTCTCTCTCTCTCTCTTTTTTCCTCTGCCCAGGCAGGGAAGGCCTCCAGCAGGTGGTGCCCTGCAGCTGAGTCCCCCACAAGGCGTTGACAATGGAGGCTGCTTGCCCGTGGCACCCCTGAAGGCCAGCATCTTCCACGGAGAGAAACAACAAGAAAAGCCCACGTTTCTGACGCGGACGATTAGGCAGAGTGGAGCCTTGTCCATCAGGATGAAAAGCACAGGCGGGTGGGAAGGAGGGTGAGGGCTGGCTTTGGATGCATGTGAGGGGTGGGGTCTTTTGCAGAGAGATGGCCAGTGCTGAAAAGTACTCAGGGCTGGAAGTGGAGACTTGAAAATGCCAGACTTTCCAGATGGGAGCTAAGAAAAAATGGGCAGAATTTGGAGGATAAATATGGAAACCTGCTTTGATGGATGTCATGGAAGAGAGTTTCAAGAGAAAATCAGTGATGGTTAACAAGTGCAGTGGTGACTGTTGTAACTACCCTGAGTGTCCCCACACACCAGCAATGCATGCCCATTGTAGATAGATATAGATACATAGGGAGCTTACATTCTATTTTGCACAAAAAGAAACCAAGGGTCAGAGGAGTTACAAAATGTGCTCGAGCCACACTGGATCAGGAGAATGGCCTGACTGAGAGCCATGTTTGTGACCCAGCATCACGCTGAGTCAGAGCGCTTGTGTGAGGTCCCTGCTGAGACCATCCTTTGGAGGTGGTTATTATTCATCACTGGACATTGTAGCAAGGAGGATGGAGAGGATCTCACTCAGGTTGCAGGATGGGGCCAACTGAACAAGACACAAGAAAATGAATGACAAGATCATACTTCACCCAGAAGAGTGAATGAAATGAAAGGTAATGCTTAGGGTATGGCAGAGGGCACAAAGCAGGCAATGGAAGAGTTAGGAGTGTGTTTAGGGTCAGGCAGAAGAACAGAATGGGAGAAATTAACATGCAGGAAAGAGGCAGGGTCAAGAGACTGGATGGGATGATGCCCTGGCACAGATGGTAGGAGGGCCCATGCTCTAGAGGGAAGGAGGGAGGAAGTGATGAGCAGATCATTCAGGGTCCAAATAGGAGATAGGAGTCCTTCCTAACCCCACCAGGTGCCCCAAAGGCAGAGACTTTGAAAGAAGAGACCCAAACAGAGATTAGGCTAAGGCAGTCTAAAAGGGTGGTGATACACCAGGGGTTCAAAAGAAGCAGAAGCCATTTCCACCTTTAGGGCTGAAAGAACAGAAAGGAAATTGAGGCACTGGAGCCATCAGAATTCTAGCTGGAAATCTGGAGGACAGGCTGTCAGGGGGAGCAGTAGTTTTATTTGTTTTTGTGTCTGTTTTGTGGTTTTTTTGGGGGGAAAGCTATGGTTTTAGAGGACTAAAGTTACTGACAGAGAGGAGGGGTCAGGGAGGAAACACTGGCCTCTCTTTTCCCACTCTCTGATCTCCTGTTGGTGCCCCCACTGGCCAAACCCAGGGGAAACCAGAGCCCCAGTGAGGGACCCTAGGGCGAGGGAGGCAGCCCCCAGGCACAGA
Source organism: Lemur catta (assembly GCF_020740605.2). Classification (NCBI taxonomy): domain Eukaryota; kingdom Metazoa; phylum Chordata; class Mammalia; order Primates; family Lemuridae; genus Lemur; species Lemur catta. The sequence continues at coordinate 87,104,538 of NC_059137.1, forward strand.
GCAGGCTGCAGAGGGCTGAGGGGAGGTGCACCAGGGCCAGCACAGTGAGTGTGTCTGTCCATAACTTTGTGAATGGTCATGGTAAGAAGCTCAAATATTTTATGTCTGATTTGGATGTTACACTTGACTCACTGTGAATAAAAGGCAAGGTTGTACTTTAAAAAAGTGAGATGGGGTATATTTAAGTAAGGAATTTGAGCCATAAGTGAATGTACAGAATGGCTGCTGAGGGGACAGAGGGTGCTGGCAGTAAGTCAGGATGTGAGAAGGGACTGCTGCATGCACAATGAGCCAGCCACTGATCTGTGGTGTCCCTGAGGCCAGAGGTGTGATTTTCTCTGCAGGTGTTCGCCTGCCCATGGATGGCCCAGAAGACAGAGGTCCACACAAGGATGAAGGCTCAGGGCAGGGCATGGAGGACACAGGCCAGCTGGAGTCTGGAGCAGGTGTGGGACAGCGGGAGGATGGGGATGGATGTAGTAGCCACTAAGGAGGATCAAACTTGGGCACACAGGTCTTGAATCCCCAGAGAGACTGCTGTCTGGGTGCTCGGGGACATGCATCTCAGAGAGGTGGACGGGAGAAGAAGGTGCCTAATGGTGTGTGCTGGGGCATGGGTGGGGAGAGGGAGCAGCCCCACCAGAGGAATGGGGTGGGGAGTTCCAGTTTCATTAAAGCAGAGATTGAGGTCATGCTGGGATGAGGCTGGGTCAGAAGGAATCTTCCCCATGACGAGGTGGGATGGTGGGATGGCCGGCACTAGGGAAGAGCAAATGAGGGCACAGGCTGTTTAGAAGGGAAGAAATGAAAGCCAGATCTCAAACTGACCGTGGTGAAAGGAATTCCAAAGCCGAGGTGGCAGGCGAGCTCTCTTCAGGGACCCTCAGTGACCACGTGCCCATTCCCCACTTGGTGGGCAGTGGGAGCAGGACGGGGTATAGGAGTATCTGTGGTGTAAGATACTATGGAACAGGGCTGTCAACAGTGGGAGCCCAATGGTTCAGCACCAAGGACAGTTCCTCACAATGTGAAACCAGGGTCTGCCTCTATGTCCCCAGAAGCAGCAGGAAGGGTCAGATTGGCCCACCCACTGGACCCCAGTGCCCTCCACAAGAGCTGTGTTTCTTTATTTCTAAGGTTCAAATTATTGTCCGTCCATCCGAGCAGTTCCAGCTCCCCGTGCCCACAAGAGTGTGGGTGACACTGCTCACTGGGCCAGGCACCTGGCCAAGCCCCTCACACGGCCCGTTATTTCCCATGACCCCACCACGTCTGTCCTATTATTACCCTATTTTACAGATGAGGACACCGAGGCCAAGAGAGGCCAAGCAACTTTCCAGGGTGACATGGCTAGTGGGTGGCAAAGCAGGGATTCACACCAGAGCCAGCCTGACCCAGCACCCCACAGAGACAATCATAAAAAGAGGCACCCTCATTCCAGCTCTGCCACTGCTGGCCCACCTCACTCGCTGGAGGAAGCACAAAAACACAGCCTGCCACCCCCTCGCACAGTTGCCATGGTGACCAGCAGCAAAACACAAGGGCCACACTGGCTCAGCATGAGGTGTTTTTTATTATTATTAGGGGAAGATATGACAGGTCACAGCCTACTTTTTTAAATTATAAATTGACAATTTATAATTGTATACATTTATGGGGTACAAAGTGATGTTATGATTTACGAATACAGTGTGTTATAATTAAATAAAGCTAGACAACACATCATCCATCTCAGTACTTAACATTTAGGTCACTGCCTGCTTTGCACACAGAAAGGGGACAAAGTAAGTCCTGAGAAAAGCCCATTGGCATCTGGCCTAGTTAGGGGAGATAGGAATGGAGGGGAGGGCTTAAACACTTTGAAAACAGAACCCTGCAAGGCAAACAGTACTAGGAAAACAATTCTCGTGTCAGAAAGGAGAATTCCCAGGGACAATCCCACAAAGAAGGAGAGAGCTACGAGGGTTTGCGCTCTATGGTGTGGCGAGAAGGCGACAGTACGCTCAGAAATAGCTGCTTGGTTAAAATATGTAAGAACCGTACTTCATTTGTAGGGTGATAAATTATGGCTTCTCCCGAAGAAGAACTCATTCATTTAGAAAATTTTTAACAAGATTTTGTATTCTCTTCAGTTCCTTAACTGTATGTGTATCTAGTTTTATGTATTATAGGAACAATTTCATGTTCTTCATTTTTCCTCTAAAAGACCCATTTTTACAGACTTTTCATTTTATAATATAATCTCCACAAATATGTCTCCTGGCTGAGTAATATTCCGTGGAGTTGAGACATTACCATTCCCTTGCTTAGACCCTCTCTTGTCGGGGGACACTGTGGTTATTTCTGATTTATTGACACTGTAAACATTGCTGTAATGTCAGCGTTTGCATAGGCAGCTTGTTCTGTACCCACTGAATTATTTCTCAACCTAATTCAAGGGCATGAAAATTTCTATAACTCTTAATTGATGTTGCTAAATGTTTCATCAGTTTTCAATGCTGGCAGTAATCACTAGGAACATATTAATTTCCCTGCAACCTCAGCAGCTTTGGTTTTTGTTATTTTTACTGTTTTCATAGTTGGAAATGGTGTCTCCTATTATTCAAGGGTTTTCAGATGTTCATTGGTAGAGGAAATGTCAGATTGCTGCTTACATTCTGACCTGTTGGTTCCAAACTGAAAGTGTTAAGATTTGCCAGACTCAGGGGGAGGCACTCTGCCTGTGGGCTTGAGCTTTGCATACCTTTATCTTCCCATCAAAAAATGGCCCTGCTTTGAACCTGAGATTCATAGTTCTCAATACATAGTAGTGTTTTAGCTACTTTTAATTAGATTATTTCTGCCAGACTCTGTGGGAGTTTTCCCTGGAGTTGTCAAATGTTTACCATTTTTATCTTTTTTGATAAATATTTTAGCATATATTTAATTACGTATAATACAGTTACATTATGTTATATAATTTATACTATATATAAGATATGCATTAGGATCTATACATAATTATATATACTAATATTTGTACATAACCTATATTGGCATAATTTTATATTGATTATTTTATTGTCTCACTTTCATATGGTTAAATTGTGTTAGGATTTATTCATGATTCCATATTAATATATGTAAAAACCTATATGGTATAATATTTATATATGTTATATATACTATTTCTCTTTCATATGGAGAATCAGCAACAGCAACATGGGGCATCAGTGTGTAGACAGCTGACACTCCACAAAGGCCTTCATTATCTTGAACTCAGAAAGGCTGCGACTACCAGGACTTTATATTTCCCACTACAGGCCACCAGCAGCCATTCCATGCTGTGGTTCTCAAACCCGAGCTTCACAATGCCCTGGCGGGCTTGTAACACACAGATGGCTGAGCCCACCCCAGGGTCTCTGACTCAGTGGGCGTGGGGCAGCTCCTGGGAGATGGCAGTGCCACTCGGTCGATTCCCGCATAAACAAGGCCGTCTGCCTACTCAGCCAGCATGCCAGCCTGTAATCCCAAACTGAAAACAAATTCCTGGGCATATCCCAAGCATAGGGCAAGACAGACAGAACACGCCTGCTGCCCGGAATCTGGGAAACAGCGAGACGGTCGGCCTCCGGCGGGCGAGCGAGACAAAGTCCTGGCAGAGTTGCTGACGTGGCGTCTGCGTGGAGCTCAGGAGAACCTCACAATGTGAAATCCCTCTACAACAGAGCTCCAGCTCTGGCTGCAAACTAAGCAAAGAAACCAGGAATCCCTCAAAATAATAAAGGTAGCTAAAAGCATGTGCCAGGCACTCTTCTATGATGTAGGAACTATCATTACCTGTTTCACAGATTAAAAAACTGAGGCAGGGAGCAATTAAGTAACTTGGTCAAGGTCACAGGCCAGTTAGGGATAGAACCAGGACCCAGCTTCAGTCACTGTCGCTGCAGGCTGAGCTGTGAATGGCCAATCCCTGCAGCCTGGTGAGTTCACAACACCAACTGCCTGGGAAGTGAGTACAAAGGAGAGGTGGCTACGATGAAGAGGCTTGTTTGGAAGTCTGTTTAAAAAGCCATTTGGTCCCCAGGGCCCCTTCCACTCTACACATCCAGGCTGTAGCTTTTTGCCCACCTGGTAGAAGACAGGATATTTTTGTTCTGGAGAAAGTAGGATGAAGGTGTTCACACTGGGAGATAGCAGGTAGAAGTAAGGGTGAGGCCACCTCAGAAAAATAGGGGGTTAGCAGGTACTTACAACAAGCACATGGTGAAGACTTCCTGCTGCTGCCCACTTGCACACTCTCCTTCCAAGAATGCTGGCGGCCAGGCCCATTCCTTCCAGTCTGGACAATGTTGGGTCCTTCTCTGGGAACTGACCAGACCTGACAGGTCACCCTATGATGGGGCTGACCATTGATGTGTGCTACCCCCTGCAGTGCCCCTGTAGACGCAGACAGAGAGCAGAACTGTCTGGGGAAACTCTCCAATGTGAAATACAGTGTTTTTGCCCATTTGTGCTGCTATAACAGAATGCCTGAGACTGGATAATTTATAATGAACAGAAATTTAGTTGCCTCATGGTTCTAGAGGCTGGGAAGTCCAAGAGTGCATTGGAACACGCTGGAAGGCAGGACATGGTAAGAGAGAGCAGGAGGTTGAACTCACAGCCTCAAGGCCTTCGATAATCAGCAATAACCTGTTCATGAGGGGGGAGCCCCTACAACCTAACACCTCTCATTAGGCCCCACCTCCCAACACTGTTGCATTGGGGATTGAGTTTCCTACACATGCTTTCCGGGGGACACATTCACACCATAGCAGGGATCAAAACAAAGGGGTGGAGAAAGCAACTTGTAGGAAACAGACTATGCAGAGAGAAGAAAACACACAAAAAATACTATTGAGAATACTCTCAAAGAGATAAGGTTCGCATCTGTGAAACAAGACAAGATTCCTGAAAAAAAAAGAGATGAGAGGGAGGAGGGAGTGAAAAGGAAAGAATGCTAAAAGAATAAAAAGAATCTTCTGAAAATTAAAACCTGACAGAAATAAAAACTTTGTTTCATACAAGGTTGGATAGTGATGTGGAGGAAACCTGGAATGTAAAGCGAAGATGCAAAGTGGTGGAAAGTGGGAGAGAAAAGATAAGACATTAGATGACCAGACCAGAAGGTCAATCATTCAGATTATAGGAGCTGCAGGAAGAAAAGAAAAAATAAAGAAAAGGAATAAAAAAGAGGAAAAGCAGGGGAGGAAGTAATCAATGAAATAACACAGTAAAATTCCCAGAACTAAAGCGCAGAACGTTCAGGCAGAGGTGCTGCTCAGGTGCCCAGCACACTGAATGAAAGGCCACTTGAGGATCTGGGGACAAAGAGACCGTGCCATATGGGAAAGGCCAGTGGCAAAGAGACAGAGGCAGAGGCTATGAGAGGCAGGTCACAGAGGAGCAGGAATTGGAAATGCCAGGAACTAGAACACCTTAGAGGAATGCCCACAGAATTGGAGGGAAATGATTTCTGATCTTCACTTTATATGCAGCCAAGTAGCCAATTATTAAGGGTGAAGGTAGAACCAAGGCAGTTGAAGATATTCAAAGTCTCAAAAAAGTATGTATCCCTTTATATGCAGCTGCTCTAAGATGTGCCCCCCACACCCTATAGGGCATATGAGAGGAAGGCATGTGGTCCAGAAAATGAGAGCCAACCCAAGACAGTGGGGGAGGGGACGTCCAGGATGGTGATGATGGGGATCTTAAGGTGGTCACCGCAAGAGCAGCCAGAAGGCACCAGGACGGCGCTTACAAGAAAGTCAAACTGACTATAGTGAGAGGCAATTTAGACTACTGGTCAGGGTTTGGGGGTTACATTAACAATAAGCACGAAAAACACTAAGCAAATAAAAAAGATAACCTTTAAACTCCAAGGAATATAAAGAATTGGGCAGAAAAGGAAAAATAATTGTAGTGTACCATGTAGATCAGTTCTGAGTAATATTTGCATAACCAAAATAACATAAACACTGTGCATTAATCTAGCCAAAATATGCTATAAGCATTTTGGGAAACGTGGGGGTTGGGAAGTGCATATGTGGTGTGGCTATACTGTAAATTCTAAGGAATCAATGATTCCAAAGAGTACTGAAGCTCCCTGCTGCTGGGGCATGAGAATTAGGAAAAGAGAGACCAGGAGCTGCTGTTTCTTGTAACATGTCTCGTAGAACTTACAGATGCTTCAGATGATGTATGCACAGAACATTAGCCCAGGAGTTTGTAGGTGTTAGGTACACACATAACATTAGTCCAGGTGTAGCAATAGAAGCCCCACCAGGGGAAAAATATTATTCTCCCTTAAGGCTCTGATTTTATCAGTTCTGTATCTTTGTGGACCTCCCAATAGGAACTGGCTGCAAATGTATTTCCAGATATCTAAGTGAATCGACCTGTTAGGGGAAATTTCTTCTGATTGCCTGTCTGCATGGTGAGAGTCTGCCAGGAATGACGATGGCTGGCTCCACAGCAGTTGATGCTAGTGGTTCTGCCTGCTGCTGGTCAGATATTTGTGCCACGTCTGCTGGCAGTATGGAAGTCCCCTCCAACCTCAGGGTAGGGAGAGGCTCAGTCTTAGCATTTACTAAGGCAAGAAGCACACAGCTCACTCATTTAAAATGTAACCCCCTGGAAATGCAAAACAGTGCAGTCACTTTGGAAAACAGTTTGACAGTTTCTTAAAAGGTTAAACATAGACTTAATTATCCACCTAATAATTCCACTCCTGGGAATTTGCCCACAATAAATGAAAAAAAAGTGTATCCACAAAAGACTTGTGCACAAATGTTCATAGCATCATTCATTATTCATGATAGCCAAAAAGTGGAAACAACCCAAATGTCCATCACCTGGTGAATGGGCTACTACTTAGCAATAAAAAGGAACAAACTATTGATATATGCTACAATATAGATGAACCTTAAAAATATTATGCTGAAAGAAAGAAGGCCAGACACAACAGTCCACCAATACAATGCCATTTATATGGAATGTTCAGACAAGGCAAATCTGAGGCAGAAAGCATATCAGTGAATACTTGGAGCTTCGAGGGGGCAGGATGAAAAATTGGCTGCAAATGGGCACCCTTTTGGGGTGGTGGAAACATTTTAGAACTGGGTTGTGGTGATGGTTGTACAACCCTGTATATTTACTAAAAATGATTGAGTTGTACACTTTGAACTGGTAAATTTTATAGCATGCCTGAAAAAGGTACTTGGAAATATTTTTTAAATAAAAAATAGAAATTAAGATGTCACTTTGTATAAAATCATTTCCATTGTGATTCTCCCAGCGATATCAGGGGTTAGGACTTGAAATCATATGTTGTTCATATAAGATGTTACATCAAGTCAGCTGCCCTGCACCTTGCTAACAGCACAGTTATTTGGGGTGAAATGGGATGATATGGGGGGGGAAGAGATCTAGAAAAATAAAGGATTTGCAGTTTTAGCAAAAGTGAGAATTGTTGACAGTTTTCAAAATGGAACGTCCTATGCTTTGAGGTTTCTTTGAAGGAGTTGTGCCCATGACGTCAAATTTTGCAGTAAAAGCTTTCCCTTAGGGCACTTCTCAGCAGTGAAGGTTAGTCCAGGGTGGTGTTACTGACTCCCATCTGGAGAGAGCCTTGGAGTCTACAAGTGTGGAATGATAATCACAAAGGCGTCAAGTTGAGAGAATAATTCACACAATAACTAACAAAAATTGGTGCCTAATATTAATCTATGATCTACTATGTAAACTCATTTTTAGAATTTTGTTTAATAATTTGTGTGTGAACTTCTTAGAATTGCAGGTTTTACTGATTCTGTTTGGCTTTCCTAGCAGCTTTTATCAAAGCAGAAAGGCACAATATGTTTAAAGAGTCAGGACAGATTTAGAAGGAGTATGACTGCATTTAGCTTTGCCTGAGATCTCTCTTTCAAGGACAGAGAATAGCGGGTTGATAATAATCTGAATTCTATAGTAATCTGTAATGCTATCTGTGAATAATATAATAATATATCAGTGACATATAATGATCTGTAATACTATAGTAATCTATAATGCTATATGTGAATAATAATACATGAGTGATAGATAATCATTTATAATACTATACATGAACATTTTCCTACCCGGAGCGTACAGGGTACCATTTAATAATATTTAGTTGTGATTATAGTTTTGGCTTATATTTCCCTCCCTGAATCAGACACTTGCTCTAGGACTGTGTTTCAGGAGGAAATAGCCTTTCAATCCAAACTTTCCAAATGGTGGTTTAGAACAACAATTACTTGATATTACCTAGCATTCAGACTGCCTATAATGGTTGTGTTAGGCGACAGGGACATAGAACACATAGGTCTGTGTGATTGGCTTGGTATTGTCAGGGTAGACTAGGTTATACCATGGTAACAAAAGACCCCAGCATCACCATGGCTCACTTACTGTCTCTCACACATTCATCCCCGGTCAGATGGGGCTTTGTTCCCTACTGTCTACTCTTAGGGACTCGGCACACAAAACAGCCTCTGTCTGGGACTTTGTGCATACAATCACGTGCAGAAGGAAGAGTGCTAGCAATGCTCATGCAGCCCTTCAAGTCTCCGCAAGAAGTGACATGAATCACTGTTGCTCACATTTCAGTGGCCAGAGCAAGTCACATGGCAGTGCTTGAGTTCAGCAGGGTGGACCTGCAGAGTCCTCCTGGGGAGAAGGGAGCAATGGTTGGCGAGCGGTAACACAGCGTTCCACAGCCACCCTGGTCCACTCACTAGGCTGCACTAGCCTCCCTGCATCTTCGGCATCTCAACTCTGCCTGGCATGCGTAACCTGCTAACTCATATCTCAAGGGAGACTAACACAAGGGATGGCTGGATGAATGAATGAAGAAGAAGAAGTACTAAAGTCATATAGTCTGGGGCTTGACTAGAGAAAGGCCCAGAGCCTTTGCCAGGAAGGAATGCCACTTACCATGCTCAAGAGCAGCAGGGCCTGCCCACCGCCCCGTGACTGAGTGAGAAGGTAAGTGTGGAACCGGCAATCGTGAGATCACGTGCTATGAAAGGGAAGAACAGGGCATCTGGGATCACTGGAAGGGACACCTAAAATATAGACATATATAAAGAAGAAAATTAAAACACGGTTAACATTGTCTGCTCTTTCATTCTTTGTATTTTTCCACATAAATAAAATCATGTTGTTTTATCTCCTACTTCTTTCATTTAATTATACTGTCAACATCTGTCCTTACCAATGGATATTCTTTTACACAAGCAAAGCTCTTAACCTAGGTTCCACGGAACTCAAATGAGGAGAAAAATGAGTCATTAATTGTACTTTAGCATTTCAATAACATATGAATGCAGCCAACAGCCATGGTAGCCGATTATCGCAGTGCAATACTACATATGTTTTAAAATGTCATTTATGTTTCTCACTGTTTGAAAATTACAGTAGTAATAACTACCACCACTATATCTGTACAGCTTATGAATTAATAAAGACACGTCTATATTAGCATACGACATATGTGTTTTCAAAATATTGGTAATTGCATTTCAGTCTACAGTCAGGCTTCCATGTCCATAGGTTCTGCATCTGTGGATTCTATCAGCTGCAGATCGAATATATAGTATTTGAGGGATGCGGAACCCTTGGATATGGAGGGCTAACTCTTTACAGCTCTGGTTTAGCAGGGCAGACTGTGGGACCTGAGCATCCCCTACTTTTGGTATCCACAAGGTGGTCCTGGAACCAATCCCCTGTGGACACTGGTGGATGACAGTAATTGGTCGTCTTTGTAATTCTATGAATTTTATCTTGTGCATTGAAAAATATTATTCTGTCCAAGTATATGCTATCTAAAAGAGACTCACTTTAGATCTAAGGATGCATGTAGGTTGGAAGTGAAAGGGTTGAAAAAGATATTCCATCCAAATAGTAATCAAAAGAGCAGGTATGGCTATATTAATAGCAGACAAACTTTAAGTCAAAAACCTGTTACAAGAGACAAAGAAGGATATTCTATAATGATAAAAGGGTCAATCCCCCAAGAAGATATAATAATTATAAACATAAGCGCACAAACGTCAGAACTCCTAAATAAACAAAGCAAACATTGACAGAATTGAAGGGAGAAATAGACAGCTCTACAACAACAATAGGCGACTTCAATACTCCACTTTAAATAAGGGATAGAACTATACAGAAGATTAATAAGGAAAGAAAGGATTTGAACAACGTTACAGACTAATTGGACCTAACAAATATAGAACACTTCACTCAACAATAAGAGAGTACATATTTTTTCAAGTGCACACATGGGACGTTGTCCAGGATAAACAATATGTAAGACCACAAAATGACTCAATAAATTTTAAAAGATTGAAATCATATAAAGTATATTTTCCAATTATAATAGAATATAATTAGAAATTAATAGTAGAAGGAAAACTGAAAAATTCACAGATATATAGGACTTAAATAGGGCACTCTTAAACAACCAATGGGTCAAAGAAGATATTGCAAGGGAAATAAGAAAATATCTTGAGACAAATAAAAGTGAAAACACAGCATACCAAAATTTATGAGGTGCAGCAAAAACTAAGAAATTTATAGCTGTAAATGATTATGTTAAAAAAGAAGAAAGGCAATTATGCAAGAGAAAGAAATAAAAGGCATTAAAATTGGAAAGAAGTTAAATTATTCCTGTTTGCAGATGACATAATCTTATATATAGAAAACCCTAAAGACTCCACTAAAAAACTATTAGAATTAATAAACAAATTCAGCAAAGTTGCAGGATACAAAATCAACATACAAAAATCAGTAACATTTCTATACACTAATAACAAACTATCTGAAAAATAAATTAAGAAAATAATTCCATTTACAATAGCTACAAAAAAACACTTAGGAATAAATTTTGCCAAGGAGGCAAAAGATCTCTACATTGAAAACTAGAAAACATTGATGAAAAAATTGAAGAATACACAAATAAATGAAAAGATATTCCATGCTCATGGGTTGGAAAAATAATATTGTTAAAATGTTCATACTACCCAAATCTTAAAATTCAATGCAATCTCTTTGAAAATACCAACAGCATGCCTCACAGAAATATAAAAAAAAATCCTAAAATTTGTATGGAACCACAAAAGACCCCAGATAAAGCCATCCTGAGCAAAAGAACAAAGCTGGAGGCACCACACTACCAAACTTCAAAATATACTACAAAGCTACAGTAAACAAAACAGTATGGTACTGGCATAAAAAATAGACACATAGACAAATGGAATAGAATACATAACACAGAAATAAATTCACATACAGCCAAAGGATTTTTGACAAAGGTACCAAGAACATACAATGGACAAAGAATAGTCTCTTCAATAAGTGGTGCTGAGAAAACTGGATATCTACATACAGAAGAATGAAGTGAGACCCCTATCTCTCACCACACTAAAAAATCAACTAAAAGTGGACTTAAATGTTAGACCCAAACCCATAAAACTACTGGAAAAAAATAGGGGAAATACTTCATTACATTAGTTTGGGCAAGAATTTTTTTGCCCAAGACCTCAAAAGCACAGGCAACAAAAGCAAAAATAAAAAATGAGATTACATCAAACTAAAAAGCTTCCGCACAGGAAAGGAAACAATCAACAAAGTGAAAATACAACCTACAGAATGGGAGGAAATATTTGCAAACTATGCATATGACATGTGGTTAATATCCAGACTTTATGAGGAGCTCAGACAACTCAGGAGCAAACAAATAATCTGATTTAAAAATGGACAAAGACCTTAATAGACATTTCTCAAAACAAGATATACAAATGGCCAAGTATGAAAAAATGCTGAACATCACTAATCATGCAGAAAATGTAAATCAAAGTCACAATGAGATAATACCTTACTCTAATTAGAATGGCTATTATCAAAAAGACAAAAAAAATCACAAATATTGGTGCAGATATGGAGAAAGGCGAACTCTTATACAGTGTTGGTGGGAATGTAAATCAGTACAGCCATTACGAAAACAGTATGGAGGTTCCTCAAAAAATTAAAAATAGAACTATCATATGATTCACCAATCCAACTACTGGATACATATCCAGAGAAAATGAAATTAGTATGTTGAAGATATATCTGTACTTCCATTCCAGCAGTATTCACAGTAACCAAGATATGGAACCAATCTGTATCTGTCAAGAAATGAATGAATAAAGAAAATGTGGTACATAAACACAAAGGAATACTACTGAGCCATAAAAAGATAAAATGTTGTCATTTGCAGGAACATGGATGAACCTGGAGGACATTTATATTAAGTGAAATAAGCCAGGCACAAAAAGACAATACCACATGATCTCATTCATATGTGGAATCTAAAAAAATTGTTCTCGTTGAAGTAGAGAGTAGAATAGTGGTCACCAGAGTCCAGGGAGGGTAGAGAGAGAGTTTGGCCAATGGGTACCAAACTGAAGTTAGGAGGAATGGGTTCTGCTATTCTATTGCACAGTAGGGTGGCTGTGGTTAATAATATCAGATTGTATATTTTAAAATAGCTAACAGAGAGAATTTGTAATGTTCTCACCACAAAGAAATTATAAATATATGAGGTGATAGATATGCTAATTACTCTGATTTGATTTTACATGATGTATACATATATCAAAATATCACACTGTATCCCATAAATATATACAATTATTATGTGTCAAGTAAAACAAAATTAAAAAACATTATCACAATTTAAAAACACAAAAAAAATATTTTGTAAATCAACAATCTAATACTTACACCTTGAGGAACTAGAAAAAGAAGAAAAAACTAAACCCAAAGCTGGCAGAAGAAAAACAAAAATAGAGGACAGCAGAAAAATAATTTTAAAAATTAATAAAACTAAGAAGTTCATTCTTCAAAAAATTTAACAAAACAGATAAACTTTTAGCTACATTGACTAAGAAAAAAAGAGAAGACTAAAAGTCAGAAATAAAAGAGATTACAACCAAATTTACAGAAATTGAAAGGATTATACACCAACTGATGTACAATTATACAACAACAAATTGGACAACCTATATGAAATTGATAAATTCCGACATACAACTTGCCTATACTGAATCATAAGGTAATAGGAAATCTACATCTGAACAGATCTATAACTAGTAATAAGACTGAATCAGTAACCAAAATTCTCCTAAAAAAGAAAGGCGCAGGACCAGATGGCTTCCCTGGTGAAGTCTACCAAACATCTAAAAAAGAATTAGCACCAATCCTCCTAAAAGTCTTCCAAAAAATTTAGGAGGAGAGAATACTTTCAAACTCATTCTATGAGGCCAGCATTGCCCTGATACTAAAGCCAAAGACACTACAAGAAAAGGAAACTACAAATAAATATCCCTGACAAATACTGATAGAAAAATTCTCAACAAAATACTAACAAACAGAAATCAATAGCACTTTAAAGGTTTATACACCATGACCAAACAGGATACATTTCTAGAATGCAGGCAAGGCTCAACCTATGAAAATCAATTAATGTAACATATCACATTAACAGAATGAGAGGGAAAAAAAACCCTACATGTTCATCTCAACTGATGCATAAAATGCATTTGACAAAATTCAATATCCTTTCATGATTAAAAAAGAACACTCAAAAAATTAGAAATAGAAGGAAACTCTGTCAAAAAAATAAAGAAAAAAAAAACAGATTAGGAACAGAGGGAAACTATCTCAAGGTAATAAAGACCATATATGAAAAGCCCACACCTAACATCATATTCAATGGTGAAAGTTTGAAAGTTTTTTCTCTAAGATCAGAAACAATACAAGGATGCCTGCTTTCACCACTTCAGTTCAATATAGTACTAGAAGTCCTAGCCAGAGCAATTAGGCAAGAAAAAAAAAGGTATACACACAGGAAAGGAAGTAGTAAAATTATCTCTGTTTGCAGAGGATATGATCTTATACGTGGAAAACCTTAAAGATTACATAAACACTACACATACACCTATTAGAATTAATAAGCAAATTCAGAAAAGTTGCAGTATACAAAATCAACACTCAAAAATCAGTTGCATTTCTGTACATTAACAATCAAAAAAAGAAATTAAGAAAATAATTTCATTTACAACAATGTGAAAAATAATAAAATACTTGGGAGTAAACTTAACCAAAAAGGTAAGAGACTTGTACATTGACAACTACAAAGTGTTCCTGAAAGAAATCAAAGAAGACACAAATAAATGGTAAGACATCTTGTGTACATGGATTGGAAGATTTAATATTGCTAAAATGTCAATACTACCCAATGTAATCTACAGATTTAATGCAATCTCTATCAAAGTCAATGGTGCTTCTGTTTTGTTGCAGAAATAGAAAAATCCATCCTAAAATTCATGTGGAATATCAAGAGACCTGATAGCCAAAACACTCTTGAAAAAGAAGAACAAAGTTAGAGATATCATACTTTCTGGTTTCAAAATGCATTACAAATCTACAGTAATCAAAACAGTGTGATACTGGCATGAAGACTGATATAGACCAATGAAACAGAATATAAAGCTTAGACATATACCCTCACATATATGGTCAAATGATTTTCAACAAGGGTGCTGAGACCATTCAATGAGGAAAAGATAGTCATTTCAACAAATGGTGCATGGAAAACTAGATATCCACATGCAAAAGAATCAACTTGGACACTTACCCTAAACCAAATATAGTCTACTGCCAAACCACTCTGAATGCACCTGATTTCATCTGATCTCAGAAGCTAAGTAGGGTTGATACTGGTTAGTACTTGGATGGGAGACCTTAAACCAAATACAAAAATAACTCAAAACTGATCAAAGACCTAAACATAAAACCTAAAACTATAAAGCTCTTAGAAGAAAACATAGGAGAAAAACTTAATGGCATTTCATTTGGCAACGATTTCCTGAACATGACACCAAAAGCACAGATAACACAAGAAAAATAAACAAATTGTACTATATCTAAATTAGAAACTTTTGTGCATCGAAGGACACAATCAACACAGTAAAAGGACAATCTATGGAATGGGAGAAAATATTTGCAAATGATACATCTGAAAGGGATACTCTTACAACTCTACAACATCAAAAACAACCAACCTGATTTAAAAATGGGGAAAGGACTTGAAAAGATATTTTTCCAAAGATATACAAATGTCCAAAAAGCACATGAAAAGACATTCAACATCACTAGTGTTTAGGAAAAATGCAAATCAAAACTACAATGAAATATCACCTCACACCCATTAGGATGGCTACCATTAAAAAAGAAGCTCAGAAAATATGCATTGGCAAGGATGTATAGAAACCGGAATCTTCATTGGTGGGAAGGTAGAATTGTGCAGCCTACGGAAAACATGGCAATTCCTCCTAAAATTAAACATGGAATTACCACATGACCCAGCAATTCCCTTCCTCAGTAAATACCCAAAGGAATTGAAAGCAGGAACTAGAGACGATATTTGCACATCCACCTTCACAGCAGCATTATTCCCAGTTACCAAACGGTGGAAGCAACCCACGTACCCATCAGTGGAGGAATGGATAAACAAAATGATCAAAATACACATTCTGCTCCCTTTGGATGCCCGTGTTGTTTCCCTGCAGGAGGAGGACGTGCTGGCCCAGGGAACCCCATGCTGGTGGATGTGATCCGAGAGTCTTCTTCCTTCCCTCCCATCAGGCACTGTGCCATTTGTGGGGAAACCGCGCAGCCTGCCTCCCAAAAGGGAGCCTGGGTGCACGTTGGGAGATCAGCGAGGGCCCTGCAGCAGGTGGGTGTCTGCATCGGGTTTCATAGCAGCGCACAGGGAATGGGGAGGACACGACTGTGCTGGTGGGGGTGAGGTCCTGCCCAGCAGGGGCCGCAAGAGGATGTGACCAGAAGGTCACCGGATCAGAAGCGAAACAAGCTGTGAGCCAAACATTGAGTAGCAGGGGCGCTGGGACAAGTGTGGGGAGGGGGCTGGAGAACCCCTCAGGTGTAGCTAAGGGCCTGAACCATCACCATCCTTGAGCTTATGCAGGGCACATGATGAAAGCAATAAGAAGGCTTCTTACATGAATAAATCAAGTTGTTTTTTAAAAAAAACTTTGGGGTCACAATGTATGTAATGTACAGTTTGGTGCTTTGCCCCTTTACTCAAGCCAAATGTTAGGATGGTATAGTGCCATAGTCTAGTCCTCTTTATGCAAATTTAATATAAGAAGTCAGCTCTAAAAATGCTTTTCTGAAAGAATCTCATGTTACAAATAGGATTTCTTAAAAATGGAGAGTGTTAGATAATGCCACCTTTACAGTGGAGAAATCTGGTGGGCACATCTTTGAGTGAAAGCTCGAACTTCACTTTCCCAATACTGGATCAAACGGCTACGTTGAGATGCTCTGAGAAGGACACGGAACCCTTGCTCTTGGAAACGCACAGGGAAGGAGTCGGGGTGAAGCGGGATGGTGTCTACAGCACACTTTCAAAGGGTTCAAAAATGTGCTCAGAGAGCGAGCAAGAGAGCAGGCCAATCTGCAGAATGTGGACAACTGAGTCTAGGTGAAGGGCACATTTGCTCACTGATTGTTCTTCCAGGTCTTCTCTAGGTTTGAAATGTTCCAAATGGAGACTCGAGGGGACGGGGATAGAGAATGCTGCAGGGAGATGAGGCCCCTGATGAGGTAGGATGGCCCAGCAGGCTCTGATTTGGAGACTGTGCCCTGACAGGGTGTGCAGACCAAGTGCTCCGCAAGCTGATGACACACAACCCCTTCTGTCTGTCCAGTCACTGTCCTGAAGCAACTCCATCTGGGCACAGACATCTCCCAGGGGTTCTTTCTGCCTCCAGCCCGTTCTCCATCCTACTTCCTTTTCTTGCTGTCTGCCATGAGGCCCACAGGGGCATTTTGTACGTAAAGCTCCTGACAAATGCTTCGGACTGATCACCCTGAAGTCTTGTTCTTCTTTCTTTGGAATTCTAACTAGCTGCATCTCAGGTCAGTTTGGGGCAGTCCCTTGCAGGAATTCCCCTTCCCCTGCTTTTGGAGGGGCTCCAGCGGGGACTCGCCCAGACAGAACGCACACACACTAACACACAGACCCTGCTGGTTCTTTGTCTCTGGAAATCCCTGCCTGATACAGCCACCATGTTCCCCCAACACTCTAACTCGGGGGTGCACTCTGTTCTGCGGCACTAGAGAGAAACCCTGAAACAACTATTTTTCAAAAGAATTGCACGCAGACATGTAGCCTATAGTCAGGAAACCAAACTCTGCATCCAGGTTAACTGGAAATGTAGATGCGAGTGATTAACTTCCTCTGTGGTCTTCCTAAAATGGCAAAGGTGGTATATTTTGAAGGGTCAAAGCCCTGAGGTGGTGGGACACTGAATTTCCCGTGGGAGGACTGGAGACTTCCCGGGTAAAGCATCCTGTGTAGCCTCATTTCGTCCATGCAGCAGGGTCACCATGATCCCAGAGGTCGGTCACTTACCACTGGCGTGGGCAGCACCTCCTGCTGCATCGTCTGCCGCAGAGGCCCTGTGTTTGCAGGCTGTGCAGCCATCCCCAACCACGACATTGCAGAACAACTCCCACTGGCTCCCTTCCTGAAGGGCTGTCTCCCTAGCAACTCACTACCCATGCCTGCCATAAACCCAAACGCGATGGCCAGCAGCGATGCAGACAGAAAAGCCACTGCAGGAGCCTGACGGAAGGTCCAGCCACTCTCCTCCTGCCTGTCAAGGCTGTGGGGGGCTTGCCAAGATGTGACAAATACGCTGGGCTGGTGGAAACCGAAGTCTGCCACAACAGCCAGCAGATGTGGCGACCGTGTTACTGGCAGCCCTCGAGGGAGGAACAGCACAACTCCAGTAGATGAACGGAATGCAAGTAGAATAAGCACCCAAAGGCTCAAGAAATCCTGGTGCAGGCAGCATTACATTTCATGTGAAATGTCCTATCTATTTTAAGCACCTCCCCATTGTTTCCTCTGGATGCAAATTATTGCCCCTAACTTTCCTTTGGCAGGGAGGTGTCACAGGAAGCATCCAGAACAGAAAGAGAGGCAGACAGGCTTCAAGCTCTTTGCTGAGCAGTGGTGTCCTGCAGGGCCACAGTACTGGGATCCTGGCTGGCGGGTTTTGCCCCTTTCCTGATTTAGAATCTCCCCTACTCTCAAACAGATGACACAGCTGCAATGCTTCTCAACTTCTCATAAATCTAGGTTGGCAAAAGCTAGAATGAGTGGGTCCAGCGAACGATGCCTGTTGTTCGAGGAAAGCAGAGTTGACAGCTGTTTGTTCTGTTTGAGTAACTTCATTCCTCCCAGCTATGCAAATATGTATCATTAGATATTGGATTGTCTCAGTCCATTCAGGCTGCTATACCAAAATACCATAAACTGAGTGGCTCATAAACAATAGAAATTTATTTCTTCCAATTCTGGAGCCTGGAAGTCCAAGATCAAGGTGCCAGCAGACCCGGTGTCCAGTGAGGGCCCACTCCCTTGTTTATAAATGGCACCTCCTCTCTGGGTCCTCACATGGTCGAAGGGAAGCACTTTGGTTTCTTCATCCTATAAGGTATGAATTCCGTCATGAAGCTCCACCCTTGTGACCTCAGACTTCCCAAAGGCCCCACCTCCTACTACCGTGACACTGGGATTGGGATTCCGACATACAAATTTGGAGGGGACACGAACGCCCATTCCACAGCACAGATGCGGAGCTAAGGGTTTAGAAGGGTAATCTCCCTTAATCCCCATGGCAGGCCCATAGGAATTATTATCCCCATTTACGGATGAGGAAATAGAAAAGTGTAAAAGCATAGATAGCTGGCTTTGCGCAGCGGCAGTATCGTAGCCAAGGAGGTTTACCCGGGGCACGGGTATTGCTAATTGAAAACTTTTCTCAATGCCCTGCCATGATGACTTGAAATATAGTTGGCACTGGTAATTTTTGACAGTCTCTATGGAGATTGAATTTAAAAAAAAAGAAAAAAGTAAGAAAGAATGAAAAAAAACACAGATAGCTAAGGCCTCACAGCTCTAAGTAGTGGCAATTCCAACGCATGTATATTCAACTCCAGACTCAATTCTCTTAAACCCCTTCCAGCCTGTCTCATCAACAACCCCAGAGTGAGGGAGATCTTCCCAGCCGGCTTACAAACCGTGACTGGAGATTCTTTGGCATTGTTTGGCATCACATCACAGGAAAGATTCTGGGACCACCTGGAGTATTAGGGCTCCAGGTTGTAATTATTTACATCATCCAGGACAAAGTGTCCTATTGTCGAAGATTTGCAAGGATTAAGATTTCCAAAGATTCCATAACTTCTCTTGTGACCTAAGGAAGCACGGTCAAGAAATTTTTCCTATAAAATTTGTATTGCCAATTTAAATATACAACAATAGAAATTCACTTAAAAATTGTAGTATATTCATATGCAATAGTATTACGCAATCTCTAAAAATTATGACATACATTATTTTAATATATTTTGGTAAATAAAAAGCATGTCACAGAGCATTATATACTCTGATCTCAAATATTTAAAGTGGTATACATACCTAGACATGTATATATTAATATAATATCTATTATAGATATATGAAGTTCATACAAAATATTAATATATTTTTGCTACATAGAAAACAACCTTGTTACAAAACACAAACTATGTTCCTGAGTATGTAGAATAGTTCTATGGCATATATGTGTTGAGAGAGACAGTCCTGCGTGAGTCCCTCACACTCCTAAATACCTTCAAGTGTACCAAGAAGGGGAGGCCCTGACCGCTCTTGGCCCAGGCAGGCTCATGTTTGCAGCAAGCACCACCGAGGGACGAGAGAAGTCCCCTCTGGGACAAAGAGCAGGCTTGCTTACTTCTTGTTAGAAAAGCAGCAGATTCTCCCAGGTTGGCATTCCTCTCCTGTAGCATCACTCACTGCCTTTGCAAATGTCATCTGGGCACTCTGCATCAGCCCCATGGGACTGGGGACAAGAGGAACTGATAAAAACATGCTGACGGTCAGCCTGCTTGCTGTGCTGTAATAATGTTGTTTGTCTCTGAACCAGGGTCTTGTATCTTCTGTCGGACAGGATCCATGAAAGACTAACAGGGGTAAAATCAAACACCAGGCCCAACTATCTACTTATATATAATTATGAATTGTGGGTATATGTATATAAACAGATATAGTAATCTCCAGATGATGGGGTCACAAGTGATCTTTTTTTTTGTCTTATGCTCATTTTCCACATTTTTATAATTAACATGTATTATTTGTAATCAGAAACAAAGCAATACATGTACTTTTTTTTCTTGTATTTTTCCGCCCCCCAATACATGTACTTTTAAAAATATGTAGAGTGATTTCAACTATATAACAAATTCATCTAATGCATCTCACTATTTTCTACATTTATGCCTCACTCTTCATTTAACCAGCATTGTCTCTGGTGGCTGAGGACATGGTGGTAACTAAGGTGACATGGATCTATCTCATGAAATCCCCTGGAACCTCATAGATTGCCCAGCCATTCTGAGCTGAGCTGGTCATGGCAAACTACTGTCCCAGGACAGAGTCGCTGGAAAATCACCTGAAAAAGTTAACATAACACATATAACATAACACGTAACATATAAAAATAGTATTTCTTTAGTGGGCACTGTAATTACTTTTTGCATAATCAAAAATACAAACTTTCAACAAATTTTGTT
Source organism: Lemur catta (assembly GCF_020740605.2). Lineage (NCBI taxonomy): Eukaryota > Metazoa > Chordata > Mammalia > Primates > Lemuridae > Lemur > Lemur catta. The sequence continues at coordinate 87,125,301 of NC_059137.1, forward strand.
TAAAGATCTAGCTGGCTTTTATTAGAAATTCATGAGTCAGGCAGTGTCCCAGCCAAAGATTTAGAAAGGCAATTGCTCTGATGGGCTGAGCAGAGGAGATGAGCTTTATAGGCAGAAAAATGCCAAAGAAAACAGAAACAAGGAACAAAAGCGGATTGGTCATTACAAAGTTACCTCCCTAGAGGGTTGAAACAGAGGGGGCTTCCTTATCTTGCTGGTTCAGGCATACTGGGCCCATTCTGGGTGTGACTTCATTTTGGTTTGGTCTGGTCTGTCTGGGCCTCACCCAGGAACTCGGGCCAAAACAATGGCCTCCCAGAATTTTTATCTAACACCACAGAGTACCATCTTCTCGAGTTAAGAACTAGCCTTTCTGTGTGTCAAATTAGCTGCACTGTTTGTGGTTTGATTTTTCTTCTTCGCTAAACAACCCAGCATTTTTTTACTTTGTATGTTATTAATAAATACATGTCTCCTAAATGGTGATCTTACCGCAATCATTAAACTAAAATGAAGAACAATGCAAAAATCTAAAATAAAGACTTCAAGGAAGGATGCCAAAGTCTTGATGGTGGTTATAGCTCAGGCGTAAGATTTCTGGGCAATTCTTATATTTTTCTTTATACTTTTATATAACTGCTAAAAGTTCTACCAGGAAGACATCTATACTTTTTATCAGAATAAAAGACTACTTTTTAAAATAAAAATCAAGTCCTCGCTACAAAAAATTAGAAGCAATTCACTAAATGCCATTTCACTATTCTTTTAGTTCTGATTCAGATAAGCACCTGTTTTCTAAATATAAGCAAACTCTCTCACAGCAGCCCTAGAATTTCCGAGACGGTCAGGAGCTCGGAAGGCCAGTACTAGCTACAGCACTGATGCAGCCCACCTGCACACTGGGACAAATGGGATCAACCAAAAAAGGTGATAATTCATTTTAAAGAGTATTTAAACAAAAGCACAAATTGTATAGTTTTTCAATTAACACAAAATCATGTCAAATCTTTGATGAACCTGTCATAAAAAAACAGTATCACACACCTCCTTTCTGTCTTGTACATACATAACCAGACCCTGCCACAAGATTTTTGTATCTGGGTAAACATTTAAATGCACACGATTCTCTGTATTCTGGGAAAAATAATTGGCCAACAAATGGTTCCCAAATACTCTTTTCACAAAACACATTATGATTTAGATTTTAAATAGTAAGCATTTGAGCTAAACTCTTTGGATGCAAAACACACTTCAAAAAAGAAAATTAAAAAAAAAGTCATGGTGCATTCATTTCTGAAACACACTGAGAACCACTGTAATTATTTCAATGAGAAATTCCTGCAAACTCCTCCTGCCTCCTCTCACTTGCTTCCTCTCAGGGAGTCACAATGTGTTTCCATGGCAACTCTGTTGCTAAGGGGAACCCCGTAAGTACATCAGCATGTTATCTGCAGCTTTGAGATGGTGTTTGTTTGCCGGAGAGCGGGGTTGGCTGGAATATTAAGATTTAATTTAGTGCTATTTTCTTCCACCTACTCACAATGAATTCACCAGAAACTGTTAGAAGTTGTCCTTGCAGGCAGAACTATGGAAACTTCCTAGGTTATCCTCTGGGCTTTTATGCCATTTTGATCATATCAATCTTCCTTTTAGAGCCTTTCACCATTCTCCTATGACTTAAATACTAGAATTGTATGACAAAACAATAATAGCAATTAGAAACATTACTAAATTGCCACAAGAGACTGGTTTTGTTGCATGTTTATAAATGGCAAGTATAAACCAAACGTAAGTTGTCAGAAATAAATAGCATTTTGAATCATTAATCTGGAAGATATTAAACAGTAAATGTTTAGAAAGCCCCAAATCAAACAAATCAAAATATTTTTGAAATCTCCCCTTCAATGTCTCTGAAATCATATTCTGGCAAACAGATTGTAACATTTCATCAGAAATTCTGATTGGAATCCAGAATCTTCCACCAAGCCAGCTTTCATTGACTGTTTTATCTATTGGGGACAAGTTTTATTATTGTAAGAGATAATTCCTTAAAGTGGCCCATTTCCTGATTCTATTTTCTTCAGCTCCTGATTCTGAATGGTGAGAAAAGGCCCTCCCAGAGGTCCCAACGTGGCTGTCCTTGGTCAAAAAAAAGTTAAGGAAAAAACAGCAAAATTCAGGGCGAGCGTGTGGCGTCAGGAGACAGGCAAGCCCACCCTGCTGCCTGGGGCACTCATTGCCCCGAATGGCCATGAGGAAGCCAGTCTCCAGCACTGCAGCCACATGCGTGGTGACAGCAGGAAGATAGCAGCCAGAGGCAATCCTCAAGCCTTGGCAGGCCTCCCCGCGGTGAAAGCTGAGAGGCCAGGCTGCGGAGATGCCAGCAGAGGTGGCTGCAAATGGCTGGGGCAAGCCTGAGCCACTGCTGAGGGAATGACAGGACAGTGTAGGTATGGGGCCTCATCCGGCCCACAATGGACATCCCTCTTGGGGGTTTCGCTCGTCCCCACCTCCTTCCCAGCGCTTTGGGACCCATTTCTGCACTGTCAACACTGGCTGGGACAAGGGAAGGTTTGGAGAAGCAAAGAGAGCTAACTTGTCAGGCATTTGCCCATAGGGTGACCAACCATTCCTGAACCCCGGGGGCCCTGATTCCCCTGGAGGTGCTTCTGATCTTCATGCTGGTGAATGAATATGCACCCAGTAGAGTTGACGATTTTGTCATCGGTCCTGAGTGTCCCTGTCCCTCTCAGCTAAGTCTCAGATATCCTTGTGCAGTCAGCCGTCAGTTTCGCTCAGAAACATTATCTCAAGCTTCAGATTCAAGTTGATTCACAGACATCTACAAAATGAAAAATTAATGCAGGGAGGAGTGGAAATGAATTGTCCAGGGGTTTCCCTTTTAATTCACTGGCCCTTTCATTTCACTTTAGGAAGGAAACTAGTTTTAGTTTATGCCTATGGGAAACTTGTCACACTGACAAGGCCCTGGGAGGCTAAGGGCCAAGCCTCCTTAGCTGGCATGACCATCCACTTCTGGACACCCAGAGGAGGCCCCGCACTCAGCCCCATCAACTGCCACATGTGAGCTTTGGCAAGGACAGTTGAAAATTGCCCAGTCAACTTTCGCTGCTTGTTTGAGAAAAGCAGTAAAGACCAGAGGGACGGAGTTTCACAGGAACGGGACTGAGGCTGGCCGTGTCCTGACGGGGGAGGGCTGAGAGGGAGTGTGCATGCGCCTTGGGACCTGCCCCTCCGTGGCCCTCCCTGTCCCTATGTCACCAATGTAAAAATAAAACTAAAAATAGCAGCCTCTTGCCAAGCACTGACCAACTGACCACATGGCAGGTGGCTTGTCCAGACCTTCACACACCGGCCTCACGCAGTTCTCACAGACCCGAAGGGCAGCGGTCACCCCGTCTGTGGGCTTACGGGGGCCAAGGAAGCTGCCCAAGTGTGGGACAGCTGGGGAGGGGCTGAGAGGGGACCTGGGGTGGCCCTGACACTAACTCTGACTCAGCGAACCATGGGACACCCCCTACCCACGCGACCACCCTCCTCATAACTCCACCCCAAAACACAAAGGTTAGCTGTTCAAGGACCTGCTAGCTCCCCAGTGCTGGCCCATACTGAAAAGATGACCTTCGGGATGTGCTACAGGACTCCACGTCTACCACCGTGCACAACACACAGACATGAAACCAAACCCTCACAACCACTATCCCGCTGTTCCATGTTCAGACAACCTACCCTTCCTTCCCTAAAGAGAGATGGCCCGGGGCCACGCCCACCTCCTCCATCCAGAGGTGACGTCCTGAGGCCATGCGCGAACTCTGTGTCACACACACACTCACACACAAACATGAATGCACTCACATAGACTGCTATGTTATTTTCTGGGTTCCTGCCTCTGAATAGATATAGACAGATTCAGGGGAGACACCAGGGTTGCAGAGGAAGACTTTACCCCAAAACACATGCCCAGTGTGGTACAGAGAGAACACCCAGCTCTCAGATGGAACAGACTCCAGGAAGAACTTTAGTAGGGAAATGTACAGCCTCAACCCAAATTGTTATGAGGTAAAGGCAAGTAGGTTTTTCTGAGTCTACCCCAATCTGCTTGAGGCAAAATAAATACAGCTACAATACCCTGGCCCTTTCCTATAGAGGGGTGGTGTCCTCTTGAATCTGGGCTGGCTTTGACCTGTAGAGTATGGTGAAAGTGGTGCCATGACAACTATAGGCCCAGCCCTCACGAGGACTGGCAGCTTCTCCCTTGATATCTCAGAGCCCTGAGTTGCCATCTAAGTGATCTGACCACCTGGAGGCTGCCATATTGTGGGGAAGCCCAAGCTAGCCATGTGGAGGGATTGTGTGGATAGAGAGAATAAAAGAGAGAGAGGAAAAGAGAGGCCCAGCTAACCCTCAGCCCTAAGCAATCCCAGCCGAGGCCCCGGACGTGGTGGCACAGAGATGGCTGTGCCTTACCCAAATTCCTGGCCCACAGAATCAGGAAAGATAACAATAATAAATGGTCATTTTAAGCCACTGAGTTGTATAGTAATTTGTTATGCAGTAGCACAATACTGGCACAAAATCACTGACAGCTTCTCAGGGCTCCACCCAGGCCCATCTCCACCCCCCCTCCCTGGGCAGGCTCCTCAGTCCCCACCGCGTTCAGTTCAGTTCCATCGCTGGGCTCACGGCCTTCCCGCGCAGCCCGGGCATCTCCTTCCATTTGCTTACCAGGTCCTGTCCACTTATATAGCCACGTGGATCCTCATTTACCACGTCCTAAGTTCAACTCTGATTACCGCAGTGGGCCTAATGGTGGCCCCCCAAATAAGTCCATGTCACATTCCTGGAACCTGTGAATATGCCCTTATTTGGAAAAAGGCTTTTTACAGATGTAATGAAGCTAAAAATCTTGAGATAAAGAGATCATCCTGGGTTATCCAGTGGGTCCTAAATCCGATGGCAAATGTCCTTATAAGAGACACAGAGGAGAGGCGTAGAAAGAAGAGCAGGAGGCCACATGGAGATGAACGCTGGGACTGTGGTGCTCTGGCCAGTCCAGGGGTGGCTGCACCAGCCGCCGGAAGGGGCAAAGAACAGTTCTCCCCACAGAACCTGTCGAGGGGGTACAGTCAGGCTGACACCCTGATTCGGACTTCTGGCCCCTAGAAGTGTGAGGGGCCAGTGTGACCTGTATTAGTCATGGCAGCCCCAGGAAACTGGTACAATTAGCCTCTGGGGTCACCAGCAGCACAGAGGGGTTCCGGGTGAGAACAACAGGAACGGCGGTGAATGGGCCGCAGGCTGCAAAGCCAGCCAGGCCAGCACAGGAGCCCTGGTGCGAACATACCGTCCCCATCGGGCACTCCCTGTGCCAGGCCATCTGGCCAGCCTCCGGACAGCTGTCCACGCAGGTCCCAGGATTGCACCCCACATTACTCCCCTGGGGGCTTGCTCAGCCCACCGTCCGGTCGGGAGCCAGGGGTGCTGCTGGCTTGCTTCTGACATGGGAACCTGGCCCTGTCCCCACCCATACCAAGTTCCCCACTGAACAGGGTGTCCTCCAGCTCGGGTGTTCACTGCCCCTCTCAAGCGGCTGGGCCCCTCAATCTCACCGACCCGTTTATTTTCCTCCCACGTGCCCAGTCACCAAGCAGGAGCCTGCGGGTGCCCTCGCTTTCCCTCCTCCCCTCCCACGTGCAACCCTCCACGCTCCCAGCGGTCACACCCTCAAGCCTCTGTCCCCACCGCTCCTCTCTGCTTTCACTCTCACAGCCTAGCGCAGCCACAGCGGGGCTTTCAAAATTGTGAAACTCCTCCGGCGTCTTCCCTTTCGACTTCCCTTTCGACTTCTCCCCTGCCGTATCCGCAGCGCCCTGAGAGCCTGCTCCAGGCCGTGCACCCCCTGCCTGTGGCCTGGCCTGCGCCCTCACGCCGCGGGGGGCGCTCTCGCTCCTTCTCCGGCACGGGACTGCCCGGCACTGCAGGTGCCAGCGGGCCTGGCGCCTGTCCCGGGGCCTTCCGTCCTCATCTCCGCTGCAACGGTCCAGGCGGCCCCACCCTGGCTGCCAGCGCGGGTCTCTCAAGAAGGTCTTGCTCACTGCTGTACCCCAGGACTCACCCACTGTTCCCCTAAACACGGGGACGAACGAATAAATGCATGCGTCAGTGGACTGTCCGCACTATTAACTTTTGTCAGCGATGTGAACTTTTCCCCTTTTCAAGGATGAAGGGAGGATGAAAGAGGTTGTAGGGGTGGGGTTTGGGGCATGGCCCAGGCAGCCTTTTGAACTGGAAGCACCTCTGTGTGCCGTCTGGTGAAGGTTTTGCGTGCACCCAGCCCCACGTGATGCGGCCGTAGGGACCCCGTGAAACCTCCCCTCTGCCGAAACGCAGGCGTGGAGGACGATGATGGGCGGGGGACAGAGCATTTTCTCTCCTCCATCAGGTGACGCCCACGCCTGGAGGTGCGAGGGCAGGTGGCTCGGTCCTGGGGGGCCGATGCCTCCTGGTGCGGCACTTTGAGGAGTTCGCCTGTGGGTGGCGGGCGCGGAGAGAACGGGCCTGGCTCACCCGACCCTGCTGCGGCAGCCAGGGCAGTGGGAGGGACGCTCTGGGCCGAGTCCTCACGTGTGAAACAAGAAACGTGATTGTGATGCTTTGTTTCAGCTCTGATGTTCTAAAAATATTAACTGAGTCACACGACACTGCTTAGGCAGCTGGTATGCCTGGAGCCTGAGCAGCCACCGTGCAACACACCGCTAGGTGCACCTTGGTCCCGGCACCGACGAGTCCCCGTCCCTCACGGGCAAACACGCCACACTGCGCCCACTCATGCTCACCGGCAGGTGGTCCAAGTGATTGAAGAAGGGGATTATTATAGGCTGAGTTCTGTCCTCTCAAAACTCACATTTTGAAGTCCCAACCCCAAGTACCTCAGTATGTGACTGTATTTAGAGGTATGGCCTTTAAGGAGATGATCCAGTGTGACCTGTGTCCTTGTAACAAGAAGAGATAAGGACACAGACACACACAGAGAGACGCCCACATGAGGACACAGGGAGAAGATGCCATCTACAAGCCAAGGAGAGAGACTCAGAAGGAACCAACCCTGCCCTCACCCTGACCTCAGACTTTCAGCCTCCAGAAACATGGGGGAATAACCTTCTCTGGCTCAAGACCCGCACCGTTCCCGTCTGGTACTTTGTCACGGCAGCCTGAGCAAATGAATGCAGGGACTGCCTCGATGCCCTACTCCGTTCTTTGCAGAGCCATGCATTAAAACCATGAAACTTTCTACAATTCTTTCTTATAAAAAATTCTCTGAAATGTGTTTCAAACTCCTTTGCCTTCATTAATAAAAATTACAAAATGTGATTTAATGATTTTGTATGAATGATTTCATTCAGCCATCATCATAATTAATTCTTTAGATGTGTGCAATAGATAATATAGAAAATTATTGCAAATGTGAATCTTGTCTGAGGCACAATGTAGACTTTCCTTTTGTCTTTAAATCTCATACATTAGCTTTATTTTGGTGTAATTCCCCTTTTTATCCTGAAATAAAGGTGAAGATGTGGCATGGCAATGACTTGCTTCCAGTGTAAGATCACTGCATTGGAAGTTTTTCTCAGGAAAGTTGCGTTTTAACTTGCAGAACAGCAGGGTCCTCTCAAAGGCAGTGTCTTTCCCACTGTCAGGGGAGTGCCATTTACGCATCCAGTTGTAATGGCTCTGGGAACAAAGTTTACCCATCTTTGTTGGGCCAACGTGTTCCCAAATGTTAACTTCTCCCTGAGTACAGACAGGGGCTGCCACTCTTGATCACCACACTCTTATATTCTGGGAAACATAGTCCTCCATGGTTTCTCCAGGCTGCTGAAGACCCTGGATGCCACAGAGCATCATTTTGGGTTCTTTATAACTTGCAGGTTTACTATGGTGCCAGGTACTTGAGAGCATCTGACTTCAGAACAGACCACGGCAGTGACATACCATGCCAGTCCAGCGAGGCTGTCAGGCTGTATACCAAAAATATCACTAAGAGATTCATCTGGGGTTGTAAGAGAAAACCTAGCTAAACTAAGCTTTAAACTAATTAGGACTTATTTTTTCTTTACACAAAAAGCTGTCCAGAGGCAAGCAGTTCCGGCCTTAGATCAGTGGGTCAAGAAACTGAGAATACTGTTTATCTTGGCCTTTTTCTCAAGGGTGAAAGATGGTGGCTGCAGCTTCAGCCATCACTTTCACATTCCAATCAGAAAGGAGGAGGACGCAACAAGGAAGAAGGGAGAGCACAACTCTCCCAGAATCCCACAGCAGGCATCTCCTATGTCTCACAGGCCAGCACTGTGCCACAGAGCCACCTCTGGTGTGTGACAGTCTGGGAACTCAGTACGCTGGCTGCACGTTGCTGCCTCAAATGGAATCAAAGCGTTGGTGGTAACAAAGATGGGAAATAAATGGTCAATAGATCCTAGACCCTACCCCACAACAGTCATTTTAAAAATCTCTTTAAGTAATAAATGCTTATGAAGTAAAAACACAGATTTCATAAGTGACATTGGTCTCTCTACTCTATAGTCATGGGTTATTTACAAAGATTTTCCACATGTGAATGTAGCACTTCAGCAAAACTTACTGGAATTATGGAGGAAAGATGGCAGATTAAATACACCCCTTTAATTTCATCCTCTCCCAAGACTATACTAAAGCAATAACAAATGGGGTTTTTTTTAAGGGCACAAACCTATAAGACAAAAGAGAATGGGAGAAGACACAACGGCAGCAAAACTGGGGACACTGACAAGCATCTGATCCTGCAAACCCAGGAGAGCGGAGTTCTGGCGAGCTTTCGCTGGGGAGCCCCTAAAAGGCGCAGGGACTGGAGGCCCCAGAACCCAAGATCAGGTGCAAGAATGGTCCGCTCTGGGGAGGGCTCTCATCCTGGCTTGCTGATGGTCACCTTCTCACTGTGTTCTCATACGACTGAGGTGGGGAGAGAAAGCTCTCTGATCTCTTCTTATAAGGACACTAATCCCATCATGGAGGCTCCACCCTCACGACCTCATCTAAATCTAATCACCTCCCAAAGCCCTCATCTCCAAATACCACCATGTTGGGGGCCAGGACGTCAATGCATACATTTTGGGGGATGCAGTTCAGTCCATTGCACCCCAGTATCTAGTCAGTGGAGCTCTTGCTGTTAGCTAGTGATCACAGCCATCTTGACTCTCGCTGGCCAGACAAGCTACTACTACGAACAGTGTAGGGCCCTCCTGAAAGGGCTATTTGTGAGTTCAGTCCCATGACAGGATCCCTTTGGAGGTAACCCAGCAGAGAACTCAAGCCCTCTCTGGCACAACAGCTGCATTTTACTCTGACAGCATTCATCAGGACCCATTCAATTCTAAGCCACAGAAGTCCAATTCAAATAAGCTTTTCTCTTTAAGGAGCAACGTGCTGGCTCGTGTGACGGGGAAATCCACAGTGGGTGGGGTGTACCTAGCACAGGCACTACCAGGTCCAGGGGTGCAAATGGTGTCATCGCTTCTCTCCCCCCGCCCCACCACCCCACACCTCGCTAGCCTTTCTTGGCCTCTGTCTCAGGCAGGTCCTCTCCATGTCGAAGCAAGATGCTCCCTTGGCTCCCGACTCTTGGGGTTCTTCTGGTCACCACCCTCCAGATAGAGTGAGAGACTTTCTGAGCTAAGCTCCCAGGTTAGAGGATGACTGGTCTGGTATGGGTGACAAGCCAGATCCTGAGCCAGTCACTATGGCCAAGGGCAAGTGCTCTGATTGCGCAGGCTGGGTCAATACCACATGGTTTGAGCAGAACTATTCTAAAATGGTAAAGAGGGGCTCCCTCCACCCCCAAACACGTGAGACCTGGGCCACTGCACTCTTGCAGCTTCGCTAGGACAGACTCTTTAGTGTGCAGGGCCCATATTCTCACCCGCACTGGATACGTGACCTTCTCTCTCGTGACCAGGCTCTGGGACCTGACTGCTATGAACTCATCATGATTTATCACACTCCCAGCAGAGGAAACAGACACATTTTATTCACTGATGCCCAAAAGGCCACATAATGGGATAAAATGCTTCAGGCATGAATACTGGGCTCTGCCTTGTTCTTTATCTTTCAGGGTACAAATCTCTCTCAGATGTATTAGAGTCAACCATCTTCTGTAAGAGCATCCAGGGCACACTTGAAATGTCCCCTGAGGGCACAGTGCTTTATGAGGTATACATGGACATTGCAGTGCACGATGTTTCTAGTCTCTCCCAGAGGCCCCTGCCTCCAAGAGTGACACATTCCTGGATTGCCCAGGCTGGACTTCTCTGCACTGGGAACCAAAGTGCTCAGGATGAAGGGCCAGGGCCACCCCTACCCAACGGAAAGCAAAAGTGCTCCACATTTAGGCTCTGATTTCTCTCTTTCAGTTTCTCCTCTCTGGGTCACCATTGTCCAGCAGAGGGCAGGTGCACGGTTCCAGAAGCAGCCCTCGGACTGCCACTGGCTGGCTGGCTGGGCAGCCGCATGCATGTGGCCTGCCTCGACTGACTCGTCTGCAAATGAGAAAAAGCAGAGTGGCTTTGATTCCCAGCCCCGCTAAGCCAGGCAAGGTGGCTTCACAAGCCCCTATGCACCTGAGCCAGAGGGGCCACAGCAGGCGTGGGGGTCCCAATGGGTCCCACGCCTCCCTGTCCTGTCCTGTCTCCCCAGGTCTTCCTGTGTCATCCCCTTCCTGAAATGCTGCTTCCCAGGCCCCGTTTCAGAGGAGCCGGCTCAGAGGCAGGCATGCTCTTCCATTACCATGTACTTTATCTGAGAGGAGCTTTGCAGGTCCTAATAGCACAGCTGGAAGGGAGGGCCTGTTGCCAGGGAAACCGAGCAAGTGCCTGTTTCCTTCAGCTCCAGACTTGCTCTCATCACTCCTGTGGCCGTGAAAAGGTGACCCTTTGTCCTCCCGCAGGGTGTTGCCTGCCACCTCCCTGTCCTCCTCTCTAAAGCCTGCGGACCTGCCAGCCTTATTCTGAGTCTGCAGATGATCCTTTCTTGTTAACTCGTCAATCTCTTTCCCTCCACCCACATGGTGAGTCCCCTTCTGATTCAGACTGCCTGGTTTAAACTGGCCCAGAGTTCCTTACAGGGTACAAATCCAATTAATTTCATTCCCCGCCTTTCTAACTAACGAAAGTTACTGAAATTTGACCTCTCAACATGTGAGCTGTTGTCATCAAAATCAAAAACTGGCAATAATAGAGGAAAAAGTTCAAAAATAAAACAGCTGTGAGTGATGAAATGTGTGTATGCTCTGCTGCCTCATTTTCTTGAAAGGAGAAAAAGCCTTTCCACTACTTTTCATCAGAGCGTCAGAAAAGAGACGAGCACCAGCTTCTAGAATCGGTGCCCTGCGTCCTGCTCACAGGGACTCCCTGGACCCAGGCACCCGGCTGCTGGACCTCTGGCCAGCCTTGGGCCTAGGGGTCAGCTCTAGAAGCCAGCCAGAGAAATCTATAATACTATTTTGTAAAGATCTTTTGCCTGGAAAAAACCTCAGCTCAATGGGACAATATGAAATTCATAATCTAGGTTTTGAAAACTATAGTTGCAGACTTCTGGCTTCAGAAGAAGATACTGTAGACTCAGTTTTTCCTGCTCTTCCCCTCTAAACCCAACTAAAACCCCCACAAATAATTTAACAGGTAATAATGATAAGAGAACTCTGAAAGCAGGAGTAAAGACATCAACTGACTGTGGACTTCAGGACTTAAGGAATGACAACGCAGTGAGTTCCCTGGGTTCTTTTTATCTCCCACATATCCTAGAATAGACGCTGGAGAAATCTGCAACCGGAACCAACAGGGATAGACAAAACAACAACAGCAACAACAACAAAATAAAACCAACAATAAAAATAGCCGCCACCCCCACCCCACCTTTCCCACGCCCCCTTAAAGGACCAGAAAACGAGAAGCGCAACAGAGACCTAGCAGAGACCCCCAGCAGGGACCCAGTGGCATTGGCTGGCCGACTTTACCCAGTGGCAGTTTCGAAGTACCAGCTGGGGACCCAAACACTGTTCCAGCCACAGTGGAGCTCAGCGTCTCTCAACCCCTCAGCCAGTGGCAGAGGGAAGCCCAGGCCCCGCAGGGTCTGCCCCTCACCCAGGTGGTGGCCCAGAGCACCAGGCCACCCATGGCAGAGCCTTCTTTTCCTGCAGTTGACAATAGCAGGGACTGTGTAGGAGCCCCAGCAGCACCAAAACATGAGGCAGAGGAGAATAACACTGCAAGGGCTCTGAAACAAAACCGCTCTTTGAACTACTGCCCAGGAAAGCAGACAAAAACCTACACACTAAACTTAAATAGGACACCTGCCTGCTAAAGTAGAAGGCTGAAACAGGATCGAGAGTCTCCTAATTTAACTGCCCAAATGCCCCAATAGAATAAAAAATCACTCGTCATACCAAGAACCAGGAATAAAAACTACAAAATATATTGAAACAAGTTTTAAAAAATAGAAAACTTCAGCAGAGAAACATAAGTTATAAAAATAATAAAACAAAAATTACACAATTAAAAAATACAATAATCAAAAATTTTTAAAACTCACTGGATGGACTCAGCAGTAGAGTGGAGATAACAAGATACAATCAATGAACATGAAGACATTTTGTCCTCAGCCAATCAATAGAATTTACTCACCTGGACCACAGAGATAAAACAGACCAAAAAAAAAAAAAAATGAACAGAATCTCACAGGTCTGTGAGGCAGCAGCGACAAAAAAATAATCTCATATTATTGGAGCTCCAGAAGGAGAGGAAGAGAGTACGAGGCTGAAAAAATATTCAAAGAAATAACGGCTGACAACTTCTCAGATTTGGCAAGACATATACCTACAAATTCAAGAAGGTGAACAAAACACAAATTGGATAAACCCAAAGAAATCCACACCAAAACACATCATAATTAAATTTCCAACAACTGAAGGCAAAGAAAAAAATCTCAAAAATAGAGAAACAGCGCATTCCCTACAGAGGAACACCAATTCAAATGACAGTAGATTTCTCATACCACACCGTGGAGGCCACAAGGAAGTGAACAACACGTTTCAAGTTTCGAAAGAAAAGAATCACCAACTGTGAATCCAACATCTGGTAAAACTAGCCTTCAAGAACACAGAGTAAATAAAGACATTCTCAGATGAAAGAAAAGTAAGGTAATTTATTGTTCTCAGACATCTTTTGAAAATAGGTAAAAAAATCTCTCCAAACAGAAAGAAAATGGCAACAGAAGTAAGCTGGGCCGTTTAGAAATAAAATTTTAAAAATGAGCAACAGAATGGCCAAAAATAGAGGTAAGCATTACAGACCACCCTTTACCTTGTGAGTTTCTATAACCATATGTTGTGATTAAAGCAAAATTTACAGCACCTTCTGATGTGGTGCTCAATGTATGTAGAGGAAATATTTAAGACAATTATACTTAGAAATTGGAGAAGGTAAAGGGACCTCAGTGGAAGTAATTTTTCTTCATGAGAATTAGCAAAATATCAATAACAGTAGATTCTGATGAGTTACTATGCAAATGCAATATCTACAGCAATCCCAAGTAAATGTACTGTGTGATACACTAAAACATTTTAGATTAAATAAATATTAATATAAATAAATCAGTAGGGAACTAAAAAGTTCAAGTAATACACAGAAAGGCAGAAAAAGGAAGGAAGGAAGGAAGGAAGGAAGGAAGGAAGGAAGGAAGGAAGGAAGGAAGGAAGGAAGGAAGGAGAGGCAGAAGAAATAAACAGAAGGCAAACAATAAAATAGCACACTTAAGCTCTATCAATAATTACTTCAAATGTAAATTATCCAAATACACCAATTAAAATATAAAGATTGGCAGAGTGGATTTAAAAAGCACTGTAAATGTATACTGTTGGCCGGGCACAATGGCTCACACCTGTAATCCCAACACTTTGGGAGGGCAAGGAGGGAGAATTGCTTGAGGCCAGGAGTTTGAGACCAGACTGGGCAACACAGTAAGACCCTGTCTCTACAAAAAATTTTAAAAATTAGTCAGACATGGTGGTGCACACCTGTAGTCCTAGCTACTTGGGAAGCTGAGGTGGAAAAACTGCTTGAGCTCAGGAGTTCAAGGTCATAGCTAGCTACAATCACGACACTGCACTCCAGCCTGGGCAAGACAAGTGAGACCCTGTCTCTTAAAAAAAACAAAACAAAACTACATTCTGTCTACAAGAAACTCATTTCAAATTAATGATATATGTAGTTTGAAAAGTAAAAAGATAGAAAAAGACGGATCATGCAAACATTGGTTTAAAAAAAAAGGAAGAGTAGTTACATTAATATCAGACATAGTAAACTTCAAAGCAAAGAAAATTACTATGGAGCAACAGGAACATTACATAATGATAAAGGGACCTGTCTACAAAGAAAACATAGCAGTCCTAAATTTGTATGCACCAAACACTAGAGTTTCAAAATACATAAAGTGCAAAATGATTGAAATGAAAGAAGAAATAAACAAATCTACAATTATAGCTAGGAGCTTTAACTCCCCACTCTCAGCAATTGCTAGAACTGCTAGACAGAATTACCACGGATATAGAAGCATTGGACACCACCATTATGCCTCAGGATGTAACTGAAATGCACAGAACACTCTACCCAACAAGAGCAGAATTCACATTCTTTTCAAGCACCTGTGAAATATTCACCAGGATAGACCTATCTTGGGTCATAAAATAAACCTTAAAATTTAAAAGAATTAAAATCCTACAGAATATGTTCTCTGATCATAGTGGAATCAAGCTAGAAATTAATTACACAAAGACAACAAAAAATCCCCAAACACTTGGAATTTAACAACAGGGTTCAAAATAACCTATAGGGCAAAGGGGAAGTCTCAAAAGACATCTAAAAACACACATAGAATCAAATGAGAATGAAAATACAACATTTCAAAATTTGTGGGATACAACTAATACAGTGCCAAGAGTTAAGTTTATACCACTAAATGGTTATATTAGAAAATAACAAATGTCTCAAATCAAGTGTCTCTGTTCCTACCTCAAGGAACTAGAAAAAGAAGAGCAAAACAAATCCAAGGAAAGCAGAAGGAAGAAAATAATAGAGAAGAGACAAAATCAATGAAATTAAAAACAGGAAAACAATAGAGAAAATCAATGAAACAAAAAGCTGATTCTTTGGAAAAAATCAATCAAATTGATACACCCCTAGCAAATGACAAAGATAAAAAAGAGACAAAAATCACCAATATCAGAAATAAAATAGATGATATCACAACAGATCTTGCAGCCATTAAAAGAAAAATAAGAAAATATTACTATGAATAACATTACATTCATATATCCAACAATTTAGAAGACATGTACCAATTCCTCTAAAACCGCAAACACCCTAAAACTCAGTCAAGATGATAGGCATTGCCTGAATAGTTCTATATCCGTTAAAAGTTGAATTTGTAGTTTAAAAGCTTCCAGAGAAAAAATTTCCAAGTCAGATGTTTTCACTGGAGTAATCTATCAACATTTGAAGATGAATTAACACCAATTCTACATATTCTTTTCCAGAAAATAGAAGAGGAAGGAATAGCTCCCAACTCATTTTACAAGGCCGATATTACACTAATATCAAAACTACACAAAAACAGCAAAGAAAAAGAAAACTACAGATCAATGTCTTTCACGCCTCTCATTACTATCTCATGGATACAAAACCCTTAAGAAAATGTTCCAAATTGAGTCCAACAATGTATAAAAAAAGGTTTGTTAGATATCTGAAAACCAATCAGTGTAATCCACCATATTATCAGGCTAAAGAAGAAAAACATATGACTGTAACAATTAATGTAATAAAAGCATTTGAAAAACTAGCATTCATTCATAATTAAAAATGCTTGGCTCACCAGAAATAAAAAAATAAATAAAATTAAATTAAAGCCTTTATGCACCCATAAAAAATCTACAACTAATATCATACTTAATAGCAAAATACTGAGGTCAGGAACAAGTCAAGGATGTCCACTCTCACCACTCTTATTGGCATATTGGAAGGTGTAGCCATTGCAATAAAGCAAAAAAAAGAAATAAAAGGTAATCATATTGGAAGAAATAAAATGATCTCTATGTTCAGGTGACATAATTGTCTACATAGAAAATCCCAAGGAATCTGCAAAAACACTTTTGAACTAATAAATCCTTAAGATCACAGGATATATGACCTGTGTATAATATAACACACAAAAATCACTTGCATTTCTACATCCTAACAATAAATAAGTGCAAACCATAATCAAGAATGCAATGCCATTTACAATTCCAAAAAGATAAGAAAGAAATACTTAAGTATAAATCTAACAAAAATATGTATAGGTCTCTATAATGAAAATTACAAAATGCTGATGAAAGAAATCAAAGAAGTCCGACGTATGTGGAGAGACATACTATTGTTCATGAATCAGCAGACTCCTCAAAGGAAAGATGTCAATGCTCCCTAAATTAATCTATACATTTAACACAACTCTTATCAGCAAAGTTTTTGTATATATAGACAATCTTATTCTAAAATTTATATAGATACGGAAAGATGCTAGAGTAGCCAAAACAATTTTGAAAAAGAAGAATGAAGTTTCAGGAATCACTCTTCCTGATATTAAGTGTTATTCTACAGCTACAAGACAGTGTGGTACTAGTGGAGGGACAGATACATACATGAATGGAACAGAATAGAGAATCCAAAAATAGGTCCATAAAAAGAAGCAAAAGCAATTTAATAGAGGAGGGACAGACTTTTCAACAAATGGTGCTACAGTAATTGGGCATCAATAGGGGGAAAAAGATCTAAACTTCATACCTTATTTTTTTTATCATGAACTTAAATGTAAAATGTAAAACTATAAAACTTTTAGGAAAACAAAAGGAGAAAACCTGTGAGACTAGAACTAGGAGAAGAGTTCTTAGATTTGATCTGAAAAAGCACAATGCATGAAAGTAAAAAATAATTTCCACAAAATTGGACCTCATAAAAATAAAGAGTTTCTCTGTAAAAGGCCCCATTAACAGGATGAAAAGATAAGTTACAATTGGCAGAATATTTGCAAATTGCATATCTAAGTAAGGACTCACATCAAGACTATAAAAAGAACTCTCAAAACACTGAAAAAAGCAAACAATCCAATTAGGACATGGGCAAAAGATAAGAAGAGACATGTCATGGGAGAGAATATACAAGTAAGCACATGGAAAGATGTTCAACTTCATTAGTCTTTGGGGAAATGTAACTAAAACCATAAAGAAATATCACTACACACCTATTGTAATGACTACAATTAAAAAATAGTGATAATACCAAATGCTGGTGAGGCCGCTGAGAAAGTGGATCACTCATATATTGCTGGTGGGAATGTAACATGGTGCAACCACTCTGGAAAATAGTTTGGCCATTCCTTTCAAAACTAAAAATGGACTTACCACATGACCCCACAGTTGCACTCTTGGGCATTTATCCCAGAGAAATGAAAACTTATTTTTATGCATAAACTTGTATACAAATGTTCATAGCAGTTTTGTTTGCAGTAACCAAAAAGGGGAAACCACCGGAGTGTCTTTCAATGTGTGGCATAGTGACGTATCCATGGATGGTCAGTCAGCAATCAAAAGGAACGAGCTGCAGAATCCCATACCAACTGGAAAGAGCCTCAGGTCAGTATGCTCAGTATGCTTGTGTATTCCTCACAGAAGCCCTGGGAGGTAGTTACTTTCGTTTCTCCATTTTACTGTGAGGTAACTGAGTCTTGAGGAGACTAAGTTCCCTGCCAATGTCACCTGCTGGGTAGATGGGGACTCTCTCTGAACCCCTGCCTGCTCTGCTCTCCAGGCTCTGACTTTTTTGGTCTCTTCTGCTCTTGCACGTGCTTGTTCCTCTACCTCCCACCTCTCTCCACTCAGAAAGGTCTTATTCATCATTCGGGTCTCATCTTGAACATTTCTCTGTGTCTTCCTCCCCATCTTCGGGTGGTTGGGGAACAGGGGTGGGATTAGGAGTGCAAGCTGGACCGCCACCGTGGGCAGAGCTGTGGGCAGGAGGCTCCTGAAGGAGCCTGTCGCTGGAGTATCGGATTGTGGAGACTTGGGCCAGGGACACATCGGGGCTGCTATTGGGCTCTATTCTCTGCACCAGCATCCCCCGACTCACTCAAGCCTTAAGTCAGTCTGTTTCCATTCTTAGTACCTTTAGTTGAGTCCTCACTCTGCATGACTTGTGATTAAGAAAAGATGTGTCAGGCCGGGCCCGGTGGCTCACGCCTGTAATCCTAGCACTCTGGGAGGCCAAGGTAGGAGGATCGTTTGAACTCAGGAGTTTTAGACCAGCCTGAGCAAGAGCGAGACCCCGTCTCTACTGAAAAAAAAAAAAAAAAAATAGAAAGAAATTAGCTGGACAACTAAAAAAAAAAAAAATATATATATATATAAAATTAGCTGGGCATAGTGGCGCATGCCTGTAGTCCCAGCTACTTGGGAGGCTGAGGCAGGAGGATTGCTTGAGCCCAGGAGTTTGAGGTTGCTGTGAGCTAGGCTGACGCCATGGCACTCTAGCCGTGGCAACAGAGTAAGACTCTGTCTCAAAAAAAAAAAAAAAAAAGAGATGTGTTAGTACCCAGGGCAGGCACCTCTTCTAAAATATGGCTCTCTGGGTGACCAGGGCCCAGGGCCCAGTAAACAGGATGCTAGATGAATTTCAGTCCCCAGCTCACCACCCAGGTGCCCCTATGCAGTCAACAACCTACCCAACAGCATATGATAGTTCTGTCTTGGGAAAGATCTAGAGCTTCAGGTTCCTGTGCACCTTGTCACTTTATGTCCAGAGATTCCATCCTAAAGCCTGCAGGCTGCTTTTGTTACCTGCCTTCTCACCTTTTCTTCTGGAGAACAGCCTTTGCAGAGTCTTGTGCCACTTAGTGCAACCTGCCAACCATGTTAATTGCCATGTTTAGGAGCTACTTTAAGCCCCCCTCATTACATCACTACCTGCTACTCTCTCTGACATTTCAAGGAAAACAAATAGTTCTCTGCCCAAGTCTTCAATATAGAATCTGTCGTATCTCTATTGTGTCTACAGATATTTAATTCTTCATTTTGCTTTTTTAGTACTTGAAATGTATTAGTTACATCATGTGTGTATTCTCCTAAATTATTTTAATACTAATATTCCATATTTCTAAAGACCACAGGATACATATATCTCTGCATGAAACATTACTGGAAGAAGTACAATTAAGGCAAAGAGACTGATACCTCCAGGAGTTTGTAGACTAAATTCTTGCATTTCATTCTTATATTTTGCTTTTGTGGTATTATTTTCTTAGTCCTCCTGATAATCTTTAAATTCCATCACCACCACCACCACCACCAACATACACACCTGCTGTATATTTCCCTTAAGAATCTTCTGGGGAGAAGGACCCTGTCATCTGCTCTTAGGTAGCCCTCTCTGCAGGACTTGCCTGAGCCACCAGCTCCTAGAGGACTGAAAACACCTTTAAATTTACATATGTAGCATTTTCAAGTGATTTTCCAAAAGTGCTATAAATAAAATATAAACCAGTCTCAGAAAGGCAAGTTTTGGATTTTAAAATTTTTAAATTATTTTCTAATAAATAATTTTTAAATATCTGTGTTAATGCTTTGCTTTGTTTTTAATGATGCCCTGATTCTCTGTAAGGAAAGGCTCTCTGTACACACAGAGGGTTGCAAAGAAGCCTGAGAATTTGGGGACAGCTGGGCTAGGGCTAGTACTGGAAAATTAGAGTTAGCTAATTTTGAGAGACTTTTAGAGTTTGGCATTCAAATTTAAAATTTTTTCCAAGTACAAGTACAATGTACTTATGCTTAAATACATTTAAAAATATTTTTATCTACACTTTAGAAAATGATCTATTGTCATATTTGGAAGAGTTTTGTAATATGAAGAATTTTAAAATCCTCTTGCAGTGTGAATGAGCAAAAAAAAAATGAGATGGTAAAAATTAAGAGGAAAGAATAAAAATTTTCATTCAATAGAGATTGATCCTAAGCACAGACTGAGGGAACAGGCAAGGGAGGTGACATGGTTTTACATATTCTACTTACACAGATTGAATTTGATGTAAACTATACTTACTTTAACATATCACTTGTTTTTCTCTTAACCAACAAAATAACCTCAAGATTAAAATGGAAATGTCTTTTGAAATTACAAATAATTTAAAAAGCTATTTGTACCGCTGTACTCTAACACTGTTACATTACACACACATTTTTAAAGACATTCACAAGTCTATTTTTAAATCATTGTTTAATGTGGTTTTACTAACCTCATTTAAAAAACTTGAGAATGCAAAATAGTTAAATTACTTAGAGGAAATTTGAACTGTGTAGTCGTGCTTATAGCAGCATCATACCTTATGTAGAAATGTACACTAGTTTTAGCATACTAATTACATTTTGGTAGAAGGCAGAAATTTTTTAAAAGCCAATTTCTATGTCTGTGCTGCTTTTTCTAATCGTTGCTAATACACACCACCCTGCGGCAGTCAATTAAGGTCATATTTCATTGGGAACATTTCGCTGCTTCCCCTCTCCCCTTTACTGCATTGTTATCTTCTTGAAATGTCACTGTTCATGTCATCGTGCAAAGCAGGCTATGAATTGTTTCAGCTTCATGGTTTCCAAATTCTCATTAGTATGAGGCTTCAATCCATTTTAATTTCCCCAAGAGAAGCTCATCCAATTGTTAAACGCTTCCAACTCGGCGCCGGGTCTTTGTCATTTTAATGACGAACGTGGGTCACCTGAACCTTCACCCTCCACTCCAGGCGCGATTTGACCTGGCTAGTTATGGAAATAAAGTCCAAACCCGCACAGCCTTAATCTGCCGTGTCCTATTTCCGTCAGACCGTGCCCAAGGCCGAACTGCAGTCTGCCCGGGCCGCGGTGAGACTGGGCGCAAGTCCGTTCCCGCGGCGCCGGGGAAGGGCGGGGACAGGCTGGGCGCACGTGGGGGTCGCAGGCGCGGTCGCCGGGGCAGGGCGTGGGGGTGTGGAGGGGGCGGGGCGGACAGGCTGGGCGCACGTGGGGGTCGCAGGCGCGGTCGCCGGGGCAGGGCGTGGGGGTGTGGAGGGGGCGGGGCGGACAGGCTGGGCGCACGTGGGGGTCGCAGGCGCGGTCGCCGGGGCAGGGCGTGGGGGTGTGGAGGGGGCGGGGCGGACAGGCTGGGCGCACGTGGGGGTCGCAGGCTCGGTCGCGGGGGCAGGGCGTGAGGGGGAGGGGGCGGGGCGCGGGGGCTGTGGCGAGGCTGGGCGCACGTGGGGGTCGCAGGCTCGGTCGCCGGGGCGGGGCAGACAGGCTGGGCGCACACGGGGGTCGCAGGCGCGGGGGGTGGGGCCGCGCTGAGAGGCCGCCCAAGCCCAAGGAGGAGCGCGTCCTCTAACCCAAAACCGCAGCACTGCTTACAGAAACTCTTGAAGTGCTAGCAGTCGCCCCAAGATACTGACGAACGCTGGAAAGTAGATGTTATTGACACGACATAGGGAGAACCGTGACGTAGCGAAATCCGTCCTATCCTCTCGTCAGTGAGTCTCCATAGAGAGGTCATCTTGCAAGGACTATTCCATGATCAAAGAGCCCAAGCAAAGGCCTCCCAAGGCATGAATCAAAATCTGCCTTTTCTTTTTAAAAGATTAAAGGGGGAAGAGGAAGGCGCGCTGGACGGGGGATCCGCGTCCGAAGTTGTAGGAGGCTTCCGTGCGTGCTCCTGGGAAGGCGGGCGTCGGATGCCACGCTGCTGCTTCTCCTTCACACCCGCTTTTTAACAGCTCTGATGTAGTTGGTTCATTTATTCAAATGTTGCATTACAAGAACTGCAAATACAAAATAAAATTTCCAGCTGGGCGCAGTGGCTCAAGCCTGTAATCCTAGCACTGTGGGAGGCAGAGGCAGGAGGATCGCTTGAGCTCTGGAGTTGGAGGTTGCAGTGAGCTATGATTATGCCACTGCACTCCACCAGGGGCCCCAGAGCGAGACTCTGTCTAAATAGATAGATAGATAAAATAGAATAAAATTTCCCCTAATCACAATACCATCATGGGCCGCATAAGAATATCTTGGTCAATGATGGACCGCATATATGACTGTGGTCCCGTAAGATTATAATATCACGATGTTACTATACCTTTCCTATGTTTAGATACGTTTAGGTAGATACACGAATACTTAACCATTGTGTTACAATTGCCTACGGTATTCCCTACAGTGACATCAAGTACAGGTTTGGCGCCTAGGAAGGAGCAACAGCTGGACCACAGAGCCCAGAAGTGCAGTAGGCTGCACCAGCCCGGTTTGTGTAAGTACATTATGATGTTCACACAACAATTAAATTGCCTAATAACGCATTTCTCAGAACATACAGCACCCAGATCATTGTGGCCCTCTCACCTGGTAAAGCAGAATTTTCCGTGGAGAGTGAATGTAAAGGAAAGAGGCCGCCCCAGGTGCAGTTTATGGGAATGAACCTCATGTCTTTGTCATCATGCTTGGCTCCCTTGCTCCCGATTTCCCACAAGGCAAGAGACTGAAAACGCAAATTCCTCCATCAGACTTTTCCCTCTGCAGAAACGCAAGTTTTGCATGCTCATTCATCAGCGAAGTTATTTGAAACATGCCAATGCTGTCATAGAAATCTCTGGTACCATAGATTCCATTAATTTTAAACTTCTTAATATTTGATATATAAACATGCAAGACTTGAGGAAATGGCAATGCATCACAAAACTTAGTGGTGACTACTGAGAAAAAGTGGTTTTCCTTTTAAGATTTTCAAACTTCCAAAAGTAGGAAGGGGGGACTGAAGGGCAGAGAAACATGCTGGGGAGGATGGGATGGACACCACAAATTTTTTTCCTCTTCTGGGTTTTTCCTTGGATTCTGGTCCCCACCATTGCTTGTTGCAGCCTTTTTCACTTTAATTCTCTGAAGACAGAATTCGGCTTTCTCAAAAACACTGGTGGTAGGAAACAGGAAGTGCAGCAGGTGAGCTTGTGACATGCGGTTGGGAAAGCCTGGCTACAAGGGGACGGCTCACTGGGCTTACCAGGCTGGTTCCCGTTCCTCTCTCTGGGCTCTCGGAACTGCTGTACCTGGACTAGACTAACCACAGAGCTCAAGCTTTGCCACTTAGGATCCAAGCTGTCACCTGGGTGGAGTGTTGGGCCCCATTTTCCCTGGAGCTCACCTGGATGGCAAATCCTCCCTTGTCTTCCCTCCTCCTTCCTCAGGAGGCAATTGTGTATCCCCTCCCTCAGGATATCTCTGGGCTTCCCCTAGTAACCCACTCTCACCCCTTCTATCTCCCACCTCAATACAGTGAGAAAAGGCAACCAGTATTTCCTCACCTCAGATAAGCAATGGAAATAAATAAAAACACCCTGCAGGTAAATAGGAGTGACAGGGAATTGGCAGAGGAAAAATTATTTTCACCCAGACACTGACTGCTGTATGTTACTTAACCAGGCCTAAGTAAATAGTAAATGCCTTTTAAGATTCTTTTGTGTTGGTTATGAGAGCCCTTTTTAAAATGTATGTGTTGTACAATGTTTATAAAACACCCAACAAGCACAACTAGTATATGTAACAAAAATCCAAATTTATTTTGCTTTCCCTCCTGTCTCTAAAAATTTACTCAGCAGAGCATGTTCAGGCAGGCCCAAAACTTGTTGGCCACTCCTAAGTCAAAAAAAAGAAAAATCTTACAGTGCGTTTAAGTGACTAACACAATCTCATTTTGGTGGCTCTATCTTCTCTCCCTGCGTGGGGCTGCAGGGTGAACCTGCTGTCTTGCTTCCTCTTTCTTGTTTGTCACTGTCTCTCCACGGGCTGCTGTTCTTTCTGATTTCCCTGGGCTCACAGAAAGGTGATGGGGCAACAAAGTCTCTACCTAACAGGAGCTATTGCAAAGTGACTACCCTCTCTAGGACTGGCAGCTGTCAAATCCCAACTCTTTTTCTCATAAACACTTGCAGACAGAATGTTTCTGTCCTCCCCAAATTCATATGTTGAAACTCTACCCCATAATGTGATGATATTAGGAGGTAGGGCCTTTGAGACGTATTTAGGGTTAGTTCATAAGGGTGGAGCCATTATGATCTAATACACATAATGGAATCAGTGCCCTGCTAAGAGCTGCCAGCTTGCTTCCCCTCTGTGCTCTCTGCCACATGAGGACACAAGAAGAAGGCAGCAGTCTGCAAGCTGGAAGACAGCCCTCTCCAGAACCCTTCCAGCCTCCAGCACTGTGAGAAATAAGCTCTGTTGTTTAAGCCACCGGTCCGTGGTACTTTGTTACGGCAGTCCAAATTAAAGCAAATGCTTCCAAAACAGTTAGGCAGTGGCCCCTGCAAGGTCCCTCCTACCTCAACTCCCCAAATGTGGGCAGTACATCCTAATTCCCAGACTGCTCCCACTCTGTTTCTGGTTTCTGGTGGTCCCTGTCACAGAATCACCCAGGGGAAGGCCATTGTCCTCCCAGCAGTCATGTACTCGAACTGCAGGCTCCTGCACTCTTGCCAATCACAGACAAATGTATTGTCCTGGCAAGCTGTTGGTTACTATTGCTGCATCAAAAACTACCCCAAAATTTAGCTGCATAAAACCACAATCACTTCATTTTGATCATGATTTTGTAGATAAGAAACAAACATCCCAGTAAAATATGAGCAAAAGATTAGAACATACTTCACCCAAAGAAAATATAAAAATGGCAAATAAACACATAAGAAATTCAACAATATTAATAATTGGGGAAATGCAAATTAAAACTACAATGAGGTATCACTACATATCTATTAGAATATCCACAGTTTAAAAGGATGGTGTTGGTGAGGATGCAGAAAAACTGGAATTCTCATACACTGCTGATGGGGTTGTAAGATAGTATAATCACTCTGGAAATCAGTGAGGCATTTCAATAAAAAGTTAAACATCCATATACCGTATAACCCAGCAATTTTACTCCTAGGTATTTACACAAGAGAAATGAAAGCAGATGTCTGTATTAAGACTTGTGCTTGAATGTCCGTAGAAGTTTTATTTGGAATAGCCCAAAACTGGAACTAGCCCAAATGGCCATCCATAAGTGAATTAATAAACAAATCATGGTATAGCCATATAATACTGCTCAAGCATGAAAAGGTGTGAACTATTAATACCTATAACCATATAAATAAATCTCAAAGTAATCAGCTGAAGTGAAAGCAGCCTGATGAAAAGGAGTCCCATTTACATAAGTCTCTAGAAAATGCAGAGTCTTGCGTATTGGCGGTGGTTGTCTGGGGCCCAGCAGGGTGCAGCGCAGCAGGAGTGAGCTGACAAGGAGAGCCGTGGGCGTGTCCCACATGGCGCTCACAGCAAGGCTCTCACTGGCAGACTCCTGTGTCACAGCTGATCAAATTCTGCACTTCACATGTATGAAATTTACTGTACGTCAGTTATGCTTTTTATGTCTTTTTAAGATTCTATTCCAAGGTTTAGGGAATTGTCGTTCATTTTGTATTCTCCAGAACTGATAAAAATAGGGATTATTGCTCCTTGATGTTGATAAAGCTCGCTCAGAAAACTGACCCTGGCTGGAAGGTGGAGGGTGAAACTTGTGGGTAGACTTTTTACTACAAACTCAATAGGAACAATACAGCTTTTTCTTTCTTCTTATGTCAATTTTGGTTGTTTGGGCATTGCCAGTTTTATCTAAGTTTTTAAGTTCATTGACACAAAGTTAATCTTAGTATTCTCTTATTCTTTTTTGTCCCTATTATATCAATACTTATGCCCACTTCTCTTGAGTAATGTTTAAAAGCCTTCTGGTTTTTATCTTGATTTGTTTAGCCAAGCATTTTTCTATACTATTACTTTTGTTAAAAAATAATTTAATTTTGTTGATCTTTTCCATTTATTAGTTTTCTATTCTCTTAATTTGCACTTTCACATTTATTGTCTCTTTATTTCTTCTACTTTCGGTCTACTCCTATATTCTTTGCTGAGCTTCCTGAGTTGAATGGATGATTCACTAACATCCAATTTTTCGTTCTGTATAAATACCACTTTGAACTTTACAAATTTTGAGATGCAGTTTCAGAGTGATTTAAAATATTTATAGTTCCCATTATCATTTTTTTCTCCACCATTGATTTATTTGGAAATGTACTTTTACTTTCTAAAGTATGGGATTTTCTTAGCTGTATCCTTATTACACTGACACTGTCACATCATGGTCAGTGAATGTGATGCTCATGCTGTTGACTCTTCGGTGTTCATCAGGTCGTTCATTGTTGTGCATGTCCTCCATGCACCTGGCATGTGCTTGGTTTTCACAACTATTCTATGTATGCTGAAGAAACTGTGCAACTAATGACGTAGTCTAGTACAGGAGTTGAACTACAGCTCCTGGTCAAATGTAGTCAGCTGTTTTTGCTTTTGTTTTTGTTTTGAGATGAGGTCTTGCTATGTTGCCCAAGCTGGTCGTGAACTCCTGGGCTCAAGCAATCCTCGTGCCTCAGTCTCCCAAGTAGCTGGGACTGCAGGCACATGCCATCATGTCTGGCAACTACCTGTTCTTGTAAATAACGTTTTATTGGAGAACAGTTGTACCCTTTCGTTTACATATTTTCTGTGGCTGCAGAGTAGTGTGGTGAACACCATATACTTCACAAAACCTAAAATGCTCTCTGGTACTTGATAGAAAAAGTTTGCTGCCCCTGGTATAGCAGATAAGAGTTTGGATTTTGGAGTCAGATGAGTTCAGATCCCAGCTCTGCCACTTACTCGCTGAGTAATCCTGGGTTAATTCTTCAACTTCTCTCTGCCTCAGTTTCCTCATTTGTTCTGAGTTAACACGAGTTAGTCATGTGAAGTCCTTGGAACGCTGCCTGGCACCAGGTAAACACTCAGCAAATGTCAGCAAGTATTATTTGTTTGGCCCACGCAGGGTTCTAAGAATGTGCTTTAGTTCCAGCTTTTAATTTTGCTCTTCAAAATTTTGTCCAGTCTTGAAAGAGACTTGTTAACATTCATCTTTGTATACTTGGGCTTTATATAGGCTGAAGATGAGTTTTTAAATCATACAGTTTTATGATTGCTTTATCTTCCTGGTAAATTATTCCTTTATCATCAAGTAATGACTCCTTTTAATCCTTAAAGTTCTTTTCCCCACATAGTCTACTTCACCTGAAATTTGCACTGTTATACTTCTGTCTTTTGGTTTCTATCAGAAAAAGTTATATATCACATTATTGCCAACATATCTGGCTTATTATGTTGTAGGTGTCTCATAAACCATAGAAAACAAATTTTTTCTTATTCCAAATGTAATTTCTTTTATTGGATGTGTTTAATCCATTTTCGTGTATTGTGATTACGGACCTACTTGGTTATTTCTGTCATCTGGTTTAGTTTTCTGTTTTCCTTTCCTTCAATTATATTGGTAATGCTTTGTTCCTATTCTTTTTCCTCTATATTTGTTTGGAAGTTACATTCTTCTCTTGCTGAGACAGAGAGAGAGGAGGCATATATAGAGATTTTTACAAATAAGGAACATACCACAAGGAATAAAAGATTCAATCATGAACCCATGGACCCACCCCCCAGCCTCTATCCACAGGGACACCAAATGTTACCAGTTCCCTGAGGTTTCTTCCAGGGACGTTCTATGCAACAGATAGCAATTTGAATTCTTCCTCATCTTAATTTTAAATCTGCTGTTTATTTCAATATGTCCTCATTATTATATTCCTTTTTCCCTACTCCCTCCATCCTTCCACCAGTCTTAGCAGGAATAAACAGCCAGAGAGAGACTAAAAGTGTAGAAAAGAATTTGGAAAAGGGGAGGGAGAAAAGAAAAGTTATCAGAGAAACTGAGAACTCAAAAAGAAACCTTAAGAGGGTGAAAAAAAATGAGCTAAAGACTAGAAGAAAATATTCACATTTTCAACCAGCGACTAGTGTCCTGAATATAGAAAGAACTTGCAAAACTCAACAATAAAAAAGTCAGTTAGAAAATGGATAAGAGATATTAACAGACATTTCACAGAAGAGGACACACAGATGGCCCATAAGCACAAGAAAATAAGCCCAACGTCTTTACTCACTAGGGAAACGCAAACTAACACCACAGTGGGCTGTCGCTGCACACACACCTGTCAGAATAAAAATAAGGGACAATGCCAGGTGCTGGGGATGAGGCAGAGAACCTGGGTCTGTCTACTCCTATGTTAGTGGGCATATGAAATGGTGCAGCCACCCTGAAAAACAGTTTGGCAGTTTCTTATAAAATTAAACATGCAAAATACCATATGACCCAGAGAAACAAAAACTTATATTCACGCGAAATCTACACATGAATATTTATAGCAGCTTCATTAGTAATAGCCAAAGTCTGGAAACAGCCCAGGTGTCCTTCAAGGGATGAACTGTGTGCGGCACACGTGGAATAACACAAAACACTACTCAGGAACTTTGTAAATGAGTGATTGACGCAATCAACAACTGTAATGAATCTTCAGAGAATTATGTTGAAATTAAAAAGCCAATCTCTGAAGGTTACCTACTGTGTGACTTGACTTATGTAACATTCCAGAAATGACAAAATTACGGAATTGGACATCAGATTAGTGGTTGCCAGGCACTAAGGACAGTGGATGGAGGGAGGGAGGTTTGGCATGAGAACAGAAGCGGCCTTTGTGGTAATGCAATGTCCACATCTTGACTGTGAGGACGGATACACAAACCACACGTGATAAAATTGCAGAGAACTATACATATGCACATGTGCAAACACACACACACACACACACACACACACACACACACACACACGAGTACTTGTAAAACTGAGGCAATCTGAATAAGATTGTATCAACGTCAACATCCTGGCTGTGAAACTACACTATAATTTTGCCAAGATAGTGCCACTGGGAAAAACTGGGTAACAAGTACACAGGATCTCTCTATACTATTTCTTACTACTGTATATGAATCTATAAGAATCTCAAAATTAAAAAGTTTAATAATAATGTGCCCAATTCATACCAGTATTATTCACAATAGCCAAAAGGTGGAAGCCACCCTCGCCCATTGACAAATGAATGGATAAACAAAATGTGCTACATCCATACGATGGAGTATTATTCAGTCTTAAAAAGGAAGGAAAATCTGACACACACTGCAACGTGGATGAACCTTGAGAACATTATGCTAAGTGAAACAAGCCAGTCACAAAAAGACGAAGACTGTGGCTGCATCCATATGAGGCACCTAGAGTGGTCAAATTCATAGAGACAGAGCAGATGGTGGTGCCAGAGGCTGGGGAGAGAGGAGAATGGGGGCATGTTGTTTAAAGGGTGCAAAGTTTCAGTTTTGCAAATTGAAAAGAATTTTGAAGGTGGATGGTAGTAATGGTTGCACAGTATGAATGTACTTAATGCCACTGAATTGTACACTTAAAATGGTTAAGATGTTAAATGTTATGTGTATTTTACAATAATTTAAACATTTTTAAAGTTTAATCATTTTTCAAAAAACTAGCTTAAGCAAAGGAAAAATGGAGGCAATTGGCATTGGCTCGCTCTGGCTTGGATCTGAGGTCTGACAAGGCTGGCCCTGGGAGTCAAATGACGCTATCAAGACCTGTCCTCTCCAGGTCTGGGTCTCATTCATCTCAGGCCAGCTCTCTCCAGGCTCATAACAGCACGCAGACCCTCTCTCCCCCAGTAGCCACCTCACCCCGTGCCCTGGCATGGGGACAGTGGGAGTGTGTGATTGGCCCCTGCCTGGTACTACCTGGAATGGATTGGGGATCCATTTCCAGAAGGAAAGTCTGCAGGCAGATGCCCACCACAGGAGCCACAAAACTTGTGACATCGAAACTGTATTTTTGACATGATGGCACTTTAGTGGCAAGAGATTTTTCACAGCATAAATAAATCCTGGGGCACCTAGACATAAAAACAGGTGAACTCACACACATTTGTGGAATCGATTCTCCAGTGATAACTAAATCACTAGAATTATGTAGTATTAAAATTTTGTATTATGAAGAAAATGGAAATTATAATCAATGGAGATAAAGAAAGTGGCTTAGAATTAGAAACAAAAGTTTTCTGTACTTTAATAGCATATATTTCTGCTGTATTTGGCAGGAAGTTTAGTCTCTAATAGGAGTCTCCTCTAGCTGTTCTAGAAGGCCTCCTTGGAACAGTCTGCAGTGATGGCTGGGCTGGAGGACACTGGGTATGTACAATGTACCATTTTTAACCTATTTCCAAGTGCAACTTAAGGTACTTATTTTTGCAGAAAAAACCTCCCCTGATCAGGACTTCTGTTGAGCAGGCATTTGCAGGGTATGTGTATTGAGTGCAGAGATGAACAGAGAAGAGGGACAGGGCTGTGGACAGCCTCCCTTGGCAGCCCCTCCCACACCCGGTGTCATGCCTTCCCCCTCCAGAGCATGGAGGTGAGCTAGTGAGGCTGGTGTGTCCAGGAAGGTAACACTGGGAGTGAGTTCAGGGTCTGCCCCCTATGACTGCAGACCCCATGGCCCGTGATGCCTCTCGGCAGTGCTCCTGGCTGCTCTATGTCTTGCTATGTAGCAGGAGGTCATGGTCTGCTGAGCCTCCCAAGAACTCTGCCTACTGCCTAACAGCCTGGACTTACACCCGGTGCAGTGAATTCATTTGCAAAAGGCAACAGTCACCAGAGAGTCAGGATTTACGGTTTGGTTCACTCTGAAGGCAGCAATCCAACTTTACTCTCCCCACTCTGTGTGCCAAGCTCCTGTGTGCCAACTGGGATTGCCCCCAGTCTCCTGGGCCCCTCAGCCCTCATTCACTTTGTGCCTCCAGGTGCAGGCCATGCCTGGTGTTCTTATATGGCACAAGCATCAACTCAACACCCAGCCTCGGTCACTGCCTTTGCTAAGACGCCTTGTCCTACCATCAGGCCAACACTGTCACTTCCAGACACGGTCTTCCCAGATGCTCTGCACACAGATCTGCGTACAGACTTGTCACACTGGTCTGCAATGGTCTGTTCCCTGGCTACATGCATGCGCACAGAGGCCAGGATCACTCCAGACAAAAGGTGGCTTTTCAACAAATGCTTCCTGATGGAAGTGAATTCATTCTTTGTATCAGTTAGGGTTCTCCAGAGAAACAGAAGCAATAGGAATGTGTGTGTGATTGTGTGAGTGTGTCTGTGTGTACAGAGAGAGGGGCATTTATTTTAAGGAATCAGCTCACACGATTGTGAAGCTACAATGTGAAGTCCAGATCTGCAGGGCCCGCCAGAGACCCGGAGCAGAGTCTGAGGCCGGGTTGGAGGCAGGTTCCCTCGGCCTTGGGGAGATCAGCCTTCTGCTCTGGGCCTTCTGCTACTCGCATGAAGCCTGCTCCCTGCGGAGGGTCATCTGCTGCACTCAAAGTCTACTCATTCAAATGTTGACCCAGCTAAAACTACCTTCAAGTAACTTCTAAACTGATGTTTAACCACGTATCTGGACACCATAGCCTAGCCAAGGTGATTCCTAAAATTAACCACATTCATTTCATACCTTTTGTGCAGTACCTACTAGAAGTTCAATAAGTGAGGAAGGAAAGGGACAGGGAGGGAAGGAAAGAATGAGCTGGTTCTGACAATGGTTTGGTAAATCACAAAAATTATTGAAATAAAAATGGAGTTTTCCTAATGCCTACTTTAAAAGCCAATACCATTGCTTATATAAGTTCTGATGCAATCCCTAAAAATAGGTCTAATTAAGCTATAAACATAATTTGTATGAAGCAGGACTAGAGAATGACATGAAAGGATATCAGATAAGTGCAAATTCTCTGGGGACATTCAGAGCCTCTCACTTGCTGGGCCTGCTCTGCTGTCTTAAGTGAGGAGGTCAGGGACACCTAAGGGGGCCAGGGAAGAGGTGATTGGCCCCTAACACACTTGCTTTTATTTTCTTCCTATTTCATGCCGTCAGAAAACTTTTCAAGAAACTAAAACAAATAACTGTATTTAGTACTAAATACAGTACTAAACACCAAACGGTAAAAAACTAAATACTAAAATGATCTCCACAGAGCCAACTCTTCCTGTTCTACTCACTTAAAGGAACAGATGACATTGTCACTGGAGCACCACGTGGGCAGGCGTAACACGCCCCCAAAACAAGTAATGCTCCACCAGGAGAAAGCATCTCCACAGTCTTAAAACGTCAGTCTGAGGCTTTTCACATAAAGGATTTCAACTTCTGCTATTTTACCCTGTTGTGGCTCACTGCTAATACATGTAATTTACCAAGCTATGTCACTGCACAGTAGCTGAAGAAACCATTTCATAATGTAAACACAAGCTTGAAGATTTAAAAACAAGAAAGGACCCCCCGCCTCCCACCCAGCAAGTGAGCTGGACAGTCGTGTGCAGGCCGGCGGCCTCGCAGAGGGGCCCGAGCTGCATGGGCAGCTTTGCTCCCCTGCCCCAGGGGTTGCGTGTGCCCAGGCTCATGAGAACGCACCCAGGTGCGTGACTCATCTCTACGTATAGTGTTAAGGAACAAATTACTCATGGCACTCGGTAAAGATGGCAAAGCAGACTTCATTGAGGGGAGCACTGGGGCTTGGCAACGGGAGAGAGAGATTGGGCTCCAGACTGTGACTGAGTACAAGGAAGAAGTGGGTTTGGAGGAGCCTGACTGGAGCCTGACCAGGGTCTTTGTCACTAAGTAAAATGGTCCAGGAAAAGGACATTTCCTTTTCCCAGTTTTAATTTCCCAGCTTTCCTGGTTCTGAGTAAACAGGGGTCTTCTCTGGCCTCCCTGGGATGCCTGGGGGAATCGGGGTTGTTCCCGGTGGGTTGACTACACCTTAAGGGAAGCAGCTCGACCCCACATCCCTGCCCGCACAGGGCCCCCGGGCCCCACTGTGAATTTCAAACTGTGGCCTATTATTTAAACCAATGTTTCTTCCTGTGTCAGCCTGTCTTAACTCTCCAGCCCGAGGGCTCATTAACCACTTGTCCGGGGTCTCTGGGGGAGCCCTGCATTCTCTCTAGAAGTTCCCTGCACCCTGGTGTATCCCCCAACATTTTCCACACATACCACGGTGTCTGTATTCTAACACGCCCCAAACACGCTCTCAGAGTGTAGTTTGAAACACATTGAATCACTTCCTTGTGATGCATCAACAAAAAACATCGAGAAACATTGAAAACACTGAAAAACATTTAGTTCTGACAGATTTCTTCAGGAAAAAAAAAAAAATCCTTGCTTTAATTTTCACTTTCTTTGACTAGTTACCTCTCTCTTAAATGTTGCTTTAAAGTTTCTTCATTTGGAAGCTACTTTACATCATTCACGCCATTGAATTCCATTCCTTATTCTTCTCCTGGATTAGACCTATTCTGAATTTTCTCCCTGTTTTCAGAGTACAGGAGAAAGACGGCGTCTGCAAAACAATACTGCAATGTTCCTAAAGAAACGTCTGAATCTCACAGCGTACTTCATCAGCAGAAACGCGTTTTCCCAGAATAGAAACTGTCACAGGCCAGGGGGAGTGTTCCTAGTTAAATCCCTCTCTGAAATATCTGATACCTCCTGAAGGGAGGCGGGGCAGCCTGGGTTCCCTAGCGCTCTGGCCTTGTAGAAGCTCCTCCCAGCCCAGGAGAAGTTCGGGGACCAGCCTGGTTTCGTCCCTCCTGTCTGGCCCTGGCCTCTGAGGAGGTACCCTTATTATTTTATACACAGTGCTTTCTTGGAATGCCAACATTAACACAAGGCAAACATCAAAACCTACAGCTACACATTTTCAAAGAGCTGAGACCAACTGTGTAACAAGTGTAGACCCTTGCTCACAGTGCACTGCCAACATGTCACCCGTGACTCTGCTGGCGTTTCTTTACTTCATACGTGAACACGTGGTCAACTGGCTTAAGCCTCAGGGGAGTATCTGGTCCCATTTGCCCAGGACCATCCCAGTTTTAAAACTAAAAGGCCTGTGTCCCAGGTAACCTCTGGATCCCAGGAAGACTGGGACAGCTGGTCACCCTGCTTAAGTCCAGTGGGCGTCTGATGGAAGACAACCATGTGAAAGACCAATGGTAGCTAGATACAAAAATATGATCAAGTATTACCATGAGGATGATGATGAAGAGTATCTGTGGACCAGCAAATATGTGACATTTGCCCATTTCCAATAGCACCGAGTTTAGTCACTATAGGGACATCTGTGCTACCAAATTGGGGGTGGGGGAGCTATTTTTAAAGTTATATTCAATAATAATCCACATTTGCAATCATTCCCCCAAATATTTATGTATACTAGAATCCTAACATAAAGTAGAATTCTGATATAAAATAGAATTCTGTATGACAAGAATATGGGTATACCTGTGGATACACAGCAATTGGATAGACCAAATTGTATTTCCACAAAGTGTGACAACGTGGCATGGTTAAAGCCTGGTATTGCACAGAGAAGTCACGTCACTCCTCATCTCACTCCTTGAAATCACAAAGATGAAGGGAGGCAATGATAGTTTCAATCCCTGGTGTCAGTCCACATTTCTCCAGCATCTTAGAGCACACCCATTAAGTGCCTGGCTCTGTGTACCAGGAATAGAAAGAGAGAAAAGACTACACTCAGCCCTCCCTGAAAGCGTAAGAACAGGGGGACCGCACCTCATCCGGAGGGACAGGGAAGGCTCCCTGAGGAAGTGATGTGGGAACTGGGACCTGAAAGCTGTGAAGGTGGGAAAGAGGGTTCGGAAGAGGAAGCAGCATGTGCAAAAGACCTGTGGCAGGAGGGGCCTTGGGGCATAGGGAGAACTGAAAAAAGCCAGTGTGGCAGAATAGCTGAAAGGAAGGAGGAGGAGACCTGGGAGACCCCAGAGAGATCAGCAAGACAAGACGCACAAGGCCTGCTTCGTCGCTGAAGGATTTGGATCTTGATCCTAAGTGGAAGCCTCTGCAGGCTTTTGAGCAGGAAGTGACATGGTCCCATGCATGGTGTGGAGACAGATGAGAGATGGACAAGAGAGGTGTGAGGAGCCTGGCAGGAGGCCAGTGCCTCAGCCAGTGGTCCATGGTGCCTCGGCCTGGGGTGCAAACCCAGACAGAAGAGGGTGGGCTCCAGGGGAGCCGGGATGTGAAATGCAGAGGAATTGCCCTTGAGGATGACGCCTGGATTTCTGGCTCACCTCACCAAATGAATGGCCACACCCTGCATCAGCTGGAGAGCACTGGAAGGACTCATAAGGAAGGACGGCGATGCTTTTGACTAGGATGCCTGAAGTCTGGCTGCAGCGCTGCAGTAAAGCAAACGTTCTGCTGAGAAACAGAGTAGGGTGGACGGCGATGGACTGCATCAAACACAGAGGTTCTCTTTCCAAATGGAACCATTACGACAGAGATTCTTGTCCACTGATCGTGACCCCAAACATAACTGCCTGAAATGTGAGCTAGATGCTACTTACACAAGTCTTTGACACATGTCCATAGTCACATCCCCTCTCATTCCTAGTGGCTGTCCCAAGACAGTGGGTGGGGGAATAGTATGCACTAACCAGGCGTCTGGGTTTCACCACTGACACCTAAAACTACAAGATTCAGTGTACTCTTCCTTGAGAACTCGTCATGTTCATCCCCTGCTCATTTAAAGCTTCGAGCCTATTAGAGTCATGGAAGGATTTGCCATAGTTAAAATTAGGCTCCTCTGCAAGTGGCAAGCAAAATCCAGGTCGTTTCCACTGA
Source organism: Lemur catta (assembly GCF_020740605.2). NCBI lineage: Eukaryota > Metazoa > Chordata > Mammalia > Primates > Lemuridae > Lemur > Lemur catta. The sequence continues at coordinate 87,161,183 of NC_059137.1, forward strand.
GAAATCAGTTGAAGTTGACTTCTTTCACACATAAAACAAGTTCAGAAGCTTCAGCAGCACCCACATTCCAGAAAGCAAGAAGGAGAAATGAATAAAGAAGCCAGCAAGGGGCGCAGGCTGTGGGATCTTAAGGAAGGATCCAAGAAGGTGAAATATTCTGAACTACATTGTGACATTAGTCACATGACCATGTGTAGCTGCAAAGGAAGCTGGGAAAGGCAGTCTTTATTCTGAATAGCCATGCACCCTTCTAGAATTACATTACCCTGGTGGGAACAGATTTGAGTAATAGCAAACCACTGACTTGAAATCTTACCTTGTAATTTTCAAATGTTTAAAATACTCTACAAAAATGACATAATTGGGGGTCAGGTGCAGTGGCTCACTCCTGTAATCCTAGCACTCTGGGAGGCCGAGGAGGGAGGACTCCTTGAACCCAGGAGTTTGAGGTTGCAGTGAGCTATGATGATGCCACTGCACTCTAGCCCGGGCAACAAGAGCAAGAGTCCATCTCAGAAAAAAAAAAAAAAAGTAATTTAAGTTCTGGTGATAATCTAGATATCTCTGTTGATTCATTTCAACATTTTCAAAAGTGTTGAGTAGTTTATGATCATCCACAGAGAATTCTAAATAAGTTCCTGTATTTCATCTAGCTCTGTCCGCAGCATTCTCCAAGTTAAAAAATATTATTGACTAAAATAAAGCATATTGTAAACTAAACTTTGGTGCTGAATTTGCTAATTTTTATGAGATATATATCAATTAAGAAGTTTAGCACAGTAATTGATACACCGCCATACTGTTGGCAGTAATTCATTATAATTCTATATAGTAGGACTTTGAAATGTGTTTATTTTAGCCTTAATTCTGCTCCAAATTTCTACCCCAATAAGACACTTTCCTCTCAGTAGCTCCATCTGCTAATTGAAATTTTGTTTTAAGAAACCATGGTAACACATGTTTTGCCATAACACAGAGTGGAGGAATTATTCCAGGTTCTTTGGGCAAAACCAAGCCTTCTGCAAAACACAAAGGCAACAGGAATATTGGAAGCAGTATTTCTTAAGAAAACCAAACAGATATTTTGTAATTGATGGGCTATCACAAAACAGTAGCTGGCATGCGCGTATTTTGAACTCCCCAGTAGAGGGAGCGGAGTTAGTCACACTGTTCCGTGTGTAGGTTATAATTAGCATCGGTCTGTGCGGAAGCGTCGCTGGTCGTGCCGCCGCCGTCCCCCTCGCCCCTCGCCCCCGTCGCCTCCTCCCTGCCCCGGCGCAGGCACCTCCTCCAGCGGCGCGTTTTAGGCTCCGAGGAGCTTGCCCCACGGCGGTGTGGTGTGCGTTCGTGTTGCGTGGGGGGGGGGGTGTATAAGGAGGTATGTGTCGTGTATAGTGTTGTGTGTGTTGTATGTTTACGTGGTGTGGGTATGGCATGTGTGAGTGGTGTGTGTTTACGTGGTGTGTGTGAGTGTGTGCGTGTTGGGGGCGTGCGTGTTGCGCGTGTGCGGTGTGTGGGAATGTGTGTGTTGATGTGCGTGGGGGTGTCTGGTGTGTGCGGTATGTGTGCGCGTGCACAGAAATAAATGGTTCTGGGCTTTCTCCCAGCGGTTTCCTGGTTTCTGCACCATGTTTTCAGCGCTCTCCACGTATTTCAGAACATGCCCCCCCCCCCCCCGTCATTTTAATTCTCCGTCCTCCCCGAGAGCACACCTGCGTTGCCAGCTCCCTGCCACAGCCCGGTGTCCTGAGTGGCGCTGAGCACGTCCCTTTCTCAGCCTTCCGAGGGTTCCGCGGGGATCCCGCACAGCCCGCAGTGGCTCTCAGAGACAGAGCCCCCAGGCTGTCGCGTGGGTCAGCGGCCCGCAGGGGGTGGATGAGACCTCTCCGCTAGGCGAGTTAGAGCAGGGTTTAATAAAGAGAATGTCCGAAAATATGGCCCGGAGCGCCTCAGGGGCTGGTGCAAACCCCCGGGCCTGGTCACTGTGCAGGTGTGACCGCCCGGGCCTTCAGCCGGGCTGGAGGAGCCTGTCGAGGCCGCCCTGCCAGGAGCAGAAGGACCCGGCGCCTGGGTGAGCCCGCCCGAGGGCAGCCCCCGGGCAGAGAGAGGGGAGGTGGGGACCACAGGTGAGGCCAAGGAAGATAGGGGCAGCCATGTTCTGAGCTGTAGCAAATCCCGCCCTTACAAATTCAGTTCACAAAAATCACATCGCGCACACAGTCAAGCGGGCTCCCGGGAGGCTGCCACAACCAGAAACAAACTTCTGTTAAGTTGTGGGTTCCAGTGCTGGTAGAACACTTCCCTGTCAGTTGATGCTGAAAGCGTCTGGGAGCAATGTGAAATGTTGCTTGTCATTCTGCACTTGATGCAGCGTCTGCTGGGACTTTGTGTTCCCAATTTTGAGGATGTGTGTGTGTGTGTGTGTGTTTAGTTTTAAAAAACAATAATACTCAGGCCTCACTCCAATCAATTAAATCAGAATCTCTGGGGCTGAGGCCTGACATTGCCGTTTGTGTGTGACATGTGGGTGAGCAGGTGTGTGTGCACACAAGTGTGAGTGCACACTTGCATATTCTTGTGCATGTGGGTGGGTGTATATGTATGTGTTCATTTTGAAATCTCAAAAGGGAAAATATGTAATTTCTAGACAAGCATCAGTGGCACCAAATTGCCATTAGAGGCCATCTGGAGAAGCATGAGGACAGAGGGAGGGAGACCACAGCAGCCAGGAACAGGCGCTGAATACCTCTGCTCTGTTCCGTCCTCCTGCATGGAGTTGTCACAGAGGGGAGCAGTCAGTTCCAGAGAGAAGAGGCAACCTCTCCTGGCCATGAGGCCAACGTGTGGCCTGAGGTCCCGCTGGCAAGTGACTCCACCACCAAAGCCAGTGCTCTCCTTGTGGAGGAGCCTCCTGGGGACACCCAGCAGGGAGTGAAGACATTTTCCAACTAGCATTCAACAAGGTGTCCAATTAGAAACGTGGCACCGCATCAAGCCTCAGCGTGGCACCTACCTCCAGAAACAATGCCACCCGCAGAGGTAACAGGCTGGATCAAAAGACGGAAATTCATTATTTTAAATACAGTTTTAATGAGTTTTCTAAAGTGAGATTAATCACTTGATCTTTTTAAATTCACTGCATTTCAAAAGGTAAATCAAATAGCTTGTAAAGCAACTATCCTTTTGAAAATCCTAAATCAGTATTCTTCTTTACAAATTGGGCCAGTCCAGGTTCACTATAATATTAATAACTTAGATTTGCCTGGTGTTTGTGGTTTTCAGAGAGCTCTCTCATATGTCATTCCTGCAGGTTCAAGAAGCCTTTATGGAATACATGACTTGGCCCACACACTGGCCAGATGACTTCTAAGACATGGCCTTTTTATTCTCCCAACCACCCTGAGATGCAGGTGGTTTTATCATTTTATAACTAAGTAAAGGCAGACAGTAAATTTAGTGCCTTGGACTGAGTTCCCATCTCATGCCAGGGCTGGACTGGATTCCAGAATATCCAAGGACTGCATGTGCTTCCTCTACGTCTCCCCAGCCCCTTGATCTCTGTGATCAGCTGAACAACAGCCACCCAGAGATGTCTGAGCCCCAGTCCACAGAGCCTGTGACTTTGTTAGCTCACATCCAAGGGCGACGAAGGGTACTTGTGCTTGAGATGGGGAGCATAGCTGGGGTTATCCAGGTGAATTCAGTCTGGCCTCATGAATCTCTAAGAGGAGTACATTTCTGGCTGAGAGAGAGGGATTCAAGGATGGGAGAAGGGTCAGGGAGGTGTGACCTAGGAGGATCTGCTGCTGCTGGTCTTGAAGATGGAGGAAGGGCCTTGAGCCAAGGATGCAGCCGGTCCTGCAAGCTGGAAAAGACAAGCAATGAAGAAGTCAAAAACAAAATATGGAAAAACATTCCATGCACAATAACATCAAAAGACCAAAATACTCAAGAATACACTTAACAAAAGAAATGCAAGACATACATGGAAAGCTATAAAGCACCGTGGATAAAAATTGAAGAAAACTAAAATATAGGAAGACAACTGTGTTCATGGATTGAAATACTTAGTATTGTGAAGATGGCAATACTTACCATTCAACATAATCTCTATCAAAATTCCTGCTGCAAAAAAAAGAAATTTATTGCAGAACTTGATAAGCTGATTCTAAAATTCATAAGGAAATGCAAAAGACTTAGAATAGCCAAAATAATCTTGAAAAAGAAGAACAAGTTGGAGGACTCACACTCCTGATTTCAAAGCTTACTACAAATTTACAGTAATTACGACGGGGTGATACTAGACATACAGATCAATGGGATGGCATTGAGAATCCAGAAATAAACTCATATATTTATGCTCAATTGATTTTCAATGAGGTATCAAGACAATTCAATGCAGGAAAGAATAGTCTTTTCCGTCAGTGGTGCTGGGACTGCTGGATACCCACATGTAAAGAATGAAGTCAGATCCCTCTTCACGCCATATAAAAACATTTATTCAAAATGGGTGAAAGACCTAAATGTAAGAGGTAACACTGTAAATTCTTAGAAGAAAACATAGGTGCACATCTTACCATTGGATCAGGCAGTAGTTTCTTAGATATGACACCTAAAGTACAAGCAACCAAAGGAAAAAATAGACAAATTGGCATTCACCAAAATTTAAAACTTTTGTGCTTCAAAAGACACTATCAAGAAAGTGACAAGAGAACTCACAGAATGGAAGAAAATATTTGCAAATCATGTATCTGATAAGGGTCTAGTATTCAGAATATACAAAGAACTCTTAGTCCCTTAAAAGTTAAACGTGGAATCATCACATGAGCCAAAATTCCACTCCTAATTATATATCCGGGAGAATTGCAAACATAGTTCACACAGAAACTTATTATTGTTCATAACAGCTAAAAAGGGGAATCAACTCAAATGCCTGTCAACTGATAAATAGAAAAAATAGGTTATATCCCCACAGTGGGGAACCACAGAAAGTAAAGAAGTACTGATGCGTGCCACCATGTGGATGAACCTTGAAAACGTTACACTAAGTGAAAGAAGCAAGACACAAAAGACCACAAATTGTATGATTCCATTGATGTGAAATGTCCAGAATGGGCAAATCTTTAGAGACAGAAAGTTGACTAGTGGTTGCAGGACACTGGGGGAGAGGATGCAGAATGACTGCTAATGAGTCTGGGGAGTCCTATGGGTGATGGAAATATTCTGGAGTTACATAGCAGTAATGTTGTACAACCTGTGAATATACCTAAAACCTCTGAACGGTACCCTTCAAAAGGTGAATTTTATGGTATGTGAATTATATTCAATTTTTTCAAGTAGGAAAAAGGAAGGATAAGGTCTGTGTGGCTAGCACATCTCTACAGGATAGCACATCAAATATTTAACTTGAAAATTACCAAATATCTTTTCATGATAATAGGATTTATGTAACATGAACACCTTTCCTTTTAACTTCTAGAGTACAAGTACTTGCTGCCTCTAACACTCCTGATAGTTAGCAGTAAGAATGCATTTTTCTTCCCAAGTAGCTTGTGTCCCACCCAATACCTTGCACAAATAGGCTGCCAACACAAAGAGGACCAAAAATTGCTGCTGAAAGCCCAGGTACAGAGACAGAGACCGGAGGGCTGGGGAGAGCAGGGAAAGGCAGGTGAAAGAGGCAGTTCTGCTCCTGTCACCCTCACTTACAGGCTGTGTCACGGGGGAGGAGGAGAGCCCTAGCACTTGTGGTCAAAGAATAGAAGCACAAGCAACAATAGCAGGACTGGGTCAAGACCCCCAGCAGCCCTCCTTTGAGATCTACAAGGCCTTCTCTGTGAAGACAGAAGCACATGTTGCAGCTTCCTCCTGGCCTAGACACTCACACAGTACCTGAGCACTTCAGATGTTTATTTGCAGTGCCTCCAAATCTGCAAATCACTGCATTTTCTGACCACACCCCTAAAAGGCCACAATCCTACTATTATAATACGTCAGCAGAACCATACTTCACCTCCCAAGAAGAGCCTATGTATTCTAGATTCACTCAGGCCAGGCCAACCTCTAGGAGTTGCCCACTGGGCACCCCTAGTCCCCATGGTCCCTCCCTTCCATGCCCCATGGGCTCACTCCTCTACAGAAACACCACTCACTGCCCCAGAGAGCATGCCCTTCTCTAAGATCAGCACTGCTCCCTGAGAGGCTCCAAACTGCTGCCCGTGGTGCAAACCTATTCTGTGCACTGAATGACACTATGCAAGTCACGGCTGTGTCTGCGTAAGTACCGTGCGCTGACCAATCGCACCACTGGAGCTCCACGGCTGTTTCTTACTTAGGCATGTCCTCTAAGCCTCCATTTGGAAGGAGACGTCCTTAATCCATTCACATAGTAACACGATCATAAGTAAAAATGACCAAGAAAAATAGGAAAAAGCAAACAAAGCAAAACTAGCAGACAAGCATATGCAAATTTTATTTTATTTTTTATTTTTTAGGTTTTATTTTTTATTTATTTATTTTTTATTTCAGCATATTATGGGGGTACAAAAGTTTAGGTTATGTATATTGCCCTTGCCCCCCCATTCAGAGCTTCAAGCGTGTCCGTCCCCTAGACGGTGCACATCACACTCATTATATATGTATACACCCATCCTCTCCCCACCCCATCTGCCCGACACCCGATTAATGTCATTCCTAAATGTGCTCTTAGGTGATGATTTGTGAAACCAATTTGATGGTGAGTACATGTGGTGCTTAGTTTTCCATTTTGGGGATACTTCACTTGGTAGAATGGGTTCCAGCTCTATCCAGGAAAATACAAGTGCTATAGCACCATTGTTTCTTATAGCTGAGTAGTACTCCATGGTATACATATACCACATTTTATTAATCCACTCCTGTATTAATGGGCACTTGGGTTGTTTCCACATCTTTGCAATTGTGAATTGTGCTGCTATAAACATTCGGGTGCGGATGTCTTTGTTACAGAATGTCTTTTGTTCTTTTGTGTAGATGCCCAATAATGGGATTGCTGGATCGAATGGTAGGTCTACTTGTATCTGTTTAAGGTATCTCCATATTGCTTTCCACAGAGGTTGCACTAGTTTGCAGTCCCACCAGCAGGATACGAGTGTTCCTGTCTCTCCACACCCATGCCAACATTCATTGTTTTGGGACTTTTTGATAAAGGCCATTCTCACTGGAGTTAAGTGACATCTCATTGTGGTTTTGATTTGCATTTCCCTGATGATTAGAGATGCTGAGCATTTTCTCATATGTTTCTTGGCCGTTCTTCTGTCTTCTTTTGAGATATTTCTATTCATGTCCTTTGCCCACTTTTTGATAGGGTTGTTTGATTTTTTCTTGCTGATTTTCCTGAGTTCTAAATAGATTCTAGTTATCAGGCCTTTATCGGATGTGTAGCATGCGAAATTTTTTTCCCATTCTGTAGGTTGTTTGCTCTCATGACAGTTTCTTTGGCTGTGCAGAAGCTTTTTAATTTAATCAGGTCCCATTTATTTATTTATGTATTTATTTATTTTTGTTGTTGCTGTGATTGCCTTTGGTGTCTTCTTCATAAATTCTTTTATTTATTTTTACATACAAAGCCCCTCAGTAAATGTAAATTTTAAAAGGTGTGTATCAGTCTGCTCAAGCTGCCATAACACAAGATCGAGGTGCCAGCATGGCCAGGCTCTGGTGAGGGCTCCCTTCCTGACTTGCAGGTGGCCCCTTATGACTTAATTTGACCTTTGTTACCTCTTTACAGGCCCTGTCTGCAAATATAGTCACACTGGGGGTCAGAGCTTTAACATATGAATTTGGGGTACACACAATTCAGTCCATAACGAAGGGATACCATTTTTCTTTGATAAAATTGGGGGGAAGAACTTCTATAATAACAGTATTAATTTGTGATGTAAGAGTGCTGAGAAACTAGCAGTCTCACACTCCACTAAAGGGAATATAGATTAGTGCAATTGTATGAATGGTGATTTGTCATTTGATATCTAATGCCTTAATAGCTATTCTAGTTCTGTGTATTTATTCTAAAAAAATAATAAGGGGTGTGCTTAAAGATTTAGAGACAAGAATATTCATGGAGACATTTTTCAGAAAATGAAAACTTGGAAAATATAGTGTTCAAAAGTGGAGGGTTGGTTAAATAGGTTATGGTTCATTCATATACTGAAATCCTATGTAGCCATTAAAAATGATGCTACAGAATATTTAAGATCCTGAAAACCTGTTAAGTGAAAACACACAGTTTATAAAATAGTAGGCTTAATACAGTCTAATTTTAATTTAAAACGTGTGTGTGTGCTGTATATGTGTGGTATGTGGTATGTGTGTGGTGTGTGTGATGCATTGGTATGTGTGATGTGTGTGTGGTATGTGTTATATGTGTGTGCTGTGTGTGCTGTATATGTGTGGTATGTGTGATATGTGTGTGGTGTGTATGTTATGTGTGTGTAGTGTGTGTGGTGTGTGTATGGTATGCATGCATGTGGGGGGGAGTGTGTGTGTGATGTGTGTATAGTGTGTGTGGTGTGTGTGCTATATAAGTGTGGTATGTGTGATGTGTGTGTGGTGTGTGTGTGCTGTATATGTGTGGTATGTGTGATTTGTGTATGTGGTGTGTATTATGTGTGTGTGATGTGTGTGTAGTGTGTGTAGTGTGTGTGGTGTGTGTATGGTATGTATGTGTGGGGGGGAGTGTGTGTGTTATGTGTGTATAGTGTGTGTGGTGTGTGTGTGCTGTATATGTGTGGTATGTGTGATGTGTATATGTGGTGTGTGTGGTGTGTGTAGTGTGTGTGGTGTGTGTATGGTATGTATGTGTGTGTGTGAGTGTGTGTTATGTGTGTATAGTGTGTGTGGTGTGTGTGTGCTGTATATGTGTGGTATGTGTGATGTGTGTATGTGGTGTGTGTGGTGTGTGTTATGTGTGTGCAGTGTGTGTGGTGTGTGTATGGTATGTATGTGTGACTGCATGTGTTATGTGTGTATGGTGTGTGTGGTGTGTATGTGGTATGTATGTGTGTGTGGGAGAGTGTGTGATATGTGTGCAGATGGAAAGATAGAAGGCTGTAAACCAACATCAAAATACAGATATTATTTATTTTCTATGTTTGCTTGCCTTTTAGCTTAATGCTAAGAGTATTTAAGAGGCCAACCAGCAGGCTGTGCCTGGGGCTTCCCAGTGCCAGAAAGAGCGAGCTAAGAAGGAGGAAACCACCACTCACGACCACTTACTATGCTCCTAGTGTACATTATCCTGTTCAACCTTCACATTTGCAGGACAAAGGTGGTATTATTAATAGTATCATTCCCATTTTAAAATGAAGAAACTGAGGCTCTGAGAGGGTCAATGTCTCTCCCAACCCATTGATGATGACATCTTAGGAGTGGGATTCCAAGCCCTTGCTCCTTCTGCTACTGTTACCTACAAGTACCCCACTGTATTGTTGTTGTTTGTTGTTGTTGTTTACAAACTCCTACACCTATGTAAGTGATGCGAGACTGAAGCAAAGACCCAGCAGAGGTGGAACCAGCTGGAAGGAAGAGCACATTGAACCAAGCCATCAATTAAACTGGACCAGTTCCCAAGAATCACGGGTGAGGGAAGCAAGTGCATGCCTGACACGTGAAAGCTGACACTGGAGACAAGACAAAGATAAACACCAAGAATCTGGACTGAGGACATCGAGAAAGACGCAAACCAAAGGAGAAAGAACAGGATAACGCCAGGGTAGGCTTCAGAACGGGAAGGAATGTGTTCATAAAAGCCAAATGACCTCGAACTCAAACAATTGTACTGACTGTGTGTTCAGGGTTGGGGGAGAAGAGCAACAGAGGAAGCGAATCGGAGAAAGAGAGAGACAAACTTCCGCTTGTTTGGGACACTCGCTCTTAGAATCCAGCTGCCATGACATAGTGTTACAGTCTGAGTTTTGCGCCGAAAGATCATTAATCTGCCATTCTGCTTCTGTAAACCTGCTTGCTCCTGCTTGCTACCCCCAACACAGAAATTCCTAAGTGACTACAACACCCATGTTCTGCGTAAAATGACGACAGCCCCCACGTTTTGCGTAAAGCTATTATGACACTCATGTTTTACGTGAACAAGATATGGCCCAGAGCCCAAACTGCCCAGATCCTGTTACACCAAAGATAAGAAAATGATATCATGCTTACTCAAGGTTTTTTGTACATGTGCTTGCTCTGTCTTAGTAATTGTTCACCCACAAACTTACACTATAAAAACTTTCTGTTTCAAAGGCTCACTGCTGCTCTCTGTGCCACCTTTGGGCGGTGCAGAGGGCAGTCGCTGGCCAGCTAATAAAGACTCCTGATTTGGCTCAATTCGGTCTTCAGGTGGTCATTTCTCGCATCTCAGACCATAACATTTGGAGGTTCCACCGAGATCCTGCCCTAAGATTGGGCAGGTGGCGACCACCAGTGCCTGGAGACCAGGTGCAGAGTCGAGTGTCTTGCCCAGGGGAAGGCCTCTGAGAGACATTCCTCAGCTCCAGGCAGAGGCTTGACAATGCACCGCCCCGGCACCTTCAAAACTGCAAATTCTTCTGGATGAGTCTTCTGATTCTGTTCCCGGGGCAGATGGGAACCGGCTCTAACAATAGGAAGCCCAAGCAGTACCATGGAGGCCCACATGGAGAGGAACCAAAGCCCCAGACAAGTTCCAGCTGAGCTACCAGCCAACAGGCAGCACCCCAGTCACTCTTCCCAGTTGACACTGCATGACACAGAGATAGCCAAGCTCTGTTCTAGTCCATATGAGCAAATTAATGACTGGCATTTTTAAAAGAAAAAAAAAACATCTCCCTGGAACTTTAGGAGATTGAGTCTAATCTTCATTTCCTTAGATGAGGAAACTAAGACTCAGGAAAATGAGATACCTTTCCTAAGGTCATATATAGTGGTGGAAGCAAATTTCCACCCAGGTCTTAATGCACAGCTCATTGTTTCAACCCTCATGCTGGATGTGTGATACTCCACCATCTGACATGGTTCCGTCCCTCCACAACACCTCCTCTTCAGAACAGCACCGCTTCGACAGTGTTCTCTGGGATTGCCTAGGGAGTTATCCTGGAGAGCCTTCAAGGACATCTCAGACAAAGGTGTGCACACTACAGTGGGCACAGACACAGCACCCCAAACACACTGCCCACTTTCGAGGCTCCATGCCTCTTTCTGCTCACGTATTAATAGTTATCTCAGGCAGGCGTGCCCTCCTCCTTTCCCCGCCTTTCACAGCCCCTCCGGTCACCCAGAGCCCACTGAAATGCTCACATCCTTGTGCCTTTTCTCCAGCTGAATTATTTTCTCTCAAAATTAATTGTGCTGTGGTACCCAATCATTCTGCCTTACCTTTATTAACACTTATTTTATTCTAGATTATAAAAATTGTTCTTTGCATTTAGAAATGGTGTTTCTGTAACATAAAATATAATCTGGATTAATTTGTCTGCCAAATAAATGCTCTTTTAAAAATAAATTCATAATTAGAATATGACCATTTCTACTACAGCTTCTTGGCATAGGTACGAGTGTCTGTGGAGGCTAAAGCAACTCTGTCTTTCTTTCTTTTTTTTTTTTAGCATCTACTTATGAACAACCCCGTCTTGGATGCTGATCCACCGTGTTGATTTCTGATTAACCCTAATTCCAGGAATGCCTCTAAGGTTTCTATTTTCACTTACTTACCAAAAATCCTGCCCTTAGGCAAATTCTTGCCTTTCCCTGAGGGGTTGACGTCAATTGTCCTACACATTCCTTCCCTATGATATATAAGCCCTGGGCCTGGGGGTACAAGTGAAGGGACCCACCATCTCCTCTTGTGGCTGCTGAGACATGGTTTCTGTTCCTAAGTTCCTATTAAATTTTTCTTCCTGAGAAACTTGATTTGTCAGCCTCTTTCTTCGGCCTCTCAGCTTTCTCAGCCTTTGGGGGTAGGTTTGTACAGACCTGCTCTTGAGGAACAGTGGCATGTGGTTTAATATAGATCGTTGTTTACTTACTGCAGTGGGCATCTATTGGGTTGTCTTTCTAACCCCCACTCTCTGAAGCTACCCTTTCTTCTCCATTTCAGTGACAGTTAGAATGAAAACTCCCTGAGGGCAGAGAAATTGCTTTGTTTACTGCTGTATCTCTGTACCTAGAATACCACTAGGTACCTGGGAAGCTAAGTCAATAAGCGGTCCATGAAGATAGCAATATGCAGAACTGGAACAAGAAAGGATGGTAGTCTCTGTCCAGTTGACTAGACAGATAGTATATACCATCAGGGGCTCTCTTTTCTGCCATATGAACCCAAGATTCAGAGGAAGGTTATCTTCGAAGAAGGCAAGAATCACAGGAAAAGACAGTCTTTTCAACCAATGGTGTTGGAAAAACTGGATACCCACATGCACAAGAATGAAATTGGGTCTTTCCCTTACCTTACATCTTATACTCAAAATCTATCAAAGACCTAAATGTAAGAGTTAAAACTATAAAAATCTTAGAAGAAAACAAGGGAAAAGCTTTATGAGATTGCATTTGGCAAGGACAAAATGACATCAAAAGCACAGGCAACAACAACAAAAATAAGTAAATTGGATTTCATCAGAATTTAAAACTTGTATGCATCAAAGGACACTAACAACAGAGTGAAAAACCAACTGCACCTCACAAAATGATAAAAATATTTGCAAATCATATATCTGAGAAGAGATTAATATCCAAACTACATAAAGAACTCCTACAACTCAATAACAAAAAGAAAGAACAACATGATTTAAAAATGGGTGAAGGAACTTGTCAACACTTCAGGTCCAATCCAACATTTCTCCAAGATGATTCACTTCTCTGTTTAGAACTCTGCAAAGGCTTCCCTTCCCAGAATAAAAGCTGAAGGCCTTGCTTAGCTAACAGTTCTTCCTTGAGCAAGCCAGGGAGGAAGGAAGAGAAAGATGGAGGGAGGGAGGAAGCAAGGAAGGAAGGAAACAAAAAAAAGATCAAGTGTTAGCAAGGATGTGGAGAAATTGAAACACTTGTACATTGCTGATAGGAAGGTAAAATGGTGTAGTCACTGTGGAAAATGATATGGCAATTCCTCAAAAAATTAAACACAGAATTACCATATGATCAAACTATTCCATTTCTGGTTATATAGCAAAAAGAATTGAAAGCAGCAACTCAAAGAGATATTTGTATACCCATGTTTATAACAGTATTATTTACAATAACCAAAAGATGGAAGTTCTCCAAATGTCCATCAGTGGAAGAATGGACAAACAAAATCTGGCAAATTCAGACAACGGACTATTAGCCTTAAAAAGGAAGGAAATTCTGACACACACTGGCACATGGATGAACCTTTAAGACATTATGTATGCTAAGTGAAATAAGCCAACACACATGATGACTATTGTATGATTCTACCTATACGAGGGACCTGGAGTAGTCAAATTCATAAAGACAGAAAGTAAAATGGTGTTTGTCAGGGATTGGGGGAAGGGAGGAATGAGGAGTTGTTTAATGGGTAAAGAGTTTTAGTTTTAAAAGATGACAAAGTTCTAGAGATGGATGATGATGAAGATCGCAGAACAACGTGAATGAACTTAATGCCACTGAACTATATAATAAAAATGGTTAAAATGGTAAATTTTATGCTATGCATATTTTACCACATTAAAAGAAAATAAAGAATCACAGGAAACAACAAAGAGAAGACAAAGTTCTGAAGCATTCAAGTCCTTAGTTCCAGCTGTATCCCTGCCCTAGTTTCCATGAAATATCCATTTCTCTAGTTGGTTTCTGTTGCTTGCAACCAAAGTAACTTGAAGACCAACACTGGGATCACAAGGACTTGGAGAATGTGGTTCTATTTCACCTTTGAAATGAGGTGATTATTAATGAAAATAAGTACATGTATAGACAGAGAGGAAAGGATTACCGTTCTTGTAAGTTCTCCTCTACGTTGGTCACCTTGATCTGCATATACAACAGTGCTTTTGTTCATAGTGAGTTAGTTGAATTAAGGGTGTGAAATAAGAAATTAACCTGGGATAGAAAAAAAATGCTTTACCTAAAAACTAGCTACAGTAATTTTATAGTAACTGAGAGATTGAGCTAGGGAAAACATTAGCACATCTGCAAGTTGGCACTACCTGAACCCTTCTCAGTAACCATGGTAACTACTGATATGTGGTTAAAAATGAAACAAAGGCATTAAATTTTAATGCCTGTATAGCTAGCTTAATCAATCTTTGCCTGAGTACCAGACATTTTTACAAAAAAAAATAAGGAAGAACTGAATCATAGAATTTTAACGAGGACACAATGAATTACAATGAAAGTCAGAAGTTGCAGATAATTAAAACTAATATGTTTCGATCTTGAAACTAACCAATAACATAGATTCTAAAGTTTACAAAAACAATTTTTAAGGAAAGACTGACTCATATAGAACATTAATGAGAATAAAAATACTATAAATGAAAACTCAAATTGAAAGTTATGCATTCAATTAAAGCTATGTTTCAACCTTGAAATGGTTTAAGTCTTACTAATGCTATGGACTCTGAAGTAATAAAAAAGAAGAGAGATTTTATAAAAATAATATCTCACTGCCCAATGTCCTCCACCCTAAAAATCAGTTGCTTCAAGATGCAACAGAAACTTCTAAGGTACTGGAAACATTCTAACTCCTAAATTAAGTGTTAGGAGCACAAATGTTGGTTTTATTCTTTTTTTAATCTTACACGTATGTTAAATATAATCTTTTACATCTAAGATTTATTTCATAATAAAATTTTATTTAAAAAGAATAGGTAGAAGAAGCATCTCCCTTTCAAAACATAAAGGCTTAAACCAACATAGAGTAGGGCAGAATGAAAGTTGCAGCTAATAGGAGAAGAAATTCCACAAGACTCGGTGAATCTCAGAATCACTAGGAGGGCTTGTTAAGACACACGCTGCCGAGGCCCTACCCTCAAGTTTCTGATCCAGCAGGTCTGGGGTGGTCCTGGGAATCTTCATGTCTAGGAATTTTCCAGGTGCTGCTGCTGCTGCTCTGAAGACCACACCTTGGAAACCTGTGTTCTGAATCATTCATGCTGACTTAATCCCACTCCACCATCTTTGTTGTTTTACCCTTCTATTATGCTGGCTTGTGCTAATGCCATGATGAGATGACTTTTACTTTTAAAGACTATTTTTTCCACTTTATTGAGGTATAATTGACAGAAGTTGTATGTATTTAAGGTGTATGGTAACATGTTTTGATATATGAATACATTGTGAAATGATTACCACAATCCAGCTAATTAACATATCCATCACCTCACGTAGTTAGTTAACCATTGTTCTTCATTCATGTGTGATGAGATCGGCTCTCTTAACAAATTTCAAATATACAATACAGTATCATTAACTATAGTCACCATGTACACATTAGATCTCCAGAATTTATTCACCCTGCATAAATAATACTTGTACTCTTTGGCCAGTATCTCCCATCTCTCACTCCAGCACCTGGCAACCACCATTCTGCTCTCCCTTTTAACAGGTCAACTTTTTTGATTCCACATATAACTGAGATCATGCAGTATTTGACTTTCTGTGTCTGGCTTATCTCATTTAGCATACTGTCCTCCAGGTTCATCCCCATGTCACAAATGGCAGGATTTCCTTCTTTTTGAGGGTTAATAATATTCTATTATAAATGTATACATGCCACATTTTCTTTATCTATTCATTTGTTGACAGACAATTAGGTTGATTCCATAACTTGGCTAATAAGAATAATGCTGCAATGAACATGGGAGTGCAGACATCTCTTTGAGATATTGATCTCATTTCCTTTGGATATATTCATAGAACCAGAACTGGGATTGCTGGGTCATATGATAGTTCTAGTCTTAATTTTTTGTGGAACCTCCATACTGTTTTCCACAGTGGCTGTACGATCTACATATGTAGATATAACCTAGTGTATAGGATTCAATTTTCTCCACATCCCCACCAACACTGGGTATCTTTCGCCTTTTTGATCAGAGCCATTTTAACATGACTGAGGTAATGTCTCTGGTTTTGATTTGCATTTCTCTGATGTTTAGTGATATTGACCATCTTTGTGTATACCTGTTGATCATTTGTATGTCTTCTCTGGAAAAATATCTGAGTCCTTTGCCATTTTTAATTGGGTTATTTGGTTTTTTGCTATTTAATTATTTGAGTTGCTTATATATTTGGATAATAACCCTTATCAGATATATGGTTTGCAAATATCTTCTCCCATTCCATAGGTTGTCTCTTCATTCTGTTGTTTTCCTTTACTGTACAGAAGCTTTTTAGTTTAATGAAATCCTACTTGTCTATTTTTGCTTTATTGTCTGTGCTTTTGGTGTTATATCAAAAAATCATTGCCCAGACCATTGTCAAGAAGCTTTTACCCTAAGTTTTCTTCTAGTGATTGCAATGAATCTGCATATTACTTTGGGTAGTATGGGCATATTAGCCATATTAATTCTTCCAATTCATGAACACAGGATATTTTTCCATTTGTTTGTGTCTTTTTCAATTTCTTTCATAATGTTTTATAGTGCTGAGAGTACACATCTTTCACCTCTTTGGTTAAATTTATTCCTAAGTATTTTATTTTTTTTGATGCCATTGTAAGTGGGATTTTTTAAAATATCTTCTTTGGATAGTTCGTTGTTACTTTTCAGAAATGGAACTGATTTTTGTATGTTGATTTCGTATTCTGAAACTTTACTAAATTTATTTATTAGTTGTAACAGTTTTAGAGGGAGTCTTTAGGGTTTTCTATATGTAATTACATCATCTGCAAGCAGGAAAATTTTATTTTTTTCTAACTTGGATGTCTTTGATTTCTCTTTCTTGCATAATTGCTCTAGCTAGGACTTCTACTACTATGTTGAATAGAGTGTTGAGAGTGGGCATCCTTGCCTTATTCTTGATCTTATAAGAAAAGCTTTCAGCTTTCATTATTAAATATGTTAGCTGTGAGCTTTTAATATAAGGTTCTTATGATGTTGAAGCACATTCCTTCTACACCTAATTTGTTGAGAATTTTGATCATAAAAAGATGTCAAATTTTGTCAAATGCACTTTCTGTATCTATAGAGAGGATAATATAATTTTTATCCTTCATTCTGCTGATGTGGTGTATCAGATTTCTTGATTTGAGTATGTTGAACCATTTTTCGTCCCAGGGGTAAATTCCACTTGATCATGATGTATGATTCTCTTAATGTACTGTTGAATTCAGTTTGCTAATATTTTATTGAGGATTTTTGCATCTATATTCATCAGAGATATTAGCCTGTAATTTTCTTTCCCTATGGTATTGTTGACTGGCTTTGGTATCAGGGTAATATTGGCCTCATGAAATGAGTTTGGAAATGTTATCTCTCTTTACCTTTCGGTAAGAGTTTGAGAAGGGTTGGCATTAATTCTTCTTTAAATTTTTGGTAGAATTCACTAGTAAACCATCTAGTCCTGAGTTTTTCTTTTTGGGGAGGTTTTTGATTACTGATTCAATCTCCTTACTCATTATTGGTCTGTTCAGATTTTCTGTTTTTTCATAATTCAATCTTGGTAGCTTGTGTGCTCCTAGGAATTTATCTATTTCATCTAAGCCATCCAATTTGTTGGCATGTAATTATTCATAGTAGTCTCTTATGATTCTTTGTATTTCTGTGGTATTGGTTAGAATATCTCCTCTTTCATTTATAATTTTATTTATGTGAGTCCTCTTTCTTTTTTTCTTGGTTAGTCTAGATAAAGGTTTGCCAGTTTTGTTTATCTTTTCAAAAAATACTCAGTTTTTATTTTTTCTATTGTCTTTCTAATCTTTATTTCATTTGTTTCTGCTCTAATCTTTATTATGCCCTTCCTTATGCTAACTTAGGACTTAGTTTTTTTGTATGTTTTTAGTTCCTTGAGGTGTGAAGTTAGATTGTTCATTTGAGATATTCATTTTTCTTAATGTAGGCATTTGTCATTATTAGCTTCCCTCGTAGAGCTGCTTTTCCTTCATTCCATACATTTTGGTGCACTGGGGCACCATTTTCATTTGTCTCAAGAGACACCCTTATTTGCTTTTTGATTTCTTCTTTGACCCATTAGTTATTCAAGAGTGTGTTGTTTAATTTCCATATATTTGTGAATTTTTCTAATTTTCCTCCTATTATTAACTTATAGTTTCATACCATTATGATAATAAAAGATACTTGATATGATTTAAATCTTCTGAAATGTTAACAAAAACAATCTGTTATTTTGTAGCCCAACATATGATCTATCTTGGAGAATGTTCTGTGTGTGGTTGAGAAGAATGTATATTTTGCTGCATTGGATGGAATGCTCTGTATGTGCCTCTTAGACCCACTTGGCCTATAGTGTCATTCAAGTCCATTGTTTTCTGATTGATTTTCATTCTGGATGACCTACCCATTGTTGAACGTGGAATATTAAAATCCCCTACTATTATTGTATTGCTAACTATTTCTCCCTTTGAGTCTATTAATATTTGCTTTATACATTAAATATTTATATATTGCAATGTTGGCTGGATATATATTTACAATTATTATATCCTCCTAATTAATTAATCCTTTTATTATTGCATAATGGTGTTCTTAATGTCTTATGGTAGTTTTTGACTAAACTCTATTTTGTCTGCTATAAGTATAGCCACACCTGCTCTCTTTTGTTTACTATTTGCATAGAATATATTTATTTTTCCATCCTGTCACTTCCTTTTTTTTTTTTTTTTTTTTGAGACAGAGTCTCACTCTGTTGCCCGGGCTAGAGTGCGTAGCATCAGCCTAGCTCACAGCAACCTCAAACTCCTGGGCTCATGCAATCCTTCTGCCTCAGCCTCCCAAGTAGCTGGGACTACAGGCATGCACCACCATGCCTGGCTAATTTTTTCTATAGTTGTCCAGATAATTTCTTTCTATTTTTAGTAGAGACGGGATCTCACTCTTGTTCAGGCTGGTCTCGAACTCCTGAGCTCAAGGAATCCTCCCACCTCAGCCTCCCAGAGTGCTAGGATTACAGGCGTGAGCCACCATGCCTGGCCCATCCTTTCACTTTCAGTCTATATGTGTCCTTAAAGCTAAAATGATTCTCTTGTTGGTAGCATATTCTTGAATTTTTGTTTTTTTAATCCACTTAATCACTCTATGTTTTTTATTAAAGAATTTAATATGTTTATGTTTAAAGTAATTATTGATAGGTAAGGATCTACTACTGCCATTTTGTTAATTTTGCAGTATCTTTGTTTCTTTCTTTCTAGATGTTTCCCTTTGTGATTTGATGATTTTTTTTTGTAGTGGTATGCTGTGATTCCTTTCACTTTATCTTTTATATATTTACAAGAGGTTTTTTTCTATGTGGTTACCATGAGGCTTACACAAAACATCTTATAGTTACAACAGTCTGTTTTAAGCTGATAACAACTTACCTTCAATTACATAAAAAAGTCTACATTTTAGTTCTTCCTATCCCCACATTTTATGTTATTAATGTCAAAATTTATATCTCTTCATATCGTGCATCCATTAACCAATTATTGTTGCTATAGTTATTTTTAATACTTTTGTCTTTTACTTTTTATGCTATTGCTAAAAGTGGGGCAGGGCATGGTGGCTCAAGCCTGTAATCCCAGCACTTTGGGCCGCTAAGGTGGGAGGATCACTTGAGGCCAGGAGTTTGAGACCAGCCTGGGTAATATAGCAAGACCTCATCTCTACAAAAAATAAAAAAATTAAAAAAAAAAACTTTTGTACTATAGTTAAAACTGATCCATGCACCACCATTACAGTACTAGTCTAAGTTTCACTATATATTACCTTTACCAGTGATTTTTATACTTTCATATGTTTTCATGTTACTAATTAGCATCTTTTCATTTCAACTTGAAGAACTCCATTTAGCATTTCTTATAAGGCAGGCCTAGTGGTGATGAATTCCCTCAGCTTTTGTTTGTCTGGGAAAGTCTTTACCTCTCCTTATATATGAAGGACAGATTTTTTCAAGTATAGTATTCTTGATTGTCAGGTTTTTTTGCTCTCAACACTTTAAACTTACCATCCCACTCTCTCCTGGCCTGCAAGGTTTCTGCTGAGAAATCTTCTGATAGTCCAATGAATGCTCCCTTGTATGTGAAATCACTTTTCTCTTACTGTTTTCAAAATTTTCTCTTTGCCTTTAACTTTTGATAATTTGGTTATAATGTGTCTCAGTGTAATCATTTTGGGATTGACCTTACTTAAAGAGCTTTGAGATTCATGAAGCTGGATGTCCATATCCCTGCAAAGATTTGGAAAATCTTTAGCCATTATTTAAATAAATGTTATTCCCCTTTCTTTTTCTCTTTTCCTTGAATGTATATCAGTTCACTTGACAGTGTCCTATAACTCCTGTAGGTTTTCTTCACTCTTTTTCATTTTGTTTTCTTTTATCTCCTCTGACTGAATAATTTCAAATGGCCTGTCTCAATGTTCACAGATTCTTTCTTCTGCTTGGTTGAGTCTATTATTGAAGCTCTCTATTGCATTTTTCATTTCATATATTGTATTTCATTCCAAAATTTCTGTTTGGTTCTTTTTAAAGATTGCTGTCTCTTGGTTGAACTTCTAGTTTTGTTCATGTATTGTTTTCCTAATATCATTATGTGCTCTGGCAGCTTACTGAGGCTCTACAAAAAAATTATTTGGAATTCTTTGTCAGGCAATTTGTGTATCTCCATTTCTTCAGGGTTGGTTACTAGAAAATTACTGTTTTTCTTTGGTAGTGTTATGTTTCCTTGACTTTTTGTGTCTCTTATTGTCTTGCATAACAATGCAAGACTTTTGCTTTTGAAGAAGCAGATATCTCCTCCAGTCTTTACTGACTGGCTTTGGCAAAGACCTTCATCAGTTAGTATGGCAGTCTCTCAGACATTTTCTATGGGCCCACCCCACCTCACTCCTCTTGTTCCCTCTTGCAGGGGAAGTCTTAGGATTGTATGCCTTCTCTCAATCCCACAAAGCCAGACCATGTGGGGAGAGCCTCCTGTTTATTTTCTCTAGGACAATGGCCTGAAGTGTTCAAGGTTAAGCACCTTCTCCCAATCCTGTAGAGTTGAGCTGGCTGTCTGTGTGTGCTTTTATATGATCTACAGAGGCTTGTGCACACTAGCTTCAGGAGCATGTGGGTATGGATAGTATGCAGAGTACTGGGGACATGTGTCAGCTAGTTGAGGGGGAGGGTCCACATGATGCATTCTAAAAGGTTTGTGTGGGTCTCTTGATGGAGTTTGCAAGGTGGTTAGTAGAGACTGTGGCCCTTTGTTGAGTTCTGTGCCCCAGTTGCTATGGGCCCGCACCCCTTTTCCCTCCTCCTGGCTACCCTCAGACTATCTAGCTATGCCAATCTCTTCAGTGTTTTTGGTAGGATAAGAAGGAAGTGGGCCTCTTGGGAAGCATCCCACATGGCTGAGGAAGCCAGATACTCACTAGAACCTCACTTTCCTCCATGGTATAAATGATGGAGTGAGAGAGCCTCTCTTGTCCTTTGCCTTTGGGGAAGGTTGGTGCAGTTAAAGTGAAACTGATCTTCTTACCATCTTTAATGTGTCTATTCTCACATTTTTTGCTCTAATGGAGATGCTGGGACCTCCCTGATGGACTTCCAGGCCCCCAGAAATGTACTGTTGTCCATGAGCGGTTGTCAAAATTGGTGTGTCTGTGGGAGTTGAGGGTTGAAAACTCCTCTTCTGAACTATTGCTGGCATTACTCCTCAGTTTGTTCGCTTGTGAATGATGAAATTAATAACTTCTTTTTATTTGTGCCCCAATATTTGTCCTTTAATTTTCATTTTTTTATTTTAATTTTCATTTGAAGTTTTTATGCACCCAGTTTACAGGATCAAATCATTAGAAAGTCAAATAATTAAAAGATTTTCTTTTTTACCCAACATACTAAAGACTTTGTATTTATACTGAAATAAAAAATATATTTAACATACCAAAATAAACAGACATTCTATTCTCTGAAGTTCTTAAATAGATTCAACTACATACTGAGCCACTAACACAGAATCTAAAATAAGTCTAATTATGACAAGTTAAAACAATATACTTCATTAGAAATTGATATTAAGTACACATGAATCAAGAATTTAAGTAGTGCTTATTCCTAGGAAGGACATGTGATATCCTTATAAGCACTTTTAATACTGAATTAAAGATAAGTGTACTCTTATCTACTCTTTCTACCTTTCCTCCTTCCTGTTCGCTGTTTTTTTTTTTTAACATTTCATTGGCTAGTTTAAAAGTTATTAATGGAAAAAGCCAACATTCAGGATAACACTTTTCTAGTTATGTGCTCCTCCCCATCACTCTGTTTTCTAAGAATAGCCAGTTCTTCTCCCAGCCCCAGGTCACTCTCTGCATCCTACAACCAGTGTTGTGCTGAAGTTGGCCCAGCCAGACCTGTTTCCCCCAATGGTTAAATTATTAGGAATCCTGTGAGCCTGTTGCTAAACAGTTGGTAGCTTAAAATCTGACACTGGAAGAGTATTTACACCAAGGTAATCAGTCAATGCAACCAGTGCTTCCTCCACCCCTCCAGAATTGGTTGTTGAGTATTTACTTAGAACACCACTGTCCACAAACCGTCAGCAAAAAAGCAAAATATTCTATCTCCAAAGCTATTGGTTATAATCAATAGGTGTAGCAAGCCCTCTTGTGGTTGTTATCAGAATTGCAGAAGATGAGAAGATAAGGTAAAAAGATCAATATTTCATGCCAAACACGTTTTATATAATGCTTCAGAATGACAGTGTTGATTGTTGTAGTTTAATGCTGACTTCATCTGAGCAGGCTTTTCTCAAACCATCCAAGGAACAACACTTAAATATCCCTGCTCAAGAGTTGTAGATATCTTCAAGTGCACTTTCTTTGTGTTCATGGAACAAGGACTACATTACTTCTTTTTAAGAACATTCATTGTCGTGGTTTACTGTGGGTGTGTCACAGGAAAGATGGTGTGTTCTGAAATTGTCTCTGTTTCTTAGTCATACAATTAAGCCATATGAGGAATGCAAACCAATCACCACTGCATGTTAAAACAAAAACCACAGCAGCACCCTCCTGCTTAACACCCTGCAAGCGTTTTCTATTGTATCTGAAATAAAATCCACCTCTTCACCAAGCCCCATGGGCCCTGGGCGGCCCAGCTCCTGCCACTTCTGCTCAGCTTCCCTGAATGTCCCCTTTTTGTGACTCAGGGGTCAGCTCAAAGGCCCACTCAGGGGGGCCTTTCTGGGCACCTGCTCTAAACCAATGCCCATCCACCCATTTGTCCATTGGTCACATCACGGGGCTTGATTTTCTTCAGACCACTTATCTCTATCTGATAGTGTCCTGTTTGTTTATGTGTTTACCATCTGACTCCCCCTGGAATGGAAGCGGGAAGCTCTGTGCAGGTGAGGCCCTTGCTGTCTTACTCAGAGCATTTTCCCCAAAGCAGGCCCCTGGTGTGAGTCGCTGGGAAGACTTACAGACGTCCACAGGCAAAATAATTGGGAGCCCACGACCCACCCACCCTCCCACCGCAGCTCTCGTTTGGGTGTAGGGCAAACAACTGGCCCATTTTGCCAGAGACTGTCCCTGTTTTAGCACTGAAAGCCCCCAGTCTGGGAAACCCTTCAACCCCAGGCAAAGCCAGGTGGTTGGTCACCTTATAATAATATAACATAATTTAGAGTCACCTTTTTGAATGATTTTGAAAATTAACTTAAATGACATTACATTTTTAAATATATTAATAAAAGCTTCCTCTGGATAGCAGAATTAAGCTTGCAGATTAACCTTTACCAGTCTGTGAAAAAAATTATTTGAATTGGCAGAGTTAGCCTATCTTAGCATACACATTTGTGTTTGTCTTAGCACTTAAAATATATATGCAATATATTTTTTAAAAGGATCATATTGCATTTCACAGGTAATATTTTTATTTGTAAATGTCATTGCAGAAATAATGTGGTACAAACACTGCATATGTGACTCATTGCTGGTGGGGTTAGAAGCTTTCCACTTGAAGTTACTTTGATTCCTAAAATAAATTTACTCACATATTTCTTTTATATTCCATCTCCCTAATTTAAATAAAATTCAAAAATTGAGCTTTTTATGGATTTTTTTCCTTTTTTCAGAGACAGGGTCTTGCTCTGTGGCCCAGGCTAGAATGAAGTGGCACAATCCTGGCTCACTGCAAACTCAAACACCTGGGCTCAAGTGATCTTCCTGCCTCAGTCTCCCAAGTAGCTGGGACTAAAGGCATATGCTACCATGCCTGGCTAATTTTTCTATTTTTTTGTAGTGACAGGGTCTCACTGTGTTGCACAGGCTGGTCTTGAACTCCTGACCTGAAGCGATCCTCCTGTCTCAGTCTCTCAAAGTGCTAGTATTACAGGTGCGAGCCACTGCACCTGGCCTACGTTTTATTTTCAAGAGAACTATTCTTCAGCATTTCTATTTCTCCTTGAATTTGGAGGGAAGACTGTTGGCAAAAGAAGTCAATACACTAACTACATTAGATAAAGTAACAAAGTCATCTGAATTAGGAAGGATTGGTGGGCCTTAGTTTACATACATTAGAATGACTCACTAAAGGCAGCAAGCATTTCAAAAGATAAATTTTAAGTCTCTATTTAGTCCATTAAAATGGCATCATATGTAATCTGAAACTGCCCACAGTGTACAAAAGAGCTTGCGATCTCTATCTTGTTGCTGAAAATGTGTTAGAGGTTGGCAAAGCCTTTCTGACCATAGTTTGTATCGTCCCGTTGGCAAGACCACTGACACCAAGGCCAAGGGCCATGGGGGACAATGGGCGGTGACTAGAATTCACAGCATCCCACCTGCTCTTCCAACCCTCACTCCCACGCTTGTCAGGATTCCCACCTGGCCTCTGGCATCAGGAAGGGCCAGCAGGAGCGAAGAGGGCGCAGGAGCAATATTCAAAGCTTTACTAGTTTACATTGACTACTGCTGTTGGAGAGGGAAGCTGTGGACCTCCCCGCTTTCCTTCCCTGTCACTGTCGACTGTACTCCTGGGCCAAGAAGAGGTCTGTGAGACAGAAGTCTTGAGCACAAATCTCTAGTCTGTAAAGTCACCCTCTTGGCTCACTCCCATGACATTTCTCAAAAAGTAGCCATTGAACACCTACACCCCAGAATCATAGGGGGTGCTATTAAGAATGCAGGTTCCTGGGCTCTGCTAAATCAGAATCTCTAGGGGTAGGCCTCAGGAACGTGCATTTGTAACAACTCTTCTGGATGGTTCTGGCACATATTGGGGTTGAGACTTGGTGACTCTTTCCCATGGTCTGAATGTATCCACCAAAACTGATTTGTTGGAAACTTCATCCCTAATTCAACAGTGTTGGGAAGTGGAGCCTAAATGGGAGGCCTAATGGCTCCACCCTCATGAATGGGTTAATGCTGCTATAAAAAGGGACTGCAGGAGGAGGTGCTCTCTCTCCTGCTCTTCTGACACGTGGGACACAGCAAGAAGCCCACATCACATGCTGGAGCCTTGATCTTGGACTTCCCAGCCTCCAGAACTATAAGAAATAAATTTCTGTTCTTTATAAATTACCCTGTCTCAGGTATTCTGTTAGAGCAGCACAAAATGGACTAAGACTCTCTTGGTCTTTAAAGCATAATTAACTCTCAGACTCCCTCTCCCCTCTGAAGAAGTCTTTCCAGGCAAATTGCCATCCTGGTCATGCCCATGATGTGGAACAACATCCATGAGCCCTGAGGATTTGCAACGAAATGCACACAGAAGCGTCTGCCTCACTTCATCTCCTGAAAGGCAAAGAACGACCCGTCAAGAATTTCACTCGTCCTCTTGCTTCCACTTGGACTTGAAGAGGCCAGACCTCAGGTTACCTTTTCCCTGAGCCTGGTTCTCTGTGAACAAGAGGAGCTGCTTGGCAGGTCTGGCGACTCCATCTCAAACACTGAGCCCCTCCAGCTCGACAACGACAAGCCGACAAGCCGAAGCTGCCAGCCATCCTCTTGCTCCCACGCCCTAGCCATGCCTTCACTTCCGCAATATCCTAGTAGCTATTTTTAGAAAGTCAGTGTTCACTGCACACTCAGAAAGAGTAAGCCATTAAAACATAAGTAAGTAAATTAACAATAACTAATTCATTATGTGTAACTATAGCACAGAATAATGCCACAGAAATTAGAATATAGCAGTGGACTTTAAAACAAAAAAATACATTGAAAAGCAATGTCTAAGTGCAAATAAGATTTTAAATAAAATACTATACAATTGTTACAAATAGGAAAGAAAATATTGTCCTTATAAATAGTTTCCACTTTCTCGTCTTACTGGCTACCAGAACCATGTTTTGAACTAGCTCATTTTCAACTATCTCTAAAGGCCACAGCTGCTACCTGAAAAGCATGAGCAGCTTTAGCTGTAAAACAACAAACAGTTCTAGAAGATAAGCCTAGGCTGAAACCAACGGCTTCCCGAACTCCTCCACAGCTCTCAGACAAATGATTTCACATTGTCACTGCCTGGGTCACTCCAAGGAGATTGCCATTCTCCCCGCAGGGCACCCCTTCCATGTGGCTGCCTAGTGCAACACATTCAAGCTCAAATAGGCTTACGCTAGCTCTAGAGAAGCTTGAGATACAAGCTCTAACAATGCTCTGCTCTTCTGGAAGGTTCTAGTCCTGCAAATCCCAATGAACTAGCTTGCTGGTAGAAATTTAGAACAAAAGGTATCTGGATAGTGAGAGTAAATAGCACAAAATTTTTGTGCCTAACCTCATAAGAGTTTCTTAAAACCTTCCTCGGAGCCCACTCACTCTTCTCACTTGGTTTTCTGTGACCATTTCAGATCAAAAGTAGCATCAGAAGGTAAAGGATAGATGGGGATAGAAATGATCGCTTAAATAGTAGACTAATGAATTTGCTAATTATCAGACAAAGAAAAAACATATTAGTTAATATAATAAGGAGCTATTCAGTGTCTACTACAAACCAGACATTATGTTGGCCCTGGAAAAACAAAAATGAAGAGGACCCTGATCTTGCCCTCATAATATACACAATTTTATATGTTAAGACTAAAAGTATTAATTATGGTTATTTTGTACAGGTATCAAACTAAGGCTAACTTCAGCAAAAGAGGAATTTGCTGGAGCAGTAGTGGTTAGCTCATGAAACTGTCGGTCAGTCTGAACAATGAAGCCAAGGGGACAGAAGCTACAGAAACCCAAAGATCTCAGTAATGAGAATTCATACACTGTCACCCAATGTTGCTGTGATTCCAGCTGCTTCCCATCTCTGGGTGTCTCTACTCAAGGTTCACTTTCCTACAATAAAAGATGTTTTTGTTCTACTTGTGTTATCAGCTCCTGCAGTCAGGGGGACAACATCCTTTGGATTGCTAATCCAAGAATCCCAGGGAGTGAGGACCAATTTCAGGAAACCCTCTGCCTTGCCAACACACATATATAACCTTCTTTCCATACAAATATTTCCAAGAGGCTTCTGACTAAACATGGTTGTGGAACGCTGCTTAGCATTCAGATTGAGCACCCCTGCTCCCCAGCGGAACACAGCTCCAAGTGACATCTAGCAGCTGCAACCGGAGGCCAGATGCGGTGCCAAGTTGGGGGCTACAGACTGGGCTATGTTGTTGGCAAACTAGACACTTGGTTGCGGCCAGATGAGTTTGATAAATAAAAGTCCATGTTTTTTGACTACAAGAATCTTTTCACAATTGGTCATTGCTATGGTTTGAACATGTCCCCCAAAAAGCATGTGCTGGAAACTTAACTACCATTGTAACAGTATTAAGAGGTGGAGCTGTAACCAAGTCCAAGCTTGTACCACTCACGGCATGACAGCCAGTAAGTTGAGAGACAAGGTTCTGGGACAAGGAAGGTGACTTTTATTTGGGAAGCCAGCAAACCAAGAAGGTGGCAGACCGGTATCCCAAAGCACCATCTTAAGTTAGCATGAGCTTTAGGCTCCTTATTAGGTTAAAGGAAGGGGAAGAGAAGGGAGTTGAGGTCAAGAGGTGACCACCAACCACAGACATCTGGGTGCCAGTGAGGGTCAGAGAAGGTTGTGAAACTTCTTTGTTCTTGGTCAGTTGACTTCAGATGATGTAGGTCAGGTCACAATGTTCCTATAAATTTGTAACATAACATTCTTACTGTGTGCACGCTTTCCTTATCTCCTCGGGAGATAGTTTTGAGAAAAGAAACTGTTATCCTTTTCTCTGAAGTTCAACTATAAGCTCTCCTCCCATAATTAGCTGGCCTACGTGCAGAGCTAAGCAGAAGCTTTTAACCTAAAGGATATTACCTCAGAGGGTCAGAAGCAAAATGGAGCTAGTCATGCTAAGCCTCCCCTCCACTGTGACCGGGCTATTAAGCCATGATTAGGCCATGAGGGCTCTCCCCTCGAGAATGAATTAATGCCATTATCATGGGAGCAGGTTTATTATAAAAGATCAAGTTTGGTTCCCCCCCACCCCCCGCAGTGAGAAGAACAGCGTTCCTCCGCTCTGGAGGGGGCAGCGTTCCAAGCACCATCCCTGAAGTGGAGACCAGGCCCTCAGCAGACGGCCTCCAGACCTGTGAGAAATAAATTTCCATTCTTTATAAATTACCCGGTCTTGGATATTCCGCTGTAGCAGCACAACTGGACTAAGGCAGTCATCCAGTCCACCGAGAGTCTTTCCGTGGCATACAAAAACATATTCAGTGTTTGTCCCTGGTTCCTGGCACAGAGCTCCTAAAATCCTGAGGATTTCCTGAGTGACAGGAGTGTCTTTGGTTACTTATAACAAGCCACTTTCTACTACAGCCAGGACTACACTTCATTATGTTAAAGAGGTGACTTAGGGTGGGCTGGTCACTGGAAAGACCAAAGACCTGGTTAGAGGGAACTTTCAGCCCCACCCACTGACCGGTGGCACTGGGAGAGGGGCTGTGATCATATAATGATCTCCAATGATAGTTGATGGGCTTCTGGGTTGGTGACCGCGTGGCGGTGCTGGGAAGGTGGCTGCCCAGAGCGGGAGTGGGAGTTCCACGCCTTCCTCCTCATGCCTTGCCCTGTGCACCGCTTCCCTTTGGCTGTTCTGAGTGGTATCCTTTGCAATAAACCAGTAAACACACGTGAAGTGTTTTCATGAGTTCCATCAGCAGCTTTAGCAAATTATCAAACCTGAGGAGGAGGTTGTGGGAACCCCTAAATTTGTAGCCAGCCAGGAGAAGTGGGGGTGATCTGGGCACCCACTGTGGCTGGTACCCCAAATGGGGGCTGTCTCATGGGACTGAGCCCTGCACCTGTGGGGTCTGCAGGTAAGCGCAGGAGTTAGTGTCAGAATATAACTGAAGCGTTGAACCCCCAGATGGTGTCAGAAAATTGGTATTGGAAAATATACCAATATTTGGTGTCGGGGGGAAAAAAACCTCACACTCTCCTACAGTAAGAGAGTTCTGGTTAGCATTCAATCTGGCCATAAATAGTCTCGGGCCCTGGGGCTACTCCAAGTGACTCAGTCACCCATTCCTGACCCAAGTTCTCCTGCCATCAGACCCCTATCTTGGTCCTTCCAATCACCTGACCACTGACGAGACCAGGATTCAGAACCAAAACAAACACAACCAAGGGTCCCCATTTTCCCCTTGCCTTCTACCTTTGTCCCCATTTTTTCTCTTTAGCTATGCACCTTCCCTGTCCCGTGAACTTGGACTAGCCAATAAACCACAAGGCTAGCAAAACCAACAATTAGTGAGCACCATCCGGATGGTTATCAGGACCATACCAGACAAGGAGCATGAACACAGGAATGACCCCACCTCAAGTTCTGATCAGAACAGACTATCGCCTCAGCCAAAACTGCAAGGACATATCCTCAACTCTCTCCCACCCTAGAGAAACCCTGGTCCTTCTTCAGACAGGGGTCACCTGGTTCCCATCGACTGAAGGAAGGCTTTAGCCTCTGTTTAGTCTCTTGACTCATTTTCTTTTTACGCCAGGAATAGACACATATGTGAAGCTCTGCCCATGATGGTTTGCAAGCTAAGAGGAGGTTCACACATTCTACTCAGACTACACCCATTTGGAGGACGTTTTTCCTTCTCCACCGTCCATCAGAGCCCCCTAGAATGGATGCAATGCCTCAGCTGCTCACTCTTGCTAATTGCTACCAGCCTTCTTTTTTAATTCTCAATTGGTCATAGGGCTCTCCTCATGTGGCCCTATGTATGGGTTGAGGGAGAGACGTAAGAGTTCCATACAGGCTCCCTAAGAAGGGAGCAAAGCCATCCCATGACTTCCAGACATTTACTTGTGTTTTTAGGGACTTACCAGACCCAGTTCATCACTGACCACTTCCACATGATGCTTCAGTGCTCTGGGGCACAGTTGACTTTACGGCTGGGTAAATCAACTAGGACCCAGATCATGATGGGTAGCTTGGACCATTTGGGTCCATAATCTATATGCACAACAGGTGCGTATCTGCATGTCAAAATTCCTTTCTCTATATTTTATGCCAGGATTTCTGGCTCTGTAATGTCATTTTGCTTGAATGAGCATTGGTGGCGGTTTGTGATAGCCAATGTAGCAAACTGTTAGAATTGTAACCAGCTGCAAACTAGCACCTTGAATGCAAAGCGTCTGATGAGGGCATCCATGTAAACAACGTCAGACTTTGAGTTTATGGAAAAAAATTTTTTGTTTGTGCCAGATGAGGAGAATTGAATTAATCACACTTTTCAGGTCCTGGATTCGTGTTCTCATTGGCCCGTGTAAATCATCTTCATTGTATTGGTTCTCCACCACCTACTACTGTTCCCGTTCATTCTTCCATGTAGGTATCCACGATCATGGGTTTGATATAGACACTGGGGATCGGAATATATATTCCAATTGTAAATACATAATATTATTTTCTATATATTTTTGTGTGAAAACAATCCTAGTTGTTTTATTTATATAAATGGTATAAAGTTATAAATTTCATTCTACTTTTTGACTTTTTGGTTAATGCTTTCTACTGTATCATTTTGATATGGAGAGGCAGATAGATATAGGGATACATAACTATAGATATATGAACCTTATAAATGTGTGTGAATTCTGTTCTAGGATACAGAACCACGATGGTGTTTCTATGAAATAGGGAATATCCATGATTAATTTCACTAAGTATGGCCAGACTGCTTCCAGAAGGCATGTGCGAGCTTACGCTCTACATGAGGGCTCCTG
Organism: Lemur catta; assembly: GCF_020740605.2. NCBI lineage: Eukaryota > Metazoa > Chordata > Mammalia > Primates > Lemuridae > Lemur > Lemur catta. The sequence goes on from NC_059137.1 coordinate 87,192,530, forward strand.
AACTCTACTGCCCTCACGAACACTCGTCTGACTTTTTATTTTTGCCAATCTGATGGGTGTAAAGAAGCAGCTCATAGTTGTTTTAATTTGCGTTTCTGTGATTACAAATGAGTTTCACATACTGTTAGCCTTTCAGATTTTTCCCTTCTGTGAATCGCTTATTTACAGTTTTTGCCAAGATTCTGTTGGATTTCTGTTTTTTCTCGTTTTGTAAAAGTTCTTGGTAAAATCTTGAGTTTAATTCTCTGTTAAGTTCCTTGCAAATATCTTGTGTCAGGCACCTGTGATAGGTGTCCCTACTGCACAGAAATACTTTTCTTGTAGTCAAACCCATCAGTTTTTTGCCTCATGGTTACTGTTACGTAAATATTCTGCTTCTTGTGATCCCAAGGTCACAAAGGTATTCTCTGGCATTTTCATCTATTAGCCTTGTAATTTTCCCCCATTTTCTACATATTTGGAACAATTTTCTCAACCACATACTTTCCTCACTGGTATGTGGGCTCATGCTTAGCAAATATCCACTCTCCACATACACATGCATCTATTTCTACAGTCTTTATTCTGTTTCATTGTTTGTTTTATATGGTTTTCCTAAATTCCCTAATCATTTCCAAAATTGATTTAGCTATTTGTGGATCTTTATTCCTCCATATAGATTGTAGAATAAGTTTTTCAACTTTCTCAAAAAACTCTCTGGAATTTTCATTGGGATTGCAATGAATTCATAAATTTGAGGACTACTGACACCTCACAGTATTACATTGGCAGTACCATAAATGTGTTATATCCTTACATGTAGATACATTTTTTTTCTTGTCTTCATAAAGATCTTGCACAGTCATTGCTAGGTTAAGTTTTAGATGCTTTATAGCAGTGCTTGCACTCCTTTTCACATCATGGTACACAGAAAATGATCACATTTGTATGTGGTGAGAGTAGTAAATTTTAATTCCCAATTTTAAAAGGGATATGTCCAAAGTTCTCCATTAAATATGTGTTTACTGTAGGTTTTTGGATGTAACCTCTATCAAGTAAGAAAGTTTCCCTCTATTCTGATAATTTTGATTATACATCAGGGTTCAACTTTATCAGATGCTTTTTTTTTGTATGTACTGACATTGTATTTCTTTTTCCTTTTGTCTATTAATGTGTGAATTACCTTGATAGTTTGGCTGTCATTAGATTCACTGCTATTGAGTTTTTGAGACGAACTCTACTTGATAATGATGCAATTTTTAATAGTGTTGGGTTTAGTTAGCTAAATTCACACCTGCATTTAAAATGAAAATGACTCTGTAATTTTGCTTTTCTTGTACTCTTTCGCTTCTCTGATTCTGGCCCAAAGGTTACCTTCGTCTTATAAAATGAGTTGGATAGTTTTTCTGCTTTTTCTAATATGTAAACCAACTTGCTTAAAGATCTATTTAACCTAGGTTTTCAAATTAGTATATAGTTCATGTGTCTCCTTCATGATCTATTCTGACACCCTTCCAATGCCACAGAGGCTGGAAACAAAAAACATGACCTGAATTTCATGGCAGTGATTCTTAATGTAATTAGGTATTCCCCCATCAGGTATACCTCTATGATATTTGAATTCGGAACAAAGATAAAAGGGGCATGTATCAGTTGTCTATTGCTGCATAATAAACTACCCCTGAAAATTAATGACTTAAAACAATAATTTATTCTTTCTCAGTATTCCGAGGGGTGGTTGGGCAGTTCCTGCCCTCATTTTTCTTGGTGCATTCAGCAACACAGGCACGTATTTGGCAGCTGCTGTTAACTGATGGCCAGGAAATTTAGTTCTCCTCTAGGTGTCTTCCTGATTGTCTCACTCCTGGGCAGCCTTTCAAGAGGGAGAAAGTGGAAACTGCAAGGCCTCTTAAGGATGAGCTTCAGACGTGTACGGTCACTTCGGCTACATTCTGCTGGTCAAAGCAAGTCACACGACCAGACCAAGGGTGAAGAAATAGAGTTCACCAATCTGTTCCACAGATAGGAGTAGTGAAGTCATACTGCAAAGGGGCATGTGTACCAGGATGGGAGGTATTTGTGACAATCATTTAAAATTTACTCCAAGGAGGGATGTAATACTTGAAGCATCTAATTTTGCTACTGCAGATGGTAGGAGGAACAAAGTGGCTGCAGCCAACAGTTCTGGTGATGGGTTTCTAATCTCTTTCACCTTCCTAAACTTACCAACAGCTGCCAAGATAAGTGCCTTAGCGCAGCACTAACTTCCCTCTTATTGTCTCTACTCTAGCCATGCAGATTTCCAAATTGTTAGCAATAAACTTTTTTTTTTTGCATCTCTGCTTTTTTAGGCAACAATAATTGTACTAGGTTACTTGCTTTCTTTTACTTCCAAGCCATTTTTCATTATTATATGGAATTTGTTTCTACTCTTTGATTCAGTACTTTGTGAATAGTAACCCTTGTCTTCTTGAAGCCGGGGCTGCTTTTGAGATCGCCATTGTAAATCTATTCTTGTTGCTTTGTAGGAGATCTGCAATTTCTCCCTGGAAGCTTTTAGAACTTTCCTTTGTCTTTGATCTTCATAAATTGCACTATAATCTTTCTATGGTTATATATTTTTTTATCTATATTGCTCAGCACTCTACAAGCCCTTTCAATCTGAAGTCTTTTATCTTTCTTTAAAAGTAGGGACTTCACAGCCATTATTTGTACAAGTATTTCCTTCCCTCTGTTTATTCTCTTCCTTTGGGACTCTTTTTGCAACCACAGTTGTCACCTCTACTTCTAGCTTCCACGCTTTTGCTTCATCTCTTTATACCTCCTGGATGCTTTCTGATACTATAACTCAACACAATCTTCTAGTTCACTGATTTGTTCTTCATTTGTATCCACTATGCTTTCAGTTTATCTATTGAACTTTTAACTTCAACTATTTAGTTTTCGATAATATTTCCATGTGACTTTTCCTTAAGACTGTAGTTACTAAAATCTTTCATCTCTTTTATATTTATAATTTATATTCATAATTCTAAAATAATTCCTAATCTAATATACAAAATAAAAACTTTTAAAGTATTTAATGAAATAAAACATCTATGATAAAAATTTAGCACACTTGGAATGAAGGGATGCATTCTTACAATGACAGGAGGCATCTGTAACAGCAAAGCTGCAGCAAACATCATGCTGAGCTACTATATTTCATTAGTCAAATTTACCTTGTGCCTCCAGAGGTTAGAAGTCCAAAATAGGTCTTACCAGGCTAAAATCAAGGCATCGGCAGGGCTGAGTTCCTCTGGAGACTAGAGGAGAACCTGTCCCTTGCTTTTTCCTACTTCAAGAAGCTATCTGTGCTCCTTCCTTCATGGCCACGTCACTCTGACTTCTGCTTGGCCACAGCTTCTCTGATCCTCCCATCCTCCTCCTTTAAGGACCCTTGTGACAGCATTGGCCCACTTCAATAATCCAGGATACCCTCCCTATCTTAAAATCCTTAATTTAATCACATCTGCAAAATCTGTTTTGCTATGTAAGGTTAACATGTTCACAGATTCCAGGGATTAGGACATGGACATTGCTATGGTTTGAATGTGTCCTTCAAATTGCATGTGTTGGAAATTTAATTGCCAAATTCATATGTTGATGACATTTGGAGTTGAGGCCTTTGGGAGGTAATTGGGATTAAAGTCATCAGGTTGGGGCTGTTTAAGAGGCCTAACTCTGGCATCAGTCCCATGATGGGACTGGTGGCTTTATAAGAAGAGGAGGAGAGACCTGAGCTGGCATGATCTTGCCCTCTGGCCAAGTCATGCCCTCCGCCATGTTATGATGCAGTAAGAAGGCCCTCACCAGATGTGGCCCCTCCATCCTCCCAGATTCACTTCCCACAACTGTCCTTTCTGGGATCTCTACACCATAAGCCAAACCTGTTCAGTTTTTCTCTGTATATCATGGTTCTCACACCTTCACAAATGCCAATTCTTCTGCTGAAAGGTGCTTCACCCTCTTGGTTTTCTACCTGTGGAACTCTTAAGAGACAGTATAAGTACAGAATAGTGGTTAAGAGGTCTAACTGGAGTCAGACTGCTTGGACTCAATTATGAGTCTGGCACTTATTAGCTGTGTGGATTTGGGCAATTTTTTTTAACCTAGATCCAAACACCAGATTATAAGAAACACAAGGAATAGAAAAACCAAGTAAATTGCACAAGGAAGCAATCACCCAAATCCAGAATGTAGAATGTTCCACAGGCACAATGACCTGGTTTGATAAATCTATATTTAAAAAGATGGCAGGTATGCATATAGGGAGTGTGTGTGAGGGGGACTGTTTGAAGACTAAACTTTTAAGGGGCAATAACCAAATGTAATATGCAGGCCCAAGTTTGGAAACAGATTCAAACAAAACAACTGTAAAAGGCATTGGTGGGACAATCAGGGAAATCTGAGTTTAAACCAGCTATCAAAGAATATGGAAGGATATAGCATAATAATGACATAATGGTTAAATATTTTTAAAAATTTTCCTGAGATGCACACCGTAAGTACAGAGATATATCCCAAAGTATTATTTAGGAGTGAAATGACATTATCTGGGATTTCTTTAAAGATACCCTAGGAAAAAAGGGTTTGAGGGAAATAGATGAAACATGATTGGTGAATGTTAATTGCTGAAGCTGAGTGATTGGTACAGGTTGATTATCCGTTATCCAAAATGCTTGGAACCAGAAGTGTTATGGTTTGACTCACAATTTTTCAACTTATTGGGATGTAACCCCATCATAAATTGATGAGCATCTATACATTTTTTTTTTTTTTTTTTGAGACAGGCTCACTCTGCCCCACAGGCTGGAGTGCAATGGTGTCCTCATAGCTCACTGCAACCTCAAACTCCTGGGCTTAAGCAATCCTCCTGCCTCAGCCTCCCGAGTAGCTGAGTCTACAGGCAGCTGCCACTGTGCCCAGATAATTTTTTTTATTTTTTGTAGAGACAAGGTCTCACTCTTGCTCAGGCTGGTTTCAAACTCCTGAGCTCAAGCAATCCTCCGGACTCAGCCTCTCAAATTGCTAGGATTACAGGCATGAGCCACTGCACCCAGCCTATACATTTCTTTTAGAATACTTCTCCTAGGAAGCTTTTCTTTCCCAGGTTCTGCTAGAAAGTTAGTGAGTTCCTTATTGATTTCCCGTAACGGTTTATTCATATCTTTACCATCAGAGTAATTATTACACCTAATAATTTAAGCTTTTATTACTATGCCTAAAGTTTATTTAAAATTTATTATCGTGTGCTCAAGTACAAGGGACTCTGCTGTGTGCTGAGGATGAAGTGAGCAAAACAGAAATGCCCTCTACACAGGCTCTCCCCAGAGTACCTCACAGTGCAGATGGGACAAACAGTACCTAAGCAAACATGCAATTGCAACGGCAGGCAGGAAACCCCTAGAAGTCTGTGGACAGAGAATGGAGAAATCGGGCTTTCTCTAGAAGATGATTAAGAAAGACCTTTCAGAAATCCTTAATTTTAGAAATGATTCCATCCTATGTATCTTTCCCCCAATCCATGGTATTAGAAGGTGGCTTTTGGAGGTGATTAGGCTTAGATGATGGTAACAGTAGTCCCTTCAAGAATGGGACTAAAAATGTCATTAAAGAGCTTGCTTTCTCACAATGTGAGAGTACTAGAAGTCAGCAGTCCTTAACCTGGAGGGCCTTGATCAGAACCGAGTTATGGTGCACCCTGATCTCGGACTTCCAGCCTCCAGGCCTTGAGAAATGTTTAAGCCACCCGGCCCATGGTACTTTGCTATAGCAGCTCCAAACTGACTAGTCTGTATTAAAAAGGGTAGAAAAATTTTAAAGAGTCACTCTTACTCCCATTACCCAGTAATTAACGTTATTTTTGGCGGCCGTATCATATTTTATTCCCGCAAACTTCCCATCGCTTGGACTGTCCTCTAGTTTTGGACAGGTTAGACTTCAGAAAGCTTCCTGCGTTTCCAGCCTTTTTTTTTTTTGGAGATAGGGTCCTCCTCTGTTGTCCATGCTGGTCCCAAATTGGCGAGCTCAAGCGACCCTCCGAGCAGCTGAAGTGAGGGCGTGCGCCACCGCGCCAGGCTTCCCACGCACGGACCCGTGGGCTCGGCGTCCGCACACACCCCCTCCACACCGGCGCGACCGGAGCGCGCGGTCCGGGCAGGGAAACGCCCGCGGAAAACCGGGAGAGGCCGCACCGCGGCCACCCTGCGGAGGGTCAGGCAGGCGCACCGCCACCGCGCTCCCCCTCACCCCACCGCCCTTCTGGTCTTCACTTTTCCAGGCCTGAGGCTCGAGCCCGACGCAGCACCAAGCAGCACGAGGCGCGCACTCAGTGCCAAAGGCCCACGGCTTCCGCTCCGAGCCGTTCCGGCCGCGCTTCCGGCGCGGCCCCACCCTGTGCTCCGCCTCGCCAAACCCCGCGATATCTCAACCCACCCACAGATCAGCAGTCCCAACGGCTTCGCCACCCTGGAACATTCTACATTTCCGCACACGCGCTCTGCGCCCCTCAGCGTCTGGGCTCCGCCTTTCTTTGACCACACCTCTGCCCGTCAAGGGCGCTCCTCGTCCCCACACCGTACCAATCCTCCACTTCAACCTCGCAACAGGCCTCTGATTGGCTGACTTGGGAAGCGAACGCCGCTGAAAGGAGGCGACGATAGGTTGGCACCGGCTCTATTCCCGTGGAAGGTGATTGGTCGGTGCTGCTGTCCAATCGGCAGCGGGCTGTCGGATTCAAATCGGGATCGTTGGGCCTGCGGTCGTTAGGCTCAGTCGAGTCGTTTTCTTGGCCAGTACGGACGCGTAGTTCGTTGCGCCCTCTTTTCGCGCTTTTGTCTCCCTGCTCCGCGGAGCGCCGGCAGGATGGCCCACAAGCAGATCTACTACTCGGACAAGTATTTCGACGAGCACTACGAGTACCGGTAAGCAGCCTTCGCGGGCCCCCGGCCGGCTTCCTCAGCCGCCATCCCCTCGGGCTGGGCGACCGGGGTGGGCGCGGGGCCGAGGTCGGGGCCGGAGGTCGGGGTCGGGGTTGCCTGCGGCCCGTGCGGCCCCGGGAGTCGGGCGCGCCGAGTGTGCGGCCGCGCTCGCCCGGCTGGGCCTTTGTTCCGCCTGCGCGGAGCGGCCAGGAGCCGCGTCTTGGGCCCTTGTGAGAACCGGGGCGACTTGGGAAACGGGCCCGGGGTCCTGGGCGACGCCGAGCGACTGTCGGGTCGTTCTGTGCTCGTCGTTCCGGCTCTGTGAACAAGACCAGGACTAAGTGAGACCCCGCCGGGAACCGCCCTGCTTTTCCGGCTGCCGCGACGTGACTGGTTTCTCATTCGAGCTACCCACCCGCCATCACTGCCTGGCTGTTGAACTTAAACTCGTTTTCAGTTTAGAATGGTGATTCTGATCCGCTAACAGAGCCAGAGGAACACACTTACCGTTTTCACTTTTGAAGTTGATGGTACTAGAAATAACCTTGAGGAGGAGCCCCGAAAAATGAGCTTGGTGGAGATTTGATGATGTTCATTGGGTATGGTGATTTAGGTGATTATGCGTTAGCCCAAGTCGTTACTAGCTGAGGGCATTATTAAAGGGGGTTTATTTTCATTTTAGATCAAATTGAGAACATGAGTAGACTTTGCGCATTTTTTAATGCTAGTGTACATTGGCCGACTATTTGGCTTTTGAGTCGTGAAGCTGTGCACTAGAACGTGGTGGCCATAATCAGTGAAATTCACAAATTGGATTAGGGGCACTTAAAATGAGCTTTGTTGTGTGCGGGAGACTTGTTTGGGGCGTGGCTTCAAAGACCAGGCAACCCCTTGTCCTACTGGGTAGAGACTAGAATGTTGCATTCTGGGAAACTACCCTGATTTAACGGAGATAAAGCCTATGCCATCTTTGGGCCAGATAGTGACCTTGTTTTCTGTCTGCTGCCCTTTTAGGCCAGATTTCAAGAATGCTATTCGAGGAAGAAAGGTGGTCTGTCTCCCCCTTCCTTGTTATCATGGAAGTCTATCATTACAGGAGGAAAACTGAAGATTTCTGTGGGCAGTGTTGCAAATTAGTAATAATTGCACCGTTTTGTATTCCTAGCTAGGAAAATCTGTTTTTTCTGGCTATAGTAAATTTCAAGTAGATTATATTAACTTTTATATAGTAACTACAACCCTTACGGTTCTAATCATATGTTGGCATAAACACATGGAAAACTATTCCGAAACACATCTGGCTCCAGGTGTTTTACGATAAGGATTTATGGGTCTGTATAAGTTTTTTTTTGGTATAAAATATTCAAATTGTATTCTTCAGACTTCTTATAGCAGTAGTTTCATTTATTTTATTAATATAATCACATGATCATGGATGATAGGCATTAAACCTAACTTACTGAATGGTTTGTGTTGGTAATGTGTAGACGAAAATCCTGTCATATCTGATGTGATTTATTTTAATCCAATATAAATTAGAGCTGGTTTTGATTGACCAAGCCACTTACCTTTATGAAGCCGCATAATTAGTCTCCATAATAAAAAGAGATACTTTTAAAAGGGGAAACAATAGCGATAATATGCCACTGAGACATGAATTTAGGATAATTTGTATATAGTGGAGTGGCATGCCATGTAAATTTCAAAAATTAGTATTTATTTTTTCCAGTGTGCAATTATTTATATCTTTGGTTTTTCTTGTGTGATTACAAACTTAATTACCTAGTCTTTTTACTTGAGCTTAGGTTCTTCTCTAAGGGTACAAACGTGGGTGGCCTCTCTTTTCTCCCTCCCTAGTATCATGGAAGTGTATCTTCACAGAAAAAGAACTGAGGATTTCTCTGGGTGGCTTACAAATTTGCAATAATTGTACAGTTCTGTACTCCAACTGAAATGAACATTGGATTTTGGAAAGAATTTTCCTTACTTGCAGTTTGGGAACTACCTCCATGCAATACTATTCAGGTAGAATCCTCATGTGGGCTTTGATGGTACTTAAAACATTTTTCCTTTATAATCAAACGCTGATGAAGAAGAGCCTATTTCCATGGTTTATGGAGAAGGTAGGGGTGTTGGTAACTTATCTACATAAACGTAACAAGTTATTTAGATATAATTCGTTTTGTAAAATTGAAAAGATACAAAAGCATTACATTTCTCTTTGAAACTACTCAACAGTTAATGTAGAAGGTACAAATAACAGGTTATTTGTAGAGCCTTAAAAGATAGGTGTTATCTGCTTTGTGTCCTGGAGGAAGGAAAAACAAAATAGTGTTTTTAAAAAAGTGAAATGTTAAGCAGCATTTCAAGATTGAGCACAGTAACTTGTAAGTGTTACTAAGAATCACCCTATAATTCACTGAAATTGGTGAAAACTCTACTCTAGTAGTAAGCATATGAGCATATGACTTGCTGGCCTCATGTCAGACTAACAGCATAATTGTTCTGAGGTTCAGTTTGCTCTGCAAGTAATACTATATTGGTACTTAACTAGCCACATCCTAGAATTAAAGTTGATGACAGCTTGGTTAAAATGGATTATGGATTCAGTTTTACTGTGTGCCTGAAAGTATGATCAGATTGCACTTCTTTCACTCCCAGCCAGCTGACACACAGATAGATATACTAAGCTGTTAAAATAAAAAAAAAAATTGGGTTGGTGGTTATGATGGTTCTGTAAGAATGGGGCTGAGAATTGTGACTTTTATAAAGTTTTTATGGTAATAAACAACTAAGTGGGGAGGGGTGCAGATCTGTGTTTAAGAATTTCACAAAGCTACAGTCATATGTATTCTTGATGGTTTAACATTAAAGGTTATTTCGTTTCTAAGAAACTGAATAAAGTTAGTTTTGGATATAGGTCAGTAGCTTTATTAGAAAATTATGAGGTCTGTGAGGTTGCACATACATGTATATGTGCAGTTAATGAGTTGAGCATATTTTTCCCATTGAGGACACTTCATATGTTATATAGTCTTAGATCTTGTTGGCCATGATTTGGTCAAAAGTTAGTCCTAAGTAAAATGCCTTTTGGTTTTGAATTGCATGCTTTTAGCTCCCTAATTTGAACATAGGCCATCAAAAATCAGAATTAAAGGTTGTGGGGAGTACTCAAGATTGACACCAAAGGGGATATAACATAGAGATTCTTTGAAGAACTTTTGAGGACCAAAAGCCTCAAATTTTAAACATCCTAAAGGTTATATGTAATCATAATTGTAGGAAAGACACAGAGCACTAATACTCGGCTGTATCTTTTAATAGGCATGTCATGTTACCCAGAGAACTTTCCAAACAAGTACCCAAAACCCATCTGATGTCTGAAGAAGAGTGGAGGAGACTCGGTGTCCAACAAAGTCTAGGCTGGGTTCATTACATGATTCATGAGCCCGGTAAGTTTTGCTATAGTAAAGTATTAACTGAGTTAAAATAGTAATGGTTATGGTTGGCACAATTTTTTTAGTGACCTTGACTTTCAATGATATTGCAAGGTAATTCTACGGTAAGTTTGACTGTTTTTTGAAAGAATGATTTCTTAACCCTCTGGAGAGGGTTCCAATTTCATAATAAACCACATACAACAGATGTCAAAAAATAGTTATTCTATTTTAAAATTTGTGTCTTAAAAGTATTTTGCCATATGTATAACTAGAATTCCGGTGTATCTACCATATTATGCTTAAATGAGATAACATAGCACATGAACTCAAAAGTGCTACCTGTATTATGCATGTATGAATCCCTTATGCTATGTGGTATTAACCAAAAGTTTTTCAGATATTAAATAGTAAAATAGACGAACTTTGGAGTTAAATTCTATTTATGGATTAACAGTGAATCTAAAAGTATTATAATCTTTTCAACAAAATTTGAAGGTACACCGTAGAAGATGAAGTAGATGGAAAAAAAGCTATCTTGGTTTTTATTCTTGTTAAAGAAAAATAGCATCAGAAACTCTAAAAGACTCAACTTTCTTGGGGTTGGGTAACATAATTAAAATTCTAGTGTTCTTTCTCTAGCTAATACAAAAGCAAATGAGGAACCTAACTGTAGATTACTGGGCCCCACCTACTGGAACAATTTAGGGACCTGCATTTTTGTAAGCTTCTGGTGTTTTTCAATGTGCATTATTGTGAGATCCAGCAGGTGATTTGAAAGAGGTGTCTTTCTCCATAGAGATAACCTTTCTCTTTTACTTATTCCTTTTCTTCAGAGTGGGTAAAACTAAAATATTGGAGAGATCTTCTCATCAGGTTGTTTGTCTTGTTTAATGCTGACAGTGACTTTGAAGCAAAATTCATTTAAGACACTTCGAACCAGTTTAATAGTGGATTCAACTATTTTGGTTTAATTGAGAATTCCTTGAATTTTTGTTGAGTATATGAAAATTCACCATGGTATTAAAATGATACAAAACATTTTCTTTCCACAGAACCGCATATTCTTCTCTTTAGACGACCTCTTCCAAAAGATCAACAAAAATGAAGTATACCTGGGATCGTCAATTAAATCTTTTTCAAATTTAATGTATATGTGTATATAAGGTAGTATTCAGTGAATACTTGAAAAATGTACAAATCATTCATCCATACCTGTGCATGAGCTGTATTCTTCACAGCAACAGAGCTCAGTTAAATGCAACTGCAAGTAGGTTACTATAGGGTGTTGAAGATAAAATATCTAGTCAGTTTTTCTCTTAATATAAGTGCCTGTTTGACTTTATCTGTTACGTTACTTTTGTTAAATAAAGTTTGTATGTTGCATTTACCACCATTTGAAGTTATTGAGGAATATTTTCTTATGGTTTATTTGTGACTATTGAGATTGTTTGATTTCAGTTTTATAATTTTAGCCCTGAGGAAATAAATAAAATGTTGAATGAGTTTATAATAGCTTGGTATGATGGAGGTACCATTTAATTCACTTAGGAAGAAACTAAGAAACCAGGGATATGTTTAAGCTAGAGCCAAAGTAGATTTTACCACTTTATTGTTTTGTTCCTAGAGAATTATCTAGAATCTTCAAGTGAAGAAAAGTCCAACTTAATACTTATCTGGGTTACTTCCACTTACCTGAGAACTGCCACTAACTTCTAGCAGTGTTGGGAGAAACCCTTAACCCTGTTTATCCTTTTCTTCATTTCCTAAGTGGGGATGGTGTTTCCTACATTTCTTTTTTTTTTTTTTTTTTTTTAGAGATGGGGTCTTGCTCTTTCTTAGGCTGGTCTTGAACTCCTGAGCTCAAGCAATCCTCCCACCTCGGCCTCCCAGAGTGCTAGGATTATAGGCATGAGCCACCATGTCTGGCCCTCCTATAGCATTTTTTAAAAGTCAAAAAGTGTACTGTAAAACACCTCCACATGCCATATGTATTTTGCATCTATTTAGATTGCCTATTTAGTTAGCTGCTAGGAAAATGTTGAGTTAAATGCCGACACAGGCTAGTTACCTTAGTTGATTGCTATACTAGAGAAAACACAAGACCCCCTCGGTTTAGAAAGGGTGTCCTTATATGTAATCAGCACATGGTGAGGAGCAGCAGCCTAGAATCTACTTCCAATCCCCACTGTTACCACCACAGGACACCTCATCTGGAGTGCTCCAGGATGACAAAGACAAAAATGCCAAAATTAAGTGAACTAAATCACACTCACGGTAAACCCACTACTGCTGAGAGGGAGGGGTGACAGCCACTCCTTGACCTCCAGCACAGATTCCTGCCAGACACTAGGCTTCTCTCCTGGAGGTTGGGTGTATTCAGGCATGCTTAGTACATGTGGGACCCACCAGGGCTGAAATGTGCTAAAAAATTGGAGCTGCTGCCTACATTTCCTGTAAAATAAACACCTTGGTGGGGTTACTCAGTCTGCAGGGGACAGAGGAAACCTATAACTTGCCTCAACTTAATAAACCCTCTACCGGTAAATGGCCTACATTGCTGGCAAACATTTTCTGTCCCTTAAATTCCCTTGCACCTTCCTTTAAGCTTCAGAGCAAAAAGGAAGTGCCTCCTCTATCTACTGAAAAGATACTCTGCAGTCTTCCTGGATCACCTCTCTGGTGAGCCTTCTTGTCCTTGCAGCACCTTACACGTTTCTCAAAAGTATTTGGTAAGTTCTCCCCTCCTGTAGAGTTCTTTTCCACCCGCACAAATCATACTAATTTTCCATTTCTTTACCATGTCCTAGCACAGTTTTTAATGTTCGAATGAAACAGCGATTTTGGAATTAAGTTCCTTTCCGTGGTTACTTCCAAACCTTAAGTTTCTGGGAATTCAGGACGCCAGTAGTCTTGTAGGTATTCCAGATCTGTAGGACTTACAGGGCGTCCAATTCCTCTAAGTCACCTTATGAAATCTTAGGGAAATCAAGTCGCGGAGTGGCGTCAGGCAATGTCAAGTTCTCCCCACAGTTCCCTTACTAGTAAACGTTCTTAAGGTGACTGCTCACCTCAGCCAGAGGTCTTTCCAGGCCACCTTAAACAAGGAACCTTCCTATGTGATGCCAGACCCAGAGGACACGAGTAAACCACGGCCTTACGCTAAGTTTCTCTTTGCTACTGCCTCGGCAGAATTTATCGCGGACAGCCCAGCACCGCAGGGCACACGTGCGGCTCCTGCAATCTACACCGAGGCCGCAACCCAGAGGACTCTTAGGGGTCACTTCCCCAGTAACCTCCACGTGCTGCTCCCGGCGGCGCAGAGCCCACGCCTCGTGCTTCCGGCCGGAAGGAGGGGTGGACCCCGTCGCGTTTCTGTGACGCACTTCCTGGCGTCCCCTCCGAAGGCGGAAACGTCGCGTCGTCTGTCGGGTCAGCCGACGGGCTGGCTGCGGGCCTCACCCGGCGCGGCCTCCTCCGAGCAGCCCGCCATGGCGTCGGAGGGGCCGCGAGAGCCCAAAGGCGAGGTAAGGGCCGCCCGGGCCGGCAGCCGCTCCTTCGGCGGCCTCAGCCCGTCGGCCCGGCTCGCCCCGGGGTCTCGGTCGTGCGGTGACGGGGCCGGCCCGGCGGGCGGGGGCCGGAGGCTTGTGACCGCGCGGGAGCGCGGAGTGGGCGGCCGCGATCCCTGCGCCCCGCCCCGAGCCCGCCCGGGGGCGGTGGTCGCGGGACAGACCCCGCCCACGGGTAGCGCCGCTTCTGGGGTGCGGTGCCACACGGGCCAGTGACGGCAGTCGTGTCCCAGCACGCCCGGGGGTCGCGGCACGGGGACTCCGGCAAGCTTGGGGCGCTGTTGGGAAGGAGTAGCTGGTTTAAGCGTCGTGAGTTTTCTTAAATGTCGTCTCCGCGCTACATACTCAACGTTACCGCTAGATGGAGCCCTGGCAGTCGCATCCATTAGTCTTAGATTTAAAAACCATGGTTGTAAAATTCTCAGTGAAAGTAAATCTCTTACTACATATCTTAAAAACTTAAAAAAATTTCAAATCTCAAAGGCTCATAGCGATAGGATGATTTTTTAGCAAAGCAAACTTTTGCTTTTTCAATAAAACAAGAGGGTGGTTCATGAGTAAAAAGCGAATGTTTTTGTGCAACTTTTTTTTTGAGGAATTTAATGGAATAAACTTATGCAGTGTGTTTTGGGTGCTATTCCACGTCTGTATTTGACTACAGTAATTCCACGTCTGTAATTGACTACAGTAATTCTACAGTTCTTAGTTATCCCTAAGTAAAGCTGAGAGAGGTGAAATATCCTTATTCCAAATGTAAAATTGTGGAAACTGCAGTTGTGGTCCTAACTGTATAATCTGGCTTGAATTTTACTTTCACTTTAATTCGTTTTTTCACTGTTAGTATTTGGACGACTGGTTTTTCTAACAAAAAAAGCATTTGAGAGAAATTTTTAGCAAACGAATTCTTGTCTCTACTAGGCAGAAGTTTTTAAATAACAGCATTGGGATTAGCATTTCTGGGGCTGTTAGAAAGGAACACCTCTCTTTGGGTTTTTTGTTTTGTTTACTTTTGGTTGATTGCAGAATGAAGCCAAAACTCCATTTTTTCCCCCTCAGGGCATCAAGTTATCAGCAGATGTCCAACCGTTTGTCCCTAAATTTGCTGAGCTCAATGTGGCATGGTCAGAGTCCTCAGAAGCATGCGTCTTCCCCAGCTGTGCAGCCACATACTATCCGTTTGTTCAGGAACCACCAGTGACAGAGTATGTATCTTTCAAAACGTCTTACCTTGCCAGGGGGCTTATTTCTAGAGTTAATGGTGATTAGGCTTTCAAATATGCTAACGCAGTAAAATTGTGCAGATGGCAAGAGAATGTTCTTCAGCCAAGAAGGGTCTGAGTCAGTAGTTTCAGAGCTTAATTGTATCCTGTGCCCAATACTGGAACTTTTGCTCCTCCTTTTTTCCTCCATACTCATTCTGTTATTTTGGGCAAAGAAAAGGGAGGCTGCATTGTATTTATTAGTAGGAAATGGAGTTTCAGGGTTCATTTGTTCATACAGTATATCATGTATCTAATGAGAGATGAAATGGCAGGAAGGACCAAATAAACATACTTTTCATATTTAAGGTTTGACATTTTAAAATCTTGTTCAGGGAAGGGGTGGGTACTAGCAACCATGGCTGCCTCTGTGTATAATTTCTTGGAAATTGCTGGCTTTTGCTTTCAGCCATTTTGCTTCATATATATTCTATGGAGATGGATTTCACAAATTTTGGGTTTAAATTCTTTTAAATTAAATTTGAGTTGAAGGAAGGTTTAAGTTTTTCTTTAAATTTTCTTTTTCCTTCTCAAGATTCATTCTCTAGGTATTTACAAACTGGCTTCCACTTTTGGCTGAATTTAGAAAAACAAGTGTTAATCTTTCATGTAATTGTGTAGATTTATTTGTAGATCTATTATAAGGTCTGCATCAGCTTCAGTTCTTATATAAGAATCCTTCTGCTTTATGTTCCTTGGATATGGTTGAGACTTGTTTCCTTTTTGTGTGTGTGCATGGTGTGATTAAAAATAGTTTGTACTGCTCATAAATTCCATAATTATATTTGCAAGAATGAAAGTTGGAATGAATAAGAAAATTATTGAGATGTCTGGTGTATTTAGGAAATATTGAAAGTTGTATTTTTTGACAATAGTTGAAATCCTACCTTTATATGCTAGAATTTGGTATTTGGTAGGAATTTCCAATTTTTCCACTATAGTCTCATCCTGTATAAAGGGGAGGTTGGCATGGGTCTCATTTGAGTTGTTCCTTGGCTTGGGTGTCTCCCATTAAAAAATACAAAAGTATATCTCACACACTGAGAAGAACTCAAAGCCATCTGCTAGGTGGTATTCTAGTTACTCAGAATGGTGGTGGAAAACATTCATATGGCTAAAGCAACATTTTGACAGTAACATGAGTGGACACTAATCAGAGACTCAAGGATGTATAGTGCTGAATTTCAAAATTAAGCTTCTTAATACCTTGTCCTTTTTTAGATTTGATTTTTTTTTTTTTTTTTTTTTGAGACAGAGTCTCACTCTGTTGCCCGGGCTAGAGTGAGTGCTGTGGCGTCAGCCTAGCTCACAGCAACCTCAAACTCCTGGGCTTAAGCAATCCTCCTGCCTCAGCCTCCCGAGTAGCTGGGACTACAGACATGTACCACCATGCCTGGCTAATTTTTTTCCATATATATATTTTAGTTGGCCAGATAATTTCTTTCTATTTTTTTTAGTGGAGACAGGGTCTCACTCTTGCTCAGGCTGGTCTCGAACTCCAGACCTTGAGCGATCCACCTGCCTCCGCCTCCCAGAGTGCTAGGATTACAGGCATGAGCCACCACGCCTGGCCTAGATTTGATTTTTTAAAAATTATTTATCACCAAGGAGAAAATAGGCTTACAGTATTCACTCCTGGCAAGAAAACAACTAAGGATAAAGGAGGTATTAAACCAAACAGTAAGGGTTAGGGAGGAAAAGAGCCTTTAAAGTAGGGATGAAATGATGAGACTTCACATAGTTGAGAATCAATTACCTAGTCAGTTCTAATATAGATTAAAAATTGCATTGCTGTAGTCAGATTATATATAAATAGAGATCTCTTCCCTCTGTGAAAAAAGAAGTAGAATTTTCTGAAACAAAACTATGTTCTCTTTCTTACTTGCTCCACCACATAGCAACCTAAATCATCTTTATATATCGCCTTCCTTCATCTTTCCTTAAAGGAGTGTAATAACCTTTCACAGAATCTGCCCCCCCTCCAGTACCTTTAACTGCACTGGAAGATACTTCATTTATTCATTTGGAATTAATTATTGAAAGGCTACTGTATGGAAAGGACTTCTCATAAGCTGTGCTCCTCTTTCTATCAGTCTTACATAGACTTGAACTGATGGAGATGAAAACAAATATACCAGTCTCCTTGCTATTTATCTTATAGGACAGACAAATATCAATAGAAGTCATCTGATATATAGTATTGGTCTTGGAAATACTGATTATTTACTGATGTAATGAACAAATAAAAGCCTGTACAAGCAAAGTAAGTTCTCTGCTCCAAGTGATGTCCACAGGTGATGACTTTATTGATTATCATAGTATTAGGTCATCGAATATCAAATGTCTGATTTCAAACCAAAAGTGTAGTTTATTATATCTCAAACAGGAAGCAGTATAGTTAATCAAAGTACGCGCCTAAATTGTCACTTATTCATGCCAGCAGCAAAGGAGCCTGGAGAGTGAGTCGTGATGAAATCATAAAAGGCGTTTTCCACAGCTTGTTGAGAATTGAATATTTGTCCTTGCAAGAAGTGGCCTGGAAGAAGTGGTAGACAGTTGGTGCAAGGTCTGGCGAATACGATGGATGGCAGAGAGTTTCCAAGTCCAGCTCCTGTAGTTTGAGCAGCATTGTTTTTGTGACACATGGTCGAGTATTGTCTTGCAAGAGGATTGGTCTGTCTCTATTGACCAATCTTAGCTGCTTCATCACAAGCATCATTATTTCATCCAAGTGGTTGCAGTAGACATCCACTGTAATCGATGGACCAGGTTTCATGAAGCTGTAGTGGATAATACCAGCACTGGACCAGACACCATTAGCTTTTTTTGGTGAATATTTGGTTTTGGACTGTGTTTTGGCACTTCATCTTTATATAACAATTGTGCCAAATGCTTGCAATTGTCAAAAGAATCCATTTTTTATCACACATGACAATATGGTGTAGAAATGGTTCGCCTTTATGTCATGACAGCACAGAAAGGCAAGCCAAGATGATTTCTCTTCTGACATTCATATAAATCACATGCAACCCATCTATCCAGCTTCTTTTACCTTGCCGATTTGTTTCAAGTGGTCCAATATTGTTGTAATAGTAATGTCAGACCTTGCTCATAATTCACATGCAAGTTGAAATGGATTCACTTCCACTACAGCTTTCCGCTCATCATTGTCCACCTTGGTCTCAGGTCGCTCACATGGCTCATTTTCAAGATTAAAATCACCAGAATGGAACTTCTCAAACCATCCACGTACTGTGCATTGATTAGCTATATCCTTCCCAAAAATGTTGATATTTCGAGCTGTCTGCACAGCATTGGTTCCACAATAGAACTTATATTCGAAAATAACATGAATTTTTGACTTATCCATGGTTTCACAAAAATTGCTGTAAAAAGAAATTTGAAAGATAATCACAAGCCACAACATGTGTTTGAAAAACTGACTATATACCTTCACAATAAAAATAAAACAAGAAGTGTCAAAGTGAAATGTCAGAGATATCAACTGTCAAACTTAGTACTTAAGGAAATGGGACATTTCATGCTTAATAATGTAATATATCCTTTATGACAAATCCTGTGAAACACGTGCATGAGGATGTGTGCATTTTGTTTGGGAATTATTGTATATTTTCACTTATTTAATGCTTACTACAGTCAGTGAGGTTGGCAGAGAGATGTAATGTTATTTTTACTCCTGAAAAACTGAGGCTAGAGAAGTTTGTCCATACTAATTCAAATAGGTCATGTCAGAACCAGAATTAGCATTCAGTTTTTTTGACCTGAGTTTAATCGTGGCATTCTCCAAAACTGCTGCTTTTGACAAGAGGTAGTTGAGCATCAGTATCTTGCAATATATTGTGGAAATTTCAGAAAGCAGCAGTTGATGCTTTTAAGTTAAAACATCAGCTGTGAGAAGAGTTAGCACACAGCCTAGCAGTGTACAGCATTGAACGGCTGAGTACGTGGCTCCAGTCAGTCTGGTGGGTGGAGGAGATTCTGGATCCCTTCGGGATCCTGGCCTGACTGAAGGGACCATGTGCACAGTGTGTTTGGAAGAGTAGAGGAGTGAGGAGAAATTGGTAGGGGAAGCTGTCAGTAGATTGGAAACCTACATAGTACAGCTGAAAAGTTTAGGTCGGTCTGCTGGGTAGGAAATAGGGACCTGTTCGTGGTGTTTTGAATGGAGTCATGATATTCACTCCTGAATTCTGGTTCTGTTTTTAGGGAAGTGAGGCTTGAAGGTTTTGACCAGTTTCCAGGCACTAGAAATAGCAAAGAAAATATACGAGAGACCTGCTAAAAGGAAAAAGGCTCCACGATGGTCCATAACAGGTTTTGGTGGGAAAGATATTATAAAGGTCTCCAGTTGGATACATGGAAAAAATTGTGGGATCATTCATGAGCACAGAAGTTGGAAATGGTGCTGGTTTGGGGACTAGAGAGTAGGTTTGGGATTTATATGTGCTAAATTGGGAAAAAGTGAAATATTAGGTGGAAATGACCTGTTAGTTGGAGATGGAGGCTGAAAGCTGGTGAAGGTTCTGGATAGTGTGTATTTATGTGAAGTCCTGCGAGGTTCCAACTCAGAATGAGTCTGAAAGGTGAGATGGAGGGGTACAGAGGAGACTGCACTAAGGAAGGAGATGGAGAGGCCTTGGAGAGTGGGTGAGAACCAGGAGAGGGCGGAGTTCACAGTCCAGGCCAGAGGAGCTTTCCAAGTCACGTGACAGAAGGGCCAGACCTAACCGCTGTCAGGAGGAAGGGGTGAGAAGGAGGTGCTTAGAGACCTGAAGGCTGTTGGAGGCATGTATTGCACAGACAGGTAGGCAGGTTAGCTTTACTGGGGACAAGGCAGGGTAGGACAGTGCCTGTAAAACAGGTGTGTTGCTCAGGGTCATCTGAACAGCTCATGGCATCTGGAATTTTCCAGCCAAGCCATTTGAAGCCTCCCGGGATGCTTTGAGCTGTCTTTTTGATATTTTGTATTGTGTGTTCTCTGCATGTTGTTGTGTTTGCACTGGATGGAAACGAAAAATACCAATTTTCCAGAGAAAGAAGGACCAGTGAGGGGACAGAAACCCAAATGACTTGTGCAGAGTGGAAAGCTAGATGGTGATAGAGCCAGAACCCCAACCAAGGTCTTCTGACCCATGGATGGAAATTTTCTGGATGACAACAACCTTCACAACCACCATTAGAGCCTGCCCCTCCTTTTTGTTTTCCTGCTATCAACCCATCTTTGCCCGTCTTCTCTTATGAAGAACAGATTCTTCACTTTCACCTGAAACCTGCCCTCTGGCAGATTTTCTGAGCCACAAGCAAAGTAAGGCATAGAATTCACAGGAGCATGTAGGCAGTGGGTGAAGCTTTGAATCTCCCTCTTCTCTGTGAGGAACTAGTGCTCAGTGCTCTGTTTGAGGCAGCACTAGGCCAGGTGTTCTGGGAGATAGAAAAATGTCAGTGGAAAAGGTTTGGTTTTTGATTAGGAATAGTTCATTGTTTGAATGAATTGCCTACAAGTAAAAGATCTTACAAGATCTAAATTTATTACAAAATATGAACTAGCACACAGTGATACACAGCAATGTGTAATTAAGTACTGAATAGAAGTGAAAGCAGTAACATTCTCCTTAGCGTGTTATAGGTAGAGATGGTGGCACCTTTTCTTATTCATTGTAGGCTTTTACTTGCAAAGATTAGAATATGATTTCTGGTGAGTGGTGCCTATGTGCGTATCTCCTGACAACTGACAGTTTGAACATTATACAGGATGTGTCATGATTAGGTTTGGATTTTCCTGTCTGTCAGTGTACCAGTATGCTTTGGTATAGCTCTTGAAATTCACAGAAACATCTGCTGGTGCTTATTTGTGGGAATGAGGAGGTTATGATTTGAATTTTAACTCAGCTGCTTAGCATTTTGTCATTGTATCAGCTTTCATTGGAAAATGGTTGAAATCTCTAGTCTTATACCAAATTTGGTTACAGAAAAAACAGTGTTACATAATATTTTGGTTTAGCCTTATAGCTTGAACAAATTGAGGCAATTGCAGTTTTCAAAGATGGCATTTTTCCTCATCAGTTGGCTGTGTAGTTCCCTCGTAGTGTCTGTCCCCTTCGCACTCTGGCCCTGAGAGTCAGCGTGGCACAGGATGTTGTGTTGGCCTTGGAGCAGGGAAGGGCTGGAGAAGACTGTCTGCAGGCCCCAGAGGCCCCTGAAGGGAGGCACTGCGGGCTGTTGGGCACCCTCTCAGCAGAGAGGATGGTCTTCTGGGCCATTTTGGCCACATTGCCGAGAGAGGCTTTCCTGTACTTGGCAGCGGGAGTGTGAAAGCTGCTGGAACGTCTGCTGCCTCTGCTGACGTTTCTTATGGACTTCTGGCTCGTTAGTGAAAAAATAGAAACTGATCAGCATCTTTGCAAGGTGAGAAAGGAATGCTCAAAGGTTTTATTTGGCTTTTAATAGGGACATTTCAATGCTAAAGTGAATGATCTCAAAAATATTAAATATTAAAAAGTTAGAATTTGTTTATTATAAAATATTAAACCCTTTGGTTTACAGTATGAAATCTGCAACTAAAATTTACACTTTTATTTAGACAGAAAATATATACTGAAGATATGGCCTTTGGAGCTTCAGCTTTTCCACCTCAGTATTTATCTTCTGAGATAACTCTTCATCCATATGCCTACTCTGCCTACACCCTTGGCTCTACGCAAAGCATCTGCTCGGTGCCTGGCTCCCAGTATGACTATAACCAACCCGGTTGTTACCAAGGTTTTCAGACGGTGAAACCCCGAAATGAGCACATGTGCCCTCTCTCACAGGAAACAAGAGCTCTGCTAAAGGTGAGTAAATGCCATGGTTTCAGTGTGTTCTTGAGTCGGTTGCTTTAATGTTTAAAATATAAAGAATTTTGGTAAGTTTTTGCATATTTAAGCATTGCTTATCTTTTTGTGGTATTTAACCTTTTTTTTTGTTTGTTTGTTTTTTGGTTTTTTTTGAGACAGATTCTCCCTGTTGCCCAGGCTAGAGTGCCGTGGCGTCAGCCTAGCTCATAGCAACCTCCAACTCCTGGGCTTAAGGAATCCTTCTGCCTCAGCCTCCCGAGCAGCTGGGACTACAGGCATGCTCCACCATGCCCGGCTAATTTTTTTCTATATGTATTTTTAGCTATCCAGATAATTTCTTTCTATTTTTAGTAGAGACGGGGTCTCGCTCTTGCTCAGGCTGGTCTGGAACTCCTGACCTCGAGCGATCCTCCCGCCTCGGCCTCCCAGAGTGCTAGGATTATAGGTGTGAGCCATCGCACCCGGCCGGTATTTAACCTTTTTAAGAATGATTTGGTCTGATCTTTTTAAAAATGACTGAATTGTGAATATTTAATAATTTGCTATTTTAAACCTTTTTTTGTAGTGGTGATTTTCTTATTTCATGTTGATTTTTAAACTTTCCTGCAGAAAAAAACCTATGATGAGAAAAAAATGTATGATGAGCAAAAGTTGGATGGTAAAAGGGTGGATGGAACTCTGTCATCTGAGATCAAATCAGCTAAAGATTTACGTCATTTGTCTCTTCATGCCGAGAATAGTTTGAAATCAGGTAAAAGTCACCAGCTTTGTAGTATAATGCCAGCCTTCCGCATCTACGCTCCAAAGGCTGCTGTTCTCTGTGTGGCTGTTGCTGTGGGGTTGTTCACTGTGGCTCTCATTGACCCAAGACCTGGAGCCTGACACAGCTTGAGGGCATCAGACCTTCCCTTGCAATTCTGGAGGCCTTTCCGCCCAGGGAAGGGATTATTGTATGGTACCTGTTGCATTGTGGGCTCTGAAGTTGTCATGACCTTGTTTTCACACGAAAAATGTTATCTGAGGTCACATAGCAAGTAGGTGATGACCACAAGCCTCAAAACATGTCCTTAAATAAAAGCATATTACAGCCACATCCTTTGTGCTGTATTTGACCATATTCATTCCTGAAGTAGCTTCTCGTATGTTCTTTTGGAAGACATTTATAGGAGGGAGAATTTGACTATGGTTTCAGTCCCATCCTAAACAATAACTGAACCTGGGCATTGTGGTTACTCAGAGGACATCATTTTGATTTGTGCCATAGGCATGTCTGCTGTGGGCTTGAAAACTCTCATTCTGGCCTGTGGCCAAAAGTTAATGATTCTGCATGATGCCTTGTTTTTTTTTCTGTAGGTTATTTACTGCTGTAGTTGGGTTACAGACATAACCTGTTTATATGCTAAAACCTTTTGCCAGTTTATTTACAGGTATAATTTATATTACTTGGTATATAAACTTTTCTCTTTCCAAAGACTTTAGTCATAAACCATCTGGTACAAGGAAAGATTAACTGTTAACTGTAGTCGCTTTGGCCTGCAGTTAAAGGAGGGCATTCATGGTGCGGCAGCCTACCTGGATGATGATCCATTGAGTGTCAGGAGAAAGATGGAAAGAGGTTATGAGTTTCGTGCTGCCTGCCTCCAGTTTGTTCCAGCAAACTGAAAAATGGAAAGTTTATTACTTACAGAAAATTTGTTAAGTCTTTTCATATTTGCAAAACTCTGAATGTACAGCTGTATAAAAAATTTTTTATATCTTTATTCTATAAGCTTCTTCCTATGTAAAAAATTTAATTTTCTTTAACTTTTTAAACTTTTTGTTCAAAACTAAGACATAAAACATACACATTAGCCGAGGTCTACACAGGGTCAGGATTATCAGTATTATTATCTTCCCCCCACTCCATATCCTGTCCCACTGGAATGTCTTCAGGGGCAGTAGAACTCATGGAACTGTCATCTCCTGTGGTAACAGTGCCTTTTTCTGGAATACCTTCTTGAAGGACCTGCCTGTAGGTGATAACCACCAGCTTCAAAACATGTCCTTAAATAAAAGAGGTGTGTAGCCTAGGAGCAATAGACTGTTACAGTTAACTTTTTTTTTTAATAACTAGAAGGAGTATACTCTAGGATGATAAAAAGTGTAGTGTAGTAGATACATAATAAACCAGTAACATAGTAGTTTATTATCATTATCAGGTATTACATACTGTACATATATGTGCCTGTGCTGTAGTTTTATATGACTGGCAATGTAGTAGGTTTGTTTACACAATGTGACCACAAACACGTGAGTAATGCATTCGTTGCATTGCATTGTTACAAAGGCTATGACATCACTAGGTGATAGGAATTCTTTAGCTCCATTATGCCACCATGGTGTGTGCAATCCATCATTGACTGAAATGTCATTATGGGCTGCATGACCATACTCCTAAAATTTGCAGTGCATTTTGGTTTCTCTGCCTGATGGCCCAACTAGAGTGATTGATACTTCTGGTCATTTATGCTTTACGCTTTTGCAAAGAAGATTAAGAACACTAGCAAAAATAAAGATGTTTGACAGCAATCTCTTGCATCAGTATCAATAGACTTTCTACTCTGCAATTTAAGCATAAGTACTGGTCATCAAATGGTTTCTAAATTTTTACCCCTACTTTAAATTCTGTAATTACAGATGGTTATCATAAAAGAACAGACAGGAAATCCAGAATCATTGCAAAGGGTGTATCTACCTCCAAACCTGAGTTTGAATTTACTAGGTTGGATTTCCCTGAACTGCAGGGTCCAGAGAACAATAATATGTCAGCAGTACAAAAACAACGCAAGTGGGGACCTGTCTGCTCCACCTCGACAGACATTTCTCTTCTAAGAGAAGTGGTAACACCAGCTGCAGTGTTATCAGAGGTGAGTTGAAGATTGTTTTCTTTCACTCTCTCTTTCTTTCTCCTCAGTAAACGCCTTTTCAGTTATATCACTTCAGACACTACACTTTAAATCTTGATGTGGGCTGTGAAGTCCATGGAGCTGGAGAAGAGTTATTGGGGGGAGGCCTTTTATCATGCATGTAGATCACTTTCTCTGTTATTTGAACTGTTTACAGTGTGGCTGTCACACCTAGTATAGCTATTCTTTTAAAAGAGTCACCTGGGCCAGTCATGGTGGCTCACGCCTGTAATCCTAGCACTCTGGGAGGCTGAGAAGGGAGGATTGCTTGAGGCCACAAGTTTGAGTTCGAGTCCAGTCTAAGCAAGACCAAGACCCCATCTCTACTAAAAATAGAAAAAATTAGCCAGGCATGGTGGTGCGCACCTGTAGTCCCAGCTACTCAGGAGGCTGAGGCAGGAGGATCACTTGAGCCCAGGAGTTTGAGGTTGCTGTGAGCTAGGCTGACGCCACAGTACTCTAGTCTGGATGACAGAGTGAGACTATCTCAAAAAAAATAAAAATAAAAAATTAAAGAGTCACCTAATAAACTTGTTTTCATTTGGAATTGTAAAAGATATTGTGCCATAGAAGAAAAAGGTTCTAGCAAAGTCTAGCTGCTTTGACAGCCATTCTGAACATGCTACTCCTGGCATTGCATTCTGACAGCACATTTTCCAATACAGAGAAAAAGACTTTTTAAAAAATGGAATAGTAATATTTAAGACTGCATAGTGTATCTTATGAATTTTCCAGGCTTTTTATCTACATCCCTCTCTTGCTAATGATACAGCAAATTCAGCAAAAGTTATTGCAGTAGGTGCTTTCAGTTTGTTGCCTAGTAATTTTAAATTACACTATATTCAGCATTTGGTCTCAAAGTTTTAGTTCCCTACATTGAGGCATTTTCCTCAAACAGGTTGATTTGAGACTTCTGGGAAAAAATGGTATTGGATTAGTTATCCCTAAAATGACTTCTGACAAATTTCCACTGAAGGGAGAGGCAGGGTACGTCCTGGTAGGAAGGCAAGGAGAAGGATAACAAAACTGAGCTCACCAACTCGCTTACCTCTTGAACTGAGAAAGGATTTCTGTTTCCTGTCCTTGGGCTTCTCTTAGGTGCCTTGGAAAGACTCAGCAGTAGTACAGGATGTGCACCGTCGGGTAGCATTTCCTCTGCAGGACCCTCACACTGTTTCACCACAGTGCTTTCCCATGAAAGAGGTGTGAAAAGTCAGCCAGACTGATGGCTGACTAAAAATCACAGTGGCATCAGGCAGATGTGTGACTGCCTCCTGGGCCCTGGAGTGGGTGTGTGCAGTGGCTGAATAGTCATGGGGGTCCCCATCTTCATCACATGCAGAGATGCTGTATGAGCCTCAGGGTCGGCACATGGGGTGGGTGGGAGCATGGCTCTTGCTTTATATCGAAGTCACCTGTTACATGTGACTGTTACATTCTATTATATATTCACACACACTCTTTTGGATTATATGCTTTTTGTTTTAATTTCCCTTGTAACAAAAATTTTTTCCTGATATTAATAGTGTCTATAAATGGCAGAAAAATATTAAGGAATAAAGAAAATATAATTGTCTGAAATTGTACAACCAAGAGAAAACCATGCTTAGCACTTAATATATTTTTTTAATGGTCTGTTGTGGTAATTGAAGAGGTTTCCCCTCAACTTGGGATTATAAGCTTGTACAGCCCTTTATTTGAATTTGTAAGAACTTTTTTTGGCATTTTTCCCATATCATTAAATAATTTTTGAAAACTAGCATTGCATTTGATCTCTCATATTGATATGTATATTTTATTTAACCATTCTTGAACAGGTAAGCCATTTCTATTTTTTTATTGGCCTTGGTGAACATAACAGTTATATTTACTAAAAGAACAAGCTATGTTTTAATAATTTTATTTTTTTAGTGGACTCAGATGTAATGAAATGGCAATGGGAAAATATGAAGCATATGAATTTTAAAACTTATTTTAAATCCTTTGTGTGCTTAATGGATTCAAATTTGAATTTGTCAATTGACTTAACCTCTGGCATTGGTCACTTTGAGTTGTCTTTTGATATACTCGCATGCCCCCTTCATATACATACATTTTATGTCTTATGTTCAACATGTGAGGCAGCCTTCTGTCTGCATGTAAAAGGGGGCATGCATTACAGGCTTACGTTTATTGTCTTTGTGGACATTTTGATGGACTCTTTTGGACTTTGGTATGTGGGCCTAGTGAATGATGGCTTTCTCATTGCTGTAGGAGGACTGCAGCTTTAAGAACTGTGTGGTGCAACTGTACTGGCCCAGAAAGTTGTCAGTGGCATATTAAGTTTTTAAAAAAAGTTGTGCCGTATTATATATGGTATGATCCCATTATTGGGAATCCATATGAAAATGTTGCATAAATATTTATATTGTGGGCAAAGAAATAGAAGGATACTAAGCTATGGACAGTGGATGAGTTTTTTCCCTAAGGACTAAGATTTGGTAGAAGGAAGTAATTTAACTTTTCACATTATATATTTACATATTTTGAATTTTTAGCATATATTTTGCAGATTTTAAGAATGGCAAGGAAAGCTATATTTTAAAATTAAATGGTTACTTTCAATTTGAAATAGTAAGAAAATAACTGCTTTGGCTTTTTTTAGTTAAGTAGACTATTTTTTAGAGCAATTTTAGGTTCACAGCAAAATTGAGAGGAAAGGACAGAGATTTCCGATATATCCCCTGCCCCCCAACATGAACAGCCTCCATCATTATCAACATCCTGCACCAGAGCGGTACATTTGTTAGAAATGATGAACTTACATTGACACGTCATCATCACCCAAAGTCCATAGTTGGCATTAGGGTTCACTCTTGGTGTTGTATCTTCTATAGGTTTGGATAAATGTCTAATGACATGTGTCTACCATTGTAGTATGGTTACAAAATAGTTTCACTGCCCTAAAAATCCTCTGTGCTCTGCCTATTTATCCCTCCTTCCCTGCATCCCCTGCCAACTACTGATCTTTTTATTGTCTCCACAGTTTTGCCTTTTCCAGAATGTCATATAGTTGGAATCATACAGTATGTAGCCTTTTTTCAGATTGGTTTCTTTCACTTAGTAATGTGCATTTAAGTGTCATCTATGTCTTTTCATGCTTGATAGCTCATTTCTTTATAGTGCTCAATAATATTCCATTGTATGGATGTACCACGTGTTTATCCATTCATCTACTGAAGGTCTTCTTGGATGCTTCCAAGTTGTGGCAGTTATGAATAAAGCTGCTATAAACATCTGTGTGCAGGTTTTTGTGTGGACATAAATTTTCAACTCTTTTGGGTAATTACCAGGATGTGCCACGGCTAGACCATATGGTAAGAGTATGTTTAGTTTTGTAAGAAATTGCTAAACTATCTTCCTAAGTGGCTATACCATTTTTCATTCTTATCTGCAGTGAATTAGAGTTCCTGTTGCTAGTGTTCTAGATTTTGGCCATTCTAATAGGTGTGTACTAGTATCTCCTTGTTTCAGTTTATACTTCCCTGATGACATCTAATGTATTTGCTTTTTAGGGTGAAATGGTGGTGAAAAATAATCCAGATGAATGTGTGACTACTAATGTTGCCTCCAATTCCCCTTGTACAAGAGGTAAGAGTAGCTACAAAATATTATTTTTAAAAATGAGTTTTATATTTTCTAAGTTCATTTTTTTAAGACTAGTCAAGTGCAGTAGTGAGAAGAGGGGAAAGAGTAGAACAAGGAGTTTGATCTGTAACTGACTGTGAACAATTAATTGAGATAACTCATTGCCTTTGGACCAGCCTCTGGAGTTAAAAAAGTTCATTTTTAACTCCAGTGCAGTCAAAATGGTTTTTGTTTGAAAGCCTTCTTGAAGACAGCTAATGCATTATTAGTATCTTAACATTAATGTTAATTTAGAAAATTAATTAAATGAGATCCTCCATTATGCACAAGGAATGTAAAATAAGAGACAAGAATTCTAAATGAAATGTACATCCAGTTAAGTGAGAAATTTTATGAACTCAGAAATGACTCCTTCCTTCAGTATTACCTGCTCTCAAAAGTTTTTGGTCTTAGGACCCCTTTAAAACCCTTAAGAATTGAGAGCCCCAAAGAGCTTCTCTTATTTGGGTGAAATCTATCAGTATTGCCCTGTTCAAAGTTAAAACAAATTTTAAAACCATTAATTTGCTTAACAATAACAAATATGTTTTAACATACCGTATTTTTATGAAAACCATTTTTCAAAATTAAAAAGCTACAGTAGACAGCACTCTTGCTTTACAGTTGTGCAACTCTTTAACGTGTGGTTCTGTAGATCTGCTGTGGCATTTAGCTGCTTTAGTGTCCTCTCATTCGGCCTTTGGAGAACTCTCCAGTACTCTGGCAAGAAAGAGGGGGAGAGTGGGGAAGGCAACTAATGGCATTTGTACTCTTGGGAAAACAGATTCGACTTCATAGACCCTTGAAAGGGTCCTAGGAGCCTCAGGCCACACTTTGAGGGCTGCTGATCTGTGCTGGACTGGCCAGGAAGTAATATATTAAGGGAGAGTTCAGTAGATTCTGCTTTTGAAATTTTTACAAAACTATTCCACATTTATGCATAAAGTGTTTTCTTTTACGTTCTCATGAGTGATAATATATGTGGTTCAGTACCGATCTGTACTTCAGAGGCTGCCTTGAGGACGTGTAGCTGTGTAGTGATGAGAAGAGTCTGTCTTACCGTTGGGGGTAGCCATTGACGGCTGACAGGTGTTCGCCTGCCGTGTCCTGATGGATGTCCTTTTGTTTTGTCTGCATATAGAGTTTCATGGGCACCTAAGGAGTAGTGTTGCTGTTCTTATGCCTGTGTTCTAAAAGAAAGAAATTACCAGTTATTGTGATAGCTGCAGTCTAGTGATCTTTGATTTCTGATGTTAAAGGTACACGTCAAGGTTAGTAGGGCCCAAATTTGATCTTTAGCTCTTTAATTCTGTGTGTTTGCCACGTGGATGTTATTGTGGATTGTTTTTTAACCAAAACTATTGTTTGTTTACCCACTCCCATTTCCCCCAAGTTAAAAAAACAGTTTCTAGGAAAATAAACCTTACAAGTTAAAGGGAAAAAAATTCAGCATGCATGCTCCAAGAAGAAAAACAACTTTAATGACTACTGTGATTTCCAAGAGGATGTTTTGAATGATAGCCTAAATTTAATAATGCTCTGAGCAGTTACCTCATGTAATGCATGTCTGAGTAACTAAGGAATTTCTGTTTTACTGTTGAGATTGTTCAACAATTTTGGTTATCTTTGAGCAGAGTTATCTTGGACACCAATGGG
Organism: Lemur catta; assembly: GCF_020740605.2. NCBI lineage: Eukaryota > Metazoa > Chordata > Mammalia > Primates > Lemuridae > Lemur > Lemur catta. Next base: position 87,222,857 of record NC_059137.1, read on the forward strand.
TTATGTTGTTCGGCAGACATTATCTACAGAACTGTCACCAGCCCCTAAAAATGTTACTTCCATGATAAACTTAAAGACCATTGCTTCATCAGCAGATCCTAAAAATGTTAGTATATCATCCTCTGAAGTTTTATCTTCGGATCCTTCCTGCAAGAAAGAGAAACACATTGTTCATCCTGCCAAAAAGGTATGTATCACTAGAGACACATAGTAAGATGGTGGTTGCCAGGGCCTGGGGGAGCAGGAAATGAGAAGTTATTTATTAACGGGGACAGAGTTTCAGTTTTTGCAAAAGGAAGAGTTCTGGAGATGGATGGTGGTGATGGTTGCACAATGTGAGTGTACTCAATGCCACTGGACTATACACTTAAAAATAGTTAAGGTGGTAAGTTTTATGTTATATGTATTATACTACAGTAAAAAAAGATTGGAAAAATGAAGGTGTGCATCACATTTTGATTATGTAGATCTGTGCACTAGATGTTCTCTTTTTGCCCTCAGACCCTAACTGTGAAAGTGTTTTTGTTCTATACTGTAGTCACTAGTCTGAGTCTGTTATACTAGCATCTTGAAAAAGGAGTAGATTGTCAGTCAAGGAATGCAAGTGATAGCTTTTACGTATGAAAGAGAATATACATTTTAGACCTATGGTCTTAAAATATCTGTGAACCATTTTGAATTCTTTAAAGATGTGCTGGCTTCAGTTTATACTCCGGTGTGTAAAGTTGCTGCTGCTTTTTCCCCTAGTCTTTTGTTGAATTTAAATGGCTTTTACCAGTACTAGAATACTGGTAGCAAATTATTATAATTGAATTCCACATTTTGTGATCATCTGGTTTACATTAATGATTTTTGGTTAATTGCAATTTATTTAGTTATAAGGTAGCCTTTCAGAATAGATTTTTTCCCCTTAAATAATTTTAAGTTGCATTTGTATCAATTCCTAGATCTGTTTCTTCAGGAGCTTTTTTTTTTAAACTGGTATAGATATTGTCCTTGATTTTCATTGCATAAGGATACATTATTTTAGGTTGAAATGTGGTCATATTTAGTGCAATGGTTTCCTGTCTTTTTGAGTGTGAGGATACTTTTTGATATCCAAAATGTCATTAGCCCATTCCACATAAGTGGTAGCTATGCATTTATGATCTGTTAGTGACAATTACAGCAAAGGCAGATGTGTGCTTAATTCCTGGTGGCACGTATTTGAGAAGAGTAGGACACATAGGTGAGAGACCTTCGCTTTTGCGCACACACTGAACTTGGGTCTCTGTGGAGTCCTCCTGCCTGTCTCTGGGGCTCTTCCAGGTGGCTGGGGACAGACAGGACAACAGTCCACTGTCTAGCTGCCTGGTCACTCACTGAGCCAGTTTAACATTCTAATAGTTAACAGATTTTTATTTTCCCAGAATCTTTTTAAAAATTATTTTCTTAAATATAGGTGTAATAAAAATTCATTTTAGAAAAATTCTAAAATAAAGATAAGAACATTATAAGGATCTAATTATGGAAAAGGTCCTCTGTCCAACCCCTCAGGGAAACCTGCACTAACAATCTCACATATGTCCTGCCTCAGGCTCATGAAAAGATAAATGAGTAGAGAGGGATTTCAGTTGTTTTGTTTTTTTAAAACAAAATACAAGCATTCTATACACATTACTCTTAAAACTTGCCTTTTTCACTTAACAAAATATGGACAGTCCCTCCAGCTTAGTACATAAACATTCTTTTTAATAGCAGCTGAGGCTTTTACTTCTGAATGGTAATTTCCCACTGAGGATAAAGCAGGTCCCAGAACATACAAAGTTCCTTGCCCTTTAAGACCCCGCGTTCTAGTCGGGAGAGACTAGCTATGCAGACAGATCCAGAACATACCAGATAGTGATGAGTGCTGTAACAAGAAAACCAAGCAAAGTCAGAGGCTAGAGAGTGAGGGCCAGATAGACATGAAGGAGCAGTCCGAGCTTACCCAAATTCAGGTGTTAGTGTTCAGTGCAAAGGTCCGGGGGCCAAAGCACATTTGACCTGAAGAGGGGCCAGGGGCTCAAGGGCCTGTAGGAGTGATGAGGTCACATTCAGCAGGTCTGGGATGGGCTCAGACATGTGATTGGAAGGCTCCGCAGGTGATCTGCTGTGCCGACGGCCGTGCTGTGCAGAGCAGGAACTGCTGCGCTGTGCTGGCAGAGGTGGCCACCAGCACTTGCGAGGGAGGTCAGGCTGGTGTCAGCAGAACCGTTAACAACATGACCTCCTCAAGCAGGAAACTAGGTTCTGTTCAAAACCACCAGTTTTCAAAAGGAATTAGGCTTGTTATTATTATTTTAATAGATATTTTTTTCCCCTTCAGAATTATACTACTGAGTGCTGGCTCTTTAGAAAATGGGGAATGAAGAGCCTAATTCCGAATAAAATTGTGATTATACAATTTTTTATTTTAATTTTGCTGACACATGGTATTAAATATTCTATTGAATGCCCTAAAACCTGCCAATTTTTGCTGTTTTTTGTTCTAGTCCAAAGCATCACAAGGTGGCAACCTTGAACAAAATGAAGCCTCAAGAAAGAATAAGAAAAAGAAAGAAAAGTCTAAATCAAAATATGAAATCCTCACAGTTCAAGAGCCACCAAGGATTGAAGTACATTTATGTTTATTACTCATGTTGTATGATATAATAAATGGGCTTTCTTAATAGAAACGTGGGTTCATACTGGTTTCCTAAGTGAATATCTCCAACTTTTTTTTGGTGATCATTTCTTAGTGCTAGAGAAAACAGTGGCCACCCACTCTCCTCACCTCTTGTTTGGCTTCCAGCTGTCTCAGAGCAGGCACTCAGTGAATGCTGGAATGAATGAATGGTCTGAGGACAAAACTGCTTGGATCGGAGTTTAATACTTTGTGTGCCATATTACTAATATTTCCCCTTGGTACCTGTTTTTTTCCTTGCTTTAGAATGTTGGCTTTTGCAGGGCCTCCTTTTCTATCCAGAAATCTTATTATAAAGTGGTTTACTATAGAGAAAAATGTAGAATACTATAGATCCATTGTTGGCCCCAGTGATGAGAATGTCATGAACTTGCAAAAGTGCCCTTTAATTGCTGTCCCATGATACTCCAAGAGTGTTGTGTCCTCTGAGCAGCCAGCCTGGCTTCTGACTGAGTTTCTCATGGGCCTGATTGTTTTCTTCACGTTGCTAAACCAGACCCAGGTGGCCTGGCTGCTATATAAGCAGAAGGCTCTCTGAGGTGCTGCTCGGGTACCCAGCTTGGGGTCAGGCCTAGGGCATTCCCACAAACCTGGGGTGAGAGGTACAGTTCCCAAGGCTTTTGGAACATCCATTTCAGAACAGCTGGGTTACATGTTGAAGACCTACTACCATGGCAGAGCATTATGGTTTGGGCCAATGAATAATTCATATTTCTGCTTCAGGTTTCCCACATAATTCTTTTTTCCAGAGCACCTAAAATACTGACAAATTTACATACAATATTTTAAAATGATTTAAAATTGTTTATAGCAGGCCTCTTGCCTTTGTCCCTATTTACTAGCATGGGTTCAGCACAAATTACATAACGTGAATCTGCTGCATCCAGATCCTATAGTTTCTCTAGTGAAAAACAGAGTCTTTTGAAGAACAGGTGCTTAAACACTCTGATGCCAAGGTGGTCCAAGGTCAGTTCTGTAGACCCCCTCAAGTGTGCCAGGATCCGTGGCACCCTCTCTCTTTTGGGTATGGGTGTATTAGAACTTTGGTCTTTAAATTTAAAGTTAAATAAAGCAGAAGCTCTTATGTGAGAGTTTCACAGCTATTTTGTGTCACCTTTGAGAACCTTTGTGGGATCTTATTAAAGACAGAAAATATAAGCAAGGAAAAGGTTGCATTTGGCATGTTTGCATTCTCATGATTAATAAAGAGCTAAAGGGGTATGTGGTTTACTTAGGATGCCGAGGAGTTTCCCAACCTGGCAGTTGCATCTGAAAGAAGAGACAGAGTAGAGTCACCGAAATTTCAATCTAAACAGCAGCCACAGGTAATTTTTAGATTGAAACCACAATTGCTTTAAGCTTAACTTTTCTTGCTTAACTAAACTCTTGGAAAAAAAACTGCTTTCCAGACTTCTTTGTATACCGAGACAGGTGGTTTTGTTTTGATTCATTCCTTCATGGGAGAACTTCCTCCTTTGTGTTGAAGTAGAATTGCTCTTACGCTATAATGTGTTGTCATTTTGGTAATAAGACTACTGGTAACAGTAGTTGGTAAGTCAGAAAGGAGGGGGACAAAATTGCCTTATGAAACTAATTGAAAGAAAAAGAGTTGATTCAGTTTATTTAGGAAACAGAATTTCTTTGCAAGGCAGTAATGTCTGACAGAAGAAAAATAAGAGAAGCACCAGAATTTTATTCTGTGCAGTCAAAACAGAAGCCAAAGGGGAGGTGATTTCTCCTTGTACCCTCTCCCCTCCCTGTAGATTCAGGAGGGAGCTTGTGATTCATAATTTAGATGGGGAAGTTCCATACTTTTAACCATTTATTCTTTTAACATGTTCACTGTTATTTTGCCTTTTAAAGGAGGGAGATTATTTTCACATTTATGAAAAATAAAATTCTAAACCTTTATGTGAATTAACTTTCAACTCACATGTGACAATGTGCTTACCTTCTTCCATCCCTGCAGCAGGTCTCCTTGCCTGCCTTTGTTATACTGGGTGCCCTGCCCTGACATGAGCCCTCAGCCTGTAGGGTTTTTGGTGTCAGGGAAGAGAGTGGAATGGAGGTGCTGAAGCAAACGGGACACCATGCCTTAGGACGTACCACAGGCTTCCGTGTACACTTGTTTTTAAGAGATGAGGTCTCACTCTGTTTCCCAGACTGGAGTGCAGTAGGCTGATTTTAGCTCACTGTAACCTCACACTCCTGGGCTCAAACCATAGTCCTACCTCAGACTACTGAGTAGCTGGGACTACAGGCGCGTGCCACTCCTTGTACAACTTTTTATACGGCCTCAAAACCCAAATCACAACTATTTCAAAAATAACTTGTTTCAAGTATATCAAACTTTGTGCCTACGTTAGTATTATCTGCTGGGTATGATTTGGGCTTGTATAGACTGCTGGCCGTATCACTGTGATTCCATGGCAGTTTGTTGGTTCGTGGAGGTAGTTAAAAAGAGAATAGTGCTAATGAAGTAATAGTACTAACCAAGTAGCCTCACACTCAGACTTCTGTAGTCAAAGACTTTATATGAGCCCTGGTGTCTTATCTACAGATGTACACTGTTAACTTGTAGTGGAGATATAGACAGAAATGTAGGCAATTTAATATAAATCCAGTGTTCTGAAAGAAGAAGGAAATAAACAACCATGGTGATATTGTCAGATAATGTGAGATTAATCTTTTTTTACTTGAATTTTTTTAATTTTAAGATTTTCATAGTCTCTAAATCTGTTTCATTTTATCTTTAATTACATGAATTTTTTTGTAAAGTGAAAAGCACATTTTGTATAGTACTATAAATAAACTTATGATTTTTGAACTTTTTAGGGTAATTTTAAAAATAGCGTAAAGAAGAGCCAGCTTCCAGTACAGTTGGACTTGGGGGGAATGCTGACAGCACTGGAGAAGCAGCAGCACTCCCAGCATGCAAAACAGTCCTCCAAACCAGTGGTGTTCTCAGGTAAAAGAGTCTTTTCATTTCAGGCAAGTGGTTGAAAGTCTTTTCCAGATAGATTATTTTGTTAATATTTTCTCTTGTAATCAAAAGTTATTTATATATAATCAAAACAGTGTGGTTCTGAAGTAAGCATAGATACAGACCTATGGAGAAGAACTGAGAGTCCAGAAATAAACCCATATATCTATGGCCAACTGATTTTTGACAAAGATGCATAGTCCATGAAAAGAACAAAGAACAGTCTCTTTAAAAGTGATGCTAGAACATCTGGATTTCCATATGCAAAAAAATAAAGTCATACCTCCTACTTTACACCATAAACAAAAATGAACTGAAGGCCAGGCGTGGTGGCTCAGGCCTGTAATTCTAGCATGTTGGGAGGCTGAGGCAGGAGAATTGCTTGAGACTGGGAATTCAAGACCAGCCTGGGTAATGATGGAGACCCTATCTCTACAAAAAATGAAGAGAAAGAAAAATTAACCAGGCATGGTAACATGCACCTGTAGTCCTAGCTGCTTGAGAGACTGGGCCAGGAGGATCGCTTGAGCCCAGGAGTTGTCGGTTGTAGTGAGCTATGATTGTGCCACTGAACTCTAGCCCAGGCCACAGAACCATCCCTTGCAGAAAAAAAAAATGGATCAGTGAGCTAAATACAAGAGCTAAAACTATAAAACTCTTAGGAAAAAAATGGGTAAATCTTCATGACGTGGGATTAGACAGTGGATTTTTAGATGTGGCACCAAAAGCATGGGCAACAAAATAAACATGAATAAACCTTGGACCTCATTAAAATTAAAGACTTTTGTATACCAAAGGACACTGTCAAGAAAGTGACAAGACAGCTTACAGGATGGGCAAATCATATATCTGATCAGAGGTTAATACCCAAATATGTAAGAACTCCTACAATTCAACAACAAAGATAAACAATCCAATTAAAAAATGGGCAAAGGACTTGAAAAGACATTCTCCAAAAAAGACATACAAATGGCCAAACTGCACATGAAAAAATACTCAACATCATTAGTTGTCAGGGAAATGCTAATCAGACCACTTCCCACCTAAAAGGATGACTATAATCAAAAACACATAACAAGTGTTGATGAGAATGTGGAGTAATAAGAACCCTTGTACACTGCTGGTGGGAATGTAAACTGGCAGCCCCTGTGGAAGACAATTTGATGGATGGTTCCTCAAAATGCTGATAAATACAGAGTTACCATGTGACCCAGCAATTCCACTCCTCCATACTTGCTCCTCAAAATTAAAAAACACTCAGACACTTGTACACCAGGGTTTATTGCATTATTCACAATAACCAAAAGGTTGAAACAACCCAAGTGTTCATAATCAACATATAAATGGATAAACATTTGTGGTATATCTGTACAGTGTGATATTCAGCCTTAAAAAAGGAATGAATTCTGTTACATTCTACAACATGAACGAAACTTGAAAACATAATGCTACATGAAGTAGGCCAAACACAGAAACACAAATACTATATGATTCCACATAAATGAAATACCTTGAATAGGCAAATTAATAGAAAGCAGATTAGAGGTTACCAAGGGCTGAGGGGAAGAAGAATGGGGAGTTATTCTTAATGGGGAGAGCAGTGTCAATTTGGGACATGAAAAAGCCTTGGAAATAGTGGTAATGGCTGCATAATATTGTGGATGTAATTTATGCCACTGAATTGCACACTGAAAAACAGTGAAAATAATAAATTTTATGTCATGCATTTTACCACAATTTAAAATTTTTTTAATTATTTAAATATGATTTTAAGAAATAGGTTTTAATAAAAGATGAGGAGTTTTCCACTTGATGTAATGACACTGTATAGCTGAAAATCTCCTTATCTTTCTGAGCACCTGAGTTCCCCAAGATCTCTATCTACTGTGCGGGTTAGAAAGCTGCAGTCCAGACAGGGACTACCTGCCTATGCACAGGGCACCGCTGGGAGCAGAGTCGCGCCGGCACTGGTGTGGCTGTCTCTCTCCTCTGACACATCTCTTAGAGAACCATGTTTCTTCCTTTTGAAGGAGTTTTTTCAAAGCACTACATTAAAAAAAAAAAAAATAGGTACCCAAGGAAATTGGTAAAGAGGCTTTTGTTTATGTTTGATTGGGTTTTGACTTTTGTCTTTGAGGTGCCTGGTAGTTAGTGAAGAGGGAAATATGCCAAGTTTTATGTATTAATCCCAGAAAGGATGAACTCACTCTGTCTCTTTGGGAGGTGGAATTTTTTTTGTCTTGAAAATTTTCCAACATCCAGAAAAGCTAAATAAATTGTACAGTGACCACTCTTGTACAGGTTCCAGGGATACCTTAGGGTTACTGCGTGAAAACCGCTTGGGATGGAATCAAAGAGTTTAATAAGCATGTGATAGGACGTTTTGTTTTGTCTTTGTGTTTTACTTTTTTATTATGGAAAATTTGAAACCTAAAAAATAGAATATGAAGTGTCCGTTGCCCAGATTCATCAATTAACATTTTGCGAGTCTTGTTTGATCTGTTATCCTATTTCTTTTCCCTTAAAGTATTTTAAAGCAATTAATTCACAGGCATCATGTCATTTCACCTATAAACACCTCAGTCTCTATCTCTAATAGGGTTTTTTTTGACTCACCCTGCCATCATCCTACCTAACAGTATTAACAATCATTTCTTTTTAAACAAAAAACAAACTTGTTTTTCTCTATACACATTCACAAACTTTATTTCTAACACCAGTTGTGTGGAGTTTTTTCCCACAACAGTTCTTGCGCAAATATCCCCTGTGCATCCTACAGTGTAACTCGGTTTGACACTGTTCAGAGTTAATGCAGACGCCACAGGTTAAGGGGTTGGTCCCACAAAATTGCCCCCCACTTCAGATGCCAGTTGCAAGTCCAGGTTGTCACCTATGCTTCTGACCAACCAGCTATAAATCGGGGGTTCCCAGGACCCTCTCTTCAGGTTTGAGAATTTGCTGGAATGGTTTTATGGAACTCTTTTTGGAAAATAGTTCACTTATTAGAATGCTGTTTTTTAATAAAAGTATATGACTCAAACAGCCAGGTGGAAGAGGAGTCTCATGGGGTTAAGGTATGGGGAGGGTGTGGAGCTTCCCTGTCCCTCCAGGCTCACCACCCTCTGGGCATCTCCACATGTCCCCCTGCCCCCCAAGTTCTCCAAACCCTGTTATAGGTTTCTATGGAGGTTCTGTTATGTAGGCATGGAGTGTTAAATTGTTAGCCATTAATGATTGTGCAACCTCCAGCTCTTCTCCCCTCCTCAGAGGTGGGGCTGAAGGTTCCAACCCTTTGTCATTTGGTTGGTTTCCCTGGCAGCCAGCACCCAATCCTTAGGCTATCCCTGCCACCTGTCTTCTCATTACCATACAAAAAGGCACCACTTTGGTGATGCCATGGGTTTTAGGAGCTCTGTGCTGGGAAATGGGGGCAGAGACCAAGTATATATTTCTTATTATATCATAATCTAGTATCTGGTCTGTATCAGAATTTTCTTGATTATCTCATTGATTTTGGCAATTTTATTCATGTCAGGATTCGTGGTTTCATATATCACATGTCAGTAATTCTTACATACACCAAAGCTTAAGACTACTGCCTCTTATGTAGGTAGTCTTCCCTAAAAGTTGCCTCTTTTAGCTCGTCTTCTGCTTGGTAAAAGCCTGAGTGCTGTCATTGGGTATTAATGTTTTCAACAGTCTAGGTGCTTTGGTGAAAGTCGATCATCTGTGGGTTAGCTCTGGGCAAAGGCAGCCTTTCCTTAGCAGTTAGCTTTGGGCTTCACTCTGTGGATCACAGCAGAAATTGCCTTAGCCTGAACACTTCAGAGCAGGTGTTTTGACTAACCTATATCACCCTAAGAAACGTCTGGAAAGTGCTCTGCCAAACTCTGATTTTGAAGAATACAGCTTCCTGGGGACCCTGTAGGGAAGTGTCTTGTTGCATGATGTTCTCACCGTACTTCATAGACGTATTTGGTGTTGAGTAGTTGAAAATTGAGGAGAGGTTGCCACTTTCAGTGACAATAGCTCTCACACTATTAGTATTAAATCATAACTAGCAGGGAAGTTATGTTAAATCATACTAGAGGGCAGAGTCAACAATGTTTAGGTCACTTCTGGAGGTAGGATTTTATCATTATTATGTGTTGGAACAGAAAAGGGAGCTAAAGCAGAGACTAGTTTTATACCATTCAGATGTTTTATGCAAACCTTTTTTTTTTTTTTTTTTGAGACAGAGTGTGAGAGTGAGCGCCGTGGCGTCAGCCTAGCTCACAGCAACCTCCAATTCCTGGGCTTAAGCGATCCTCCTGCCTCAGCCTCCCGAGTAGCTGGGACTACAGGCATGCGCCACCATGCCCGGCTAATTTTTTCTATATATATCTTTAGTTGTCCAGATAATTTCTTTCTATTTTTAGTAGAGACGGGGTCTCGCTCTTGCTCAGGCTGGTCTCGAACTCCTGACCTCGAGCGATCCTCCCGCCTCGGCCTCCCAGAGTGCTAGGATTACAGGCGTGAGCCACCGCGCCCGGTCTATGCAAACCTTTTAGATGGAGTCTACATGAAAGAAGCAGTTTAGCCAAGATGGAGGGTTCTCAATCAGAACAGATTTTTGAATAGTTCAAGGTAGTTGGTGAGGCTGGGATTTTGATGGTATGGAGATGACATTTTGGCCAGAGATTCCAAGAATGCCCAAATCCTGATGTGCCCATCATCTTCCCTTCTGAGCTCACTAATGGAACCATCCTTACAAGGAAAAGTAAAAATTAACAAAATAGAATGCAGGGCTTTTCATTTTTAGCTGGGCCAGTGCCACATACCCCTAGTCAGGGCTTTCTAGCTGGAACACAGCTTAACTCAAAGGCTTCCTAGGGGTGTTTTGTCTGTTCCCGGGCCCAATTCAGGTCTTCCCAACTGGTTGGCCAGTTAATGAGGAGGAGAGGCATGCTCACCAGCAGCATAGGGAACAGTCTGTAAGGTGTGTCTTTTCTAGATAGCAGATGGTCCTGTCTTTCTTTATTAATCCAGTCTGACAATCTGCCTTTTGAGTGGGATATTTTGTCCATTTGTATTCAATATAATTGTTCATATGGTTGGATTTATTATATCTGCTGTTTCACTATTTTTTTCTGTTTGTCTCATGTCATTTGTTCCTTTCTTCCTCCTTTGCTGCCTGTTGTATTAAATATTCTCGAACTACCCTTTTGATTCCTTTGTTGATTTTTTTTTTTTTTTTTACTTTGAAAAATTATCTTCTTAGTGGTTGCTCCAGGGATTACAATATATGTCTTAGTTTATGTATTGGAGAAACTTTACTATATCTCCATTTTTTTTTCTTCCCCATTTGTGCTGTTGTTAACATATGTTACATCTAAATATGTTAAGAAAACAAATAATGCAGTGTTACAATTATTACTTTACACAGTCATATCTTTTAAAGAAGTTAAGAGAAGAAATGAAGGGGAAATTTTATATTTACCAGTTTTGTGTTTATAATTTTTGCTTTTTTTTTTTTTTTGAGACATAGTCTTGCTCTGTTGCCCTGGGTAGAGTGCAGTGACACCATCATCGCTCACTGCAACCTCAAACTCCTAGGCTCAAGCCATCCTCCTGCCTCAGCCTCCTGAGTAGCTGAGACTATAGGCACACGCCATGATGCCTGGCTAATTTTTCTGCTTTTAATAGAGATAGGGGTCTGGCTTTTGCTCAGACTGATCTTTAATTCCTGAGCTCAAGTGATCCTCCTGCCTCGGCCTCCCAGAGATTCTAGGGTTACAGGCATGAGCCACCGTGGCCAGCCGATTTTTCCTGTTCTTTATTCCTCTGGATTCACTTGCCATCTGGTGTCCCTTTTGTTAGTATTTCTTCTGAAAGATTTCCTTTAGTATTGTTGACACAAGCTCTACTAGCAACAAATTCTCTCAGTCTTTATCTGGGACCATCTTTATTTTGCATTCATTTTTTGAAGGATAGTTTTGCAGGATGTAGAATTCTTGGTTTATCTTTTTTTCAGGTCTTTGAATGTTATTCTATTGCCCCTGGCCTCTTGTTCCTGATGAGAAGTCAGATACTGTTACTCTGCTTTATGTGATGAGTTGTTTTTCTCAGACCGTGTTCCATGTTTTCTGTTTTGACCTTCAGTAGTTTGTGATGTGTATAGGTATGGATCTATGTTTATCCTACCTGGCTGTGGTAGTGGTTTTTAGCTCTCTGTGGATTAATGGTTTCATCAAATTTGGGAAGTTTAGGGCCATTATTTTGAAAATTCTTGTCTTTTTCTCTCTCCTTCTGGGACTCCCATTGTATTTATTTGTATGCTTGATGTTATCCTACAGGTCTCTCAGGCTCTGTCCATATTTTTCAGTATTTTTTTGTATCTTTTCTTTAAGTTGGATCATTTCTATTGATTTACCTTCAAGTTCACTGATTTTTCTACCATCAAATCTCTGCTGAGCCCCTCTTTATATTAATAATTTCTATTTATTGAAATCTACATTCATTTCTGTTCTAATGATTGCCTTGACGTATTTGTCTGCTAAGTCTCACATCTGGAGGCACTCAAAGATAGTTTCTGTTAACTGCTATTTTTCTTGAGTGTGGTTCACCCTTTCTTTTTTTTAATATCTCAAATTTGTATTGAATACTGAATATTTTGGAGCAACTCTGGATTCTGATTTCTTCCCTTGGAGAGGAGTGATGGTGATTTTTTTTTTTTTCAAGTAACTTGTGTGATCTATTAATAAATCTGAAGTCTGCCTTCCCCGTAATGTGCAGCTGCTGATGTCTCTTGTTATGTTGTTTGTTTGTTCTCATTTTTTGCCTGCCTTTCCAGGGGTCACCCTGTGTCTGCACAGCAGAGATGGGTCAGAGGCCATGCGCAAGCCTCCACTTTTTATTGATAGCTCTGTGTGAGCTAGGGATGCACTCAGGCCTCAGGCCAAATTCAAGTTTGCCTTGTGCTCAGTCTCCCTTGGGCTTGGTCGTGGACTCCACCGTTGGCTGGGTTGCATGGGTGGCTGGAAATTGCTTTTGCTGGGCACTCTGCATGCACCCTGTGGCCAGGCAGGATGTGTGGAATGCCCATCCTTACAGTGAGTCTTCCCTGGACTCCTCCCTGTAAGTCCCTGCTGGTCTGCTGGTCCATTACTTGTCCACATAAGATGGCAACCTTAGGCTGGCCTCGCAGCCTCGCCCTCCTTGTTTGCCACAGTCACCACTTTAAATGACCACACTCAATCTAGCAAGCCTCTTTTGGCAGATCTAGGGCAAGAAGTGGCCTAGGAGGCCGGCAGAGTCATCTTGGGTAACTTGTACAAGTTAAATGTTCCGCATGGAAGCAGGGAATTGGACAGATGAGATTTAATGGGCATACCTGATTGACAAAACACCAATTATTTAAAAAACATTCTGAAATTAAAGGAGGTTGGATAAAATACATTTGGAAAAATATTGATGGTTGTTGAAGCTGGACAGTGGGGCTCAGGGGGGTTTGTTGTTTACCATTCTCCTCTCTTTGGTATATGTTTGGAAATTTTCCTAATTAACAAGTAGGGGGAAAAGTATACAAAAATTAACTATTTCCTTTAAACAGTGACTGAGGTATGGAGTCGAGCAGAACAAGAGAATTAAATTGAAATATTCAGTGGTAATCACAGTAATTCATTGACTGTGTAGAGGGATTGCTCCCAGCTGCCCATGGTGGGATTTGGGAAAACATGTTATATCTAGAAACTCAAGAGACTCAACTGGAAATATTGTGGGTGTCTTATAAGGGCCTTGTAAGATATTAATAGATAGAAGATACACGTACAGAAACCAGGAGCCAGCGTTTGCAAAGGCAGTGCCAACTGAAACGGTGGCAGAGAGGGACTTGTTCACAACCATAATAGTGAGTAGCAACCACCTTAGAACTGTCCTTAGTCAAAAATGAAATCCCCAAAATGAATAGACTTTGCTGAGAAACACAGGAGATTTGATTACATGGATAGGAAGGTAGGTCTTCCTAAGTTTTTGATACTTTCTGGGACTCCATCCAAGAGATACTAAATTTCATTAGAATCACTGCCAGTGAAAAGAATGTGTGAGAGATTGTTTCATGAAGATGAGAAGGGTTGTGGGGACAGGCCAGGGGGGTCATGGGGGACTCCTTCAGATACCCTGAGACAGCCCCAGGTGAGCCGTGGCCGGAGAGCTGGGCAGGGCCACTGGGAGGTGACCTCGAGGCATTTGTCCCTCTGTGTTTCAGTCGGAGCGGTGCCAGTTCTTTCCAAAGAAGTCTCGTCAGGGGAGAGGGGCCGGCGCTTCAGTCAGGTGAAGACACCGCACAACCCCTTGGACTCCAGTGCCCCACTGATGAAGAAAGGGAAGCAGAGGGAGGTCCCCAAGGCCAAGAAGCCAACCTCACTGAAGAAGGTGTGCACACAGTTTCACATGTCTATGGGCACTTTTTCTGGCTCTTAGAATTTGTAGATTGTAAAGTTTATGTTACTCCAACATGTCATCCCAGGATGTGTTAATGATTCTCAAACCATCGGTGCCTCACCCTTCTGGCCTGACATGATGGAGCGTGCGAAGCAGGGAAGGCTTCAGTTACCTGAGAAAGGAGAAAATCTTTTCTTTCTTTTTTATTTTTAACTTTGCAATGACACAGACCGAAAACCAGAAATGGAGGGAGTTGCATTTTCCTTCTTCACATGTTCCACCCTCGTCACACCGTCACTGATTAGAGTCAGTGAACCGGGCACGCTTCCGTGGACAGTCGCACGTGCGCCTGTGGTTAATTCTCACAGCAGCCCGGCGGTGTACGTGCTTGGGTGACCGCTGAGTGGCAGAACTGGCTTCAAGGCCCAGTTCTCTGCCATGTGTCTGCTCTGCACACCTGGGAGCAATGTGCCGCTCTAGGCCGGGTGAGGGTTGGGCCGGCCTCCGGGACGGGAGTGTGTGGCCACTCTCAGGGTACACAGGCAAATTGCCAACATGTTGAACTTGGGCAGTTTATTTTGCAGAAGAGCTTATCATCTCTTAAGTACAAGTATTTAGATGTTTTAATCATTGATTTTATTTCGAAGATTATTTTGAAAGAACGGCAAGAGAGAAAGCAGCAGCGTCTCCAGGATAATGCCGTGAGCCCAGCGCTCATCAGTGACAAAGGGCAAGATGAAGAAAGCGGTGGCGATGACCAGGCCCCCGAGCAGGTGGACCCCTCAGGTACCAACTCCTGTTTGCACCTAAAAGAGTACTTCTGACTGGGGCCATCATGAAAAGGATCAGCTGTGCTAAGCAGCCTGTCCGGGACAGTCCTTGCACCTTTGTGCTGTCAGCAGTCAGGTGCTGTGGGCAGTGTTGCGCGTGTGTCTTGGAGGGCACAGGCCCTCGCTCCTGTCGGCCGTTGCTGGGGGCAGGTTTCTTTGGTAGCTCCTGCTCAGCGGGTTGCCCAGCGTTCTGCTGGTTACACTCCTGGGGATGTTGCAGGTGCTCCTGTCCCCGCCGGCCCATGGGCAACTGTCTTTTGTGTTTGCCATCCCAGTGGGTGTGGTGTGCATTTTTAAATTCCTTCACTTGGCTATCTGATACTTGGCTTGAATTTTGGTGGTCTGTAGAGCTAACCAGGTGGGGAAACTAAAAAATAAATTTGGCCACTGAATTGCACACCTAAAAATGGTAAAATGGTAAATGTTATGTGTATTTTACCACAATAAAAATTATTAGCAAGTAAACGTTGGAGGGGAGGCACACATGCAGGCCCATCAGAATGCTGGTGTGACTGCGCCCTTCCCGAGGCGTCCCCATCTGTTTTCATTGTCCTCTGTAAACTCCTGCATAGTGTTGTCCGTGCAGGCTCTGGTGGCATCAGTGCGACTGCCCTAGGCAGCCCTTCAGTGTGTGCATGGGGCCCTGCAGAGGCCATAGGATGACTTTTTCCTCTGTGAAGGTCCAGTGCGGACAGATGAATTGGTCTCCTCCACTTCTGCAGTCGAGGGCAAGTCAGAAGAGCCACCAGGCGCAGAGCTCCAGAGGGATGCCGAGGCCAGCCACCTTGCTCCTGACCATGCTGCCTTCCTCAAGATCCACAGCCGCAGATTCAGGGAGTGAGTGAGCCCCTGCCTGCCAGGGACTGTGGGAAAGCAGGGGCGCCTGGTTTTGATTTGGCCTTGATTGCTCCCACCTTTACCGTGCTGGGTGCCATAAACCCGTGCGGTTGGGCCACACTGCACTTTAACCCTCATGGTTGGAAGTGGCCAAGCACCTCGTTCTGCGTGTGTGTTCAGGGAGAGCCTGATCATTGTATCTGTGTCTGCTCCCACGGAGGTTTCTGTCCTGATGACGGTGGAAGAAGCGCCTTTAGTCCGGGTTCGAGGTTTGGGAAATGAGTGGGGAGGTGATGGCACATGACGTAGGTCCCCCTTGGTGGTTTAATTTTTATGTAATTTCTTAGGGGCAGGATTCTTTTAACCTTGTTTCCTTGTTCTGCCTTCTCTCGTTCCCACTTTTTTTCCACAATAGTCTCTCCAGGTGTTTGTTTTCATGATGGGGAGATGCACAGGGAAGTGGCTGAGACAGGGACCTGTGACAAACTGTGGCAGAGGGTGTGGCTCAGAGATTTTTGTCCCTTGCAATTTGGAGTGGGGGAAGGTGCCCCAATATTTACCTTTCATAAAATGGAATCAGTGAGGAATTCGGTTGTGATTGGTGTTACGCGTTGCAGTGTGACTTCTCGTCTGATGCTGTCTGTCTCTCCTCCCTGAGGTTGGGTGGGAGCAGTGCCACAGGGTCGTGGCCAGTGGCAGAGTTCCTGATGTTTGGCGTTTCTTTCAGTTACTGCAGCCAGATGCTTAGTAAGGAAGTGGACGCTTGTGTTACAGACCTGCTCAAAGAACTTGTCCGTTTCCAAGATCGTATGTATCAGAAAGATCCAGTCAAGGCCAAGACCAAACGCCGACTTGTACTGGGGCTGAGGGAAGTTCTCAAACACCTGAAGCTCAAAAAGTTGAAATGTGTCATCATTTCTCCCAACTGTGAGAAGATACAGTCGAAAGGTAATGGCTCTGTGACGCGTGGGCCCCGTGCACCAGTGCTTAGTACGCTGCCCTCGTGGCCGGCCACATGCTAGGGCAGGCCGTGCCGCAGGCCTTGGCACCTCATTTTCTTTTCTGTTTTTGTTTTTTAATTGAGTAATTGTTTCCAAGCACACTGACCAGTGAATGCCTTACTTTCTGTAATGCAGGAGGGTCATGTGGTCTTGGACAACGGGTTTCCAGCCAACAACCCACGCAGGCCTCTGACAGAGGGCATGATGTCCTTCCGTTGTGCAGAGTGCTCTGGAACTGAGGATGGTCACTGGTCACATACCATGAAGTGCTGTGCCTGGCAGCCAAGCAACACCTACCTAGGACACTTGTCTACTTCACATTTAGTTGTTCTGTCTGTGGTTAACTGATCTGTTCACTCGTTACAGAGGTGGGTTTGTCTGAATACTTGGCCATTTAACTTCAGCTGGATGGTATACTTTGTTTGTCAGCTATGATGTGCTAGGTGAGATGACATTGAACTCTCCTCTGTGACATCTTGTTTATCCCACACTTGTGCCATCTTGGCTCCCAGAGAACTTGCCTGTCGATGCAGTGTCTTCCCCGGATTGAGTAATAGAAGAGCTGAGAGGAACAGAACACCATTGCTCACAGACACCCGTCCTACATGTCGTCTGGGCTGGGATCAGTCACAAGCTCTTCCCTAGCCCATTCCTCTCTCCTGCGGTGTAAAATTCAACTTGGCCAGGGTTGTACTTGGAGGTGATGAGTCCAGATCCTGGGGCTGAGCCCCTAGAGATGATCTTTTGCAGCTGCCATTTCACATCTGAAGCCTGGAGGTTTCCTGACATACCTGAAGCCCCCCCCTTCCAGCCAAGGAGCACCAGCCGGGCCGCTGCATGCCCAGCCCGGCAGCTTGTCCCTGTCCTAGCTCTGTACAGGTCCAGTGTCAGTGCTGACCAGAATGTGACAGAGATCTCAGTGACCTGCCTTATCTGGTGGTATGTCTGGCAGTGCCCAGAGGCCTTTCTGGGTCACTGGAGAAAATAGGCCACACGCTTCCCTGGCTGTTTCTGTCTGCATTGTACATGCACACAGCTAACAGGGTCAAGGAGGCCTACGGAGCTTATTAAGCGAAAAGTCAGGCCTGGGCTCCCTGCCTTCCCTAGAGACTGTTTTTTTGGTCAGCTCCTAGCCAAATTGGGAGATATTTTTCTCCGCATCTCCAAATAAGAGGCTCATGGGCTGCTGCTTAATGTTTTTTTCAGTTTTAAGTATTTATTTGGCAACTTCCTGATAGAGGAAACGGGCTTTACTTTCATTTATCCTAATCTATAGTTTGGCTTATCATTCTTGTTTTGTGGTGCTTGCTTAATTTTCTGTATACCTAACATTACTCAAACCCCATGCCCTTGGCCAGCTGCCTCAGTCTCCCCTCAGACAGTTGGATACATCAGGCATTCTGTAGTTTCGTCTGCTCAAGAAACCCTCATTTCTGGCTCTCTGTACCCCGGGGATGCCCTTGGCTCTCACCCTGCCCTTGTCAAGGTGTTCTTCTTGTAGTGCCCCCTTGTTTTGCTGGAGTACATCCTCCAGTGGTTTATGATAAAAAAGTGCATGGGAGGCATGTTTTAGAGATCTTGCTTGAAATCCAGAGTCTCTGATTCTTGGTCCTTTGTGATCTTTTTTTTTTTTTTTTTAAATTTTTCCCTCCTTTTTGGGAGTTTGTTGGAACTTCCTTGTTCCTGGGGTTCCAGGATGTGAGGCAGTTTGCATCCAGTGCCCTTGGCTCTGGGATGTGTTGTTGAATTTTTGCTTTGAATTCTCTCCTCCAGTCCCTGCCAGCTCCTCCTGCAACCTCATCAGTGCTTGGGCTTTCTGGACTGGTGTCCTCTTATTGGTTTTTCTTTGCTTTGCTTTTCTTTCTTTTGGTTTCATTTTCTTTTAGCACACCTCAACTATATCTTCTAAACTTTTTCACTGAATTTTTTGCTTCTTACATTTTTAATTTCCGAAAGCTATTTTTGTTTGCTAAAGATTCCTTTTTTATGACATTGCTGTTGCCTCATGAATGTATTACCTCTCTGAGAATTTTAATGATGCCAAATTCCCCTCCCTGCATAGCCTCTGTTTCCTCCAAGTTGTTTTCTCTGTTTGCTTTGGTCTCTCCATGGTGGAAGCTTTTCACACATGTCTGGTGGCCCCTTAGTTATCTGCTCCTATTTAAGAGCTGCACTCGAAATCTGTATGCATGGCTGGCGTTCAAGGCCGTGAGCAGCATTGTGGGGTGGTGGTTCTCAAACTGCAGCCTGCATCAGAATCACCCAGAGGGCTGGTGAGAACAGATTCCAGAGTTTCTGCTTGAGTAGGTCCAGTGGGCCCAAGAGTTTGCACCTCCAGTTGGTTCCCGGGCGATGCTGCCACTCTGAGTAGTGCACTCTGAGAAATTCTGCTGTAGGATGCTGTTGTGTGGCTGCTGTCGTGTCAGAAGTGCCCCGGGGGTGTCTCTGTCTCCCCTTGGGCTGGTCACATCCCCAGGGAAGACTTAGCACCTCCTGTTTGGAGGGACAGGCCTGGCTCTTGGCCTTTACCCTGCAAACTTGTCCTCTTGCCAGCCTTAGAGGTGGTGTGTCATGTCCAGCACACTTGTGACCTGCCTCACCAGAGGGCTGCGGCCAGCAGGCTGGACACCGCGTCGCCTGTTCACCAGTGTCCAGCTGGCTGTCCCGACCTGCAGTTTGCCCTCACGCTGCCAGTTCCTGTGCTTTGTGGGATTCTGGGGTCCAGGTTTGGCTATTCCAGGCTTTTCTTTACTGTTGCCTTAGGTCTCCTAGCTCAGTTGTCCATTTGCATTTCAACTTTCAAAACTTTGCTGTTGTCTCTCACGTTTTCCTGTGGATTCATGTCTTAGAAGCCACCAGAGCAGGAGGCTAGGTTTGTCCTTGTCAGCATCGTGAGCATTTGTTATGCATGTTAAATGTATTTGTTTAATTACTGGTTCCTACATTTTTTTTTTTTTTGCTTTGAGGCATAAGGAACTTGATTATATATCTTGTAAATATTTTGTCAGTTGGGTAAGATAGGCAGCCAATGGCTTGCGGTCCTTTTAAATTAGTATTACAGCCTTGAATTATGTTAAAGTACGGTACTTGCTCAGAATGGCATTTTACCTCATAATTCTGAACTTTTAAGTGGAAATTACTTATCTGAGCCAAGCATCTTGCTTATTTGACCTGAGCTCTCTTGTGGTGCTTCAGTAAGTCAGCTGTAGAGTGTGCAACTCTCATCTCTTGCTAATGACAGTGGGTTGGAGGTTGTTCGAGCAAAACAGTCTAGACTTGCATTGCTTGTATGAGGGGTACCGAGGTTCAGTGATGTGCCAGGGGGACCCCATGACTCAACATATAGTGGCACTCGTGGCTGCGATTGATTCCGGTGAAAGCATGCAGAGCAAGCAACGAGAAAGGCACGGGGGCTGGAGTCTAGGGGAGGAAGCCAAGCAGAAGCTTCCGAACGTCCCTCCCTATGGAGTCGCACAGGACGTGCTTAATTCCCCAGCAGTGAGCTGTGACAGCCCGTGGGAAGTGCTGTCTACCAGGCATGCTCATTAGAGACTCTGCCCAGGGTTTTCCTGGGGTCCAGTCACACAGGCACCCTCTGCCTAGCACATAGCTAAGTTTCAGACTCCAGAAGGAGAGCAGGTGTTGAGCATAAACCACAGTGTTTGCACACAGTTGAGGCACAGAGCCACTCTTGTCAGTTAGGGTGGTGGGAACCCTCCTGAAATCCAAGTTCACAAGCCTCAGCCAAGGGCCAGGCTGACATGCAGACCTTCAGAGGACCGTGGCCAGGCCTGCTGTGCTAGGTTTTGCCTGTACACTGCTTAGATAACATTTGTGATTCATTCCTAGGGGCTGGGTTGGGTGGACACTGGGCTGAGACCCTCAAGTGAGAGACACACATCCAGTGTTAGGGTGGCTTCGTCAGTCTCTCCTGAGAAGTTGAAAATATCTCATTGTAATTATACTTGAGGAACACTCACCTCACCCCACCTCTGCCCTGTCTCCCCCTTCTCCCAGCCTGTCCAGAATTGCTGTTTTTCTTCAGAGTTTATATCCCAGGAGGTTGCCGCCTCATCACTTCCCATATATTTCTGGTAGATCGGGGACAGGGAATAGGCAGAAATAAGGGCCGTGGGCCTCCGAATCCCATCCAGCCAGATGCAGAATGAGGTCTAGGTCCCACAGGGTGGTAGGATGTGCATTAGAGAAGTGCCTCTCTTGAAGATGGAGATGATCAGTATGTGATTAGGTACCATGTGATACTTTAATAATTGTGAACAGTTGTTGTTTCTTACAATCGTTTTGTGAGGATGTGTGCATATCTTGTAGGTTAAATACCTGGTGTGAGCGGGCAGCTGCATCGTGAACTTGAACACGTGAGCCCTGCCGCCCTCCATGTAACCTTCCTCCCTACTGAACCGCACCACCCTGTCGAGTTTTTATCAGCATTTCGCTAACGAGGGAGGGTCACCATCAGGCGCTTGGGATTTCCTGGGAACTGTTAGCTTGTATTTGTTGCCCATGTGTCTTTCAGGATGGTCATCTTCTTTTGATTGATTTGTACCTTTTTATAAGTGAGCCCTTCGGATAAGAGTTGCACATATTTTTCCGGCTTGTCATTCGGCCATTTTTAAAAAAATCTTTTTGGCCATATAGAAATTTTAGGTGTTCAGGAGTGGAAAGAAAAAAAAAAAAAGAAAGAAATTTTAGTTGTTGTATATATAGTTATTTTTTATTTTTTATATATTTTTTATTGCGTCTAGGTGTTATGTCATTTCTCAGCCTTCCCATGCCAGTGTTGTTGCAGATTTGTTCTTAAACTTTTGTTTATTTCCTGGTCCTTCCATGTTTTCATTTCTGTGTGTTCAGGCAGGAGGAACAGATTTTGGTCCAGCTGGGTCTTTCTGGAGGTCTACCCAAGTCGTCCAGCATCTTCTCCCCCACTGACTCGGAATGCTATTCTGCACACGCTCAGTTGCCATTAAATTCGGGTCATTTCTGGACTCTGCATCACCTTATTTGTGCTTTCATAAGCTTTACAGCAAGCTTGAACACCTGGAGGTGCTTGTCTGACATTTTTCCTTGTTTTTTTTATTTTTTCTCAGAGAAATCTTGTCTGTAGTAAGTTACAACGTGTTAAAATTTTAGGTTAGTATAGAGTTGACACTTTATCATTTTGGACCATTCTGTCCAAGAGCATGGATAAAATGCCTTTCCATTTGTTCAGATTTTCTATTGTGTTCTTTAATAGCATGTTCTATAAATCTTTCGTTTTTCACGATGTACTCATTCCTACCTTCTGTATTCTTCTGTTGCTGTCGTCCGTGGAGTCATCTCTCCGATTGCGCATGCTGACTGGCCGCCGTGTGAGTGTGCACAGACTGCTGCCGGGCCCCCTTCCCTTCTCGCGCAGTTAGGAGCGCTCCTCAGGTGCGCTTGGTTTCCGAGTGGCCCCGAAAGGCCTGCGTGTGGTGCTCCTGTCACCTTCCTCGCACTGGCGCCTCACTTGGAAGCAGGGTCAGAATGTAGAGCATGGTCAGCCCTTGGGAGCCAGACCTCTGTGCCCCATGGAGAGGTACCATGTGGGGTAAGGAACTTAACCTGTCTGTGCCTCTGGTTTTCCATCTATAAGCGGGGATGCAAGCATCTATCTGCTTTTTGGATTTGGGGGAGGATATGGGAGCTAATATATGTGAAGCAGTGGTCAGTGGCCTGGCACGTGTAAGTATTCAACAATATTAGCTAATACTTAACGTTTCCCGTTAGCATAATGCCATGATGCCAGCTGTGTGATTTATGATGTTACGAAAGTATCTCTTTTGGAGAGTTAATTCTTCCATGTGGCTGTGACTTGCTGTCCTGGTGAAGTTTGGCAGGAGCTGCTGACTGGAATATCAAATCCCAAGCAGGCATGTTGCTGTCTGAAGAGAAAGCCCTTTGCAAGCAGTATCAACACCATGCTCCATGTGACGCGTCTCCCTGTTGTTTCTCATTGTCTTTGGGCAGGTGGGCTGGATGACACGTTGCACACCATCATTGATCACGCCTGTGAGCAGAACATCCCCTTGGTGTTTGCCCTCAACCGCAAAGCTCTGGGGCGCAGTTTGAACAAAGCAGTCCCTGTCAGCGTGGTGGGAATCTTCAGCTACGACGGGGCCCAGGTGAGATGAGAGCACAGGCCTGGTCAGTCTGTCTGTGGGAGAAAGGGGGGCTGGCGGTCCGTGTGCCCACCCACCCACAGAGCAGCCCAGCCCCGCTGGGAGGCTGGTAATGAGAAGGGGCTACCATTGAGGCAGAATCTTCTCATAAAACACTGGTCTTTGTCTCCTTGATGGCACAGAGTGTCTGGTTTTGATTTTAGCTCTGGGCTTTCACCTCAGGCAGACCTGAGAAGTCAGCCCGGCCCACTGTCCCTCTGGGGCTGCATCTCTGGCACCCCCCACTGGCATGCACCGCCGTTGTCCACTTTGCAGGGGACCCACAACCTCTCAGTAGTCAGGGGACATCATCTGTGTGCTCTCGCTTGTGCCTAAGGACCAGTTCCACAAGATGGTTGAGCTGACGACGGCGGCCCGGCAGGCGTACAAGGCCATGCTGGCGAACGTGCAGCAGGAGCTGGCGGGAGAGCCTGGGCCTCAGGCCCCTTCCAGTGCCCCCACGCAGGGCCCCAGCCGCTCTGCAGAAGACCACCCCGCAGCCACCACTGAAAAAGAAGAGCCACACTACAGTGAGTGCTCAACGGAGGGTTTGGTGTTGGGTTGGGTGTCCTCTGAGTTGTTTAGCACCTTTAGTTAGCATCCCCAGGACGTTAGTTGATACTCGACCATTGATACTGCAAGACTGGCTGTAACAGGGCCCAGTAAGTCCAGCCCAGACTGGCTGGAATCAGGCCTGGTAAGCCCAGGCCAGTGTCTAAGAGACGTTATCAGACTTTGGAAGTTATGAGGGTTTCTCAGGGACTGTCTTACAATTCAAGTCACATGTGACCCAAACAGAGAGTGGCCTTAAGGGTAGCTGTACCCAAGACAGGCTTGGAAGGCCAAGTGGGGTTTCTCAGGGTTGTGTGCTCTCTGGGGGGCAAACTGATGCAGCTCACCGAGGGGCAGCCTGGCCAAGCAGGCCGGGCACAGCGGTGGAGCCCGCGGGGCTGCTGCACTCGGGGAGCTGCTGGGCGGCGGCCGCCAGCTCGCTTGCACCACTGCTTCTCTGACAAGGAGGAGTTTGATGACTTGTTGATCTGTTTTCTTGTTTTAGTCGAAATCTGGAAAAAACATCTGGAAGCGTACAGTCGATGTGCCCTGGAGCTAGATGAATCCTTGGAGGCTTCTACCTCTCAGATGATGAACTTGAATTTATAGGAAGAAAGTTCTTTCCTGTGTGTCTGTGTTTTTTGGGTAAGGAGGGGGAGGTTTGAAAAAGACTTTGGGGCATTTTCTTCTCAGTTCTTCATTGACCTAATGTACTTTGTCTGACTGTGGAATTTGGAAAGTAGCCTGCATGAAAGGGCGCGTGAAGCAGTGTCTCAGGCCTTGAAGACTGTGGAGCCCACCCGTACCTGCCGTGTGGTCGCTTGGGTATGCCGGCGGCAACCTTCTCATAAAAGCCTGGTGATACAGCTTTGGCTTTCTGAGCACACTGTGGATCTGGAAAATACTGGAAAACATGGTACTTAGAGTATTTGGGCTGCTAAGGAAACTTCCTCTCCGTTGCAGAATAGCTGAGCCAAGTGAGTGAGTTTGCAGAAAGCTGGTGCTCTGCCCCTGCCAGCAGGGGACAGGCCACGGGGCACCATTTCCCCCCAGGAAAGGAGCATGGTCCTGCAGGAAGCCACCCAGTAGATGGCTGCAGGGACGCTGGCTGCAGGGACACTGGCATCAGAGCAAGAGGGCTGTGGGGACAGGCCCTTTCTCAGGGGATGTAGCTTTTCAGCTTCAAGATTTGGGGATACTTGGAGGATTTGCTAAAATGAGCTTCAGAGAAAAATTGGTTTTCTAACCTGTGACTTTTTGACATGAATTATTCCCTTCAGTCCTTATTTTTCAAAGAAACAATGTGTATTGAAGTTCCTAGATTTCAGTTTGATAATCTACAAATCTTTTGTTTTTCAAATGCACATATTCTGAATGTGGTTTCTGTCTTAGAGGACAGGAGGACAGAGTTGACTTTCATATTTTCCTTGAAAGTAAGAGGGCTTATTTATTTTGAATAAAGAGTAATTATTTAATTTTGTTTCAGACTCTGGTGACCTTAGCTCATCATTGGTCTCTGTCTTACTTGACTATTCCTTTTGGACACTCTGGCCCTGAAGTGAAGGGGGCCGAGCAGGGTTGCTGCTGTGTGCAGCCCGCCTAGGTCTGGAAGGAGCGGCTGCTGCAGCCTGTGACCCTGCGCAGACCTGGCGGGTCCTGGCCCGGCCCGACCGCACTTGCGTCCATTGCACCGGTGCCAGTGGCAGGAAAGGGCTTTTACTGCTCTTTGCTCGTCAGGCAAGCAGGGTATTGTTCTGGCTTTGAAAGTACAGTTGATTGAGTTCAGTCATACCAAATGTTGCACCTCTGAGAAGTAAATGGCCTAAGGTGGAATGACAACATGCTGTGGGCAGGGCTGGGACCGTGTGACTGGAGGCAGAACCACTGTCTGCCCTGTCATCTGTAGAGCTCATGACCGACGTGAGCCCTGATGCTCTTTACCCACGCTGAGCTTTTTAAATGGGCCGGGCCAGGCGTCATTCCAGCACAGAGCCCGCTCCACCCGCTTGTCCTCGCGCCAGGTTGGCAAGAACGGAGAGGCCTTTCCTGTACCCCCGGCCCCACTGGCGGGTAGCAAGTCGACTGTGGTAAATTTGAAAGTGGCAGATTATTTGACGACAAAAGTTCCAGAATTAATTTGCAGAGAAAAAATAGCTTGTCAGCTGTACTCAGTAGCTATAATTTTAAAATTTGATAAATCAAAGCCTCTTCTTACAGGTCTCCAGGGTCCCTGATACTTGTTTTGCTAATCTAGGGATAAAAGCAGTTTACACAGAGAGCAGGTGGGTTTTTAACACCTCATTCAGCTTCTGAGAAGCTTCCTTCTCCTCAGACCCGACCACTCTCCCGGCAGTTGCCTGGTCAGGCCATCGCTTTCTGGGGCAGGAAGGGCTCAGCAGAGGCCCCTGCTGCGGCGGATTCTCTCCCTGCCCGCGCCACGGCGCTGCCCGGAGCATGGCCTGCGGCCGCGTGCCACTGAACAAAGGTACAGCTCTTTACTTTTATTTTTTCCAACAGTGCAAGGACTCAAAAATTCATCCTCATAATTACATTTCTCAACAGAATACCATGTTACAAAAACTGCAAGTGTGTCATGTTGAGCGTGAATGTGCTCTAAATCCATATTTCAGGGGACAACACAGAAAATGGCTTCAAGGATACGAGCGTGGAGCTGACGGCATTGCTCTCATTGGTCTGCAGCAGCTGCGGCCACGCCAGGCCAGACCCACAGCGAGAGCTGATGATATTTTATAGGAAAACATTATGAGTGTGTGACAGTTCTCTGGGCAAGGCGAGTGTCACTTGGCCAGACGGGCCAGCGTGAACCTGGGAAGTGGCTGGCCGGGCTGTGGTCATTGCTGAGAAAATGTCCACTACTTGCTAGGGGCACAGAGGAGTGCAGCTTTATTTTTAACAGAGGGTGGTTTTTGTGGTAGACATGAAAACTCATTTCACAGACAAGAAAGGACGTGCCTATAAGATTAAAGGCTGAGCAGCTTTGGGGCACGTTCACACACACACTGACAGAGTCTTTGGAGAGACAGCTTTAATAATCAGAAGCAGGTATAGCAGACCACTCAGCAGATTCATCCCGGGGTCCAGAACACTCAGCGTGGCCCCGGGAGATTTCCATAATTGACCTGTTTGGCGTTTCTACCTCACGGGAGCTCGGTGTCCCATCGCTGGAGCTGAGCATGGACAGGGCATGCGCCCTTTTTTTTTTTTTTTTTTTTGAGACAGTTTCACTCTGTTGCCCGGGCTGGCTAGAGTGCCGTGGCGTCAGCCTAGCTCACAGCAACCTCAAACTCTTGGGCTTAAGCGATCCTCCTGCCTCAGCCTCCCCAGTAGCTGGGACTACAGGCATGCACCACCATGCCCGGCTAATTTTTTCTATATATATTTTTAGTTGTCCAGATAATTTCTTTCTATTTTTAGTAGAGACGGGGTCTCGCTCTTGCTTAGGCTGGTCTCGAACTCCTGACCTCGAGCAATCCACCCACCTCGGCCTCCCAGAGTGCTAGGATTACAGGCGTGAGCCACCGCACCCGGCCAAGGCAAAGCATTTTTATGTGGAGTCTCACCCTCTGTCCCGGTGTGCACCTTACTTAGTTTGTGGCTAAATCTGAAGGTGGGAGAAGTGGCAGGTGGCTTGGTTTTCATCAGTGGAAGCAGCGTGCGCTGGCACTGGCATGCTGACCCTGTGGGCTGTTGGCGGGTGGGGGGCTGCATAAAGCGAGGTCACTGGGATCTTGTGTAAGTGGCCCTCAGGGCGTGATGACTTTCGGGAGGAGGAGCCTGTACCCAGCACTGTCACCAGAGCTGCTGCTGTAGCCTGTTAGCCATCCTGGTTACGCACGTCTGCCAGACAGACCCTCCTGTTACATGTAAGCATCTCATTTTTTAAAAAGTCCGGTTCCTGTGGCAGGCCTGCTCAGCTCAGCGTTTCTCCCCTGCTCGGCCCCCGGAGGGCCCGTCAGGTGATGGCCTGATGGCTGTGTCTAGAGCAGGCTGGGGCAAGACAGCTCGCTACCGTGGGTGCCTGGTCCTTCTCCGGCGTTGGCGGTGGCTGGTGGCAGCAGAGTCTGGTCAGGAACTGCCTCCTGGTGGCTACAGGGTGTCCTTGCTACAGCTTTCCTGGAAGAACAACACGGTGGTTTGGGCCCTAGACAGAGCAGATGGACCTTCGTTGCTCTGCCTCCTGCTCTCCCCCCACATGAGCCCGGGCGGAGCGGTAATGGCCTGAGCCTCTCCTGCCGCTGGGGCCTAAAGGGCCGAGCAGCAGGGGTGGCTGCCCACACGGGGCAGGAGGGCAAGGCGGCAGCCCATCTGCACCAACTCCTGGGTCTTGCTGCTTCAAACAGGCGCTCGGGGTGGCCAGCCTGCCCACCCCAGATGTCCTGAGAGGGAGGAGGTTTGGGGGAGGGGGAGCTTTCACATGCTAAAATATGATCGATTGTACATGTCCAGCCTTGGCGGCAGCAAGGCCTTTGACAGCCGCGGCACCCCCAGTGCTCTAAGGCCCGTGGTCTGAGCTGTTGCAGACCTGCCACTGTGTGGCAGCACGTCCAATGCTGCATCTCACTGGGCCTTCGGTGGCAGCCAACAAGGCCGTGTTGGCAACTGGGGAACCTTGGCAGGACAGCTGCTGCCTCCATGCGAGGGCCCGGCCCCCACCAGGGCTCAGCTCAGGGAGCCATCTCCCCCTGCCCTCCGGCAGGCGCCCCGGCCAGGCTAGGTTCCTGCTCAGTCAACGCAGTGACTCACTGAGTGCTCTGTCCAGGGGCTGCAGGTTTCAAAAGGCAGAACTGCCACGGGGCTGAGAGGAGGTGAGTGGGGCCCTGGCAGGAGGGGCCCTGAAAGATTGCCTGGAGGTGGCAGCTGCCCTGCTGACCTCCACCCCCCTGGGCCTGGCTGCGGCCACATACCCACGCCTTCCTCCAGCTCTGCATCGTCCGGTCGTGCTCCCCGACCACGGCCCTCCAGGCGGCAAGCTCTCTGGTCCACTTCTCCTGGTGGGTTGCTTCTGGAGGGCAGGCAAGGTGAGGTCACTGCTCTGCAGGCCCCGAGGTGTCCCTAGTGCCGAGGCCGCTGGCTGCCGTGGGTGAGCCCAGCTCTGGGCCTGCAGGCGGCCCGCTGGCCTGTCCCAGGAGCCCAGCCCACTGGTGAGGCCCCTGCACTGGGGCGAGCCACGCTCTGGTAAGGCTGCCGGCCCCACTTGGGGGCCAGCGTGTGATCTGTGGCTGCTTCCAGGCAGCACTTCCACCGCTCGTACTGGCAGCAGCTGCCCTCTGACCTTGTACTGGCACCTTGTGTTCCTGCCTGGCAGGGGGGCTCACTACCATGCCCGTGGGGCGCTGCTGAGACCCTGGGTCTCGGAGGGAAGGGGCCCGTGGCTTCTGCCTCTTCCCTGGAGAGCAGAGGCTGGCTCTCACCAAGGCTGGTGGCATCTTGGGAAGCCAACATGGCTGTGTTATGGGGACATTACAGCACTTGCCACTCGTTCCCCACAGCCTCCCACGTGTGCTTCATCCTGAATCCTGACTCCTGTTACCGCGGGGCTGTCACGATGACACAGACTTCTCACAGCCATGCTTTTTTTTTTGCAAACGCAAGAAGGAAGATACTTCATACGACGCGCTCTTGTCACTGATTTCAGACACGTTCTAAGAACATGAGCCCTTTAGACACAAAGCAGGACTGATGTGCTGAACAGAATTAGGTAGAAGCCCCAGTGGCCAGTTCGGGTGCTGGGCACTCGCCCAGCCCGTGGCCAGCCCTCCAGCGCGTGCTCTGGGAGCAATCTGGTTTTGTTTTTTGTTTTTTTGAGAGCCAGTGCCTCATTCTCACCCAGGCTAGAGTGCAGCGGCACAATCACAGCTCACTGCGGCCCTGAACTCCAGTTATGCTCCCACCTCAGCGTCCTGAGTAGCTGAGACGATAGGCACGTGCCGCCACACCCAGCTGATTTATTTATTTATTTTTTTTAGTAGAGACAGAGTCTCTGTTTTCCAGGCTGGTCTCGAACTCCTGGCCTCAAGCAATCCTCCCTCCAGCCTCCCAAAGTGCTGGGATTACACGTATGAGCCACCGTGCCCAGCCTAGGGACGATTCCTAACTCAAAAGGGGGCCGCCTCTGAGTCTGACAACACATGGGGGTGAGTGGGGTCGGGAGCCTCACATCAGCAGAGAATCTGTTCAGTTTCCTAACACTTCCGGCTGCAACACTACCTACACCTTCAAAACCATTATGGGGGTGGGGGGTAAGGAAATATTGAACTGTCTGAACTGTAATTATGCCTTTTAACTCCTGCCTCTTTTGTGTCTAGTGTCCTTAGAGTAACTCAGGCATACAGTTGCCCATATTGAAAGTCAGGTCCTGCTCTTTCCTGGCTTCTGAGCTGTGTGACGTCAGGCAAGTTATTTAACCTTTCTGGGCTTCTGCTTCATCACGTATGAAGTGGGGTGGCAGCAGCACCTCCACCTCGTAAGAGAAGTGAATTAGATGAGGCAAAACACCAACGGGATTCCGACTGCTTCCGGCTGCTTCTCTTCTAGTGACCACATGGCGGACAGCACTGTCCCCCTAACTCCTGGGCAGGATTTCACAGTTTGTAAGGCACCTTTCATCCTGACAGCAACCTGACTTTACAGAAATGAGAACCGAAGCTCAGGTAGGAGTGAATGTTTGCAATTACTTTTCTCTCTCCTAAACCTCCACTAACATGACAATAAGGGGATCCTTTAAAATATATATATACATAAGCTCAAAAAAGTACAGAATAGGAGAGGAAACAGCAAGAACCTGGAAGCTGGAAAACGGAGGGACAAGCAGACTCAGCAGACCCAAGAAGGCTGAGTCCAGGGCCAGCACTGGGGAAACCAAGGAACAACCGTCAGAAACAGCCGGTAGTCTGGGCACTGTGCTGACATGCACGTTGCCTCGCAGGCTGGCGATCACCTGGTAGCCCAGCCAGAGGACGACCTTCCTGCGCTCCAGAAGAAAACTGATCGGGAGAGCACAGGACGAAGGACTGCCGGGGAGTCCACACTGAGTGGACAGGTTCGCTGCCGGGTACGTGCTGGAGGGCCAGGCCCCACCCAGGCCTGCTGGGTGGGACTCTGCATTTTAGCAAGACCCCAGGGGACTGTACATTACAGTGGAGAGGGGCTCGGCTAGAGCAGCTTCTGGCTTCAGTGTGCACAGGGATCCCCTGGAGGGCACGGAGGGCCAGACATTTTGCATTTCTGATGCACTCAGTTGCCACGCCTTGGGGACAGGCCTAGAGCCTAGGGATCTCTGTGCCCCTCTCTTAAAAGCACAGGGACAACCAACGACCACGAGACATCTGAGGGAGAGAACCGGCAGAAAGAAGGCAAAACAGAAGAGGGTGCTTTGGAGAAAGCAGAAAACTGGGAAATCCATCAGTATTCTCAGAGAAGAGAAGACATGCACTCATGGGACAGCAGGATGCAGTTAGAAAGCGCTTAGAGATAAAAACATATTAGAAATGAAAACAGTAGTAATTAAGGCTTGGAGGATAAAGTTGAGAAAAATTAACAAGATGAGGGAAAAGGTAGATGATACAAGAAATGGAAAATTCCAGTAGCAGCCCAATAGCCCCACTTCTTAGAAAATAATTCCAGAAAGAACAAAGTAAAGTGGAAAATATTGAATATTTAAGAAAAAGTCCCAGAATTGAAGGGCAAGGACTTCCACATGTAGCAGGCCTGGCTGAGGCATGAAAAGACCGAGAAAGGTACCTTGAAATTCCAGTGCTCAAAACAGGAGGTCCTATAAGCTTTCGGAGAAGGAACCAGGCCCCAGGCAGACTGGAGGCCGAGGGGCAGCACCTCCCAACACTTCGGGGCGCCATTCGCAGCCAGCATTACAGACCGGCCAGACCACCGCTTCAGTGTAAAGACAGAAAAGAGACACGGGACCTCACGACACTTACTTCCCACGCACCCCTTGTGAGGTGTGCTGGCAGCCAGGCTCCACCGAAAAGTGAAGGAAGTAAATCAAGAAGGAACGCTCCGCCCGCAAGGGTAAGGCAGCCCCAGGGCAGCGCCTCGGCTCCGGGAGCGCAGGGCCAGCAGGCTCGGGGGAGGCCGGCGGGACAGTGACGTCGGCACGGATGGGGCGACTGAGACAACGGCAGAGTCTGGCGCTGAATCGATGCCACTGAGAAGCAGGCACTGGAAATCAGCACAGTGACTACCCGCGCAGAAAAGGCCCAGGCCAGGCTGTCCTCACAGGCCTGCTGGCTCAGCTGTCCTGCTGACGGGCACACGAACCCCACACCGGGAAGACGGGGGACAGGCCTCGAGCGTGTGTGCACGCACGCGTGTGCGGGGCTTGCGGAGGCAGAGAGTGAAAAGCTAAACCCTCATCTTCCTCAGTGGAAAGCCAACAGGCAGTCCCCAAACCAAAAGGCCACCGTGCAAGAGCATGCTTCCAGAGCGCTTCCTCACTGGCTCCACCACTGCAAACAGTGCCAGGTCACCTCCTGGAAAGCGCTGCAGTGGGCGCGGGAATCGCTTACCAGGTCTCATCACCGCAACCTGCACCTTCGAGGTCTCGTTCCCTGCAGAGGAGAGGACGGAGCAGCGGTACTCGGTGCTCTCCAGGATGGCGTCCCGCAGCCAGCTGAGCACGTGGGCCTTGCCGTTGGGCAGTGTGTGGGTCTGCACGGGGACACAGGTCTCCAGGACTCGCCCGTTCTTCTCCCAGACAAAGCGGACGTCCGCAGGACCTGGGGGCACACAGACCGTCTGCACCTCCATGTCCCTGAGTCCCCATGTAGGACCCACAGAAGCTGCCCTGGCGGGGGTCACCCCGGTGAGGGGCCCTCTTTTGTCCCAGCTCGACCTGAAGTGATGACAGTTAAGTCCCCGGGCCTCCCTTGGAGGAGGCTTGGCAGTGCCCAGCCTCAGCATCTGCCCACGGGCCTCCTGCCCTTTGAGTTCAGCTGCCTTTTCCGCAGCTCGCCCCCAGGGCTGCACCCCCAGACATGCACAGGCAGTCCCAGGCTGGGCCCCCCTTCCTTTCCTGCCGCGCTGTGCCGCTGCCTGTCCCACAGCCTTGGAACAGCATCCTGCCCCGCCCTGGCTCTGAGGCCACATGGATGAGGAGCCCCACAGGCGCTGTGGTCACCGGGGCCATAGCTGCTCTCCCTGTGGCGCCAGGAGGCCCAGAGCTTGGCCAGCGTGTGTGGAAGGGGCCGGGGCGCTGGGCGGGGACCGTGAGGGCCTGTCTCATCCAAATGAGACACGGGGACCTCAGGGCGCGTGTAGAGGGGAACAGAGACTGCTGCTGGAGCACTGGGGGCCTGGCTGGGGCCACCAAACCCAGCACACCACCCTGGGCTTCCTGCCTGGCTCACACACAGGCTCGGGGCCCCATAGCTGTGGCTTCTACCCCAAACTTCTGTTTGCAAACTCTGGGCTTTTTATCTTAATTACTATTGAAAAATAAAGCTGGGGGCCAACTTCACACACTCTCAGTCCATCTAACCTTCGAGGGTGGAACGTGGCTGGCTTCCGCCTGGCTGAGGGACAGAGACCAGGAGAGAGGACAGGGCAGGGACAGCAAGCCTCAAGGAGAACAGGCCGTGTAGCCCACCCTGAGGGCCACCCAGACTCCGTATCCCGTTCCAGGGCAGGTGGGGTGGGGACGCCGAGCCAGGTGTGGTCAGCGGGTCCCCTTCCCAGTCAGGGCCACCTTCCTCAGCTGTGAAGTCCCCCGGGGCTGTGCGGAGACGGGCTCAACCCCCACTCACGGCAGGGACACACAAGCCCCGCTGAGCTCCCGCCAGGAAGGGGTGAGCAGGTGCCCGTGTCCCTGTGGCTCCTGGTCTCAGTGTGGCTCGGGCCAGGCCACGTGTGGACTGTGTGTGTAGACACAGTCATGTATGTGCCAGGAGAGAAGGTCTTAAAATAGCCAAGATGCTGGTGGTGGCTACCTCCGGATAGATGCCTGAATTTGGGGGTAATTTTTTTTCTTTATACTTTTGTGGAATTGTGCAATTCACTACAACAAACAAGTACTGCTTTTATAATAATAATAAGGGCTATTTTGAAAGAAACACGCCATAGCTCTGAAGGAAATTCTGAAAGTTTCCAAACGTGTCTTGCAGGGCTACCCATCTGGCCCCAGCCTAGGGGACGAGCCCTTGTGGGCGGGTTTAGTTTTTTGTGCATAATTTGTTTTATACTGTCATCACTCTATAATTTGTTTTTTCCAAAGTGTTTTGAACTCCAGCCACAGATACCTTGATGGATCTATCTGCAAACATATGTAAATGCAGCTCTCCAAACATCTGCGTACACCCAGAAGCCCATCAGCTGGGGACACGCACTTCCTACCCGTGACTCTGCACGTCCTTCCTGACACCACAGTGCACGGCCATTCCCCAGCTGACGGGCACCCAGGTAGACTCGCATTTAAGAACCTGTTCTCCTAAGCTGTTACGATCAAGTAACGGGAAACTCTTCTTTGAACAGGCACTGAAGTCAGTTCTAAAAAGCCCTGTCCCCCCTCAACCCACTGGCTCCGCCCCAACAGAGACCTGTGCCGAGACCCAGCCAGGGGCACTGGAGCTGGGAGAGGGTCACAGGAGCCTCTGGAAGGTCCTCATGACCCTGGGGGCGGGGCATCTGGGTGGCCTGAGCTGGAGCAAACTCATCCCCAAAGCCCCAAGGGCAGGGCGTCCCCTGCACTCCTGGGGTGTGAGCAGGGACAGGCCTGGATGACCCTGCCACACACACACGGCCAGCCGCCGTCCTCAGCAGCAGTAAATGCTATTTAAATATTAGTTTGTACTTCGGCATAATAAGACATTAAAGATGTTAAAGTACTTACGTTCCATTTATCCTTTTTTAAACTATCCAACTCTTTCTGAATGCAGAGGAGCGGAAAGAGAGAGGGAGAGTGAGAGTTAAAGTCCGTCCGCAGGGCCGCCCTCCAGCACGGCCCTCAGTGGGGACGGCGGCCCAAGGCTGCCCCCGCCTGCTCAGGCTGCCAGGCTGCTTTGTCCCAGCCCCCAGGGGGCCCTCCGAAAGCATCACCCCCTTCTTCCTGGGCCAAAGCCCCGAGTCCTCCCACCACCGTCCATCCATCCCCTGAAGAGGACGGCCAGGCAGGGCTGCCCCCCGCACCCCGCAGGCCTCTAGG
The DNA here is from genome assembly GCF_020740605.2 of Lemur catta. Lineage (NCBI taxonomy): Eukaryota > Metazoa > Chordata > Mammalia > Primates > Lemuridae > Lemur > Lemur catta. Next base: position 87,257,555 of record NC_059137.1, read on the forward strand.
GTGGGGACGCTGCAGTGGCTGAGTAGCTGCCAACCTGGATGTGCCACACTCTTCCCATCGCTCAATCAGTGGACACTGGTCCTGGTCTCACCCTCAAAGCAGGAAACTGTCCTTCTGGCCCAGAAGGGTGTGGGGTAGAGACCCCCAGGACAGACACCAGCCCCTGACCTGCCTGTCCCCGTGCCCTCAATACGACAGGGCCAGCTGACCACACCTGCACATCTCTACTCAGGAGACCTGGGAGGCCCCCGCGGCCTCGGCTCAGCACCCGGCGCGGCCAGTGGCTGTGGGTGGCTGCCCTCTGACCCCGGTGGGTTAATGAGCTCTGACCTCTAATGTCAGAGTTAAAACACAAGGGCCATCCCAAATCAGCACAGCCAGTGCTCCCCAAAGTATGGAGGAGCCGTTATTAGCTTTGACAATTACTCGGGCCTCAACTTGCCACAGAAGACAGTCCTCACAGGAAGGAAGCTGGGGTCCACAGGGAAGAGAAAGACCCCACTTTGGTTAAAAGATGATACAAATCTACTTCTGTGTGTGCATACGTGACTACACATGTGCACAGCTTGTACGTGTATATACGTGCCCATGATATGCATCTCCATCGATGCGTGTCTGTGTATGCCAAATGCACCGCGAGTGGCTGCCTGCAGGTGGTGGGGTTACGTGTCGCCTGTCTGTGTCATTCCAACTGATCGCTCAGAGGAGCAGAGCCTGACCACACGCTCACTCCATCTCTCCAGCTCCGAACTCCTTTCCTCTCCTCATCAGCAAGAATGTGCCCCGACTTACGATGGGGTCACATCCCAATAAGCCCACTGTTAAGTTGAAAACATCCTAAGTCGAAAATGCACTTCATACACCTACCTAGCGAACCTCACAGCTTACCCAGCCGACCTTAAACATGCTCAGAGCACTCACGTTAGCCCATGGTTTGGCGACATCAACTAACACAAAGCCTATTTTATAAGAAAGTGTTGACTATCTTATGTAATTGACCAAAGACTGTACTGAAAGTGAAGGAAGGAGAGGTTGCAGGGGTACTGGAGGGACGGTTTCCACTGAATGCGCGTGGCTTTCACAGCACCATGAGGGGACTATGTGTTTCCCTAACTCTCCATAACGCGAACGGTCACCTTTCAAACGAAAGGCAGCAAGCAGTTTGCAGAATCAGTCCAGATTCCAGAGGCCCTGTGAACGGACATCTGATGTGCAGTGTGCTTTTAGACAGAAAATACCCACGCACACAGTCCCACAGGGAAAATCAGATGAGAGCAAACGGTGGGCCTTGGAGTCACCGTGGCCCCGAGGGCAGCCTGGCCATCAGTCAGCGTGTGTTTTAGCTGTAGCAGCGTCCACTGTGAGATGGTTTAGTAAACCCTGCCCTGCTGTGTCACGGGCCTGGGACCTCTCGGGGACTTGGCAGAGGAGTAACCTAGAAAGGGAGACGCTTACAGCCAGACAGGCAGAAAACTGACACTTCTGTGCAATTGAAAAATAAACTCGGTTTTCAGTTCCATCACCTTCGGGGACCCAGGGGAACGCTGGGCCAGACATGTTGCCGTCTGACACGGAACGCAGCTGCCCAGCATCGGCTCCTGGGACGGGTTTGGAAGGAAAAAAAGGCAACACATGCCTTAGTGTGGCTGGTCTGAGGGGGCCTCGGTCCCAGCCTGCTGTGGCAGGAGGGGCCTCCATGGGGCCGGACCCAGGAGCCTGGCTGGGGCCAGGGCCGCAGGAAGGAGGGACAGCTCTTGTTCGCGTTCTCTCTTGACGGCAGATGCCCATGGGGAAGGGACGGCTTGTTGGGTGCAGACTGCAAACCTGCTTGGCCCAGGGGCGGGTGGGGCTGGGGCCCCAGCAGGCCGTCCCCGGTGCTGTGTGCTGCAGAGGCCACAGGAAGCGACACTCCTGCAGGGACAGCGGATGGGGCCATGCCAGAGAGAGCCTGGGAGAGGGGCTGCAGGGCACCAGACCCTCTGCCTGGCCGCCACCAGCCACCTCCAGCGTGTCCTTCCTGCTCACCTGTTTGTGGGGTGTGTGTGTGTGTGTGTGTGTGTGCAGTGTGGGGTTCACGGTGTGTGTCGCCTGTGTCTGGTGTGTGGGGCGCGTTCAGTCCATCACAGCTGACAGCATGGTGAAATACCGTGTGACACACACGACCTGACGAGTGAAATGACATCAAGCTTAGCACACGGGCGCAGGCCTGTGCAGTACAGCACTGCTGCGCCACAGCTGTGGGTGCGCTGAAGGCCGCTGTCCCTCCATGCAGGGGCACACGGCGGGCAGTGGCCACTCTGCGCTGCCTGGGCCCCACCGCTGTACTTGGTCCCCCGGGACTCAGGAGCAGCTGGGAAGTGGCTCCCACCAGCAGCGTCCGGCCGGGGAGGCCCTGAGGACCTCACGTCTCTGAGCTCAGGGGGCCATGGGCGTCGGGTCCACGGCCAGCCTCGTCCTTCAGGTGCCATGCTTAGAGGACACACTGGCCACCTGAGGCTGCCACCCTGTGTTGTCTCACCTGGGTGCTGCAGAAGGGATGTTCCCACTGTGACAGCCCCAGGCTGTCGTAACGTCCTCTCTCAGGAAGAAGTTGCTGTCCCCACCCCAGGGACAAGGTTGACCTGTGCCAAGGCCATCAGTGATCATCCCATCTCATCCTCCACCGCCCTGAGGAGGGACACACTGTGACACTTCCACTTCCCAGAGGCAAGCGCTGGGCAGAGCAGGGGCCAAGTCTGTCGCGGGCTGGTGGGGCACGGCGGCCCATCTCCCACCCCAGCCCCTGGCACAGGCCCACAGGCACGACCCTGTCCCTCCCTTGGATGGGCAGTGAGGCGCACGCTCTGGGCACAGGGCTAGGCTGGGCCTCAACCTCTCCGCAACGTCCCACGGAACACCAGCCTCCCTCCTGCCGGGACCCGAAGCAGCTGCCGCCAGCCTCCTCCTCCACCTCTGCTCTGCCCACCTCTCGCCTCCACTACACACGCTGCCAAGCCCTCGTCCCCGGAGTCTGTCCCCTGGCTGCTCCTCCCTCTGCATAGACCACGGGGCATCGCCCCGTGGGGACCTACTCTGAGGCCCTCTGAGGCAGGGCCTTGGCCTTGGAGGGGCTCCACCTCTCCGAATGGCTGAGCACACGAGGTCACCTGCCGACCCCCGGCTAAGAGCACATCGGGGCAGGTGAGAAGTCTCCCAGGTGACATGCGGGCCCTGGGGGGACTGGGCAGGGAGTAAGGGCAGGGGCAGGCCCAGCCCCCGACCTCCCCTCTGTCGCCCTCCCTGGAGAATGAGACGCTCCCCTGAGACACAGGGTCACCCAGCAGAGCTGTGCGTGGCACAGGGAACCAAGGACGCCACGTATGTCCTCTCTAAGTCTCATACTCTATAAATGCTTTGCTGGGCCTTTAATTAGACAGCCCCAAACCACTATAACTACCATGAAAACAGCCATCCCAGGAAATAGAAGATCCAGGTCGAGGTTGCAGACCAGCCCTGCCCTGGGAGGCTGGGCCGCTGCAAAGGGAACCTTGGGCCCTGCCTGTGCCTGCAGTGAGTCACACCTCAGTCCCCAACCTGGGCATACCCCTGGAACAGCTCCTCTACTCCTTTGTCGGGGGATGGTCCCCAAGGCAGCAGACGCAGAAGAGGGCATCCAGTTTCCCAGAAAAGTCTCTGGGACTTCTAAGCCACGTGGTGGCTTCTGCAGCAGGAAGCGGCATCTGCAGACCCTGACCCAACCGCAGAGCCGAAATGCAGAACCGCGGCTCCTCTGGGTCCACCGCACGGCTGTGCCCGCCCCGGAAAGGGCCGACGCCGCCCCATCCTCTAAGCAGGTCCTTCCCAGCAGGGCTCACAGCCCTTCCAGGTCGTGGCCTCAATGGGACAGGTAACGGGAAAGGAAGGGCCCAGATGGGGTCAAACACTTCTGGAGAGAAAGTAACGCCCGCGTGAGAAGAAGGGCAGAGGGCCGTGGGGCTCAGGCTCCCCCAGCCTGCCCACCCTGACCTGTGCGGGCTACGCTGCCACCGCGGCCTCGGGCCCACAAGCCGGGACGGACCTTCCCAGCCTGCGGGCCCCAAGGTGGGCACCTGCGGAGGGGCAGCACTCGGGCGTGCGCCGGGCCACAGTGACCCGGCTCCGACAGAAGCTAAGGCCCAGCTCCACGGCACTCCACGGTCATGGGCAACTCCTCCTGTCCACTGCCTGCGTCCCCTGCCAGACATGCTGGACCCACAGTGGACACAGGCCGCCCGAGGCTCTCGGAGCTCAACAGGAAACGGGCAACAGCGTAAGACTCTTAGGAGCTTCTGGCAGTTTGTTTAGAAGTTCTAAGAAAGAGAGGAACTGGCTTTGCTTTCCCTGCCCAGTGGTTTCCCTCCCACCCCAGGCAGCTCTAACGTGCACTCCCCTTCTGTCCGTGTCTGCTGATCATTACAGTGACCACACAGGGACACCAAGGCCGCGGAGCTGCCTGAGGCCAGGGATGCCCCTAAAGCGTGCTGCGGGCCGTCCCCCCAGCTTTCGTGAGCAGACACCCAGCCGAATATTTTCCAGTCCAGGGCAGATGCCTCCCGTGCCCCAGGGGAGTAGCCCAGACTCTCAATCTTTTCTTCTTTTAATCATCATGAAGTAAGTCATTAAAACAACTACTGTTCTGGAAGCTCTGAAGTTAATTTTTTTCTTCTTAGAGACAGGGTCTCCCTCTGTCGCCAGGCTGGAGTGCAGTCACAGCTCTCTGCAGCCTCTAACTCCTGGGCTCAAGTGATCCTCCTGGCTTGGCCTCCCAAAATGCTGGAACTACATGAGCCATCACACCCAGCCCAAAGTTAATTTTAAAAAAATTTCCAAATGTCACATATATCACCCTCCAAATTGCCAGCAGAAACAGAAGCAATCCTGAATGCCATGGGTTGGCAAACGGGCCTCTGGGCCAAGCCGGGCCCATCAATTTTTATAAATAAAGTTTTATTGGCATGTGGCCCTGCCCACACATTACACACCACCCACAGCCACTTTTACAGCACAAGAGCAGAGCTGAGCAGCTGTGACAGACAGCCCGTGGCCCACAAGGCCCAGAACACTGGACATCAGCTCTGCACCTAAAGGGCTGGGTGAGCCCTGCTGTATACTAGGAGCAGCTCATGCAGTTTACGGTCTCCCTCAGGAGACTGAGCAAGGAACAATGAAAGCATGAGATGGCTCGACCCAGGGACAGCCAGGACAGCTGTGCACGGTAAAGGCAGAGAGAGAAGACCGGGTGGCTGTGGGGGAGGCCCTACCCCGCCGCCTGCCTCTAGAGGAGACAGAGATGGACGGGGCACAGGGACTCACCTGTGGCCTGGCAGAAGAGGTGGAAGGTCCCCAGCGCATGTACCTGCTGTGCCTGGTCACTCAGGAAGGGCGGCAGCAAGGAGACCCGCGAGCTGCTGTCGGGCCCCGAGGCCGGCCAGAGGCTCCGGGGAGAGGAAGGCGAGTCGGGGCCCAGACAGGACAGGGAGGAGGAGCCAGAAGGAGGGAAGGGCTTAGGAGACGAGGCTGCGAGACAGAGGACAGAAAAGAGAGGGGCTGAGGAGGGAGCCCAGGAGCACGTCACAGGGCAGAGGGCAGAAGACAGCAGGGACAGACACGCGGGACAGCAGAGGGGAGCCTGGCCGTGCAGGGCAGCCACCGGGCACGGGCTGCGTGGCCGCCACTGAGCAACGTCCTGCCCAAATCAAGGATAGAAGCTTCTCATTTATTCGGGTACTTTCCAAATGTACACAATTCAAAGTAAAAAAATAAAAACAAGGTAAATCTTATAAAACACGAATGTTTACACCAAAATGGTCCAATCACATCACGCTGGAAGACGAGACTGTCCACACAGGCACACAAAGTCCAGAGTTTATTGCTCTCTGCCACGGGAAAAGGTCTCCTCTCAACCGGTATTTACGCGGCAGGGAGACGGAGTGTGAAATCAACGAGCGTTGCGATCGTACCACTGTTCACATCTTCACGACAGCAGCCAGCAGAGCAGGGGTGCACGCTTGGGGGTGGGGCACGGCCACAGCCCGAGGCCCAGCTCCCTGCCCGTGCGGACAGCTGGTGGATTGGGAAGTCAGGGCACGCAGCAGGTGTGGAATTGAAGCAAAAAGAGAAAGGAATGTTGAGAGAACCAAAGGCGTCCCCATGATGGTTCCATCTGCCTGGACCGGAGGTCTTGACCGGCAGCTGTGGGCACCGGCCGCACCGCGCCCTCCTCTCGGCTCTGGCCCCGGCCTCGCCCGAGCCCTCCGGGCCACCCGCCTCTCGGGTGTGGGACAGACCTCCTCTTCAAGAGACCAAAAAGAAAAAGAGAAGGAAAAAAAAATCACAGGAAAAAAGATCTCTCTGAAAACGGCACTTCCCTCCAGGAATAAAGTTAAAAAAAACAAAAAGGTGAGTGTGCTCAAGAGATAGTTTTAGGTCTACATTTCTAAAAGCAGAAAGAATGCATTTAGCAAAAATAAGTTTATCCCTGAGAATCTTAAGCAACGTAAGCCATATTTCATCCCAATATATAACAAAATCTAGAAGATAAAAATCTTCTAAATATTAAAACAGGTGCTTCAGTAATAAAGAAAAATGACCTAAGACATGAACACAACCAAAGCAAAATCCTAAAACAATAATTAAATGGAAGAAAAGGTTCGTGCCAATCTGGACAACAGGCGATAAGTTACCAATCTGATAAACTAAAATGTCATTTCCAATCTGGAATTAATTATCTTTTAGTGGCTGCTATGAGGAGGGAAGCCGAAGGGACGCTCTTCTCAGCCGGTGGGAGTCAAGCTGCCTTGCCCCACTGCAGAAAGGGCTCAGGTGAGTCCGAGCCGTGGCCCGCAGGACTCCTTAAAGCGCTCTGACCGACCGTGGGACGCGACGCTGGTCATTTTCCAAAAGGACAAAGAGAAAGCCAGTCACAGGCTCAACCCAGGAGAACACAGACGGAGGACGGAGGCTGGCTGCTCGATGCGGGCTAACCTACGCAGTGCTACACGAGACACAGCTACCGAACGGGAGGAACACAAACTCCCCACATGTGGACGTGCCACAGCCGAGGCACGGGTGGGGACGTGCGGCCGGCCTCAGTCTCCGTCCGCATCCGAGTCCGCGAACTTCAGCTCACACTTGACGTCGAACGGCTTGTCCTTGGCGGAGAGGTCGTCGATCCTCTGCGAGTCCTCCCTGTCGGTGGGGACCTTGCTGGTGATGGTGTCTTGCTCCGTCTCGTAGCCAGTGTCCAGGGCCGGCCGGGGCTGCTCCCCGTTCTGCTGGGAGAAGCTCCCCGGCTCCACCAACGTCTCCTTCAGGCTCTGCTCACGGTCACAAAAATCCGACTTGGGCTTCTTCTTCCCGAGCAGCAGGGCCGAGCGGAATTTTAAGCAGTGTCCGGGCAGGTAGCCCTGGTAGCAGTTGTAGAAAAAGAGGCAGAGGAAGAGGACGAAGAACAGGAGAAAGAGGGACATGAGGAGGCGGTTGTCGCTGGGCTTGAGGTACATGGTCTTCTCCGAGTGGAGCTGGGGAACCGTGTTGATGACGATCTTTGGTTCGCAGGATGTGCTGGTGGGCGCGGGCTTGGGAGCAGGGGTGACGGCCCTCGGGGAGCTGACCTGCACAGCTGGGGTCGGGGGAGGGAACCCCGGGGTGGACACAGCTGACACTTTCGGGGCAATCCGACTGCCCTCCGTCTGCACAGCCGGCGAGGTGGGCACGGCCAGGGTCCGCGGGACCAGCTTCACCTCCAGGACATGCTTGGCAACCACCTGGAAGACCGTCTTGTTCCTGACCCGCTCCTCCGACAGGCACTGGTACACCCCACTGTCTCCCTCCGACAGGTTGAAGATGAGCAAGTTTTTTCTGCCCACAAGACCGTACTTGGGGCTCTCGGCCTTCAACACGCCGTTCTGGAACTTCCAGAACACCCGGGCCAGGTTGGACTTCTGGGAGCACTTCAGTTCTGCCGTGCCGCCGTGCTTGAAAAAATGCTGCCGGTAACTTTCTTTAACTTTATCTGGAACATCAAAATAAATGCGCACAGCATCAACAACCCTGACTGCCACCTAACTTCTTTAAAAAGTAGGTTAATACCCACAAGATGACACAAGAGCTTCACCCACCGGAGCAAAATGGACTCTTCCAGAACAACTAAGGAGATAAAGACATGCGTGACCAAGAAGCAAAGAGATGAGCCCTGGATGGCAGCCCACGGGGACAAAGAACTTGGAGGCACCTCTGAGCAGCAGAATCCTGTTTCTCACCCCCGCGTCCAGGGAGGAAACATGCCAGGCGGGAGGAGGCTGGGCACACACGCCCGTCTGGCGTCTGGTGGTAGCACTGTGAGTCAGACGTGAAATGCTTCTGTCATTGGCTACGCGGAAGGTCACCCTCTCAGTGCACCTCAGCACCCTCCTGCTACACTTAGTCTGATGACAGCTGTCTTGCTGGGAGGGGAGGGCACAGAACCCAGGGGCACGTCTGCCTGTGGCACCAAGACCGTTGGTGGCGCTGAGGACGGGACATCCCTTCCTCTGGTCATGGTGCCGTTTCCAGATAGCCACAGGCACGGGCACCCCAGGGGGACCCCTGAAGAAATGCCATCCCGGTCCCCCAGCTGCCCTCAGACCACCGTCTCGGGGCTCCTTTCTCCCAGGTACGGCAGGGCCGGGTTCTGTTTCGCGAGCCCGAGCTGAGCAGGAGCAGAGGACAGCAGGGCAGGGGAGCACTCCCAGTGAACAGACACGTCACGCGCTCTCCCGCCACGGAAGGCGTGGAGACAGACCACGGAGCCGGCTGACACAGGACCCGCTTCCAGGAGGACAGAGAAAAACGAGATGCACACACTGCCCCAGAGCGGAAGCACCAGGGAAGGGCTGCGAGGCCTGGCTGCTGCTGCGGCAGGCGGGGGAGGAGGAGCCACTCACCGGGGCACGAGGCGGCGTCGCCACTCATGTCCTGGATCAGTCCCCTGCAAGACAACCGCACTGGTTACTCACCCGCAGGCAGGGGGCGTCGCGTGCAGGCGCCCCGCCCCGTACCTGCCGGGGCCCTCGGCCTGGTGCAGGCTGACGCAGGCGGCGGCTGGCAGGCTCCAGGCGCAGTAGGGGTCCCGGGCCAGCACGCAGTCCTCGCAGGTGCCGTGCTTCGCGCAGAAGGCCAGGGGGGCCTGGACCACGCCCGAGTTGGAGCCCGCGTAGACAAACCTCCTGCCCTGCGCGCGGAGACAGAGAACTGGCGTCAGGCAGTCACAGCCTGGGGGGCTCTGCACCTCTCCACCATCGCGTGGGAAGCCACGGGGACGTCACCCGGGACGGGAGAAAGACCTCCCTAGGTGAGGTCTGAGCAAGCCAGACACCTGGGAGGAACGCAGGTGACCGAGGGTGTGACCTTGGACCCGACACAGGCAGTCAACACTGTCGACTTTGTTAAAACCGAACTCAGCTGGAGGGGTGCCCCACCTATGCCCACCTGAAGCTCAGGGCTCGAGACAGGCTGGCGGGTGGCACGAGGAACCCTCCTGACTCTGCCTGGGTGCATCTGTCTCACCTCAATGTCCCAGAAAACCTTTGGGTTAACATCGCAAGACTCCTAAGTTCACACAACTTAGGGTTTTAGAGTCAAATGAAGCACAACCCTCCTCTCACGGGCGGACGTCAGCCTCGATCCTTTTCAGGAACGTGGTGGGTATGGGGCCTCATCTGCCCAAGTCCCCGCTGCTGCAGACGGCCCGGTGCCGGGCCGGGTCCGCTCTGCTGTTGGCCGCAGACACGGCCAGGGCAGATGAGCCACCCAGCTCCTTCGCTGCCCTCTGCCACGCTGGCCGCAGCCACCACCAGACAGCGAACCCGATGGAAAGCCGCACAGCCGATCCTGCGGGCTCCGAGCGCTGGAGCCGGGGCTGGGAGAGGCATCTGCCACCTGCGCTCACAGCACATCACTCACAACCGCCAGAAGGTGGCAGCCACCCAGGTGTCCATCGAGGGACAAGCCAGATGTGGTCTGCCCGCACAACGGACACCACTCAGCCCTGAACAGGAACGAAATTCTGACAGGCTACAAAACGGATGAACCTTGAGGACATTATGCTAAGTGAAATAAGCCAGTCACAAAAGGACAAATACTGTGTGACTCCACTTATATGGGGACATAGAATGGTCCCATTCACAGAGACAGAAAGTAGAATGGGGGTGCCAGGGGCAGGGAGGACGGGAGTTAGTGCCTAGTGAGTGGGGTTTCTGTCCGGGAAGATGAAAGGGCTCTGGAGACAGCGGGTGGTGACGGTTACAGCCACACAGCGTGACTGCTCAGTACCCCCGAGTCGTACAATGAAAAATGGCTAAGAGGGTAAATGTCACGTGATGTATCTTTACTGCAATGAAAAGCAAAGCCCACACTTGTCATCAGGGCGGACGAGGTGTGTGTGGAGGGACAGTGCCCCTCCCTGCGGCAGGGCATGGGGGAGGGTGTGGTGCTGGCCCCTCTCTGTCCACTGACTGCCCTGGGAGAGGCTTGATCGCTGCAGGTGGCGGAGGGGGGGTCAGTCTTTTTACCACTGAGCAGCCACTCCTGCTGCCACGGCCGTGCAGCCGGGCACGCCAAGCCCCGCGGCCCCAGGGGAAGCTCTGGAACCCCCAGCATGCAGGATGCATTCCTGCCTCTCCCAGGCCACTCAGTCCTGTCCCCACGAAGCAGAGGGCCCTGTGGGGACTGGCAAGGTGGGTGGTCCAGCAGGACCACCATGCGCTTCCCCAAACCCATCAGCTCTCCCTCGTGAGCCCGAGGTCCCTGTCTGACCAGCTGCCTGGTATGGCCAGGTGACTGAGCTCTGGCTGAGCAGGTGAGCGCAGGACTGACCTGTAACTGCCTCCCACCCAGGCCCCCCCTTCCCTACCTCCTTCCGCCTTTGAGGATCAGTCCAGTCCCTACATGCCCTGGAAGCCTCCGCCAGCCTGGGCCCCTGACGACCACGTGGAGCAGAGCCTCATTCTCACCAGTGTCCACGCCGGGGCCGGCTGCTACTCTGACGGGTACTGCACATTTTGGAGACCTTCCAGGTGTCTGCCTCAGGCTGGCCGAGGCGACTGAGCACCGTGGCAGCCCCAGAAGGGCATCTGGGTCGCTTCTTTCAACAATGAGGCTGCGTGGGCCCGGGGGCAGTTAAAGCACCGACCCTTCAAATCTCCTGGGCTCCCCAAACGTTCTGGAGACTGAGAGGCAGAACCAGCACAGACGCTGAGTACTTGGCAGCTTGTAACTCACTCAAGCGATTTCACTTCCTTTCCCTCTCCGAGCCGAGGGAGGAAACACACTGCAGACAGGGGAGGTAACCACGTGCCAGGACTTTGCTGAAAGTTTGTGGATACAGAGGAGGGGAAAGGATGGAAGATTCTCGAGGGATGTTTGCAAATATGTGCCAGCCCTCTCCAGAGGGCAGCTCTGCTCTTGCCCGGCTAGGCAGGGGCCTCTTCCTCTGCCCACTGCCTAGGGACCCCCCAAGGTGGGTGGAGGCCCCAGCAGCAGCGAGCTGCAGGAGGTAGCCCCCTAAAGGGCTGGCGTGGTTGTCCACCCACCCCTGCCCAGGGCCGCTTGGGAGTCTGCAGGTCAAGCCAGAGATTCTCCTCCACAGAGGAAGGTTGCACAGGGGGGTGATGGCCCAGGCTGATGTGCTGGAACAAGGCTTTAGAAACGGTGCAGGCAGGAGAGGTTGAGTGACAGGCGGCGCCCAGCGCTGGGGGCTTGGCAGTCCCAGGGACAGCGCCAGAAACTGCATGCACAGCCGAGGGCCCATTAGCTCAGCTGGTCACAGCGTGGTGCCCATTAGGCCAGCAGGGGAGACCCCAACACAGACAGGCAAGCGTCCTCTGCCAGTCAGAGGGCGGGGCCCTCCCCAGGCCGGCTGCCTCCCACTAGTGAGCCCTCAGTGGGACATCTCTTGGCGGGGGCGAGCCCCTCTTGGGAGCACTGCACAGGGGAGGAAACTGAGGCACAGAACAAGGCTGGCCTGCTCAGGCTCGCAGCCACCAACGGTGGAGCTGGGGATTTGGGCCACCTGTGCTCTGTCCCCAGCTACGGCACACCCCAAGGCCACCGACCTGAGACGGGATCACAGACTATGGCCTGGTGGCCAAATCCAGCCCCCTGGCTGTTTCTACCCCGCCGGCCAACCAAGAATGGGGTTTACAGTTGTAAGTGGTTGAAAAAAAGCCAAATAATATTTTGTGACAAATGAAACTTTCCAGAGCTGCAAAGCTCAGTGTCCACAATCGGGTGCCCTCCTGTACGGACTGCTCTCGCTCCCCAGGCCACGGCAGTGCTGGGCAACTGCGGCCAGACCACACGGCCCTCGCAGCCCCAGGGCCCCACCGGCCCTACAAGAAAGCTCGGCCACCCCACGCAGGAGGCAGCACCCCGTCAAAGCCGGGAGGGCTCCAGAGGAGTGACGCGCCACCTCGCTCAGGGAGCGTCCACGCTGTGACTCAGCTGCACCCACATCACACCCCAGTGAAGCGGCCTGCAATCTTGCCACGCTCAGGGCACCAGAATGCGTTTCGAGAGGGCACAAGCGCACCTCACTACAGCCCATAAACCTGCAACAACCCCTCTGTGGCCTCCTGGCAACTCCGGGAAGAAAGTTGTCTCCCAGGTCTGTCTTCTCTCCCTCCCAAACTTCAGATCCCGCGGCGCACGGGACAGGTCAGCTCATCGGGGCCAGACAGAGGGGCCTGCAGGTGCCTAACTCCGCTCGGCGACTCCTGGATCAGTGGATCACTGCAACTCGAAGCCGCCAAGCAAGGCGGACCCCCTCGCCCAGCCGCCCGGGTCACTGTACCTTCTTTGAAGACAGCAGCAGGGTCTGGACCGGCTCTGCATCCTGGAAAAGCTGGGTCTCCTCGATGATGTGCACGTCGTTGTCCAGGCTGACAGCTTTGTGCAGCGCTCCCCGGTCTGCGAGGGCAAAGGTACAGGTCAACAACGCGGCCCCGGAAGGAGAGGCCAAGGACAAGGACAAGGACTGTGGAGGCAAACACCCTCCCCTTCTTCGTTCCCTAGTCATTCCCTCAACAAGATACTTGGAAAAAGATGACGGTTTTGCATGACAAAATCAAAAGAAAAAGCCTTTGGAAAAATAAACAACTGAAATAAACAATCAGACACTCAAGTGTTATGGGCTATTTCAGTTTTTTTCCTTTCATGAAAAACGTTCCGTTGTTGACTCCAAAACAATCCTTCATCAGCAAAGTCGACATTACAGCGTTTGAGACTGCATCCCACAGGAGGTGACTCCCGAGTTCCACCGGCCCTGGGGGTGTCGTCCAGAAGGGGCCCAGGCGGGCAGGAGGGGCAGGGCACAGGCGGCCTTAGCTGGGAGGCTCCAGGGGGCAGGCCATGGGGCCTCGCCAGCCACCGTGGCTCCTGGTCCCCATTCTCTGTTCCAGAAGGGCTCGTCTCAGAGTCTGCCAGCCAGGGCCGATACGGCAAGTCTCAAACCCAGCTCCTCGGCCGGGGAACGGGGATGTGGTCTTCTGCCCGCAGTCAGGCAGCACCGGGCTGCTGCACCCTCCCAGGCCAGCTCTCACACCCGCCCCTGCACGGCGTCACCCGCTAGCCCAGCCCAGCCCAGCCCCGGGCCAGCACCTGACTTCTAACAGGTGTCCAGGTGGCTGGTGGCCACCCAGATCTGAAAACCACTACATGCGGTGACTTCTCAGAAGTCCTTTCACACTGTAAACAAACTGCTTGGGTCACCCTGAGGGAGACTTCTGATCCCAGGTAAAAGAGTGTTTGGACTTTCTCATTTTCCTAGCAAGACACAGACACACTACCTCTGTCGAGCCTTCAGAACCCACCTGTGCTGACAAACATGACGTCATAGACGGTCCCGTCCAGGGCCTGGGTCCTGTCCACCACGATCTGAGTGTAGTTCACATCTTTTTTGATTAGCCTGGGCCTGTTGTCTATTGGGGTCACTGAGTCATCCATCAGAGGGTGGTCTTTGACAAACTGCAGCGTTTTGTCGGGTAAATTCAAAGAGCTAGTATAGTTGGCCGCCCGTGCCTCACTGTCGATGCACTGCAGGCAACAAAGCCACCGGCTGTTAGCGTGCAGCCCCCAGACAACCAGCACGGCGCCGCCACACACAGCTCGGGCCTTCCCAAGGAGGGTACCAGTGGGTCCCAGAGGTGGCCTTTCCCCCGGGATCCGAGGACACTGTTACAAAGTGTATCATAAGACAGAATTGGATTTCATGATACGTAATCAGTGGAGGAATTTTTATCCACTTATAAATGAAAAATACCAAGCTTCTGAAATTGAAAAACAGAACACTTACTTGTAGTGTTTCCATGAGAAGAGAAAAATGCTAAATGCTGCTAAAAACAGCCCAGTTATAAATAGAATAAAAGATAAAGGGCGTGCAGGATTCCTTTTCTGTCCCAGCTCCCTGCTGTGCGTAAACCAAAATCCGTGGCCAGAAGCGAACACGTAACTTAACAGAATGCACAGAAGGCAATGACATGCTAGGGACAGATGCCCCACAGAGGGGACGAGGACACTCCACTGAGGGCCTCACACGCTGCCCCCGGAGCAGGCACAAAGCAGCCTAGAAACCTGCACTAATTGCACCACAAAAGTCATTATTTCCAGGAGGAAGAACTGTGACTCCTGTTGACCAGTGGGCAGCAGAGCTCATGCAAGCGCAGAGGCCTCTGCCAAGGAATCGTGTGCTCCTCGGTGGGAAACTGAAAAGGAAATGGACCCAATTGTGTTATGCAAAGTTAATTCTGCAAAACAGTCCGTGCCAGCGGCACAGCCTTCCTGTCCGGGCAGTATACAGTGTGGCTGTTCTGTAACACGCAAAAGGGAAGAACACAGAAAAATGACGGACGGGCTGTGCTCACTGGCTCCCCCAGTCCCCACGGACACCCAGCTCGTCATGGAGACGGCCCCGGCACGGCCAGGCACCCAGGCTGTAAGGAGGCTCCTGCTCCTGAACCAAGTCTCACGCTCTGGGCCTTGGAGGGGCAGAACGATCACCACCCTGCCCCCAGTCCCTGGGCCCCACTCACCGCTCCGGGCCGTGGCTTGGGCACTGGGCCATTGTAGCGCACCCACTTGGTGTGGGACTGCTCCACCGTGGCGCTCTGCATGTACTTCCCTTGGGAGAAGACCTCCTCCACTGTGGACAGGTTGTAGGCGCACACCGCCGACAGCCCCACGTTGTTCCTGGGCAGGGGACGGGAGGGACGCATCGTGACTGCCAGGTGGGCAGCAAGCGAGGTGGGGCACAGACGCCCGCCCAGACACTTACAGTTGCGGGGTGAAGACTGCATAGAACACGGGCACCTTCAGGCCCGGGGCCCTGAGGACGAAGACGTCCCGTAGCACGTTGAAGACCAGGCTGCTGTCCGGCCGGGAGCAGATCAGTCTGGCCTTCAGGAAAGAGGTCCACTTCTTCTGTAAGGTCCTCAGGCCCCCCTGGTCCCCCTGAAACCCCAGTGACAAGACGTGGGATGAGGAGAGAGGACCCCGTGAGCAGGCACTACACACAGCAGTGCAGCCCGGCCCGCCCCGGCACAGCCCAGCACTGCCTGAGCCCGCCAGGACAGGGGTGCAGTCCCTGGGCCCCCAGCACTACTTCCCAGTACCAGCTGGGGCCAGAGAACTTTCCCAGATTAAAACACAAAACAAAACAGACAAAAACTCTCTTGCTGAAAGCTCATTCGATTCCAGCTGAAACAGCATGGGTGCGTGTGCCTGGCATTGGCCCCGCAGTGCAGAGGCGAGCCTCCACGCCACACGTTTCCGCCCTCCGCCCTGGGGCTCGTGGACTTGCCGGACACTTGACCTGACGGGGGCTGGGTGGGCGGGGGGCAGCCCCCTCCCGCTGGACGGCACCGGCCCTGCAACCCATCTGGGGGGAGCGCGTGGCCTTCCCCTCAGGGACTCGATCCTCACTTCCTTTCCACCCAGAGGACCTGCAGTGCCCTGGACCCACCAGGTTCTTCACAAACACTCGTCACTGACCTGACCGCTGGGAGACAATTATGAAACATGACCGTGTGAGAGAAACACTGAAACTGTGAAAGCTGAATGTAGAAGACCATATTAATAAAATCGAAGTCCTTACTTATTTTGGGCATGATGAAAACGCCCCTTGTTGCCCTCCTTGTTTCTACTGTGATCACACTCGTTTTTTAAATAAATGGCTTCCTTTTCTTCCTTGATGCTTTACCAAAGAATAGTTTCCAGCATGTCTCTGGTCATTTGACCCATCTGGCTTTCAGGTGCCAGGGGGCAGGTGAAGGGTCCTAAAACACTGGGCGGATGGGGGGCTATGCTCAAATGGCCTCCGCCCAGGAATTCTAACAACTGTGGGGAAAGAAAGGGCAAGGATTCGAAGGGAGGCCAGAAGTGCGCCTGAGAGCCGCAGAGCCCTGGGGTACGAGGAGCGTGCTGTGCTCTACCTCCCTGGCCCCACTCACAGAAAGGCCCAGAGCCAGGTGACAAGTCAAGATCAAGGCAGGTCTGAGCCTGGCTTCCTGCTGGCTGCACAGCTACAGAAGCAGAGGAGACCTCAAGCCCTGCCGGCCAGCGCTGCCCTGAGGGAGCTCCCTGCCTGCATGGCGCCCTGGTCCCGCAGTGCCCACCCCGGCACGCCAAGCACCGGCCTGCCCTGTACACCTGCACTTTGCTAAGATGCTCTCCTGGTCTGCAAGACAGGGAGTGTGGCGGCCACGGGTCAGGGGACACGTGGAGGATTCGGTCAGTGACCGGGCTAGAGAAGGTCTGGGTGGATGCAAAGTACCCACTTTCTCCCTTGGCACGGGGTTGTTAAAGGAGAGATGTCCAAAGCTCCTGCTTTGTGTGCTGCAGGCAGGAAATCCTTGCTTCTGTGATGTTCTCGTGGTGATCACTACAGAAGGGCCACGTACCAACTGTCCGTCTGACAACTTCCACGAGGGATGCATGTCCACTGGCTCCACGCTGAGCAGCCAGCGTGACAGCAGCTGTTCTGTCTCATGTGGTTTCCTATGGTTTACCTAAGGCCTGTCCCACCTCGTAGAGAAGCTGCCACCTGGGCCACCTTAAGATTTCCTAAAATCAACCCCCAAAGCCATTCTCTTGTGCTGAGAACTGTGCCTACAGTTGGTTACTGTAAAAGCATCCTCCCTCCCCCAATATGCACTTCAAACTGTCCTGACAAAGTGTAGTGCCAGTTCTCTCTCGCTAACCTTAAGCAACCAGTTAATGCTTCACCCTCAGGTTGAGAGAGCCAAAAGCGAAAATTCCAACTCCGCTAGAACGTGATGAATACCTTTCACAAAACCTAGCTTTTTATAATGTAGGGGAGGGTTGAGGAACAAACAAAAAACAAATCTTCTAAGAACATCGAGCCAGTGGTTCACACACAGAAGGTCCAGCGTCCCCTTGGTCTCCGAAACAGCCACCGGAATCCCCCAGAAAGGAAGGGCTGGCACCACACAGGCCCATCAAGAGTGCATCTGTGGCACGAGGCGGTGAAGTGCAAGGGAAAGTGACACTTCAGAGGAAGGTCAGAAGCGACCAATCTTCCAAGCACACCATCGCCGCGGCACAGCCGGGCGGAAGCCAGCAGGCGGCAGTGCTCACCTTGCACACCCTGGCTATCCGTGGGAGCGTCAACCTGAACACAAACTCGTACTCCACAGACACCTCCGTGAAGAAGAAGTAGACCCTGTCATCCTCGCCGTCGGCGCCGTCTGAGCTTTTTCGGATCACGTCGGCAAAGACGAAACTAGGCTCTGTGCGGAGAGGACACCAGATTATCCCTGTGCACAGAGCTGTGTGACTGCCATTACCCACAGGGTCACCAGGCCGGCCAGTGCTTCCCTGCAAGGACGTCTGGCCTGTGCATGTGCCACACCTCAATCATAAACGCCAGGGTCCAGGGACGACGGCTGCTCTGAGCCCAAACAGTGCCTGCCCCACCTTCCCCAGCCTCAGACAGGTGCTTCTGATCGGTGGTTCTGCTGCACATCCCGCCCCAGGTCCACCCGAGCACCCACGCTGGGCCTCTGGACTGGCGTGCACTCTGGGGACTGCAGGGGACCAGGCCACACCAGCCTTGGAAACCTACTGTAAGACAGGCATGCGCTGGTTTAAACGACATGTGGCTGAAATAAACAAACCACCAGATCTAGGTGCCCTGAGACTCTAGCTCCTTGG
This sequence comes from Lemur catta, assembly GCF_020740605.2. Lineage (NCBI taxonomy): Eukaryota > Metazoa > Chordata > Mammalia > Primates > Lemuridae > Lemur > Lemur catta. The sequence goes on from NC_059137.1 coordinate 87,275,777, forward strand.
CTGCCCCACCCTGAGTCACCAGGTGTCCCGAATCCCAGGCCTCAGGATCTGCCCCCAAATGAAGAGGCTCTAAAACCCAGGGCTGCTGGTTGGCACCCACAAGAAAAGCCCCCATGAACAGCGGCAAGCCCTCTACAAGCAGGAGTCGGACGTCAGACATGAGCTGCCTGGCAGTGACAAGGTACTTGGTTGGATCCCAGCCACCCACGTGCCGGAGGCTGGACACAGAGGAGGTACCGATACCAGTGTCACTCCACACTTTAGCATCACACCAGAAATGACACTGTGGCCCTATCTCATAAGTTTGAGTTCTCCATGTCCTATCAGAGTCTCGCCTTCATGAAAGTCTCCCAAATTCATTTGCAGGGAGGACGTGGGATCGGAGGTTGGGGAGAAGCTGTCTTAAAATAAAACAGCATCTTGTTAGCAGAGAAGAAAACAAACAAGGTGGCCCTGGGCTCTGGCTGTGGACTCTGAGCAGTCTCAGGAACGTCCCCACCGCACAGGGGCTGACACTAGCTCGGGGACCCACAGGGCTCGGAGGCAGCAAAAGGAGAGACACACCTCCTGCCCAGTGGCTCTGCTTACCGTTCAGCCAGGGGATTGCGTACTCCGTTCTCAGAGGACTGTGGGAAGAATTTCGGGAGATGATGGGTTCGCTTCCCAGAAAATTATACGATGTCCCAGAATAAAGTTCTCCATCTGCAGAGGCCCCAGGAAAAGAGGAAAAGGAAACCAGCCCCTTAGGCTATGGCACAAATACTGGGACAAACACTCAGCATGTTGCTTTTTATAACCTAATTAAGCCACCTGTCACCAGAGAACGCAAAAGAGGGTCCCCCGACTTCCGGGGCACACACTTCTGCTTCCTGACTCTCCTGTGTTCCTTTGATGTGGCTGATTTTATGTCCACATTCAGCTGCATTTTATGAGTCACTGGGCGATAACTGAACACAAGCAGGTAATTCCCGCATCCAGGAAAATGCCGACGGATACAGCAGCGAGTACCCTCGAGGCCACGGCCTGGATGCCGAGGTGCGAGACCACCGTGGGCCACCGTGGCCTGGGCGCACACCTCCCCCGCAAGCGGGAGCGTCTGCTGGACAGGCCCGACCACCCCAAGCAGCGTGCACCAGCGTGGACGTAAAGTAATGATCGCTGGTGGCGCCTGGTGATCCTTGTGAACAGTGGATCCGAAAGCCCTTGTTGAAGGGTCCACGCAGAGTCCCACACACCTTTTGTGAGGACAGCTAACATCAAAGCAAAGCCACGAAGACAGCACTGAGAAGGAAGAGGACCGAGGGTCCCGCTTTGGCATGCCCCCCAGTCCTCGGGGGTGATGGAAGCTGAGGGCAGGACTCACCAACCATGACGGACGTGTAGCTGTGCGCTGGGTCAAAGGGACACCTTCCTTTGCCATCTTCGTTTTTCCCCAGAAATTTAAAGGATATTAAGCTCTACAGTTGAATAAAAAAATAAAAAGAAAGCACATCATAAAACGGCTGAATCTCTGTAGGAACAGTGCGGCCGTGCACCATTCATTTTACGGATTTGGCATTCCTGGACCACTGAGACGGCAGAGCAAAGGAGCGCCGAGTCTCGTGAATCCCGCACTCCAGACCTGCACCTGGCGTCACTCAGCTCGGGTCTGGACGATAGCACCTCGGTGCCCTTGACACCCTGGCCAAGCTTCTCAAGACCTCGGAGCCTCAGTTTACCCATCTATAAAATGGAGCTGGTAGTGCTGATGGCTCCAGCCAGGGTGAGCTGCATGTAGGACATGCTCCATAAGTGACCCAAAGCCCATGTGCAGAATCTTGGTGCCATACAGGTGGCGTTCCAGGCAGTGGGGAGAACCAGACGATCCAATAAACAGGTAACAGACACACAAAAACAAAAAGCAGCAGCATCCCCACCTCCCTCCTGTCACCAAAGCATATTCCAGGTGGCTCAACGACCCGGACCCTGACAATGGAACTGAGGTGCTAGAACAAAGTGCGGGCCAGCGTTGCAATCCTGGGATAGCTTCATCTGACAGGCAAGCCCAGCATGGAGCTGACGGCAGAAAGAACTGGGACACTCGCGTCCAGGGAAACAACGTGACAAAATTAACCGCAAGTGGCAAATTGGGAGAAATGCCTACAAAGTGACAGATGAGGTGTTTCTGTCCCTGAGCACGTGACAAGTGTGTACAAATGAGTGAGAAAGAGACTCCCAGCAGAAAAACAGGCAAAACCCAGCCGATGACAGAAGAAACCCATCTGGGCAGCCCCGACAGGAAGGTAAGACAGGGCAAGCCTGCCACAAAGCCGGGGAGCACACGGAGAATGGCAGTGGGACCGTCACTGCACCTAGCAGCCTGGAGCGGCAGGAGGGGCGCTGCCCACGGAGGAGGCTGGCTGGGACACCCCAGAAGCAGAGCAGGAGGGGCTCACCTGGGAGGACAGCCACCACTGACACCCCTACAGGCCGGGTTAAACAGCCCACTACACAGGTTGCCACCTGTGGGGTCCGGGAGCATGAACTGGGTGACAACAGACCCCACTTGATACGATCTACTTATTGCACCTCAAAAGGATGTCTGGGGGCCACTGCACAAATCTGAACGGGGCTGGGGGTCAGACGGTATTGGGGAATTACGGTACATGGCTTGAGACATAACGATGAAATTGGAGTGACGCAGGAAAACATCACTGTTCTTAGGAAATGCCTGTGAAGGCATTTGGGATGTCACAGGTCGTAGCTCAGCAAGCACACACACTCGCAGACAGACACACGTGCACACACATTCCCTATTGTGTAATCCAGGTTGCCACTATACACGTGAGTGATTAACTTTTCGGTAGGTGTGAAAATTTTTATTAAAAGTATTAGGGAAAATTACAGGTCTAGATTTAAACCAAATATATATTATAATACAATCCCCTTACCTCAACAATTGACATATTTATGGAATACAGGTTTAAATGACAGTACTTGAAGCTTCCTATTAATTAGAATTTAGCCAGAAAAATCCTTTGATGTGTAAAATGTTTCTAGCATAACTGCATTTTTTTTTTTTTTTCTGCACTGGAACAAGAAGAAACGCCTGTCTTTGCAGACGCAGGGCGGCACCAGCCCCGAATCACTCTCACCCCAGATCAGTCGTCACCGCCAGCACCTGTGCTCAGATCTCACACCCCAAACCGCGTGCGAGTACCGCGTTTCCTAAGCAAGTTTCGAATGAGTTCATACTTTGTCTTGTCATTTATCTCTGACTCATGGTTGGAAAATAGGATTTTAAATTCCAATTAATTTAGGATTCAAGCAAACTAAGCTTTGCACTGCAGCGTATTTTACATTTGTCAGGTGCTCACTAAATCCAGGGATACTTAACAGAAAATGTGCTTCATTTTCAATCCTCGCAAGTACTTATTTAAAACTCTCCTCTCTCTGTTACCAAATTGCTTGTCAGATTATCTGGTTAAAAGGAATCTCTCCCAGCAGATGCTGAAATCTAATCCCTCTCTTTGGGTGACGGTGTGGCGTGGGGAAGGCCCCTCCTGAGGACCCTTATGTGGGGGAGGCGCTGGGCACATCTGGGCAGAGCCAGGGGGCGACCCCGTGAGGGACAGGGCGGGCCCTGCTCAGCACGCTCATTGAGGCCCCTCGGAGTGGGCGCCGGGGAGAGCAGTTCAGCGGGCAGGCTGCACACGCATGGCCGAGCTGCACACGCACGGCCGAGCTGCACACGCATGGCCGAGCTGCACACGCATGACCGACACGCATGGCCAAGCTGCACACACATGGCCGACACGCATGGCCAAGCTGCACATGCATGGCCGAGCTGCACATGCATGGCCGACACGCACGGCCGAGCTGCACACACATAGGCCGAGCTGCACACGCATGGCCGACACGCATGGCCGAGCTGCACACGCACGGCCGACGCCAAATGGTGATGCCCACGACCAGGGCGCAGACCCACAGAAGCGCCAGCCGAGCACACACGATCCAGGGCTGAGTCCTGACTTCCCCACCTGACCCAGACCCCACTGCAGCCAGGCCTTCGTCACTTTCTAGAATGTTCCTGCACTGCATGTCCTGCACCGGTGGTTACTGGTACCCTGAGCCCTGTCCCAGGCCATGCACTCGGCCATGGGCACCGGGGCCTAGAGGAGCCGAATGGAACCCGTGCTCCTGACCACAGCCGGGAGAGGCCTTCCAGAGGGGCCACGAGCCGCCCCTGAGACAATCCCCACACGGCCAGCCCTGAGACAATCCTACTGTTTTGCGGGGTGGACACCACTCTGTGGCTGCCTGGAGCCCTCTCGATACGGGGACAAGCCCACTGGCCTTACCAGGTGGTCACAGGTGGGCTGGAAGGCATTGGTCCCACACACGTACAGGGCCGTGGCGCTGAGCGGCTGCAGGACTCGGATGTAGTTGAGGCACTCCGTCTGTGAGGGGACAGCACCGTCAGCAACCACCAGCCCGGCACCCCCGCACCGCCCCTTTCCAGACAGACCCGGGTTCACCGGCAGCAGCTTCCCCGCGGCCCATTGACCCACGCACGAGTCGTGTGCGCCTTCGTGTCCCCGTCCTGTCACCTCCACCCTGGCGCGCCTCTTTACCTGCCAGCCGGCCCTGTCCTCGTGCGGCGGGAAGGCCGAGACCCTGATCACACCCTGGGCAGACCTAAGCCTTCAGCTGGCCTGAGTGGTTTTATCTCTGTGGCGCCCGCAAGCTGTCCAGGTGCCTGATGAATACTCGGCAATGATGTGGGGACTAAAAGGAGCAACGAGAACTTACCTCAAACCCCACTGGGGACACCCGCTATCGAAAATCCACTTTACTCTCGCCAGACACACAGGCCATTCATTTCACCGCCAGGCCCACGGCAGGGACGTCCCTCTACCTCCCAGGGGACGCCTCCCGCTCCTGCACGCCCATAAGACGGTGCCTCTCGGCCCCCACCGCGGGGCAGGCGGCATTGCCTCAACAGCCCCAAGTGCGAAAAGACGCCATTTAAGGATGCTGTTTTAGGCTGAAAGTGCCTGCATTACGTGCTGCAGTCTGACATGACCTCAGCTCAGGAAAAGTCTCCTTTCGTCATGACCGTTTTCACACTGGCAGGAAGTAATTCACAGCTCGACCCCCACCCCCAGGCTGGCAGAGACCCTCGGGCTGCCGGCCTGCACACAGCCAGGGCAAGGTGCCTCCAACACAACCCCCGTCGTACCCGCCTGCTTTCCCCTCATTTCCGGCAGTACCTTTGCGTTTAGAGACAAACACTTTGGCAAAGGTGTTTAGCACTTTGCGAAGAAAGTTGAGCAAAAAACTCTTTGGGTTTCTTTCTTTCTTATTTTGGAATTGCTTTGAAATTAGCCAACAACTGCTGAAATTGCCATAATCAGCTGTCTCAACCACTATCAAGGAAGACTGGGCTCCTGTGGCCCGACAACCTGCCCAGCCCCAGGCAGGGACAGGACAGCTCACAGGGTGGCGAGGGAACCCAGGGCTCCCCGAATGCACCCCACCCCACACTGCGGTGTGGAAGGGACGGACATTTGCCAAAAACCCAAAAATCCCGGCAACCCCTCCAAGCCTAAGGCCGTTCACCAGTGAGCGTCGGAAACTGTTTCCTATAGTCAAAGGTTCAGGACATTTAGACAAATTCAATTCATATAAACTTCAAAAACTGTTTCTCAAATGCCTACTATGTTTGGCACTTGGTGAGAGAGACCCAGTTCCGCCCCCCGGAACAGAAGGGGTAAACTTCAGACGCATCTTGACAACATGACCCAGCCAGCCAGGACCACAAGACCGGGACAAAATGCCCGGCCTGAATTTCAGAAGTCGCGGGGTTCAGGTTAAAACAGCTAAGACATACTCATGTGGGATTTTTTTGTAGCTCAGAAATTACCTGTTTTGATTTCCCTTTTTCTGCGCATTTTGCTTTTTTGTCTTCTGAGACCTTCCAATATACCTGTGGGAGGAATGAGCCCATTTCAGCACAAGTGCTCCTTTTAAGAAGAGCTACTGGTATAAAAAATGCACAGTTTAAAAAGCACATGACAGAGTCTGTAGCCTGGAGGATTCTCCCAAGACGATCAGCTCTCAGAGCGCAAAGGCGGTTGGCAGGGCAGGCGCTGGGTGCAGGAGCACCGAGAACGTGCCCGCGTGGCCTTAACCAGCCGGCCCAGACCGGCTCCCAAGTTCCCATCATTAGCTACAAAAGATGAAACTACTGAAAGTGGAGAGAATTAAATTATTCGTCAAAAACCTAAACCATAAGTACCATCAGACATCAAAGTCAGTTTTTTTGATCCATTCAAAAGTGACTCTAGAGTTCAGTTTAAAAAAAAAGTCCTGCCATTCTCTCTGTGGGAGGACAGTCCCTCAGACCCGTGCTCCGCAGCGGCTGGAAGGGGCGCAGTCACGGCAAGCGCCCGCCCAGTGAGAGCCAGGTTCCTGCAAAGCAGGCAGATCCATGATAGAAACCGCCGGGTGGCAGGTGCCCTCCAAAGCCCCCGCGGATGGAAAGCGACAGAAGGTGACAGGGAGAGGCCACAGAGGCTTCCACAGCCCTGCCCCACCGTCCCCCAAACTCCCCACCTCCCTCAGGGACATTGCACAAGGGAAACAAATACACTCTTCTCAGCCCAGAGGCTCACAGCAGGCCAGGAAGCACAGGGCGTGAGAGCCCCACGTGGGCGTGTTCTAACCCCCCCGGGGCTCCGCAGACACGGCACCGACGGGGTGTATTTGCACAGAAGCGAAAGTGGTAACTAGCACCCAGGAAAGCAGAAGGCCCCGATTAAAGCAGCAACCCCTTGAGAAACTAAATGTACACGATTTCATAATCAACTTACACGAAATGCATAAGAACAGGGAATGGAAACTTAATAGGCCCTTGATCAAGTGTGTAGGGATGTTCGCTGACCCTTGGCTGGGTCCCTTTCTTTTTAGTATAAGAGCCCCTAAGCCTCTCCCCGACCCCACGGGACCACTGTGATGCCATTAATTGAGCACGGGCTGCTCTCCCTGAGCACCCCGAGGCCTGTCCGCACGTGCCCCGGCGCGCCAGCCCGTGTGGTCAGGACGGAGTGCAGAGGAACAGACGTAACAGACACCGGGAGAGTACGGGCCCGAGCACGGTGAGGCCACGGCATCCTTCTGCCCAAAGGGCCTCGGTGTGAGAGACTCTGCAAAAGAAAAGTGCTCAGAGCTCGTTTATGTGACAAACGGGAAAATAAGAAACATGCTAGACCCTAAAGATTAAAAAATAGATCCGGGGCAGAAAACGTACAGCTGGAGCGTGGAACAGACCGATTCCAAGGAGCAAGAAAACTGCCCAAACCACCAGGACCCAAAGAAGCTGCCACCGGCCAAGGATGAAATAGGATTTAACTCCAACAGGTCAAAGCATAAGAGATATGTTTACATCCATGAGTTCACTATAATACTAAAAATCAATCAATCAAAGCACTCCCTGTTGCCCTGTAGAGGGGAAACTAACGTGTCAACTCGTCATTCTGAAAACCGGTAGCAAAGGCAAAGATTTCAGCAGCTGTCCTGCCTTTGCCAAAGGAAGGGGACCCCTGGGGGCCCCGCAGCTGGCGGTGGCATCTCCCCTTACGGATGATTCCAGCGCACGAGTGAGGACAGAAAGGCAGGACCAGAATGTCACGTTCTGCGAGCTGCGAGGGGATGTGGTCCAGACTTGGAAGGGCAGGGGCCGCTGAGGCTGAGGAGGAGGACGGCTAGTCGCCTCGCGTGCCCAGAGCGGTGAGCCTTGGGGCCCAACACCCAGCAGAGGACGTGCAGAAGACACAGGCGTGAGACACACACCGTGAGGACTCAGGAGCACACGGCACGGGCTGTGCAGTGGCTTTCTCGGGAGGTAAACCGAGGCTGGCTCCTGCAAATGGAGACTGAATGGATAGGGGTCAGGATTTGCCTGGTGTCCCTGGAGCGGCAGATGCAGCGGGCAGGGCTGACAGGCTGGCCTTGGCCTTAGGGAAGCCGCAATGGGTACAGGGCTCATGATACCACCGTCTCTGCTCAGGGGCACGTTTGAGATTTCTCCATAAGAAGTTCAAAAATGAAAGATGAAAAGAGGGTGGTCCCCGGGTGAGCTGCCGGCAGACAGATGGGGCTGCGTGGTCACGGGAGCCGTGAGGAGACCCCGGGTGACAAGCCCTCGGCCTGCCACGGGCCAGGAGAGGCCGCTCACTCGAGCGGGTTGTGCCAGGGGAGCGGGACCCAGGGCGTACCTCGTGCTGCTTCTCAGAGACGTTGAGCGCGTTCACGGCAAAGACGGCTTCCCGGGCGCCGACGTACAGCGTGTCCGTGTCCTCGCTCAGCAGCAGGGCCGAGTAGTTGTAGATGCCCGGCTCCTGAAACTGCAGCAGACGCACCTCTGCGGGAGGCGAGGGGCGGGGTCAGAGGAGGGACAGGGAGAAAGCAGGCCGAGGAGTGCTCCTGAGCCGGCACGACTCCTGGGGGCCTGTCTCGCTTACAGTGAGCACGCCGGCACAGTCACATCTGGAGGGCCGTGCACTGCGGCCTCACGTACTGGGGCAGCAGAGGTCGGCCCCAGTCGCCGCCAGGCCAGGCACCCCTGGAGCAGGCCCGCGACGCAGCCACCACGCACGTGTGGGACAGGAAGGCTGAGCTGGCGCCTGACTCCCCTCCCTGCTGCCTGGATCCCACTGAGCCCCAACCCAGCACCCCCAGATGCCCCCCGAGTGGGCGCCCACCACCTGCCCACCCAGCTCTGGCCTGTGTGTCTTTAATCACCCACAGGTTAGGTGCATCAAGAATATAATGATTTAGGATTTTCTTAGGAAAAACATGGTTTACTTCAAAACCTTTCAAAGAATCAATTTTAGAGAATCCATCAACCCAAGCAATTTTCAGTGATCACCACAAACATACAGAACAGAGAAAACAGTGACGTTATTTTGCTTATTAGGTAAGTGCCTCAATAGGTACTTAAGAACTTAACTAATAGATGCTCAGGAATAATATAAATGCATCTACATTATTTTTGAAGGAGCTATTTCTTCTTTTCAACTGTCCTGGCATAAATTTGAGCGTGCTGAACTTGGCTTTCCACATATCACCAAGCGTCTGCTGTGTTTAAGAGCCAGGTGTTAACGCTTTCTGTCTCTAACTTTCCGGCACGGGAGAGAGATGCACTCGGGGGCTGCAGGACCTCTCGGTGTGTCTCCGGCCTCTAACTCTGCCAGGGCAGCGCTCGGCCGATCCTGCAAGCAACGCCTTGCTCAGGACCCAGTATTTAAGCTCTCAATGCACCGAGTCAGAAAGACCGGGGGTCCCAAGACACACCTCCCAAGAGAGGAACTAACTGAAGCAAAAACTAAAGACAGCGAGTAAAGTCACGCCACGAAGCTCGGCCTGTCCTTCTCCAGCGACCAGGCAGATGACGAGTCACTGTCCTTCTCCAGCAACTGGGGCTCGAACACTGGCAGGTACAGGGAGGTGAGCTTCCTTTCAGGGGACTCCAGCGCAGAAACCAGGTCAGGGGCCTGAACAAGCCTTGCTGAATGCTTCTGGTCATTAAAGCCTCTTTGTAGAGCGGCCACCGAGGCCTGTCTGCCCAGACACAAGTTCCAGGAGCAGAGACTGCAGCAGATAAAATGCCAGTGTCCTAGCCAGCTGCTCCGCATCTGAGCAGTGGGTCCCTGTCACCAGCCATCCCCCTCAGCATCCCAGCAGTGGGGTCCCCGCTCCATCCTCATGCCACTGGCACCTGCACAAGCTTCAGTGCTCACCTCTGTGGTCCCAGGTGATCCGGGGAATGGGTGCAAACGCTACCGCCATCCCAAACACCACCACGAGGGCTGTGAGCAGCCCCCCAGTGGGGACGCACATCCTTATCGGGCAGGGGTGGCCACACAGGGCTTCAGCAGCAAAGGTTCAGGGGCAGCAGGTGTGCTCCCACGGATGCTGCTCAGCACCCCAGGACAGGGGCCCGCAGCACAGCCTGGAGCTGGGGAGTGGCGGGGTCCCCGAGAAGCCGCATTTCCCGGCTCAGCAGGTGAGGAGAGGCCACTGTCACCACTGCAACATCAAAGGCCGCTTAGTGCTTCTTTGCGGCCTCAGAAGAAATGCTGCAAGGAAATGAAAAGGCAGTCAGGACACGCGGAGGGTGACAGGCCTGCTTCTTGTTCCTCAATGTCCCCGTCCGCCCCGCCCTGCCACCTCTCTCCCCATAGAGCCATCTGCTGGGAACACGCGGGCTGGCTGGGGCAGGGAGGCTCTTAGGAGGGGACAGAGGAGCAAAGCCAGGAGCCACCAGGAATCAGTGCTTCCTGCCCCCCACCTGGAACGAAGGACAGACACAGGGATGGGGACCTAGGGTGGGCTGTGGGGCACCCAGCAGATACGAGTGCCTGGCGGTCTGCCCAGCTTCCCTCCTGCGTGGCTGCCGTGTCCAGCTGGGAGTGAGATGGACACGAAGGGAGCGAGCCCGGGTTTCAGTTTGCCTCACTCAGTCTTCCTCACTCCGGCAACACGTGGCGAGGAAAGCAGCCGGGACCGGAGGGCTGCAGAGAGCTCACACGCTCACACACGCGGGCACACGGCGCCAGCGCCCCCAGGAACTGGGCAGTCAGTGTTTCAACGACACACTTCTTCTCTTAATTAAAAACCCACTTGGGGGGATGAACAGAGAATGGGTAAAACAGACAGGCAACAAAGTCAGCCTAGAAAAAGGATAACTGGGAATCCAAGTGGTGGGCATGTAGGTGCTCACTTTAAATTCTTTTCAACTTTGTTGCATGTGTAAAAAATCTTACCACAAAATGTTAGAAGATGTTTCTTTAAAAAAATAAATGAAAACAACAAAACTGAGTTGGTTGGAGAACCCAGGAACCCTGTAACACGGCAATGGACCCCAGAGAGAGCATCACACGGCCGCCAAACACCACGAAGGAGACCACTCACGGCCACCACGCAGAACAGCCCCAACCCAGAGACCACCACGGGTCCCTCGGCCTGTGAATGGAAAACCAGACGTTTCCACGGCAAGAACGAGCCGCAGCCACACCCGGGGACAGGGTGTACCTCGCAAAGACAGCGCGGGACGGAGGCGGAGCTTCAATACAGCGCCAGGCAGCACGTCCAGAGGCTGGCGCCACTCCCCTGTGCCGTTCAGACGTGGGCAGGGGGTCGCCCGGGGGCCCGAGGGGTCGGACATCGTGATCTGCGGGCAGCCGCACCCTGGGCTCGCGGCGAAGATGCCCCAAGCGGCACCTTAATGATCGTGCCCCTTCATGTCACAGAAACACCAGCGTGGGGGTTCTGGCCCCTCCTCTGCCCAGGGGGCCCGTCGGGACGTGGGAAAGCCACAGCCCTGAGCTGCAGTTCTGACGCCCTCTGCCCCGCAGCCGCTCCGCGTGCTGCCCCAGCGCCACAGCCCAGCGCAGCTGGCACGAAACCCCACCCTGCTTCCAGCCGCTGCTGCGCTCCACGTCCACGTCCGCCACCTCAAGAAGCACAAGCAGTCAGGGCGTGACTCGCCCAGCGCCAACGCCCGCCCCCACACCGAGTTTACGGGAGGTGCTGCCGCAGGGCCACAGACACAGCTGGGCCTGCCTCTGCCTGTGCCTCTCCACAGCACCACACTCCCCTCCCATCCTGACCTCTCCAACAGCCGCCCAGCCCCGTACCTGGCCCCTGTTCTTGCCATCTGTGCTGGAGACAGCTGGCTTCCTGCCCCGGCATCCGTGCCCCTCCATTCTCACTAAAAGAATCCTGTGCTTACTTGGGTTGGCCTCGTGCCCAGCTCACTACAGCTCCAAGCTTCTCTGGTAGCAGTTCTGGCCAAAGAACTGTAAGCAGAATTTATGAGACAGAAATTCCAGGAAAGTTCCTTAAAGGAGGCTGACTCAGCTACGAATTGCATTTTTGCCCTCAGCTCTTCCTCCTTGTTGCCTGGAACCAGAATTTGATGGCTGGAGCTCTGGCAGCCACCTTGTGAACATGGCGATAAGGGTCTCATTCTAAGAACTGCCAAGTGGAAACCCAGAGACTTTGCACCTACTTTCTGCTGTCTATTCCAGACTTATTGATAAAGTGTTGATCTCTTTCAACTACTTGTTTTCAGATTTTTGTTATCAACAGATACAATTTCAAACTGATAAAACCTGCCTACAATCCATTTACCACAAAGCAGCAGAGGTTAGTGTAATGTTCTTACCACAAATTAAATGATGTCATTTCCCCACATGAAATGTTTCAACACGCCCTCCCACCGTTCAGAATAAAACCCACATTTTTCATCACGGCCAGCGGGGCCATGGACAATCCCGCATCACCTCTGTCCAACCTCTCCCTTTCACATTCCCTCCATCACACCGTCCTGGCCATGCCAGAATACCCAGAGCACGGCCCCCTTCGAGGCTGTGCAACGGCCACCCCTTGTGCCTACCAACCCCACTCAGAACATTTCCAAATGCTCCAGAAGTCAGCCGTATGAGTCTCACTGCAGTCTCATTAATCTCCCCGAGAGGCTTGTCCTCTGTACGACTGATCGTTGATTAATAGTGGCTCCCAGAAGCTGCTCCACGCTGAGCTCCCAAATAGGTAGCAGTTCCCACACAGGCTCCAAACGTAGAAAATGCACTAAATTATAGGTTCGATCTTCTGAATTCTGGGCACACGTGCAGTTCCTTGCCACAATGGTGTCCCATTTTGTTTGTATGAGAAGTAGATCCACCTGGCCGACAAAGCTGTTATGAGAATTATCTGATTTGTGATTGTTTACCAGGCAACTATATCAGGGAATGGTAAGTTAATATAACTAATCAATCAGTATCTGATAATGACAGTGCTTCCTGCCCTGACAAGCACCCTGACCCCAGCTAAGCCTGAGGAAGGCAGCCTGGCCCCACGGAAACCACACCAGGGGGAGGCACTGCACGAAAGCTACCAGCCAGGGCCTGGCCGCGGGGACATCCCATACACGGCCCTGCTGTCCTTGTCATTCTTGACTCTCCTCATGTGTGATGACAGACGTGGGGAAAAGGGTGATGGCATTGATGACAAGCTGTCAACAGAGTCCCTTAAGGTTGCCATTAAAAATTATCCCCCCCCCCCGCCTTTTGGAACAAAGGTCCCCTGGCTTTCTAGGGGCACGGCCTCTCTCCCATTCTGTGTGACAGACACCACGCTGCCAGTGAGAGCTGGAAGCGGCCACGTGGCCACCCAGTCCCGTCCCTCTCAGCAGCAGAGGGCTGCGCACTCGCACGGTGAAAAGGTGAGCAGGCGGGCCGCAGTGACAGTTCCAGTCACACGCATCGAGGACGCCAGCGCCCCGGCCCGACTGCTGCAGTCCCAGCCCAGTGAAACCCAACGAACTGACACTGGCTCCCTGAGGCACAGCCAGTCCTGGGCCCAGCCAGTGCCAGGCCACACAGAGTGGGGGCCACGCAGAGGCGGCCCCCCTCGTGGCATGTCCCCCAGCTGGGCAAAGGTCCACACACACAGAAGAAACGGCTATGAACAGCGAGAGAACGAGAGACGGCGACAGCAAGAGACTAGGCACCGACGGGAACGCTTCCCTGAGGACGGTGCGGAACCGGCCGGGACGACAGGGAAGGCAGCTGCGAGGACAGCCCAGGCGCAGGTGAGTGGACAAGCGAACCCCGGCACAGCCAGGCAAGGAGCACTACGCAGCGCTACAAATAAATAAGCTAGCAAGCCATGGAAAGGTATGGGGGAACTTTAAATTCTCATTACCAAAATGAAAGAAGCCAATCCGAGAAAGCCACACACTGTGTGATTCCAACTACAGGACACTCTGGAGAAGGCCACACTATGGAGACGTTCAAAGGATCAGTGGTTGTCGGGGCTGGGGGGCAGAGGACGAACAGGCAGTGAAAACTACTCTGCGACACTACGATAGGGGACACACGTCATTATAAATCTGTCCAAACCCACAGGATGTGCACCACCACCAGCAAACGTCAGCCGTGGGGCTGGAGCGCGGCACGTCCAGGCAGGCTCATTGACGCAACCCCGGCACCACTCCGTGGGGAACTGGGGGGCGGGGGGGGGGGGGCAGGCGCACAGGAGAAATCTCTCAATTTTGCTGTGAGCCCGAAACTGCTCTAAAAAATAAATTCTTTTAAAACCAACAACAAACAAACAGCCCCAGGCAGTGGCTGCGAGTCACATAAGGAGCCCATCTGAGGGCCCCTGGGCGGGACAGCTGAACGTGTGGGTGTCCACACCGGGAGGCAGCTCCTGGCTACAAGACACGAGGCCCACAGGGCACGGCTCATTTTGGGTCAAACACCCAAAGTTGAGTCTCTGTTGGAGGGAAATGGTTTGTAGAGGATCCAATTCCTTTAACCATCACAGCCATTTTGGGGGGAAAAAAAAAAAAGGAAAACAACAATTCCTATCTAGGTCCCTCCACTGCAGTGGATCCTCTGGGGCGTCCCAGTCCCAGTGACGTGCGGTAGCTCGGCTGAGAACCCAGAGCCAGGAGAAGGGAGAGTTTCTCTCTTTGGAAACTGGTGTTCAGAATCCCGAGGTTCATCTCAGCTCCCCTCTGAAACCTAGTGAAATGACACTCAAAAAGGACACAGACCGTAGGGATAAAAACGGAGGGAGGTGGCCAGGTATGGTGGTTCAGGCCGGTAATCCTGGCACTCTGGGAGGCCAAGGTGGCAGGATCATTTGAGGTCGGGAGTTCGAGACCAGCCTGAGCAAGAGCGAGACCCCATCTCTACTTGAAATGGAAAAATTAGGTGGGTGTGGTGGCACACGCCTGTAGTCCCAGCTACCTGGGAGGCTGAGGCAGGAAGATCGCTCAAGCCCAGGAGCCGGAGGTTGTGGTGAGCTGTGATGAGGCCACTGCACTCTAGCCAGGGCAACAGAGCGAGATCCTGCCTCCAAAAAACAAAAACAGAGATGACTTTGGAAGCTAGAAAGGAAAGGAGGTGAGCAGTAAGCAGCAGTGTGCTGGCACTGCTGAGCAACTGGCTGTCCAGGGCGGGGGGCACGCTGATTTCTGCTCTGTCCATGCTGCGCTCAGTCTCCCCACGTGACGTCACTGAACAGGGTCAGGGAGGGACGCGCAGGTTCCCCACACAGGCACAAGGTGCCTGTGACCCCAGGAACACAGATAACAGCAGACTGCATAAAATAACTAGGAAGTAATGAGCTCTGAGGAGTTTAGCTTTTTAAAATCTAATTTATTTAACTTTAAGCCGACATATTTCATTTTTCACAGAGGCTGTGTTTGCCACCAGCGGCCCTGCACACCACTGGTGCTGAGTTTTTAGAACTAAAGAGTTGAAACTAGAGCCAAGAAGGGAAGTGGTCACAAAGCAACACGGCCTGAGAAAATGGAAGCTTACAAAGTAAACTTTTGATGAAAGAAATAAAATGTTCCAACTAAAGAGGTTCCTAAAAGTTGAACAACGTGACAGAGAGGACAGAAGAGAGAAAGGATGAGAAAACGGGAAGAGGGATTCAGGAGGGCCACGTCCAACTAGCAGGAGCTCCAAGGCGAGGGCAGAACCTGGGGGAGACAAGCAGAAGAGCGGGAGATGCCAGAGTGGAGGGAGCGCAGGGGAAGGACAGAGCCCGCCCACACGGGCACAGCAGACCCAGCACCCTGAAACCTGAGCACCCTGGGAGAGCCAGGAACCATATGGAGGCTTCCAGAAAGAACACAGGCCACACAGAAACCAAGCCCCCTCTCCGGGGCCCCGCCGAAAGCCCTGAGAGACAGCCAAGCAGTGTCGCTAAATCCAAGGGAAGCCGACTTCTCACCTAGAACCCTCCATCCCACCCAGCCGTCAAGCAGCGTGAGGGGTGTGGAAACACGCCGCACACCTGCAGGGCCTCCACGTTCTTACCTCCCTTACGTTCTCTCTCGGGAAGCTGCGGTAGGATTCGCTCTACCGAGACAAGGGAGCTGCTCCCGGGTCTCAGGAGTGGAGAGGCCCACACGGGCCAGGCCCGGGGAGCGGGGGCCCGGCCCCGGACAGAGGCCTCCAAGGGCACGACGGTGACTGACAGCACCCAGGGGTTTGTCACAAAGGCAACTTTTATGGCTCTGGCAGGGTCTGAGGATGAATTAGTGACAGCTACACAGATTAAAAAAATGGAGCAGTTATCACCCCCGGGGAAGCCAGAGAGGTCCAGGAATGGAAATGTAATCACAGCAGTTATGGCCCAATTGTGCAGCCCTGATGACAAAAATTGTGATAACTCCAGTGGGAGGATGGGGGCAGGGAGTGGGGGGAGTGGACAAGAGTCAGAAGATAGCCATTGTCACCTCCCATCATCATACAGCAGCTAAGAGGGAAAAGTCAGGAAGTAGAGGTGTAACCAATTTGAAGGAAAATACCAAAAATGGCTAAAGTAGTTGAAACTCTGTCTCGGGGCAGCAGGAACGGGGCAAAGGGGCTGCCAAGTGCTCTTTCTCTCATAAGCTCCATCAAGAACTACTTCACCTTAAAATTACATGCATTCGTCACTCTGATAAAATCAATTAACTTAAAAAGGATGTCGATGCTCTGGTTCCTGGCAGTCGGGGAGACAGCGGCTCAGTGCGCCCAGAAGCAGCGGGCACGCCCCGCAGTGACAGCCTCCCTTCCAGGGCCGGGGGGCGAGTGCATCTATGTGCAGCCTCAGTCCTGAGAGCAGCCACGTTTGGGGGCTCAAACACGTGGTAGAAATGGGGTTACTCACCACGCAGTGCACGCATGTTGAGCAGCAGCACAGGAGTTGGCGTAAGATTTGGCCAGCCTCTCCCACCTTATCCCTCCACCTCCTGCACACTCCTCCCCTCCTAAGGCCCTGGAGGCCTCTGCACATGCTGCTCCCTCTTCCAGAATGTTCTTCCCCCAGGAGGTGCTGCTGGGCTGCCCCACACCCCAGCCCCCTCCTGCTCTACTGTTTTCACGAGGGCCTGAAAATGCCGGGCACAGCGGGAAACACAAACACAAACGTCCCAGCCAGAAGACTAACTGAGGCCAGAGCTGGAGAGAACCAAGGTGAGACACCAACAGTGAAAGTTCCACAAAACAAAATCTCTAGAATGAACAGAGATGCCACGTGAATCTAGTAAGAGCACCCATGACCAAACCTCCAGGAATGGCTTCGCCATCCCAGAATGAATGTGCCCGAGACAACACGTCCAGGTGAGGTTCAGCAGGTGCCTTGGTGCAAGCCAGCAGCACCTTCTAGGTGGTTCTAAATGATTGCTAAGGGCTGTCAGAAGGAACCTCTGATGTGCTCACCTGGGTTATTCCAGCTGGTTATGGGGAAAAGAAAAAACCTTTTTCTCAATCACCTTCACCTTGGACCAACCCAGCCACCGCCGAGGAGCACGGCCAGCATGAAGCCAGCAGCGCAGGGCCACCCGCACCTGGCTCCAGACCCCACCCTGAGGACAGCGATTGGACACCCGGCTTCCTGGCTGCGTTTTCATTCAGGTCTGCGGTGTATTTACCTCACCAGCAGACACCCATTCTACACGGCCTACACCAGACCCTGCCTCTCGTCCCAGATGGTCTTTAAACCGAGAGTAGGCAAAGGTTAGGAAAGGTCCAAGCCACGCACTGCTCCTCCCAGGGAGGAGGAGGGGCTGCACGGTTTGCTTTAAGGACATTGTAAGGGTTTGATCTTTTTTTTCCTTTTTCAAAAAGCGTGCATTGTTTCATGGGATTTAGAAATTACTTTAAGCAAAGCACACACCACACCCACACAGATCTCTGGCCTTGCGCGTTCTTCTAGGCATAGCGGTTCCATGATTATTGATGGGATGTCACATTCAGGACCTCACTCTAAATATTTAAATTAAAACAACCAGATAAAATGCCATTTTGCTGGCTTTCTTGAGCATTTCTGAGAAGCAAAGATATCCCGCTGGGAGCTGAACCTTATGAACATGCATTTTGTCCTGACTGTGCAATTGTCACCCTTCACACTCAGACAGGAGGACTTGACACGGGAGCCCATTAGGAAGACAAGGTTACGAAATGTCACTCCCATTACTTACACGTAATTGTGCTGCTCACACAGAGAGTGCTAGCCCACTTTAAATGTCAGGAGAATGGAACTCAGAGAGGGCTCTGAGCTCCTCACCCCCCGCCTGTCAGCACTTGTCAGACGGCAGCACCCTGCCCCAGGGGTGTGAGGCAGGAGGCCAGAGCAGAGAAAACAGGAGTACCCAGCAACCAGAGTGCATGTGTGTCTGTGTGTGTACATATACGTATGGTGTGCATCTGTGTATGTGTTTCTGTGTGATCCTACACACATGCATCTGTGTGCACCGCATGTGCATCTGTGTGTGCACGCCATATGTATATGCATGCATCTGTGTCGGTGTGTACATGCACGTACGTGTGTCATCTGTGTATGTGCGTGTGCTCCTACTCTGCTGCAGCGTACAAATTCTGATCTAATGTTGCGTCTCAGATGTGAATAGTGACTGCCAGACAGGGTCCTGGAAGGCAGGAACCAGGGACAAAAATGCCCTCTGGGGTCCGTCCAGCCACCCATGTCTCGGCTCCTTCCTGGATCTGCTGTCTGACAGCTGGGGTAGATCACAGAGGGGACACTAGTCACACCACACAGAAGGTGTCAGCATTCCCTGGCAACAGGATGCTAAACCGACATTAAAGCGCCCTTGCTGGCACCCCAGGGAGACCGTGAAGGGGATCTCGGGCACAGCTGTGGACTAGCGGACCCGACACGGGTGGTCGTCACCAAGATCTCTGCCCCCACAGCTGACAACCAATGGGGAACGTGCCCTGGTTTCTTATTTCTAATCCCAGAGGGTCTGCCCAGACAGGGTGGGGGAAGCTTGACTGCAGCCAGGACAGTGCACACGTCGTCACCACCCGTCACCTCCGAGCTGGGCAGCCGGTGCTGGGGGCAGAAAGCACCACAGCCCTCCCCAGCCACCCAGCCACGCTGCTGCCTGGCCACCCGCAGCCCATCCCAGGCTCCCCTCCCCCACCCGCAGTTACGGTGCTGCGGTCGCTGCATTGCAAACTGAGCACAAATGGCCTTATCCCGTCAGGAATCAGGAATGGGTTTCAGAAGCCCCCTGGTCACAAGCATAACAGTCGATTGTTCCAACTTCAGTTTTCCTAGAAATTCACATGGTCCCCAGAGACCAGCACCAGCTCTGCGGGCGCCCACTCAGCCCTGGAGTCTCACGCAGGGACGGACTCACCTTGCACGGGGGGTGGCCAGGACCACAGCAGAGACGCCCGCTTTACCCCCAGCCACTGCCTCGCGGTGGCAGGCGAGCCACAGCCAGGATGTCTCAGACATGCTCTAACCCCATCACTCCCCAAACCTGAGTGCTCGCTAGGTGCGCTGTGCGCTGGATGGAAACCCAGGGAAGGGGACAGGGGGTTGCAGGCAAGCTGGACACACAAAAAACCCATCAGCCATGTCAACAGAAGAGTGTCACGAGGGACGCAAGCAGAGCAGGGGCAGGAACTGGGCCTTTCAGAGGGGAGCAGGGCCCTCCAGCAGGGGCACCGTCATAGCGACGTAGTCATGCCACCTGTGGCATCATTCTGCTCTTGCACTGGGATACAGACAACACTGCCCCTTTCTGGAGGGTGTGTGACAGTGCACGTGTCCTTGGGCCCAGACAGACTAGCCCTCGAGAAATCAAGATAACCTGCCGGCCTAGCGTCGCCCCGCTGTCCACTCCAGGACGGCCACCAGTCTCCAGGACGGCCACCAGTCTCCAGGCTGGACACCGGCTCCTGGAGACAGTGAGGGGTCGTACTGGGAAGTGGGTGGCCAGCTCCCAGGGCAGGACTGCGCTCACCCTGTGTCCCTGAAGAGACGACTGGTGTCCTATCTTTCGATGGTGATGCTGTGGTCTGAATGTTTGTGTCCCCCCAATCTGTATGATGAAATCCTAACCCCCAATGTGATGGTTTTTGGAGCCTTTGGGAGGTGACGAGGTCATGAGGGTGAAACCCTCAGGAATGGGATTACTGCCCTCATAAGGAGGCCCCTAAGGGCTCCCTCGGCCCTTCCTCCACCCGAGGACAATGAGAAGGCACCATCTATGATGCTGGAAGCCAGCCCACCAGACGCCACATCTGCCAGCACCTTGATCTTGAGCTTCGAATTCTCAAGAACTGAGAAATACATTTCTGTTGTTGATAAGCTACCCAGCCACCCGGTTTATGGTGTCTTGTTTGAGCAGCCTGAGCGGACTGAGGCGGCGGCTCAATTTGGGGGCTGCTGCTGCTGTGGGGAGCACAGCACCAGATGTAACACACCCACAGAGATGCTTCCAGAAGGCCAGCGGACACCATTTACACTGGGAGAGCCTTTGAAATGCCACTAAAACTGGCTCTTTAGTCCCCAGTGTTTGACCTGTAGGGTGGGCAAAATTACGTGAACAATACAGTGTGGAAAAGTTTTGCTTTAATTGGAATTTATTTGCATTCTTATCTTCCCATACCTTAAACTTTCCTACCTTCAAATATAACTAAACGAATGTAAATTAAAATAAAATGACCATTTATTGGCCACAAGGCCATCTGAAATTTAAAAGACTGCTGCTGGCCAGTGCTGGGGAAGGTGTGGGGTAAGGACTTCTGGGGTGGTCCTGAACTTTCCCAACATCCCACTCCTGTCCCCAGCAGTCTCGGAGAGCAGCCCCAAAGACAAACCCTGCACAAGGCTGCGTGTGTGAGGACCACTGCAGTGCCATCCGTGACAGTAAAAGCTGACAGCCAGGGACGCTCCGCAGGCAGGGGCTGGTGACAGGCATGCGAGGAAGATGCCGCCCGGGACAGAGACGAGGCAGGTGCACTTGTGCCGTCTGAGAGCGCAGACACCCTCCCGAGCACGCCAGGGGCAGCGCAGGGCGACTTGGGAAGTACAGCCCACACTGCGCCAAGAGAGGACACGGTGATCTACATGCAAACACACACACACAGGGACACACACACCAGACACAGACGCGCACACACAAATGCGGACACACATCCGACTCTTAACAGTGGTTGCCTATGGGGAGGAGGAGAATAGCCAAGAAACTCAGTTTTTCTGTTTTTAAAAAAATGAATTATACTTTCGTATTGCTTTGTAAAAAGAATTTTAATACATTAAAAAACTATGTCTCTGAAAATTCGTGTGTTAAGATACAAAACCAACTGCGTGCCACTGTGCCGCACTAGAGCCAGCATGCCTGTGAGGCAAAGCCTCCGCCGCCACGTGCGGCCCGTGCACGCAATTCCCGTGTGCCAACCCTCCTTGGTTTAGGTGACTACTCCCTGCCCTGTCTTTCAACCTTCTGCGTTTCCATTAAAAATGAGGCTCCTTTTCCCTGCACATACTGCACGCTCTTTGGAACAGCACAGTGAAGCCCTGCAGGAGGGGCCGGTCCTGGGCTCTCACACCGGAATTCTCTTCCCACTTAGCACAGCGCAGAGTGGATCAAATTGTCCCTGCTTCAATTTCCTTGCACCTAAAGATTCCAAAATATGTTTTTTAAATAAAGAGAGTGACAAAATCCAAAGACGAAAGAGAAAAAAAAACTTGTAACACAAGTGCCAATGCTTGGAATTCCTAATAAAGTGATCTAAGAAATGTAAGAAAAACAGAACCCCAATGGACCAGGTAATTTATTAAAAATATATGCATATAGCCAGCAAATAAGCATAGAAAATGCTAAGTCTCCCTGGCAGTGAAGCTGTGTTTTCATTGCCGTCCACGTGCAGGGACCAGGAAGGTGCACACGGACGCAGCACCCTTTAAATGCAGCAGAATCGATGACCTCGCAGGGCCCACTCACGACACGTGAGTAACAGGAAAAGCATGGAGGGAAGATGGGGGTTTTCCTTCTGTTTCTACAAATTAACCTGGTTATCTCCCTTCCCTCTGACACTGACAATACACGGCTTGGAGTTGATCAAAATTAAAACTACAATATGGCCCAAATCCAGGGCAGGAAAACATGGAGAGCCTCTTCCATGTTTCCACAGGGCACTCTACCAATGCCCTGCCCACAGCCCCAGAAGAGGAACACAAGCTTTCTCGTGCCTACACCAGGGGCTGAGCCCCACAGCTCTGCAGAGACATAACAAGCCCAGGACCCAGTAGGGAGGAGCCGGGGCAGGGAGAGGGAGAGACAAGGAAAGAAGCAGGAGAGTGCGGCAAAACGATGAGAGAGGAAGGAAAAGAAAGACCATGCTGGGGCCCAGCACCTGCCTCCCTGTGCTGACCCCAGGGGACGCAGCAAGTCCAAACCAAATCTCTGCCCCGAAGAATGTGCAGGGACCGAGGACCCACCAACTGCCCACCTGACGCTTCTAAAGGTATCAACATTTCTAAACTGAGAGTATAGATCATGAAACAAAGTGATTTTACCTGTATCTTGTGTCTCTCAAAACTTTCCAGTCTTTTCTACAAAGAACTCTTTTTTCTTTTCTTCAGAAATCTTTGCTCTGAAAATAATGGAAACAAGGATACTTAAGCCCTTAAACTGCCCCTCCTCACAAACTCAGGAGTGATGCTGATCACTCCTGGCATTGAAGAAAAACTCTTGCAATTTTTAAAAAAACTTCTGGGCGCCCTGGCAGATGACTCTCCGACCCAGATCAGCCCGGCTGTGAGTGCTGGAGCAGACGGAGTGAGGGCCCAGCAGAGGGGAAGTACAGCCCAGCCTGTCACTGCTGCGGCTGCGGTGCAGGAGCTGGTCCCAGGCCCTGACTGCAGCCGCTGTCTGGCAAAATAATCCATTCAAATATGACCCACCATCACAGTTAGCAGAGAGTCCGTGAATCAAAACAGTATTGTCTAATTGTCTACTTACTTCAGATACGTACATATCCTTGAAGATTCATCTTCATAAGGCAAAGGAGGAAAATTCGGAAACATATATTTCCAAGAACCAAACAGACGCTCTTTTATTTTTGATGGCTGCTTTTAAGCCAAACAGGAAATGCCCACTGTGGAGTGGCAAGGTGGCTGCAGCATGTCTGTCCTCTCTACAGTGTGGGACAGAGCCCTCAAGACAGGTGTCTCTGAGCCCTGTGACATCACTGACGACGGGATCAAGAGAATCAGAACCACAAAACCAGAGCGGCGCTAGGACTGAGGACCTTCAGAGGCTGGCTGAGCGGTGACACTGGTCCCTCCTGGCTTACAAATGATCCACATAATCGTTAACCCTCAGAATCAGACTCCGGCATATTCTGTGGTGGGGAGATGTTTTCTGGCTTATTTTCCTTTTGCTTTCAGAGCTTATACAATCACTGCTCTTTTTCTAAAGCCAGCTAAGGAGGAGGCGGCTCTCCCTGAAACAGGTGCAGGCCCCGCCCCCCCCCACCCAGAACCCTCGCTCCCTGGCTGCCGCCTCCGCAGACGCCCTGCGTGCCCCCAGGAAGCGGGACCTCGGACATGGCCGCAGTCCCCCGGCCCCTTGATGTCTGACACAGCCTCTGAACCCTGAGCAGACATCTAAAGTTAGCAAATGAGCCACCGGGGCAGCGACCAGCACAATCACGATTTATTAAGCCCTCCCCCACCACAGAGCTTCCAGAGACTGATTTTGGGGTCTTCCACCTGAGCAGCTATGGGAGCGTCCTGGAAAAGGCCACATCCACCCAGGACCCGGAATCATGCCTTCCCGTTGGGCACCGCCGCCGGGCGGGTACGCGAGCACCTGCAGAGCACCGCAGCCACCTGTTACCACGGCAGCAGGGACGGCAGCTGTGGGGGTCACACCAAAAACACTTCACGGGAAAGGAGGAGGGGTGACGCCTGAGTAAGAGGTTTAGGTAAATAACGTGAATGCCAAGAACTTTAAAACGGAAAAACTTCTCTTCTCCAGATAGTAAATAAGCCTTTGTCACTTCAGTAGATAAAAACCCAGGACTGCTCACTCCGTGGTTTGGACAAGACACACAGCAGCATCCTCACCCAGCAACAGACGCCAGCAGCTCCCGTCTTGTGCTCAACAGCCGGCGACAACTGGGAGGCCCAGCACCCCCGCTCGCCGCCTCCCAGCCCGGCGTCCGCGTCCAGCCTCCCCCAGCAGCCGCAGCCCCGAGTTCCTGAGTGAAGACACACGCTTCCGGCCTCAGGAAACCAGTGTCACAGCCTCATAGCTTCCCCCTTCACCGAGGCGTTGCTTCCTCTTCCTCAGCACGAAAGCCCACAGGTGAGATTAGTTCCCACCACAGTGAAGAACCAAGACACAGGCCCCTCCTGCCACCACGCCCTGCGCTGTTCTAACTGCAGCTCCCTACTCCTCACCAGAAACCGAGGCCCATTCACAAAATAAAGGCATGAAATCAATCCAGGAAGGGAAATGTTCCCCTCTCACTCGGAGGGGCCTGGCCTCCTGTCCCTCCCACACGCCCTCGCGGAGAGCGCCGGCTCTGACACCCAGCCTCGAGAGCAGTTGTTTAGAGGATATGGCAGCAGGCAGCGGCCTTCATCGGGCCTCCATTCCGCAAACATGAGCCCCCTCGGCGTATAAAGATGCAGGCAGGAGGGGCAAGGGCAGGGGGCTCTGCAGTCAGAACCACCCAGGTTCCAGGCCTGGCTCCTCCAAGCTGTGTGTTCTTGGGGAAGTTACTGGGCCTCTCTGGGCCTCTGTCTCCTGATCCAGAAAGTGGGCACACTCATATTATAGTACCCACCTCATTTGATTGTGATGAGGATCCATAATTAATCTACGTGTAGAGCTTGAAATAGCATCTGGGACCTGGCAAAGCACTAGGCAGTACTTACTATGACTTTTACCACCTGTGAGATGAAGCCAGTTATACCTGCCCCGCTAAGGAGACTCAGCAAGATATAAAAAACAAAGTGGGGCTATTAGCACATCTGACCCATCCCCCTACGGTGCCCAAGGGCTCCACCGGCCTCCTCCTGCACACTTAGGGGCTGGGGGCTCGGTGCTGGGGCTTGCCTGGGTGCATGTCCACAGACTCCTGGAAGCAAAGATTAGAAACACTGATGGGCAGCGTTACTGTGGTGGTCAGCGGATGGGGAGGAGGCCATGAGCCCCTTCTGCTCAACCTCTTCATCCAGCCCAGACGCAGGCGCAACAGCGGACCCTCCGCTGCCGTCGGCACTCCCGCACACACTCCAACCGGGTGGGTTTGCACGCTGTACCCCAATGCCACTGAACATCGCTGAGAAGGGCAACCATTAGACAGCCTGGCTACAAAGTGCAGGTGAGGGCTGGGCAGCATGCTCCTGCCACCCTGGGGGGCAACAGGTGCCAAGATGCCACGTCCCGATCCTCTGACTCAGCAGTTCACCACGAGTTCAGTGTGGGTCTCTCCCATGTGTGCAAGACGGCTGGTATGAGGCTATTCAGCAGGAAAACTCAGGAGACACCTAGAAGTCCATCAGTGTGTGTGTCTACGTGGATACGTACATGCATATGGAGTACATACGTAAGTTTTTTGGTATACAAAATGTGGGACATCCATTGATGAAATACTGCGTAACTCATAACAATAATAAAGCTGCCATTGACATGAAAGGGAGGCCCAGATCCACTGTTCAGTAAACAGTAGGATTCCCTCCTGCCTGAGGGCTGTGAAAGGCAAAAACAAAGAAAGGAAGAAAAGCAAGGTTCCCAACAGTACGTACAGTGCGTCCCACTTGTTAGGCAAACGGTGTGTGCCTGTCTTCCTGTGTGCGTGTGTGTGCACGTAAGTTAAAAGGACAACATCACAATTTAACCACGGACCTACTGGCAGTGGGTGACTAGAATCTGTCACAGGGGTGCACTTCATTTTTCACAATTTGGATTCCTTAGAACTTTTTGAACTCTTACCTTAAGCAAGTAGTTTTCAAATTTAAATGTTTCTAATCTGATATCAAAAGGAAGATATAGTAATTATAGAAAATTTAAAGACTTTAACAAAGGCCAGAGAAGAAAACATTTCTGCCGATATTAAAAAACAGGTTATGGAGACTATTGATAAGACCCTGCGACTTGCATCTCCTGGAAGCAAGTTTAACCCAGAGGATTTCAACAAAATGGAAGTTTTCGAGAAGAGCAGACAGGCCTGACATACGCTTCTGGCCGTTCTGACATTTTGTTGGAATTCCTCATTCTAAGACACTCTGACTCACTCACTCAGTGGTCACATCTGGAGGGCAGGGTACGTGTGCCGGGGTGGACATGTGCCAGGTCAGACGGAGATGGCAGAATCCTGGCCCCTGCCTCCAGGAGGGCAGCGCTGTGACTGCACAGGGTGGCAGCAGGGCCCTCCCTGCTCCAGGACACAGGAGGTGGGAGCGGCAGGCTCCCAGGCAGGTGGCAGCAAGATGGAGACCTGGGGTCCAGGAGGGAGGATGGGGCCTGTGGGGGGGCGGGTGGAGGGCCCCTGTGCATATGGCATCTCGCGTCTCTGCACCGAGCGTCTCTCGTGTCACTCTACACTATCTATTAATAGGCAGTGCCCTTAGCAGCCCGTAATGGCTAATTAAATGATAATGTTGGGCATTCCTATTGCTTCCAATTTTCCACTTAAAATTCATTTTTTTAAAGACCAATTTTAACCACCAGCAAAACCTGAACAAAAACCTTTTCTAGCTGGAATGTTCAAAATGGTATTTAGAGCTTTGAGCACCACACAGAGGACACAGGGGGACGGTCACAGGGTGCAACTGCCGGCTTACGCTTGGGGAGCAGTGGAATAGAGGCTCAGGACCGCCACTCATCACACGGACAGCTCTGCTTCCACCGACTGGGAAATAACCACGCATAACTTCCTTGATTTATTTCCATTAGACTCTCTTCTAAATTTTTCCAGTTAGTTGAGCTGAAGTAATTTTTGGAAAGCAAGTACAATCTATGCCATAAAACACAACTCGCCTAGCGCAAACATTTTTACACTTCTTCCCAGCTAGTTAGACACCTTGATTAAGTGCTTCCTGATTGGCCCCCTAACTAGCGAGGCGCCATGTGTGGAGGCTGCAGTGGGCTCCCAGGCCAGCCTGTCCCGACCAGGTTCCAGCGCTGCCACATCCCAGCTGTGAGACCGGGGACAGGCCACTGCCCCCAGCACTTCCCCTCCCTCAGCTGCTCCCCTGGCAGAGGACAGGACGCAGCCCCACCTCCAGGATGACACTGCACAGACCAGGACTTGCAAAGCACACACACACCCACACTACAGACCCGGCCTTAGTCCCGACGGTATAAAATGGCAGGATCCTCCTGTGCACGGGCGGGGGACCCACGTGGGGAAAGGCCCGGCAGGAACCCCACAGCCACACCCACGCATCCCAACGGAAGGCAGCGAGGGAGAGGGAGGTTTCTTAGGCCAACGCCAATCGCGCCCGTCTCACCTCTGCGGTGCACGCGCGCCCACACCAACAGCTCCCCTCGAAACCCGCGGCCACGACCTTGCCTCTGACTACTACTCTCAGCTCCGTGAGCCTGAAACGGTTCAAATCCGAGAAGTTTCCTGACTTCGAACGTGCTCAAGCCCTTTCTTTCAGAACTCCCCCCCACACCTAAGTGTCCCCTTTCTCTGACTGCAACCCTACGCCAGCCCTCCAATCGCCTTCCTGCCTCACCAAGTCCTGACCGTCCAGCACCCTCTTCCCGTCCTGACCCCGTCTCTCCCCAATGTCCCCACCCGTCCCCCTTCCTTCACACCCTCAGCGCTACCAGACAGCTCCTGCCAAAACCCCTCCTGAGCAGCCTCCACCTGGTCCCTGCCACTGTGAGGAAGGCCCCGTCCCCAGGCCCTGCACGCGGCCATCACTGTCACTGTCGCTTTCCTTACGGGACTGCCTGCATCATGCTGTCCTCTTGCTCAACAGCCTCCATTTCTCCCCGGGACTCGCAGAGGAAGGCCCAGCCTCCAATCTTGTGTCCCCCAAGGTAGGCCTACAATTTGGAGGATGCACACTTTTCCACCCTTTCTGTGGAGCTTTGAGAATATCTGTGGCCCAGGCCCAGCCCCCCAACATTCTGATTTAGCAGCTCCCTGGCAAGCCCAGGGCCTGTCTGATGTCAGAGCAGCCCACGCAACTGGATCCAGGCCCAAGAATCAGCCTGCGCCTCGC
This sequence comes from Lemur catta, assembly GCF_020740605.2. Lineage (NCBI taxonomy): Eukaryota > Metazoa > Chordata > Mammalia > Primates > Lemuridae > Lemur > Lemur catta. Next base: position 87,303,842 of record NC_059137.1, read on the forward strand.
CAAACGGCCTGCCCTTCCCAGTGTCACCAGGCCTTGCTGCTTCCACTGCACACGTCCCTGCCACTGTGCAAGTCCCTGCCTGCCACCAACGCCCGCCTGCTGAAATCCTGGCCTTCTGCTCTAGCTCAGCTCACATGTCAGGGTGACCACAGACCTGTCCTCTGGGAAACAGCGGCCTCAACCAGACAGGTTTCACTCACCGGGTCTCCGGGGGAAATGCAAGGAGGAAGAAAAATGAATAGGAAGGGGAAGGTGAGGAAGTGACCATCCTGCTGGCCCTCCCAGGGTCGAGCTGAGTCCCCTCGGGGCACCGTGTGGCACTGACAATCGGGAAGGGCTGCTCCTGTCTCCCACATTTGTTAACTCCCTGGGGCGTGCACCTACTTACTGACGCAATATTTGACATTTGAACAAACCCCTCCCAGGGTGGACACCAAGAGACCTGAGCAACCAGAGCCCACAAGCCTGCTGTCCAACAATGGGACACGAGTGTGACATCGCAACCGTATGACCCTGCTGGCTGCACATACACCCCCTGACCCAGTGTGCCCCACTGGGGACAGGTTTTATGGCCCTGCTGCCAGGAGGAAAAACAGGCTCATAAAAATGCAATGATCTGGAGCCTCTGACGAGTGCTGAGACTCGCTCCCGGTCCCGCAGTGGTCCTCAGGGCAGAGCAAGAAGGTCCAGGACATGCTCTCCCTGGGCTGGGGTTGCAGCGACCACAGAGCAGTGCTCTGCAGTGGTGCTCTGAGCGGATGCCCCATACGCCCAATCCAGCCACTTCCTCCTCCAGGGACACTGGGGCACAGACAGGTGCTTCAGACGTGATGGCTCCTTCTCGTCACCACTTGCTAGCGGTAAAAACATCACAGAGCCTGCTAGAACCATCTGGAACCTTGAGCTGATTTAGGACTGTGGGGTGCCTGGGGTAGCACCCTGCACCCAGAGGTGTCCCTGGTTCCCCCCAAGTGTCCACAGGGGGCACATTTCAGTTTCAACAGGGGACCAGACCTTCCTCCAGGCTGGAGTCCCCCTGGCCCAGTGCCCCCATTCCCAGCCCAGCTGCGAAGGTGACGAGGAGGCCTCCCCACCCTGCCGTGGTACAGGGACAGCCACAGGGTCAGGCCTAGGAGCCTCGGGACAGGCCCAGGTCCAAGTGGGGATTTCTTTTTTAAGACTCAAAGCCACAAAATGCCACTCTCTTTTCTTTCATCTTCAGTGATTCCTTAAAAATATACACCAAAATTATAAAGTTAGGCCAGTGTGACCATAGTTTGTAACCAAAATCGAGTTGGTAGGGGCCTGAGTCAACACGAGGCTCCCTTCCCAGGCCATGGCTGTTGCCAGCCTCAGCTCGGCGTGGCAAACCCACGGGAGAATCCACACACTGCAGCCAAAGCTCCTCGAGATCCCAGGTTCATCTCACTCCTGGCAGGAAACCAAAGAATGTGCACCATCCCACCATCTGGGGCTGCCAGCTGCCACGTCAGCGCTGACCTTAAACTCTCTAAACCTGCCTCACCATCATATGCAGACGCCACGTGCAGGCAGCCCCGACTCCAATGCACTGGCGCCTACATCCTCAGTATCAGGGTGAGCAACTTCAACAGAGATCGTTATTTTGAGACTCTGCAGCTTCTTAACCATATTCAAACCAAAGCAGCCCATGTCCCATCAACAGTGGGCCGAGTGATGGCGTGGGCAGTGGCAGGTGTCACAAAAGCACTAAAAATGAAACAGCAGAGTCAACCACAACAGGAAGGAGCAGACACAGGGCCACACCTGGCCTTGGAGAGACCTAGGCCTGTCCCCAATGGGGACACATCAGCATTCTCCCATTGCCACTAAGACACTCACTGTACAACTGGTTCCATGTTGATAGCCAGAATTCAATTAGTTTCCAGTTTCCAAATATCCAAATGACCCTCCAGCGAAACGTCACGAAAGCAGTATTGGGTTAGAGGTTGACTCACTCTAATCCAGTGAATTATAATCAATCCCCTAATCTAACCCCCAATAACCCACCCTCCCTCGCAGCTCTAGGGAGCTGACATTTCCTCTCCTCCCTTCCAGATGCTTCCAGCCCAAGCAAGGCGGCTCCCTCAACTCCCTACCCGGGGGGTTATACCAGGGAAACAACATAAAAGGATACAGCCACTCGAGTCTGTCTGACCCCAACTGCTGCAGACGCTGCAAGAAGGTTGACTGCGGATGGGGTGGGGGTTGTGACCCGGGTGAGGTGACTCTCATAGAGAAACACAACCCCTGTTCCCCTGGACGGCAGGGGCTGGGGGGTGACCACTGCTGTCCTCCCAGCATGAAATGAAGTCCAAGGAAGGATCACTCATTGAAGTGACCATGCGGGCCCTGAATTCTGGGGATTCACGGCACAGCCTCCAAACGGGACAGGACCTCACCCATGTTTCATGCACTGCTAACCGGAACGTGGTCCTGTCGGGCTGGAGCTCCCCGTCGGTTTCCCCTCCACATGGACCTCAGTCAGGCCGACTTCAGAGAGCCTGGGCCTCGGGGCTGGGGCCGGCGGGGCCTGCACCGGGGCTGTCTTTCCAGAGAGCGGCCGCTCCACGGCGGTGAGGGCTCCTTTCTGAGCTGCATGTCACCTTCCAGATGATTCAGAATGTGTGAGACGTGGTGGGCCACATGTAGGGAGGGCTGGTGAGTCACTGTCACTGCTGCCCATGCACAGTCATCTTCCAGGTCCAAAGCTCCGGCAGGGGGCTAACTGGCCACTGTGCTGTCTCTTTTCCAGCCCCTGAAAGAGGCGTGTTTCCTCCCAGGGACCAGCTGTCCTCACCACTAGGGACGCGGCAGAAGGACACATGGACGAGACAGAGCTGTCTCCCCATTTCAAGTCAGGAGCACTGAGCCTCACAAGTCACAGGAACCCAAATCAACTAAAAGATTTAGAAGTTCTAGAACACTCTCACACCAAGATAAGCTGCCCAGCCCCACAGCGGCTGCAGCTACAGCTGGACCCATGGCCCTGCCACCCCGTCCCTGTGCAAGCATGATGACACGGCCCTGAAGGAGCCTCAGGCCACTGGGCCGGACCACAGCCGAAGTGCTGCTAGAGAGAAGCCCGCCCCGTGCAGCAGAGACCAGCGCCAGCCCCATTCATGCCATCTCCCCCAGCACCCCAGGTGTGGGGACAGATGCGGGTGCCAGGGCAGAGGCTGGGCCCAAACACGGGTCCTGAGGCAGCACCAGCCAGCAAAAGGGGCTCCACACCGAGCACCGGAGCACAGACGGGGGCCCCGTTTCAGGACTCTCTGGTGAGACACATACATACCCAAAGGCTGCAGACGGTCCAATCACCAGGCTCCCCTCACCTGTTTTCTGGTCACGGGATTTACTCCGCGGCTAGAAAATGATCCGTTTCCTCTACCTGTGGAACAGCCCGTTCTGTACACAGCGGCACAGTGATGGCTCCGGCTGTGCAAAGAGCCTGCTCAGACTCAAAATAGTGCCAGCCTTATGATCCTCTCACCAGAGAGGAGGAAACTGAGGCACAGGCAGGGAGCCTGCTCAAGGTCACACAGCGCTGACCGCCTCCCAGCCCCTCTGGTGCCTTCGCAGGCAGCCAATTTGCACGCGGCTGGGCCCACCACTGCCAAGACGGTGCTTTCCCCTGCACCGGGACCACGATCCCCTACAGGGACCTCAGCCAAGCCACCTCTAGGTGCAAGGTGGTGGGCACACCCCCAAATGACATGTCACCCAGAAGAGCAGAAAACAAGTCCCAGCACAGGCTGGCTGCAGGTTAAGTACACAGGGAAGCAGATGCTCCAGGCTCCTCGTGTCCCCCAGGCTCTGCCCACGGAGTCCCTCAGGGTTGCCGGAGACGCTGAAGTCACCACAGGCTCTGTGTGACTGCTCCAGAGGTCCAGAACACCGAGGACAGACGCGAGTCCCTGGGTGCGTCTCCCCTTCCGCACTCAGTCCTGGCCTCGGTCACAGACGTACGTCCAACAAGAGTGCACACAGCCACGCACGGCCCCAGCTCCTTCCCCAAAAGCCCGTCGCCCACAGGGCAGCCTGGGAGCAGGCAGTGGACAGAGTGGCCCTGGGTGGGCCTGGCTTTTCCATCCCGGCGGCCGCCCTGGCTCACTCCTGTTGCCAGGGAGCCTTCGGTCTTAGCTTTGCTCAAAGGAGACAACACTGAGGAGGCATCAGCTGCCCCCACAGCAAGCACCTGCTCGGGCCAGGAAGAAGGCAATTCAGGTCACCCAGAGACAGTGACACGGACATGGACAACAGCTGTGGTGTGGCAGCCAGCGCCTGCTGAGCACATGCTGCGTGTCACGTGCTGACTTCTCACAGGGCCCCTTCCCGCAGCTCTGCGACCAGAGCCACACTGTCTCTATCCCGCTTTCACAGATAAGAAAACCAAGGAAACTTCTGGAAGCCACACCAGTGCTGGGGGCGGGCCAGTGTCTGACACTCAGCGTCTGACCCAGGGCCCACCCCAACCCCACCACCGACCTGGAAAGGGAAAGCTCACACCTCGAGTCAGAGACGGAGCCAGCCGGCCAAACCCAGTTACTGAACACACCTGGGCTGAACTGTGCTCATTTAAAGCCAGTTCATTATCAACATCTCAAATTTGCCCCAAGGGAGGAGTTCAGTGGGCACTTTATGAAGAACAGGTTCCTGAGCTCTGGCCAGACCTCGGCTGCACAGAACCTCCAGGCTGTGGGACAGGTACCCACCCCAGGAGGGGCTGCCCCCCACCGAAAGGCAGGAGCATGCTACTCCGCATAAATGCACAAGCGCAGGCCATCCGACAGTGCACACTGTGTGTCCCTGGCTAGCTTTAGACAAAAAGCATAAGAAGGAAATTAAACAATTCACAAACCAAAGCCCACTCGGTAGATTAAGAGTGGCCAGTTAAATGCTCAGAAGAAGGCGGCTGCAGGTTTCTGCTCAGCGCAAGCTGTGTCAAACGGGGTAGTATGAAAACTCAAATAACGATAAACCTCAGTAAAACTCTGCAACTGTGAAACCTGTTCCCAAAGTTGCTGGTTTACCCTGACCAGTGGGCAGACGGCAGCAGTCGCAAGTCTGGCTGAGCAGGACAGCCCCCAGCTTGGGATGGCAGATCACACTCAAATCCTCTAAAGGTGACAGAAGGTTCTAGAAACAGTCACAAGGAGAGGAATTACTGGGAGGTCAGAAAATATTCCACAAAGTTGCAGAACCAGAAGGAAGTTTTTAGCAATACTCTCCTAAGGCGCCAGCCAGAAAAGCCCCAGCAGCCATCACCCCTCCACACCAAAAGCCAAGAGCATCTTGCCAGACAGCCCCGCACACACACCTGCGCTGAGGGGTGTGGCCCTACTGTCCAGGTGGGCTAGACACCCCCAATCTTCAGTGGGACATGACTGACTGTGACTCCCTCCCTGAGGCTGGCTGCTGCCAGCTGCAAAGCCCCACCCAGGGCAGGGGCCAGTACGGGGCAGTGGCCGGGCTGGCAGGACAAACAGCCACATCTTCCCAGGTGGGAAGAGGGACCCAAGTCATGGCTCGCCGGGGAGGGCAGGAACGGCCTCTGCTGTCTGGAGGGCATCTGACAGGTTCATTTCCTTGGCCTCAGCAATCCCATAAACTCAAAATAATCCCACGTTGCATTCACAGTAAAAATTCCATGCTCCAAATACGGTTAGGAACTGGTTAAATAAACAGTAAGATTACAGCAAGCTATGCAGCAGCAACCATGCAAGTCCATGTTTACTGACAAGCACAGATAAACACAATGTATTATTAAATGCAAAGAGGAGAAGATAAAACAGCACTTAAGTGCAAGCTTTTTACGGAAAACAAACAAACAATCCTGAAGGGTCACAGCCAGGGGAGGGGGAGGTCTCCCCCACGCTGACTCCTCCAGCCGGCTCCTGCTTTTGCAGGTGAGCTTGCGGGCGTGCCTGAGACACCTGCACACAAAGGTGAAGCAACCTCCAGAAGGGACACCAAAATGCCAGCAGTGCTTAGTTCTGGGAGACGGAATTTTAGGGGCATTTTAAATATCTTCTTTGGACTTGCCTGTATCTTCTAATTTTTATACATTAGGCATTTTTTAGTATTGTTTTTATAAACAATTATGCTGCTTACAAACAATAGTAGTTTCCCCCCAGATTTTCTCTTCTGATGGTTTCACCCCAGGTCACCCCACATCAAATGGGAGGCAGCCCCAAACGCCCCAGGCTCACTCCTGTCGTCCTCAGGGACACATTCCCAGCCCCTCCCACATTCCCAGCCCCTCCCGCAGGCACCCTGGATCTGCACAACCCAGACCCTTGCGGGGGCTCTGGTTCACCACCGGTCCTCCTCTGTGTCTGAGCCCACGTGTGCTGCTCTCTTGGACGAGTTCTCACTCACTGGTTTATCCCCCCACGGGAGTCGCAGCCAGCGGGGCGAAGCAGCCCACCTCCCAGGCAAGCGCCAGGCATCCTCACCAGCCACTTAACCCTCTGCCACTGGGTTTCCGTCAGTGACAGAGCTGGCCTCAAACGGTGCGGGGCTTATCTATAACACCACTCGACACAGTAACCGTTAGCTACTAATATTAGTAGCAGTATCATTAAAATTTACTACTGCAGAATGTCTTGGGGTTGTCGCATTGTAGCCCACACCACTGCAGCAGCGCCTAACCCTTCCAAGAGTTAAAAATCAGCTGTCCCAGGTTTGGCATTTTGCTCTTCCTACAATGACATTTCCCTGGAGAAGCTGATCAGGCAGGGCAAGAGTCTGACCCGGGCACAAGAAAATCCAACTCTTGGCCTGACTCTCACTTCCTGTCCCTCAGGGCAGCACCTGTCACCTGGAGAGCACCTGACCACAGGAATGCCACCTCCCCCAGAGCAACCTACTGCCCAATCTGTGCTCAAAAGAGTCTCTGACAGAGGACCGGAATTTGTATTCCAAAGCACCAAGACTGAAATGATGTATGGAGGGTAGAATGAGGGCCTGCACAGAGCCAGCCTGCAGAAGCCAGGACAGGGAAGCTCCCCTGCTGGCCACGTGCATGCCTAGGGGACGGTGCAGCCTTCCCAGGTGCCAACACGGAGGGCCCTGGCTCTCTGCCCCCACTCCCTAGCTACCCAGGAGCCAGGCCCACTGCAGGGCGTGGAGCTGCCACCCACAGCACCTCCCCAGCAGCGGCCTGGACATCTGCATTGGCTCGGGAATCCTCTTATCAATTTAACACTCTAGAAAAGTTAGTAACTGGTATGAGTCAGCCCTGGCCATCACCAAGATCACTATCTGTCAGAGAATTACCAAGTCAAAAGGCCATCCGCAATCTTGCAACTGCAATCTTACATGCGGCTGCATCTGGAGAACTAAGTACTAAGTGGTTGGAGCCTCAGAAGAAATGAAGAACCATTGGAGTCTATAAAGGGAAAGGAAACAGCAAGCACAGAGCAACGCCCCGCAGCCAGGCGGGCTCCGAGCTTCTGCCATGCCCTGCTCTATCCGCCCTCCAGCCAACATCTGCCGGGGGCCACCAGGTGCCAGCCCCATGCCAGGCACTGGGGTTCGGTGGCAGGCAAACTCCACGGCCCTTGCTCCCACGACACTGACAGTCGGAGGAAAACATGTGGATCCACAACCTCACACAAGTACACAGGTGCAAACTGCATAGGGGCTTTTCACAAACGCTGCGTCAAGGCCGGGAGCCAGTAACAGGTGGTCTGAGCAGGCAGCGGCCAACCCTGACTGACACTGACCACGGTGGCTCCCTGTGCTGTTCTGGTGGGCTGGTACATGTGCCTGAAGAGGTAGACAGGACCCCTGGGGACTCGGAGCGAGATCTGAGGGCAAGAGGCTGTTAACAGATGGTGAAGTTCACAGCAAGGCTCGGAAGGGCTGCCTGAAGCCCCGTGGGGGGCTCCTTCCAGCTCCTGCATCCTGAGGGCAACACTAAGACCACCCACTCTCCATCCTCCCTCCCCTCGCCTCCCTCGCCCTACCTCCCCCCCCCAGCCTCCCTCGCCTCGCCTTCCTCACCTCGCCTCCCTCGCCTCCCGCACTTTGCCTCCCGTGCTTTGCCTCCAGCACCGGTGACAGTACAGGGATATACCTCTGCAGACTTGCAGATCCCAACAGTAGGGGAGGCTTAGGTACTGCAGGCAAATGATGTTTGCCGGCCTTGTGACAATGAAGGTAAAAAGCAAAAACACCTACCTCGTACCCAAGGGGTGGCCGGGACCAAAAACCAGAGAACAAGGAGAGTTGGCGAGGACATGGGGAAACTGGGACTCTGGGACCCCCGTCGCCACAGTGCAAGCGAGGAGTGCCATCGGGAGTGCACAGTGGCTGGGAGCGCGGCAGGGCCGGCTCTGGAGCTTGCCGAGTGCCCTGGCACATCCTGGGCAAGAGAATGCAGACCAGCGCCTCACGGAGACTCCACACTGGCTGCCGGCGGGGCCTAAGTGCCGACGTGTCAGCCCTGCTTGGGGCGTGGGTGCTGCGTGACCCCCAGGCTGCTGCGAGTCCCCCATGAGTGCAGCCACAGAGACAACCACGGGCAGCAGACAGACGGACTGTCGCCACCACGTGGGGCTGTTTCTCTCAAAGGCTGCTGGTGCCAGTGTGCCACGCCTGGCTCTGCACCACACACTGGTCACACCACAACAGCTCCAGCCAGAGCTGTGCTTCTCCCCTCTGTGCGTCCGACATGGGACACCGTGACAAAGCTCCATGAACCCCGTGCAAACATAGGCAGAAATTTGTACATTAACTGCACAACGCTGGCGTGCCTGGACTGCCTCCCTGCAGGAGCTGCTGGCCAACACGGAGCTCACCACAGAGTGCCGAGAGTGGGCACTGCACACACGACATCGTCTCCAGCTGTTCATGTTCTAAGACCAGCCAGACCTTGGCCCCAAAGCAGCCGAAACGTGACAGTCTACGTGGTCACCCGGTGCCAGTGAAGCCCAGCCCGTCCACCCAGCTCCACGATCCGCAGCTGCATTCCACCCCAGCTCGCGTGCAGGAAACAAGTGGAGGAAAGGGAGCCAGCAGTCAGTCTAGGGGCAAGCCGGGCTCCAGGAAACTTCCGGAAGGGAAGACATCAGCAGAAGCTGCCGGGCATCTTCTGGGCTAAGACTCACTCTCCCCACAAAGATCTGCCCGCCACAAACTCCAGGCTGACTTCCACAAGGGATCCAAGATCGGCTGGAACACAACATGTGAGAGTGACGTGTGGTGTGTGGTGTATGTATGTGTGAGTGTGGTGTGCCCTATGTGTGGTGTGCGTTTGCCATGTGTGGTGTGTGTGTGTGTGTGTATTTGGGGTGTGTGTAAGGGTGTGTGGTGTGTGAGGTGTGGTGTGTGCGGTATGTGCTGTGAGGTGTGGTGTGTATGCATGGGTGTGTTGTGTATGTGTGTACGTGCAATGTGTGCAGTGTGCGTGTGTGGTCTGTATGTGTGTGTGTGTGTATTTGGGGTGTGTGTAAGGGTGTGTGGTGTGTGAGGTGTGGTGTGTGCGGTATGTGCTGTGAGGTGTGGTGTGTATGCATGGGTGTGTTGTGTATGTGTGTACGTGCAGTGTGTGCGGTGTGCATGTGTGGTTTGTATGGGGCGTGCACACAAGTGTACGTATATATTCTGAAATAAATGAAGAAGTGATGAAAACCACATTGTGCCCCAGGGCGGGGCTGGCGTTGTCCTGCAGCCTGCAGGTCGGAGAGAACAGTCTGGCCCCGGTGGCTCTCCTGGCTTGTGGGGGGAGGGATTTTCCTCTGCACAGGTTCCGGGGCAGCGTCTGGCATGGTCTTCACCCAGAGAGCATGTGCATGGGCTATGTCAACACCACCTTTGGCAGAAATGGTGACAATTTTTCTCAGGCTTGCTCTTACATTAACCCCCCACCCAACACACACACACACACACACACACACACACACACACGCACGCACGCACGCACGCACACACATGCACTCTGAGTACATAATGTCTAATCACTGGACTCTAATCTCTACCCAACACCAAGTTCACAGGGTCATGGGCATGGCATCCTGCTGACCCAACCTGATAAGGAACAAGGAGGAAAGTGCTGACCTAACGCTTAGACCACTGCATTTTCAGGAATTGCCCTGAACAAGCCAAAAATACCCATCCACAAAGGAATAAAGACCCACTGGCCTCCCTAACAGAAGGCACATCTACAGCTGCATGGCTTGAAAAGCTAAGCTGCCAAGGCGGGGCGAAGATGCCAAACCCCCTAACCCCAAACATATCAGCAGGAAAAAATGTGCTCCTGAGTCCCGAGGAGCAGCCGGCGTTGCCCCACTTGCTGGGGAAGTGGGCGCAGCACCATTCTACAGGCAGAGGACGGCCTGGGCACAGCAGAGCCCAGGCTGGGGGCTGGAGGGGACAGGGAGGGGCGAGCTGTGCAGGTGCCGGGCCGGGGCAGGGTAGCAGGGTGTGCTCCTGCAACTACTATAGTTGACAACCGACAACAGCCCTCAGCCCCCTTTCCTCTTAGAGCACTTTGCAAAGAGGTCCAGGAAAAGCACATTCCTGCCTGTGCCAACAGTGCTACGCCTCAGCACCTTGAGCACCCTGCACCTGACACCACTCACCACCCTCGAGCACCGTCAGTGGCAGGGTTGCAGGGCCGCTGCCCAGGCTGGCGTTGCTGGGCATGTTCCACTTCCCAGGCACACCAAACAGGAAACACTGGTTTTCTTTTAAGCCTGTTCACACGGCCCTCTCCTTTCTGCACACTCATGGACTGTGGCCCTTGCCTGGCCCGGGAAGAAGACAACCCATGCTCAGCACACGTCCTGGAAAGGTCTCCTGGGCAGGCAGGGTGCTGCAAAAGGGAGAGCAACTAAGCGAGGTCTGTGGCCCTCGACCTCTGGCCAGCTTGGCCTAACAGTTGACACCTGCCCCTTCCAAGGAGAGCTCCCTGTCGGTGAGCTGGGGCTGAGCAAAGCCCTTGCCACACTTCCTGTCCCCTCCCTCGGGGGCCCCCCAAGACACACACCCTCCCTTTTCTTCCTGTCATTAAATCCTACCTGTCCTTTGTGATTGGGCAGGATTCCCAGCCCCTCCTGAGCACTCTGCATCCCAAAGCCACACAGCGCCTGCAGTCCAGACAGCGCCACCCACAGCTTGTCCCGGAATAGCAGCAGGTGGGCACGCCTCCGCCCTCAGCCTCACGGCCCCACTGAGCGTGCACAAGCAGGGTGACCCTGGCACACACCGAAGTTGGAATGCCACTCATCTGTATGATGCAATTTCACCTCAGATTCCACACTTTCTCTGCTGCTCACTGAGGGTTTTGTCTTCCTCGTCTAAGTAGCTGTGAAGCTCGTTTAAAGATAAGACCATTTCTCAAGGGAGCTGTATTGGTTTCCTACGGTTGCTGTAAAAAGTTACCACAAATTTAATGGCTCAAAACAACAAAAATGTATTATCTTACAGTTCCGGAGGTTAGACATCCCACACAGGGCTGGGCTAAAATCCAGGCAGGGGTCGGCTGTGCTCCTTGAGGGGCTCTAGGGAGAATATGTTTCTTTGCCTTTACTTATAGTACCTGCTAGAGGCTGCCTGTACTCCTGGGCCTGTGGTCCCTTCCTCCATCTTCACACCAGTGAGAGGGACCAGAATATGCTTCCCCAAAATATGCCACTTTGGCATAAGGAATATTTTGAGCTGAAAGCAACTGACATGTTGCCGCCCACCAGGCTCATTTACCTGCTGCCCAAGAGGAAGCCAGTGCACCCAGACAGCAGGGTGTGCAGCAGAGGAGGAGTTTAATCTGCACGGTGCTAAGAGGGGAGACAGGAGAAATTTCTCAAATCCACCGCCCCAAGAATTTGGGAGACAGGGTTTTAAAGGCAGTGTGGCATAAGCAACTGAGCCTGCTAATTGGCTGGGTTTGGGGCGGAGCCCTAGGGGTGCAGAAATTGTCTTCTTTGCTGACCAGGTTCTTGGGTGGGGGTCACAAGACCAGTTGCGTCAGTCCCTTGGTATGGGCCGCTGGCCTGGGTGGGTCAGCCGTTCTGCTGGAATGTGGAGCCTGGAAGATATCTCAGAAACTGCCCCTGGGTCTCAAAAAGGTGATGTTATCTGCAGAGAAAGCTGAGGATCTTTGTGACCACCAGCTGCGTGGCTCCAGAGTGGCGATTACAGAGAAGCAAACGGGGACAGTGGCCAATTATTATCATTGTTTTTACCCAGGCCTGTGCCTTATTTTTAGCTAGGCCCTTACCACAGTGCTCGCCTTGCACCCCGTTATCAATTTGCAAAGGCAGTTTCAGACACAAGGACATCTTTCTGCCCTCTTCCTTTCTGCCTAAAAGTAGGGCATAAATTTCCCTCTATAAAGGTGACATAAATTTCCATTTGTAAAGGGCTCCCCTCTCCCCTACCAGGAAGGCTGGAGAAGACAAGGAGGTAAGTCTGCATAACAAACCTTCTTAAACAACTATTGTCTACCTTATATTTCCTGGTCACCTTCCCATAATTTACAGCCCCTGGGAACCTAAACCCCTTTCCTTTGTCTAGTCACTTCTGCAACTTCTGCACAATTTATCACTTTTTGTTAAAATGGTATATAAGTCCTGGAGTCTAACTGCTTCTTTGGGTTTTCACTTCTTTTCTATGATGCCTCATGCACATTAAAATATTAAAGTCTGTATGTCTTTCCTCCTGTTAATCTGTCTTTTGTCGGTTTAATTCACAGGCCCCAGAAACAGAACCTGGGAGGGTAGAGTAAAGGTTTTTCCTCTCTCCACCAGCAGGGAGGGTAGTGCCTTCTCTCCGCTCTGCCCTCCTACCTCTCTCTCCTAAGAAACTCCGTGTTCCATTTAGGGCCCACCTGGAGAATCCAGCATAAGCTGCCGGCCTCACATTCCTCAACTTAATCACATCTGCAAAGTCCCTTTACCATGTAAAAAAAAACATATTCACCTGTTCCAATGATGAGGAGGTGGGTGTCTAGGGGGGCTATTAATCAGCTTCCCACAGATCCCTGGCATAGTACAGCCATGAACGTTTGAATTGAGCCTCCCGGTTCAGTGCAGAACGGGCAGGGGTGGCAGGCCAGCCAGGCCAGGCCCACGGAGAGCAGAGGTCCTGTTTAAAGGGGTGGCTGCACCCCCCAGGCTGTGGGAATGTGGCCCAGTGTGGGCACAACTCCTGACCCCTTATTTTCTAGAAACAACACAAGATTTTAAGGTAGAGTCTCCCAATGCTAGGCAGTAATATGTATTTTTTAATGCTAGGAAGTCCAAACTAAACCTTTCTGAGGGCTGAGTTAGCACCGGCCTGAGAGCTGAGCCCACCTGGGCCGCGAGCAGGACTGGGGGGAGGGGCACAGCAGGGAGGGCCCTGCGGCTGCACACCCTCTGAGGCACGTGGAAGACAGAAATACAGCCCCCCCTCCAAAGAAAGTGGAGATAAAGGCAGCCATAGGCAATATTAATTGCATTTAATTTTAATAATATTTATCAATGCCAGTTGAATAAAAATGCAAATGACTGTTAACAGGACCGGGAAAATCACAGGGAGACCAGCACATTCCATGAGAATCTTGACTTGATGAGTCATTCAGATGCAAATTTTACCCCAATTTTGGAAGGATTACAAGCACCCCCATTCACAGCCCCCATTCCTATGTAAATTCCAGTCTGAGGACCTGCCCTCAGCAATCCCCTCTGGCAGCCCTGCCACCGAGTTCTTGAGTTTTTTTCCCCTGGGGCTCCTGAGCCGGCAGGCAGAGCTTTGGCGTGTTTCTGGTCGTCCCCTCCCCCAGCCTGCAGTCCTGGCTCTGTCACTCACTTGGGCCACACTAGACAGGGTGCCTGCCCTGCACCTCAACTCATGGAGGCCAGCCACTGCGAGGCCACCCCACGCCTACGTGTCAGCAAAGACCCTGAACTGCAGCCACACCTGGGGCTTTATGCAGAGCAAGTCCCTCAGGTCCCACCCAGCTGGCCCTGCCCTGCTGTGCCAGCCCCAGACAGCCCGGACTGGGCCTGGGAGCCCCGCCAAGGCCGCGCCCGCAAGGCAGCAGGCACAATGATGGAGAAACGAAGAGGTAAATGCAATTTAAATAAATAAAAGGAAGGTACGGACGCTTCTGGCCACCCAGCATCTGCTATGATGTGCCCCAGTGAACGCTGAATTGGCTGCCCCGGAAAAGGACCCAGGGGCAGCCCCAGGCCAAGGGACCCCGCCGCCCCCCGTCACAGCCACAGTCTCAGCCTCAGCCTTAGCCTCAGATGCCTGCTGACCAGTTACAGACAGACGGACCTCATACACAGTGTCCTGTCCCTTCTTTGCTATCAAAGCCCAGAAGTGCAGAACTCTGGGGTGAATTCTGTAACGTCCACTCGAGTGTTTCCCCCCATCCTCCTAAAGGGCGGTGAGTCATCCGGGCTCCGGTCACCTCTGGGTGAGAAAGCAGGCCTGCTCACTCAGCCCCCCTCACCCAGCCCTGGTGAACCCCGAGAAACAGGAAGCAAGACCGTCCATGCCAATCAGGAAGAGCCAAGCCCTCGCCCCCGCCCACCTGGACCTCACCTTTCCTGGGCCTCTGCTCCCTGAGCTTCAGCTGGCCAGCGTGTTCCTGGCCTCTGGGGAGGACGGGTGCCCAGGCGCCACTCAGCCCCCACACAGGGCCTCTGGGATGTCTGTCCTGACCTCGGGGGTTTCGAGGGCTGTTACCAGCAGGGGCCCCGCTGGCCACAGGCGCCCTTCAGCATCCAGGACAAGGCCCTGTGGCGAGCCTTCCCTGCAGGCTGTGGGACAAGCCTGTCCCATTCTCCTCCCTTTAAATAGCAGGGCTGTTCAACGATGTGGGCCCAATTGTTTTCCTGTGTGGGCTAATTCAGGGCTATGTGGGGCAGGGCCCGGCCTGGCCAAGGGAGGAGGAGAAAGGCCGCCCGGGAGGCTGTTGGGGGAGTAGCCCAGGGAGAGGGGGCCCTGCAGCCCAGCACCCAAGCCACGTAGGCCAATGTCCAGCAGGCAGGGGCAGGCGTCCCACCAAGAGCCAACCTCCTCAGTGCCCAAGGACCACGCAGGCCCAGCCACTGCTGTGGTCATCCAAGCACCTCAGGGCTCCAGGGCGGGATGGGCGAGCTGCTCTGCCTCCCAGGCTCTCTCTGCATGGGGCCCCAGGAGTTGGGGCTGGAGGGGAGGTCCCAGAGGGGGCAGGCGTGGTCAGAGTCCCTTGGGCCCTCTGAGCATGTGCACAGAGCTGCTGGACACAGCGGTGCAGCGTGACGGCCTGCTCCCTGCTGGGCAGAGTGACCACTGGACTGGGAAGCATGTGCCCAGAAAAGATGGCCTCTTCCGTTAGGGGCTCTGGGTGCCAGCTGCTCTGCCCACTAGCACACCCACCCCGGGGTGGCCTGATACCAGCGGGCGTCTCGCGGATAGTGCAGAGTGGTTTGCCCAGCCCTGGCTGCTTCATTGATATTATTCTACAGACCAGGTTTGCCTCCCACAGCGCAGGCACCTGCCCCCAGCTTGTAAGGAAGCACGTTATGGTGAGTATGACCCAACAGCACTGAGGCCACCACACCTGGTCTTGAATAAGCAAACACCTACAGCACAAGCAGCAGGGCAGGTGCGAGGCTTGCCGAGTCTCCACACTGCAGGCTGGGCCTCCAGCCTCTACACCCAGCCACGCCCAGCACCGACCCGACCTCCACTGCTTCCCCAGCAGGCAGTGGCGAGAGCAACTGCCACTGCTGCCGCGGGTCCTGACAGGCGAGAGGGGAGGACACAGGCCTGGGACACAGCTGGGCTCAGTGACTCTGAGCACTGACCCATGCGTGCCATCAGCAAGGGGCACAGGTGCCAGGCGCTGCTTCTGGTCCAAGGGTCCCCAGGCGGGAGGTCTGGCTGACGTGTCCAGGAGCTAGAAGGAAGCTGGGAAGGTGACCCCAGCAGGCACAGGTGATGCCCACACGTACTGTTTCCGAGCCTTGGTGGTAAGCAAGGCAAGGACAGGCTGCGTCCGTCTGACAGTCGCAGATGCCGTATGGAAGGTTCGGGGCCCTTTGGCCCACAGCTCAGGCCCCGGGCACCAGGTCTAAAATTCCTTAAACTGAGCAACCAAGGTCCGTGCCCAGCCCCAAGGACAAGTCTGTCCAGCCTGTCAAAATGAATGGTGCCCAGGTCGTGCCCGGCACTAAGCTCCTCGCCCTTCTCGGTGGTCTCTAACGCCCAGCGGGGCGGCAACGGTAGGGCAATCCCAGGAGCCCGCGGAGCGTCAGGAAGAGCAGGAGCAGCAAGCGCAGGCTCTGAGAGACCGGCCTGATCCAGGAGCCTCTTTCTCTTTTGGGGAGATCTTTGTGACAACACACCCAAGCTTCTTCAAGTGGGGAGACAAGAAGTAGGAGGCCCGGCGGCCTCGGCTGGTGCTGGCCTCGTGCCTCTGCGAATGCCCCGCCCGGGCTGATGTGGGGACAACTTTCAGAGAGGACCACGCCTCTTGCGAGGGCTGCATCAGAGACCAAGCAGGCGATGACGCGAGAGCTGGGAGACCGCATCTCCCAGCTAGCAACGGAGACGGGTCATGAAGTTAGAGAAGACATGAACCCATCACGACAGGAGCAGAACAGTATCCAGCCAAACCCACACCACGAAACACTTTATTCTGCCCATCCTGCTATTCATGAGAGACAAAGAGCGTTTCTGACATCAAAGACATTTTGAGGCAATAAACGAGGACTCTTTGTGCTCTTTAACTACAATGGAATACAATTTATGCATTGAAGAACTTCTGTAAACCCTACAATATGCTTTATAACTCTAAGACGTGTTTATAGATTTGGAATATATGAGTTACCTGGTTTACAAAGCGGCATTTCTTTGCCCAAGAGGATAACGAGCCTTGAAGGCAATTTTCTTAAAGCAACAGTAATATTAAGAGAAACACATATGCTTAGGGAAAAATATTTCTTCTGTGATTAGAGACTTCACACACACACAAAAATAAGGTTTTCAATTAGCCAAAGAGAAGCCAATGGTTTCAAACACCAACATTCACCACCCACATAAACGGTGTGACACACAGTTTGATTCCGTTTCCATCTACAAGGTGCCAGCTCAGCAAACGACTGACTGATCTAAGATCACCTCGGCCCATGGACCCCAGAGCGCATCAACGGGGCAATCTGGTTTATGGTAAAAAGCAAGAGCAAGTGTCTGTTTTTAAAAGCCTACACTATATTTTCTCTTTACCAAAAAAATGAGTGAAGAACCCACTGTACAAGTTTTGGCCCAATGAAAACTGGCTGACCTACAACCAAGCTCACCACATCTTAGTATCAGTTTTCAGTATTAATTCACTCTACTTAGCAATTCCACATCACTGCACCGCGCCTCGACCCACCCTCGCCACAACCCCAGAGCGAGCGCCAGCCGGCGGCAGGGGCTGCGCCTGGGATCACGACCCGGAGGCCCGCCTGGTTGTAGTCTCAACAGGAACAGGCCACACAGAGAACAGAGCTGTGATGAGTGGCTCGATCTCCTCCGTCTGAGCCTGACCCTGGGCCAGTGAGACACCCAGGCTGCAGCCCCTCTGTCCACGTCCACCCAGGACAAGCCCTGAAGTCCGCTGGCTTCTCTCCCCTGCAGACCCAGCCTCAGCTCCCTCCCTGCCCCCGCCAGCGTCCGTGGCCACAGTGCCCTCCCTTGATGTGCCTTCTCCCACCCCAGCCACCCACCTCTACAGTACAGCTGCACAAATGTTCCCAAAATCCAGATCTGGTCTTGACGTGCCTCTGTGGAAGATCTTCCATGGGCTTTCTTCTGCCTTTTGATTAACATCCCAACCCTTTTACCCTAAACGATGTAAGTCATTGCCTGGCTACCTCCCGGCCCCACCCTAGGCTGGCCCATCCCACCCACCCTGAGCCCGGAGCCTTCCCTCTGCTTTTCTGCACCTCAGCCACAGGGAAGCCCCTGCTCCTGCAAAGCAGCCGGGCCCTTCTGGGTAAAGTGCCCCGGTCTGCCAGAACGGAGGAGGCCGCTTCCCCCTCTGAGCTCCCAGGCACCTGTGCAAAACCTAGTCACGCCCCTCTGCAAACACTTCCTAAGTGCCCATAGTGCCAGGCACCACTGAGTGCCAGCGAGCAAAGTGGGACTGGACCCACCCTCGGGGAACTCATCCAGTGAGCAGAACACCCAAATGGCAGGCATGCGCGTGTGTGTACATGTGACAACACACTGTGCTAAGCCCCAAGCAAGGAGACAACGGGCTGCCGAGGGACCTGCAGATCAGCCGGCCCCAGCAGGGTCAGAAGCAAAGCACAGGAGGCGGCCCTGAGCCTGACCCGAGCAAGGAGTCAGAACTGCCCACAGCTCGCTCAGACCTGACCTGACTACTGTAGCAAATTCTCGCCCAAGGAGACAAAGTAGCATGTAGCTTAGCTGTTTGTCAGCTCCCAAAGTCGTCTGACCTGCTCACCCAGCCAGTCCTTCTAAGAACAACAAACCACTCCCCTGGGCAAACTGCTCCCTCAGCAAACCACCCTCAGGCTGGCTTCGTGCCCTCTGCCGCTTCCTGACCCAGATCCTAAACTATCGCATCCTGAACCAGTCCGCTTCCACTCAGACCTGCCACCTACATCGAAACATCGGCCTCACTAAGGCCCCCCACCACACAAACGCCCACGCTGACCCCCACACGCGAGGACTTGGTCAGACAGCGTCTCCCTCACGGCTCCATGGCAGACAGGCCATTCCGGAGGCTCCAGGAACTGGGCACTGCCGACGTGGGCTTCGCAGGCAGAGGGAGCGGTAGGTCGGAGGTCCTGGGGCAGGGGAGAGCCCGGGGCACCTGGGATCAGCAGGAAGAGGGCCGGGGCTCCGGTGCTGACAGCAATGAGCTCTGGCTGGAGACGTCGCGGGGCCAGTCACTGTGCCCACGGCCACATGCCCGGTCATGCCCAGATCACTGCAGGATCAGAATGCCATGGGCCACACCGGGAGGAACGAGTGCCACCACACTGCACTCCTCCTGGGGCGACAGCTGCCCTTGTCCTGTCTGGGGAGAGTGGCTGCTTCCTCCCTGGGTGCCTTCAGTACCCTGTTTTGTCATTTCAGTCCCAACACAATCCAATCACTTTGCTTTCAGCACCTGGGCCCCGCCTAACCCCTTCCCACACTCCCATCTCCCACCCCCACCCCATTAAGTTTTGGCCTCTGATCTGACAGCCCCTCACTGGGCACCCATCCCACAGGTGTGTCTAAACATTTCTCCTCCCCACCAGCCTCTGTTATGCAACACACCTGAATCTTGCAGGTTTGCAGGTGTGTGGACCAGCAATGGGGAGGCTGGCGCTAGCCAGCTCAGTGTATCTCTCTCCCCTCCCCAGCCGCCCAGCACCCAGCGAGCTGGGGCTGCATTCCCTTCCCTTTCCCCCAGCCCAGGCCACATCCTCAGACACAGCCTGCTGCCCCAGGGTGGCCTGGGTCAAGGTCAGTGGCAAAAGCCCCCACTCTAGCCCCACCAGCCAACCCGGCAGATAAGGAGGGAGCTGCCTGCCAGTCTCCAAGAGTTTTCTGCTAAATGCAACAGCTCTGTGTTAGGTCCCAGGAGCATGGGAAGAATGACCAGGAAACCAGGCAGCGGCAAACCCTCAAAGGAGATGCTCCGCAGCATGGAGGGGAGACGGGCAGGTGCGAACTGAAACTGTGCATCAAAATGAACCATTTGCCTAGCCTTCCTCTCCTTGCTAGAAACACAGAGTTCAAGACAAAATCTGAAAAGACAAAGGAGCTTCACTTCCTCAGGCCCGCAGTGGCTGGCAAAGAATCGGCCCTCACCCCCAGCCCTGCCCCCGGGGAGCTGTCAGGATACAGGCGTGGGGGCACAGGCTCCTGCTGGGCTCACAACCAGCCCAGCCCTAGAAGGGCTCAGCGCCCTGACAGCGCCGTTGTGGCCATGTCACCCCACGTCCTCCTCACTCTTTCCGAGGGAGGAAACGCCAGGCCTGGGCAGACATGAGTCAGCGCTTGGGGCTCCAATTCACACATGCCACTGTCGCCTGCAAACCCTGTGCCTGGGTTGGCCAAGGACGAGCCTGTTGCCACATGGTCTGCGACACTTCTGGGACTAGAGCAACGTGGGATGCCCACGGGGACCAGGCTCAGCAGCAGGCGGGCGCCCTACAGCCCTACAGCGCATCTGCACGGCTTCTGCTCACCCAGGACTCAAGCCACCCAGGAAGGCCAGTTCCTCTCCCCAGGAGGTGACTCAGAGCCCACAGCCCCATCAACAACCGAGGGGACTTCCCAGGACTTCATAGGTGAGACTTCCTGGCTGGCAGCAGGATCATGACCACACACCCAACACTCTGGACGGAGGCCAGGTTGTGCGGAGCCCTGGAGAAGAAAGGGTGCCAGGGCTCAGTCTGGACACACTGCAGCCGCAGGCCGTGTGGGAGGCTGAGTAGCGAACTTGACCCTCTCGATGACCACGGGGCCCAGCCCACAACCGGCTTCTCGCTGGCTTCAGAGCAGCTGTGCCAGAGTCCGGTTGTTCCCGCAGAGCCTCCAGGTGCCTCACAGCCTCACAGACTACAAGCCCTCCCTGCAAAGCACAGCCTGGACCCCACCTGCCCGTAACCACCACCCGGGAAGCAGGCTGGGCCAGCCACCCCCACCAAAGGAGGATCTGCCCTGGCCCCGCTGCACCTTGGCCCCACCCGACCTGCACCAGCGGCTTCCTCCTGTCCCAGCGGTTCGTCCTGTATGGGTCAGGCACCTGAAACTCTCTCCACACCTCCACCCGCAGCCGGGCAGGGCAGGGCCATGCAAGGGCAACTGCAGGCCCTGACTTCACTGGGCTTCGCGTGGGAGGGGCCCACCCAACTGGACATCACCATGAGAGCTCGGGCACAGAGTGCGTTTGGGGACCGTGAGGTGCCAGCCACCGGTGGGGCCCAGGCAGCATCGCAGTGTAGCACCCTTGGGGGCATAGGGTCAGGCACAGGCACCTCCGACACAGCGACACACCTGCCCCACTGCTACACTCACCCAAGGGCAATTGTACATACTCAGGGTTATTTTGCTTTTTTCCGTCCCTTGTAGTAAATAGACTGAATAAACAAGGTTCTAACCACTGGAACCTGTGAGCGTGACTGGATGTAGAAACAGGGTCTTTGCAGATGAGATTAAGTTGAGGATCTCGAGATCACGCAGTGGGCCCCAAACGCATTCTCAAGTGTGCTTGTGAGAATCCACACACGCCCACCCGCCACGGGCGGTCAGGGCTCCCACGCCCAGAGGAAGCCCGAGCTGGGGACGGGTCCCTGACACCAGGGGCTATCTTTTCATCGCCTCCCACATAATAGACTTGCTTTGGACACTAGTTTCACTTATTTAATACTCTTCTAGAAATTACACCTAACACAGATGTAATTCTGCACCCACCTGGTGGTCTGTTCTCCTTCTCACCAGGTCCTCCCTCCCCACCTCCACATCCTTCTCCCTGGGGCCCTCCGCAGCTGCTGTGCACCCACCTTGGCCTCCTGGCGTGTGAACACACGTGCACACAAGCAACCCCCGCAACACATTGCATCACACATGCAAAGCTCGGACACGGGGAGTCCTTCGCCAGTTGTCCACACACGCTCTGAAGCGGCCACCGATGGGATCCGGTACGTGAAGACAGACGGGCCAGCGGGAAGGGATGGAGAATCCCCAGACAGAGCCAGCAGACGGGAGAGTCCCACAGACCACAGAACTGACGTTCCAGTCACTGTTGAAGGACGGATCGCTGACTGGTTAGTGCAGGCTCCCTCCCTCAAACATCTTACTCCATGTTGAGCGAAAGCATTCTAGACATAATCAAGAGTTTAATTCAAACACACAAAACAACAAAACTCCTGCCAGAAAATCAAGAGACAACCCATGTAATCTTAACAAACACTGGTACCCCTGAGACACAGAGAAGAGAGAGATACTCCCCTGTAAAATGATTTAATCTGTATGGCAAATGATACATTAATACAAGTAATTAGCAAACAGTAGAACTGGGAATAAATGTTGTCAAAGCAGGAGAAAGAGGATCAATATTTATAACAAATAAACAGCTCCTACAGATTGGCAAGAAAGAGACGAACGCCCCAAGAGAAACGAGGTGAAGGGAGACTACAGGTGATTCAAGGAAGGATCCCAAATGCTACACATTGAGCAAGGACATTTAACTCACCAGGACTCCGGGAGACACCAAAGTAAAAAATCAAAGTAACAGAGCTGTCACTCTGCCGCTGCAGACCCGCAGGTCAGAGCGAGGCCGGACGTGGCTGCCGAGAGGGTGCAGGGAGTAGGCTGCTGCTCGCACCCATGGGGAGAAGATGAACTGTTAGATCCTTCAAGAAACCAATCTGGCAAGATCTATTCAAATAAAGACACACACCCTCTGGCCCACGAGTGCCACTCCCTGAAGTCCATGCCTCAGAATGACAGCTCTGGAGTGTGGCAAGAGTATTTACGGAAGCACTGTTTATACTGACTATTGTCTTCCCATGGCGGCTCTAACCAACGACCACAAACTGGGTGGCTTAAAACAACAGAAATGTCTTCTCTCACAGCTCTGGAGGCCAGAAGTCTGAAATCAGTTTCGCTGGACCAAATTCAGGGTGTGTCGGCAGAGCCTCGCTCCCTCGGGAGGCCCGGGGGAGAATCCCTTCCCAGCCTCCTCCAGCTTTGGGGACTGCAGGTGCTCCTTGTCTGTGGCCCTTGGTCAGTCAGGGCTCTCCGGGAAACAGAACCAGGACATGCACAGAGAGAGGGATTCGCCACGAGGGACTGGCCCACGCGGCGGTGGAGTGTGGTGTGGCCAGGCAGAGCCAGTGCTCTGCTCACAGGCAGGCAGACGGAGCACTCTCTCTCTCGGGAAGCGGGGCCTCTCTGTGCTGTGGGGCCCTCACTGGACTGGATGGGGCCCACGCACACTGGGGAGGGCCAGCTGCTTTACTCTCATGCAGAAACACCCCCCCACACACACCAGAGGCATGTGCGACCACGTATCTGGGCACCCTGCGGCCCGCCCACGTGGACGCATAAAACTCTCCCCAAGCCCATCACTCCAGCCGCAGTGCCCTCTTCACAGCACCTTCTCCTCATCCTGAATCTAATCTCCCTCTGCCTACCTCTTGCAGGAACACCTGAGCATGCATTTGGGGCTGCCAGAAAACCCAGAATCATCTACCTGCAAAGACCCTATTTCTACATCACATCACACGCACACGTTCCAGGGGTTAGAACCTCGTTTCTTCCGAGGTCATTATTCAGTCTGCAAGGCACACAAAAAAGCAAGATAACCCTGAGACTGAGTGGCTCTGAGTGGGGCCTGATCCAAGGTTGTGGCCCCTCCCCTCCCAATATGGACAAAGAAAATAAGACGCACCATCCCATCTCCATGACGAACACAGTTCGGGCTCTCTGGGGTCACAGAGGACAGCGAGACAAAGGCTGCTTGCTTCCCACGACTTCTTCAGAGCTCTGAGGTTTCCTGCCCAAGGAGTAGCCCCCTTCGACTAGGTCCATGGGGTGAGCAGCCCAAGACCCTGGCGGCGGCAAGGGGATTCAGGCATGATAAGGTGTGCCAGGCTTGCCCAGAGGACGGAGGTACCCCATCCCTGGACCCACCCCCCATTCCCCACGCCCACGCCACACCCAATCAGAAAGTGAAACTGTGTCTGGGCCTCAGGTGGGCTCCTTGCCCACACTCCTCACCCTCTGCGCCCAGCTAGGAGGCTCCACAGGTTCAGCTGGAGGTGCCCCTGTGGGACCGGTGCTGCACCCCAGGACTGCAGGAGACACGTGAGACTCTCAAGTCCCCAAAGGCTGCCCATGTCCCCACACCTCCTCCCTTCTGACCCTGCCCTGTGTCCTATCGCCCACCAGTCTGTCCATCTCACCTCCCACCCCCAGACCAGCTTTCCCACCACAGCCCCTCTGAACCAGACCCTCTCCACTCCCGCACGCCTGCCTGTCTGCCCCCCAATCTCAATGGAGACCCCCTGAGGGCCAGCACGGTGCAGGAGCAGGTACCAGCACGTCTCTACCTGACAGGTGGATAAACAAGGACATTCACAGGTGGGCCTGCCCCTGGCAGAGCTCCACACTCTGGCTAGACCCCTTGGGCCAGTCATCGGACGTCTCCCCAACTCCAGGCATAGGGACCCAGCGGTCTCTTCCTCTGATAAGCACCCCAAGCTTCTCGTGTCCCCAGACCATGCCCCCCACCTGCCAAACACTTCCCGGAGAGCCCGGGTAGAAGCCGCAGTGGAGCCTCTGTCTTTCTAACTGCTCAGGCCAAAACCTTGGTGCATGCTCGCCCCGCCCCGCAACACACACCCTGCCCCAGATTTAACCTGGCAGCAAGTCCTCTGCCTCCACCTGCAAATAAATGCCCCAGGGAGCCATTCCCCAGTGACCCTGCTACACTGTGACCCGAGCCACCAGCCTCTCTCCTGGACCACCTCGCCTAAATAGGTGCCTGGCCCCGCCCTGTCACAGTCCATTCTCCCAGCAGCCTGGGGACCGCTCCAACCTCCTTGGCTCCCACTGTGCTCTCTGTCCACCGCCTCTCCTCTCACCCTCTGCCCTCCACCGTTCCCTGAATACCCAGGACACGCTCCCACCTGCCTCGGGGCCTTTGCACTGTTGTTCCTGGTGCGTGACCCACTCCTCCCCACACACAGGGATGACGCCAGCCTCTGCTCCATCAACTGTCCCAGTTCCCCTCTAGAACCCACCCCACCCCCTTCTCTTCTTTATTTCTTTTTATGTATCGCTACCAACCCACTCAGATCTGACCTATTGACCTCGTTTGGGGTCTGTCTCCCCCAACAGTAGAATGCTGTTTCCTCTACTGAGGCCCCACTGCCCAGGCATGGGGACCTGGCACAGGAGCTCAGTGAACTGTGGAATGACCACCTTGCAGGACCTGCCCTCCCCAGGCTGATGAGGGATGGAAACAGGCAGGTGGCACTGTCTCCAGGCCACCCCACGCCAGGAATGCCACAGCTCTGCCTCCGCAGAGCCTGCATCCACGCAACTACAGCAGAGCAGCGTAAAACCACGAGGCCTATGCACGCAGACGAGAACGTGCTGGGTGCACCCGGGAAGCTGTTCAATGAAAGGCTCATTTCACGGGCTCCACTGGCGAGCATGATGTCATCGCCCACATGTCCACTCTGCAAAGAAAAATGGGCCCTTTGAGGGCTATAAATAGCCCGGCCAGATGCGGGGGTGCCTGAGGGTCTTTTCCCAGGACTCCAGCGTGTGTCCTGCCGCTGCACAAACGGCAGCCCGTCCATGGGACTCCAGAGGCTGCTGAAGCAAGTGCATGTTGGGCAGCAGAGGGTTACCTGGGGACCCTTCCTCCCACGGGAACGCAGCCCTGGGTTCATCACACTCGAACCGTCCCTGGTCGCTGAGTGCAGGCTGAGCATGCCAATCAACGTGTTCAGGGTGCAGCTGTGACACGGAAAACCAGCCACAAATGTGCTGTGTGTTTCTCTGCCCACAGAAAACAAGGGAGACGGAAGCTTGGATAACGCAGGGCCTTTTGGGGAGGGGTGTACTCCCTGAGGCACAGCCAGGGAGCCTTGGACAGGGAACACAGTCCCAGTGGTGAAACGTATTTCTGCAAAAAGGCCCGACAGGCTATGCTGTAACTGTCTGCAGAGACGCAAAAACAATAGCACTTAAAGCTCCTAAAGACTCTCATGGCCGAACATAGTTGTTACCAGTCAGCAGCTCCCAGCTACCCAGACAGGGCCTTGCCTGCAGAAGTCAAATGCAAGGGCACCCAACAGCTGTGGAGGCCTGAGCTGGCCACACACATCCCAGGAGAGCTGCATGTGCGATGTTAGTTTTCCTAGAACTCACACTAAAAGAGTAAAAACAAACACGTTGTGTTTACTTTAGTAAGAGTGTATCTAACCCAGCATGTATTGAAAACACGATGGTTCCGCACATCATCAATGAAGCAGCTGCTTTCCATGTGCTGAGTCTTCACAGCCAGCTGTGGGTTTTACACTCAAGGTGCATTTCGGCTCTGACCAGCGCTTCATGCCAGGTGTGGTATTGCCTACGGTCCGGATAGTGCACGTCTGAAGCATGGAGAAGCGGCACCGCCCATGTGGAGCTGCTGCTGCGAGGAGCCAGCTCGGATCTAAGTGTGCTGAGGATGTAGCTTCTGGTCACTGTAAATGGACCCTCGGCCTGTGGCCCACAGTAGAGCCCTGGCTGCAGGCCGGCCCCGCATGTGTGCGCGAGGTGGCTGGTTGGTGCTAATACTCTACATACCCTGTCCTGTCAAAGTAGCTTTAGGATGCACGGTTTTACACATACTTCCTGGGTGGTGACCTGCTACATCTGTAAGATAATCTAGATCGAATGGCTTATCCTCAAAGCCAGGCTTCAGAGATTAAAAGCTCAAACTGTTTACCATTAATCAGATCAGCACCCACAGGATCCCAGGGGCCCGGCAGGGATAGGGTCTTGGGCATTTTTCCAGGTGACAGCCTCACAGGGCTTCAGTGGAGGACGAGACAGAACCTCCTGGGCCTCCTAACACTTGCAGAAGTAATTACCTCCCACTGCAGTGTCATTTAATTAAAGCTACAATAGTCCTACTCTTAGCTCTGAGAGACACAGAATTGTACTTGCTAAAAATAAAGCCGGGACCCCTCTCACTGCAGGTGAGGCCACAGGTGGACTCCAGGGCGGCTGGGCAGCACCTACACAGTTGGCTTGATAAGACTACAGGATTGCGTTAAATTGGAAAAAAGAAAAGAAAACCCTATAACTCAGGCGATGTCAAAACAACAAAACTCAAAGTCATGCACTTTCTGCACTCATCTTCTTCCCATAAACATATGCAAGTGTAAGAGTTTGAAAGGTCTAAGAAAAGAAACCACAGACAAGGCCTGTGGCTTCCTCGTTCCCCCACACAGATGTCTAAGGGAACCTGTCCTCCACCCTCTGCGGCTGAGGAGCCCTTGGAAGCTGCTGACAGGCGATGGCCCCCATGTTCCCAGCCACACCCAGCAGGCCTGCAGTGGACAGCCCCCCCGCACCCTAGACCAGTCTCAGTGGCTGGGCCACCCAGGCCTGTCTAGTCCCAGGTGGACACACAGTCCTGAGGGTCAGCTCCCTGCAGAGGCCATCCCCTCTCCAGGACCCTGGGTCATAGAAACCAGCCCACAGTGGCTACGGGAAGGACAATGCCTGCTTGTCCCCAAGCAAGAACAGCAAAGTTGTCTGAAGATACGACCACTTCACATGGGGAAGGGTCCCTTAAAAGTTATTTTTGCTTCTTCTTCAACACAAGTTCTGGAATAGATGTCTTAATCGTCCTAAGTATTCCCTTTTCAAACAGCCTTTTGTAAGCAGACTACTTATGACGTGAAAGCTACAGCCAGGGGACATCTCATCCCTCACACACAGCAAGACCAGGAGAGCTGAGGTGCCCCTGGGTGGCAGGAGTCACAACCAGGCTTTCTAAAGGGGACTCAGGGACTTAAAGATCCTGCTCATTACGACAAAAGTCACATGGGAAATGCCTTCTAACGCAGACACCATAAACCTTTAACCCATGTCTCTGGGACAGGCACGGGCAGTAGGGTGCAGGGGTCTGAAGCTGTGTCTTCCCTGGCTCGGTGTGCTGATGGGGTCAACCCCCCACCTTCCCGCCCCCTCCTCAGGTCTTGTCTGTGCTGGTCCCCAACCAAATCCAACAGAAAGACCCCTCTGACGGCTTCTCCTCTCCTGGCTCCATCTGTGCATGTAAATAAGCTGGATGCAGAACGGCACAGGTGGCCGCAGAGCTGAAGAGGGTCCCTCCCTGAGCTGCCGGGGCCCCGCGGAGGCACAGTCAGAGTGCCAACCCTGGTTTCCGTTTGACGGCCACTCACAGGGCCCGCAGGGTGGAGGCTGAGGGCAGCAGCCTCCTGCCCTGCACACACACCTAGGTGCAGGGCGGCCACCCACTCTGCAGAGCCCCGAGGAGCCCGAGATCCTGCACAGCACAGGACATGCTCCATGCAGCTCCATGGCCCCCACGACCCCCAGCCGGCCCACCCCTGTCCCCATCATGGGCCAGGGAGCCCCTGTCCTCCCCACGTCTACAGGTGAAGAACTGAAGCTCGAGAAGTGCCAGCCGAGGCCAGGCAGCCCCGTGAGGCAGGGTCAGATCCCAGTGGCTGGGAGGGGTGGGGGAAAGGCACGGCTCATGGCCTTACAAGTGGGTGAGCACGCCACTTCCCCACGCTGTGCCTCAGGGTCCTTGGCTAGTCTCTCTGGGGCCGCCTGGACATGCTGATGCACCCATCCCATGCCCTGTGCAGCGGGACCCACGTGGGCCACTGCTCCACGGTCTCAGACAACACGGTCCCGCACAGAGCCCCACCCTGCAGATGGGAGGGGCAGGAGTGGGATCAAGGGTGCAACAGCCCCAAGACCCCCCAAGCCACTGCCTCCCCCAGGCCTCCCTGAACACAGGCATAGGGGGTGAGAGTTTGTGAGACAGAACAGAAGCAACTGACCACCAGCTCCTGCAGATTCTAGGGTGGGGTGACGGATCACCTTCAGAGACCCAGTAGGAACTCCGGAGCATGCCTGTCCAGGCAGGGCATGGCCCCACAGGCACGTCCCAGACCCAGCCCTGTCCCTCCTGGCCCAGGGAAGCCAGTGCTGCCCCTGGGTGCTGGCCTAGAGCCGCAGCCCAGCATCACCTGCCCAGGGACCTCCCCTGCTGCACCCACTTGGATCCGTAGATGTCCCCTGCAGCCACATCTCCCGGATGGACCTTGGCCACTCCAGGCAGGACCACCGGGCTTCTGCAGACAGACTTTCCTCCCTTGCTCCCCAGGCACAGCCACCTGGGCAGGGCACACAATAAACAGACGTCGCTGCTGACTGACAGGGCAGAACACCCGCAGGAGACCTTCTGAAGAGCCGATTCCAAAAAGAGCCATCACTCCCAGGCGGATTTCGTCACTTACCTACCTAGTGATCAGTGCTGTCAAACATTTTCAGCACACAGTTTCTTCCTACTGTCTGGTGTCAGCACAGCCTGAAACAGAGTTCAAAAAAGAGACATGTTAGCAGAATGAACTTTGGACCAGAATCTTTTACAACACACACACACACACAAATTCCACTCCAACTATGCTCAAAATGACCCCCAGGGACGCCTGGAGAACATCATCCTAGAGAGTGGTCAGCTACAGGTGCAGCTTGCCTGGCCAGGTGAGACCAGAGGAGGCATCACAGGTAAAGGACAAGCATTAGCAAGAACTGGGAAGGAGGTGGCATCTGCACCTTCCCTGACCACGACCGGCTGCCGGCTCCTCGGCCCCAGCCAGGCGCCAGCGCAGCAGAGAGCCTGTCCTTGGCACAGGGCGCAAATGCAGAGAGCCCGTCCTTGGCACAGGGCGCAAACGCAGAGAGCCCGTCCTTGGCACAGGGCGCAAACGCAGGACCTCAGAGCGCAGGACGGAGCAGGTGGCCCAGGCCTCACCCAGAAATGGCGTGATCCATCACAAAGCCATCGTCAGGAATGGTATTTTAGCACAAAGCTTCCAATCAGCCCCTAAGTTAGATTCATATGCTAGTTAGTACTCAGAATTCCAACAACTTTTAAGTTTTAAAATTAATTACATACCTAAAAACCAAAATCAGAAGAGGAGGAAGGAGGGGGGCGGGGAAAGGGAGAAGAAAAGAAGAAACCAAAAAAGTGCCAGAATCTGGGAGGGTTTTTATATAATCTCCAAAGTCGGGGAGGGCTTACTAAGCATCACCAGGAGAACAGGAAGCAGCAGACAGAGTACAAAGGGCTCCGGCCGGGGCAGGCAGTGGGCGGGCAGCGAGCCTCCCAGAGCACCCCCAGGGGCGTGCGGACGCAAGTGGCACGAGGGCTGTTCACTGTCAGTAACCATGAAGGAAACACAAATGAAAGCAACATGGTCGTTTTCACTTTCCAGCTGGGCACTGACTTAGAAGGACGAGCCATTAGGCGAGGAGACGCAGACCACCCCGCCACGACACTCAGGATGCTTCCGCGGCCACACTCCCACTGGGACACAGAGATTCGCCAGCAAAGCCATGGAAGCAGCCTTGCAGTCCAGGCTGCCCAGACAGTAAATACAGTTTGTCCAAATGCCGAATCCCATGCAGCTGTTATAAAGAACGAACTAGGAGGTCACCTTTCGTGAAAAGGGACCTGCGCCAAGACAGAATGGGGAGGCAGACTGTGCCAGGGTGGGCCTGGGCTGCACGGTGTCCTCCTATGCAGGAATGAACAGCTACACGGGGGACGCAGGTGTCTGGGAGGACGGCCAAGAGGGTGCTGACAGGCTTTCACGCTGTGGAGTGGTCTAGGGGCTGGAGGGCAATGCAGCCGCTGTGTTCACACACTCTGTACTGGTGGTGTTTTGTCCTGCTCACAGGTCCCCCACTTAGCAGCTCCCCCTTGTCTTTAGGGAAACCCCAACCTACCAACTCCACATGGGGCACACACAGAGGAAGGCTAACGCACGGCTGGTCACGAGGCTCCCTTCCTGAGCCCACCCAGAGGACACATCTGCTACATACATGCTACACACACTCACATACATACATACCCATGCACGCTCACATACACACCCACACACACAAACATGAAGGCACACACATGCACATACATACACACCTATGTGCACACTCATACACAAAAACACACACATATATGCACACATATTCCAACACACTGTGCATGTGTGTGGTCCTTTTCACTTCCCGAGGGGGGTATGCAGCCCAGCACCCCCACACACACTCACACACCAGAGAAACAACCACTGCCCAACTCCTCAGCAACTCCCAGAGACTGGTCCTGAGTCTTTGCCACTTCCTGGAGACCCCACATGCCTCTGGGCAGCGGTTCCCGCACTGGAGCCTGTAGCAGGACCCCTGGCAGGGCTGCGCATGCTAGAGGTTTGGGCCCCAGTCAGAGCTCCCGGTCCTTTGGGGTCTCAAGAACGTTCATTTCTAATGATTTGTTTTGTTTTGTTTTTTTAAGAGACAGGGTCTCCCTCCATCACCCAGGCTAGAGTGCAGTGGCACAATCACAGCTCATTATAACCTCAAACTCCTGGGCTCAAGCGATTCTCCTGCTTCAGCCTCCTAAGTAGCTGGGACTACAGGTGCATGCCACCACGCCCAGCTAATTTTTAAATTTTTTTATAGAGGTGGGATCTCACTATGTTGCCCAGGCTGGCCTCGAACTCCTGGCCTCAAGTGATCCTCCCGCCTCAGCTTCCCAAAGTGCTGGGATTACAGGTATGAGCCACCGCGCCTGGCCACTAACAGGTTCTTGGGTGCTGCTGCTGATTCGGGCCACACTGTGAGAAACGCCATTCAGTGAATGGCATTTGGTCACAAGGGACAGCTTCAGGGAGTCAGGGAATGGACCAGGCTTGCTTGTCCCTCAGTGAATGCCTTTGCCCCTTTCACAAGGCAAGCTGCATCCAAAGTCCCTGGTCCTCCTTAGTGTGCAAAGAAGCAAACTACTGAAGAAGGTCATTTCAGAGAGTGAGACACACTGCTGAAAACAGGACACCCACATGAGAGAGTGCCTGCAGCTGTGTGGGGGTCTAACTAGCACCCCAGGGGCCCCACCCCCCTGCAGCGTCCTGCTCTGCCCCCTGTCCAGCCCCGGCTCCCAAAGGGTACTGCCTCCCCTACTCCTGCAGGCCCTGGGGCCTGCCTGTGTGCGCCAGGCACCTGCCTTTGTCACTGCGCAGCTGAAAAGCCCCTCCCTAGAAGCAGGGACCAAGGTCCCCAGCAGGTGGGAAAGGCCCTGGGCTAAGATCCAGGGCCTGGCTGAAGCAAGAGAGCCTAGGCCAGTGAGGGTCAACCACAGGGCCGGGCCCCATGCTGTGCAAAAGTCCGGCTGACAACCGTGACGACGCTGATTTTCCCCAAGTCCTGTGCTCCCAGAAAACGGTGACAGGTAAGAAATCCCCCACCCTCTGTGTTCCAGGAATGGCCCCTGCCAAAAAGCCCCTTCCCCACAAGACTGAGCTACAGCTCATCATGCCCCGACCACCTAGGACGTGGCCAGACACAGAAAGCCGCCGCCGATTCCCACTCTGTGCCTCATGGTGACCAGTCACAACAAAACACTCGGGTAACCAAACCCTGGCTCACTCCTGTCCCCAGCGCCCCCACTACCCCCTTAGTCTCCGGGGCCCCCCTGAGCCAGCGCAGCCCCCCATGAGACCAGGCATCCTCTGACCCCGCCGCCTTGTCCCACTCCCGCCCTGGTCCTTCCCGGCCCGGTCTGCGCCTCCTGCCAAGGAGAAGCCCATTTGGCCTAATCCCTGGGACACCTGACCCGCGTCAGGGCGCAGCGGGCCCACGCCCCTGTGCCACAGTCCTTTCTAGGGACGTTCTTCTCACCAAGTCTGGATTTGTTTTTCATTTGACAACTGATTACAAATGACTCAAAGCTCCAAAATGTATCACACCTGTGCAAAGGTGCTGGACACACAGGTAAGAGCTTTGATTTCTGCTTCCTGCAAGACCGGTGCTCACAGGTTTGCGCAAGGTCTCATCAGTTCAGCGGTTTCGCTCAGGAGTGTCGGAGACGCACAGCTGCTCCCGGGGGTCAGGGCGCAGGGGCAGAGGGGAGAAGCGACCCTCTCAGACGCCAGGCATCCGCACGCCCTGGAGAAGCCGCCCCTCAAACACGGAGCTTGGCGCTGGGTGCTGTGCAGCAGCCACCTCCCTACAGCAGCCTGACGGGGTGACGACCCAGGACAGAGCGGGCTCCCAGGACGGGCGACCCCCACCAGCCACGCACACAGTCGTGCTCAGCAGTGCTCTGTGAACGCCCAGGAGTCTTTTCTAAAATCACTGAAACATGTAGAAGAGAATGTGCGTCTCACTGGCCATCAGAAAACACAGACTAAAACAAGACGCCGCCTCCCCCTGCAAAATGAACACAGAAAACGACAATGAGGCTCAGTGGAAGGCGGGGGCGGTGCGCCCCTCCCCGCGATCCGTGGGGAGACTATTTGAGAAAGCAGCACCAGGGCATCAGGAAGCTCACAAGGGCCAGTCCTAGCTGTGGGCAATGACAGGGACAGGGACAGGTAATCACAACAGAACCCCTCACCCCCGTATACTCTGGACGGTATGAAGCTGAAAATGTCTAGAGAGAGGAGTAAACACAGCACAGAAAGCACCAGACTGGATCCAAACTGTGGCTGTGCATTATTCCGGTATGCAACCTCGAGAGATGGCTGCAGTTCTGAGCCATAACTCAAATAACCAAGGAGGCAACGTGACCCACCACCTGCCAGGACAAGTGTGGGCACACCAAGAAAGCTGTCAGAATAAGCCTCTTACTCCGGCAGAGAATGGACAGACAGAAACCCCGGAGTCCTGGGACCCCAGGTCCTGGGGCCAATGTGTGTTTCTTAAATAACAAATGAGTGAACGGATAGTTTTAAGGCCGGGATGAATTCTACCAAGTGGCTCATTAAACTCGCTTTGGGTTAAGAAGGGGAATTCTCAAACTTTGCTGAAACCCAACTGCAGGGCGCAGTGCTGAAATCGCCAGGGATGGTCTGCACACCCAAAAGCAACGCTCAGAAATCGCTCCACGTCACCGCATTGCAGATCCTTAAAACTTGATTTCCCGCACGCGTCATGCTGGGACGTCTGGCAACCTTCAGCCCTGAACTTCGATGTGGCGCTATTACAACAACCCGCAGCAATCAAGGTCACTGTCTACAGGCTAACCTGCGGCACAGAGCCCCGCGAGGCTGGGCCCTGCAGAGACGCAGCCCCCGGGGAAGGGGCCCCCAGCACCTGCCCTGCAATGGCTGCTGCGTGAGCGGCAACGCGCAGTGCGTGGCAAAAGCGGAAACGTGTTTTCGCTGTGGCACACCTGCAGGGGAGAGCTGCGTTTCCCTCACAAAACAGAAGTTTTGGTGTGTCTTCTGTTGTTCTCATTGTTATTTTGGGGTTTTTTTTGTAAGAGATGAAGGTTTTCAAGTTGAAGGACTACAAGTGCCCCACAGCAGTCTACAGGAAACAACTAGGCCTACCACTCAAACAACAAGCCACAGCACCTCGCATTTAAAGTTGTCCTTGGTCATTTACCGAAAGCAGGACCAGAACAACCCACTTCCGAGGTGAAAATCTACTTGCAGCTCACACCAGCGACATGCGACGTGCACAGCCCTCTTCACAGACGGGGGTCAGCGCCCAGACGCTGGGTGTGCCGCTCGGGGTCCCTCAGGCATTCCACGGCCAAGTGCCAACCCTTCTCTCGCTGATCCAGATCACGGCCACCCCTCTGCTGCTGCTGGTTTTTCACTTTTTCAGGGGAGGCGAGGGGGCACTAAACTACTAGCATCACCCAGTCTCAGAAGCAGATTCCACACCAAGGTCTCTGTGTTGTGTTTCAAACACCAAATGAAGCCAACCAGAGCAAAGGGCTCAGCCTCAACTCCTGTGGTCCCTGGGATGCTTTCTTCACTCTATACCTCAAACACAGGCTTCAGCAGGTATTGGCTGAGTTTCAGAACCAGAACGCCAATCAGAAATGGAGGGTGTGACGTCCGTCCCCCAGGAAAGCTGCCCCAGATGGGCTCGCAAGCCGCACTGTGTGCCCCTTCCTTCCTCTCGCCTCTCAGAGGCAGGTGGCCGATTACGGTTTGTTAAAATCATATTGGAGATAACAAAATAAAAAAGTCTGAATGGAAACTGAATTATTTCACCGAGATGCTAACTGAGAGAGAAGAAAAAAGGAGTGGCCAGAAACCCGGCTCCCCGCCTCGGGGATTCGCACCCAGAGGGTGCAGCCCGCCCCACATCGGGCAGCAGGACGCGTCCAGGCTGACTCTGGCCACTTCCCCAATACCTGGACTCTGGAAGGGAAAAGATGGACACTCATCGACAAGGAGAGCCCTCCAAGGTGGGGTACAACACCCCAGCTGGGGCAGCAGGGACACGGAACAAAGGAGAAGCCAGGGACATGGAGGACAGAGTTCAGAAACACACCGGCTGCACAGGAGTGAGCCCGCCCCTGCCCCCATCCCACCGCGGGACACTGGCTGCCACGCAGGCAGTCACAGAGGTCGGCCGCCAGAGAGCAGAGCATCAGACAAACCCATACCCTCGTCCTGCGGGCCCCTTAGGGAACGGGGTGCAGGGCGTGCTCAGCCTCCTGGGACAGGCCTGGACGAGTCAGGCCATTACCACAGGGGGCTGCAAGCACCCCCTGGCGAGGGTCCTGCTCTCTGCTGAGCTCACACTGGACTGTAACACAGGCCTGTGGGCTCCAAATTACGTTGGATTTCTTTATTTGGATGCATCTCTTGTTTCGGCGCTCCGACTTCCCACGGCTGTAAGCATCGCACGTGCCTGACACAGCGCCCAGCACACGACACCTGAATGCTCACGCACCAACTCGGCGGGGCAGAGAGGACCAGCCCAGAAAGAGGCCCGTTTCAAGACATCACTCAAGAGCCCTGTTCTGGCACAGACCCACAGACAAGGCTGGGAAAGTCCACCCGCGGGATGCTCCTCCCTGCCCTCCAAGACCGGATGCTCACTTTAAAAGGAGCCCTGATTCCACGACATCCCGTGGAGAACAGACAACAGGGCCAGCAGCCCCAGACACCAGCACCACCCGTCTGCTGAGAATGCCAGTGGCTCAGCCGAGGGGTGATGACTGTTAAAGGGTCAGTCTTAAAAAATGACGTGTGTTAAAATGTTATTTAACTCATTACTCAGGAGATGTTATGACCCTTCAAAGGAGAACTCAAAGAATCACAAAATGACATGGAGCTGGCTTGGGAAGGGGCTGGGGATGGCTACTTAATGCATAGGGGGTTTCCTTTTGGGAGCTGAAAATGTCTTGGAGCTACACAGAGACTGCAGAACACCGTGAAGGTACTAAATACCACGGAATTATCCAGTCTAACACGGTTAACTATTCCATGTGAATTTTGTCTCATGGAAAAAATGATACGGAGTAAAGGAAACTGAAATGAATTTCCAAGGGACACAAACCAGCTTTTTCCAAGGAGGGCGAGTCAACGGCCTCTCCACTGGGCTGGCCACCTGCATGTCCGTGGATGTCACCTTGTCACCTATAACTTACCGCAACTGTACAAGACAGACGAGCCCCCACCCTCCGTGCAAAGGCTGCTTATCCTAAAGCCTGGGTGGAAAGAGAGGAGGGGCTGGAGACTGAGGAGGAATTGAGGTTCAGGACCAGGTGATGGTTTGGAAGGGGATAAGCGTGGAAATGGTGTCAGCAGGGACGCCTGCGTTTCTGAGGAAGGGGGACAGCGTGAGGAGACGGCCCGCCATATGACAGAGTGGGAAACCAAGGTCGCTGAGGCGTGGCAGCAGTGTGGAGGCACAGGAGCAGCGAGGCTGGCTGGGGGGCTTCCGCAGCACCAAGGGACTAGATATAAAACGCTGAATGATACGAATGAAAAAAATTTCCCTGATTTAAACAAAAAGTAGGGCGACTGCTCAGATCTGAGCTCCCATAGTGATGATGTGCATTCTTTTTCAGAAATGCCTTTCCTTTCTTCCCATCTGGAATTCTTCCCAGGGCTCCCCCAACGTCTCTAGGAGCCCATAAGTCAGACAGGCGGTTGCCTTGGGGCCTTTCCCTGCTCCGAGCAAAGCCACAGCCCTAGGGAGCCACAGCGGGCTGGCCCCGGCGTCCACGCCTCCTGGAGACCACGCGAGTACACGCATGGCCACCTGCACAGGCTTCCCACATACCCCAGGGCCACTCGGGACTTCAGCGAGCGTCCCTTCTGTCCAGAACACACCCGGCATGGCGTCAAGGGAGCACGCAGCCTCTGTCTGCACAGGCCATGAGAAACCTCGCTCGTGGACATGCAGGCTCTAACTCTCAAAGCAGAGCCTACTGTGCTTTTTCACCACACTTAGCACACACCACGTACAATAATCACCACCTGGACCCAACATGTGTGAATGTAGCTGCAGTCCTGCACGGTCTGTTTCCAGTGAGTTCTGTACTCCTGTGCCGCCAGGGAAGCAGCTGTCAGCACACAAGCATTCATCGATGAGTGCACACCATGATGACAGATTTGACAGATTACAGCTCAGCGTCAACTACCGGAACCTTCTTCAAGGATGCAGTTCCACCTCCACGGAACCCTTGTTACTATATAACTAGAAGGTTCTAAGCCACCAGCTCCAGAAGGCAGGGCCCCTTAGAGGGTTTTGTTACTCTTTTACAAGCAATCAGAGCAGAAACCAAAATGTCATCAACCTCCTGGAAAGACACTGAATTATTAACCTGCAGCACTCACAACCCTACATGTGAAGATTAACTGGAGTTTTCCCCTTGTTGTGAAGGCTGAAAAGTTTCCATGACCACAGGTGGCCACTCCTTTCCCAGCCCATGCGTGACGCCTGCCTCCCTCCAGGCAGCAGCTCAGACACAGATGCGTGACCCTCACCCTCGCATGGCACATGCCTGCCCCTCTGCTCATGTCCTCACGTCCCCAGCCGCCCTACTCATGACACCCCAGAACTGGGATGACCTCATGCTTGTCTGACGTCCCCCACCAGGTCCCCACACCACAGCATTCTTAGAGCTCTTGGCCATTCAGTTCCTACAATTCAGCCCCAAAGGAGACTAGGATTGTGTGTTCCAAAAGGATACACATGATGGAGGAATTGACTTTCATTTCCCTCCTTCGACCTATCTGTACTTCTAACAGTCAATGTGTGTTATTTGTATAATAAGCAGTGACATCACACTTGAGAAAGTCACAGTTCTTATCAATTGTTGCAAGGACATGACCACAGTAGAGTCAGGGAAGGCCAGCAGGTGGCACATCCCACAGCCCAGACTTGGAGAGCAGCCCGCCCCGCTGCCAAGGCTGGAGGTGCAGAGTGCCACTGGAACTGTCGTGCCTAACCAGGCATTCACGCCCACGACACACACCCCTGCAGCAGTGCTGGACGCACAGTCTGCAGCAGAGAGAGGACAGCCTGAGCTGTCACAGAACAATTATGTGGACAGCAGCTAAACAAAACCATTTTCAAGAAAACACTGAGGAACTAAGATGGTCACAGGGTAGGGCCTGGTCACCCAAAGGACTCCCAATCATTGAGAAAACTCAGCATCCCAGGATGGTTCCCGGGAACACGTAGCACCATGCTTCACTCTACCTGCAGCAGGCGTTCCCAAACCCTCTGCATCTGCAAAACCCATTTTCCTTTCACTGCTCATAAATTACTCTATTTTAAAGCCCAGCATGACATAGATTTTTTAATTAAATGAAGCAAAATTCATCTTGCTTGAAGAATTACTAAAAAACTGTGACCCTTGCCCGCACATTGGAAGCTGCTACACTGTCAGCGTCAAGAACCCAAATGCACAATGTCTATCAGTGAAAAACGTCTACTTTACCACTTAAGCTGAAAGCAGACAACAGATCATCTACAAGGACACACTGTCAACTGTCTTAATCCTCCACCCACCAAGTGAAAAGCAACAGCTAAACAATCTCTGCTTAGACACGGCACTAAAACACACCTCCCCATTGAGCCTTATTTTGCATGGGTTTTTTAAGCAGGTCACCTTGTGGCCTTTATTGGAAATAGACAAAAACATAAATAAATCAGTGCCTATTAACACACCACTAGAATAATCACCCTAAACACCAAGAAAAAGGGGCAAAAATCTCACCCACTCTCTAGGTAGTGGCTGCAGGTTTCTTCTCACTCTGGGACAAAGCCGGCCAGATTCTCCCAGTGTGTAACTATTCCCGGCAGTGACCTGAAACTTCAGGAGATATTAAAGTCCTCCAGGTCAAAGTCTTGCAGGCCACTGGGGTGTCTGTTATTAACTTACCACCCTTGGGCAGCAAATGCTACCCCAGGGCTTAAAAGCCTTAATGTCCCTCCTAAAGCACCTCATTTGCTACTCCCCAGGGAGAGCCACATAAACCAAGGGGATCCAGCCCAGCAAGGATTTGGCAATACCTACAAACTGCAGTGGTGATTACGCTGCTTCCAGACTAAGGCTGCGTTTAAAACACCAGGTCTGAGGTCCCCGATATGTTAATACATTCCCAATTCCCAATATCAGGAAAGAAACAAGTGTTACCACTACAGACCCCACAGACATTAAAAGGGAACACTGCAAAAAACTCTACGCACAGAGTCAGCAACTTAGAGGAAATGATCAAATTTCTCAGTAACTACAGACTACCAAAACTCACCCAAGATGAAATAAATACCTGAACAATACTATAAATACCGAAGAAATCAAATACGTAGTTTAAAACATTCTGAAAAAGACATCTGAAAAGGCCCAGATACTTTTACTGGCAAATTCTACCAAACATCTAAGGAAGAAATAACAGCAATTATATATAATCTCTTCCAGAAAATAGAGGAGGAAGAAACATTTCCCAACTTAATGAGGCCAGCACTACCCTGATAGCAAAGCTAGAAAAAGACAGTGCAAGACGATTATAGGCCAATATCCCTCGTGAACACAGACGCAAAAATCCTCAACAAAATATCAGCAAACTGAATCCAGCAGTATACAAAAACAATGCACCACAAACAAATGGAGTGTATTCCAGAATGCAAAGTGGTTCAATATTTAAAAATCAATAAATGCAATCTACCATAATAACAGAAGAAAAAACGGGCATACCGATTTATGTAGAAAAGGCATTTGAAAAAATCCAGCATCCATTCGTGATAAAAACTCTCAGCAAACCAGGACTAGAAAGGAAGTCTCTCAACCTGAAAAAGGGCATCAGTGAAAACTCAGGCCAACAACATGCTCAAGGGTGGGAGACCGAATGCTCCCACCTGGAATCGGGAGCTCGGCCAGGATGAGCTGGCACCACTTCTCAACAGTGCCGGGGAAGGCCTGGCGAGGGAGACAGGCAGGAACTACAGGCACACAGACTGGCAAGGACACAATAAAATGGCCTGTCCACAGACAGCATGATCGCCTATGTAGAAAATTACGAGGAATTTTTTTTTTTTTTTTTTTTTTTTTTTTTTTACCAAAAAGCTCCTAGAACTAGTAAGTGAGCTTAGCAAAGTTAGAGGACACAAGGTCAACAATGTAATATTATTAGTCGTATTTCTATGTACTCTATCAGCACTTGGTAAACCAATAAACTGAACTGTGAAATTAAAATGTTTGGCCCTGTGAAAGATACCATTAACAGAATTAAAAGACAAGCTACAGACTGGAGGAAAATATTTCAAATCACATAGCTGACAAAGAGCTTGTATTTAGAATATATAAAAATGCTGTGTGACTTGCTCAGAAAAAACATAGAATATATAAAGAAGTCTCAAAACTCAACAGCAAGGAAATAATCCAATTAAAATATGAGCAAGACTTGAACAGAAACTTCACCAAAGAGGATATGCAGATGGAAAATTAGCACATGAAAAGATGTTTTACATCATTAGCCATTAGGAAACGCAAATTAACACCACAATGAATGTGACACAACGTACACATATTAGAATCGCTTAACAAAAAAACTAAAATACCAGGTGTTGGTGAGGATGCAAAATGGTATAGCTGCTCTAGAAAAGATTTTGGCAGTTTTTTATAAAGTAGGACAGGCGCTGACCATGTGGCCCAGCAGTCCCCCTCCTGGACATTTACCCTCGGGAAACAGTCATGGTGAGGAGGAAGCCAATTCAGCCAATCTTCCAGCAGGATTCCATTATGCTACATTCTTGAAAGAGGAACTATAGGGACAAAGAGGAGATGGCTAGTTGTGAAGGTTGGGGTGGGGAGGGTCTGAATACAAAGGGATAGGACAGGGGAGGTGATGGGACTTCTCTGTACCCTAATTGCAGTGGTGGGTACAGTCTATACCTGGGTTAAAACTCACAGAACGGTACACCAAAATAATCATTCTTATTGTATATTAATTTAAAAAATAAAGGGAAAGGGAAAAAGAATACAATGCCTGCACCAACTGGATTGAAATATCTTTTGTAAATACCTTCATTTTTAGCCAGACACGAAAGGACATGATTCCACTCATGAGGTCCTCAGAGCAGTCAAAGTCACAGAGACAAAAAGGAAGATGGTGGTTGTGAGGGGCTGGGGGGCAGGGGGCTTGGGGAGTTAGTGTTTAATGGGGACAGAGTTTCCGTTAGGGAAGATGAAAAAGCTCTAGGCTGGGGTGGTGGCTCACCCACACTTTGGGAGGCAGAGGTGGGAGGATCACTTGAGGCCTCAGGAGTTCAAGACCCTGTCTCTACAAAAAACATAAGAAAAAGTAGTGGGGTGTGGTGGCGCACTCCTGTAGTCCCAACTACTTGGGAGGCTGAGGCAGGAGGACTGCTTGAGCCCAGGAGTTTGAGGCACGAGGCTGCAGTGAGCTGTGATCAGGCCACTGCACTCCAGCCTAGGCGACAGAGATCCTGTCTCTTTAAAAAAAAAAAAAGAAAAAAAAAAAAAGCTCTGTAGAGGGATGGTGGTTATGGTTGGACAACGTGAATGTTGTGCATATTTTACCACAATTTTTAAAAACCTTGTGTTTTTCATCAGAAAAGAAGATTTACAAAATTGTATTTGTATAAAGATAAAACAAAAAACGTTCAAAAAGCAAAAAGCTGAAGTCCCTCCTCACCACACTCTCCAGACAGCATCGCTGTTGACAGCTTGCCAGGAGTCACCCCACACTTTCGCTACGCCAACCCTGCACTCCTCTCAGGTCCTCCGAGCACCACCTGGAGGAGTGGGGCAGAGAGAAGGGGACACCGTGCCCACCGCAGTGCTGTGGACCCCCTGGGGCCGTGCTGTGTGGGGCTGTGCTGTGTGGTCCCGTCCCAGAGCTGCAGCCACTCCCTCTGCAGACACCCAACACCAGGTTCTGAGCTCCAGTTCATTCCCCCGCCCCCTACCCCAGCTCTGGTTGCCAAGAAGCCTCACTCCAATGATGTCCAAAAGCAGAAATGCAATCTGCAGCTTCTAGACACACGGCACCAATAAACTCCGGGGACAAACACAATCTGACTCATTTACCCAGCCCCGCGCATCACAAGCATTGCAGCAGTAATTAACCTTCATTTAAACTCTGTGGCTGAGTTTAGAAATGACTAGCATCTTAATCCAAATAAGAACATCGCAAAGATTATGCTGGACAAATACAATGTAAACACATCCGAATGTCTCCACGTTCTTCGTTGTGAGCCATATTCCTTTGTATACGTGAATGAAAGAACCCAGTAAACAATGCACATGAACTTCACTTCAACTGGTTTCTCTTTCTTTCTCTCTGGTTAGAACCACTAAACTTGCTGGTAGGACCCAACCTTGCTTCAAAACCCATGCACTTTTTTTTTTTTACACGTGTACACTTCGTTATCTTTTTTAAGTCTTACTATTCCAAGAATGTCCCAGGTGAGGACAAGGGCTTACACATTGAACATTACCAGCCACTATCCCACCAGCCTCTTGCGTCTGACAGACATGTGTCCCTCAAGGAAGAGAAAACAGCTGGGCAGAGTCTTCACTGCACCACATGCTCCTTCGGGCTGGGGTCGGGCCTGCAGAGTCTGGCCTCAGGTCTGTGACCAGCTGGCCCCTGCGACGGGGTCCCCACTGTGGAGGCCCCAGCAGCCCTACCCTGGAGAATCTCAAAAGCACTTCTGAGAACAACAGCCCTGGCTTCAGAACCTGAGGCTGCCCAGCCAACACTGTGGTCACCAGGCCCAGCCCAGAAGGCTCTCTCCAGCAGGAAAGGGTCGAGGTGCAGGATGGGGACCACAGTGACCTGGAGCCCGTCCTGGACTACCCAGAAGACCTGGCCTTCTGGGAAACGGCGACCCCCGAGGCTTGGCAGGACGCCCCAGGGGCCTGGGAGCAGCAGCGCTGAGGCCCATGTCCTCACACACCTGGGAGTGGGGACGGGCCTCTTGGGTCCCCAGCTCCTAGTGGCATCACCTCCGAGTCTCAGCCAGCGGAAAGCAGGGCACGGGACACACGCCACTGCCAGTCCCAGAGCAAACGGCCGCTCCCACCACACTGCCCAAGAGTCCTTCCAGGACCCGTGGCGAGCTCCACACACTCGTTCACCTCCATCATCACTGCTGATGGAGGAGGAAGAGAAGAGCCCCACCCCAAAACCCCGGAGCTCCCACGCCCCGTCCTCACCTACACACCCGCCCCGGGTCTCCTTCCAGAGCGGGCCAGACCCGCAGGCCACCAGGCTGCGCTGCTTCTGCTGCTCTGTGATTATTCACCGCCAAGTCCACAGGATGGCCCGAAGGTCTGATAAGAGCATGCCAGGCGCACGGAAGACCAAGGTCAGCAGACTCCCAAAGGGGCGGGAAACGAGGACCAGACTGCAACTTGCAGACATTTTTTTTTCCA
Organism: Lemur catta; assembly: GCF_020740605.2. Classification (NCBI taxonomy): domain Eukaryota; kingdom Metazoa; phylum Chordata; class Mammalia; order Primates; family Lemuridae; genus Lemur; species Lemur catta. The sequence goes on from NC_059137.1 coordinate 87,347,280, forward strand.
GAAAAAAAAATATCACAGAGGCAGAGCCTCAAGGCTTTCTGCTAATAAACACCTCTATGTGTCCAAGCACTGCCACGTACTGCCGGGAAAATGAAGCAGTTTGTGGAAGGAGGATGACAGGAATCACCCCAGAGGCCCCAAAGGTGTTGCCCCTGCCTAAACGCAGGGTGGGTGGGGACAGCCGCGAAGAGAAGGCAGCTGAGGTGTGAGCTCCGCATCCAGGAGCTCCCCGCAGCGATCAGAACTCAAGAAACATCAACCTTCATCCACCCCGGGCCAGCCTAACGACCTCTGGGAATGAATTATAAGCCCTGCCTGCTTGGGGACAGATTTCCCCTTCTTACACACCCAGCAAGCTCACACACTTCACCTAAAGCCCACGCGTGTTTATAGGGCGCAGCCCGCACAGGGCCAGGCACCTGGGAGCACTGACCCAGTGATGGCTAAATGTCATGTGTCAACTTGGCTGGGCCACGGTACCCAGATATTTGGTCAAACATCATTCCTGATGCTTCTGTGAAGGTATTTTTTGAATGAGATCAACATTTAAAGCAGAGACTTTGAGTAAGCAGAGGACCTCCCATACTGGAACGGCCCTCACCCAGTCAGTTGCAGGCCTGTCCCCTGCCCCCAGGAGGGAATTCTGCTTCCAGGCTGCCTTCGGATCTTCTCAGGGTCATCAGCCTGCTGCTCCACCCTGCAGATTTTGGACTTGTACCTCCACAATCACATGAGCTGATTCCTTATAATAAACTTCTCTTTCTCTCTCTCGCTCACCACACACATATGCACACACACACACCCCTTGCTGGTTCTGTTTCCCGGGAGGACCCTGACCAATACACTCAATCAGGGACACACCGAAGTCACCACGTCTGGTTTCCAAGATGCCCCCATGGCCTCTGCCTTCTACCCGCTGCTATAGAGCAGAACCTGACTGCGGAGGGACGCCCCCGGGAGCACACAGCACCCCACACATGGCACCGACAAAAAGCCATGCCTGTGAATGACTTGGGCGCACATGTAGCATCTGGCCGGGACACTTGGCTGAATTGTCCAGGGTTAGGAGAGCCGACACAGCTGACCCCAGGGAAACAAGGCTGCACAATGTGGTACCACATCAAATTCTCACCCAGGCGCTATTGCTCTAGACAAGCTGGAGGCACCAGAGGAGAGTAGGGGTGAGTTTTATCTTTTGGATAAAAATACAATTAAGCCTTCTGGAATATAAGTTCAGTAAGCTTCCTATTGAGGAGAGACCCCTAAATCCAGGAAAGCCTTTCGGAATGCAGACTCCAGCTTGCTGTGCACTGCTCTTCTGGAACATGCACGCACACATATGCAAGAAGGCACTCACACACGCACACATGTACAGTGCATGTGCATACACAGGTACACACATGTGCACATGCACACTAACACACACACAGCCTACTAAAAACACCACAAGTTTCTGTTACGGGCGCCACCATTCACAGAGGCCTTCAGGTGTCTGCTGACCAACACTGGAACACGCGTGACGGACAGCAGGAAAATGGCCAAGGGTGCAGCAGACTGGACGGACGCCCACCAGGAGGCGGAGGGCACACAGCCCTCACAGGGCCAGGCGCAGCCTGCGGGCACGACACAGAACGTGCACATCTGTGACAGCGGTAGCAAATAGAGCAGGTCGCACACCTCTGCACGCTGTAGCCACAGCTTGGGAAAACACCACCTCGATGAGCACGCTGTGCATGTGTGTACCTGTGCACACAAACATGTGTGTGTACCTGAAAATGGCAGAGAAAAAAACCACAGAACGGCAGGCTGTTCGTGGCATTCACCCAGCACAAAGAGGAAGCTTATACTCTTTGCTTTCTTCGTTTTCTGAACAATAAAAACGCCATCAAAACAAAGGAAAAGTTAGTCAGCACATCTTACTTCCTGTTCACACTAGAGATTCGACACGTATTTTTGCAGAAACACTCCTTAAAAGCACAGGCCCCACCAATGGAGAGAAAAACTCACATTAAAAAAAAAAAAACAGATAGAAGGCACCTTTCCTGTTTCCCTTCTGAGTCAACACGAAGTTATTTTACAAAGCAGCGAGTTTCCACTGTGCTCTCTTGTTTCTACAGCCTCCCACAATGCAAAAAGCAGCCATGGTTTCCATTTTCCTGGCAACAGAACCCGCTGAAATGGACCCTGGAACAGGTGAGCACCTGCCAGCACCGTCCCTGTCCCCACCCAGCAGGGCCTCCAGGACAGCCCGTGCAGAGAGTCAACCACCTGCCCCTGTGCTGCAGCGGACTGAAGAGACCAGGCCCCCCAGCACCTGGGGATGTGCCCTTATGTGCAAAACTTAAGAATCTTGAGATGAGATCGTCCTAGAGTATCCAGGTGGGCCCTAAATACAGCGACAAGTGTGAAAGATACACACACAAGAGAAGACAGAGAAGCCACGTGTGGACAGAGCAGAGACTGCAGCCACGAGCCCAGGAACGCCAGGAGCCACAGCGGCTGGAAGAGGCAGGAAGGACCCTCCCCAGAGCCTCTGGGGGAGCTTGGCTCTGAGACGCCTTGATTTTGACGTCTGGCCTCCAGAGCTGGGAGAATGAACTTAGGCGGTTGTAGGCCATCCAGTTTGTGATGCTTGGTTATGGCAGCCGCAGGGAACTCATCCCTGTCCCCCCACACCCCCGTGATTCTATGAGAAGAGAGCACATTTCCTTCATGGCTAGTTTACAGGGAAGACAGGACCCCCCCCATCCCAATACACAGACCATGAACACGTGTGGGATGAAATGAAATACACCCCCCTCGCTGCACCCTTGTCAGGGGTCTTGCCCAGTTCACACTCCACTCTCCCACCCAGTCCCCGAGTCCTAGGCCATACCCCACCCCTCCCCAAGGGCCTTCCCTTCCCTGGGGAGCCACCACTTCTGCTCTGGTCCCTGCTGCTGTGAGACGCTACACACTGAACTCAGCAGCCTATAAAACGTTCCTACGCTCACAGTCCCGTGGGCGAGGAGCCCCAGTGGGCCACAGCCAAGGTCAGCTTGTCTCTGTTCCAATGTGTGAGGGCACCCAAGGCTGGGACGCTTGATGACCAGGGGCTGCAGTCTTTGGAAGGCTTGTTCCCTCACACATAAGAGCCCAGAGCAAGGGGGACCAGACACCGGGCCTGCCCCGTGGAGCCCCCATGGCCCTCTGTGGAGCTCGGGCTTCCTCACAGCATGGCTGCCACGGGGCCGATTCCTTCCTCGGCATCTCAGGACTCCCAGAGCAAGTCTCCCAGCGGACGATGGGGAAGCCACACTGGACGTCACTTAGCCTTATGCATGCCACGCTCTACTGACCGATGCAGTCATGAGGCCACCCAAATCCAACGAGAGGAGGCAGACAGCTCACATCTCAGAGAGTACAACAGCAAGATTTGCCGTCATGGTTTACAAATGGACATAGCTTTTCTCCTGTCCAAGCTACCAGCTGTTTCCTACTTGTTCTCAGCTCCTCACTTCAACATCTCACCCCGGCCCTGCTGGACGGCCCTGCATCCCCATCAGCACACCCACGTGCCCTCCTTCCACTGAAGTCCCACACCTGTCTGCCCTGCTCTGGCCCCTGATCTTGTGTCTCAATCCCAGGGCCTGGGATCTACTGGGCACGTACCGCATGCTTGCTGAGGAGCGGACAGTGACAGACGGAGTGGTGGGCCCGGCAGCGAGAGGCAGAACTGCAAAGCTGGGACGCACCTTGTTAACAATGACAGGGAGAGTCCCGCCTGGCCTGGGCTGGCGGAGGAGGAAGGGGGCGGGACACTGAGGGTGCAGCTGGAGAGACACTCCCCCCCACAGGGAGCTGGCAGCAGGCGGGAGGTCGGGGGCCAGTTCAGGGGACCCTTCCAAAAGGGAGAGGGTTCAGAGCAGGGCTGGAGACAGGGAGCCGCCGCGAGGTCTAGGCCCCGCTGCCACGGACTGAGGCAAGCACCTGCCCCAGCAAGTGGAGTCACAAAAACTAGAGCCCCCTGGTGTTCCGAAAGGAGAACAAAGAACTAAAACACAGCCTGTGTGCAAGGATGTTCCGAAGCCTCACGCATAACGGCCCCACACGGGAAACCCAGCAGCCAGCACGTGCGTATGTGGCGTACAGGGATGCACGTGACAGTAGCAGATGCACACAGCGGAAGACTGTATGGCGAGGCACGAGGAGAAGGCCCTGGTGAGCCTGAGCCGGGTGTCCCAGACGGATGCTGAGTGACACACATGAGGATGACCTGCAGAATCCAAGGTGCACAAAGTCAAACTAGCCAAAATTAAGCTCTGCTGGGATCTGCGGGGGAGTGGTGACCTGGTGCCCTGAGGGCCGCGATGCCCTGTGCCTGGTCCTGGGCATCACACACTGGCTCCATTTGTGAAAAGTCAGGTGCACGTCACAGTAAGTTCCACAAACATCTCACTGCAGGAGGACGGTGGGGAGGGGAAGATGAAAGTAGGCGCTGGCAAGAGGGTCTTCCCGCCACCACCACTGCTGTCTTACTGTGGACAACCTTCCCTTGATTCCAACAGGGGAAAGGAGGCAGGGAGAGGGGTGACCACCCAGCTGCGCAAGGGGACCCACTGCAGAGGGGAGACCAGCCACCCGAGGAAGAGAGCAGCAAGAAGCCGGTTGAGGACCGTGACTCCAACCAGCTCACAGCACTCCAGGTGCTCACTGCCCACAGGCTGGCCCTGTGTCCTGCTGCCCTCCGGGGACACATCCATAGATGCTGGCCAGCAAAGGCCAGCGAGTGGACCACACCCAGGTCACTGTGCCAGGTGGAAGACGACCAGGAGGCCAGAGTCTCCGGCCACGAAATGCACTCTTTGTTTCAGCTCTGACCAGACAGGCACTCAGGAGTGTCAAAATGCAACGAACAACACAAGCCACACCGGGAAGGCATTGCACGAGCATCAGCCACAGCTCTGAGTCCTCTGGGAAGCCTCCGAGCCATTCTCAGCGCCGCACAGCTGACGGCCTGCCAAGCTCGAGAAAATCACTGCAGAAAATGTCTTCTGTGCAGCAGAAGCCGTGCCCAGCCTCCTCAAGCAACAAGGAACGGCGCCCTGGCCCAGCACGGTGGGGAGGATGGCACCAGCAGGGACCGACTGGTGGCTCAGCACGGTTTATGAATGGGGCTGTGTCTGGAAAAGTGTTTTTCCATCTTTGGCAACTACAGTGTAAGTGCGGTCCTGACACAGAGCATCTCAGTGCCCCACGACGCGGGCACCAAGGGCAGAGCAGGCTGCTGGGCCTGGGCGCGTCTCCGCACTGAGCAGGGAGGGCGCCTGCGTTCTGTGCTCCTTCCTGCTGACGGCGCCGCCTTGCTGAGCTGTCTCTCCCTTCTGCAGAAATAAATGTGCTAATTATAAAGGACACTCTCTTCCAGTTGAAATAGAACCTGCACGCACTGGCTCGTGGGTCACAGAGCGGTTACGTGTAACAAACGGGAATCTGGATCTCCCCGGAGGCTTGTTTCCAGGCCCTTCAGTGACCGGTATCTATTTTAAAAAGCACCTCCTCACCGCCTCCTGGTTTTGCCAAGCCGTGAAAACCCAGCCCTGCTCCGACTGTGCTCTTGTGGGTGGAACGTGAGGATGGCAGGTCCCCACACAGGGAGACCCCAGCTTCACACAGCACCACAGCAGGCGGCTGCTGCTCACAGGCGAGGCCCCAGGAACTGGGCAGCTTTGCAGGACTTGACATTTGAAACCCAAGCCACTGCCCTCGGTTTGCAAAGACAGGCCACATATCCAATTCTGCCTGCTCAAGCATTTGCTTTGACCCAGTTTCCCTGCCCTGTTGTTCCGGCGCGTGTGGTCCAAGGCTAGGCCCCGGGGTAGCACACCCAGCCTGGGTACTACGCCGAAGGCTCCAGAGCATGCCTGGTCCCGGAGACCCCACAAATGACCCTGACCTAGAGAAAACCAGGGACTGAGGGAGTCCACAGTCAAAAGTCAGTCCATATGGGACGTAAGATAACAATGTATAGCTTACACATACCGACTTAATGCTAAAATTTTAAAATGCCCATTGCAGTCACTCATAAGGCCAGGTATCACATGGGAGTATTTGTCAATCTGGGGCTTGCACTCTCCGTTTTCAATAAAATACAAGTGAATAAAAAATACCAGATGGCATCACATACAGTTAAGAGTGACTGTTGTGAGCAAAACTTTGATTTCAGTGGTACGTGTGCATGCGTGTGTGTCTGTGCACTGCCTCACGACATAAAAGTGTGTGGGTCACTGTCAGAGTCTAGAAGCAGCCAGGCATAAGACACCTACACAGCCAGACTTCCTGATTGTCATGAAGTTTTAATATTCTAATTAAAATGTTTTAGCAATATTATACACGTACTGAACCTCTCTGAAGCCTGGTTTCAAACGTGACACTGAATTCCACATGCATCCCAGTTCAAATGTTGCCCAGAAGGGGTATTACAGGAGTCATGTAATTTAATAATCCCACAGCCCCCCAGGAACCACTGAGGGCCAAGTGGACTCTGCTCATGAAGAAGGCAGGCCCCACAGAGGCCGCACACACAGGTGCCCGGCATGGGAGGGCGTCCTGGCTCTCCCAGGAACTGGAGCCCCGGAGAGGACAGAGTCAGCCACCCCAACCCTACAGACCCGCCTCCCCTGCGTGGCACCCAGCACCCACGCACGTCTGCTCCACCTGGGGCCCGCGCATGTCTGGGGGAGGCGAGCGCGGGCCGGCTGGTCTCACCGCACTCATGCGCCTCAGGAGCAGAACGAGCTGTGCACACTCGCCTGCTTTCTGAACAGGCAGCACGAGTCCAGGAAAAGCACGTGAGGACTCCCAAGACCTACAACGTGTGTGTGTGTCATGAGGTGTGTGGTGTGTGTGATCTAAAGTTACGTTTTTCAACCTTTTTCTTTGTACTTCTCCTTTATGATTTCCGTAACAAGAAGTACTACGGAACATCAGGGAAATGAAGACAAACACCAAGGAGGAAACAAAAGCCATGTCATCAACTAAACATCTGACTGCCACTGAGGACGCAGGCTAGTGCTTTCCAGGCCCTTACAAGTGCTTCCTACACACGCTGCTCCACGACTTGTCCTCACACGAGTACTCCGCTGACACGCATCTCGTCAGGCACATTCCACGCGGGTGTTGTTAGACAGCCACGTTACCACCCCACCCCATACCTGGCCACGTCTCTGTCAGGAGCTGCTCAGGTTGTGTCTGGATTTTCTATTTATAAACACTGAGAAACACCCTTTTCCATAAATGCTTCATTACATTCATGATTCTTTCAGACAAACTACATTTCCAGTTCATTTGGACTTCAGTAGCCAAAGGGTACCCGCATCTTTAGTCTTTAAAACACCCTGACCATCTGCCACCCTGCGGTGGGTGCTTTAAATGCCAGGAATGGAGCTTGAGATCACAACTGCTGGGCTCAAACCACTTCCTGCCCGAGTGGTCCCAAGAATAAGTTTCTTATTCTCTCTGTCCCCAATGTCCAGCTGTAACAGGGGAAGAACTGACCCGTCTTATAGGGCTGCAGTCAGGATTCCATGAGATGGGTGGAAAGTGCCTGGCATATCATTTATGGCAAGGCCACCGTGAATATCATCATAACATTCCTGTCCCGTAACTGCCTCCCCCGTCTCGACCTTCCTTTCCAAGTCATCACCCAGAAGTGCCGGAGTCTCTCCCTAAACGTACTGCTTTATTTACTGCTCAAACACCTGCACAATTCTGCTGAGTGGAAGAAGGAAGACTCAAGCCACAAACTGTACAATTCCATTCATATGACATTCTGGAAAAGCCTATAGGGTCGGAAAACAGATCTGTGGCTGCCAAGCTGGGGGAAAGGAACTTACTACAAAAGGGCACAAGAGAATTTCTGGCACTATGAAAATTCTCCACATCTCGATCTGGTGACGGTTGCATGCCTATATGCTGACAACCCCAAATTAGTGACTGAGGCTAAGATCTCAATCAGCAGAGGTTTATTAAGCCAAATTTTGAGGACACACCTGGGAAAAACACAAACCACAGAGGGATCTGTGGATCTGTGACTGTTGTTCCAAAGGGGGATTTGGGAACTTCGGTATTTAAGGGCAGGGGGCACAGAAAGAAAAAGCAGGAGGGGGTGAGTGGTGAGGCAAATGATTACATTCTTGTGAGGCCCTGGAACTCTGCATTACACCTAAGATAAGGTGAATGTTAGAAGAGGAAAAGGGAGTGAAGGGAGTATCAATTATGTATTCAATAGATGGCCTTGGGTGGGTGGAAGAATGATCGATCCTGTCTTGCCTCTGTTCTGCACCTGGGATAATAAACTAGTAATCAACATTATTAGTGTGGAATTAACAGACTTTAGGGAAGACTTAGCATAGAGACTAAAGGTACCATTTGCATGTCCTTCTTTATGGGAGGTAAGGAATTTCCTTAGGATCTGTGGGCAGTCCTTGCAGATGCCTAAGGCCTGCTAACCTTTCCTGGGGATCAGCATAGTGTTAGAACAGCTATTCATCTGGAAGCGGGCATTGTATCGGTCCCCAACCTTATTGGCACTAGGAACTGGTTTCATGGGGCCAGGGGGCAGTTCTGTGGCCCAGTCACCTAACAGGCTGTGGACCAATACTGGTCCTGGGGTGCGCCTGAGATTTTTATTTTCCTTTACAACACATTTACCAAAACTAACAGAACGGTACATTTAACAGGGTGGATTCTACTGTATATAAATTATACCTCAATAAATCACATAAATTACCACAACTGGCTCAAGCAGAAATAGAAAATCTTGGCCAGTCACAGTGCTCACACCTGTCTGGGAGGCTGCGGTGCGAGGATGGCTTGAAGCCAGGAGTTGGAGGCTGCAGTGAGCTACGACCGTGCCACTGCACTCCAGCCTGGGCAACAGAGCCCAGACCCTGCCACTAAAAAACAAACAAACAAAATCTTAACAACCTTATATTAAGGAATTCAATTCATAGTTAAAAGCCTCCCCATAAAGAAAGCCCCAGCCCCAGATAGCATTAATAGTAAATTCCATCAAACATTTAAAAAAAAAAAAAAACCAATCCTACACAAACTTTTAAAATAGTAATAAATGAAGAGGAAATACTTTCCAAATCATTGTGTGGGGCCAACATTACTCTTGATACCAAAACCACAATTATTACAAGAAAACAATAGGCCTCATGAATATAGTTACAAATATCCTTAAAATTGCAGCAAATCGAATTCAGCACTACATAAAAGGGAGGATACATCATGACCAAGTGGGATCCATGCCAGAAATGCAAGGTTGATTTAATATGCAAAAGTTAATCGGTGCAATTCATCATATGTACAAACAAAACAGGAAAAACCGCACGATCATCTCAATAGATACAGAAAAGTACACGAGGAAATTCAACACCCATTCGTGACAAAACATCTCAGCAAATCAGAAAACTTTCTTGACTTCATAAAGGGCACCCACATAAAATCTTCACCTAACATCAAATTTAATTAAAAAACATCAAATTCTTCCTTCCTAAGATTAAAAACAGGCAAGAATTTCCACTTTCACCACTTCTGTTAAAAATTGTACTGAAAGACAGGGAAACAGAAAAAGAAAAAGAAATAAAAGGCATTCTAATTGGAAAGAAAGACGTAAAGTGGTCTTTATTCATAATCACTAGAATTATCTATGTGGAAGATCTCAAAGTTCTACAAAAAAAGCCAGTCAGGTAAGTGACTTTAGAAAGTTTATAGGATAAACAAAAAATATAAAAAATTAAGTATTATTTCTATATCCTAGCAATAAACAATTGGAAAGTAAAATTTTTAAGAATCTACTTATAATAACATTCAAAATAGGAAATACTTATGAATAAATTTGATAAAATATGTACGAGACCTGCACGCTCAAACTACAAAACACTGCTAAAAGAAATAAAGGAAAATGAAAACAGATGGAAAGATATTCCATGTTCAGTGGTCAAGAGACTCAATATTGTTATGTCAATTTTCTCCAAAGTGATCTAAGGACTTTAACACAATCTCGGTCAAAATGCAAGCAGGCTTTCTGGAGAAATTGACAAATTGATTTTAAGTATATATGAAAATGCAAAGGATCTAGAATCGCCAATATGATTTTGAAAGTGAAGCAAAACTGTCACACTACCTGACTTCAAGAGCTACTACAAAGCAAGTCATCAAGCACTGGGAATAGTCCGAGCCATAATGGAACAGAACAGAATCCAAAACAAAGCCACACAGATATGGCCAATTACTTTAGGAACATCGTGCCAAGATAAGTCAATGGAAAGAATAGCCGTTTTTTTTTTTTTTTTTTTTTTTAAATAAATGATGCTGGAACAATTGGATAGCCACATGCAAAACAATCAACCTCAACCATTAGCTTTTTCCAGTTAAAAATTAACTCAAAATGGATAATAGATCTAGACAAGCTACAACTATAACATTTTCAGAAGAATACATGGGGGAAAATCTTTATGACTATGGGTTAAGCAATAGGACACAAAAAGCATAAACCATTAAAACAACTGATGAACTGGAACTATTCAAAACTAAAAAGTCTGCCCTCTGAATAATATAATTAATAAAATTAAAAGGCAAGCTACAGATTGAGAGAAAATATTTGCAATACAAATATTTGACAAAAGATTAGAATCCAAAATACATAAGTAACTCCTACAACTCAAATATAAGACCAATAACCCAACTAAAAAGTGAAAAAAATTTTGAACAGATATTTCACAAAAGAATATATACAAAAGACTATACACATAGCTAATAAGAACATGAAAAAATGCTCAACTAAAACCTCAATGGTAACAGCACTACAACATTCGCACTAGAATAGCTAAAATTAAACAGACTGACAACAGCAAGTGCTGGCATGGATGTGAACCAACTCTCACACGTTAGTAGTGGCAATGTAAAATGATATGACCACTTTGGAAATCAGTTTGCCAGTTTTTTATTAAGTTACATATACCTAGGTAGGTAGTTACCCATGAGAAACAAAAACATAGGTCCACACTAAGATTCGCCTATGAATGCGCACAACAGTTTTATATCATTTTTTATTGTGGTAAAATACTCATAAGATAAAATTTACCATTTTAAAGTGTACAGTTCTATGGCATGTGTACATTCACAATGCTATGCAAACACCACCAATGTCTAGTTCCAGAACACTTTACCACCTCAAAAGCAAACCCCATACATACCAAGTCACGTCCCATTCCCCCATCTCCCCAGCCCTTGGCAACCACTACTGTGCTTGCTGTCGGTAAGGATTTGCCCCTTCTGAGTTTTTCCTATAAACGGAGTCATACAACAGGTGGTCCTTGTGCCTGGCTATCCCCACTGGGCATAAGATTTTCAAGGTTCGTCTACACTGTAGCAGGTATCAATGCTTTGTTTCTTTTTATGGCTGAATAATATTCAACGTATGGATATCCCACATTTTGCTTATTCATTCATCCATGGATGGACATTTGGGTCACCTTTTGGCTACTGTGCATAGTGAACTGTGAATAGTGCTGCTATGAATAGTCGTGGATAAGGTTTTAAGTCTCTGCTTTCAATTCTTTTAGGTATACACCTAGGGGTAGACTTGTTGGGTCATATGATAATTCTATGTTTGACTTTTTGAGGAATCTCCAAACTATTTTCCAAAACAGCTGTACCATTTTACATTTCCATCAGCAGTGTATGAGGGTTCCAATTTCTCCAAATCCTGACCAACACTTGTCATTTTCCATTTTTTTGATTAAAGCCACTCTAGTGGAGTGGGAGGTGGTTTTGATTTGCATTTCCCTGATGACTAATGATGCTGAGCATCTATTCACATGCTTGCTGGCCACTTGTATATTTTATCTGGTGACATATTTACCTATGTTTTAGCTGGTTGTTTGTCTTTTTGTTGTTCAGTTTTAGCTCACGGCACTCTAATTCACAATAACCCAGAAGAGGAAACAACCCAAATGTTCACCAACAGATGAATGAATAAATAAACCATGATTCATCCATACAATGAAATACTATTCAGCAATAAAAAGACAAGAAGTACTAACATACACAGTTAAATGTAAGAATCTCAAAAACATTATGCAGAGTGAAAGAAACTAGACACAAAAAGAGTATACAGACGGTCCCCAGTTTGCAATGGTTCAACTTACAATTTTTTGACTTTACAGTGGTGTGAGAGCAATACAAATCCAGTATAAACCGTACTCCCAGGACCCACACAACCATCCTGGTTTTCACTTTAGTATTTGATAAATTACATAATATTCAACACTTTGTTATAAAACAGGCTTTGTGTTAGATGACTCCACCCAGCTGTAGGCTAATATAATATTCTGAGCATGTTTAAGGTAGACTAGGCTAAGCTGTGATGTTAGGTAGATAGGCATATTAAACGCATTTTTGACTTAGAATATTTTCAACTTAACAATGGGTTTATTGGGATGTGACCCCATCGTAAGTCGAGGATTAACTGTAAAATAGGCTTCCCCTGTGAAACTCTGAAAGAAACAAACCTAATCTATAATAACCTGATCTAAACAGACCAGTGACTGCCAGGAGGGGGTTGGAGCACTGAGGTGCAGGAAGGAATTTTGAGCCTCTGGGGCTGGCACGAGCCAGCCTGGGCCAAGCAGAGACAGCACACACTGCCAGCGAACAAAAGCCCTTGGGGGAACCCACTGGCAGAGGGCTGAACCCCACAGCCCACTGCGGGGGCTCCAGCCAGGCTCCTCCTCTTCACCTCCCAGCTCCCTCCCGCGAGCTCTGTCCTTCCCTTCCGGATGTAAACTCAAAACACGGGCCTCTCCCAGGCCATCTGCCCGCGAGCCCCTGCATTTCTCCACGTCTCTTCACAGCAAAATTCTCGAAAAAGTTCTTGGTTCTTGCTGCCCCAGGTTCCTCTCCTTCCTTCTCTCCGAGGCTCCCTCTGCTGCTTCGACCTGGCCCACCGCTCAGAGGCTGCTGGCGAAGTCACTGGCGACTTCGTGTAGCCTCACTCTAACTCAAGGGCATCCTCCGCCCTCTGCCCTACCGACCACCGCCCTCCTGATGCGCCTCCAGTGCTGCCTCCAGGACGCCCCCAGCTTTCTCTCCTACTGCACTCCGCAGCCTCTTGGTCCCTTGTCCCAGGCTCAGTCCTCAGGCCTCTTCTGTTCTCCATCTACCCTGCGGGTCCCAACTTCCAGCTTTCAAAATATCTCCTATACACTGACAACTGCCAGGTTTAGAGTCTCAGCCTGACTGCCCCGCCCCCAACAGCCAGACTCATTCATCCTCCCCCTCCCCCCCCCAGTGACGTCCCTCTGGCTGTACCACCTTAAGAGCCATGCAGCTCCCTGCACCCCCAGACTGCACCCCCACAGACACCCCATCTCAGGGTGATGGTGCCTCCACCCTCCATCTCCCTAAAGCCAAGAACCTGCGCCCATCCCAGACTCCTGTTAGTCCAACAGTTCTCATAGGCTCCATCTGCCCAGAACGCCGGGAACGAGGCTGCCCACCTCCCTCCTGCTGCCCCCTACCCTTCTGCCACTGCACAGGCGTCCATGGGCCACCTGACTCCAGAAGCCCTGAGCCCGGCTGCACCACCTCTGCGCCTGCTACTCCTCCCCCCTGCCCCCACCGCAGCTCCAAGAGGCAGGGCCTCTGTCCCCTGGTCCCCGCCTTCACTGTCACTCAACAAACATTCTCTAGGGGAATCCGTGAAACGCCACCAAGTGGACCAAGTTGAGAGGCGAAAGGGCCCTTAAAAGTAACCAGTTCCTTCACATCAGGAACCCAGGACGTGGGGACATCACCGTGAGCGGAGCCCTGAGGCCACTGCAGGGAGGTGGCTGTAGGGAGTGAGTGTGACCTGAGGGGGACGAAGGACGCACTCACACACCCGACAGTCCTGGGCCGTTCTGGGCCAGGCGAAGGCAGGCAGCCCAGCAGCACTGTGACCACAAGCACACACTGCCACCCTTGTGGACGTGCCTGGGCCCAGTGCCGTGCCAGGCTGTGCCCTCGCCACACCCGGAGTACACTGGGGAACCCCAGCAAACGGAAGGTCCCACACGCACAGAGAGGAGGTGGGCAGGCCAAGTGCATGTTCACTCTCCTTCACACAAAATCAAAACACACACGCAGATCAAAGGGCCAAACACTCAAACTCTAGATCCAAGGAAATCACATTCTGTCTAAGCAACTCTAATTTTTTGGTCAGGAAAATACAAAAAGAAAACTATAATTCTAGGCAACTTCTTTTTACTTTGCAAACTTCTATGCTACACGTACCATTTTTATGCTTTTTTGTTATCATAGCTCCAGGTTACTTAACATGTCCTCTTCTAAACAGAAAGGGAAAACAAAGGCATCCCTGAAAACGCATGGACCAAGCCCCAGTTTAGGGCAGAGCCCCCCGGCCCCTACTCAGACCAGGCTCTGCCTTCCTTTCCACCTGAGTCTCCCAGTTGGTCTGCTGTCGCTGGACTGCGCTGTTATCCAACATCCAGGGTCTGGGTCTCCTCTCCTCTGTGGCTGAGGGTAGGGTACCGATTTCTGTCTTTCCATGGCCACGAAGCACACATTCAGGGGGTCAATAACGATGGACTCAGTGATTGCCTCATGTGAGCCAATTCATTTGTTATTAAGTTGTGTAGGAACATGACTTTCTCTACATGAAATTCTATTTAAAATGCCTAAGGATATTTTATTACCTAATGGAGATCGCTTTTTAAAAATTAATTTTACAATTACAAAAATAATTCATTTGCCACAGAAACAAACCATACAGAAGAGAGGGCAAAAGTATAGGTTTCCCTGCTCTTCCCCCACCCCCCCCCCGCCCTGCGCCCTCCTTCCCTTGCCAACCACCATGGAGCTGCCTTCGTGGGGCTGTGTCCCCACAGCCTGGGGCGGCTCCACAGCCACCTGTTGAACACCAGGCGTGTGTCCATCCAGATGGGTTTCCATGCATAAGCACCTACACGTGTGTGCGTGTAAATGGGACCTTTCCATACTTTCTACACTAAGGAGTGATGTTTTCACTTACTATATCGGCACAGCTTTTAAAATAAACCTTTGTGCTGTTGCATGATAATAGATCCAATAGCACGTTTGGGGGAAGAACTGGAGTTCTTAGATGATTGTTAACTTTCTATTATGGAGAATTTCAAGTACACAGAAGTGGCCAGAACAGAATAATGAACCCAGGCACTCTCACCCAGGCCCCAAACTGTCCACTCACAGACGATCCCAACCCCTCCCCACTCCCACACTCTCCCCACCCACACCAATCTGAGGGAGCTCCCAAATATCTTTTTGCTTCATCTACAAACACTCAGCATCTATCACTAAAGGGTAAAAATCATTTTAACATAGTATCATTGATGTGATTAAGGAATTCTTTAAACTCATTTACTCAACAAATGTCCAACTGTCTCATAAATAGCGTAATTTTGATAGGAGTGATTCTTGGATCAAATGCTGCTCTGACTGGGAGGGGGTCAGGCTTTGCCCAAAGCCCACCATCTCAGGGTACCACGTAGAAGAAACCCAGGGGAGGGGTGCAGTCATCACTTTCATGGGCAGCATCTGAGACTTTTAGACCAAGTAACGGGACCCTGCAAGCGCCCTCCCAACCCCCATCCCAGGCTCATACAGGCTCCATAGAAAGGTGGTTGTGGGGTTCTGTACCCTTAGACTGTCGTCAACACCCTGGGAGCAGCAGCAGGATGCTGGTGGCCCCTGGCACAGCACCCCCAGGTAAATGCAGTGCACGCAGGGCGGGTCAGGCAAGCTGAAAAGAGAATCAAAGCAGCCCATTTGCTTATCCCAGAGATCACTTTAATTGGTGTGCTGAAAAGCCCCACCCCAGCTTCTAGGGAAGGCCATGGGCACACCCTCTCAACCTGACTGAATCAGCAGATATTTCCTCCTAATAAATCTCCACTTTCCTGTGTCACCTCTCAATGGAGGAGTTATCCGGAGTTCCTAGCACACCTCTCCCTGTGGCATGCAGGGGAGCCTGCCCTACCGGCCCAGCTCTCAGGGGACAGCCCTGGGCCCTGGATGGGGATGGCAGGGTTGGAGCTGCAGGAGGTACACCCCCAAGCATAGGGCAGACAGGGCCAAAGGGAGAGCGAAGCCTCCCCGGGGTCTCTGCCACTTCCCTTGTCACCTTGCAGTCTACCCCTGGAATTGTCCAAGTTCAAGAGAGAAAAAACTGCTCCAGTAGGAAACCGTAGGCAGTCTTTCTCCCAGCAACACCCTTGACACTCAGCCGATGACACAGTCATTTCTATATTTTTACTCAGCCGGTTCACCCCCATGGGCACCCTGCATGCCTGCATGGTTAATAGGTCGCCACTGTCGTTCCCAGAAGAGCCTGTGAATTGGGGACCTGGGCACACAGGAAGCCCCAGTTTTCCTGAGCCACTGCACCTTCCCAAGAGTTCTTTTAACCAATCAAGTTCTTAACATGCAGCAAGGAGGTCCCTGTAAATTGCAAAACAATCAGGAAAAGAACTCCCTTCCAAAGCCAGCAGTGGCTAGGTAGGCCTAATCCAGGGACAGTAGGGACACCCTGGGGACAGAGGTGGAGAGGACATGGGTCCCAGCTCCAGCCCCAGGAGCTCTGGCTCCAGGGAGTCAGGAGGGGAGTCTGCTGCCTGTTTCCTGGACCCGCTCATCCCTCCCTCTCCACCAGAAATGGAACCCAGAGAGAGAGGTAAGAGGCCTCGGAAGACTCCCTCCAGAAGCACAGAAGATGGAGAAAACATTGATCTTTGCAATGCATTATTGATTTTGATGATGTACTGGCACCAGCGGACGTTCCCTCCCTCTTCACTCTGAGGCCGCCATTAGCGTGCACTCCCAAGCATCTGCCTAGACACACCCGGCATGAGGAAGGCAGCTCCAGATGACACCTACCCCGGACAGTCTCTGAGTGGACTGTCCACAAGTGGATAATGTCACCAAGGACATCTCCCTGGCCCCAGAACCCCTGGACAGTTAGTGCAACATAGCCACTGGCCTTGCACTCCAAATCTCAGCCCAGGGTGGGCAAGACCCCAGCCACTCAGGGGTCTGTGCAAGGTTGCATTTTCAGCAGATTGCATGTGCTAGTCAGTAGGGTGGGCTGGTTAGGAGTTGGGAGACAGAGGAACTCAATGGCTCTATTTCAGAGTGCAAATGGGCAAACAGAGAGACAGAAAAACCCATCACAGGGAGGCAGAATCCTGGCTCCCATGCCAGCTTGAGGTCTTGCAACACTGCAAGGGAGGGACCCCAGAGCTGCTCTGGTGCCAGAGATGCATTTTTATTTCTCTATTTATTTTGCTTGCTTTGTGTACTCCAGACACTTTTATCAGTCCAAAAGGGCTGGCCTTCAGGGAAGGCAGTCCTTGCTCACAGAAACACACCGGTGTGTCCCTCACCCTCCCATTCCATCCTGCGTGGCAGGGTACTCAGAGCAAGCCTGCTTTCTTCTTCTGGCAGACGGTCACCAAGACATGATATGCACAGACACCAACCGTCAAAATGACAATCGGGGCATTATCATCCCTACCAAAGTCCTGCCCCTGCACTAGCCAAAGCTACCCATTTCTGGGACACAGCAAACATTCCCAAATAACCTCGCCTGGGCAGCCAGCAGGCAGGCCCCAGGCCTGGGAGACATATGAGGTGACAGGCCACAGGTGTCACTTCAGCCCCTGAAAAGGAAACTCCCGTTCAGTGGCGCCTGGTGGATTTGAAAAGGCTCAGACAGCAGGGTGAGATGCTTGGCCACAGGCCCCAGGTCCAGCTTGGCCTTTGGAGGCCTGGCCACCCACGAGCCTGGGATATGCTCAACACAGCCAGGTTTTCAAAACAAAAGCAGAGCAACTTCATGTGGCAAACGCTCCAGAATGCAGGGCCGGGCCCTTAGCCCTAGACAACAGGCCTCATTTTAAGAGAACTGCCCACCTACAGACTCCCATTCACCCACCCACCCACTTCCCAAAATACTAAGTCAAATAAACAAAAAGGACAACCGCGAACTCAACTCCCCTTTACATGTTTTTACTGGCAAAACCCCAGTAGAGCCAGCCCCCTGCAGCTCACCAGGCGAGTGCAACAGGTGCAGCCCGAGCTAAGGCTTGTGCTTCTCCTGGGCTGTTCTAGAATGATGCAGCCAAAACCCTACAGGAAACCGAGGCCTGCAGTACTCACAGCCAAGGCGACCGACGACCTGACTGCTGCGGCCCGACCTGCCCCACCTGTCTGAGTGCGCGGCGCCAGGTCCAGCGCACTGGGGCAGCGGCCTCCGTGCCCAAAATAGAAGCCGGCGGGGGGCCCGGCCGGAGCCCGGACTGGCCGGAGCCGGGCCTGCCCTAGCCGGGCCTGACCTAGCGGAGCCTGACCCGGCGGCCCGGGGCGCGGCGGGGCCTGGCCCAGTGCGCCGCCCCCTCCCCGGCCGCGTCTGCCGCGCGCCCCGCGCCCCCGCGTCCAGAGGAGCCACCTGAGCGAACCGGGAAGGCGAGGAGGCCGGCGAGGGATGGGGAGGAGTCCGGGGCGGCTGAGGAAGGGCCCGGGTAGGGGGCTCCGGGAGGCGTCCCGGGAAGGTCCAGGGAGGGACCGGCGAGGGGTCCAAGGGGTCCGGGAGGGGCCCCAAAGGGGGCTCCTGGTGGGGGCCGGGGTGCGCACAGGGGGCTCCGCGGAGGGGCCGGACCGCCCCCACCCCGCACGAGCACCTGCCCGGCCCCGCTCGCCCTCCCTCCCGCGCCGGCCCCGCCGCTTACCTGAAGCGCGCGTCCTGCCCGCCGCGGCGCCCAGCCCGGGAGCTCGGGCGCCAGGAATGGCGGCGACGGCGAGAGGCGGACGGCGCGGGCAGGGGCGGCAGGCAGGCGCGGCGGCGGGGATGCTGCGGCGCGCGAGGGCGCGGAGGCCGGCGCGGGGACCGAGGGCGCGGGGCGGGCGCGCAGGCCCCTCCTCCACCCCCTCCCTTCCCGCCTCCTCCTCTTCCCCTCCCCCTCCTGCTCTTCCCTCCCCTGGCCCCTCCCCTTTCTTCCTCCTCCCTCCTCCTCACCCCCCCTCCCGCTCACCTCCCTCCTCCCCCTCCCCCAGCCTCGCTTTCCCTCCTCTTTTCCTCCCCTTTCTTCACCTTTCCAACCCTCTTCACCTCCCCCTCGCCTCCCTCTCCCCGCCCCACTTTTCCTCCCCGTTTTTTCTCCCCACCTCCTACCTTCCTCCCCTCCCCCCAGGCCCCAAGTGCAGAGCCTGGAGGCTGTGCCCTGCCCTGGGGTGGGTCAAGCCCTGGTCCCCAAGACCAAGATGTGCCCTGCCACCCCCTCCCTCACAACCTCTTAATGGACCAGCTTGCCCCGTCTGGGGGCCTGGACACACCCCACCTTTTCCAGGCATCCCCAAATCCCCAAGGTTTCCTGCACCCCCAGGCCCTGGAGCCAGCTCCCCTGGAGACCTGACCTGCAGTGTGGGCAGAGCTTGCAGGCACTCAGGATACTTGGCTGCTGACAAAGTTCTTCACCAGTCAGGCACATCTAGAACATTCCAAACCAGGCCTCTCCTGTTTTCCCAGAATGAGGTGGGCAGGCACCTCTTCCAGTCTGGTTTTTCTGCACTCCCATCCCAATACTTTGCTAAATGTTTCTCCGTTTCCACTCTAGATGGCAGAGGGTCCCCCAGGGCAGCCCCTGGTGAGACGTGTTTGTTACTAACCCATGGGTTAGCGGAGCTGAGGGCCCTCAAAGGTGGTTTTGCTCCACCCAGGCCAGCTCCCTTCTGCCCAGAGGGAGAAGTGACAGGCTCATGCAGTGACTAGCCAGGCCCTCAGGCCAGTCCCAAGAAAGGGACATAGTACCTAATAGAACCAGCCAGGATTCCCCCTAATGTGCGGAGCGCCTGGCCAGGCCAGGTGAAAGCTCCCTGGACTACAGATCGCCCTTGTGGCAGCGGCGGGGTCCTGCTGCCACTAGCTGCTGAGAGCCTGAGCTTACAAATGAAGCAGTTCCTAAATGATCAAAGGCCCCTGAGCTACAGAGCTCCCTGTCAGGGCTCTGGGAACAGGACTTGGGCCTAGCAAGGACAGATGGCAAAGCTGGTGCCAAGTGAGGTGGGGTGTGGAGCTGGCCCCCTTCTCCCTCTGCTGCATGGTGGGCATGACTGACCACTGAGGGGTTTGGGCCTGGAATCTGGTAGACTCCAGTTCACTCTTACCTCTGACTTTTCCGAGGTAGCCTTGGGCCTCAGCTCCCTGCCCTCCCCAACGTAAGGACAGGGCGGCCATCGAAGTGGCCAGAGTTTCAGGAGCACAGGGAGAGAATGGGCAGTAAAGCCACAGCACTGTGTGCCCAGTGTTAAGTCCTGGCGACTATTACAGGAAACAACGTAGAGGAGATGTCTTTTCCAAGCTCTTTTCCAATTGTAGGAGTCCATGAATCCATGTTCCACATCCCGTTTGAATTAAACTGTAGCAGGAACGGATTAGGGCAGGGCTGATTTTACAGCATCCTATGCCCTGAGGAAGGATGCACCCTTAGGCTGTATAATTGCAAGTGTCGCCCAGATGGAGGGGACTCTACTTTGTTCATCACCAGTCAGGCACATCTAGAATATCATGCCCTTGGCTGGTGTCTAAGGCAGCCACCAGCATGCCGTGGGAGGGAAGCTGACACGGTGGAGCTTCAACCTGGAAAATCGATGTGGGAGCACAAGACGGCAGAACCCAAATATTTGCAAAGCTGTCCAGGGAAGAAGGATCACCCTGTGGGGTTATGAAGGGCAGAATGAGGACAGATGGGTGGAAATTAAATGAGAAAGTGGATTTCTGCCTGCTCTGAACGCTTTCTGACAGGTCTTCCTGCCAAGGAGCCGGCGGCCGCAGCAGGAGAATGCCCTTCAGGGCCAGCGTCTAGACAGGCCTGGGGCCACCCCGGGAACATGCTGGAGGGGACCGGCAGCAGAGGCGGGACTGGCTGTTAGACACACGGGCTCTGAACATGGTAGAGGGCAGCCCAGGACAGAGGAGACAAGGCACAGCTGTCCTGGAGCCCACACTTCTAG
The DNA here is from genome assembly GCF_020740605.2 of Lemur catta. Lineage (NCBI taxonomy): Eukaryota > Metazoa > Chordata > Mammalia > Primates > Lemuridae > Lemur > Lemur catta. Next base: position 87,368,370 of record NC_059137.1, read on the forward strand.
CTTCATGACCTTCGATAATCCCAAACCTCTCTAACCTGTTTCCTAATTTGTACCAGGGGGATGGGAGAGAATTAAATGAAGCCTCCAAAAAGCTACTCTCCTTGTTCCCGCCTCTCAAGCATCATTGCCCAGGACTGCCTTTCATTGCTGCTGTTGTTTTGCATTTTATCGTGGAACGTTTCGAACATACCTGTAAGATAGCAAAATGAACCCCAATCTTGCTTCATGTCTCACCCACTCACTTCCCCCGTCCTATTTTAATGTCAAGCATATCAAAGTATCCATCATATTGACTGATTTGTCTTCGTCTTTCTCCAGAAATGCCGAGTGTTTGGACACTGAGGTCATGTTTTGTAAAAATTCTCTACATTTCCCCTCCCGGAATGCCGACATCCCTCTAGGGAGATGAGCACGGTAACTGAATAGATAATATCTAAATCCCATATGAGAAAGAGACTCACTGTGGCAGCTTACCCGCACAAACAATACTCAGCTTCAAACATCGCCTGAGCGGACGTGGGGAGAGACACTGCTCCTCTGCTTCTGCACCGCAGTGTGCGAGGGACACATGCATGTAGGTGGGCTGGGGGCACTTTCCAGATCATCCCAGTGGGGGCCCTGTAAGTAGTGGAGGAAGGAACTGGCTTCAGAAAGTGCTGGCCTGTTGCTCTTCACTTGTAGCTGCGGGTAGAGTGTCCGGGCTAAGGCTAGGGAGAGGTTGGCACAGTGAGTGGAGAAATGGGGCCTCCTTGGGGGCTGCTAGAACCTTCCAGGGGAAGTCTGGGGAGATGGCCTTTGAGTGTGACCACAAGGTGCTCTGCAGAGGCATGGATGGGATGGCACCTCCACTATTACTGTGCAGTGGCTGCTGGTACCATGCCAGGACTACCACCCCCATCCAGGCATCCCTGTCCCTCCCCCACCCCGGAAAAGGATGCTAGGAGTGTGGGCCCCCAGGCCCACCTTCCTGGCTGGCCTCTCCAAAATACAGGGTCCTCCGCAGTCGGTCTCTAGCAGGCAGCCTGTTGTCAGAGCCTTTCAGCTGGAAGAGGGGAGCCACCAAGGATTCCGAGGACTCTGAGGCCTCCAGTTGCCCTCAGCACTCTCCTGTGTCCTTGCTGTCACTGTGACCCCCACAGGGCACTCAGGGCTCTTTTGCTAAAAGCTGCATTTGGAAGTTTGGGGTCACACTGGCAGCAGCATATAGATGAAGGCCTTGCTGAGACGTTATCATTGTTCCGTGCTCCCTGCACAGTGTTTCAGCTGTCAAGCCTCTACGTACAGACTAACTCTGGCAAAGGGCTGTAATCTAGTCCTCGTGCACGCTCTTACTGCAGCATTTCCTGTGTCACTGAGCCCACAGCTTGGATTATCAAGCCACCCTTTGTCAGACAGAGGGTAAATATTCCAGAGATAGAGCGCAGGGTTGTCAGCCGAACAGGGCGCTGGTGTGCTGCCCTGTCTGACCACTGGTGTAATCCGTGCTGGTGCCTGCCCGAAAGACCTGCCCCAGTGGCACCTTTGTGGCCTGCCACCAGCTGCCAGAGCCACGGGATCTCCCTGCACCCCTGGCTTATTGGCAAACACCCTCAGACGGTAAGTTTCTGCCCACACGTGGTTTCCTCCCACTCCCTCCCACGTACCCTGGGCAGAGCCGAGTGTCTCCCACCCCACTCTGTGATGATGATGTCACCTTACACATCTCTTCTCTTTGGAGCCCGCACCAGCTTCCACTACAATTATTTCTTCATAGTTTTCTTTCTTCTCTGGTCTACATTTTGAGCCAAATATGGGATTAGAAAGGAAATCAATTATGCTGAAATCCAATTACCAAAATATTCTAAAATGTGATCCATTTGCTTCTTTTTTACACATTGAATAATACACTCTATTTTGAAGAAATAATACAATTATTTCTTCATATTTTTCTTTCTTCTTTGGTCTGCATTTTGAGTCAAATATGGGATTAGAAAGGAGACCAGTTATACTGAAAGCCAATTGCCAAAATATTTCAGAATGTGGTCCATTTGCTTCTTGTTTACATGTTGAGTGATACACTCTAGCAGCAGGTTTAATAACTAGTAGTTTCAAAGTCGTGTTAAGCTACCCGATATTTTAAGGTCGGTGACAAATGAGATGTAACGTGAGAATTGCTGTGATTTCTACTGGGAACAAGTCCACATGTACTGCTGATATAGCTGTGTCTGTTGCCTGTGTAGATATTTGAAGGAAATGCTTCATTTCAGTGAGAGGTTAGTGGAAAAAATTAATTATTTTCTTCCCACCCATTCCATCTGGATGGACCCTCCAAGGCCTATCAGAGTAAGAATTACTATTTTTAAAGAAAGGGACTTTGTATCCCCAGCATCTCACACAATGCTTGTATTAAAATATAAAATTATCCTCAAACAGGTTTATTGCATTAATGAAGGAGACAGAACTCTTGGTTGCAATTGACAGAAATTCAGCTCAAATTATTGGCTCACTTACATCTAAAGGTGCTCCAGGTGTAGTTAGATCCAGGGCTCAGATGGCATTGTAAGGTCTTCTTCTCCCCTCCTCTCTCTGTCTCTCTTTCCCTCTCTGGTTAGCTCTGGTTCTGTTTGGGCGCTGGTTTCATTCTCTCTGCCATAACACTGCTGGCAGCCAAACTCTGCCATGATGACAAAGAATCTCTCTCCCTGTTGCAAGCCTCATGGAAGGACTTTGATGCCTCTATTGAACCTTGTGCCAATCCCGTGGACCCATGATTCCAGACAGGATGAGGAACCACGACCGGTCCCAGAACCACAGGACTGGGTGAGGAGCGTTCCCTAATGGACAGATGGGTGCTGAGAAAACAAAAACAACACACGCTCAGGTGTGTTAGAGCCAGAGGGCAAACGAGTAATCGCAGTGTGTTCCTTTGGGGGCAGGGTTCCTGCCATAACGAAGAACCACCTGCAGTGGTTCAACCAAGACAGAAGCTTATTTACTTCTTATGTAACGTTGCCAGAGGTAAACAGGTAGACCAGGATTGGCAGGCAGCTTTGCCATCCTCCAGCTGGATGTGACCATCCATCCAGCTGGAAAGAGGAAGAGCATGATCAGTAGATCCCATAGGCCAGGAAGTGGCACACATCACTCCTGTTCCATAGCATGGGCCAGAACTTAGTCACGGACCCACATGCTAGGGAGGTTTGGAGATGTGGTTGCCAGCTGAATGCCTGTGGAACCAGTGAAAAGTCCATTACGTTAAGGAAGGGAAAAGTAGATACTAATAGCCTATGAGACTGCCATACATGCTCTAGTATAACTAGTGCTATTATATATATAAATGGAAAATTGCCCACCCAGTAGAATGTCTAATATTGCAAATAACAGTGTTGGCAAGGACATGGAGCAACTAGAATTCTCATACATTGTTGGTGGGTGTATAAAATGGTACAGCTACTTTGGAAAAATACAGAGCAGTACTACTAAAGCTAAATACAGATCTGATGTATAACCTAGCAATTTGTCTTCTGGGTATAATGCATAAAATTAAGTCTATATGTTCACCAAAAGACGCATACAGGAATGCTCTTGGCAGCTTCATTTGTTGTGACTCCAAACTAGAAACAGTCCGAGTGTCCATCAGTAGTAGAACTGCAAATAAATTGTGGTGTATTCACACAATGGAATACTACTCAGCAATGACAAAGAATGAACTCCACACAGCTTAAGTTGAAATTCACCGAGCTCTGAACTTTGTGTGCAAATGTGTGTAACTTATCCCTCCATTGAAAACTACAAAAATGCAAACAAGTAAAGGAACGTATATGTATTAAAAATTTTGGTGTGCTCAATTTTCAACAGAGGCCTGCTCCAGGGTGGGAGAGCCCCCTTCTTCGCCATGGTGTGTCAAACATATCAAAAATCCTACTGGAGCATTCCCGATGGGTAGGTGCTGCCTGCAGGCTGAGCTCTGTCCCCAGCAACACCAGGGCTTGACTTTCCCAACAGAAACATGCAGGGCAGGTTGTGCTGCCTTGTTTTATGGGGGAGAAAACAGGGTCAGGCCAGTTGTGTTTATTCTTCACTGGTTGTGCCCTTTCTGAGAAGAATTTTGACCCCAGTGTTTGGACTTCACAGTAGTGTCTCTCTACATATGGTTTCATGCTTTTCACACCTTCCAGGATGCAGTGAGAGGCGACTACCTGTGCTGCGTGCAGATGTGCTAGAGGCTCTGCACGAGCACAGGTGGTGATGCTGACCAGGCTCTGCGGGAGCCCCTGCCCTGGGAGCTGCAGCCAGTGCTGCAGACAGGCCCAGCGGCTCACGCCTGCCTCCACCACCAGGATACTTGTTGGCAGGGAGGTGCCTTGGAGCCGGGATGGGAGAACCCAGTGACTCTGATTCCCCTTTGATCACTCAGGGATTCGAGAGTATGAAGAATTGGAGGCTCTAAAGAGAAATGTTAAGGGCCTCATTGCCATTCGTGTGCCCCTGTGACTTTCTCTTTCCTCTGTCTGTGACCCTCAGGCATCTGGCAACCAGACAGCCTTCGTCTCTGGCGTCACCGAGCTCTGCTAGCTGCATTCCCTGACGCATAAAGGATGTCGTAGGCTTTGCATGAAAACACACCCACAGGCAAGGATTGTTCCCACCTGGTTAGGATTCAGTTTTGAAAAGTTATCGTATGGAGTAGCCTGAGTGAAAGATTCTCTTCTAAGAACTCTGGACTTGCTGACAGAAGTAAAAAACATGTTCACATCTTCCTTGGGCACCGGGACAGCCCTCTTCGAGGCCAGCACTCCATGCTTGCTTGCAAAGCACTCGACTATTACTTTATTCAACAGAACCCAAATCATTTTGAAACAGAGTATGTTTGCAAAGATTGAGTTTTATTCAAAATAAAGGTATAGTTTCTACGATTGAGGCAAAATAAAAGTATAAATAAAATATTAATTAGGAGATATATTAATTAGGAGATACTAGTGAAGACCTCAGTTTCAACAGAAAGCACTCTACAACATGGAAGTTTCTCCATTTATGTCTTAAAATTATTATGTAAACATATCAAAAGTAGTCAGAAAAACCCAGAAGAAAACAAAATAAAGGTGACATTTGTTCCTCCCCACTTCTAGGACAATAGTAGTGCTTTGATACTCTTAATTCCGGGATTGTTCCCCTGGAATATGTAAATATGCATGTACTCTTTTAAACACCCCCCCCCCAGGGTCAATGTCGCTCACTCAGTCGCACTCCCTCCTCTCTGTCTGCCTTCTCCTCTCTCTGTTATTTATGTTAAAAGTGGGAGTGGACAACGTAAATTTCATTCTGCAATCTCAGGGATACCCTTCAGTATGCATATATGCAGCTCTACTTCATTCTTTTTAAAATAATTCTAAACCATTATTAAAATAACATGTGCACAGGTAAAAACAAATCTAACAGTATAGAATTACATTTACGAAAATATTTCCCACCCTGCTTCCTATTCCAACCCCCAGAGAAACCATTTTTTGATTCTGGCAATTATGTCTGTAACTCTAAAATGAGGTATTTATATCTCTATTTCCTGATTTATCAGCGTTAGATGATAGATGAGAAATAAGGATTTAGCACCCGATTGGCCCCACATCTCCTGTTCCCTTCCAAATTTTAAAAAATATGTATATCGTTATCCCTCAGTATATGTGGGGTGGATGCCAGGACCCCGAGCACACCAAGCCCACGCATGCTGACGCCCTGCAGGACCTGCATATTCCATAGTCGGGTGTCGCGTCTGGCGAATACTGCATGCTTGATCCCCGCTCGGCTGAAAAAAATCCAGGTGTAAGTGGACCCACACAATTCAAATCCATGCTGTTCAAGGGCCAGTCGTGCTATGATTAGGTTTTCACTGTTGCCTGTGTATTGTCAAATACTGAGCCTGAGGGTTTGTTTCCCCACCCACTACAGGCAGCTTCACGTCACTCCCCACTGTGGAGTGCTCTCCAGGGAACAGAGCCAGCAGGCGACATGTCTGTCCCTGTCTGTCTGTCTTTCTGGAGAGAGAGATGTATTATGACCGGTTGGTGCATGTGATTGTGGGGCAGAAAAGTCCCACAATCTTCCTCTGCCAGCTGGAGACCGGGAAGGCCGCTGGTTAACTCACTGGGGTCTGAACACCTGAGAACCCGGGGAGCCCACGGGGTCAATCCCAGCCCGAGGGCAGGAGAAGACCAACATCTCAAGTCAAGCAGGCGGGAAGGGCACAAATCTCTCTTCTTTCTCTTTTTGTTCTGCTCAGGGCCCTCGACGGGTTGGATGAAGCCCACCCGCAGGGGGAGGGCCATCCCACCTGCTTCACTGAGTCCGCGGATTCAAACACATGTCTCATCTGGGGACACCCAGACACACCCAGGAAGAACGTCGGCCTGGCACCCCGCAGCCCAGTCAAGGGGACATGCAGACTTACACACCAAGTAACATGAGAAACAAATGCCCTCCACCCCTGTTCTACCTCCCCTTTCCCTTCAGCCCCTTGTCAAGGCATTATTTTTTGCATTTTAGATTTTCTATATTGTAATCCACATAATTGATTTAAAAAACAGAACAACCCAAGAGAATATTTTCATGATATTAACTCGACAGCTGTCCTTCCCTGCAGAATGAGTGGCGTGACTGAACCACCAGGGAAGGAAGTGGCGTCCTGAGTCACTAACCAGTGTCCCTCTGAGGAGACTGCCCCCAATGCCAAGAACAAGCAGACTCTCTGTTCTTGTCATTCGTCAATTTCCCCCAAATCATGCCACCACTTGGTTTGCTTCATAGTTGGACCATAGCTTTGCTGTTTTCATGTTTGTCTTCCTGGGATTTCTAATGCATTTTCCTTCTTGGCACATACCTCCACCATAACACTGAAGTCTTCTGTCCTGCTAGTTTGGTGCTGTTGGTTACTTGTGACCCCATTTCTTCTTGAGGACGTGCTTCTCAGAGCTGACTGCCTTCTGGCTGCATTCTTGACACGGGGTCAGGACGCTGTTCCCCTCCAGACTTCCTCTCCTGGTTGGATCCCTGTTCCCTAGACTCACGTCTTGCCTTTCTTAGTTGACGCCCTCATTTCAATGGTGTGCATCCCCCATGGCCCCTGATAAGGTGCGTGGTCCGAGCAGAATCCCAGGTCGGATGCTTGGATGGCATCGCTTGTCTCCAGCAGTGCTGCTGTGGAGAAGCCCGGTGCACTCTGTTCTCAGAACTTGCCTGGTGACCTGTTGTCCTCTCCGGATCTTTTGGAATCTTCTCTTTGTCCCTGGTGTTCTGGTTTCAGGATACACCTTGATACGGGCATTTTTCATCATTCTTTAATAATTTCCTTTTCTCTGATTTTTTTTCTTTCTGTAACTTCTGTCCTTCAGATGTTGGTCTTCATGAATTGATCCTTTAATTTTCTAGCTTATTTCTTAGCTATTATCTGTCTTTTGGTCTTTTTGTTCGACTTTTAGATTTCCTCACTTCTTCAAATACTTCCATTAATGTTTTTATTTCTGCTAATTTTAATTTCCAACAGGTTTTTTTGTTGTTCTCAAAAGGTTTCTTATTTACAGTATCTTATTTTCATTTCATGGAAACAATATTATTTCTTTCCTCTGAGAATCTTGATTTTAGTTTTTGGGAAATTTTTTAGTTCTCTGGTTTTCTGTATTTCTTCTGAATGGATTGATTTGTTTCTCCCTTTCAGCTATGAGGCTTCCTTCATAGTCACCTTGGGCTGCACACTCAAAACCAAGCAGGAGCGACTGATTACTGATTGATCATTGCTAACGTTTATGCAGAATGCTTGAATAGGGACCACATAATTCTTTGGGACCTTGACCTTCTATATCAATAAGTCTTCTCTCCCTGACCGTACTTTTCCCTGGGAAAGAGCTCTCCGATCTCCTGCCTGGAGAGGGGTGGTGGGAGTGGGGATTAGCCTGGCTGCCCTGTCCTCAGGCTGAGTTGGGGCTGGGCCTAGAGGGTTTCCTTGTCTACCGAGATAGACTTTTCCTTCCAGGCCCCTGTTCTCCCCATCCCTGGCATCTTTGAGGACAGAAAGAAACAGCCTACACCTGGTTGCACAGGATAGAGGGTGGACAGGGAAGTCTATTGCTGCATGGATTCCACCCCGTTTCTCCCTTTTTGGTCTCCACCTCACCTCCACCTTCATAGACTCCAGTTCCTGAGACTTCCCTGGGTGCTGTCCAAGATGTCTTCATGCCTGACTTCTGCCTTGCAGGCTCTTAGCTCCCTGTGGCCTGCTAAATCAGAACCACAAAATTTTGTTGAAATTTTTTAACTGCTGTCATCTCTTCTCCCATTCTCCTAATCGCTCATCCCCCATCCCCAGCATTTTACTATGAAAATTTCCAAACAGAATGTTGCAAGAATTGGAGGCTGAGCACTTGGACACCGCTAATTCCACCCCTAACATGTTGCCATGCTCGCTTTATCACACGTCTGTTCCTCTGGCCATCTGTGCAGCCAGCCATTAATTCATCTCATTTTTAAAAACGCATTCTGACTGCAGACATCAGCACATGTGCCCTTGAAGGCTTAATATTTTAAATAGTGGTTGGGTCTGTTTGTGGTTTCAATACCTTCTCTGATGTCTAAGGAAACAAGTTAGAATTTCCATGACATTCTCGTCTGTTCCTCAAATTATCGAGTTTTTCTTTATGGTCAGCTGTTCTTCTCTTTCATTGTGGACAGTTCTCCCAACTGTCCAGGAATTCTTGGTTGTCTGCTCATTTTTAAGAACAAAGACTTGATCTATTTAGGTGGCTAAATTCACATAGCTTGGCCTATGCTATGGTCTGAATGTGTCCCCCACCCACCCCCGATTTATATTTTGAAACTTAATTGTCAATGTGATGGCGTTAAGAGGTGTGGACTTTAAGAGGTGATTAAGTGCATGAGGGCCAAGCTCTCACTGGTGGGATTAGGGCCCTTAAAATAAGGCTTGAAGAAGGGGTTCACTCCCTTCCGTCACCGCCGTGTGAGGACACAGTGTTCATCCCTTTTGCCGTTCTGCCTTCCGCTATAGGAGGAGGCAGCAAAAAGGCACCGTCTTGGAAGCAAAGAGAGCAGCACTCACCACACAGGGAAACTGACAGATCCTTGATCTTGAACTTTCCAGCCTCCAGAACTGTTAGAAGAGATTTCTATTATTTATACATCATCCAGTCTCAGGTATTTTGTTATAGCAGCACGAATGGTCCAGGACAGCCTCCCTTGCCTGTGAGGCTGTAGGTCTGCTCCACCACGGGAATGACTCCTGGACCTAACTGTGTGAGGGAGCATCGTGCGGGCTGAGGACTGTGGGTTTGTTGTAGGTGTGGGGGGTGGCGGGAGCTGGCGCTTAGGCTGGGCACCGCCAAACTGTGGAAGGGGGATGATCTGGTGGACTGCTATGGAATCTCCCATGATGTTCAGGGCTAGCAGGAACCATGCTATTTGGGAGGCAGAAGTGAAGCACAGAAATCTTTTTATGCTTGGAAGGCGGGGCAGGCCCACCAGCTGCTGCTACAGCTCACAGGTCCTGGCTGGTCTGCTGGCTGACCGGCTGGGGTGGGTAGTGGCAAGGCCTGTGGCTGCCCCGGCTACAACCATGTCCTCGCTCAGCTTCTGTGTCCCCTGGGCCAGGTGTGTAATTCACTCTGAGATGAGGTGTCCCCTTATCCCACAGGCGACTCGCGTCATGGAGGCTGGGAGCACATGCCGTGGGCAAGCCCGTCTCGGGGTCCGGCTGTGCACACCCTGTCACATGCCTCTCCCCCCTTGCCGCCCCTGGGCTTCCAAGACAGCAGCTGCCACGGCTCAGAGTCATGGTGGACATCGTGCCTCATGGTTCTGTGTCCCTGAGGGAGCCCATGCCAGCCCCACGCACCCACCAGAGCAACTGGACCACTCGGGAAGTTTAAAAGCTTTTTTAAAAGAGGGATACTTCCACACATTTTCTTGTCTTCCATGTGTTCTTCTTTAGATATAATACGGTCTCATTCCTGTTGTGTTTATAATTAAATAAATTAAATGTACCTAATACTACTTAATGACCGAAACCGTTTGCCTGCCAGGGAAACGAGATCTGTTTACTTAGTTATAAGCCTCCATCATACTTTGAAAACGAGAGCGTCGGGCTCCAGGCTCATCCAAGTCCAGGGACATGGCAGCCTCTGTCGGGAGACGGCTGCTCCCTGCGCCCTTGGGTGCGTCGCAGCTCGCCCCTCCCCCAGCCTCAGTCCAGGCCCTGGAGCCACAAGCACCGAAACAAAGGGTTTTCTTAGGGTCTTCGAGGGTTTAGGATGCCCCCTACGTCCCTTCACTGATGGTTGCCGGGACAATCGCCTCACTGCAGACCCCTATTGATGACTAAAGGACACTTTTTATTCCAGTTGAGTGCTTACTGTGGGCCATGCACTGGGTTAAGCACTACTTACATATGCAGATTTTATCACGCTGCATTGAAAGGAGACAACAAGAATCAAAAATGAATCCAGCAAGCACCGTCTGAAGGACAGAGATTACTAGGGCAGCGAAGCACCCTGCTGCCCCCACCGCCCACTCTCCCGCTAGGACTACAGCACAGCCAGGTGTTCCTCAGCCTCTCGTGTTGCTTTGTCATTGTAACTGCACGCGTATGTGCCCTGAGCCACTCACCTACGTTATTTTATAGGTTTTCAACTTTACAGAAATGGTTAATATGCCTAACTCAAAGATTCCTTGGGAACCTCAAGGTTGCAAATTAACACACAGTCTCGTAGAAGGACAGCCAGCCTCTGAAACAGGTGCCTTTTGTATTTTAGAATCATTTGCCACACCGTTTTATAGGAGTTTTCTTTTTTCCTCATTCTGTGTTTGAGCTCTTCTGACCTACAGTAAATCTCACTGTTTTGATAGTGTCTCCGCTGGCTGTGTATGGCTTCTTCTAATTATTGTTCATCAAATCTATTCCTCAGCGGCATGTCAAAATCAGATGGTTACTTTTTCCATCTGTTGCCACAATCTGTTCAAACCATCACATTCAGTGAACTCGCAGGAAACTGTAGCAGCCAAAAAGAGGAATGAATGTGCTTCAGCCAGACTTAACATGGACAGGGTTTCAGTATGGAATACAGTATTTGAAATCTGCTTATATAACGTCGAGTGCAGAAAAATTGCTGTTTTCTCTGGTGCTGGAGGCGGGTAACACAAAAACAACGGTGAGACACAAGCAGGAAACCCTCCCAATATTCTTGCCCCATAATACAACAGTATTCCGTAAAAAGCCTCTCCATCCCCAGCCCTTGCCTCTTGGACCACAGAGATTGTTAGCTCGGAGAGAAAATTGAAGTCTTTATATTACTTGTCAAAGGCTATAAATGAATTGGAAGGAAAAGTCCTGTTCTTGAAAGCGTTTTATGTGAGCAGTGTGGGCTCGTTCCACGCTGAGCTGCTCTTGTTACACAGAAAGCTGCGGTTCCTTCTTCATTAAGTAAAGTGGTTTGCAAAGCCGCAGTGTGTTCTCATCATGTGCTAATGGCATTAGGGCTGGGGGACCATTGGCAGGACAAGGTCAGGAGAGTGATGGGAGCCAGGGAAAAGCGGCCGTGGCAAAGCCTACTGTATTTTTTTATTACAGCGGCAACAGCGTCTCTGTTCACTGACTGCAGCAGATACAGAGTGCAGCAGAAGATTGCTCTGGAACAAACCCAGTTGAGGGAGAAAGACAGAAGCCAACTGTCTACATGTGTTTTCCAGGAGACAAAGGGTGGGCCTCCATTGCCTGGACACCTCCATTTCTGCGTGCCCCCCACTTCAGTCCTGGAGGCTGAGAGGATCCCAGGATGCCCCCACATGTGGCATTGTCCCCTTTGTCAATGACAATTTGAAGTAGTTTATTGCTTTGCCTTTCAGAGCAGAAAATAGATTCATTGGTGGTTTGTAAAAAGCACAGTTTTTTATGGCCAAGTTATTCAGGTGTTTTACACTTCTTTTCATTGTGCAGTTATCAACTCTCGCTTTCGTTTAATCGTGTGAAGTGGCAGCCAGCGTGTCAGAGTGCGTCCCTCTGTTCTCCCCACCGCCCCCCCGCAATATCCAGAGGCGCCTGCTGCTCATGAAGGGCCGGGTGAGCGGGGCATGGTGGGCTGAAGGGCCCTGGCTGCCCGGTAGACAGTTTGCTGCTTGGTTACACGATGGGAGTCCTGGATCTGGAAGAAAAACGTTTCCTCTTCACCCCTCCTTCCCTCTGCACGGAGTGGGCTGAGAAGGGCCGCGGGGTCGGGCTCAAAGGCAGAGCCAGCTTTGGAATAGCAGCTTTTATGGGTGCCAGGAGGGCTCCTCCCCACCACGGTGCCTGACGTTCCACCGTGAGAAGCTCATGTCTTTAGGGCTCAGGTCTTTAATGACGTTGGTACTTCTAGGAGTGTCTGCGCTTGAATCTTACCACCTCTCTCCTCAGACGCGGGTGGTGGCCAGATCTGAGAGGGAGAGTGCCAGGGAGCAGGGTGAGGACGACGGGGTGTCCCGGGAGCACCAGGGGAAGGCGGGTGGCTGCACGGAGTGTGGCGGGCACCCGAGCCTCCTGTCTCGGGTGTGCGCTCAGCGCCTCTCCCCAGCTGCCAGCCTGGTCGGGTTGGATCTTTGACTCCACCGTATCCCAGCCTCGGGCTACTCCCGGCCCCTCCAGGCCAAATTCTCCAAGAGGCTTTGATGCTGCAGGGGTGAAAGACAGTGGGGTGAACGGCTGAGGGAGGGGCCGCAGCGGGGGGGGGGGGGAGGACCAGGGAGCAAGCTCAGAGCCAGCTGTGCTGGGGACCTGGGTCCCATCTAGAACCACCCGTCCCCGGGAACCCCAAGTACTGGAAAGCCCAGGCGTTGAGGCCAAGCCTGGGGAAGAAACTGTGCCTCCTGGCGGTCCCTGCTGGAGTGCCCACTGGTTATCTGGGTATGTTTTCAAAACTTTTCAGCCAGTTTTTTCTTTCTTTCTTTTTTTTTTTTTTTTTACAAACAAAAGCATATGTGTATCCCAACATCTAAAACAAGCAAAAGTAGACTGTTCCCAGTGTGTCCCTTTGTCCTGGGCAGGAGCACCTACCCACACACCTCACAGGGCTGCTCGCTGTGGCCTTGCTGTGCCTGTCGCCCCTGTGGGACTACAGACACATCACCATGGTAACAGACCACCATCAAGATGCTGAAGGTGCGCTGACATCCATCAGTGCCCTCAGCCTCTGTGCCGCCCAGGAAAAGGCGCAGCCTGCAGCAAACTGCCTGTCATGGGCTTGGCGGATGGAGGGATGGATACGCCTTCTGCATCCGAGATACCAGCCCCCGGGGAGAAACGTCTTTTTGCCCTTGACAGTGCGAAACGCTGCCTGTTTCTGCTGAGAGTGTGACTGATGCTGCACATCTGCTGGGATAAACCGCTAGACCTCTGCAAAGGGTCGTGACTCTCTGTTAGCTTAGAAGATGGCAAGGAAGGGTAGTGACCCCAGGGAGGGTGACAGGGGAGGCCCTGGCACATTTGTCCCCAGGGTGAGGCATGGCCAGCGCCCCTCGTTGTCTGTAGATGGTGATGGGCATGGTGGGGCTGGGAGATGTCACAACCTGGGACCAGAGTGAGACCTTTGACGGAGAACTGACCCCTTTTTGTGCTTTGTTGAGTCTCAGCGAAGCTTAACCCGCGTCCTATCTAGGGAGAGGAGGGGAGGGGCTCCCTGGATTGTCCGACGTACAGAAATAATTGAAAGCCCCCGGGGGTGAAATCAGCCTTGGGTCTGTTTTGGATGCAGTTGGCCATCTTGGAAACTGTGGCCCCAGGGTGCAGGGAAGTGTGGCTGGAACAGGAACTTGGGGCAGGAATGGGTTTTGTTCCCTTCACCAGACCTGAGCGGGCTTGGCCATGCTGTCTGCAGCTGGCCTGGAAGCAAACTCTAGAAGCCCCTGCCCTCCTGGAAGAGAATCTCGTCTCCTCACCAGTGGACAGTCCAGTCTTGGTGCACCCGGGGCGTGTCCCAGGAAAGCCCCCGGATGGGCCGTGAGAAGCAGAAGGTTTTCAGGCTGCTACAACCCAGAGCACCGACCAACAGCACACCCAAGTGGTGCTCTGTGACTTTCAAGGCTCCCTGCACTGGGCCCTCATTCTTAGAGCTCTCAGCCACCAAATGAGAAGTCTGAGCCTTCTGAGGCCACTGTGCTGGGGGTGCCCAAGCTGCAGGGAGAGGCTTTATGGAGGGCTCCCAGCTGGCAGCCCCAGCTGACCTCTGACTGTCGCTGCCTAAGACCCTGCACAGGAACTCACTCAGCTGAGGCATCCCCACCTTCACCTGTAAAATTGTGAAGTGTCGTGTGATACAATGGAGCTGTTTTAAGCTACTGGCTTGGAGTAATTGGTAACGCATGCATAAGGCTGAGCACATGCCCAGGGCTGTGTGCAGGCCCACACAAGACCTAAGAAGGCCCTGAGCTGTGAGCCCTGGCTGCCCTGGAGCCCTGTGCCGACAGGGAGTGACGGCTAAAGCAGAGCGTCAACCCGCTGGCCGGCGGGTGTCAAAGGCATGCCCAACACACACCACAGAGCCCTCTGCAGACTGGGACACTTATTGGCATCAGGCCGCATTAGTCAAGATTCTCCAGAGAAATGGAACCAATAGGACATGTGATGTGAAATTCTCCTGCAGGTCAAAAGAAATCCAAAGCTTGTTAAACTCACAGACTCAGTGAGAAAAATTTTTGTCTAGCACCAGAGGCTGAAAATACAACAAGCTCTGAGCTACTGGAGATCTTGTTAAAGCCAGTTGGTTACCCAGCCTTGGCTTGCGATCCCGTCCTCCTGCCGCTGGCCTGGGGTCCACGTACCTGATAACCCTCACACCAGCCTGCAGGCGGTCAATGAATCAGCAAGGTTCTGTTGAATAGCTACTGGGTGGAAATTCATCAGAACATTTTTCTTTATGTTACCACATCTTAAAAAGAATAAGGGATTGGGACTTTGGGGGGGTGGTGGTAATGGGACACAGGATGAAATGACAGACTACAATTAGCTTTGTTGCTCACTTATCCATGGTATTCCTTTCTCTAATTCTGAAGATAATTGGGATTTGACCTTATTTAGAAACTCCAAACACAGACCCTGCCTGAAGTAGGAAGCCAGCTGGATATCTGGACACTTCCCACCCCCAATCACACTCATGGAAGACACTGTCCTTTTCCTTCTCAATGACTTTTCCTCATTTCCTTTCCTGCTCTTGATCTCAGAGAAGGTAGGCTTCCCACAGTCCCTTGGTTTGAACAAGCTGGGCAGTCCCCTTTCTTTTGCCACTGACTGTTCTAAGGGTGGCATGGAAATCTTTTCTGCACATGGAGAAGTCATTTGGAGCATCCTGAGGCCTTTTCCCCACTGCTTCCTTACAGTTTGAGATGCTGTTTGATACCTGGAGCTCTGGCAGCTATTTTGTCACTGGGAGGTGAGCAGCATGTGGATAAAAAGCCCTAGTGCTGAGAGTGGAAATTGAAGGGCAGGACTTACCTGGCTCAGATGGCATCATTGAGCAATGGCACTAGCTCTGACTCTCCATGTCCAGACCACTTCTGTGACCACCACTAAGTGTCATGGTTGTTTAAGACTCTCTGAGAAGGATGTTCTCATATTTGTAGGCAAAACCACTTTTTTGGAAATAGTTTTAAAATTTTTCAGCCTGAGTGAGTGTTATCTCACATAGCCATGTTCATTCTTTTTCAGCCAACCTAAAGCCATGTGGTTTTTATTCCTTTCCCTGAAGATCTTGTCTGTCAGCAGACAAGGATGGGGAGGCCAGCTGGAGGGTGTCACCTCCACGCAGGTCTCAGGCAGATAGACTGGAGGCTGAAAGCTGCCTGCTGGGCTCTGTGGGCTGCAGAGGGCCGTGCGGCGGAGGGACGGGTGGGTTCTGTCCTCTCAAGTCTGGGCTTTGTCTGGCAGCCACGAGCAGAAGGGTGTGGGGGCTTTTGAATGGCCATCATCTTAGGGCTCAGAAAGATACCTCCTCCCCAGGGACCCCGCAACTCCCTGGGCCGACTGGGAGGGTGGACAATGTGGTGGTTTTAAAACGTGTGCAAATTGTTTGACATTCCTTTGACCAAGAAGTTTATGCTGCCTCCCCTCGAACCTGTGCAGGCCTTTGTGTGAGTTCTGAGGCTGCATCCTGCCCCTGGGGCACTTGCTCTGGGGTCTGCCATGTGCAAAGGCTGGATTCTGGGGGTGTCAAGTAGAGAAACCACACGGAGGGATCAGAGAAAGAGAAGGAGAGAGACAGAGAGAGCAAAAGAGCACGAGATGAGGAGGGGGAGAGAGATGGAGACAGAGAGTCAGAGAGAGAGGAAGAGAGCGAGAGAAACAGAGGTAGAGAGACAGAGAGACGGGAAAGAGAGAGAGGAGGGAGGGGAGACGGGATGAGAAGGAGAGAGAGTGCCATTCTAGCTGTTCAGTCTTCCCCACCCCAGGGCTGCACCTGGCAGTGGGGGTCACTGAGGGGCCCTGGCCCCGGCCTCGTCTTGGCTGCAGCTGCCCGAGGGAACACCTCGCTGAACCCAACCGGCAGAGAGACCCCGGGCAGGAGGCGGATTTGTTCTGGGAAGGAAGACCCCACTTTTCTGTTTGGATCTCAGGCTGATTGGGTTGCTGATGTCTACGTGGTTATCTGGAGCCACTAGACAGAGAAAATAGTACCATTCGGGTGGGATCCGAAGTCCCTGGCCAGCCAACTGCAACACCGTGTGTGAGACGCGCTAGAGCCTCACACGTGGACTCCCCCTGTGCCCCCCAGTCTCCACATGAGCTGCTGCTTTAGTGACACAAAGTTTAATGGATCCCTTAGCATTAGCCATGATGCATCTAGGCTCCCTTTTTTGCCTGGGAGGAGAAAGCCAGAACCTGCTGAAACTCAGCGGCCGTGGCCGGCGTGCCCTCTTGGGCCGGCAGTGCCGCCTTCCTTCCTGGCAGCGGGAGACTTAAGGGGGCAAAGGACAGAGGGCAGGAGAAGGAGAGAGAAAGGAATGAGAAACATGGGGCAGTGAAAAAGACGGAGTTTGCAGGTGTCAAGATTGGGGAGGAACCCTGCCGGAAGCACAAATTGTCACTTGTGTGTTTGAAGTGTCCCTCCTCAATCAATGCTGGCGAGGTGTGTTTTCCCATTTGTCCCGTGGAGCAGCGGCTTCAAAGCTTAGATGTGAATGTCCCTGTGGAAAGTGGGTCATTAAGCGTTGTTCTGTTCAGGAGGACCCACTCCAGCCAGCTGCAGACTGTGACTTGCTGGTGACTCAGGCCCGCAGCCTGTCTGGGCTCCTGTGGCATTTCCTTTGGCTGACACATTTACCTTCAAGATTGATATCTGTAATTTCTGAGGAGGCTGAAAGACAAAAGCAGAAGTGACTGGTTCCAAAGGTTTCACTTTCTCCTGTTTCTCGGGCTCGTGGCTTTGCAAGTCACGGGAGAGAGCAGAGCGTGGAGAGGGAGCCAAGCGGTGGGCCGAGGGCAGAGCAGGGCTGGGAGAACCAGGGTGGCAGCTCCTCTCCGAGCCGGGCAGGAGCAGCGGGGCCGCCTCTGGCTCCAGTGGTCTGTGTCGTATGTGGAAGCCCACGGCTGGGGACTGGCCCACTCCACTAGTGTGACACCTGGAGGATTTGACCAAGAAGAAAAACTAAAATTTTGCTATTCCAAAACCTTTCACAAAATTCCTCAAAAATGTATATTCCTACAGATGTACTACTTGAATTTTATGTGAAATTTTATATATTAATATATGTTTTGACCCAATAATTTCATTTTTATATACCTAGGTCATCCTTTCAGAGAGAATATAAAAAGAAAACAAATCAGAAGACCCATTTGAGGGCTTTTACCCTCATTACAGACTCCAGGGACAGGGATTTGAACCTATTAACAGCCTGAAGGAAAACCATCACTCAATTTTCTAACTGTGAGAAAATTTCCACCAACCCCTCATGGCCTCCAGTTTCATCTTCCAACTTCTCCGCCTGTATTCACGGGGCACCGAGTGGAACTCAGCTGCACTGTCGTGGGGCCCTCCCTCCTCCCCTCCCTCCTCCCCTCCCTCCTCCCCTCCCCTCCTCTCGGAGACAGCCCCTGAGCCATTCCTGCTCCCAGAGGGGCCCTGGGTCCCCCCAGGCGCCCGCCCGGCCTGACTCCCCTCCGTCTGGGATGTTCGCCTCAGCATCTCCACCCATTGAAACGCCACCTACCACTGCGACACCCCTCTTGGGAGGGAGGCATTTGGGCAATTTGCATATCACAATTTTATAGGCTCAGACCTGTTGGCTGAGACTTTCTGTGAGTCTTTCCCACATTCACATACAGGAGTGCACGGTCCACGTGAGAAAGTACCCAGCATGCTGTCGGTAATGGCAGGAAATAACCAAGGCTGTCACCATGTCCATCAACAGGGACAAATTAAGTGCGACGTGGCACCCCCACACTGAGATACATGTGGCTTTAAAGAGAAGGGTATATATGGCCTGCTGTGGTTTGGGTATGGTTTGTTTGTCCCCACCAAATCTGCCGCTTGGTGTGGTGGTGCTGGACGCGGGGCCCAGCGGGAGCTGTTTGGGTCAGGAGCAGATCCCTCATGGGTGACTTGCCGCTGTTATTGTGGCAGTGAGTAAGTCCTTGCTCTCAGGAGACTGGATTGGTTCTTGGAGGCCTGGATTAGTTTCCACAAGAGTGGGTTGTTATAAAACCAGGATTCCCCTACCATGAGCCCACTTCCCCTTTGACCTTCTCTGCCGTGTTTCAAGGAAGCACAAAAGCCTTCAGCAGAAGGTGCCATGCTTGTACAGCCTGCAGAACCGTGAGCCAAATACACCTCTTCTCTTCATAAATTATTCAGCCTTAGGCTTCCTTTATGGCAACACAAAATGGTCTAAGACATGCCGAGAGATGTCAGGGAAGATGCCTGTATTACTAATTGATCGGGCTAGGACACCTATCCCATGCGGGATATGGCAGGACCTAGTGCCCGGCAGGGGTGGCTGTCCCTGGGGTGGGCTCCCAGCCTCTCTGTCAAGTGCTGTCTCTTAGCCGGAGCTTCAGCAGGTTTTCCATGGAGGTGCAGATGGCCCGAGAGTGGCCAGGATTCAGGGCCTCCGCATCCCCACAGCTTGGCCCCAGTCAGCAGCCAGCATAGGCGTCCTGGCCCCTAAGTGGCCACCTGCTCTAAATGTCCTGGAGTGCACATCAATTGCAACAGGGTTGCCAGACCTAGAACAAAAATTTCAGGTATATATTTACACTAAAGTTTATTTGCTGTTTATCTGAAATTTGAATTTAATGGGTGGTCTATATTTTATCCAAGACAAGGGCTTTGAATCTGGATTCTTCCATCTAATGGCCTGAGAGCCGTCTGACCTCCCTGAGACTCAGTTGTGTAGTCTGTAAAATGGAAAGGACAGTGCCGTCCCTCTGAGCTGTCTTCGAGACACCACTCGAGACTCGTGAGAACCTTCTAGCTGAGTGGCGGGGTCCTGGTCCGCCTGTCTCCTCTCCTGGGCAGGGGATACAACTGCCCATCTCCGTGGGCAAGGACAGGTAGCATGAGGATGGCCGGTAGCGATGCTGATGTCGAAGGTTGCCACTTGTAATTGGAAGTCCTGACTAGGGTTTCCCGTTCGGCACACAACCGCCCCTCTGCAAGTGCAGGGTGCTGTCCACTTTGTCATTGCTCCCATCAGCTCTCTGGCCTACAAGGCCCTGGGAGTGCCATTTGGTCAAAAGTTACTGTGCGACCAGAGCCCCTTTATCACTCCCAGGAGGTGGCTCTCTCCCTCTAAGCACTGCACAGGGATGGGGTTACCCTGGTGTTGGGAGGACTGTTGCTCTAAGCCCAGCAGTCCACAGCGATGGCACCAAGGCTTGCTAGAGCCAGCCATGTCCTGGGCATGTTCCTTGCTCCTGATGTAAGTGACATCATCTCACCCTCACTCCCGGGAAGTCCCCCATGGTTTCACCATCAGCACGAGGCAGCGCCAGCTCCAGTGTGCGCTGCGATCCTCAGCCCGACTCGTCAGCAGGAGACCTCGCTGCTGGTCAGGAGGTTGAGGGTTTGTCCTGGGAAATACCTTAAGGCCAGTCTCCCCAGCACTTCCCAGTTGCCATGCTGACAGCAGAGCAGGGACACTTCAGGTGGCAGACAGGTCACAGAGTCTGATGCTGTCATGGGCACAACATGCTCTAGGCCGGTAACTTCTGATTCAGTGACCATCTGTGGCTTGGAGCCTGGACGGTGGGCTCGAAGAGGTCGTTCTGGGGGTGGTGAGGACCCCAGAGCCCATGCAGACAGCCCCTGCCTCGGAGATGTGCCAGTCAAACCCAGATCTGCCCGGGTGTGTGTAACGTGATGACAGTGATACTGCCGGGCGGTGATTCCTGGTGCTTAGAGGTGAGGCTGATGTCATTACGGTGCACAATAGGTCCTCCAGGAGTAGCAGCTGTTGTGTTAATGAAAAATCCACACAACCTATGATGGTGAAGAGATTGAAAGTGACCTCAGAGGGCAGAGTAGGCCTTGGAAATGATTCAGTCCAGAGTTTTCCAACAGCTATTGTGGACACACCCGCACTTTATCCCTTTGGAGCTTTTTGTAAAAAATCCTTTCTACCAGTTAATGGATTTCTTTTTCCCTTATTTTTGATGCCATAGCTATACTATTTTTCTTTTCTAGCTCTCTTCTTTAATGGTTTCAGGAGCTCAATTTCCTAATTTTCATTAGGTGATTGTCTTATGATTAATAAACTAATGTTTACCCATTGTGGTTTAATGGTTTAAAAAGTAATTTTTATCAATTAGAAAATAAGAAACTCATAAAGATATAATTGTAATCTCTCATGATTTCCATCCGGGTGTCTGATGCCAGATCCCAGATATCACCACGGCCACCCGGGAATACAAAAAGCTGCGTTTTCTGCTCGCGTGGGAAGGGGGGCCCAGCGCCAGCACGTGTGCACAGGGGCGGCAAGGGCAGACTCTGTTGAGGACTGGATATCTGATGTGAGGCAGGGCTTGATTAGGACTGAACCGTGGTCTGGTTGGCGGAACAGCAAGGCAGGGGGTCTGAGGTGAGCGATTCCCAGGGTCCTGGGTGCAAACCGTTTGTGGATGTTTCCCATGGAAGAGTTGACGGGTCTTTCGGGAAGTTCCTGTCATAAATAATTAAGCTGTGTGCTTGGGCGGGAGTCTCCTTGGATAACGGAGTGACGCTAATGATGCCAACAGCTGGGAGCCAAGCCCTACAGATGTAGACGGGGGTGTGTGCGCCGTGCCCACGTGGCAGGGGCAGCTGGTTATGGTTCTCATAGGATGTATATGAACATATGTTAACACAATAATTTTGCATATGTTAACTCAGGTCATAATTCACGATAGTCTAAGTGGACAGCACTAAAAACAGCACTGGAGATTGAAAAGCGTTGCCTTCTTCATGCTGTGCTCCTGCTGAAACAACTCCGGGGTGTATATGTGTATCTTTGTGTGTGCAGCGTGTGTGAGACTGTGCGTACATATGTGTAGGGCTGTGTGTGTGTGCATGTGTGTAGGACCCTGTGTGTGTCTTAGATTTACTGGGTTTGTGCAGAATATTTAATCAAGATACTGAGTTTTAATTTTCCTTTTAGATGAAAAGTTGCAATCTTTGTTAGGCAAATGGAAATGTGATAAATGTCTCGATTTCTTTTTTTAATTTTTAAAAAATTTTTATTTTTTTATTCAAATGTCTCAATTTCTGTCAAACTGTTGTTACATTGTTGACAGTTGTCATGTTTCTCATCTGGCACATTTTTGTCCCTGGGGAGTTGCACGGTGTTCTGGCCACACCCTAGAGTGCCCCCGGGTAGAAGAAGCACTCTTGGTGCCCCTGGCAGCGAAGATCCTGGGAGCCCTAGGGACCCCTCGTTCTCCCAGCCCTGTGGACACCCACACACACCTGCCAGGGAGCCCTCAAATGGCCGGCATGTCGGGGCAGGCAATGGATCAAAAGAGACACCAATTGCCCCTCAGCACAAGAGGAAGGAAGTCCTTGAAGGAGGCCACGACCTCCTGGGGCTGAGGATGTCACAAAGTGGTTGACTTCGAAGAACCCATAGATAGATGCGGGCTTCTGAGGAGGTCAGAGATGCAGAGGGGGTCAGGAGGAGAGAGAGGGTGGGAGGGGGCTCTGAGAGACATAACCGGGTCCCCAAGAGGGCCTTGTTGAGTGAACAGGAAGGAGAAGGAGCTTGGTTTGAAGAGGAATCTGTATAAAATTTTTTGAGACAGCATTGTGTATTCAATTTGATGTCGCAATTTCAGAGCAAGGAACAAAAAGTCCCAAGCAGAACAAAGCAAACTGCTCAGTCATCTGGGTGAAATCACGAGGGTGCGGTGTGAGTTGGTCAGACAGAAGGCTCTGAGTGACACCCAGGAAAGGAAGAGGGGACTGCGGAAGTGGAGATCAGCTAAATAACCCATGCCGCATCCACACCAAGTGGATTTAAAACTACAGGCATTTGAAATAACACTGGAGAATAGGACCTAATGGATCAAAAGATGTCCATAGCATCTGTAATTATGTATGACAGTGTCAAAGGTGATAGACACATACACGCCCCTCACATATGTAGGTGTGTCTATGTGTAAAGACAGGAGGGAGTGGACAAAGTTGCTGGAAGTGGTTAGATAGGGGAGGTGGCAACACAAGTTTTCTTCTCCCTCTTTTTTCTCTTTTATTTTTCCTTCTTTTATTTATCTTTTCCTTTTTTTCACAATAAACATATATGTATATAACACACACATATACATATGTGTGTAAGGCTGGTGGCAGGCACCCCTCCCCTCCCTAATGGAAAAAGAAGAGGCCCACCAGACCTGCCGAGAACAATGCCTGCAAGGCCCCGCTAAGTTAAAGGACGACCACACCTGGATGGTTACCCTGATAAGAGTCTCGGTTCCTGGAGTCCACACATACCACCAGCCCCTCCTATTTCTCAATACTCGCCGTAAAACTGCAACGGAAAATTCCTTGCTCTCTCCACCGTAAATCTTCCTGCCAAAGAAACCTCTACCCCCAGCCCTAAAAACATATATAAGCCCACTCAAAACTTCTGGGCGATGTGACTTCTTGGGTCTCTTTCTCTCTCTTCTGGGACCCGAGAACCTCACCCGGGCCCCCCTCTCTTGGGACCCGTTTCCCTCACCCGGGAGTGCTCCAATAAAGCCTCTTTACTTACCCCTTTCAGCTCTGCTCATCTTTCTTTCTCTGGCGCCGCCCACTCCAAAAAACCTTACATCTGGTGCCGAAACCCAGGAGGCTGCTTTGACTTTCGGCTGTGCCGACCCCTTCCGCAGACTCCGTTCTTAAACCTTACAATGTGTGTATATATATATACATATATATATGTATATATATGTTTTAAATAAGGAAAACAGTTTAAGAAAAGGTGGTCGGGAAACTTCCACTGCACGCTGACTTACGCAGGCCTGGTCCTAGGGCTGCATCTCTTATCCCAGTTTGTGCACCAGTGCTCTGAAGTACGGGTGCCCATTCTTACCACAGTGTAGGTCGGGGTGCAGAGACTGGAGCTGTCTGGCCTCCTGTCCCGGCCTGCCTCGCGCGGCCTTGCTGCCCCCTGCGGGAGGGTTGTTTCCGAGCCCGGCCTGCCTGATGGCCGGGTGCAGGCCATGCAGGCCACGCCTCCCCACGCAGGCTGCAGGGGCTCCCAGAGTCTCTGCAGAGAAAATCAGCGATCGGGAGGCTTTCAGCGTGGGAGGGAGGAGGGCTGCTGGGCCTTGGTGTTTCGGGGCTGTTCCCCGTGAGGTTCCAAACCAGGAGAATGCTGTGTGAAGATACTACTTTGCACGCTGAGCTGTGAGGCAGACTCTCCTCTGCTTCCTGTGTTCAGAGCAAAGGAGAAGCCCAGAGGCTTCTACTGCAAATGCGTACATTTGTCATCAAGACCAGAGAGACCACGCTGCCGGGGTATGCGCGGTAACAGATTCCTCCAGGCTCTCACCCACGGCCTCTTCGGGTTCATCACGTTGAGGAAAAAACAAATACCATTCCTGCTCTCTACAAGCACACAAGCATGCTTCTGTGCCCCAAGGTCATTCACAGTCTGTGGGAGGAAAGAGAGCCTGGGCACACGTTTTCACCTGGTACCTGAAACAGCAGTGGGCCACGTCCAGGATGGAAACCGGCTCACAGCCCACCCGGTCACAGCATTCCACACGGACGCCTAGTTTGCCTTGATCTGTGAATTCTGTAGTTGGTTCTAACGTCCCAGAGCCCTCTGGAGAGAGATCATTAGAAGAGATGTGGCTGTTTGGAACAAGGTGAGCCTTTCCTGTTAGATTCAGCCAACTGGGAGCACCAGGACGCACAGGGCCCTGTGCAAGTAGCCGCAGGGCCCCGTCAGGAGCAGCCCCTCCCCTGCCTTAGAGTGAGCCCTGGGCAGGCAGAGGACCTCAGGTAACCACTGGGTTGTCCTGTTGGGGGTGTGTGTTTGTCAGGTGACTCCTGCTGTTATCTCGCACCTCAAGGCCTTGTCTTCTCCTAGACTTGAGGCTCCTCCAAAGCAGGAATCTTGAGTATTCCTGTCTCTCTCAGGGGACCCGTTCCTGAGCATAGCAGATGTGCAGAAATGCCTCCACTCGCCCCTGCTCCCTGTACTCACCTGTCCTTTCAAAGCAATCCCCGCCCCACACCGTGTGCAGCCGTCCACTGGGCTCAGGCTGCAGGCCGGTGAGCCAGGGCTCCCTGGCAACATGAGTGCAAAGCACCTGTGTTGCGCCGACCTTCTGACAACTGCATGCTACGGGAGCACAGAGGCACCTCAAAACAAGGTGAAACGGTGTCCTGAGCCCACAGCAAGCCTGCGGCACTGCCCTGCCCACCCCGGGGGAGTGGTGTGCTTCATGGGCACAGCGGGGCAATGGTCTCCTTTTCAGTCTCTTGGTAAATTCCTGCCCCTCTGCGGCCTTCTGTTTCTGCGTCTGCTGCACAGAGGGTCAGGCACTGCGTGGGCCTGTGTCCAGTGAGGTCCTTTCCGGGAGGGACATTGGCTAGCTGGGGGCTTTGCTGTGCAGACTCTCCAGCCATGCTTGGTGGTCCCTTCCACATTGCAAAGGGTGAGAGCAGCGTCCCGGGAAGGGACCCTCAGTGCTGGGGAAAGCCTGAGGGATGGGGCCCCTCAGTGAAGAGCTGTGGTCAGAGCTGGCTGCGTGGCCTGGTGGGGACTGTTTGGGGCTCAGTTCCTCAGTGCACCAATGGGAGCACTCCCTTGTGTGTCAGTGGGGAGCCCGGGCCCGGCATTTGCAGGGGGGTGATGGGTGCGGGGGACGACGAGGGCTTTCCCAAGTGGGCAGGGATGGTGTGGGGACCACCCTGGGTCTGCAAGCCATGGCAGAGGGAGGGGTTCCATGGCAATGAGGCCTTTTCCTCGGCAGGGCCCAGGCTTCTCGGGACTCTCAGGGCCTCATGGCTGTTGAGGCTCAAGTGGGCTATTGAGGGTGGGGGAATTTTCACCACCTGGAGGTGAAAGTCAGGTGGGTGGGGCAGCGTGGCACCTGCCCGTCCTGGTCCCCTCCTTCCCTCCTTTCCCAGCTGCCTGTCCTTGCACTCCTGGATTGCAGGGGTGGGTGTCACGGGGACTGAGGCCGGCTGGACAGTGTGTGGGGAGGGCCGTGGGGAGACGCCGTGCCGGTCTCCAGCCCTTGCAGCTGTCGGGCCTTCGATGAGCCCCGATTGTCCTCTCAGAGAACCAGAACGAATGATGTCTTGGGAGGAAAGGCAGGGCCACACCACGCTCGCCCAGCTTGGGACCTGGGTCATAGTTCCTCTCCCTCCTCCTTGCTCTCCACAGGTCACTCTAACCCCTCCCCACCATGCTTCCCCTGGAGCACAGCACCGTGCAGCCAGGATGTGCCCGTGTGTGTGCCTGCACATGCTGTGTGCCTGTGTGTTTGTGCACGTGTGTATGCATGTGTGCATATGTAAGCCTATGTCCACGTGTACCTGTGTGCATGTACATGTGTGCATGCATATCTATGTGCATGTCTCTGTGTGTGTGTACCTGCCTATGCATGCTCACATGTGTGTTTATGTGTGTGTTGAGGGGAGCTTGAATTATTCTCCCTCTCCTGTGAAAACATAACCCTCGTGTCCTCACACCTTCCAGGCAACTGCAGCCTGGGGTGTCACACCTGGGAGGGTGTCCCCTACCCCAGCCCCACCCACGAGGGCTGCCCTCCCCGGGCCCTCCCTGGGGCTGAGGGAGTCCTCCCAGGACAGACAGCTCAGCCCACCTGCCCCTCGGCATCCTGCACTTGGTGTTTGACTCCCTGAGTTGATTTGTTTAGGTTTTTTAAACAACTAGGGTTTATTTTCACCAAGGTAATGGATGTACGGAGCTGAAAAAGCCAACAGAACCGGAGTCCTGGGAGAAGAACAAGCAGCCCCTGGCCCGTTCCTGTCGGCCATATGGTTTCTCCTGAGAATGAGCCGAGCGGCACCCTCAGGGCGACAGAGCGTGGCCCCAGGCT
Source organism: Lemur catta (assembly GCF_020740605.2). Classification (NCBI taxonomy): domain Eukaryota; kingdom Metazoa; phylum Chordata; class Mammalia; order Primates; family Lemuridae; genus Lemur; species Lemur catta. The sequence goes on from NC_059137.1 coordinate 87,394,900, forward strand.
TCACGCGGCCTGTCTCTGAGTCTGTCCCTGGGCCCGGTGTCCCCTCTGTGTCTGACTTCCCCACCCAACACCATGCTGTGAAAGTCACCCAGGTGCTCGTGTGGATAACTGAGTTCATCCCTTCGCACTGCTGCATGGGATTCCCTTGTGTCCTATGTGTGTCACACGGGTAATATAAACATCAAATAAATAAGTATAATAGTATACCCACCTATTACATAATATGTAATGTAATGACATAGCTATGTAATGTGTAACATATATCATGTATATCACATATACTCTATATAATATATAATTTATTCATGTATTTATTATGCATAATTTATACACATGGCTAATATATAACTAATGATATGTAATTTACCTAATATGTCATTATACTCAATTATGTATTTATATATATTTTAACCATCCCACTGTTGACGGACATTTGAATTGTTTCAGTGGTAGCGATTATGAACAGTGTTACACTGGATCGTGTCACAGAAGTCTTTTGGGGCCTGTGACCACAGTTCTATGAGGTATGCACCTGGGAGTGGAAGAGGTGGGTCATAAAGTGTGTACATGCCCAGCTTTAGCAGATATGGCCAAAGAGCTTTCCAGAGTGGCCGTGCCAATTTACAGTTTTCTCAGGAATATAAGAGAATTCCAGTAGCTCTAAATCCTCACCAACAGTTGGCATTATCAGTCTTTTTCATTTTTCCATCTGGGAGGTGAATAGTTGTATTGCATTGTGTTTTATTTTGTATCTCCATAATTATTAATGAAAATGAACAGATTTTCATTTGCTTGCTGGTCATTGAGTTATCCTGTTTTATGGAGTGCCTGCCTGTGTTCATCAGGGCTCTCCACAGAAGCGGGACCGAGGGGAGATACATACCCACAGATACGAAGAGATGTATTATGAGCAATCGGCTCGCCTGACGACGGAGGCTGAGAAGTCCCACAATCTGCCATTGGTGAGCTGGAGACCCAGGAAAGCCAGTGGCGTAGTTTGCAAGCCTGAGAGCTCAGATTCAGGTGTGAGTCTGAGGGTCTGAGACCCAGGAGCCCTGAGGGTGGACAGGATTGCTGTCCCAGCTCAGTCAAGCAGAGTGAATGCAGCCCTCCGCCACCCTTTTGCTCTAGTCATGCCTTCCATGGTGGGATGCTGCCCTCCCTCACTGGGGAGGGCCACCTACTTTAACTCAGTCCACCAATGCAAACGCTAATCTCTTCTGGGCACACCCTCCCAGACACACCAGGGAACAATGTTTAGTTAGGTATCTGGGCACCCACACTATCCAAACACTTTGCCCATTTTTCTATTGGGTTGTCTGCTCTTTTCTTATTGACTTGTAGCATTCTTTGCATATTCGGATGCAAGTCCTTTGTTGGGCATAGGTAGGTGTATACCTTTCAGTCCTTTATGCTTATTTTAGGGGTATTTGGAGAAGTAGCCAGTGATTATCCCACCACATCTCACCAGAAGTCTGTCCTGTTTCTAAGGCTTTGAAAGCCACTCTTCACAGTGCTGACCCTGACCAAGCGGAAGGGAGGGGCCGCAGCGCCTGCTTTGGGGTAGAGTTGTCTTCTTCTCCTGTGGGAGGTCATTGCCGTTTTCCGTCTCTCACCATGCACAGGGTGACTGCTGCCTTTGCTCCTGGAACTCATTCCCCAGACACGTAAGACCTCCTGCTCACACAGCGGCCTGTGCTGGAAGCCAGGGTCTCAATATGATGTGACCCGGGGGCTCAGGAATGCCCTTACTGTGCAGTGACAGAAGACCAGGGTCAATTGTTTACGTACTTAAAACAAACAGCTCATTTCAAAGGACCACTGATTCGTTCCTTCACTTATTTTCATGCAGCCCAGGGTGCAGATGCTGTTGGTGCTCCGCCCAAACGCCCTCAACCCACCCAAGTCCTGCGGCTCTAGTGCCTGCAGCTCTCTTCTTTGCTTGAGAGCTTTTCCTGTCCTGGGGGAGGGCCCCTGCAGGCCGGTGTGACATACATGTGCAGGGGATTTAGTGACACACCTCGTCACCCACGAGGACAACGCTGCAGTGTTCTCCGCGCAGCTCCTCAGAGCATCCGTGGTGGGGCTGAGGCCAGCTGCCCGCAGTGGCCAGCTCACGCATGACCTCTGTCTGTTCACCTGCCCCCGCTCAGCTCTCCCCTCTCTCTCTCGTGCTCTTGGAATTGTCTTCCAGAAACATTACCAGCATCTACCTGGCTGCAGGGCCTGCTTTTGGAGGAACTTAGCCTAAGACATCTGCCCCATTCCAGGAAGGATTTAAGGCAGTTCACAAAATACGTGTAACATATAATTTGTCACGAGGTGATAGAGAGAAAACCCTGGATTTGTGTTTTTGTGTCCTCCCAAATTATAGCTACATATGGCCGCCACTTCTCTAGTGTCTGTAAAAACGTGTGAATACATGTGTGTGATAGTACACAATTTTAAAAAAATTGAGCTGAAAAGCTCTTTCAGTATTAAGAGGGGGACAGAAGGCTTGATTTGCCCAGTGTGATGTGTGTGCCCCCAGCGTGTTTGATGATGGGAGAGAAGTGGGCACAAACCCATCCCAAGTGAAGCGACAGTTCTACTGTTGGTGTATGCGAGCCTGAGCGCCCCAGGAGCAAGCAGTGGGGGACCATGCTCCCCGGTCTGCACGACAGCCGCCTTCTCCATCCCGAAAGCAGAGCTGAGGGTGCTCCCCGAGCCGGTGAGGGGCTCCCAGCACACCTGGCGCATCAGCATATTAGCTGAGGTGGGAGGAGGGACAGGCCAGGGCACCCCTCACCAATGCAGGAGGGACCGCCGTAGCCGGCAGGGACAGAGCCCGGCCTGGCCCCACCCCACGTCGACTCCGCGCCCGCCCCCTCTCCAGACCTCCACAGATCACCCTCGCCCCCCACACCTGTGCTCCGGCCACGGCTGGGGAGCCCCCAGGCGAGTCTGTGCCCTGGAGAACACATCCAGCACGTGTTTTTGAGGAGATTGCACAGGTCACATCCTGTCCTGGTGGTACGGAGTAGTGGTCAACAACTTTTGTTGAATAAATAAACCAATGAATGAATCAATGAATAAATACATCTCGGCCATCAGCCCAGATTATATACATTACTAATTTACACTTATATTCACTAATTAAACCCCATTACCTCTTTATGTAGGTGTTTTCCCCCCATAACAGACCCTCGATATTTAAAACATTAAACCTTTCCAGTAATGTTAGACTAGGTAATTCAATTCAGTTTGTCTGCTGAAGATAAGTAGAAAAGCTGGAAAAATATTTTTTAAAGTTAGTTTGAAAGCATCAGAGAGCTACCTGGAAGCGAGGAATTTCAGGACAGTGATGCAAGAGGAGACAGAAATTCAAAGACGTGGGACTGAAATTTGGGTCACTTTTGCCATGGGGGTGGCTGATCAGTCTAGCAGTGCATTTGACACGCTGGAGGGATGTGGGGGACAGCTGCAGTATCTGTGGTGATCTCCTGTACTTGGGACTAGAACCCCAAAAGGCTTCCCTCTTGGAGTAATAGTGAATCAGAGGCAAAGACAAAACAAAATGGAACAAAAGAAAGCAAACAAAAGCCCATCTTGAATAGACCATATCCTGGTGTTGAGACACGCAGGGGCTCAGAAATTCTCAATTTTTGAAAACAGAGTTAAGTATTTCCAGACTGCTAGTTGGCCAGGAGTGTCACAGAAATCATGAAAATCTTTTAGGCCTCAAATTTGTACAAATAATTTCAAATACAATGTCTGGTAAACAAATTTAGTCAGACACAGGAAGGGTCAAGATATTAATAACACTAATAAGAACAAGCAGAAACAACCAATGATGAAAGTACACCCACAGTGGATCCAGAGATTAGAATTAGAATACGAATCTTTAACTTCAGTTAGGTGCTTTGCACACTGCATGGGGCAGCCTGGGAGATGGTCTACATAAATTAATAGTGTGCCACGGCACACAAGGCACAGAGATCCATACAGCGTGATTCCATTTGCCGTTTCCCTCCTGTCTCTTGTGCCACTGCAATCATATGTTTACCTGCTGCTACAAACTTCTGTAGAGGGGTTATTTTATTTTTATATTTTCACTTTCTCTTTCTCCTCTTTTATTTATCTTTCTCCCTTTTTTAACCTTTTTCTTTCTCATCCTTTTCTTCCTTCCTCTTCTCTGTCTTAATATCAGTCTACTCTTCTTTCTTCCCTGCAATCTTAGCCAATCACGTCACTATAGCTACTGTGGTTGCAAGGTATCATTGGCCAGGCCAGTTCCCAAGTACGTGCACGGAATGTCAGCTCTCGGATTATTTATTCCTGTGTGGATTAATTCATGTTTGTTTTATATTTTCTATATGATTTTCTCACTCAGATCTCGTATTCCTAAGTATGATTTTGCTGTCCGTATTCAGGGAGTGCCTCCTGGAGTATCACTGCAACTGTAATCAATGGGCACTTTCCTTTTCCACGTTGGCTTTCCTGTTAAAACATAGATTTTCAATAGATCATAATCACTTTAAGTAGCATCTTATAATGTGCACATTCTTTCTTGCGTTCGAGCTCGACGACCATGTTGTGCAATGGGTGTCATTATCCTCACCTTACAGATGGGCCAGGTGAGGCTTGGACGTGTGCAGAGACTGTGTCAGTCAGGCTGCCCCACTGCTTGGTGGTGGGGTGGATGGAAAGCCAGTCTCTGGGCCTGTCTATCTCCTGTAGGTCTTCATGGTGGATGAGGAAGAAAAGTCCCAGCTTCAGTGAATCAAACTGACCTCTGACTGTAACTCTAACTGACCCACCCGGAACAAGGGTAGTTCCCACCCTGAACAAGCATTTGCAAATAAACCAAAACAAAACAACTTTGCAAAAAAGACTCTCTGGACCTGTAGTTTTATAGTAGACTTATCGGCATGTTCTTTTGTGAAGACAGGATTAATGTTGTACTGGTAATTGTTTCCTTATTGCCTGGGTGAGGGAAACCAGTTTGCAGAGTGTACTGATTGCTGTGGTGTAAATACTCCCACCGTGGCTGATTTCAAGCTACCAAGATGATGTCACTGGACATTTCCGGAGTGGAGAACAGATGGCCAGCAGCACCACTATATGGTACTTCTATCCTGCAGATGCAATGGAGATAAATGTTATCAACAGCACAGATACTAGTAAAATAAATAGGAAGCAATGCATTTAGAGTATTTATTACCTTTGTTCTTAATACAATGCATTCAATTCTAGGTTTAGATAATTTAATTTTAATAATGGCTGTGTCCAAAGAATGGAAAAACAAACATCACATGTACTCACCAGAAAACTGGTTTCCCTGATCATCACCTAAATGCACATCAGGGAAGGATACCAATTGGATATGAGACTGAGACGGGGGTGGGGGGGTGGGGGGAGGGGATGGGTGTATGCCTACATGATGAGTGCATTGCGCACCGTCTGGGGAATGGTCATGCTTGAAGGTGCTGACTTGGGGAGATGGGGGGGGAAGGGGATGGAGGTATGACTACATCATGAGTGCCAGGCGCACTGTCTGGAGAATGGACACACCTGAGGCTCTGACTCAGGGGGATGGGCGGGACACGGACAATGTATATAACCTGAGCTTTTGTACCCCCATGAAGAGCTGAAATAATAAAAAAAAAATAATGGCTGTGTTTAATAATCAGCTTGTGAGATTCCTAAAAATTCAGCAACTGACTCTTGTAAGCCAGCATGTGCTGGCTGGCTCCAGCATACTACTGAACAAGATGCCCACGAAAACATATGTAGGAGAAAAGACTAGGTCACAAAATTCTACACTAATCCAATTGGTGAGAGTTTATAATTTTGATACTAAGTAGAGCTGTGGAAATCCGTTTGTGCAGCTGGGCAATGACTCGGGGAACTGCTCAGGAGGGTGCACCCAAGATGTACGTCCCTGATCTTGAGTTACTGAACTTCAGGCAACAATTGCAACTTCTGCCAGCTTTGGCCTCTGACACTGTGACCCGTCTGTCTCATTAGGGAGTGAAATTGTGCCCCTGGGAGGAAATGAGAATAAGGATAATAGAAACAGAAATCAGAATCGGAACAGTGATCATGAAAAAGTCAATTGAGATCTGCAGTATTGACGCTTCTGTAAACATTTACTTTGTACGTACTGATTATATTTGTAATCCTTACAATGCTGTGTAGAAGTGTTTTACCTGCTGTTTAAACTGTTCAAAACATTCAAGAACAACTGATACGTTAGTTTTGTATTTTTAACATACTATTTAGAAGAGTTTGAGTTTGCAATCAACGTTTCAAATTTTAGGGACGTCTGGTTGAATTTAGAACATTTTTGATTTCCTGGCTGCAAGAGCAGTGTGTACGTAGAGCAGTGGCTCACTCTGGTTTCCAGGCCAGCGGCAGCAGTGGCAGCAGCATGACCTGAGAACTCACTAGAAATGCACATTCTCAGGTTCCACCCCAGACCCGCTGGGTCAGACACTCTGGGGAGGGCCCCGCACATATGTTTCAATGAGCCCTCCAAGGGTTTTCCAAGTGTGCCCAAGTTTGAGGACCGGCTTCCTAGGGGAATGTTAATCACTGAAAGTAAGTGAACTGGATATTAGACAACACGCTGAGTCCTGGACATTTATCTCAGGGCACAGACCTTTTTCACCTTAAGAGATCTACCAACACTCATCTAGAGCTTTCCCACCAAGCCCTTGTCCTCCTCCAGCCCATAAGACACTTCTTCCCTTCTGCTTCAAATCCAAGATGAAGTAACCAAATGCTGCTGCTGTTTCCTCCCCAGGTTTGGGAAGTGGAGCTCTGGCATCGGCACCTGCCCTGTGAGGGCACCCGGTGCCGGGATGATTGATCAGACACTTACTTTCATTTGTTCCACGTTTCCTTCCCCTTGTTTTAAGCACAACACCAAGTCCTTACGCTTCCTTATCACCTTTTGCAAGGTGTAAGCAAGTCAATGGGTTGGCGTGCATGTGTGCATCATGTGTATTATGTGCTGTGGTATGTGGCGTGTGTGTGTGAATGTGTGGCAGGTGTGTGGTATGTGTCTGGTGTGGTCTGTGTGGTATGTATGGTGTGTGGTTTGTGTGTGATGTGTGTGGTAATTGTAATGTGTATATAATGTGTGTGGGGGTGTGGTATGTGTGGTATGTATGGTATGTGGTGTGTGTTTGTGCATGTGGTGTATGTATATGATGTATATGGTGTACGTGATGTATGTGTGTGGTGTGAGTGTGGTGTGTGGTGTGTGCTATGTGTGTTTGGTGTGAGTGTGGTGTGTGGTGTGAGTGTGGTGTGTGGTGTGTGCTATGTGTGTTTGGTGTGAGTGTGGTGTGTGGTGTGAGTGTGGTGTGTGCTGTGTGCTGTGTGTTTGGTGTGAGTATGGTGTGTGCTGTGTGTGGTGGGAGTGTGGTATATGTGGTGTGTGGTGTGGTGTGTGTGTGACGTGAATGTGCATGTTGTGTGTGATGTGTGTGGTGTGGTGTGTGCTGTGTGTGTGATGTGAGTGTGATGTGTGTGGTGTGAGTGTGGTATGTGTGATGTACTATGTGTGGTTTGAGTGTGTGTGTTGTGAGTGTGGTGTGTGTGTTGTGAGTGTGGTGTGTGTGGTGTGTGGTGTGAGTGTGGTGTGTGTGGAGTGCTGTGTGTGTGGTGTGTGTGTGCTGTGTATGTCATGTGAGTGTGGTGTGTGTGGTGTAGTGAGTGCTGTGTGTGTGGTGTAAGTATGTGTATGGTGTGAACATGTGTGGTGTGAGTATGTGTGTGTTGTGTGTTGTGTGTGTGGTATGTGTAGTGTGTGTGGCCTGGGTATGATGTGTGTGGTGTGTGGTGTGAGTGTGGTGTGTGGTATGTGTGTTGTGTGCTGTGTGTGGTGTGAGTGTGGTGTGGTGTGTGTGTGGTGTGAGTGTGGTGTTGTGTGTGTGTGGTGTGAGTGTGGTGTGTGGGAGTGTGTGTGGTGTGAGTGTGGTGTGTGGGAGCGTGTGTGGTGTGTGGTGTGTGGTGTGTGTGTGGTGTGAGTGTGGTGTGGTGTGTGTGTGGTGTGAGTGTGGTGTGTGGGGGTGTGTGTGGTGTGTGGTGTTAGTGTGGTGTGGTGTGTGGTGTGAGTGTGGTGTGTGGTATGTGTGTGGTGTGCTGTGTGTGGTGTGAGTGTGGTGTGGTGTGTGTGTGGTATGAGTGTGGTGTATGGGGGTGTGTGTGGTGTGTGGTGTTAGTGTGGTGTGGTGGGTGGTGTGAGTGTGGTGTGTGGTGTGTGTGTGGTGTGTGGTGTGTGGTGTGAGTGTGGCATGTGTGTCTGTGTTAAATGCGGAGCTGAGCTGACGGAGGAGGGGAAGCTGGGAGGAGAGAGGCTGCAGGGAAGGAGAGTGGCAGGGAGGTCCTGGGTGCCATGAGTGGGTGGGCTGGTGCCCATGGCGGACAGAGCCCTGGGCGTGGCGCGGTATCTGGGGGACAGCGGCCTGGTGCCGCAGGGAGAAATGGCTTCCGCCTCCCAGGGTTCTGGCCGCTGGGTCAGGGAGTGGGTGCTGGGGCAGGGGCACTGCACCGTATGAGTCCCCTGAGTGTGGCAGCGGGAGGGAGATGGAATTTCTGGGGGCCCTGTGGAACGACAGGGGCAGATTTCGGTGGCTCTGGAGAACACACAGCAATAGGACCTCTCGTAGGTCTTAGTGACGCGGGCTTTCACGCCAGCCGGGGTGAGCTGCTCAGGCCTCTCGGCTTCCGCGTTAGCCGCGGGTGCTGGCCCTCGTGCCTCTCCACGGCACGCTGGCTCCCTCCCTCCTCTTCCCTGCTTTTAGATAGAATGAATGTTATAAACAAATTCAAGCTAAAGTAAAAACCGGTTATTGCCTAGTCCTTCCCCTGCCAGGGAGACAGCTGCCTCCCCGGGAGGTGGTTTCTGCTGGGCAGAGCGTCCCTCGGGCGAGGAGGTGGCCCCGCTGAGTCAGGGCTATTCTCACCCCTGCACCCGGTGCGGTCACAGCCCCTAAGCCACCACCAGCTCCATCTTCTCACGACGCTGGGGCAGAACAGACGTCTGTGCAAGAAACGTGGCAGCGGGGGCCGTCCCCGCGGGCACGGGAGGCGCTGGGCCGGGAAGCTGGTCTGCACGGGAGGACGTTCTTCCCGACGTTGCTGGTGTTAGCACTATTCTCGCTGATTCCTACATACAAATACCAAAGACATGAGCTTCGCACATTTGTAGCAAAAATATATTTTTGGTTTGTCCTTTATCTTCTAACTTCATTTGATTTTTTTTGGCATACAGATAAGTATAGACCTTTTCCATGGTCAAATATCAGCACAACTTTTCCTTCATGGTTTTTCCCATTGCCTTTGTGCTTAGAGTCTTTTCCTGGCATTGGAATTAGTTACCTATGAACCATTTTTTCTTCATCTGATGGTTGTTAGGGTTTGGCTACTGTAAAGCTTAGTTTATTTTAGCATGTGTGATATGAGTCAGAGTTGACATTGATTGCTTTCCCCTGAACCGTCGATCTCCCCAACACTACTTGCTCCGTTCCTTACTCCTCGTTCCTCTGTGCAGTTGCTTCTTTCTCTCAAAAACAGCTTTACTGAATTATAATTTATGTACCATAAAATACACCCATTAATGTGTACAATTAAATACATTTTAGTAAATATATGGCGCTATACGACTATCACCACAATCCAGCTTTAGAACATTTCTGTCACCCCCAAACCCAGCTGTGACCTCTTGCTGTGGCTGTCACCCCCAAGCCACACTGGCCCCCAGCAGTCCCCATCTGCTGTGTCTCTGTGGACCAGCTTTCTCCGGACATGGCGTATCGGTGCACCACGTGTGGTTCACACCTGGATTCTTTCACTTAGGTAGTGTTTTTGAAGTTCATCCATGTGGTAGCATGCACCAGTAGTTTTATTCGTTTTTATTGTTGAATAATATTCGGTTGTAGGAATATGACAGATTTTACTTATCCGTTCATCAGTTGATGGACATTTGGACTGTTTCCACCTATGGCTATCATGAATAATATTATGAGTGATGTTGCTGTGAACATACAAGTATAAATCTTTGTGTGGATGAATGTTTTCATTTGTCTGGGGTGAATTCCTGGGAGTGAGATTCCTGGGTCATATGATAAGTTTATATTTAACTTTTTAAAGAAACTACCAAACTGTTTTCCAAACGGGCTGCACTATTTTACATTCCTATCAGTGTTGTATGAAGGTTCCAGCTACTCTACATCCTCCCCAACACTTGTTATTGTATGTCTTTTTTTTTAAAAAAATTACATGTTTCTTTTTTATATTTTAAATTGTAATACATGGAAGTCTTTTTAAGGGTTATACTTTAAAAAGGAACTGTGATTTCAATTCCTTCTATAGCATGGGAAATGTAAACCGCTGCTTCCCTACTTAATGCACTCCTATCTCAGGTCTTAGTAACTTCCCCTAAAGCTTATTTCCTCTAAAATATAAAGGGAAATTAAGTATATTTATTTTTCCTCCCCTGCTCAATGCCTGAAAAATAATTGGAACTCAGAGCCAAGTGAATTTTGGCTTTGCTGTTTAGTCTCACGGCTGCTTACTTCTTTGGTCTTTGGAGATGACTGAACATCGTGGAGCTATTTGTGGAGTCCTTGCAACCCCTCACTCTCTAAGCCCACAAAGTCCTTTCGGACATGGAGGGCTGAGCCAGGCTTTTCTCCATGTTAATCATTCAGGGTTTTTTTCACTGAGTACTTTGCTCTGTGACCTTTACCCCTGCTTTGGAGCTACTTCCAGCTACTTCCATGGATGGGACTCCTGGCTGTCCCAAACAGTAAGCACTCAGATCAGCTCCTGGAAAGCTGGTCTTGGTGCAGATGCAGGGCGTCTGGCTGCTCCACCGACCCAGCCGTTCCCAGCTCTTTCGCTTCTGCTTGGCGCCGTTTGGCTTGCTTGGTCACAGTGTCCTTGAAAACGCTGGGTTTTTCCACTGTGCAGAATGGAATTTTTCATTCTGTGTTCTTCCTCCTCCACTGAGTATTTCGCCACCTGACTGGAAGAATTAGGCACGAGGGCAAGGAACTCCCTTGGTCAGATGACTGTCCCGGTCACTGTTTCTTGCTGAGCCATCTCTCCAGGACATTTGGGTGTCTCGCTGCGGGCTGCACAGTCAGGAGAGGCGTGTTCAACTTCACACGTGGAAGCTCGTTCCTGTGAAGTCCTTGCAGAGACCAGCCAGACGGGCATAAACAGGGCGAGAGGTTTTTAACGACAGGTGCTCGCTCCGAGTTGTGCATGCAGCCTTTCCCAAGCATGGTAGGACGGCCTGGATAGACATATTCTCTGCCTGGAGCCTGAGGGTGGGCTTGGGGACTGTCGGGATAAATTTTGCAGCATATGCACAGTCTTTTCTTTTTTGTAAAATATAGTGTGCACATCATTGCCATCCATTTCAAAAAATGAATCCACTTAATCTGTCCTAGTGGATTTGAAAAATAATTTAATGTTTATATAGGTATTTATTTCCTTCTGTTGTGAATTATGATACACATTCATAAAAATCTCAAAAAATGTATAAGCTACGGCTTTATAACTCAAACCTCCGGATAAACAGCACTCAGTTCAAGAAAAGGCATGTGGCCATCCTTCGAGAGCCCCTGCCGGCTTCGGGGTCGGCTGCTCACATGTCCTCACTGCCTTGGGGCAGTTCAGCTCCTGACAGTAACCACCTCCTCCTTCCCTCAGCACATCATCCTCTCGGCACCATCTCCTAACACTATCGTTCAGTTTTGCCCAATTTTGCTTTCTTAATGGTGTCTTTTGATGAACAAAGTTCTTAATTTCAATGCAGTAAAGATTTCTCAGTATTTTCTTCTATGGTTAGTGTTTTTTATGTCAGTCTTTGCCAACCCCCAGGTCTCAAGGATATCCTGCATTACCTTCTAATAGATCCTCAGTGCACCTGGAGTTGTGTGAGGCAGAGGTCAAGGGGCATGTCTGACCTCGACGTCTCTGTGGGGCTCATTGGAAAGACCCCAACACTCTACGGAACCATCTTCCTGAAATCGAGGGTCGTGTTGGTGTGATGTCATTCTGGGCTTTCGAGTCTGTTCCATTGGTCATTTTTTTTTTATCCTTGTGCTAATATCGTATTGGCTTAATTCCTGAGCCTTTACCATAAATCTTGGTATCCACTAGAACAAGTCCTTCAACCTTCCACAATGTCCTGGCTCTTCATTTTCATGAATTTTAGAATTAGGTTGTTGGTTGTCAAGTTTAACACACACACACACACACACACACACACAAACATGTTGAAAATTTAACTGGAATCACCATGAATTTATAGATCAATTTCTAGAGAATTGACATCTTTATAATATTGAATTTTTCAATCCACAAACATATCTCTCCATTTATTTAGGTCTCCTTTATATTTCTTAAGGTTTTATAATTTGCTATATAAGTACTTTCACATCTTTTGTCAAATTTATTCCCAGGTATTTGCTATTTTTGGTGTCATCATAAATGATATATTTAATGATGACTTGTTGCTAGTATGCAGATATCTAATGGATTTTGAATTTTGATCTTTATCCAGCAGACTTACTACATTCACTTTTTAATTCTAACAATCTTCCTGTCCATCTTAGACAATCATACTGTTCATGAGATTGTTTTATTTTTTCCTTTCTGATCCTTATTCCTTTTTTTGCATTTCTTTGGCCATGAGTTTCTGCACGATGCTGGTCAGCAGTGCCGAGTGGTATCCATCTTCCTCCTGATCCCGGAGTGAAACTTCCAACATTTCACCATTAAATTGACGTTTGTAGTTACCTTTTACCAGAAGGAATTGTTCTTTTCCTAGTTTTCTAAATTTTCCAAAAAATCATGAATAGACAGAATTTTATCAAATACTTTTCTGCATTTATTGAGATGATTTTATATGATTTAAAAAATGCTTTGTCCTGTTAATGTGGGAATATATTCTGATTTTTGAATATTTAACAACTTTGTATTCTTAGAATAAGTTCAATTTAGTTATGATGTGTTATCCTTGTTTTATACATTGCTGGCTTTGGGTTGCGAGTGTGTTGTTTTGGTTTTTTTGCCTTTGTTCGTAGGAGAGATCAGCCTGTGGTTTCCTTTCTCCTAATGTCCTCTTTGGGCTCAGAGATCAGGATTATGTAGGCCTTGCGAACTGAGCTGGGAACAGTTTCCTCTTTTACCATTTTTCTGAAAGAATTTCGTACTTGAGCTTGGTAGAATTCACAAGTGAAACTAACTGGGTAAGGAGTTTTCTTCATGGGAAGGTTTTGGATTATGGATTTCATCTCTTTCAAAGATTTAGGACTACTTGTATATTCTATTTTTTCTGAGCATCAGTTTGGGTAGGTTTGTTTTTTCCTAGGACTGTGTCTGTTATCTATGTAATTTCAAATTCATTGTCACAGAGAGCTGTTAAGACCCTTTCATTAACTTCTCACTGGCTGTGGGCTGGAGGCTGCCCCTGCCAGGGGCCTTCTTCGGGGACAGCTGGCAGCAAGCTGATTCTGCAGGGCCACCGGGAGAGGGGGTCCTGCACACACGGTGCCCTGGTCACAGAGGGACGCCACCTTTGCCCCACCGTATCAGTCAGACCAAGGGGAGGGGGTTGCACAAGGGCGCATCGTCTCCACTTGGCAGCTGCAGGGAGGTAAGGGCGGCAGAGCCTTCAACAGCTGGCAGGGGCCACAACCCCAGGAGTCCCCTCTCTCCAACCCATCACCAAGCCTTGTTCCCCAGCTCCAGCATGCGCCCGGAACCCCCCGGCCCCCGCCCCCACCGCCTGGACGTTGCGGGAGGCGCCTCCAGCCCCACCCCCGAATCCAGACTCCAGAGAAGCCGAGGGGTCCCTGGAAAACCTGCGCCAAATCACGCGGTTCTCCCGCCACAGCGCCCCCGCCGGCCTGCACGGCCTCCGAGGGATGAAATGGGACCCACGGAGGCCGCACCTGTCTTCCTCTCCCCTGGCCGCCCCCGGCCCCTGCCTCCTGCTCCCCGACAGGCCGGGCTACCCGAGGGACTGCGCCAGCTCTCCCCTCCCCTGCCCGTCACACCTGAGCTCCACGGCCGGTCCCCGTGACGGTGCCCCGCTCCTTTGCTAGTGGCCGTCTCCCCGTGAGCACGACCGCATATTTTCCTTGTTTGTTTGTCATCTGCTGTGTGTCAGCTGCGTGCCCCGGACCCCAGAGCAGCCCCTGCAGCACCGCGGCCGGCAGTGCGGGGAAGCGAGCAAGTGAGCAGAGACACCGCACGGGTAGGACAGCTGCCCGTGAGTTTGCTCCATGACCTCTCAGGGCTGGACCTTACAGATTCCTTTATTTTAAGGACAAATACGTTTGGCTCAGCGGCTCTGGGCCCTCCCGGTCTGCCATAGGCTCCTTCAGGGTTTTATAGAAACCACCGGGCCTGGCGATTTGGGGAAGGGTCCCTGTCCCCACTCCTCCGGGCTGCTGCTGCTGGCGCTCCCCGGCTGGGCTGGGCTGAGCCCTGGGTGTGGGTGCCCCTCGGCATGTTGCCGGTGCTCTGCTCTCTGCAAGAGCGCCAACCAGGCACGGCGGCACCTTCTCCCTTCCCTTCCGGCACCTGCTGCTCCTCCCTCCCAGGCTTGGGTGTGAATCTTTACGAAACAGCTGGCGGCCTGGTGGCACATGCCTCTCCTCTTCTGCCTCAGTTTCCTCCTTTGTAAGATAAGGCCCCTAACACCAAGTTGCAGGTTGTGGGAGGATTAAATAAGGAAATAGACCTGAAGTGTTTTGATTAGAGTGTGCGGCCTAAGGTGCGCTCAGTGACTGTTAAGTTAAAATGAAGCAAAACAGAACCAAGGAAACAACTGTGCAGACGTGATTAGGACAAGCCGCCCTGGAGTGACTTTGACCGGTGGGTCAGAGGTGGCCTAGGGTCAGCGGGTTGCTGGTGGTCGTGGACGGATGGATGGGATTTGAGGAAGGACTAAGGGCAGAGGGCTCCAGGGCCAGGGGTCAGTGTGGCATTCCCACCCCAGGAAGGCCAGTGGGAGGCAGGAGACGTGGGGTATTGTCCAAGCATAGAGGGTGCGGGGTCGGTGTGGGGCCTTTTGACTCTACAGAGGGAGTGTGTCCCCTCAGATCAGAATCTTGTTGTGACTCAGGACTTCCCCACTTTGTCCTCCCACATGGGCGAGCTGGGGCGATTCCTACACATGGGTTGCCAGGGCACCAGGTCATGGAATCACAAGTTGTTTCCAACCTGGGCTGTTTCCAGTTTGGGGCTACTGTGAACTTTCTAGTACAAGTCTGTGTGTGTGTGTGTGTGTTTGTGTGTGTGTGTGTGTATGTGTGTGTGTGCTTTCACATCTCTTGGGTAAAGACCTAGGAGTGGGATTGCTCAATCTGATCATGAGCAATATTTACTTCTGTGAGAAGTTACTGGAACCTTTTCTGAGAGCAATGGCCATTTCCCATTCCTGCTAACAGCGTATGCAAGTTCTAGGCATACTCGGCAAACCCACCAACACTTCATGTTGTCATTCATTTACATCTTGGCCACTGTAGTGGGTGTGTAGTAGTACCTTGATGTGGTTTAAATTTGCATTTTCCTGATGACAAATCGTGCTGTTCAAATCTTTTATCCGTTTAAAAAAATTGGTGTCTTTCGTTAGAGTTGTGGGATTTCTTTATATGTTCTTGATACCCGTCCTTTGTCATACACAGTTGATCCTCATTATTCGTGGATCCCATATTTCCAGATTTGCCTCCTTGATACAATTTATTTGTAGCCCCCAAATCAATGCCCTTGGTGCTTTTGTGGTCATTCGTGGACATGCACAGAGCCATAAAAATGTGAGTCAACTGACCTGCACATGTCCCCAGCTGAAGCGGGACAGGGTGACTCTGCCTTCCTTCAGTTGTCATACAGAAAGCAAGTGTTCTTTACATGATCTATTTAGCATCACACCTTTCACATTTTTGTGCACTGTGTCGGGATTTTATGGTTTTTAAGAGCTGCAGCACCACGCTGACATGCTGTCTGGGGTTCCTAAGTGCAAGAAGGCTGTGATGCACCTTACGGAGAAAACACGCGTGTTACAGACACTTCGTTCACATGTGAGCCCTAGACAGTGCTGTTAGCTGTGTGGTCGATGTGAGTGCATCAGCAACGAAGACTAAATAAAGTGTCTTTAAACAGAAACACACATAAAACAAGGTTTTGTATTGATCAGATGATGAAAATGTCACCAGAGGCTCACAGGGACCTTAGTTCCCCTAAGAACAATGGTTCAGTGTTCACGAAATTGGTGTTTGAGGTACTTTATAGAACGTAACTACCAGAAATAATGAGACTCAACTGTTGCAAATGTTTTCTCCCAGTAGGTGGTGCCTGCTCATGCTCTTAGTGATGTCTTTTAATGGACAATAATTTCACATTTTGATGAAGGCTAATTTAACAATTTTTTCTTTTATGGTTTTTGCTTTTCCCTGTCTAAGAAGGCTTTGTCTATATCAAAATAATGAATATAGTCTATGTTCTCCTCTAGAAGTTTTATAGCTTTAGTTTTTATTTGGGGTCTATAATTCATCCCAAACTTATCTCTCTGTGTGTGGCAGGGGTCAAAATTCATTTTTCCTGTGGATATCTGTTCACATAGAAGCGACTCCCCAACATCCTATCATTTCGCCCTAATATAGTTCAGTATGTATTAGTCAATTTGGGCTGCTATAGCAGAATACCGTAGACTGGGTGGCTTAAACAACAACAATTTATTTCTCCCAGTTCTGAATGCCGGGAACTCCAAGATCCAGGTGTCAGCAGATTTGGTGTCTGGTGAGGGCCACGTCCTGGTGTACAGACTGGACTTCGTCCTCTTGCTGTGTCCTCACATGGTGGAGAGTAGGGACCTAGCTAGCTCTCTGGGGCCTCCTTTAGAAGGACACTGATTCTATCCACCCTCATGACCCAGCCACCCCCCCAAAGGCCCCACTGCCTAATGCCATCACATTGAGGGTTAGGGTTTCAACATGTGACCTTGGGGGGTGGGCACAAACATTCAGACCATTGCGCTAACATGCAAGGACATAGATTCAGTGGAATGCAACCTTATTAAAGACCTGTGATCATAGCCTGCCCTCAGCAGAGACTTGCTCTGGCCTCTGGTATTACAGTGAAACCTCCCTCACCCTCTGGGCCTTGGGGAGCAGAGTTGGGCTGGCTGCATCCTTCAATCCACAGGCAGCGCTCAGCAGGTTTTCTCCACCTGAGTTTGTTATCTCTGGCCCCTCCCCTGTCCTTGGAGTAAATCCCACATGAAGTGGGCACCAAATAGTCAAAACATTGTTCAAGTCACTGCTTCAGCTACTCTGAGTTTAGAATTGAGGAGCTCTCCCTCTACCAGCTGCTAATACCTCATAATACTTATGTTGTTTAAATCGGCCTGTTAACTCATTTATCCACCAAATATTTATTTATCTCCTACTGTGTCCCAGGTACTGTACTGGTTCTGGGTGTTGAGCAAGACAGGTGAGACACCTGCCATTTGGAGCTTCCATTCTTGTGAGGGAAGGACCCACCAAGCAATACGATTCACTATTTAAGTTACAATGATGCTGTCATCATTAGAGTGCTTTGAAAGATAAGTATGGGGAGCCATGAGATTGTTCTGCAAGGGGGGTTGACCTCATCTGGGAAGCCAGGGAAAACTCTGAGCCAGTGAATTCTGAATTCTAAAGGGAGGAGAGGAATTGGCTAGACGAGGTGTGTGTGGAAGGGAATTGGGGGCAAAGGCAGGGCTCCAGTGGAGGGAACAGCATATGCAAAGGCCCTGAGGTGGAACGGACTCTGGGACAATAGGATTGGAATGACTACAGGGTGGTGAGTGAGGATCGGGCTGCCAAGATTTCTAAGAAAGCTAGGACACATCAGTTCTGATATATCAGTATGCAAATGCAACATGAACATTAGAAAAAAGTGCCCAGTAAAACCCAAATTTCCTTTCTGTTTTCTGGATTCCTGTACATGGCAGTGTGCTCACACAGTTGAAAATCAGGTATGTGGGTTCTATCTGATGCTCTTAAAAAAATCAAAACCAAAACTCTTGACTTGCTCACAGACACATTTCCACATACTGAATAGTCCATGCACATGTCGCTTTAGTGTGATGTTTCTGAGACTCATCCATGTCGTGTGTGTCAATGATCTGCTCAGTTTCCTGTTGAGTAGTCTTTTGTTGTAGGGATGTCCTGCAATCTGCTCACCTGTTTACTGGCGTGTGAACATTTGGGTTGTTTCCATGTTTTTCATGGCCAGGACTGCAAGGGCCGGTCCAGAGTTGCACCTTCCTCCCAGGCCCCCGCCCACAGCTGTCGCCAAGGCCTTGGCCGTGAGGAAGTGGCTCCATTAACCCTCCTCGGAAGGACTTTTTCTCCCTCTGGCCTCCTTTCCTGATGAAATTCAGTATCCCCAAGGCCCTTACGTTGGCCAGCCTCAAATTCGGACATGTAGCGACAGCTCTCGTCCCTTCCAACACAGCCAGCCTGTGCAGAGTTACAGAGAAACTTGTAAAGGGCTTTGAGAGCCGGACGCAGGCTTTGAAAAAGCCTGGGTAGGACTTGGGTGTCACATTTACAGAATTCCTTGAGGCCACAGTTATCACTTTAATAAATTATCTTTTCCACCTCACTAAATTCTGTTTTGTTCCCTAGAAAGGAGGCCGGCCAAGGATTAACCACGCTATGGTCTGCCCACAATATTTAAATTCCAGATTAACTTGCTCATATTTTTGACGGCCTCTTCTGGGACAATTTCTTTCCACTGCAGTTACTTGCTTCAGTGCTGTTACAATAATCAACATTTTTAAAAAGCATGAAAATCTTAGTTGCACAGCTAAAGAGAACAGTCAGGGACTCTGCCACCTCTCCAGTGAAATCCTGTTGTTTATTACCAACTGCGTTGCATTATTCACGGGCCAGCTGCCTTTCTCTTAATATGTGTAATTACGTTCTTATTCCTCCAAAAAGTGAATGGTTTAATTATTAGAAGTATTATATACTTGTTGTCTAACTTGTCTTCTGACATTGCTCAGTCCTGATGTAATGTATGTCGGCCACACTACATCTGATGTAGAAAGGGATGTTGGGGACAAGCATTGGAGATGATAAGATGTGGCAATCAGAGTATTAGTACCATGAGATGTCAGTGTCCCCAGGGCAGGACCACCGCCCACATCCCCACCCCGTAACACATCTTTGCGCATGCACAGAGAGGCCTCTGGCAGAATAGCCTCCGGTCTGTCCCAGGCAGCCCTGGCCCTCCCGATGTGCTGGGGTCCCCACAGGACTCTGTCCTTGGCAGGCACCAGGGCCCTGCCCCACGCAGCACCTCCTGGGTGACTGATCACACAGGGCACGGTGGCTTCTGAGAAGTGGGGCGTCTGGGAGGCCGAGGGAAGAGAAAATGGTAGGGGCCAAGCGCCAACAGCTGCCCACTCACAGAGGACCAAGGAACATCTCATCTGTTACCCTGGATGCCATGGTCAGAAGGAGCTCTCCGTGACAGCAGAGACAAGCCACCAGCCAGCCTCTGACTCTGTTGGTCTGAGGCCCTTGTTACCTCCAGCTGATCTGTGCCTGTGATAACACGAAGCTCTTCAGGAGTCACTTTCTGCTCCAGGGAGCCAGCACAAGGCAGCCAGCCTTGGAGCCTGCTGAGCGAGACTTGTTGGGAGGCTGGGACAGAGCCATGCACGGAGGATGCAACATGGGAGGGTCAGATGAAAATGCTGGTTAAAAAACGAAGAACAAATACAAACCCTTCGCTCGTCAAGAGCAGAGCCTGGCAGTGCAAAGCTAGACTCCACCACTGGCTGGAGAACGGCTGTGCCAGGATTCGGGGGCGACCTCTTACCCCCCACCTTGCTCCAAGAGCCAGTTGCTCCATCCTCCTTGGGTGGCTCCTGGCCCACCGCGGGAGGCCCCATGAGACTGGTGCCAGGGATGTCCCGTGGCAGGTGTGCTCACAAGCTTTTTCTTTAATCCTCCCTGTAAGAATTTTGAAAAATCATGTACTTCATTGTGTATTACAAAATTAACAACTAAAAAATTTCATCATAAGCTTAGTTACGAAGAATGTAATTTCCAGTATAGAGTAAATCTTATGATTTGATTCTTATCAGCTTCCCTTTAAAAACCCATAAAATTAATAGTCAGGAATTTTACATCAGTACTATTCTTCTTTTCTTTTCTTTTTTTTTTTGAGACAGAGTCTCGCTTTGTTGCCCGGGTTAGAGTGAGTGCCGTGGCGTCAGCCTAGCTCACAGCAACCTCAAACTCCTGGGCTTAAGCGATCCTACTGCCTCAGCCTCCCGAGTAGCTGGGACTACAGGCATGCGCCACCATGCCCAGCTAATTTTTTCTATATAGATTTTTATCTGTCCAAATCATTTCTTTCTATTTTTGGTAGAGATGGGGTCTCACTCTTGCTCAGGCTGGTCTGGAACTCCTGACCTCGAGCGATCCACCCGCCTCGGCCTCCCAGAGTGCTAGGATTACAGGTGTGAGCCACCTCGCCCGGCCAGTACTATTCTTCTTGAACTCATATTTCTAACCCGATTTTCTCACAAAATGTGTCCTAATGTATTTTTTTTTAATTCTTGGCAGCTATAGTGGGTTGAATTGTGTCTCCCCAAAAGATATGTCCAAGCCCTAGACCCTGATACCTGTGAGTGTGACCTTATTTGTAAATAGGATCTTTGCAGATCTAATTAAATTAAGGATCTCAAGCTGAGATCATCCTGGATTAGGGTGGGCCCTAAGCCCAATAACTTTATTAGAGGAAAGAGAGGGAGATTAGAGACACAGACATACACACCGAGGGAAGACCACCACATCAAGACACCAGCCGCGGGATGCCTGGGGCCAGCAGATGCTGGAAGAGGCAGGACCGTCCCCTGGAGCCTTTGCTGACACCTTGATTTCAGACTTTTGGCCTCTAGTACTGTGAGAAAATAAATTTCTGTTGTTTTAAGCCACAAACTTTGTGGCAGTTTGGCATAGCAGGCTCTATCTTACAGGACCATAGGCAACAATTCAGTATAAATAGAACAGAATTCCTCATGATCATAAGTTCAAAAGTTAAATACATATATATTTTTTTCTTCTGGATTGAGTTGGTAGTACAATTGTTAGAGCAAAACAATAAAAATGTATCACAAATTTGGATAAATAATTTAAAACACAAAAAGTAAAATTTTATTGGAAATCAATTCCTTTTGAGATGGTTGGAGCTTTTTTTGTTCAATTACTTCAGATATCTGAGGCAGAACAGCACCTATCGCTGAGGTGTGGCAGTTCACCGTCGCTGTGGCCTGGTTTACGTCTCTGCCTCTGTCTCCGTCTCTAACTCTACACCCCGGAGAAACCTTGTTACAGAAATAAGTATGTATGAATGGAAGTTATTTGTACTCCTTCTGTGACATGTCAAATAAACATATATTTATCATCAAAAAATGATTTTAATGATCTACCGACTGATAACTAAGTCTGCCTTCAAGTTGTGCAGAGCAAAGAACTTGAAAGCAGCTGAGTGGAAAAAGAATTTTATACCCTGAATAGCCATTCACTTTCTTTATAGTATTTAGCATCTTTTTCATGCTTCGATTTCCTTTTTTCTCTCTCCTCAAACTTTCCTTATATTCTGGATCTAGTCATGCCAAGGTCTGCAGCCGGGGAGACTGGTGCTGGCGTGGCTGTGTCCGTGCACGCCTGCTTTGTGATGCTGGGTTGTGAGCTCATATTTGGGGGGGCTGGGCACTCTCTGGGGCCTGGACTGAGGCACCTCCTTCCAGGGGCATTATAAGCTGCTTCTGTCATGTGCCCTGGTGCCATCAAGCCAGGGACACTCGTTTCCTGGATCCCATGGATAGTACACATTGCAAAGGTCAAAGCCACACTGAGGCTTGAGACTGAAACTTCACAGGGGAGAATGTTTTTTCCCCTCAGAGCTGGGGCCGAGAAAGACATGTATTCTTACCGTCACCCTTTAGCAATGGGTGAATTTTTCTATTAATAGTATCTTCTGCCACTGAGTGTGTAGCCTTTCTGGGGTCCTGGGTTTATATGGTGGTCCCAGCCACAATTCTCCACCATCTGTGGGCCAAGCCCTTGCTCTGTTCCCCCAGGGCCATTCAAACTCGGGCCTCCCCTGAACTGCAAGCTCAACATCCCTTTACCCTTCCTTGGGCAAGAGAAGTGCCCTGTTGCCAGCTCAGGCTCCAAGCACTCAGGCCCTCTAACCACGAGAGTGGGCACAGCAATCAGCTGGCCAGTCTGATTCTCAGGAGTTTGCTTCCTGAGCTGAGACACACAGATGCAGAGGGGCAAGAAGTGAGCCATCCTGTACGAGGTTCCAAAGAGCTGGCCGACATGGCCCCTCTGCTGGGGGTCCCAAGCTTCTCCAGGCCTAGCTGCCTGCTATTCCATTACTATGATCTACTGAATAGTCTTCTCATATTTTTTGTTTCTTCTAAGTTCACCAGATTCATTTCTCTGGCTTGCAACTAAAGAGCCACACTCACGTGCTCCTCCTGCCATCAGCATTTCCCCCAGAGGAGGTACTAGGAGGCAATGACTCTGGAGACGGTTCTTGGCCAGCTCCAACTGCAAGGGGCTGGCAGGAGACAGGACTGCACAAGTCTGGTGTTCACCACGTATGATGACCCGCACAGAAATGCAGGATGCATAGATCAAGACATAAATGCAAAAGTAAAAGTATATTCCCTTTTATTTTGTAAATTAACTGAGCTCTACAATAAAAAACTGTGTAGTGTAAATCATTCAGCAAAACATTCTGAGAATGTTTGAGTCATCAGATGAAGTTTTGAAATGATTGGCACAATCTGTGGTTTGCCCAGGAAATCACTAAATGGGGCCCACATCCGAGCCCTGATTGAAAGCAGGAAGTTTCACGCACCTTGTCATGACTATGGCACTAACTTTTTGGCCACTGCACCCATTAAACAGATGGCCAGTGGGAGACCTCTGACTGCAGCAGCGTTGCTCACGAGACGGAACCTCGCTCAGATTCTGTCCAACTAGCTGCGATGGACTCAACAAAGCTCAGCTCTTATGACACTGTTCAGAGATGGCCAACCAAGTCAGTGAAAGTTGCGTTTTGGAATAAAAGGTTTATGAAGTTAGCTTAATTTTATTAATTCGTCTTCACATCCAACCTACAATCTGTCATTCGGCCAAATTTTATGATTCAGTAACTGGAAAGAACCTTTAGTTCAATGTATTCTACTTTTGTTATTAATGTCATACAACACATATGGTTTTTGTAAAATTGATTTGGACAACCTAATTGTTTTTCTCTTGGAATTGATATTTCACTTTGCTTTGTTTCAACTGGAATACCATAGTCCTTTAGTGCTGTGATAGTTTCTGTCGTTTTCATGAATATTTTCACTTTTCTTTTTATGTTCAGACATTCCTCTATTAATCTATTATTAGCTCTAACAATTGAAATTTTCTTCAGGTAAAGCCCAATCTCTAGAAAAGGTTTCATTTTCCAATGTTTAATGACTCCCACTTCCCACGTTCTGTGGGGCAAGTCTGCAAAGCCCATAGGTTCCCAAATTGCCTTTGCAGAACCACCTTGTTGCCCCAAAAGTTTTCTATTTTCCTTTATTTTCATTTCCTTTTTCTACACATACTGTTTAATTCTCTCTGAGGTTTATTTGATATGTGGTTGAAAAATAAAGTTTATTGAGAAAAGAAATAAAGTTAGCTTATTTATAGTTTTCATTGCATTTTTCATAGATAAATAAATCCAGTGTTGTGGCTGGGAATAAACCAAACTAAATTTCTCTACCTTCTGGATGGAAAGCCACGTTTTCTCTGGAATATCACACTGCACCACCTGGACAAAACCATATAATGTATGTATGTAAATATTTCTCACTGAAATCATGTTTTATGTGCACTGACAATAAAGTGTGCTATATTGTTCCAGATATCTTTTTTCTTTTCTTCTTCTTCTTCTTTTTTTTTTTACTTAATTTTCAATGTGATAGTATCAGATGTGTTATAGTATCAGGAAACGATTAAGTTATCTTAAAAATCTTGGATTTTACGTTTTAAGTAAATTCTTAAAATTTTTATGCTAAAGAGTTAAAGATTCATTAGTTATAACTGAATTTTTACTGTCTTTATGTATATATTTTTTCAGAATTGTTTTCTTATTTCAGTCAGATATATATTTTGTAACAAACTGATTCCATAAATTTGGACTACAGTGATATGCCCATATAAATATTATTATTTTTAAAGTTCTATTAAATGTATTATGCCTGAAAATTCCAAATTATTTTAACTAACAGTAAAAATTTTAAGTTGTGAAGGTATCTTCTAAATGCAAACTTGATTTATTGATATTATTTGATAAGTTTTTTCCAAATGCTTTATTGTATGGAACTGAGTAATGATATTGTCACAGTTTCACATGGATGATCATAAATTTTCTTTATTTGAACCATGAACTTTACTACTGCCCATTCTGATAAAATAAGTATTTACCACTTTCAACCTTTGATGATACAACTTTCATCCAACATTAGGTTACTAACAACAAAAGTAAGCCATTCTCTTTTCTTGAAATTAAGAAATTTTCATTTCAGGAAAGACAAATTATTTCATTGTAAAGTACTGCAAGTTATTCAAAGCATGAAAGCAAAAGGACAGACTTACCTCTGTCTTCTCCCGGCAGCCACCGAAGACTGCAGAGGGATGGAAGGGAAACATACACTCACAAGCTCAGAGGAAAGGCGGGGCCGGCGGGGACAGGCGGGGCCGGCGGGGCAGGCGGGGCCGGCGGGGACAGGCGGGGACAGGCGCGGCCGCATCTGGGCGCTGGCGAGGGCGAGACGCGGGGAGCTCGGCCTGCGCCTGCGGGGAGCGGGGAGCCCCCAGGGCGCAGAGCGGGGTGCGGGCAGGCTCGGGGCGCACCAGGCCCCTTTGGGCGGGACGGGGTGCGGCTGCAGCCGTGCCAGGAAGTCTGTTCCGGAGGCCGTTAAAGCACAAAGCCGCTGCCGGCCGCGCACCGACTCCCCGCGACCCTGCGAGCGCAAATCCCTGCGTTCGCTTCCTGCGATGGACGGACGGTCGCAGCCTCGCGGGGGAGGGTTGATCCTGGAAGGCGACCTGCCCTGCCCCATTCTCTACGCGACTCCAAGAACGCTGGCAGCCCGGCGTTCACCCTTCAGGGGCAGAGAGACCCACCAGCCCAGGAGAAAAGACCGTTCTGGGCGAAACAGCCCGGTGACTACCAGTCACCCTCTGCGACGCCCGCCAGGCAGGCAGCTGCCCCCGTCCCCCGTCCCCCAGACCCGCCAGTCAGCTCTTCAGTTCCCTTTCCGAAACCAGAGGGCCAAGAACCAGACATTCAAAGAAAGCAAGCTTCTAACAAAAGAAACAGAGACCAAACTCAAGAGAAAGAGAAAAAAAGGGAAAAAGGAGAAAAAATATAAAAATTAAAATTTCCTAATAACTATGATTTGTAGCCTTAAGGAAATAAAGGGAGATATTGCCCGTAAGAAATAAAAGCAGGGAAAAACAAAAAAGAATATTCTTAGGATGAAAACAGGTCTTGGAAACCAAAAAATATGAATGTAGAAATGAAAATTTCAGTGGAAATAATGGGAGAAGAACAGGGTACACTCCCCGAAAACAGACTTTGAAAGAAGATGAGGGTGAAGAACATTCAAGGTTTGATTTAGGAGGTTTGACGTCTGCATGAAGGAATCCTGCTAGTAGAAATCAGAGGAAACAGAGAGGAGGAAATTATCAAAAAAATACACTTTACAATTCCTAGAATAGAAGGACTTGAGTTTTCAGTTTGAAAGAATCCACCGATTCTCCCACAAAATGAAAGACAAAAGACCCTTACTAAAGCACAGATCCTGACACGTCAAAACATTGAGATCAAGAAAGATCCTAAGATTGTGCAGTAAGAAAAATGAGACACAAGCTAAAGACCAAGTATCTTCTCGACAGCAACACAGGAAGCTAGAAGGCAATGAGGAAATGCCTTCCTACGACTGCAGGGAATTGATGTCCCGCTTAGACCCTAGACCTAGAAAGGTGAGCATCCCAGTGGAGGGTGGGGAAATATATTTCTGGTCATGTAAGTTCCTGAGGACTTCACTTTGTAGGTACCTTTTCTTAGAAAGCTGCTATTGAACGTGCTCCAGCCAAATAAAGGAATAAACCAAGAAAGAGATGGACATTAGATCAAGGTAAAAGGCATGCCCCCAATGACCTGGTACCCTGAGGTTACGGGGGCAGCAGCCTGGAGAGCAGTTGGACCAAAGGGAGTAGCAGGAAGAGGGTTTCAGAAGGCCTCTTTTCAAGAAAAAAAAAATGCAACTGATAGAATGCATTGAGAAAAGATTTATATTTCTAAAGGAGAGTTTTTGATGAATTTGTAATAGGTACAAAAAATTGATAACCTGCAATACCTTACAATGAAACAGATATCTATTTTTAGAATGAAATATTAGTAACTTGCTAATTTCAAGAAAAACGAGTGGCTTATTTTTGTTGTTACTGACATAAATAAATGTTGGATACAAATGTTATTTGAAAGTCTTATCTTAGTCCATTTTCTGTTGCTTATAACAGAATAATTGAAACTGTATAATTTATAAAGAAAAGGAATTTATGTCTTACACTTATGGAGGCTGAGAAGTCCAAGGTCGAGGGGCTATATCTGGTAAGAGCCTTCTTACTGGTGAGGACTCTGCAGAGCATCACAAGGCCAGGGGGCTGAGTGTGTTAGCTCAGGTCTCTCTTTCCCTTCTTATAAAACCACAAAACCCATTCTCATAATATCCTGTTAATCCATGAATGGATTAATTAATTCATGAATGGATTAATCTATTAAGGACAGAGCCCTTATGACCCAACCAATTCTTAAAGTCCTCACCTTTTAGTATTGCCACACTGGGGATTAAATTTCAACATGAGTTTTGAAGGGGACAAATATTCAAACCATAGCAGTCATTAACAGTTGAAAGTACTGAATACATATTTTACTTGGGTAACATTCATGGTTCAAATACAAAAAGTTTTGTACTTATCAATGAGAAAACTTAAAATAACATTATGAGTCAGTTACATATAATAAAACATTTGACATATACTCGGGGGAAATTTATTAAAGGATATTGATAATAGAAATGAAAAAACATTAAAAAATACCATCAGAATCTGCACATTTTTTACTGTATAGTTAAAAATAGTTGAACATTTTCAGACATGGCATATTAGTAGAACTTTAAAAATAATATTGATATGGGGATATCACTACAATCTAAATTTATGGAATCAATTGTAAAGCAAGTATGTGATTAAAATAAGAAAACAATTTTGGGAAAAATTTCTGAATTAAGACAGTAAAATTTTAGCCATCATGAATGGAATACATAGTTTTATAGCTGAGGTATTTTGCAGTAGCCTGCTCACACTGCCATAACAAAGTACCACGTTGGGTGGCTTAAACAATGGAAATTGATTTTCTTAATTCTGGAGGCTGGAAGTCCAAGATCAAGGTGCCAGCGGGGTTGCAGGGTTGGTTCCTGGTGAGGGCCCTCATCCTGGGTTGCAGACAGCTGCCCTCTCACTGTGTCCCCATGTGTTGGGGGTAGAGTGGAGAGCGTGCTTTAGCTCTCATCTCTTCATCTTCTTATAAGCGCACTGGTTTCATCATGGGTGCCCCGCCGTCATGACCTCGTCTAATGCTAATCACTCCCAAAGGCTCCACCTCCAAATGCCATTCCACTGGAGGTAAGGCTTCAACATATGAGTTTGGGGAAGGGGACACAATTCAGCCCATGGCATATATTTTATCTTTCAAGAGAGATATGAAAGGGGTACTGCCTCTTTGGAAAGCTGAGTGTGTGTATGCCCTGTGACCCAACAAGTCTGAGCTCAGATGTGCGCACCTGTGCACCAGGAGCAGCAAGAATGGCTGCAGCTGTACTGTCGGTATTGTAAAAAAGTAGATAATGTAAATCTCCATCCACAGAACAATGAATAAACTAGGGTATGTGCCTACAACAGACTGCACATGTTTACATGAATGCATCCAAAAATGACAGTTTTGTGCACAAGAAGGCAAGTTGCAAAATGATGCATTCAATGTGATGCCAAGTATGTAAAGAAAAAAAAGCATATAACACAACCTGGTCTATTTTTATGCTTTTATACATTTGTGGTATTTAGATTAACTTCAATTATATGAACAAGTTCTAAAAACAATACTATAGTGATTTTCACTGGAGTTCCATAAAACATGTAAGATAAATTGAAGAGGAGTTCAATTTTCTGTTTAGTTTATTCAATTAAGAAATAATATGTCCTCTGGGTGCGAAGGCTAATGCCTATAAACCTAGCACTTTGGGTAGTTGGGGTAGGAGGATTGCTTGAAGCCAGGAGTTCGACACCAACCTGGGCAATGGCGAGAGCCCTGTCTCTACAAAAAATAAAGAAGTTAGCCAGGCATGGTGGCACGCGCCTATAGTCCCAGGTACTCGGGAGGCTGAGACAGAAGGATCGTTGGGCCCAGGAGTTTGAGGTTGCAGTGATTTATGATGATGCCACAGCACTCTAGCCTGGGTGACAGAGCGAGACTTTGTCTCAAAAAAAAAAAAAAAAAAGAAAAATCTTACAACATTAACTTTTTTTGTACCTCATTTAATAAATTTTGATAGTTTTCCTCTTCAGGTACTCTACATTACTTTTAGGGTCATAGATAGGCATTTATGTATTTTTGTTGTTATTTTAAAAAAATGTAATAGAGTTTAACTGAGCAAAGAATGATTCACGTACCTAGCAGCCTTCAGGATTAGAAGAGGTCAGAGCTCCACTACCATGTGGGCATGGAACATTTATAGGCAGAAAACAGAAATGAGGTTCAAGAAATAACTTGTTTGGTTATAGCTCGGCATTTTCCTTTTAGGGGCGTGGTCTGATCAGTCAGCAGACTGTGACTGGCTCTATTGCTGCCATTGTTAATGTAATCTTTCCCCCATTATAGCTTATATTCTGTGATTGTTGTGTTATAGAAAAGCTACCAATTTTGTATTATTTAACCTTACATCTAATCGCTTAATGAGTTATAAAAATTTTAAGATAATTCTGTTTTTTGTTTAGTGTATTACTCTATTATCCTCCAATTGTGATAATTTTTATCTCCTTTTACATACTTATACCTCTTGTTGCTATTTTATTTATTTTTTAATCATTTGAATCAGATGAAACTTCCATAAAAATGTTAAATAATAATGCTGATAACAGGCCATTTTTGTTTGTTTGTTTCTAGCTAAACAGGAAATGTCTTTAAAGTAGATTTTGGTTGTTGTTCAAAGGTGGATAACACTCTCCCCTTTTTAGGTTTCTCAAATTTTTATCACGAATAGGTATTAAATGTTATCAAATTACTTTTAGTAATTAAGTGAATTTTTTCCTCTGGATCTTTCATGCTAACGTGTAGCATTAATATCTTTAAACAGACTACGATGTTGGCACTTGTAGGGTAAACGTCACTTGGCTGGGGTGAGCTAGAATGATAGTGTAAATGCAATTCGACCACTAGATGGTGTTGTGCCCTCATTTGTGTTTGTTTCTGTAGCCCTAAATTACTGATTCATTAACGCTTAAACATTTGAAATTTAATATGATCCACAAACTATCGCCCTCCTTTCAACTTTTAATATAGTGTCCCTAAATTAGGAATATGTTTTAAAAATACTTCTTTTCTCTCATGTATTTGGTCAGTTTTACTGGGGTATAATTTAATGCACAATAAAATTCAACAATTTTAAGCATACAGTGCAGAGAATTCTAACAACTGTATACAGTCTAGTCACCACCTCCAAAATTGTAATTGTTAGGGTGTGAAGTTGTACGCAGCTGAGAAAGAATTCTCAGAGTTTAGGACAGAAAGAAGCGCAAAGTGTATTTACTCCCTCTCCCCAGGGTGGGCACCAGAAGACAAGGCTAGGCGCGGCCCTGAGGCCCACCCACTCCCACTCCGCTCTCTGTTCGGCGGGCTGGGGAGGGGTGGGGGTCATGACTGCAGTCCAGTTAGCAGAAAACAGCTGAGACCCTGCTGTGCTGGCTTTTTCTGTTTCTCAGGTAGCAGACTGATAACATAAATTAGTTTGCATCCAATTGTTTTAGCACCATTTGTTAAAAAATGGTCATTTACCCATTGAATTGGCAGTGTTTCTGAGAATTAAGGTCTGCTGTTGGCCTGTGTGTTTGTGTGCGTTGGATATTGGTGCCTTGGGTGTTGGCTGGCAGCCTTCCCTGTCCCCATCTGGGCTCTCTTCAGTGGGGTTGGCGTGTGATGGGCCCTGCACCATCAGCCCACCCCCAACAGAGGGCTGCCTGGCTGTGGCACTGGAGCACCCCACTGAGCCGTGGCACCAGGCCCAGGAGGGAGCCAGCGTGCCGTGGCAAATCCTGGTGCTGGTGGTGGCTTGGCACGTGGATGTCCTCACTATATAGTTGTCAGATAAATATACAAATATATTTATAAATACAATATCCCATTTCCTTAGGAATGAAGGGATCGAAGTAGCATTTTAGCACTTTTAGTAGTCTGACCTATCCAGTCCTATAGCATAAGCGGTCAGATAACGTTTGCTTTTTTTAATGTTCAACATGCACTCATTGTTAAAGGCATTAAAAAGTTCTAAAATAGGTCGGACGTGGTGGCTCATGCCTGTGATCCTAGCACTCTGGGAGCCCGAGGCAGGAGGATTTCTTAAGTACAGGAATTCGAGACCAGCCTGAGCAAGAAAGAGACCCCACCTCTACTAAAAACAGGAAACGTAGCAGGGCGCTGTGGCACGTGCCTGCAGTGCCAGCTACTCAGGAGGCTGAGCCCAGGAGTTTGAGGCTGCTGTGAGCCATGATGATGCTACTGCGCTCCCAGGGCGACAGAGTGAGACTTTGTCTCAAAAAACAAAAACAAAAACAAAAACAAAACACAGGTTCTAAAACAAAATTGTGCACTGTTTTATCTATAAAAGCCATATTTCAATGGTCTACTTTTGGAAAAACTGGAAAATGGTTCATCTTCCTTATTTTTCCAGTCTCCAGCAAAGAAACCCCATTTCTTCCCCACTCAGTGAATGAATTAATCGTAAGCACTTACAGATCACATTGCATGTGCAAGACATTGACGTAGACTTTCTGGGAGCTACAGAGACGAAGCAGACACACTCTCTCTGCTTCTGGAGAATACGTGCTAGAAAAGGGTGACTGAAAGTAAGCCCTCGTCCCACACTTCCACTTTTAGCCAAGAAGGCGTAACAGAGATCATATTTACCTTTCCACTTGGAACAACTGCAAACCCAGACAAATCTATAAGAAATAATGGTTTTCATGACATTGGACATCAGAGAGGGACAGACAGTGATCCCTGGGAGAGGCAGGAGACAAATGAGATTGGTCCTACAATTGCCTGAGCTGACTATCTAGAGACTTTCCAGGTTGGAGCACAAAGGGGGAGCCCAGTGGAGTGGGGTGTGCTGCTGGGATTGGGGTGTGGTGCTGAGCACCTGGGAGTCCCAGGCGGTGGACTCCCCAGGGCAGAGCACCGCAGAGGACAGGGCTGCAGACAGAGAGGAGTGGGGACCCTCAGAGGCCCCGCCAGCATGGAGCAGTGCCCATCAGTGCCCGTGTGTGAGGACCACCCGGGGCTGCGGACGGAACCACCAGAGGGTTAGAGGGGGCAGTACTGGGACCTCACAGAGGGCTGGGAATCGTGCCCGTTCCCACCAGCCAGGCTGGGAAAGGTCATCTGTGGGGCGCTGAGTACTTAGAAGGGTCCTGGCCCAGCAGCAGGGCGCGGTCGGCCCCAGGCTGCAATCTGTTCTGGTCCCATCTAACAAGACCTGAAAGGACTGCACTGTTTATAAGAATCTGAATTCCAGAACAAAGTCCAAAAATATTTGTAGGAATACAGAAATAATGCAGCACCCAATGAGGTAAAATTCAAATCTTTGACATTGAATAGAAAATCACCAGCTTGCGGAAGAAGTAGGAAATATGACCCATAACGAGCGTAACCGATCGATCACTGGACTCTGACCCAGAACTGGCTCTGATGTGGAGTCAGCAGGCAAAAGCATTAAGATCGTTATTGTAACTGTATCCTCTATGTTTAAAACATCAGGGGAAAAAAGACTAAAAAGCTCTCCACGGCTGCATAACAAACATCCCCAAACCCAGTGCTGTGATTGGCTCGTGACCGTTGCAGGCTTCAGTGCTGGCTGGGCTGCGCTGGGCTGCTCCCTCTCAGGGTCCCTCCTGCAGCAGCTGAGTCCTCTCCACGTCTCCCCACTCCCACGTCTGGTGGTCAAAGCTGGCTCTTGGCGGGACTTGAGCTGAGCTGTTGGCCAGAACACGTGGCCTCCTCATGTGGCCTGGGCTTCCTCAGCACATGGTGGCTGGATCCTAGGTGAGACCCTGAGAGAGCCAGGCTGTTGCCCTCATGGCCTCGGAAGGTAGGCGGCATCACTTTGACTGCACCCTAGTCCTCAGGTGCAAGTTTAAGGGGAGGAGAACTCAGCCCCATCTCTTGTTGGAAATCATGTCAAGAAATTTTGGACATGTTTTAAAATGACCATGAAGTCTCTTAGGGGTTGCACTCGTCTCCTAGGGCTGCCGTGACAAAGTATCTCAACTGGGAATGAAGGAGCAGCGCCCCCACAGGAACCCCTGGGCACCTGCACAGGCCCGCTGGGCTGCTGGCCTCAGAGCTACGGTCCGAGAAACAGACGCTGTCGTCTTCAAGCCGCGGCAGCGTGAGTCCGCGTGTCACAGCAGCGAAGCCCCTTCCTCTCACCGGTGCGGACGGCTAACTGGCATCTCACACTTGTTTGGTGAGTAAGTGAACGGGCACCCAGTTTTAGCTACTCAAACAAGGGTTCTTCTGCCTTTGAGACTTTGGCCACGCTCCGGTGTGATCAAGGGTGACTCGGGAGTGAGCATGCAGGACTCCGTCCTGACCCTCCTTGCTGGGACCTTGGCAAACTGCCTGCCCCGTGAGCCTTGGTTTCCCCATGAGCTGAACTGTAATGACGTGAGTGCCGCCTCACGGGGCTGCTGTGACAACGCAGTGAGAGTGTGTGCGTGCAGGGCTCCTGCGGCACCGCGTGCAGAAGCGCTCAGTTGATGTTTTTTTAGTTATCAAATGTTTCAGTGTTTTCAATGGCCCAAAGACAGGAAACAGCATCAAAAGAGGACCCGCTCAACCCAGGGAACCTCTGTCCCGGTCTGGATGCAGGTGAACAGTTGCAAGCCGCACTGTTGCTCAAGGAAGAAGGGTGCTCCACCGCAGTCATCAGTCCAGTCTCCGCATCTGGGACGTGGTGTGCGGTCTGCGTGCAGCCAGGGCGGTGGGGCTCACGGCTCAGCTCACAGAACGAGAGGCCCAGGTGCTGCCACCAGGAGAGGCCCAGACTCACCTGGTCAGGCCGCACGCCACACAGTGACCAGGAGGTGGTGCCCCTGCCCCGCAGCTGTCCCTGGCTCCTCAGAGGCAGGATGACCTTGGTGGTGGGGTGGGGGATTGAATTAAGGTCAGGAAGAGACTAGAGTCAGGTGTGTGTGGTTCACACATGGTGAACACTGTTCTGATGTTTCTGGAATATTTCCACGTTTTTACAAAAATGACCTGGAATGTGTAATTTTAAAATTCATCTCATCTTTTCTGTAGTTCCCAGAAATATAGGCTGTTCTGTCTATGCATCCTAAATCCCGCTTGGGTGGGCGGTTTTACCACTGCCTGAGGGGCTCTGTCTGGTAAGTTGGGTCCTTGGAGCTCCCCAAGCTGAGCTGGGAGTGGAGGGGAAGGTGCTGCCCACGGAGGCCTCGGGGCGGGCGGTGGGGTCTGCGCTCCCCGTTATTCCTGTGCTCGCCCTGATGCAGAGGGGCGTGGCTGGGCCAAGAATGTCTGTGGGCGTCGGGGTAGAGATTGGTACTTCCCAACGGGCTTCCAGAATTCTGAGTTCATGCTACTGTGTGAAATGTAAATGTGTGTACTCAGACCAAAATCACGGGAGATTCCCCTCAAAATGTCATAGCCCTTGAGTTACAAGGAGACTTCCTAAGTGAGCCGCACAGTTCCAAGGAGGGGAGGCCCCGTGTTCCCAAGGGAAACCTGCCGGTATTCAGGAAACGACCAAGAAGGTGTGGATGCGACTCTGGCTTTAACATCCACAAAGGCTGCAGAATGTGCCCACCCACTGCCCGTGAGCGGAGCGGGGTGATCGCAGGCCTCTGCCCCGGGGGTGGCCGGGGCCGTGTCAGAGCCGCCAGCTGGCCTCAGCCTCAGATTGTTGCCTTGCGTGACCTGAGCAGCTGCCACAAAAGTCTCCTGCCAGGGGTCACCGAGCTACTTCTGTTGAGTCTGGCCCAATTTGCAGCCATAAAAGTGCCGTCAGAAAGTGTGCCGGGTGTGCAGGGCGACATCTGCGTCCCCATGGGCTGGGGTGGGGGGCGGCTCTGCTCCCCGCTCTGGCTCGTCCGGGGCCTGGTTCTGGCTGCGGTGCGGCCTGGCTGAACCCATCGGCCCACGCCACCTGTTGCAATCCTGACGTTACAGGGAAACCCTGTCCCTGCAACCCACGGCTCTAGGGAAGCACCTCTACCCTTACGTTTTCTCTTTGTTGTTTCTGATTTTGGAGAACTCTCTCATTTCCCCATCACGGCTCTGAGTTCCCTGTCTCTGGGAGCCATCCTGGGGTGTCATCGGGCCCTGTCTGTCTGTTCCCTCCAGCGGTGGGTGGGATAGGCTGGGGTTGGCCCGCAGAAGGGCCTGCTCACGTTGCCCTGTAGGCCCTTCCTCATCCTTCTGGACCCTTCCAGTTTGCCCTCCCCCACCTCCTCTAGGCTTCCTACTTGGAATTTCTTCTTCCTTCCCCGTGTCTCACACCCCCTTGCTGAGATCTGCTCTCTGCTCTTCCCGGGAGAGCCCAGAGCCATTGCTGTCCCCCCACCCCCAGGAGATGTGGAGACAGACAGTCCCCGTGCCGTCTAGGTGGGCAGATACCTCCCCGTGTGCTGCAGAGCTCAGAGGCGGAGACTGAGGACCTCAGCCCTGGTCCACTAGAGAAGGCAGACACATCACCAATCCTAAAATGTGACAACATGCAAGAGCCCCGGAAACTGGAAAAGGGATTCTTCTGACAGGGTGTGGGAGGAGGGGTGCCGGGTGGAGAAGCTTCATTGCCCAGGGAGGAGGTGATTTGGGCCGTGAACAAGTAGAATTGTGTCAGGCGTGAAGTGGGGGGAGGCAGGGTGTCACAGCTGCTGTCCTATTGCAGGGGTTCTCAAACTGGAGCCTGCATCAGAAGCTCTTGGAGGGCTTGTTGTGTCGCATGGGTCCTGGCCCCAGGGTTCCTGAGTCAGGTGGTTGGGTGGGGCTAAGAATTTGTATTTCTAGGAAGATCCCAGGTGAGGGGGCCACATTTTGAGGACCACTGTTCTAACTGAACCACACTCCAATTGCAGTGTCAGGGCTGGGAGACACCTGGGCACTGCATCCCCAACTTGTGTTCTAGGGAACCCTCATTTTCTGGGCCACGACAAGGGGTTTTGTGGTCAAATGAGTTTGATATCTATGCCACGTCAAAGCCTCTCTTGAGGATTCAAGATGCGCTTTGATATAATAAAAGCTGCCATGAGTCCTGCAGTAATGAATCAGACTTCCTTCGATCCAGCATTTCCCTAACCTATTTGAAAATGAAACCCTTTTTTTGCCTTCATCCCTTCCACCCTGGGAGTGGGCTCCATCAGGTGTTAGTCTGAGAAGCTGCTCTAGAGCTTTATCTGCCGCCCCCTCCCCCCATCGTCATTGCAGTCCCAGGCCAGGTGGAGCCTTCCTCAGTCTCGCACAGCCTTCGAGACCAGCTGTGCTGCATCACAGGCGCTGTGAGAGCTGTCACCGGTCCCTCTCCTAATGCCTCCTGTATTTCCAGGCTCTTCCCCACGCCTTTCCACGGCTCTGTTTCCGGGGCTTTGGTCCCTTTGGCAGGGGTGCACTAGAAGAGGGACAGCGGTGATGTCCAGCGAGGTTGAGGGATGTCCCCACCAGACTGTGGGCTTCTTGAGGTCAGAACCTGGTTCACTGCCTGAGACCCAGCCTCAGCACACCATCATGCATGCAGTAGCTGCTCAACTAATGCTCGTGGCAGGAGTTGAACTGCACCGAGTTAGCCTGCCCTTCCTTCTCATGAGTAAATGAGAGCTGGCCCCTGCAGAAAACCAGCCAGGACACTCAGGGGCGCGCAGATGTGCTTAGGCAGTGTACAGGGGTGTGCAGAGCTCCTCTGGTGGCAGACACTCTCAGAAACTGGGTCTCCCAGCAGCCCTGTGCTTCCACATCCTGGTAGCAGGGGCGGGCTGTCGAGATGGGAGCGGCTGGGCAGAGGCTGGGCCATGCAGGGCCCATAGTTCAGCGGACATCTGGACTTTCTTGGAGGCTGCTCTTGGCAGGCTCCTGGAGACACTGATCTCCACAGACTCCCTGGGTTTCCAGATTTATGGGGGTCCCAGAAGAGGCTGCACTCTGGGAGGCAACCATGTCTGTATACCAGTGGCCAGTGGGACGTGACGCAGAGCAGTGGCAGCTCCCAGACGCCGGTTCGGGGCGCTGGGGAGGCTGCACGTGGCCACCATCTCCTGCTGGGCCGACCTGCTTTGCATTGCAGCTACAGCACACGCAACCTCAACTACACACACCCTCGTCACCAGCAGTGGGAACATGGCCATGGGATTGGTGTTGTGACCTGGAGGGGAGGGGGGTCCTTGGCAAGCAGGATGTTTGATTTTTCCTCCTGGTGGGGACACAGCTGGGTGGCTTTTGAAGGAGGACCGGCTTCAGCTGGGTCCTGCTGGTTGTCCGGAGCCTGTGGCCAGAGTGAACCCTTCTCCCCTGCCCTTGTGTGTTGGTAAAATGATGAGGTCCCAGCCTCTGGTGAGTAAAAAGTTCTGTGTAAAGTGTGGGGTGAAAAATTCAGTTCCATTTCAAGAAGTCCTAGGATGACATGACCTGTTTCTGTAGAATTTTGAGCAGAGGCTTCATCTGGGCTAGTCCAAATATATTCTGGGAGTCGGTACCTTTGGGTCATGCGTGTGCGAGAATGCCTGGCTGAGCAAAGCGTCCTGAGAATGCCTGGGCCCACCGCAGCGGCTCTGGTGCCCCTGCTGTCTCCAGGGGCTGGCGTGCACCGTCCCACGCAGGGGAGGGCAGCAGGTCCCAGGCGTGAGTCCCTATTGCTTATACAGGGAAATGTGTAACTTGTCTGAGGTGAGCTGAGGTGAGGACGTTTGGCCGCACTGCGCACTTATGACCTAAGTTGGGTAAATATCCTCTCTCCTCCTCGGCTAGAATTCATGCTGTTCACGGCCCCCTGTCGAGAGACCGCCTTGCACCCGCGGAGAGCCCCCCCCCACTACTGCCATCTCTTTCCCCTTGTTCTCCCCTTTCCTGGGCTGGCCTGTCATTTGCCATGGTCCCCAGAGCTGTGGAGCAGGGACCCTCGTCTCCTTGCATGGCTTGTAGATTTAAGAGGATATTCTTGTTTTAGGAAATATACATGATGTGTTTAGTGGTAAAGAAGCATCCCGTCTGCATCTTACTCTCAAATGGTTCAAAAATTATATATATATCATCTATTTGTAAATCAATATATATATTTGAAGAAAAGAGAGAAGGATAAAACAAACGGAGTAAAATGGGGGGGTCGGGGTGAAGGGGATACAGGAATACATTTTTGTACTACTCTTGTAATTTTCCTACGTTTGAAATTTTGTCAGAATTCAAAATTAATAAAAGACCTCCAAAATACAGTGGCTTAGGACAGAAGATCGTGTCTTGCTCTACTCTGTGTCATAGTCTGGAGTCTACAGGCCAGCAAGGAGGCATGGGCCTGCAGAGTCAAGCAGGGACCTGCCTCTTTCCCACCGCTGCAGCCGGGCAGAGGAAGGACTCCGTTGGCTGGCACTAGACTTCTGTTTGAGCAAGTGACGTAGAAGCTCACATCCCACTGGCCAGAGCTGGGGCCGGACCAGCAAGGGAGACTGGGAATGCAGGCTGCAGCTGGGACACTGGCAAAGTGCAGACACCGTTCCTGTGGGCCAGTGCACGGCAGACCTGAGGGCCAACTGGCTGTCCGCCCTCTGGCCTTTTCTCAAATTCAGGGGTATCTGGCAAATGGCCATGGCCTTGATGAGTCTCGAGGTTCTATGTCTAGTCCAGTTTCCTACACCTGCCACTGCCCAGTGGTGGCTTCCCCTGGGTACCTCACAATGTCCACACCTTCTGTTCTGAAATACCTCCTCACGT
The DNA here is from genome assembly GCF_020740605.2 of Lemur catta. NCBI lineage: Eukaryota > Metazoa > Chordata > Mammalia > Primates > Lemuridae > Lemur > Lemur catta. The sequence goes on from NC_059137.1 coordinate 87,433,300, forward strand.
CACTGGCTCGTCCTTCCTTTCGTCAGCCACTGTCTGCCCAGTAAGGCCCTCTGGGAGCCCCACTCCCCACCACATGCCCTTGCCCTACATTCCTTGCTCCTAAGTCTTCCTCTGAGTCTGCCCAGCACCCTGCACCCCTACACGTTGTGGCCTGGCTGACGAGCACGCACTTGCACGCACGCACGCCTCGTCTGGGATCTTGTTAAATCACAGATTCCGACTTCCTCGGGGTGGGGCAGGGCCCGAGGTTCTGCGTGTCTGACGAGCCCCCAGGGGGAGCTGCAGCTGCTGGTCCCCGGACAGCCCGGGCAGCAGATGCCCCTGCGGGCATCGTCGGGGCGGAGCTGCCGGCTTGGAGACAAAGGAGCAAGGACTGCGGTTAGTGCTGAGAGGGTAGCAGTGGCGGTGTTGGGTGCATGAGGGACGCACTGGCACCCGGAGTGCACCTAGTCCGATGGACGTCATGCCGCGAGTGGGACACCATCTGTCAGGCTGTTCACATAGGTGTTGCTGAAGAAATTTCAAAATTGGGCGGTGTTTTGGAGGAAGTTGCCTTGTAGGTCCCTCCCAAGTTTAAACATGCTTGTGAATTTGTAAGTAACAAAAAATAACCCGTATAGGTCTCACCATGTGGCCGAGGAGGGGAGGTGCAGAGCACCCCCTACCGTGTGAGGAAGGCTGGGCTCGCACCCTGCCCGGCTCTCCCCGGCACAGCTGTCTGGCCGCGAGCCCAGGACCTGCCCGCGGCGTGGCAGGACGGACATGCTGCTGGAGGTCTGGCGTGCTGGCTAGAATCCCAGCTCCATCCTCAGCTGTGTGACCTTGGGCGTGTCCTTCATCCCCCCGAAACTCAGCGTTCTCATCTTTAAAGCGGGCGTGGGGAGTACAGCCGACACATGACTGTTCCCCTGTTGGTAGTTCACGCTGCCCGACTCCCAACCCCGCCTGACTTCCCAGAGGCCGGCTCAACACCAGAGTGGGGTCTGGGTCCACTGCCACCGGCGTCTGCTGCTTCTGCGTGTGACCAGAGCCCTCAGGCTCACTAGAAGCAGGCCGAAGGGGCAGCACTCAGAGGCCTTGCAGCGTTCACACCAACCGCGGTGCGGGGGCTGCTTTTTACATCTGGACGCGATATTCTCTTCGACCACAAGATGTCGCCCTGCAACCATGCTATCCGGGACTGGCATCGCGGCGTCAGGGCCCCTGATGAGAAACAAAAAGGGTTTCAAAACTTCTTTTCACTTGGATGACCTCCTTGTCCTTGGTGGCCAACTGGTTTGTTCCCAAGGCTGTAGAAAAGGCTTTACAGCGAAGTTCATGCCTTCGCTCTGGGCTCTGGGAGGAGTTTGGAATCCCACCTTGGGCAGGTTGTTTAACCCCTCTGTGCCCAAGTTTCCTCATCTGCAAGATGGTGACACCCGCACCTACCGAACAGGGCTGCTATAAGGATTAGATGATGTTTGCAAAGAGCCTGGACTAGTGCCTGGCACACAGCAAGCCCTAGAAAAGTCTGGTAAACAAAATAATATCAATAATAGTACCAACATCAGTGTATTCAAGCATTGCTCCACGCTTCTCAAATGGACAAAATTCAAACACCGAAAAACTGAATCACATCTACAAGTCTCAAAATTAGGTTGAGTATATTTAAGTATTTCGAAATTTTAGAATTCCCTGATGGATTATGTAGACAATGGAAATAATTTTCATAATTTATGGCTGTCATTCATTTCTGGAAAGTTGGCATTTTCAACAAGAAGGCAGTGAAAGAGAAGTCCACCGTTGCTGCTTGCTACGATGTGCGCAGCGTACTTCCTGCGGGTCTCGGGAACCTCGAGTGCGTGGAAAAGTACACTCGCTCCGGGGGTTCGGTCCTCGCTCTTGGCTCCAGGCCTTCTTTTAGTGCCTCCAGCATGTTGCCTGAGACTCGATCCCAGTCATGTCAGAGTTAACTTCCGAGTGCAGTTATGACGATTTTCACTTAGTCATGGGAACAGTCCAGCATCTGAGGCAAGATGTGCAGCTCGGGAACCAAAGGTCACACTCTAGCAACTCCCTCTCCGGGAGCGAAGCCCCACAGGCGTCTGGCTTCTGGATCTCTTACCATATGGTCAAAAATCCCTCGGCACAATGGACTAAACGGCAATCAGGTCGAGGACGTCTGGCACTGAGGTTACTACACCTGAGAAGTTTTAGTTTGTGTTATATAAAATTGAATCACAGAATGTTTAATTGCAGAAAAGCATAGTGAAGAAAATAAAAAATCATCTATAATCTGATCACTTGAAGATGTAATCACCACTTCTATTTTATTACTTTATACAGTGACATTCATGTGCACTAAAAGTTTTTGCAAAATTAGAATTGCACAGTTTTGTGTCTTGCTTTTTTCACCTTATATCATGAGGCATTACCATGCCACAAAACACTCTTCAAAACCTTTGCTCTGGTTGCATAATGTTTCATTTGTGGCTACACCATGAGTTAACCTTAGTTCCTTTTACGGTTTCTAATTTTTCAGTATTATAAGAAATGTTGCAATAAATATTTCCATGTCATGTACCGTTTTAAATGCCCTTCCTTTAGAGAACTTAATTAATGTGGATTTAAGTGGTTGAAAAGCATGGATTCTTTTTACCTCACACTTTAAATCATGCACTAACTTTTTTGCTAAAGGTCAAAGTTAGCAAGCAGCTAAATCCAGCTTTGAGCCCTACCCTGCTAAGTTCAACCTCTCATGTCATACTTTCTTTTTTGGGGGGAGGGGGGCTATGAATACACTCACTTTAATTTTTCTTTCAGAACATAAAGAAAGGCTTCAGTTTGGAAGTTCTATGGTTCTACTACTCCATTATATGCTACATGTTAACATTTTCAGAGAGGCAGCCACAGTACCTCAGCACAAGAAAAAGAAAATTTACCCCAAACTCAAATGCCTGCAGTGACCACACAGAGGATACACGTGCCAGAAAACCTAATGTGACATTTGGGACATGCCTAGGGGGACATGGAGAATGCATGCCATCCATTCTCCCCTACACAAACAAGTTAGACCTGAATTTGTAAGTGGTTTAGGACACTTCACACCAAACCAAACCCATCTGTGGGACACACGGTGACCAGGAGTAACCTTCAGAAAACCCCTATGAGGTTCAAGAAGGGCAAAAGGTAGTTCTTCATTTCCTAAGTGGGGAAACCAAGGCTCAGAAGACTTGGGCACATGGTCAGGCTGGGAAAACAGCACGTCTGTGTTTTGTCAGGGGTTTTCAGCTATAGTGAGGGCTGTTGCCTGTCACTATCTAGACTGTGACAGGTGCCACAAATCCTTTCTTACTGTTGATGGAGAAAGGACCAAATGCATGGACAACGTGTGCCCTCCCATTACTTTCCCTGGGATAACATTACCCTCTCTCATTCTATGTAAGTGCTCACCCAAGAATAACTGCTCCTTCTAGAAAGTCTCTCCACAAGGAGGACTGACCACAGACTTCTGGCTTTTGCTATGGGGGTGGGCTCTTTATCAGCGTCCTGGTTCCTGTCTTAGCTGTCACTTGAAGCCTCCCCACCTATAGGTCCACTTTTCACCCTGGGGGAGGGGGAGGGCATGGTGGTGGTGACAGCCAATGTGATGGTGCCCTTTAGCATTTGAAAAGGCCTTGCTGGATTTTAAGTAATATGTGTATGTCCTGCATCAAAATTTGGTTTCTTTTTTGAGTTAATGTACCATTGTCACTGACTGTTTGATGCCCACCCATCATCCGTGAGATGATTTTTGGGGAAAAAAACCCCAACCCCAACACTCTTCTTGAAACACAGGACCCCGAGGAGACTTGACCTGCCTTGACAAGGGGATGGACAAAATGGGCAGTGGTGAGAACAACATGGGACCATTTGGAAAGGGGCCGACCCGGACTGCTCCGAGAGCCCTCTGCTGACATAGGAGAGACGTCCTGCACAATCTGGAAAGCAAATGGTGCTTAACCTCTTTGACCTCATCATTAGGAGCCTGGCCCCTTTATTTTGTGTTTCAAACTTCAGTTTATTTTCAAAGACTGAAAATGAACAAGTAATTTAAATGAGCAAAGCAGCCAGGTGTCCTCAATTGGGTTTGGTGGGGACTGTGGTGAATGGGAGAGCAGTGCCCAGTGTGGGTTACCCAGTCCCCCCCACCCCCACTGATGGTTACCATGGCAGGAAACTGTAGGCACATGTTGGCCAAATCTTCCCATTTTCCAAGAGAAGCTGGAAATCTAGATTTTTATGTGAATTTTGCTGATTTTGAAAGGTAGCAATGAATTTGGCCTTTCTTAAGACACTTTACAGGCCAAAGAAACCCCACCTGCAGTGAGTATGGGGCTCGTGTGCAAACGTGTGCTACCTGTTTGCATCCTGCAGCCTCAGGTTGGGTCACAGTGGATTCTGGCACATTGCTTGTGTGGCATAAGGAGGTATGCACCTGCTGTTTGATGACAATGTCTGTGCACTCTCCAAATCTAAATAATTTGAGAAACTGCAACAAGGAATGTGTCATAAACCTTGTTGCTTACTTAAAACCTACTTCCTTCCATACCCAAATGAAGGGTATATCCTCACCAATGTCCTAGCCAAGCCATGAAAGTGAGTGAGAAGTACGTTTCAGAGAATGTGCTAAAAAAACAGTTCAACTATAAACATTTCCAAAAGGTTTTAAAATAGAGCATCTCTGAGGATTTCCCTTTAAGAAAGTCACTATCACCAGCATTATGAAGGATCAGGGGACGGTTTAAGGGTGCAGTCAGAGGGCGCTCAGGGCGACATCATAGCCACCTGTGACTTGTGGCACAAAGGAGGCCAAGTCCCTTGCTGAATGCAGCGGGGGAGAGCTGGAGCCACACGGTGCGCAGTGGAGCATTCCTTATTGTCAAATGTCTTCTAGAGGGGTATGGCCCACTCTTGACAGGGGGCCTTCCAGATCCAGTAGCTTTGGCATTTGTCTTAACTTCAGGGTGGTGGTGGGTCTGGCAGAAGGCCTACTCTGCCTCCAGATAAAACAGCTCTTCCCTGATGGAGATGGGGGCTTTGGGGCCATTGGCAATGACTTAACAAAGCCACGTGAGGCCATATCATATGTCAGAAAGGCAGTTTTCCTGAAATTGAATACTTTAACAATGTGAGCAAAATAAAACAGCTCCAAGGGGTTGCCAATCATCCCTCCTGGTCTAGGCTGACTCAGGGGGAATGGAAATGTCCCCCACCCCCAAGCCAGGACTACCCAGTGGTGGCCTTTCTCCGGGAGGAGGGCGGAGGCATTAGACCTAGACCCTGTTTTCTCTGGCCTAGTGTGTGGACAGATTATTAGTGTCATAAATTGGAGAGGAGGGGAGTGCTAAGATGTCATATCTTTTTTCCCCATTTATTTTTTATTTGTATATATTCAGGGGGTACAAGTGCAATTTTGTTACATTGATATACTGCATTGTGGTGAAGTCAGGGCCTTCGGTGCATACATCACTGAAGCAACACACACGGTACACTCAAATAACTCTAATTTCCAACATTTCCTGGGGACCTGGAACTCATACATTTTAACACATATTCAATACTTTGAAAAGAGCAATACCTAAGTCTCAATCACTTAAAAATGAACATATTTTATCCAATCAAGGCACATCGTCATTTTACACACCAATAAAGAAAGGAAGGAAACTGTAGCAAACCAGTGGGGCATAATGCCGCCTGGCCCCCACGACCACGGACGCACCAGGAGGTTCGGAGACGTTCGCAGCGCCGCAAGGCTTCCCGGAGTGGGCGCGAGCTCGGGCAGCGCTCCTCCCGGGAGCCGCCGGGGCGAGGCGCCAGGCCCTCACTGGGGCAGACGTGCGCCTGCAAGCGCGGGAGAATGAAAACGTCCCCTCAACAAGCGCACAAGTACGTCGCACAGCCAGCATCCACCTGAAGAAGGCCGGAGAGAAAAGAACAAAGCCGTCTGTTTTCTTTCCCACTAAGGCTCCAGCCTTGCGGCAGGGCCGGGCTCCCCGCGAACCCGCCCGCCCACTGTCCTGGCCGGGCTCCCAGGCTTCACCCAGAACACAGGCGATAAAGTGTCCCCAGCGAGCGCCGCGCTCAGTGTGTGAACCGTCGGAAAGTGCCGGCTGTTACGGTCAAATTGCAGCAGGCTCTAGTGTGTTAAACCCTAGGAGCTCTTCCAGACTCGCTGTTCTATTACTGGAAAACAGCTTTCTGCATGTGCATATTTCGGTAATTAGAATATTTCAGACTAGCGCAAGACATACGGGCTTACTTCATTAGGACCAGTAGGAGTCTTCTTCCTCCCTCTACTCCCGGGCGGCTCCGGCGCGTCTCGCAGCGCTTGCCCGGGTTCCCACTGACGCGCGGCTCAGACCGGACTCCGGGGTCCAGCCGGGCCGCCCCCGACGTGACCCCCGCCTCCCAGCCCAATGGAAGGTGTGTGCCAGGCGAGGGTGGGGGTGGGGATGGGGGTGAAGAGGGGGCCAGCACCTTTCCAGCTGGCCCGTAGGTGGCGCGCGGTGAAAGGGATTCCCGGCGGCGTTCCCAAGCTCTGGGCCGCAGCCGCGGGGACCGGGCGGGAGGGCATCCGCCGCGCGGACGGCGCCCCAGCCCCGCTGCCCTCTCAGCTCGAGCGGCTGCTCGGCACGCGTGCGGGGAACCGGCGGAACCGAACTGCGTAGCGGGCCAGTGCAGGGAGCCGCGCGCCGCCCCGACCCCACGCGTCGGGCAACCTGGCGACCCCCACGCGCTGGGGGCCCTGCCCGCCCCTCCCCGCGGCAGGTGGACAGTGTTGCTATGAAGAGAAAGCCTCGATTGTCCCTGCAGCAAACCGCCACACGCCAGACCTCCGCTATTGTGCGCCCTCCATAGAAATGCAAACGAGCCGCGCGCGCCGGCCGCAATCTGCTCACCCTGCCACCCGCCCCGGCGCCCGCCGCGCGGGGAGCTGGGCTAGGACCGTCCGGCGCCGGCCCGAGGGGCGTTGGGTATGCAGGGCAGGAGCGCCGTGCGCTGGGGCTGTGTCCACTGCTTTTTGCAAGCCCTATAGTGGGGCTGCCTGTTTTTACCTTAATTTCCGGCTTCAATACAACAGTCTCATAAACTTTAAATTAGAAGGAAAGAAAAAAATAGAAAGATAGCAATAAAAAATAAATGCAAAAACAATTTTTTAGATTCTCTAAATGTGCATTTCACAAATTGCAGCAGCATATTAGCAAACGAGGTCTTTTTTTTCCTTTCTTTTTTTTTTTTTTTTTTACTTTTTCCTTTTAAGGACTTCAAAAAAAAAGAAAAGCTAGATGAAATCTGCAGGCTCCAGTCTGCCTGGTAACACCCCGACAAAAGCGGCAGATTTGAGGCATTGTCATCCCCCGCACCCCTCCCCACGTGGCCTTCTGGCACGAGCCGCCGGCTCGCCGTCTCATTTGCATCAGAAAGCGGGTGCGGGCCAATGGGCTCGCAGCTCGCGCCAGCTGGCGGCGCCGCGCCCGCCGGCCTATATAAGGGCGCGCAGCGGCGCCCGAGTGCACTCGCAGGTGGTGGGCGCGCTGGGCTGGTGTTCGGTCGTCCGTGTGAGCTCCCGTCCGCTCCGCGCTCTCCGCTCGTGGATAACTTGCTGCTCGTCTACCGCACCATGACTCTGGAAGAAGTCCGCAGCCAGGATACAGTTCCGGAAAGCACTGCCAGGTGGGTTTGTCGGCGCGGAGAGTGCGGCTGCTCCAGAGGCGGCTTAGGGGTCCGCAGGGCCCCGAAGGGGGAGTCTGCAGGGTGCGAGTAGAGCCCGGGGGTGCGGGCGCCAGGTCAGGGTTGGGGAGCCAGCGCTGCGGGCGGTGTATTGGAGCTGGGGTGCAGGTTGGGGTTGGGGAGACGGGTGTGCGTCCCTGTCGTTGGGGCTGGGATCGCCGCCGCGCCGCCAGTCCGGGCCCCCTCGTGACGCTGGCTTGTCCGCAGGATGCAGAGTGCCGGGAAAGCACTGCACGAGCTGCTGCTGTCGGCGCAGCGCCAGGGTTGCCTCACCGCCGGCGTTTACGAGTCAGCTAAAGTCCTGAACGTGTGAGTATAGACGCGGCCTGAGCTGGGCGATTGGGGCGGGGGAGAACGATGGGGAGACCAGGCGGTGGTGGCAGCAGACCTCAGCTTGCTGGTTCTGACTTTGGCCCACTCCCGCCTGCTCAGGGACCCTGACAACGTGACCTTCTGCGTGCTGGCCGCTGACGAGGAGGACGAGGGCGACATTGCACTGCAGATCCATTTCACCCTGATCCAGGCGTTCTGCTGCGAGAACGACATAGACATCGTGCGCGTGGGCGATGTGCAGCGGCTGGCGGCTATCGTGGGCGCCGGCGACGAGGCGGGCGCGCCGGGCGACCTGCACTGCATTCTCATCTCGGTGAGTGCCGCCCCCTCCCCGGTCTCCACCCTGGTGTCGTCCCCGCCTGGCCCGCAGCCAGCCAGACTGACCCCTGCTCTCTCCTCTCAGAACCCCAATGAGGACACGTGGAAGGACCCAGCCTTGGAGAAGCTCAGCCTGTTCTGTGAGGAGAGTCGCAGCGTCAACGACTGGGTACCCAGCATCACCCTCCCCGAGTGACAGCCCAGCGGGGACCTTGGTCTGATCGACGTGGTGACGCTCCGGGGCGCCTAGTGCGCGGCTGGCTCTATGGAGGGGCCCTCGGAGGGCGCCCGAGCGCGGCGTGGAGACTGGCAGGCCAGGGGGCGCCTGGAGAGCGAGGTGGTGCGGCCTCCTAAAGAGGGGGCCTGGCGGCGGCAGGGGCCGGCTGGCCCGAACTGAGGACTCAGCAAGTGTCCGGAGAGGCTGTTCACCCCGGAAGGCTGAGGCGGGGACATTGGCCGCAGGGCCGGGAAGCTCAGACTGGCCGGCAGGCGTGACTCAGCAGCCTGCGCCCGGCAGGAAGGAGGGGAAAGGCGCGGCGCCTGGACTTGGTACAGTTGCAGGAGCCGCGACGGACTCAGCAGACTGCGCTGCTTTTTCAAAACGGATCCAGGCAATGCGTCGTGTTCTAAAGGATGCTGCTGTCGAAGCTTTGAATTTTACAATAAACTTTTTGAAACAAACTTATGCTCTTTATTGAGGGTAGGGGATCCTTGTTTCAGGGGAGGGGCGTGAGCAGGGTTTCATAGGATTGTTGGAACTCCATGGAACTGATGGCACCTGTTCCCTCTTCCTGTTGAGCAAGAATTACAGGCTCCTCCACGCTGGCAGAAGGGGAGGGCAGCGGCATTGGTAGGGTAGAACTTGAGGCTGGCTCCTGTTCTCTCCTTTTAGGAGGATTTTATACTTGCAAAAGGGGAGCATACTTGAGATAAGACTTCAGTGCAGCAGCTAAAGGCTTGCCCTCCAACCCGATAACAGTGACCTCTGCCTCCCCTCCCCCCCTTAGCCCTAGCCCCCTCCCTTCCCCTCCTTTCCCTGCTGTGACAGCTGCTTATCTGAACAGCTTGAGCAGTCTGCAGTCCTGCACAATGAGCACTGCCTTCTGCAGGCCCTGCCCTTTGTGGTCCCTGAGGGTGGTGGCAGGCTGCTCCTGCTCTCAGGAACTTTTTCCTCTTCAATGCTCTGACACAAAGCAATGTTGCAAAGGTATTAATATCAAATATGACACTGATGACTGCAGTTAAGTGTGAATCATCATTCTGTCATGGCAGAGATAGAACTTGGAAGATCTGAGCAGAAATTGGAAGACAGCATCTATATAAATAGGTGTGAGCAATTGTAGGGGCCTGGCATCTGCTATCTACTATTTCGAGTGTTCTCTGCCCACATCAGAGTTACGAGGACTGCTGCTATTCACAATGCCATTTAAAGACTTATAGAAGGAAACAATTTAAAATCTTTTAAGCCAAGACTTTCCTTAAGAAGGGTCTAGATGAAAACATCCAAGGGAATCAATCTTTTTTATTAGACCAATATATCTTGCTTTCACTCCCTATGCCTGACGGTAGCTGCTTTCGGCAGGGGACACCCACGTGGGCCCTTGTGCTGTCAGCTAGGCTGCCAAGCACACCAAGAGCCTTCTGGGCAAAGGAGGGATGGTGTGCAGTTTTTCTAAGAAACATTCTGCAGATTTATCAGCAGTCCTTGGGGGTGGCTGATTTGCCTTGAGTGCCACTTTTTAAATTGTCTCCAAATTGTGGAAGCATTCCCAAGACAACAGGAAAACTGTAAGAGCTTAATTACTCTTTTTGTAATGAAAGCATCCTGTTTCCCATTTATCAGCTCTTAAAAACATCTACTCCTTGATGAGACAGAAGCCCAGTGAAATAATTCAGCTGTGTTTATGCCCAGGTTTTGCCTATTAGCTGCTCAAAACCTTGAGGTTTTCTGATCGAGGTGGAGTCTTGGGTTGGGCCTAGCTATACCAGTCTGCCTCTGGCAAAATGACCATTTGCCACAACATGCTATCGTAAACACAGAGGGGGCATAATTACTTTAAAATGTACCCTTAAATGAGTAAATTCAGCAGAACATTGCACAGAGCAGGCGGGCAGACCCTCCCGCCGGCCGGGTGGCCCTTGTAGAACATTAAGTTGGCAGCTTTTGCCTTTCTCTGATTAGAGCTTGCTGTGAGGCCACCTGTTGGAGCCCCAGGGGGTAGGAGAATTTGTGGGGGAAAAAATATGCATGCGTGGATACACAATGCCAGGCCCAAAGGTTGGGCAAAAAAATTTTTTTTTGATGAACGGATATTTAATGCTATTAAAATAGGCTAACCTAGAGAGCAGGTAATAAAATGTACAGTATTTATGAACACGTTACGGCATTTGATACTTCCAACAATCCTATGTGATAATGCATATATAAGCCCCGAGTACATGCTAATTATTACTACATGTGTGTTGAGGTGACCCATGCAGACTGTTGAGCCCAGTGCCCTGCATCTAGGAAGTGCTGAACGAATGTCAATGACAATAACACTTAAAAGCTAATGAAATCATTTGCTGGAGACCACAGAACTCCAAGTGAGCTAGTGGTTTTGGACCTGGGCAGTCTGGTTCTAGGGCCAACACCTATTGCCAGGCACTCCCAGGTACTGCTGTGTGTGCAGGGTGATTTTGGAAAGAAGGCTATTTTCATAAGATAACTTTTTATATTTATAAATTATATGCGTTTGTTGTAGAAAACTTGTAAAATACAAAAACATTAAAGAAGAAAGTAAAAGCACCTGTAACTGACCATGAGCACATTTTGGTGTATTTCTTAGTCACCTTTTGTTTTCACTCTGGGGTGTAAATATTGTGTAAGATACATAAACACACACAGCAGTCTGCACGAAGCTGTATTGGTCACCCTGAATTAGGTTTAGTTTCCTGCTCCTTCTCATTATATGCCATGGTAGCCCCCAGGTAACCGAATGACCTTGAAGGACAGGGCTTTTCACTGCCTCATCAGGCTCCAGGGCCAGGGTGACAATGCACATTCTAGCCTGTGGTCCAGTTAGGGACTCTTGTGCACCTTACATTCCTCACCAAACAAGACAGATGCCTGCTGTTTGTAGGATTTTAAGTGTAAGTGTCACATGTCTAAAACAAACCAGTGCCACCTCAGAGCCATCAAAGTCAAGTATGCTTGCTTTTTATTAAAAAAGTTTTGCATTTGATCATTGCTATAAAAATTTACACTGGCACAGCACCTATTTGTGAAGATGAAATGAACACAGAAATGACAACGGGAGCAGCTTGGAGGGTCAGGTGGTCCTTGTCCACGCCCAGCCTTGCCACACAGAGAGCTGAGGTCTCCTTGTTCCTTGCCTGGTAAGATGACAGGACAAAATGATCTGAGATCTACTTTGTTTTTAAAGGCATTAATTCTCTTTGTTATACATTTTATTAAACCATTAGCCTCAATAGCACAATGTGTATTGCTCTTGAGGCTTACAAGGAGCTACTTGAGAAAAAGTGGAAAGTGAATTTTCCAGAGGAAAAGCAAGGCTGTTGGTAAACCTGGCAAGGCTTGTGAGGTCAGCTCCATGAACAAGTATGCATTTCTGCTTTTTTTTTTGAGATTGTTGTGCTTTTCTGTTGGTTTTCCAAGATATCATCCCCTGTACTCCTCATTTGGGTGTGTCCCCATAAAGGTCAAAAGGGAATTGTCCTTCCACAGCCACCATGGAGAGACTTTATGACTTAACTGGGGGCAATGAGGCATGATCCTGCATGGTGTGCCTGAGCTGCCAGCAGCCACTGACCAGGTGGCCGAGCTGGCATATGGGACCAGCTGGGGACCACGGTTACCTGGATGGTGACATGGCTTTGATTTCTGTTCTAGGGCAAACTTGCACTTGGTCTTTTAAGTAGCCCTATGTTTAAGTCTAGCTCAATTTGTTTATCTTTTAGGAATAAAATTGCCAAATAATTTCACTTCTCTTGGCAAATAAGAGTGTGCAAGTTAAGATCTCTTGCGCAGGTGAAGGCTGCTTGGAGCAGTCTGGATTCGGGGAGGCGGTGGCTGCACCAGGGTGCATGGCTTCCAGCCCACCTTTAAAGCCTCTGTGAACTCATGGCGGGTGAGGAAGGCACTGCTTGGGCTGCTGGACTCTGGGGATGGGACACAAGTTGCTCCCCCGTGGTTCATACATGCGTTCTTCATCACTCATTAATTCAGCTGGCATTCCCCAGAGCCCATGCTGTGGGCCAGGTGCAATGCCAGGCACACACTCCCTAGCGGTGCCTGCCTGCCTGGAAGGTCCCCACAGTGCTGGGATGAGGCCTGGGGCTCCGAATCCTCGGGCCCATCCTCACCTCTCATCCCACCTGGAAAACTCAACGAGGATGGAAATGAAAATGCTGAGTGCCAGGGACACCATTTCCCGTTCCAGTCACTAATTTTCTAAGATTCCCACAAGCCAACTTAGAAATATGTTGCAGATTGCACTCAGGGACATTTTAGGGTCATAAGCGTCCTCTGCCTCTCTCCTTCTCACCATCTCCCATTTATTTCCATTTTTCTGATTTCTCTCTAGTCCAAGCCTTCCCGACTGTGGCTGTGCTTCCCTCCTAAGCACTCCAGTGGTTTCCAACCTCGTGCCAAAGCCCACTTCCCTGCCTGGCATCCTGCCCTTTTTCCTTGCCTTGCCTCCCTCCTCCTCCCTCTCCTGTTAGGCAGGGACCGAATCTGCAGGTGGCAGAGGCTGGCAGGGAGGGCCCTTCCTAGGGGTGGAGAAGCCGTGGAAGGGACTGCAGGAAAATGTAGCTAACAACTGCAAAGAGCAGGAACTCGAGGTTTTGAGACACACACACCCGTGCACCTGTACAACTGCAATTTTGTCAGTCACGTGTATCAATCACCTGGTAACACCCCACACTTCCTGTAACCACCCCCCCCAGGCCAACCTGGGAGTCCTCAGCATCTCTCTCCACTGGTGGAGATGGACCTGTTCCTCTCGCTTTGTAGAGGTCCCTTCTTTTCTGCAATAAAAGCTGTCTGTGTGGAATTGCTTCCTGTCTGTGGTCACTCCGTTGCATCGGCCCTGCTTGTGAATTTCCAAGCAAGGAGCTAAAGAGCCAAGACAGCTTTCTGCCAAGAGGCCAGACCTGACACTCCCACGCTCCCTCCCTGTCTCTGTCCTTCCTCCCTCCCTGCCATTGTTGAGGAGCTCCTGCTCTGAACTGCTGTGCTCTAGCAGGCAGTGGGCTCTCTCCAAGAGCCCCCGAGCCACCTGGCCCAGGGCAAAGAGCCACGTGTGTCCTCGCTTGCTCCATGTCCCTGCCTGGGGCCTTGGGTCGTCACCTCTGAAGTGGGTGCGTGGCCCAATGGCCGGGGCTGTGGTGTGGACGACGACGAGGCAGGATGTCAGCAAAGGGTGCCTCACAGCATGGCCAACATGGGACGTGGCACTCTCTCGATTAGGGTCCTGTGCTCTGTCCTCCCCCAACTCTTGCTCCTGACCCCCACATCCCTTTCCTCAGGGTCCAGTCCTACACCTTCACCTGTCGAGGCCCCCACTTTTAGGAATGTCTGGTCTAGGCTTCAGGGTAACTGGAAGGCCCCTGATTGGAGGCACCCTGGAGAGATGGCTGCTTTGGGTTCACCCCAGTCCATGGCTGTGTCCTGGGCCTTGGCCAGGAGGGAGCACTGGTGGGAGCTCCTCTGGGATTCCTTTTCCACCTTCCTGCTTCTCCCCGAATCCCCCGCGTGTCTGGCAGAGGCCAGCTGCTTGTTCATCTCGGGTGGAGGGAAGAGCACCCCGGGCTGCGCACTCACTGGGGCAGGTGGAGGGGTAGGGTGGGAGGACGTGGGGGTTGCTGGCCACCACCCTGAGACAGTCCTCAGGCAAGTGGCACAGGTAAAATGCTGGCGCAAGGCTGTGTGTGCCTGAAACAGCTCCAAGTAACCGGGGATAAGGTAGTTCGATAAGGCAATTCCCCCGAGGAGGCTCATCTGAGCTTTGGAACAGAACACAGTGTTTCCTGGAGAACAGAATGGCCAAGGCCTCCGGGGCTCCTTCTCAGAAGGAGGAAAATGAGTTATAACTGACATCTCCGAAGGTGCATCACCCTGGGAAATACGACTAGAGGTGGGTGACAGAATGTGTGGCAGAAAGGAGACAACCTATATGTTTTCTGTGTCTCTCACGGAGTGCAAAGTTGTGTGGCAGAATTGTCTTCTGAGTGGAAAGGAGGGGTGTTTGGACCCCCGAGACCGAGCTGTCAGGCTGCAAACTGGCGAAGGTCACGTGAAGGGCATGGAAATCCACAAAGCCCTGCCAGATATGGACAATTTTCCGGTGGTAGAAATCCTGTGAATGTTTCAGGAGGGTCCCTTGAAGCTCCCAAGCTCCTTCCCCGTCCTGATCTGGGACAGGCAACCCCCTCTGAGCAGGGCCGGGGCAGCTGGTCAGACCTGTGTGTGCTGCTGTCTGCTGGCCTCTCACCTGGAAGCGCAGCTGACCGATGCATCTGTCAGACTCTTCCTAGAAGCGTCCCAGTGGACATCTCATCAGAAGGTAGACTTCTACCACGGGCTCCTGCAAAAAGAGGGGCCTCAAAGCAAGGAATGAGGGTGGTCTCTAGCAACTGAGCGTAGCCCTCTGCTGACAGCCAGTAAGGGAACGGGGACCCAATTTCTAAAGGTGCAGGGAACTGAATTCTGTTAACAGCATGCATGAGCTCGGAGGTGAATTCCTCCCCAGAGCCTTGGATAAGAGAACCCCGCGGGCTAACAGCTTGGCTCAGGCCTTGGAGACCCGGAGCAGAGAAGCTGGCTGAGCCTGGCTGACTTCTGACCCCTGGAACTGTGAGCTCATAAACAGGTATTGTTTGGAACTGCTGAGTCTGTAGTTACTTGTTACGCAGCAACAGGGAACTAACACACCACATGGCCAGGAGTGTCGGGGTCACCTTCTCCCTGGCCCCCACCCCTCATGCTCTGGTTGGGTCTACCTGTACTGGGTCTCACACTTTTTGTGCCGCCCCTTCTCTCCCCAGCCCTGTGTCCCACAGGCTTGCTCCCTCTCTCCAGAGACACCCTGGGGCTTGGTCTTGCCAGTCCTGCTGCATGAACTGAGTGTTTTCTTGAACTGTTTGCAGGACACATTCAGCACCAGAGCTCAGCCAAGTTCAAGGAATAAGCAGCAACTCTGCTTGCATGTGGAACGTTCTTAGTGCATGGGCATCTGCCCTGAGGGGGACATGGGGGCTGAGCATGGAGGTGCCAGAAGGGTCAACCCGTGGGCCCTGGGCTGGGTTCCATCTTAGCATTCGAGGGAGTGACCCTACACAGAGAGGTGGCAGTGTCTGGAGGGGGGTCCTTCCAGTGTGACCAGGGGTGGTGGGCTGGCTTTGCCTCTGGTCCAGTCCCCAGCTCTGGTCCGGAGCTTGCTTGTTCCTTTAGAATACTGGCAATCTTCCATCCCCCACAGGCAGCTGTGGAATAAAACTCCAAGGGCCACTGAATCATTGATTTTTGTCCATAAATCCTTCCCCTTCAATGACATTTCCTAAGTTCTGTCAAATCACAGATTCTTAGTGGGAAGGAAGAATAGTTGTTACTTATCTATTCTTCATTTCGCAGACAAGAAAATGGGCTCAGAGAGGTGAAGTCACTTGTCGCCAGGAGGCCCAGGTCTCCTCAGGTCTGGGCTTCTCCCCACAACCACGGAATCCTCATCGCAATGCAGAGCAAGGACTGTCTGGGCCCCGGGGCTGCCCCCAGCCCTGGGTCCAGCGGAGGCCCGGCCCATGGGCCAGACTGAGGCAGGTTGGCCCCAGAGTCTGGAATTCTCCAGATGAAGGAAGCAGCGGGGAGGATGGGGTGGGAAAGTGGGCTCTCTACCTGCCTGTGACGTCTGGACCTTGGCCTAATTTTCCTGTAATACAATCTTTTGGTTCAAGTGCAGCTCTTTTGTCATTGCTGCTCATGGCTTCCTGTTATAAGAAGCAGACGCATTTGCTGGTCTCTCTGGCCTCTGGATGGGGCCGCAGATCGATGAGAGATCCAGGAAAAGCCTGCGCCTGCTGTCTGGAAGCTGAGGCCGACAGGCAGTCAGTTATGGGAACACTTGCTAAAAGGATGTCAAAGCTTTCTTCCCCTTTCAAAGTGGGTCTCTGATCCCATAACCACTGGCCGTCTTTATCTCATACCAAGCCATTGATGTGGGTTTTCTTTGTCGCCTTGAGAGGAGGTGGGATTTGCTGCTGGGTTTCATGATTCATTTTTTCAGCATTCAGAGTTTGCTTTGGTTTGAGGTTTGCAAGCCCAGCAGTGATGCCGCATGGTTGTTCGAATTGATTCCGATTTTTGACACTGTCTCTTTTGCCATCCCCACCCTGTAATAATGGTCTAGGGACACTCACTCACATCCAATCTTCCCTGAGTGGGAAAATTCAGGAGAATAATATTTGTTGGATTTTTATTATGATAAACTTCAGGAAAATAGAATTCTAAGGAACAACACCAATACAACAGTCAAAAGCAAAACTGAAAGAAAAGAAAGAAACAGACACACTGGAGAAAATACCTTCTTTTGCAGCAAGATTAAATTTCCCTAGAGTGATTCACAGCAGCAAAGCAATTCATGGAACTCCTCGCACTGAGCAGGAATGTGATGCGAACATTCCAGGAAGGAGGAAAGATTGTGGGTTAGGCCCAGCTATCAGAAGACCCACTTAAAACCCTGATGTCCTCATTTTGTGTCCTCGGATTTCCACAAATCACTTGAGTGATTTGTCCTAGCTCTGCAAGCCCAAAACAATGACCAAGGTAAAGTCCAGGGGATTGGTGGTTGGTGCACATGTCATCAAACCATTAGCTTGGGCTGACCCGGGGTTTGGGGTCCTGGCAGGTGGTGTGGACACCCACAGTGCCCGCACAGGGTCAAGTTGAGCAGGGCAGGCGGCTCTTCTCTTTCCATGTGGCTCCCAGCCCCTGGACACGCTCAGCCTCTCCAAAGGCACAAGGAAGACAGGAGAGAAACAACTCCCCACCCAGTGGGGCTTCAGAGGCTGGAGAGGCCTGTGGCAGCAGGAGAAGCAGCAGCCTCTGCTAGGGCAGGAGTTTGACCACCTGGAGCCGCCTGTCCACCCTGAGTCCCCCACCCTGGATCCTGATGATAGTGATGGGGAAGCAGACCCCTCCCCAACAGGCAAGCCCATTCCAAGGCAAAGGGACTGTCTCAGCTTCAGGACCGCCCTGGTGGCTGGGGTGAGGCCTGGGGAAGCCCTGCTTGCTGCCTGTCTGGTCCCCAGCCCCCTGTGGTGTCCATATGAGGTCAACATCAGCATGTAGCTTGAACGAAATGAGGGTGGGGGGCCCAAGGATTAAACTAAGAGCTGGGGGTGTGCCCCCAGCCCCATCCTCTGAGGAGCTGTCATCGTAGGCCCTCGACAGCAGTCACTGCAGGCTCAGAGGACGGCTCTGGGGGGGGCCATGGGTGATGGTCTGAATGTGTCCCCTAAAAGCCATGTGTGGGAAGCTTAGTCCCCAGTGCAGCCGTGCTGGGAGGAGGGCCTCGTGGGAAGTGTTAGGTCAGGAGGGCTCTGCTGTAGTGAATGGACAAACACAGCCCCGAAAGAGCTTGGCCAAGGGAGTTGCGTCCCTGTTCTGCCCTTCCATGCTCCCGCCTTGTGAGGACACGGCGTGCCGCCTCCTGGAGGACACAGCAAGGCGCTCTTTTGGAAGCAGAGAGCCGCCCTCATCAGGTGCCGATCCTGCTGGTACCTTCATCTTGGACTTCCAGCCTCCAGAAGTTCCAGAAATAAATTTCTATTCTTTATAAATTATCCAGTTTCCGGTATAGCAGCTCAAATGGACTGACATCGTGTTTAGGGGCTTGAGTGTTCCAGGGGACTGGCAGGATGGGGGTGATTGGCTAGGACGGAGCTTGGAGCTTTAAAAATGGTGCAGAACTCAGGCAGGTGGAGCTCGTAAACAACTTGAGGACCATCACCACCTGGGGACATCCTGTTGGGCTGCTCTTAAGCACCTCAGTCCTCTCCTAGGGTGGGTCTGCAGGGAGCCCAGGTGTGGGGGACAGGTGCTGAGCCTCCATGGCGTTGCCTTTGCTTTGCCCAGCTCAGGGACCTGTGCTCATACATTCTTGCAATAGGAGGCGTTCCAGGGTGAAATTCTTTTATGGCTGAATGGAGTGGGGGAGAGACGGAGAGTGAGACAAAGAGAGAGAGAGAGGAGGCGGAGGGAGGGGTTCTCAGAGCTGCCCCTAGCCGCTCTTTCATCCTCAGCTCTGCCTTCCCTGCTACAGTAGTGTCTCCAAGACCTTCCTCTCTCCTCCAGACCTATGGTGCGGGCTCTCCAGCCCTGAGTGCTGGCCTGGGGCTTCCCATTGGCCCTGCTGTCACTGTCCTGTCTTCCATACCATGCCCATGACTCTGGCACCATGATGTTTCTCACCTGGTCAACACCCCTGCCCCCTTTTGCTTTTGGACGGCTTGGACTGGCATGTCCCTGTTGTGTCACTAGGACTCCAAATATCCTTCCCATGTCTCCATGTGCCTCCTCCCCATCTCCCTCACAACTCTCATTATACATTAGGGAGATCTGTGTAGCAGACTGAGAGCTCTGCAAGAAGAGGGACAGAGTTTAGGCTGGAATACCTTGCATCTGACACGGTGTCTGGGGCAGGCTCATGCTGGTGCCCAGCTGGTGGAAGAATGCCATGTTCTTTGGAGCATGGTGCGCGTTGGACTTGTGTTCGGAGCTTCCTGCCACTCAGTCCCCAGTGGTTGCATGCTGAGCACTCACAGGAAGAGTCAGAGGCGGAACCGTTGGAGCAACAAGATGGGTTTGATCCATGCTGTGAGAACTGGGTAGGATCTGCCCTTGCATCATCACCCCCGCCATCCTTGTCAACATCCTCAACACCTTTGCCAGGGCCATGTGGGAATGGGGCATAGACACTGAGAAGCAACACCAATGTCTTTCTTTCTTTTTTTAATCGAGAGGAAGACAGGCGAAGCACTAGCTTCAAGAAGTCCGGGGACAGCTGGGTGTGGGGGCGCACACCTGCAGTCCCAGCTGCTCCGGAGGCTGAGGCAGCAGGATGCTCGAGCCCTGGAGTCTGAGGAAAGGAAGGAAGAGGAAGGATCAGGCAGTGAAGCTTCAAATGCGGAACACAGAGCGTGAGGGTCTTGGGTCTCTTCTGCAGGAAGCTGGCAACCGAGGCACGTCCTGAGGGGACGTGGGATGCCCCGTGGGGAGGGGGACGGCAGCCCAGACGCTGAGGGTCAGCGTTCCATGTCGGCTGTCCATGGAAGGGACAGGGTTGGCCTCCAGTGGCCCTGGGCAGACCCACACCAGGTGTGGACTGAAGGTGGGAACAGGACTTGCTCAGCTTCTTGAGAGCCTGGGGCACGTTTCTCAGTTTCCCTGTGTGACAATCTGCCACACACCTGCGGGGTGTTTCTCATCTCTCCTGGGGCTGCCACGGCTGCCAGTCCGTCACCGGGGGCTTGGCTGCTGAGAGGCTCGGGTGGCGCCTTGGAGGGCGTGGGGTGGGGGCCGGCAGTCCGGCCTGGCTGGGATTCCGGGCGTCCCCGCCACTCCGTCCCCACTCAGCCTTTCCACACGGCCTCGTGGCGTGGTCTCTCCCCAGAGCGTCCTGCACGGTACGTTCCACTCCCACTGCCTCTGGGGGTGAGCTGGAGCCACCGCCCGGGTCAGTATGGGAGGGGAGCCCCCGAGAGCGCGAGTCCTGGGAGCCGTGGGCCCGGCCCTCGCTGGAGATTAGCGGTGACTCGTGTTTCTGAATCAGGTGTGAGGCTTATGCAGGTTACATAACTCACTTTGGGAGGAAAGATAACTTCAAAGTACAAGTGTTTCTGTGTGTGCGGCTGCAATTTTGAAGTGTTCTGCTATCGTCTGCTAGGAAAGGTCTTTAGAGGAATTTTACAGACAACACGAATTACTGCGATAAATTCCAAAGCAGAAAAGCTCATGCCTCAGCTTAGCACAAGGGTTAATTCGCAACTTAGTTGCGAACACATCCTCAGCCCCTGGACCCTCCACCGCACCTGACCGCACCGGCACGCGTGCAAGAACACTGCTGCCCGCGCGCTCGGGTCTGCCTCCTCCCACAGCAGGGCCCGCGCCCACCCTGCCGCCTTCGGAGCCCACGGGGTCAGGGCCCTGTCCCAGCATGTCCTCCATCCAGCCTCAGCTTCCTTCTCAGAGACAGACCCTGTTCTCCGCGAGGCAAACCCTCGGGGACTTGATTTCCCTGCTTCCCCCACCCCAGCTCCAGGCCCACCAGGTCTTCCCACTTCATCCGAAACATCTGTTAGACAGCAGGGGGTGGGTGTGTTCATGGGGGGAATATCTCTTGCAAAGACAGGGCTCTCAGCAGGGCCACGGGACCCTAGCCCACCCCTAGGAAGGAGGGAAGCTGGGTGGGGCAGGGGTGGGCCCAGTGCCAGGGAGAAAAGGGTTTCAAATAGAATCCAGGTTTCCCCTGTTAACTCACCATCTCCCCCTTGATGGCGGGAAAAATAATGTTATAATTTACACTTGTTTGAGTAAAGAGAATGTCAATTAATACGATGAGTTTTAAAATCTGGCATCTAGCGTAGAGGTCCCAGTTGTGCTTGTCATTCTCTCACATGCAGCCACTGCCCCGGGCCCCTGCGCCCTCTGCGGCCCTGCCTGCCCCTCTGAGGGGGGCACTGTGTGGGCCCCTGCCCCGCTGGCTTCTGCTGGGATTTGGCCAGTGGCAGGTGTCGGCAGGAGAGGGGAGGTTTGTGGGGAGTGGGGGACAGCTTGAGTCCCCAGAGGCACCCCATCCCTCTGCACCACACCTCCCTCCAGGCTGGGGTGGGCACCTCTCGGCGTCTCTGGGAGATGCACCAGCTCCACCCTCCCTGGCCCCATGAGCCACCACACCTCTGAAAATGCGAACCCCTGTCTCGGCGGGAGAACAGCCGGTCAGCTCCAGACAGGCGGGGCCACAGCCTGCTGGGCTGTCCCCACTTGTGCCCTTCTCCTGCGAGAGCCCCCGGCCCAGCCTTCAGGAACCCGACCTGGGCCAGGGACTTTTCCAGAGTCATGGTGCTAGTAAGGGAGGAGCCAGGACCCAGAGGGAGGCATGTGTGAGTTCAAATCCTGTCTTCCTTCCAGTGCTAAAAAGTGAATCTGCTGTGGTTTGAGCGTGCCCCTCCCCCAGATCCCTGTGTTGAAATCCTCACCCCCAGTGACAGCATCAGGAGCGGGGGGCCTTTGGGAGGTGCCTAGGTCGTAGGGATGGAGCCCTCAGGAATGGGATTCACGCCCTTGTAAAAGGGGCCCCAGAGAGCGGCCCCGCCCTTCCCCCACATGAGAACACGGGAGAAGGTGCTGTCTACGAACCAGGAAGTCGATAGTGGCCAAGTCTGCGGCACATGGATTTTCGACTTCCAAGCCTCCTCCGGAACTGTGAGATATAAATGTTTGTCATTTATAAGCCACCCAGCCTGTGGTATCGTTACAGTAGCCCAAATGGACTAAGACGAAATCCAGTGGGCCTTCGTCAAAATAAGACTCATGGTGTGTCTTGGTGTCCACCGTCTGTGCTGTGGGAAGTGTGATTCAGTCACGGAAAGCCGTCGTGAACAACAGGGACCGACCTCACTGCCTCTGGGGAAGCAGGGGTGGCAGCAGGCGGGGCGCAGGGCAGTGTCTGCCAGCTGGGAGCTTCCCTGGAGCTGAGTCTCACCAGCTGTGTCACCTGGGTCAAGTTGCTTTCTTCCGGAAGGCAGCCCTTAGCTCATCAGGTGGCCTGAGGACCCCCCTGGGACAAATGTATAAAGAGTGCCCAGAACAGCACCTGCCCGGTGGAGGGGCTGTGAGTGCCAGCCAGTGTTGCTGTGGCTTCTGCTTGGGGTTCTTAGTGGGGGGAGTTCTCCCTTTCTGCAAAGGGACAGAATGGGAGTTCTGGGGAGCCCCTCCTGTGCACCCCCTCTGTCAAGAGTAGGGAAGTTGGGTATGAAATGACAAGCTCTAAAAGCCATGCAAGCCCCAAGCCTTGGGCCCCCTGTAAGGAGTGGCTCCCAGGCTCCTGCAGCCAGCCAAGCAGGTCCCCCCCAGCATTTGCCCCCCTGCAGGGCTGCCAGCAGGTGCCTTCCCCTGCAGCAAGGCCCCTTCACCCAGGTGTGACCAGGGACGCAGCCCAGGGAGAGTGGCAGTGGGGCAGGGCTGAGCCGGGGTCTGCCAGGGCTTCCTGCTAGGGCTGGGGAAGAACTTGCCAGAGAGAAAGCCAGGGCGCCTGAGGTGAGCAGGTCTCCCTAGGGGACTTGGACCAGAGACCTCAACCTCAGGGTCTCCACGGCCCTGGGAGCGCAGCCCATCTCCACCTCTGACGTGCCCCCGGATTGCCGGGGAGCCCCCTGCACACTTGGGAGGCTGCCACCGCAGCCTTTCCAATGAGTCCCCTGGGGCAGTGCTGACGCTGCTGCTGGCCCACGGAGCACACTCTGGGCATCGAGGGGACAGAGGACACTTCCACCCAGGAGTGCATTTCCACTCAGGCGCAGCTCTGTGGGAAACTCCACTCTCTAGAGCCTGGGGCTCCTCCTGAACCCACACTGAACTCAACGGGAGCTTGAGCTCTAGTTCCAGGCTGACCCTGGGAGGACAGGGGTCTGTCCCCTGTGGATTGGACCCACGGTGGTGGAGCGGTGGGTGCTGCTGCACCATGGACACCGGCTGGCCTCTGGCCTAGGAGCCAGTGTGGGGGTGGGGACTGCATGTTGAGTTCCCGACCTTCCCAGCTTCCCGGCTGTGACCTCAGCTCTCAGTGCCTCTCTGAGCTTCAGTGTCCTTGTCTGCAAGAAGCCTGCCCTCGCAGTGCCTGCGTGCTCAGAGGTGCCCAACGCACTGATCCACTCAGGCCTGACGGCAGCCGCTCGTGGGCCGTCCCTGCTGTGGTACCCAGCACTTCCAGAGACCGGCCAGAGGCCTTCTTGCTTGTGAGCTAAGAATTGAAGCTGATGGGCCCTTAAAGCCTCTCCCAGCTATAGGACACTAATTTCCGAAGGTCCCATGGTCACCTGTTCTATCAGCTGCTTCCTGCAACACACAGGCGAGTGCACATGTACACGTTCCATGCCTGCCACCGTAAAGCCCGATCTCTCCACCGTGCTGGGGTCCCAGGGCTGGGTCAGCCAACCTCAGATGGTCAAGAATGAGTGAAAAAACGGGGGCTGCTTTGCTGGAGAGTGGGAAGGTGTCTGGGGGGAGGCCAGCGTGTCCTGTGTGAGCATCCTAGACAGGCCTGGCAGCCGCCTTTAGAGTGAGCACTGGCAGAAAACGCAACAACTGGTTCTCCCGGGCTCCGTCCCTGGGTGGCCCGAGGGTGCGTGGAACGCCTGGACGTTACCAGTGACACCTGGCTCTGAATCTCTCCATCTGGTTTTGACACTGTCGCCAATGAGCCACGAGCTGGACAGAGGCGAACGAGGCCCAAGCCTCTTTCACTTGCTTCTGTTTCCTCCCACAGAGGCCGACATTGGTCTGATAAAAATGCAAAGAGAGGGCCGGGCGCGGTGGCTCACGCCTGTAATCCTAGCACTCTGGGAGGCCGAGGCGGGTGGATTGCTTGAGGTCAAGAGTTTGAGACCAGCCTGAGCAAGAGCGAGACCCCGTCTCTACTAAAAATAGAAAAAAATTATCTGGCCAACTAAAAATCTATATAGAAAAAATTAGCTGGGCATAGTGGCGCATGCCTGTAGTCCCAGCTATTCGGGAGGCTGAGGCAGTAGGATCGCTTAAGCCAAGGAGTCTGAGGTTGCTGTGAGCTAGGCTGATGCCACGGCACTCATTCTAGCCTGGGCAACAAAGTGAGACTCGGTCTCAAAAAAAAAAAAAAAAAAAATGCAAAGAGAGGACCCTGTTTTAAAGCTGAAGGATCCAAAAGGCCGTTGCCTTTTTCCATGGGTAAACATTGAACAAAACTATTTTTTCTACAAGCATTCTCTGTCCCTAGCACTTACCTTATTTATTTATTTTTTTCAGGTCTGCAAATTACTTCAGATAAACAAACTAGTACCCAAAAGGTAGTGGCCAGAATGCCTGGTCTCCGCTACACGATTGTTTATGGGAACATGGTGCCTCGTGGAATCCCGTGTGGGGTGGCGGATGAGCAGCAGGTGCACAGGATGTTCTGTTCTGAGCTGCACGTCAGTGACTTTCATTCTCTTGCTTGGTCTTGCACAGGTTAGCAGTTACTGGAGGAGAACTTCAGCTCTCAGTGTTCTCTGGAAGCCGCTCTCATCTGCCCCAGGGCCAGGATCTGGCAGCACAGCACAGATCCTGAGATTCTGTCTTTGCAGTTCTTAGCAAGAACACCGTCATTAGCCTGTGTGCCAGCAGCTGGACAGGAGGAGACCCCTCTGGCTGGGGTCCACCCTCGCGGAGACGGGACTGGCCTCCAGGTCTCACCTGTGGGAAGGCAGAGCCCTGGCACCCTCACTCCCCACGCTGCCTACTAGCTGGCTGTGGTGCCAGCCTCTCCCCGAGTCGCCTTCCATCCAACAAGACAATTCGATCATGGTTATTGCAAAGTCTGAGACAAGACACGTGAAGGGTGTGTGCACAGCAAAGGGCCTTGCCCGGGTGGGGGGGGGGGCGGGGGGGATGCTTAGTGACAAGGAGTTTCTTCCCCCCCCTTGGAAGGTGAACCATGTTCTTTGTCCTGCCTCACGGCTGGGCCTGAGGCTGCAGTGTCACCTGAGGGTTCCCCTCCCAGCCCCCGCGGGCCTCACGTCTGTGCTCCTCACAAGCCTTGGAGTCCCCAGCGTGCGCACTGACCGCCCAGGGCCCACAGTGGGGGTGGCGATGTGGGGAGCCATGTGGACCGGTTCTCTCCCCACTGGCCATCGGGGGAACGTGCACTTCTGAACACTACCGCCCTGGGAGTTTCGCGGGAGGAAGGTCTGGCGGGGTTGCGGGAAGCACAGCAAAGGAACTCAGGAGGCACCAGGCAGCCCCGGGCAGTGTGGTCGGAGGGTGGGGAAGCAGAGCCACTCCCAGCTTTAGCCAGGGGACAGTGAAGCTCCATCTTCTGTGAGATTACAATTTTTTTGGGTACATGGCAAGGTATCATTTTTTTACATTGGAAAACAAAAGGAGAGCCTGTCCCCAAATAGTCATGGGGCCTTTCCAACTATTCTACTGGCAAAGAGTGAGTGCCATGCAGACACGTGGGTGGCTTTGCTCTTCAGCCAATTACAAGTGGCTTTGGGAAGGCTGTGTTGTGAGCCAGAAAGCAACTAAATATATATACACATATGTAGCTGTTGAAACATGAGTCCTAATTCTGCTAAATCCTCTCGCAGAACCAACGGTAGAACCAACACTTGGCAACTGGAACGAGAAACCGCGGCGCTCAGGGCAGTGGACCCAGGCTTTGCACCGGCACCGGCCTCGGCTGGGGG
This sequence comes from Lemur catta, assembly GCF_020740605.2. Classification (NCBI taxonomy): domain Eukaryota; kingdom Metazoa; phylum Chordata; class Mammalia; order Primates; family Lemuridae; genus Lemur; species Lemur catta. The sequence goes on from NC_059137.1 coordinate 87,459,184, forward strand.
TGCTGTCATGCCCCCCACATGCATCCCTGGTAGGGTGGGGATGCTCCAACAGAGCAGGGGGGCTAAGCCGAGCCTCGCACTCTGAGCGTCTCTGTGAGAGGTAAGGTTTGATGTCCTGACATGGGTGTTTTTCACTTGCCAGGCAAGGGTTAGGTGTCATTTTCCATCCCGGGAAGGAGAGGACACTGAGGTGCCCACAGTGAAGTGACTGGCTCAAGCTCGCCAGCTGCTGCACGACTCCTGGCATTGGGAAACTGCTTTGTCGCAGTTCTAAAGCTCATCTGGGAAGTGTCTACGGGGCGTGGTTGAACCGTGCTAGGAGTTGTGTGTCCCGACTGAACTTCTCAGATGTCTGCAGGGCCAGGGGGAGGGAGAGGGAGAGAGATTGCATGAACTGCCCGGTGTCCTCACAGCCTAGGTTCCGGCCCCAGGGCTTGGTGGCGATTAGGCTCCTTTTGGCAGGACCTGCTGTACTGCTGTTATTTTTATCTCTGTGCTGGGTCGCAGTTTACCTTGCTGTTCTTGTTCCCCGTAAACACAGCTTGCAACCTTCCCCGGCTGCCTCTGTCTTGGTGTTTAGGACTCACACCCGCCTGCATTTCAGCGCTTTCTAGCAGGCTCAGCAACGTTGGGAAGCTCTTTCCAGCAGTGGACAGAGTTGAGGAAGTGCAGGCAAACCACATGCGGCCCGCTGGGCTCTTAGCCCCTCAGCCCATGTCACCAGGGCCACGGTGCTCTGCTCAGTAAGGCGCACACACTGGCTGGAGCACAGGGAGCGGGAGGGGAGCGGCCGGGATCCCCCACTGAGGGCTGCCACGTGCATTTGAGGTGAGGAGGCCCTCGGCTCCCCACGGCCAGCTGGTCTGCGGCCAGGAGCACTGAGCGCCCTTTGTTTCTTGGCGGTGATGACTTCCCTCTTCCCTAATAGCTGTTATTACTTCTGAACAAAGTGTGCTGTGGCAGCCTGTGGCAGTTGTGAGGGCAGCTCTGTCTACCAGCTTACCCTTCTCCAAGGCCCTGCCCGTCCTCCAAAAAAATAAAGAAGGTGGCTCCCAGCAAGGGGGTGCTTAGTCCACTGCCTGTGGGGCTTCCCGTGGGGCCACTGCCCTGCTAGTGGCATTACTCACCAGAGAGCTGCTTGCCGGGGAGCCCTGAGCTGGGGAGCTGACCACACTCCGCAGTCTGAAGGGGTTGAGACCCCACTCTGCCTTTGCCCCAGGCTGCCTTGCGCGGGGCATAGAGTTGCCATTGGTTGTGGGGTGCAAAAGTGAGCACCCCGTGGCATGGTTCCTGAGAACTGTGGGTGTGGGGTGCAGAGGAGACCTCAGAGCTCACCTGGTGCTAGGCTACACCCAGCACAGGGACCCCAGCCTCTCGCTCTCCAGCCGTTCAGCTCCCATTTTCTGTGACTTCCAGATGGGCGCTTGGAGGGAGCCTGAACCCACCTGGTGGGTTTTGTGACCTGAGTTCTGATGGGCTGTGCACATTTCCTCATCGGGGACTATGAATCCCCGTGGGCTGAGGCTGTGCCCCATTCAAGCTGACATGCTCTGTGAGGGGCATCCAGAACCCAGTTCCCTGAATGGTATGGAGACAAATTTAGAAAACCAAATGGGCAACGCAGAAATCTCATTCTGTCTTCTTGCTTTCCAGATGCTGAGGAATGCTTCCTAGGCCGAAAGGGATGCATCTGAGGGTCACCTCCCCTGATGCTCCTGGTGGAGGAGTTAGTGCTCGGCAAGGGGACGGAGGAGGGGCGTGGCGGGACGTGGGCCCCTGGCAGAGCGCAGCCTTGAGGTGCAGCAGGCCTGTCTTAGGAGGCGCTGCCGGGCTCGAGTGCAACTGCGCTCCTTTGTAGTTGTTCAGAGGCTTTCCACTTACGGAGCAGGAGCACAGACAGCCTCCATGGAACATTCTGGAGTGAACAGAAGCAGCCTCACTGGCTCTCTCTCTGCTTCCCGTTACTCTCAAGGGCAACTCAGACTTGTTTTCTGGGGATCCCTCTGGTGGCTGCAGATGGGCCGATGCAGTCACCCTGCAGACCATCCAGGCCAGGACAGGGCTGGGCTGTCTGGGGTCCTAGAAGGCCCAGCGGGGCTCCCGCCTTCGGGGAGCTGAGTCCAGATGAGGAGACGGGGTGCCTGTCTGCAGCTGTGGTCCAGGGCGGAGGGGGCTCAGGAGTGCCCAGAGGCGACGTGCGGGGTCATGGCCTCCCTCTGGCTGGATGTGGACGCTGCTCCGGAGCAGCGACCCGGCGGCATCTGCTGAACCGCCCTCTTCTAGACTCGGTGCCTGGAGACGGGTCTGGCTGGAGTATACTGGAGCATGTTTATGTTGTGAGCAGTTGGCTGAGAAGGCCACTTGGCCACCAGAGCCAGGCCTGCAGGTGGATGCAGCAGGCCGCCGTCTTTGACATCTGGTTGACTTGGTGATTCTGGAATGATGCCACCGCGTGGCCAGTGGAGCCCCGAGCAACAGATTCTACGTCCATCTCCTTTCTCCCTTCCCACTGTGGTTCAAACTGGAACACAGAGGATAATAAATTGACCTTTTCTAGGGTTGTCAGTAATAGGTGTTGTTTTAGCATAAAGCAAAATGTTAGCTTTTCTGCCTAATTCTGCCGGGTCACTGGTTTTCTAGTCACCTTTCGACAGCTCAGGGTTTACTGCGAGCACACACTTCTACCCACTTGGCTGCAGCCCCTGCCGGCTTCCAGCAGAGCCTTGCGGGATGCGGTGAGCGTGTGGTCCGGCTGATGTCCCGCTGTGCAGCTGCCAGGCACCTCGAGACAAAGGGCTGCCACCTCTGCTCCGTGTCAGCCCTGGCACTGCAGGGCTCCCTGGCTTCGCTGCTGCTGGGGTTGGAGCTCCCGAGAGTGCCTACGCAGGCCTGCCACATTCCTCTCGGTGCCACACAGGAGCTACACGGAAGGGCTTAGTTCAGAGACAGGTTTCTCCTTCTTTCTAAAGTTGTTAGATTCTCTAGAGCGAAGAACCAAAAGTCAGGGGTAGGGGGAGGCCAGAAGCAGGTCCTGGGAGGGCCAGAGGGAGACTGAGGTGACACGAAGGAGGCCAGGAAGGCCCACGGCAATGGGACCAGGTGGACCGTTGGACAGTGTCCTCCTGGCATCATTGAAAAGACAGGCACGAGCACCGCCCTCGGTGCCAGGCCACCAGGCATCCCCAGACGGGGTTTCTCATGGAGCTGACCGCATCATGGATGTCCAGTGAGGCTTCCTGCCTGCAGCCTGTGCTCGGTGTGGTGTTCGACTATCGCTGTCTGGAAGCTCTTAGTATCGTTGACCAGGGGCACTGGGGCCCACGTGTGAGCACAGGGAGGCTTGTGGTCTCCCCATGAGCAGGTCTGGTTTGCCGATGGCCACATGGAGAGCAGATGGGTGCTGTGGCCTCCCCCAGGGTCTGTGCCGTTAACGCTGGTGCCTCCCTCAGTCAGTGAGACCCCTCTCCTGAGACATCTTCCAGGTTACGTCTGGGCCTGGCCTTGTGCCGATGTCTCTGGTACTAACCAGACCACTGGGTAGCCCTAGAAGACCCTGCTGTCCACGTGGCCTCCAGGCTGGGCCTGCCCTGGTGTGTCTGTCTTCCCACGGACTCTCTGCTCCTGTGGCATCCGTGTAGTTCCATGTTGTGCCTGGCCAGGTGCCACCTCCCCCAGTCGGCATTCAGCAAATGCGGCTAAAAACCCTGCATTTCCATCAGCCTTGGAGGAAGGGACATGGCCTCAGGCAGCTTCCAGTGCAGCCCGAGTCAGAGAGTCCACGGCTGGAGGAGACGGGGAGCCCAAGAGCCTGCACCCTCGCCAAGGTCAGCGGCAGGGAGGGTCTGTCCTGTCTCCCTTGCTGGGACATTTCTGGCTCATGGGGGGCTCCCCTCTTGGACAGGCAACGCCTTCAGCCTCACTGATGGCAGGGCTCTCGCCGTAGGCAGAGTGGCCCCCTGCTCCTACAGGACTCCGTGGCCAGTGCAAGTCGGGGCTGCTGCCACCAGAGTTGACTTCTCAGCGCACCCACGTTTCTTGTGAAATCAGGGAACATTCTGCTCAGGTGGGTGTGGCGGTGCCCGCAGCCATAGGGTGCGACCTATAGGCCAAGAAAACCTCTCTGAGGAGTGGGAGAAGCAGAGCGTGCACCCCAGCTCTGGCTGGGGCCCGAGGAGGACTGCGCGATGTCAGGACTTACAGGGAGAGAGCGAGCTTCGACACACCCAGGGGAGGAAAACAGCTCCCGGTGTTATTTTTCTGGATCAGCTGCTGACCTTGGAATGCTAAAAGGGAAACTGTCCTCCTTCCCATTGCCTCTCAGGGCAGACATGCAGTACTGTAGGTGCCAGGAACACCGACAGGCCTGGGTGTTGGCATTTGATGTCCCGCTGACCGTGGTCTGAGTAGCGTGGGCTTTGGCGATAGTGCAGACCTGGGCTTCGGTGACGGCGTTCCTGGCGTTACACGTGCCCACCGCAAGGGGCAGAGGCTGCCTACGTGGGGGATGGACCTGTGGGCTGAGAATAGCACCCTCGCCAGGTGACCCTAGAAGTAAGCTCATAATTACAAAGTGTCGTGAGTATGGGAAAGATAGTCCCCGGCCACAGTGCAAGAGCACAGGCCGTGGGGGCAGGGAAGGCTCCTCCAGGAAGGGGACATCGAGCTGGGTCTGGGGCCAGAGCAGCCAACACTTCGGAGATGTGCACCTGGATTCAGTTGCCTAGAGACAGGCTGAGGCATCACTGGATGGAAGGTTTGGGGTGACAGGGGCTGCGCCTGGGGGAGAGCTGTCCTGAGGGAGACGCAGAGCTCGGGAGAGGATCAGCGCCTGGACCTCACACCTCGGCACGGTAGGAAACCCAGGAAGGAACACCGGCCCAGCCGGCCATGGGCACAGCTCACTGAGTAGCACCTGCCCTGCCCTGCTCTGCCTTCCCGGGAGGGCAGGTGCCAGATGAGGGTCCTGCTACATTCCTCTGAGCTGACCGGCTTGGGCACATGGAGCGAGTCCTTCCATGGGTCTAAATGCTGCCATGCAGTAGCCCAGTGTCCCAGGGAGAGGTAGAGACCAGGGCAGGGCCCAGGGGTGTAGGAGGCTGGGTACCAGGACCCTGGGGTCAGGGGAAACTTAGGGTCTCTGTCACCTAGGTGAGCTAACCAGGGTCTGCTAACTAGCGGGGTGAGCTCACAACCTTGGTTTCTGCTTGTGAAACTGGGATGAAGTCACCTGGATGTCAGGCTATTCTGAGAACAGCCCATCGGAGCATCTTATCTGAATGGCACTGTTTGGCACAGAGTGAGCTCAGTCCACATGAACTTCCTTCTGCACCCGTGTCCCCCGTCTTCTGTCCCACAGAGAGCTGCTGTCCTGTGGGGTCATGGCGAGCACTGGGTGTGGCCTGGCAGGCGGGGGCGTGGACCGAGGCACCCACGCTGGTGCCCGCCAACACACTGATTTCCCCAACATCCCCGGCAGCTTTCCTTGGGGGCTGAGTGTCCCCAGGCTTAGCTTTTCCCTTACAGGCAGTTTCTTTTGGGAAAATTCAGAAATTCATCAGAAAGAAGAGAGGCGTCCCTTGGACTCTTTGGACCCAGATAGAAGTGTTCCCAGGGCATGGATTCGTGAATCCCACTGTTGGAATTAAGATCAAGGAAAAGAAAAACTTTGAGTGTGTGCCCAGGTCAGCCCTGTGGCAGCTTTTCCAGCGGGGCAGGGAGCATTAGGAAGCCTGGGGACCCACCTGTAAAACACACAGCTCTGGCAATGATAGGTGCAATTTTAGGCATATATTTGTGTGATTTGGGGTGGGGAGTTGCCCTTTAAAATAGATCAGAAAGTAGAAAGGACAGCTTGAAAGGTGACAAATTTTGACTTATGCAAATGACAAATTTGCTGCATAAAAATTAAATGTTTCAGTTTGGCAAGAAGTGAAATGAATAAGGAAAAACTGGGGAGAACATTTTGCAATCCCCGTGAAAGACAGAAGGTTGGTGTCTACAATACTCAAAGAGTTTTACAAATAAAATAAATACAAAATATGAAAAGAAAAATGGGCAAAGATTACAAAAATGGAAGAAGAGGCCACCTCAGTTGCTAAGGTTATATAAAAATATGCTCGATTTCACTAGGAATCAGGGAAACGAAGATCAAAGTCACAATGAGGTATATTTTCTACCTCTGAGATTGGCCTGGTGTTTACAAGTTGACGCCCTCCGCGGTGGCAGTCTGCAAGGAAACACCACACTCCCACATACTGCTGGGATTGTGAGCCACAGGGAAGGCAGCAGCAGGTGCCCTGGTGGTTTTTATGACAAGGTAAAATGCCTGGACACTTTGACTCAGCAGGAATTCATCCTTTAGAAATAAGTGAGCCTATGTGTGGGAATATATGCATAGGGTGTGTCCTGCAGCTTTGTACAAAGGTGGCACCCAGCAGGGCACTTTGAATGTTCCCAGGCAGGAGAATAGCTGGATAAATCATGGGACATCAATTCTGTGGAATATTCATCCATTCTGTAGCTTCCAACAGGAATGAACTAGATCTACGAGTATTGATCTGGAGGAATGCCCAGGAAATGTTAAATTACAGAAACACAGCAAATTTCCGACCAGTGGACCAGTGTCCCTGGTGGCCTGCCCCCGAGTGGGCCTCTGAGGCGTGCAAGTGCACACAGCAGAGGAGGGCAGGATGCTGCAGGATGGGCCGGGCCAGACGCAGGGGACTCAGAAATGCTCCCCATGCATGCGTACCATGTCAATTGTTTCAGCAACATGCATTGTTTTTGTAATTTTAAAAGAGTCAGCAATAAGGCACCAGACGGCGGCAGGCAAAGTGGCCACCACTACCTTCTGGGCAGCCTCCTGTTGCGGCTGCTCTTGGACTTGGCTCCATTTCCGGGTTTTCTCTCTCAGCTCTCAGTTCTAGAAAAATCACTGACCATCTAGTAGATAAAGAAGGCTCCCTTCTGTGAAAACATGTTTTAGAGTCTGAATTCCTCAAACACAACTGCTCTACCCATTTGGATGAGCAGTGTGTCAGCTAAGGTTGGCTAATCTGCAATTCTATCTTTTGCATCTGTTTCTGCTGCTGTTGTTCAGTAACAAAACTCTTCAAAGCCAGCATGTGGAAGAAAGGGAGAAAGCTCTGACTTTCCCATCTGGCGAAGGAGAATGAATGCGCGCTATTCTGTGCGTAGACCTGTTCCCCACTCCTTTTCCAAGCCTGCCGTGTGGTGCTGCGAGGTGGGCGTGTTTCCGCAGAGAAGCCCCAGTTTCCACCTGGTTTTCGAGGGCAGAGAGCCAGGGGCCCAGGGCTGCTTGCACTAGGAGGGGCAGGGCCCGAACTGGAATTTCTCACTTTCCCCTCCTAGCGGGTAAAGTTTGCCACGTTGGAAAGGATCCATGAGTAAAGCTCTCCCCGGGCCAGGACAAATACAGGGTCAGGCTGGGCAGTGGGTGAAAACAATGGACGTTTGGTGAGTGTCTTAGTTTGCCCATGCTGCTGTAACAAAATACCAGAGACTGGGGAATTTGTAAAGAACAGTTATTTCTCACAGTTCTGGGGTTTTGAAGGCGGCCTCGCCCTCACGGCTCCACTGGGCATTGCCCTAACAGGGACTCTGCAATGGCCCATCCCCTGCTCCCACCCCCTTCTCCGCTGGACATTCGTTTCCCTAGTTGGGTCCTGTGGTCTGAATGCTTCTGTCACCTCCCAAAATTCATGTTGAATCTTAATCCCCAATGCAAAAGCATTAAGAGGTGGGGCCCTTGGGAGGTGATTAGGTCATGAGGGTGTGGGATGAGGCTTCACTCAGCACTTGTTCCTTCCAGAGAATGCAGCAGCACGGTGCCATCGTGGGAGCAGAGAGTGGCCCTTACCAAACATGGAACCCACCAGAGGCCTTGATCTTGGGAAACCCATTTCTGTTGTGTACGTGCCATCCAGTCTATGATGTTTGGTTATATCTGTGTTAATGGACTCAGGCAGGGAGGAAGGTGTGCAATGGTCCCTTAGTGACTTCCCAGCACATGGCAGTTTTGAGGTATTGACATTTGTACTCCTTATTTTGCTTATTCAGAGCATTCTTGGGTGGCCAGGTTGTGTGTGGCCCTTTGAAGAAGCTCTAACTTACTGGTTCCTGTGCCCAGTCTGCAGAAATGGTCATCGGCTTGGTGCCACTGTCCCAAGTTACAGGCAGTATCTTACCGGAAAGAAAAAGGTCTCTGACATGTTGGTCCCGCAAACCTCAAACTCCAAACTGATGGAAAATGCAGCTCCCGAGAGTGTCCTATGGAGGGGGATCCTTGTTCCATGTGCCAGATCTCAGAAACAATGTTGCTTTGGTCCACTAGGACCCTACTGCTCTCCTGAGCTAACCTGAAGGGCCAAGCATCCAACCACCTGCAGGGCAGGGAGGAGGAGCCTGGCCAGGAGCGCATGCCCTCCGCCATGCTCCTAGGCCTCCACATGGTCCTCCCTTCTCCACAAGTCCCTGTGTCTGCTCCTCTGGGAAATGAGCCACAGAGCTGACCCGGGGCAGGAGGAGCTGCCTTCGGCTCTCCTGTGGGTGTTTGTGCTGCTGCTGGGCTGTCAGGGTGAGGCCAAGTGAGGCCTGGGGAGTGATGTGGCCTGCGAAGGGTGTGAAGGGCCATGTGAAGGGCCCTGTCCCAGCTGCCTTTCCCCGTACATGCCGCATCTATGAATTTTAACATCTTTATAAATTTGGGGTGCTTTCACCCCTAACCAGATGAATAAAAACTGCCCGAAGGGAGGACGATTCCCAGTGTTGCTGGGCTCCTGCGCACTCCTTCCCTTTCCCTTTGAAACAGCAGGATGTCAAGCTGGGAAGCTCACAGCCCAGGGCTGCTGTGGACCCAGTGGAAGTTGCCTGAATGGAGGAAATGAGGGCTGGTTTCCCTGAGCAGCCGTGGGCCACCCTCCCGCGTGGCCAGCCTCGTGGGCACAGCTGATGGCTCACCTCCCAGCCTACGGACCCCAGATCACCACTCTCCTGAGGGAGTTGGGGCATAGCTAATGCACCAGAATCTCCAAGTGCACGTAAGAGCCTGCTGGGCTGGACAGCCTGTGACTGGGGGCTTCCCGAACCCTCTGAAGATGTGTCGTTGGCCTGGCACGGAGGAGTCGGAATGAGAACAGGGAAGTGCTTGGTTTGCAGCAAGTGACCACTCACAGATCTGCGCTTGGTGCCAGATTGGACATGCAGCCCTTGGACACTCTGGACCCCTCGCTTGCTCAGGATATGACTTCTGGTTTGTACCGGGTAGAGGTGGCGTTTGCTTAAAGGTCTTTGTGAGTCCACACTTGGAAACCCTGCAGTGTGCAGGTCTCCAACCAGCTGAGTGGGGCCTTCCAAGCAAACTCCTCTGTCCCCCTGGGCTTTCGTGGCTGACATCCAGGTCTGCATGTGCTTATTAGCAGCTCGTAGAAAGGGAAATCTTTCTGTTTTACAAGGAAATGGAATGTTTTCTGCTAGAAGCCTTTTGGGACTGCAAGCAGAATGCTGGCAAATGTTGAGAGAATTCCAACCACGTTGATCCCGTGTAAAGTTTGTTTAAAGGTTTGTGTAAACTTCCATCGCAGAAGGGGCTGGGGGAGGGGGCGGTCCAGCTCCAGCTCTTACTGGAGACCATGAGCAGTGAAATGCTTGGCAAGCACTCTGGCCTAGGGGACGAGACGCAGCAGTATCTTGCTGGTGGCATTCCCAGGGACACCTACCCTGACGGGGAGATGCCTGGGCTGGGGGCACTGTGGGATTAACGCCTGTGGAAGGGAGGAGGAGGGGCCAGGGCAGCCCCAGGGAGATGTGGAGCCACAGCCGGCCCCACGGGGCACCGGAACCTGGGTGGTCCTGCAGAAGTGTCCAGAGCTGGGCTGAGAGGACAGGCCTTTCCATCCCAGGGGGACCAGTCCTGGGTACAGGTGCAGGCTGCCTGGGAGGGGGCAGGACAGCGCACTGGGGGAACTGTCAGCTGAGAAACCCACAGGGAGTGGTCCCAGCAGTGGGGCCTTCAGTCCTTTGTGCCCTAGAGTGCTCTGTGAGGGGTCGGCTAAGCCTGTCACCTGGTGGAAGCACGGCAGGCTGCAGGGGGTTTGGGATGCAGGAAGGTCCAGGCAAGCACTGGCTGCAGTTGGTAGGAGGGGAGAGGAGGGCATTTATCCACCTCCTAGCTCTCCTCGACTGAAGGCAGCTCTCTGCAGGCACAGCCGGGTGTTTCTGCTGGGGAGGGGGAGCCGCAGGGGCGGCAGGTGAGTGCCCAGGAGGCACAGGCAGGGAGGTCTTGCCTGGAACATTACTGCACCCCAAATCAACATTGAGTTACTGGGGGGCAGTAATGGTCCAGGCAAGCCCAGGCTGCAGGTTGATTTGGGGTGTGGTAATGGCCAGGCAGGACCTCCCTGCCTCTGCCTCCTGGGCACTCACCTGCCGCCCCTGCGGCTCCCTTTCTCCAGAAAAAACACCCGGCTGCGCCTGCTGTGCTGGGAGTCACGCCCTGGGGAGCCCCCACCTCTCCCCTCCCTGGGACGGCTCTGAGGCAGTGTCTACCCCCAGCTGCCCGCAGGACGGAGCAGAGTTGCCCACCGTGGGAGGTGCCCAGCAGCAGCCCTCGTGGGCTTCCTCCCCTTCCCAGGCCTCCCGGGCCACCGTCCGTGCTGACCACTGGAGTTGCTTCTGGAGGAACCCAGACAAAGAGGGTCACTGGTGAAGTGGGCCCCTGACGACATGGACAGTGACTCCATTCCTGAACGAGGCCCCGGGGAGGTCCACGCTGCAGTGGAGGCCTGCCCAGGCCCCAGCCCCGCCTCCCGCCCAGACACCCCAGCAGGCAGCCTTGGCCACAGCCAGGCCTCTCTGGCCCGCTGAGAAGGGACACCCAGAGACATCAGGCCCAGGGGTGGAGGTGCCCAGGATGGCTGTGAGGATGGAGCCCCCGTATCTCCAGGGCTATGCCTGATGCCCCGGGAGGACGTGGGGCAGGCCCAGCCCCAGAGGCGTCCGCCTGACAGCAGGCGAGGAGCTTCGGAAGGGCCTCCCTCCACATGGCGCTGTGTCCGTGGGCAGGGCTGAGAGGCCCTTCGGTGGGAACTTTCATGCCTGCTTTCTGTCACATCCTTAGGCAGCCTTTGTCTCAGAGACTGGTGCGGACCCCATGCCGGCTGGAGGGTCTTGGAACCCAATCATCTCCTTGGCCAGGCAGCGTCAATGTGCTCCCTGTGGTTAGGGGTGGAACTGTGCACCCCGCAAAGACGTGTTAACATCCTAGCCCCAGTACCAGCGTACATGACCTTGTCTGGAAATAGGGTTTCAGCAGAGATAATCAAGTTAAGATGAGATAATTAGGGTGGCCCCTAATCCAACGACTGGTGCCTCTGTAAGAAAAGAAAAAGACAGATGCACAGGGAATGGCACATGCAGACAGGGCAGAGCCTGCAGGGAAGCACCTACCAGCCAGGGAGTGCCATGGGCTGCCAGCCACGGCAGAGGCGAGGGGGAGGCAGGGAAAAGTCTTCCCTAGTCCGAGGGACCTCTGCCCTGTGACCCCTGGATTTCCAACTTCAGGCCTCTAGAACTGTGAGACAAGCCATGTTTGTCGTTTCAGGGGCCCAGTGTGTGGAACTGTGTTGCAGCAGCCTTTGCAACCCCCCTGAGATGTCACACATCCCTGGGCTCTTCCAGGCCTGGCTGTGCCTGCTGTCATGGCTGTCTCACCACTGCTTCTCTTCCCGTGCCCAGCAGTCAGCAGAGGAGGGAAAACCCAGCTGCCGGGCCTTCCCCCACGCAGCACGGCCGCCTGCTTCCCTCCCCTAGCCCCACGGTGACCCAGCTGGGCAGCACCATCGTCCCCACCTTGCAGGAGAAGGAGCAGGCGCTGAGGCGCTCAGGCACAGATTCATAGAATTACCCAAGACTGTCATCTTGCGGGCAGTGTGTCCTACCTGTTCCTCTTACTTCTCTACCTTCCCTGCTTTCACTGTGGGTACAGAAGGTTTTCTTTTTAAACTTTAAGACAAAATGAAATGCTATAGTATCCAATCTCTGAGGTCCTGCATTCTGCTCATCAAGATCAGAGGACATTGCAAATACTCTCCAATTCATCTTTTGCAACAGTTCCAATAGGAAAAAGTGGGTTGAATCATACATAAGATGTACCAGCAGCAAAACAGTAACATAAGTTTGTCTTTATCTATATCTATGGGAAAAGTTTGCAAAGACAGAACCTAAAGCTGAGCACTGATATAGACAATGGGTTTGCAAACTCAAGGTCAAAGCATCCTTTGATCATGTGCTGAAAGCTGGGAGGACAAAGCCCAGAGTGTTCCCGGGCAAGCCCTGGGAATTACGTTTACGGTGGGGGTGAGTGCTGTTCCATGGCGAGAGCCAGGCCACGAAGCCACTTACCAAAATAGCAACAAACTTTCCAGCAACCTCGACTTCTTTAAAAGCTGTATAATGCCCAAATGCCACAATTACCATGGAGAAACTCTCCCGCCCCACCTTAATTTCCCATTAAAGCTGGGCTCTACCATGTCCATTAGTCACTTGGCATGCTATGAATAGAACAAAGGAAGTAAATTTAAACAAGCTCAGGAGGTGATATCTCTCTTTTCCAGTCTCAGCCTAGCAGGGAAATTGTTTCCTTTGTTACTATTTGTTGTGGGAAAGACGAGTGTGGGAGAAGTTGCTGAGGTCAATTTTCAGATAGAACTTTCTTCGGAAAACAACCTAACAAGAGCAACTCTATGGAGAAGCAGGAGGGGCGCCACCCAGAGCCTGCTGCAGGGGCAGGAGCAACGGAGCCGGCCCCAGCTGGCTGGGCAGAGACAGTCCAAATGGCCTTGAACGGGCCGGCTTGCACACTGCCCACCCGTGGTCTGGGTCGTGCCCAGAAGTCTAGTCTACCCACCACTTTGGGGTAAGAAAATGCAGGTGGCTCATTCCAGGCTGAGAGTGTCTGTGGGTGGCCAGAGGGTCTTAGCTTTGCTTTTCCTCTGCAGCCAGCCCAGGAGGGCCTGAGGCTGGAGGGAACTGGTCTTTGTGGGCAGCGTCTTTTGAGAAAACACCATCAGAAAGGTTCTGGGATTTTGATCAGTGCCAAGCATTTCAGGATCCAGCCGTGGCTTGAGCCCTCTGCAGGGCCCTCGTTCCGCTGGGTGTTGGACGTGCAGAACACGTGTGCCCGAGAAGTTCTGCAAGGCCACCGTGGCTTGGTTCCAATGTTGACCAAGCACCATTCCCATCTGGTGGCTGTGTAGACGGGGCCAGCTACCCCTTGTAGGAGCCAGGGCAATCCTCTGCCCTCACCAGCCAGCTTTCATGTATAGGCTTGGATCTCTGTGGCCAGTGCTCTGCATGGACTGTTCCTCACCTAGTAGCTCCGTGGCTATCCGTGGAGTGTGCACGAGCTGTCCAAGCGTGAACCATGGTCCCTGGATGCACAGCCCGGGGGCCCACTCAGATATTCTTTCATCTGACTCACCCAGGCAGAGAAATTCAACATGCTTCCCCACCCTTGTATGGGCGTCTTTTAAAATCAATAACAAACTAAACTCTGATGACCATAGATGACAAATGATACACATTTTGGATCAAGAATTAAAGAAACACAAACAATAGGGTGCCGACAGATTTCCAACTATCCCTCGGTTCTCAGCAATCACTCATTTGCTCGATGGAGCCCTGACACCTTACTGGAGCTTGAAAACCCTCGCTGGCCTTCTGGGAACGGCTCCACTTCTGCCCTCGGCTCTGCCCAGTGTTGGAATCACCAGGGCCTCGCTCTCATCCCACAGACACTTGCCACAACCCTCCTGAGCAAAGGGCAGAGGGTCCTTCTGCCCTCTGAGAACCAAACTCCTGGGCTCCAGAAGGTCCCCCACTCCATCAGGAGAGACCTGCTGGCCACACCCCTGCCGTGGGGCTCCTGGAATCTGTGGCCTCTTCCCCGAGTGACAGGATGTCTCTGCCTTCCCAGCAAGCATCTGGCTGCTATGTTTATGCTAATTAGCTCCCTAATCCAGATAGATCCCTGAGCTAGACATTTTTTAAATCCCTAGTTTGTGCCAGATACTCTTCATTAAAGAAAACATAGGCGTTTCTCTCAAAGTTTGAACACACATTAACAAAAATTGATCAGGATTTGGAGGATGTCAGGTCTGCACTGGCAGGTGCTCGTTCTTGGTCATCTAGAGGCTCTGCTGTACCTGGGGCAGCCCTGGGTGCTGGGGAGGGTTGCGAAGCTCTGCGTGGCTCTCCCCACACAGCGGGAGGGACCCTCCATGGGCAGCCTGTGGGCTCCGGCCCTGCCTCTGACTGTGTGCCAGGCTCTCTCGGGCTGCGTGTCTGGGCCGTGTGTGTCTGGGGCCGTGTGTGTCTGGGGCCAGTGTGTCTGAGGGGCTGTGGTCCGGAATTGTGTGTGTCTAGGGGTGTGCGTGTCTGGGGGTGTGCCTGTCTGGGGCTGTGTGTCTGGGTGTGTTTGTGTTCGGGGCCAGGAGTCTGCCCTGTCCTCTCCCGGGTCAGCACAGAACTTACGAGACCTATCCATGTGGCTGCGCCACCACCCCTGGGTGAAGCCTGTTTCCAGGTGTACCCTGGTCCTCTCTGGTCACTGCCTCAGTCTTCTTTCAGCTACAGTAGAGATGGTTTGGACTGGATCGATACTGCTCTTCCTTGAGGCTGGAATTCTCACTGGAGGCTGAGGACACGACTCAGCTCCAGAGGAGTTTAAAAATCAGCGCTGTGCGGCCAGGCGCGGTGGCTCATGCCTGTAATCCTAGCACTCTGGGAGGCCAAGGCGGGCAGATCATTTGAGCTCAGGAGTTCGAAACCAGCCTCAGCAAGAGCGAGACCCCGTCTCTACTAAAAAATGGAGGGAAATTATATGGACAGCTAAAAATATATATCAAAAAAAAAATTAGCCAGGCATGGTGGTGCATGCCTGTAGTCCCAGCTACTCGGGAGGCTGAGGCAGGAGGATCGCTTGAGCCCAGGAGTTTGAGGTTGCTGTGAGCTAGGCTGACGCCACGGCACTCTAGCCCGGGCAACAGAGTGACACACTGTCTCAAAAAAAAAAAAAAAAAAAAAAAAAAAAAATCAGCGCTGTGTTTCGAGCTTGTTCTATGCAATGTCTTCAGAGGGGCCTGCAGCCCCCAGTTTCCCTGCCCCCTCCCCTGCCTACTGCCCACACGGGCTCCCTGCATTCCGGCGCCGCCGCAGAGGTGCTGGAAGCGTCAGGCTCTGCGTCCGCACGGATGGGCACCGTGAGTCCAGGTCAGTCGTAACCACGGCCTGTGGCCAGGCAGGCACCAGCGGCCACCTGGGGTGAGACCAGAGGCCTCATCCCCACAGGTACGTGCTCCAGGTGGGGCTTCCTTTGTGTCTCCTCCTTCCGTGGGCTGTGTGTCAACTCTTCAGCTCTGTTTCTGATAATCGACCTCAGGTGAGTCACCCACGACCCCTGAGGGCTGCCCGAGCCTCAGACAGCCCTCCAGCAGAGACGCCCCGGGAGCCGCTCCTAGAAGCCCAGGCCCCTGCTGTGCCCTCTGTCCTCCCTTCTCCATGTCTGCCATTAAGACCCTGTGGCCTGGTCAGCCCATATCTCACCTGTGGAGCCACCGTGAGACCTGCCTCCTGCCCAAGGCCCCGCCCTGCTGGCCCTTTCTTCCTGGCCTTGTCCCAGCCTGCACCTCGCAGGACACTGCGGTTTCCTGGCTGTGGACCCTCCTTCCCTGCTGGCGCGCGGACTCCCAGGACAGGCTCTTGTGCCATCTAGAAGGGACCCTGCACTGCGGGGTGAGTCCAGTGCCAGGCACAGCGCCAGGCCTAGGCTCGCCTCACCCCGCAGCCGTCTTAAAGGTGAGGAGCCCTGGGCCCCACGAGCTCACCGACTGGCCCACCACAGCAAGGTGGAGGACACAGGGTCTTAAGCCAGGCCCTTATTACCAGCCGCCTGGCCTGGGACAAGCTATGTCACTTCTCTGTGCCTCAGTTTCCTTCCATGAGCAGGGGGGACAAGAGCTGTGCTTACCTCCTAGGGTCACTGTGTGGTTTCAAGAGGAGAACACAGAGCGATCGCTCAGGACAGCGCTGCGTGTAGGAAAACTCCATAAGAGTTCGTCGTTGCCCCACTGAGAGCAGTGAGTGCTCCTGCACATTGTGCACTAGACAGCGTGGGCCAGAGGAACGATGTCCACGTGGACCGTCCTCGGGAGGACCTGGGAGCACTCACAGGCACGTCCTCAGCACGGGGGTGGCAGTGCAGAACAGGAAGTCTCCAGTTAGCTGGTTTTTCTTTCTGAAGTGTCTGCAGTCCTTTCTCCTGTCATTTCATGGGTCTGCACTCACGCTCGCTGCAAGCATGAGCTCCTGCTTCCGCGGCAGCATCTGCACGGGGGCACTTGCGGCTGTGCTGAGGAATGCCTGCCTGTCCCTCGCCTGCCTGTCCCTGCGGTGTGGCTCCGGGGCTCAGCCCCACTCCTCAAGGCCTCAGACCCATGCTTTAAGCATGGGAGAAGGTGCCCCACGCTACCACTGCCTGTGTGGCCCAGGGACCCTTGCCAGGACCAGAAGGGGGTCAGGATATGGGGAAAGGAGATGGGGGTTTCAGAAGCAACTGCTTGGGCGTGTGGGGATGCCTTCCAGTGGCTGTCCTGTGCCGGTGCTGGCAGCTCTCTGCCCTGGTCACAGGGAAGCAGGCCTTGCTCACCCCCCGCCCCCGCCCCCCTTTGATTCGCTGCAGCCAAGGGCTCCTTTCCTGTCCCAGGCAAGCCCTGCTTTCTAAGCAGCCCTGTTGCCAACAGCTGGAGTCTTTTTTTAGGGACGAGCCGGCAGCCCAGCATTTGTACTGAATGTCCTAGGTCGGCCTGGCCCGTGCCTGCTGCACCAGGGGGACCCATATAAGCCCGGGTGGGGGAGGAGTTGCTTCTGAGGCCGGCTGCGGACATTCCATCTGGCTGCCTGAGATGCTTTCTCTGGAGGCTTCATTCAAAGAGCAGCTGCTGCTGTCTGCCCCTCTGTCTTTTCCTTCCTCCTCCCCAGCCGCTTCTCTGTCCCTGCTGTCCTGGCTTTTTTGGTCCCCATCCTGGCTCTGGAGGAGTGAGGATGGGCCTGGAGCACCCTGAGATGCAGGCCTGGCCCCCTCAACAGTGGCTGCAGCCCCTGCCCCGGGAGCCCCGGATAGGAGGCCCGAGTGCAAGCTGGGGCAGGTGAAGTGGGGGCTCGGTTTCGAGGTTGTCTCAGAAGGGGCTCAGGTCCCTGGGACACACTGATAAGATGCTCTCCAGTCTACTCCCATCGTATCCAAGAGCCCAGCTTTGCCCCTGCTGGGCCCAGAGCTCTGCCTTCTGACCACAGCCATGTGTGGGTGTCAAGGGACGTCAGGCTTCCACTTGTCTAGGCTTTGGTGAGCGTGAGGGCAGCGGGGAGAACACATCCAACGGGCAACATCACCCCACACGGAGGAGCACAGAGCATGCACCTTGGCCCCTGGGGCCTGCCCTGGGGAACCCCCTCACAGGCAGTTGCTTTCTGGGGTCACTGTGTGCTGCCATTGCCACCCTGGGCTTCTGGGAAGCACCAAAGGCCCATTATTGAAATGACGGTGCCCACTGTGGCCAGCTGCCTTCCCGGAAGATGCTGAATGTGCTGTCCCGGTTGGGTGCAAATCCTCACTTCCCCCATCTGTCCTCCTCTGCCTCTTCCCTTGACCCCACACGCTCTGTGCTCTGCGTGGGGTGGTGCAGATGTGTCGGGGCAGCTGGGTTTCCAGGCCTCTCCGGTGCTGTCTGTAGCAGGCACAGGAAGAACAGGGCTGGAGATAGATGCAAGTCTGAGGATGGAGTTTCTGCAGGGCAGCAAGGAGAGGCAGTGACCGGCCACCTGACATCCAGACCCTCCCCTAGGACTGCGCCCCCCAAGTGCTCCCAGCAGGCCTGCAGCTGGCCTTGACTACCCCAGCCACCCCGCTCCAAGTGTGATCAGGCAGGTGGCCCAGCCCTCTCCGGCCCTAGCTCCTGGTGGCAGGAGGAGCCTTCTCAGCTATAGCAGGAAGAGTCCCCAGGTCACAGCCCGAGGTGATGGCCCCGCCTCTGTGCCAGGATCACGGGCTGGGGTACACTCCACTCTGGCCCCTCAGGAAGTGAGTTTGAAGGGCTCTGTGGCTGTGCCTTCAATCTGGCATTGCAGGAATGTGAGCCTGGCTTCAATTTGTATGAAAAAGCCAGACTCAGTGTTGCCAGCCTGTATCAGGATGCTTTGACAGTGGGGACCCATTCCACAGCCTCCCCAGTGGCAAGGGGCTGCTCGGGGCAGAATTCTGAGACACTATGGGTCCCTTTGAGACAGAAGGGCCTGTGACCAGGTCAGCGAGCAGCCAAGAGCAGAGCATGAAGCAGGGGTGGATGGGAGCTGCCCGTCCCGGCTCCCCGGTGAGGATGAGGACAGCACAGTGTTCCCGGAGCAAGCTCTGGTCAGCCGGCAGGTGCCTGCACCTCACTCCAGAACAGCACCCCATCGGAGGGGAGCGTCTTGAGGGCCCACATGGCGTTGCCACGAGAAGAGACTGTGAGCAAGTCTTTACCCAGGGCTCTTGCCATTCACCGTGTCAGGACGAGACTCCCCTCCCCTCCCAACCCAGACTGGCCTGCAAATCTTACTGCGGGGTGGGGGCAGAGAGCAGAGGGCTTGTCTTGACTTCCATGATCTTCGTGTTAATGACAGTTACTCCGGCTGCAGGTCCTTAGCCTCTTGGGGCTATACCCGGTGGCCCCATCCAGAATGTATTTCACAATTGCAGTGGAATAGTGGGCGGAGAGGGGGCGCTGGTGGCAGGAGCCTGCTGTCTTTCAAGACCTCATGAAGGCTTAGGTGGCGTTCTTACAGCCAAGTGCAGAGCCCTCTTCCTGGGGCAGGGGTGGGATGGGTTCTTGGCCACCACATTCCTGAAATTGTTCCACAGGTCCTCGGAGGCCCGTGGTCAGAGATCTGTTTCGGGAAATAATTTCTCCACGGTCGCTGTGGGCAGTCTCAGTCATAAGGAGGCACCTGGGCCTGAGCGAGGGCAGAAGGACCTCGGTGGAAATGCACACTTGCTCCCAGCTGGCCCTGAGCCTGCTGCTGTTTGGCAGCCCCTGCCCTGCAAAATTTTCAGCTCTCTAAGTCTCTGCAGTTCATTTTTTTCTCTTCCCTTAAAGGCACCCTAAGGGCACCCGGCACTGGGCCTCAGGCACCCGACCCCAGCTGCAGATGGGACTGCGGGTGTTTGGTGGGTCCTGGGAGCAGGGAACCTGGAGCCCAGGCCAGGACTCGCCCCCCTACTGGTAATACAGGTCTCCTTTCTCGTTGCTCTGACAGGGCAGGGTTGTCGCCCCTGCTCAGTGAGGGCTGACACTCTGCTCGGCTGAGACAGCCGCACGAGAGCTGAGAACTCTCTAGCAGAGTGCTGGGGAAGGGGCCACAGAGGCAGCCAGGCTCGGTCCCTGTCTCCTTTCCCGCACCCCCTCGCTTGTGAGCTAGCTGGGTGGGATCGCCTTTCCCAGCCGAGATTTTCTCAGACTTAGATGAGTTTGGGGGCCAACATTTGCGTGCTTGGCCCTGGGGAAGATTGTGCTTTCAAAAGACAGTCACTCCAACATACAAACCCTCTCACCAGCTTCTCTCACAGTGTGGATTGACACTCCTCCACTGAGAGGTGGGGGTCTCTGTCCCCTGCCCTGAGACCTGCCTCTCCCAGGAGACTGTGATGGAGGCCACATTGTATGGCTTGAAGCTGTGTCATGGAAGGTGACATAGGTCATAGGTGCCATCGGGCCTGCTCTCTCTTGCTTTGCTCACTTTGGGGGCAGCCGGCTGACGTACTGTGAGGACACTCAAGCAGCCCCGAGGAGTGGCTGACAGCCAGCACCGAGTGGCCAGCAGGAGCGGCTGCAGCCCCAGCCCTCCAGGGATCCCGGCCAGAAACGCCAGGTGAGCCTTGCTGGAATCCCTAACCCACGGGAACCATAAGAGATGAAAGGGGATTGTTGTTGTTTTCAGCCACTAAGTTTTGGGATTTTTTTTTTTTTTTACTTAGTCATTGTACCCTGCACAGGTCCACGGGAAAAAAGAGGAGACCATTGTTGCATTACTGAATGTCAGACTGCAGGCAGAGACTTCCTAGCTCAATGATGGTTCTTCCAAAGATCAAGACCATGTGCCTTACTTTATCAATTAAATATCTGTTGTGCTCATTGGCCATTTAGGTATCAACTTCTCAGGGTTTTGGATGTGGCTCTCTTGGTTCTGATAAAACTAAAAGCAGAACTGAGACATATACCCTGGCTCCTCACCTACTGCTCAGCACACAGGGACACCTGGACTCTTTGTTTATTTTTCTCTCCTTCCAACCAGAAAGCAGCATAAATAAGAAAGAAGGGGCTGAGGACCTAAAGGGCATCTGGGAAATAATTTTGAAATTTACATTTGATCTGCAAGAGATGACACATTAGCCAGAAAGAGCTTCAATTACTGAATGATTAGGTCTACCGGAGGCGGGGACTATTCTCTTTTGAAAAATCATTTTGTATTCATGCTTTAACTTTGTTCTGCTCTGGTTAAGTGTGTTTGAAAAAAAATTTTATTTGCTAAGGAAAATTGTCAGAAGAAAGCTAAGTGGTCAAAATTGAAAGATATCCTTGGATTTGGAGTTCTAATGAAAGAACATAAGCATTGGGTGCAAACCTCTGGCTGTGTGCTCCTCTCTGGTCATGAAGGGGACTTTGGTGCTAAGAGCAAGTCCTGACTTGGAGCACTTCAAATAGAAAAGTGACTTCTGTTTCCTGCCCTGGGGGTGGCTAGGCTCTGGTGAGTGTGTGCATGTGTTCACTCTTTCTCTCCCGGGCACTGCCTTTCCCAGCCTCTGCGACTGGTCGCTGTGGCCCTGGGACAGAGTCATGGAATGTGGGTGGAAGTGACTGGTCCCTAAATCCCCTGTGTCTTCCTTCAGATTCTCTCCTGCCCTTGTCTGTTGGACAGGCAAAGAAGGCTTGGGGACCTCTGAGGCCCTGGTGGTGGCAGAGCCACTGGAGAGAAAAAGTTTGGGCCCCTGAATGTCTGCATGGAGCAGACACTGTCTTCCCCAACCTGCAGTAGACTGGGATGGGGGAAAGCAAACTTTTATCCTATTAATTCGCGGAGAGTTGAGAATTGTTTTCATAGGCATTACCTCTTCTTGGCTGATATGCCTATGGACACTTCGGGGACAGGTCCACCTGTTCGTTTTCCTTGTCTTTGTAGTCTAGCTGGTGTAATAAGTGAGTGAGAAATGTGTCTTTACTTGGAGTGACATGGTGCTGTGCATTTCTTTCTGTTTTCACAAGATAACAGAAGAAGAAAGGGCTGAGGTCAACCACTGCTATGGTCTGACTGTGTCCCCCCCAGTTCGTATGACCAAATCTTCACCCACAAAGTGATGGTGCTGGGAGGTGGGCCTCTGGGAGGTGATTAGGTCATGAGGGTGGAACTCTCATGAATGGGATTAGTTCCTTTATAAAAGAGACCCCAGAAAGTGCTTCACTCCTTCCATCCTGTGAGGACTCAGTGAAAAGATACCGTCCACGAGGAAGGGGCTCTCACCAGACACTGAGTTCACCAGTGCCTTGATCTGGGACTTCCCAGCTTCCAGAACTGTAAGAAATCAATTTCTGTTTTTTATAAGCCACTCAGCCTATGGGAGTTTGTCATAGTAGCCCGAACAGACTAGTACAAACACGCTGAGTAGAGCAGTGGAGACTTCCAAGCTCTTAGCATCTTCTTACTCATTTATAGAAGAAAAAAGTTCTTAAGAGTTGCTGACGCCAAGCCAGCACTCTGCACTGCAGAGGACAAGGCAACGGGGGCCTGTTTTTCATGTGTTTGTCCTTCTTTAAACCTGCTCTGTCCTGCATCGGACGGCCAGTGCAGCATCGCCTCAGCAGTTATGTTTGTTTTCATCAATAATCATACCTGCAGGAAAAGAATAAGTGAGCCAGGAAGTCATACAATTACTTTTTTTAGTTGACTGTGTTCTTGGGGACTCTGGTTATTTAGAGCTGCAGACAAAAATCAGATCATCCCAGGAAAGGGCCTAAGTCAAAATGAATTTTCACATTAGTGTTAAACCTGCAAACTTGAAGTGAAGACATGTCACTGAATATTTTGTATATGTATTTCCACAGCACGTGTGAAAATGTGACTCCAGGGACTTTTGCTACAGACTGCACAAGCCTGCTCAGAATCAGACGGCTGATGGGCGCCCACCACATCCAGCTCCGGGCACGCATTCACAGACAGCAGACGGCCACCGCATTTGCACTGCAAAACAACAGGAAGAGAAACATGCAAAATGCCACGTGGTACACTGTGACTGGAGTATGTTTTTAGAAGCATACATACTTGATAGTAGAACCCACTGATTAGACTTCTGACACCTTCCATGACTTTATTATGGATCTTCATATCCAAGGGGGGATTTGAAGTGGAGACAAGGACAGGCTCCATATCTGCTTACCTGTTGGCCTGACTGTGTGCTGTGATCGGCATGTTTGTACCTGCCCACACCTAAACGGATTTCACTAGATTTGGTGGCTACAAATACCCAATTTTCATAAATAGATTAAGAGGCTCTTTGAAAAATTGGGCTAAAATCCGCCACAGATGGAATCCAAAAGCATGAGTGTGGATTTATTTTGAGCTGCAAGAACAGTCTTGGGCATGTCCTTTTATCTGTTGTGTGTGCAGGATTTGGGTCGCAATTTCATTGCACAAACGCCGTGCCGTGGCTGTTTGGGTCTGCATAGGACAGGCAGGTGCCCAGCCAGCCAGCTCGTTTCATCCGAGTGTTTGGGAGATTAGACCTTAATGTAGCTCACAGGAGTGAAGGTTTTCTTCAGATCCTCTGACATGCTGTGGGATTGTGGATTCCAAATTTATGATGGTATTTGTTAACGTCTTCTGTGGAAAACAAATTCCTTTTACAGCCGCGGCTGCGTCCCAGCTGAGTTGGCTGTGGAGGAAGGCTCAGCCCTTTCCACGGGACAGACTTGTTTTTCTCAAGCTTTGGAGCGGTCGTGGTGATGGTGTTGGGGAGGTTGAATTGTGCCTACGTTTCTTCCCATCTGTCCCCTCCCAAGATGTGGGAGTCATAAAACCTGAGTTAAACTGAGTAAAAATGCAAAATCTTGTAGCTTCGGCCAGATGATTCTGAGCAGTGGGCCTGAGATATCACTGGAGTAGCAGCTGCAGGGGCTGTGATTTCAGGGGTACCTGTGGTGGGTGGTGGCTTTAATGTGGCCCCAGTTCTGTGATGCTCCACCAGCTGGGAGGTGGGGGCTCCTCCTCTGAGCCCTGGACTGCTATTAAGCCCCCTACGCCTCACAGCAGCCTGAGCACAGGGAGGGTGGGCGGCGGCTGGCTCAATCCATAGTTCTCTGCCGCTCTGGGGACCACCTCCTGGTGGCGCTCCCCACTGGGAAGCACCCCAGTGCTTGGTTAAACCCCGTCCTGCTGGAGGCCAAGGTTTCTGTCTGTCATTAGTGGGTGTGAAGGTCACGGGCAGTTCTCAGGAAAGGGAGAGAAGAGACAGGGGAGGATCGCCCAGGGGAAGAGGCCACCCAGCCAAGTGTCCTTGTCCCATTCACCTTAGACTTGCCGTCCCTAGCTAGACCTTGCTCCACGTGTGCTCACAGGACAGCACATCTGGGCAGGGCTGCAGGGACCGCGTTTCCCCTGCCCCGTGGTCTCAGCTCCTGGAAGCCCAGCCCCACCTGTGTAAGGAGGTGGCCCAATGCATGGCCTCTGCTCGGGAACGCGGGACTCCCGTTCGCGGTGCAAGCACAGCGCCGGCGCAGGCGGTGAGACGACACAGGGCAGCAGGGGCGGGGGCTCCAGGGTTTCTTCTAAGAAAAAGGAAGGCCCTGAGTTCGGGCCCTGGGTGGGCCTCTGGCTCAGTATCTGCTTTCATGGGGTTTGGGAACATGGAGAGCCAGGCTGCTTGTTAGGAAGAAAGGAGCAGACTGTCCCCACCGAGGGGGAAGCAGGAGGCCCAAGTCCAGAGCTTGAGTCTGAGGAGGTACAGAGTGGAAGACGCACCAAAGGGCCCAGACAGGGCAGAGCTTCGGTGTGGGACAAGAGCAGGATGGACTGTGCTGTCACCTTTCTCCACTGTGACCCATGTGGAAATACAGGCTTAGAAACCGAAATCTCACTGGTTGAGACTTCCCCGTGGGGAGTACCTGGAAGTCCCCCTCTCTGTCGCTGGTCCCTTGTCAGTGTGGTGGGTCCTTCACGCTGCACCTTTGAGGACACAGACACTAGTCTGAAACCTTTTTGGGCAGCGGAGTGAAGCTGGGGAGAGCTGCAGAAGGTTCTAGGGGAGTCAGTGTTCGGGGAGCCCACTTCCTCTCCTCCGTGGTCACAGTGTCCAGACCCTCAACACCCAGAGAGTGGTTCAGTTTCAAGGCTCTTACAATGGTGAGCTAATTACTCCCTCCAAAATGAGTCCAGTGGGGTGCCCTCCTTGGTCTAGGAATCGGGGAAGGGGAGTGCCCCTTTCCCCCCCGCTGAGGCCACTGGGGAGGGGGCAGAGTGCCCCCTGGAGAGTCCCGTGGAAACAGCTTTGGGAGGGGGCAGGGGTTCTCTGACTGCACCTGCAGGGCCAGCTGCTGTGGGCCCGAGGCCGCCCATCTGTGCGTGTGCCCAGGTGTTGCACAAGGAGGTGGTGACGACCCCTAACGGCAGTGCAAAGCCAGGTATCCACAGACGAGAAGCAATTCAAAAGAGGGTGGAAAAAAGAGAATAAATCATGTGATAGAAACAGGTTGGCATTTCTTGGACATCACTAACTAATCAGGAAGCCCGTGTTAAGGAACTTGATCCCCGATTACCTCCATGGATTTAGCATTGCTATTCCCACCGTGTCAGATGAGAAAACTTTGGCTCATAGAGAGATTTAGTTGATTGCCCAATCATGGCAACAGTGAGTTGCTGAACTTCCAGGAACAGCTGCAGCCATGTGGCCCTGTGGCCCTGTGGTCACCCCCCCTGTGTTGTGGGTGCAGGAGGCCACCAATCAGGAGCTGCGGATGGCAGAACCAAGGTCCAAGCAGAGTGGACACATAGGGCATGTCTCTTCTTGTGTCACTTAGCTCTCAGTTAAGCCCATGTGCACTTCTCTGACCAGGGAGACATGAGCCACGGCCAGAGCGGGGCATGAGAGCTCTGGGTCTCTGCAGTCCGGGGGGCTGGCTGGAGGGGTCAGGAATGGCTGTCAAGTGAGCCTGTCCACACTGTCCACCCTGGTTTCTGACGGCCAGGGATGACACGCTATAACTAGACTGGCTGAAGCTCTGAGAGTGTGCAAACCGAAAGATGGGGACCCAGGGGAGCCTCCTTGTGCGCCGAAGGTGCTTCCCCTGGCAGCTCTGCATGTGCGTCTTGCGTGGCTCCCCCCGAAGCAGAACCAGAGAAAGAACTTGGCTGCAAACAGTGTATTTGGGAGCTCGCTCCAGAAAGTCCTGGCCAGGGAGGGAGGGGGAGGGAAGAACACAGCAGGTTGCAGCTTTGGCATCTATGGCGCTGGGCATAGGGCACGGGGGAGCTGAGCAAAGGGCAGCTGCCATGTTGGCCCTCTTGGCCTGTCCACCACTGGCCAAGGGTGGCTCCTGGAGGTGTCAGCCCTCTTCGGCTGAGAGTCATGGGCCCTGGGGGCAGTGCCAGGACTGATGTGGCCAGGCAGCCACAGTGGCTGCTCCTGGGGGACTCAGTACAACCAGAAAGCCCCCTCAGAGACAAGATGGGGAGACCATGTCTTGTCTACATGGCTCAGTCCTGCAAGGAAGAGAGAAGGGGACTTTGTGGGTGGAGCCAAGGAGGTAGGAACATTCCCTTGACTACCCTTCTGCCCCACCATCCGTGGGGGCACAGCCATGGCCCCCTGGGTTTCAGCAGGAGGAAGCCAGCCCTGCCTGGGCACAGACCAGAGCCTCAGTGGGGTTCTGGATGTCAGCTGTCAGCATGGTGGGTGCAGCCCTTAGGCTGGAGGCAGCTTTGCTTAGGAAAGGGAGCTTCTCCCTCCAAGCGCTCCCTCCCCCCTTCTCCCCACTTACCTTGCAACAGGCTTGGGGTGTCATTTGGCCCAAGCCCGGCCATCCAAGAGTCCTTCTCTGGCCCTAGGTGGTTAACAACCCAGTTTTCTATTTCAGTACTTGCCATTTGTAGGACCCTGCACAGTTTATTTTATTTCATTTTTAAATTTTAAATTTTTAATTATTATGGATATGTAATAGTTGTATATACTTATGGGGTACATGTGATGTTTTGATACAGGCCTACAATGTGTAATGATCAAATAAGGGTAATTGGGGTAGCCATCACTTCAAGCATTTATCATTTCTTTGTGTTGAAAACATTCCAATTCCATTCTTTTAGTTATTTTAAAGCATGTTGTAACTTATTGTTGACTATAGTCACTTTGTTGTGTGACAAATATTGTTCATTCAAACAATCTAACTATATTTTTGCACCCATTAACCATCCCCACTTTATCCCCATCCCAACCTGCTACCCTTCCCAGCCATAATTCTACCCTCCATCTCCATGAAATCAATTGTTTTAATTTTTACCTCCCACATATGAATGAGAACATGTAAAATTTGTCTTTCTGTGCTTGGCTTATTTCACTTACCATAATGTTCTTCAGTTCCATCCATGTTGTGGCAAATGACAGGATTTCATTCTTTTTTATGGCTGAATGATACTCCGTTGTCTATCCATATCACATTTTCTTTATCTATTCATCCATCGATGGGTGCTTAGGTTGATTCCATATTTTGGCTATTGGGAATAGTGCTGCAATAAACACAGGAGTGCAGGTATCTTTTTGATATACTGATGTCCTTTCTTTTGGCTATATATGTAGCAGTGGGATTGCTGGGTCATAGGGTAGTTGTATTTTCAGTTTTTTAAAGAACCTCCATACTGGTTTCCATACTGGTTGCTGTAATTTCCATTCCCACCAACAGTGTGCAAGGACTCCCCTTTTTCCACATCCTCACTAGCATTCATTAGTGCCTGTCTTTGGATTTTAACTGGGGTGAGGTGATATCTCATTGTAGTTTTGATTTGCATTTCTCTGATGACTAATGATGTTGAGTATTTTTTCATATATTAATACCTGTTGGCCATCTGTATGTCTTCTCTTGAGAAATGTCTATTCAGATCTTTTGCCCATTTTAATTGGATTATTTTATTTTTTTCCTATTGAATTGTTTGAGCTCCTTATAAATTCTGGTTATTAATCCCTTAGGACTCTGCACAGTTTAAAGCACTTTCACCCGTGCTAGCTCATGAGGTCCCACAGCCACCCACAGCACAGACAGAAGCTGGTGGAATGTCCTCAGCTGCTCCTTGAAGATGAGGAAATCAAGGCTGGGAAGGTGGCACCTTCCTGGGTCACATGACCGTGTGTACCAGGCCTGGCCCTGAGGGAGGTGTGGCACCCCTGTCCACAGACCACTGGGCTGTGCTATTCTACTCAGCACCACCCTGGAGTTTCCAGGGTTCCCACGGGGGACGTGGGACTCGCCTGTTCATGGCGACAGGAAGGTGGAGCAGATCTCCTGGGCATACACAAGCCATAACATGATCCTACTGTGCTACATACATGTTACCAAAGATAAAAAAGAATCATAAGGAATCTTGAGCCGAGTTAATGATGCTTATGCCCATGTGCTGAGGGCTAGAGGCCTCTCTTTGAAATGAGCACAAGGCATGATGGACTGGTGGGTGGGTGGATAGATTTGAGAGAAAACAGGTATAGTAAAATGTTCCTGGTGGCATCCAGGCTGTGGGGTTCACTATGCAATTCTTTCCACTTTTCTAGACATTAGAAATGTTCATGATGAAATATTGGGCAATCTTAGAGTGGGTCACCTGCTCATTTCTTCATGCTGTACTGGTTCCATTGTCAGAGCACTGTACTGGAGACCTGACACCTGCCCTTGGAAAGGCACGTGATGCATGTTCTCGAGAAGAATGCCCAGTGGTGGAGGGCCGGCCTCATCTCCCAGGGCAGAGAGCAGCCCTGGCCCCCAGGCACTGACTCCTGGGAGATGAGCCCAGACAGGGTGGGTCGGGTGGTGCCACCTCAGGTCTGCAAGCACTATTCTAGCCCTTGGAGGCCCAGAGAGGGCAGCCTGCCCCCAGAAGGGCACACAGCATGGGAATG
Source organism: Lemur catta (assembly GCF_020740605.2). NCBI lineage: Eukaryota > Metazoa > Chordata > Mammalia > Primates > Lemuridae > Lemur > Lemur catta. The sequence goes on from NC_059137.1 coordinate 87,487,439, forward strand.
GCTGCAGCAACTGAGAGCCCAGAGGCCTGTGTCCCTGGCTGGGCTTTGTCTTTATTCTCTTGCTTCTTAGGGGACTGTGCATGGCTCTCAAGCCAGTCGTTGAGGGCCCTGTAGCAATTCTCTGCACAAGGTACCACTTAGTGCTCCGCAAATCACTGTGGATGTGCTTTCTGTCTTCTGCAAGGTTGTGGCACTGTTGGAGGTGATGTGCTTGGAGTTGTTTTCCCAGGAGCCCTGACAGGTCTTGCTGACTCAAGCACAGCAGTGCAGAATCTGACGGGGCCGCCAGGTTCGTGGGTGCAGCTAAGCAGTACTAAACCTGGGACTCGACCCATTCCTAGCCTGAGCTCACAACTGAAGCCAGTTGACCAGATTCGCCATTGGTGGAAAGTCACTATGAGCACCCACGCTCCTTGGGGGTGTGCGTGGGCTGCACTGTGGCTTCTCCAGTGGCTGAGCCAGGAGCACTGCTTCTGATGTCAAGCCTGTGTCTCTGTGGGGCCTCAGCCGCCCCCCGCCACAGCAGGAGCCAGCCTTGCCTCACAGGAGATTTAGTGACTTTCCACTAAGAGATTTTTTTTCTTTGGAGGGCTCACTTGCCAAATTTTGGGTCAGGCTCTTATTTTAAATGAGTGGTAAGCTCCAAGCGCCATGGAGATCAATACAGAGAGCCTCCCCCTTGTTCTTGATGTTATACATGCACACGAAGCCACGGAAGGTGAACCCCGCCGGTCACCCTGGTCTCAGGATAACTGCACAGATGTGGCAGTGCTTCCAGTGAGGCCAAGGACAGCCCTGGTGTTTCACAGTTATTGCCTCAGTTTACCAGAGGTGATTTTAATTTGGCTCCTCCTCTGAATCTTCACAAAGTTATAGCAAATGAGGAGAAAAAGGTATCAATCTAATGAAATGTGGACAACAGCAGGTCAGACATGTCAACAAAATTTTGGAAAAAAATATCAATAGAAAGTAAGTACATGGCTCAGCAGAGTCAGGTGCTAACTAAAACCTACGTACCAGCAACCAGCAAGTGTGTGTGTGTGTGTGTGTGTGTGTGTGTGTGTGGTATGAGTAATGGTATAACAAAAAGGAAACTTACGGTTGTTCCAGTTACTGTTGGTGCACAACAAAGCAACCCAAATGAGAGGTGCATAACAGTCATTTTATCATCCTCACAGCTTCTGTGGGTCAGGAATTCAGACAGGGCAGAGCAGGGCTGGCTTGTGTCTGCTCCACCATATTGGGAACCCAGCGGGGGAGATTCAAAGGCTGGGCTCAGCTGGAACTGTCAACCAGAGCACTTCTTTCCACGTGGCCTCTTCGTATGGTGGGGGCTTCCTCACAGTGTGGCGGCTGAGAGCTCAGTGGGAGCACTCCAAGCTAGCTGGCAGCCACATGGCCTTTTCTGACCCTAGCCTCAGGAATCACATTGCCTTGCTTTTACCATAATTTATTGGTTGAAATAGTCACAAGCCTGACAGATGGAAGGGTCCATAGATCCTTACTTCTCAATGGGAAAGGGTCAGAGAGTTTTGGAGCCACAGTTTACAGATGCAACAGTGGTCACATAGAACCACAGGAGACTTGGAATCAGAAGCACCAGGTAATCCTAAGATCAGGTGTGGCATATCCACCCTGTAGAAAGTAGGAGAGTTACTCCTGGGAGAGACTGACAAGAAAGCCTCTGAACTCAGAGATTCTAGTCAGAGCTGAGACAGAGAATCCAGACCGAGAGCAGGTAAATTAAGCAGAAATCTGCTTTCCAAATAGTCAGACTCCTCTCACTCAACCTCTTTGCCCACTCAGCTTTGGGAATGCTGCCACCAGGATTATGCCCTTTAGGCAGAATGCTAAAGGACTCTTCTTTTGCGAAACTGAGAAACCAAAGAGAAAAGGCCTATGAATTGACATTGGTGGGAGCCCAGTGAGATCCAGGGGCCCACTGATCAGCCTATGGTGAAGCACCGATGACAAGCTCCACTCACCCGCACTGAGCGTCCACCCCGCCATCAGGGCCTCAGTGAGACAGATGGCCCCAGACACCTGACAGCTCAGGAAAGCCTCTATCAGGAAAACCAGAAATGAACAAACAGGCCACAACAAACAGAAAAAAAGGAACTCAGGGAAAGAAGTACAATGCAGAAAACAAAGGACAACTCAAAGATGATAAAAAAAAAAGAAATATCCATGAGATGATAATGAGATATTAAAAAGAGAACTTTTAGAATATGTGAAAGAACTCTTAGAAATCAAAAATATGTGGCAGAAGTCAAACAACTCAATAGTAGTTTGGAAAATCGTGTCAAGGAAATCTTCCAGAAAATAGAACAGAAACACAAAGAGATATATAAGAAGAAAATTAAAGGACTAATCAAGGAGATATATCTGACAAAAGAGGGGTTTCAGGAAGAGAAAACAGAGAGGAGAGGAAGTTATCGCAGACATTTACCACAATGGAAGGACAGAAGATTCCAGATTGAGAGAGCCACCAAGTGTTTAGCACAGTGGTGGACAAAAAGACCCACATTAATGCATATTATCATGAAACTCTGAATACTGGGGATTAAAAGAAAATACTAAAGGCATCCATAAAAAGAGAGAGAAAAAATAGGTCATATGCAAAGCATTTAAGATAAGCATAAACTCAGACTCCTGCACAGCAGGACTGGGAATTCGACACCAGTGGAATGATGTCTTCCATACCGTGAGGGGAAATGATCTGTAGCCTAGAATCCATATCCCACCAAACTATCAGTAAGATGTGAGACTCAAATCAGATTTGCTGCTAGAAAACACAGTCAATTGCATATCAAAATGCCCACATTTTCCTTGGTTTAGATTAATACAGAATTTTTCAGGAAGGAACTGCAGACTCATCTGGTGTAGGATTTGTCCCAGTTTTACAAACACCTTTCAGATGTGCCCTTCCCTTCAAGTAAGTTCCCATGTCTATTTGTCTCTGTGGTCAAACTTAGTATACATTAGTGTTTTTAACCTTTCTGGATCCATGGATCACTGTTAAGAATTGATAAAAGCTACAGAACCTCTTCTGAAAAAAGAAAAATACATGTATGTATACATACGTGAGATTTTGCAGATAACTTTGAAGGTTCACAGATACCCAGGCCCACCTATTCTGCCTTCTCTTTCTCTCATTCTTTACAGGCATTGTTTTATTCAATTTTATTATTATTATTTTACTTTTTTTTCTTATTTTTTATTACTAGCTGATATAATGCAGAAAAATATAATCAAAGAGAAGTCCCAATTAATTCATACCTATTTGGATCATTCTCCCTCTGTTGTCAAGATTTAACTGGTATGGATTCCTGCAGGTATTTTAAAATAATTTAAAATTATGTGTATTTGTGAGTATGGGTGGGTTAAGGTGGGCTTACATACACACATATAAATAACCTCATATTCATATAGTATGTTTTTGAAAACCCCATATTTTGGATCATAATATAAATGCCCTGCTACAGGTTGAGTCTCTCCTATCCAAAATGCTTAGGGATCAGATTTTGAATTTTTTTAGATTTTGAAATATTTGCACTATACTTACTGGCCAAGCATTCCTAATCCAAAATTCAAAATCCAAAATGCTCCGATGAGCATTTCCTTTGAGTGTCATGTTGGTGCTCAAAAAGTTCTGGATTTTGGAGCATTTTGGATTTCAGATTTCAGGATTTGGGATGCTCAACCTGTATTTGGTTTCTCATGTGACAAATCATGGACATTCTCCATATTAACACAAATAGATTTTCCTCATTGATTTTGTCAGTTCTACTATACTCCCAAGAATGAGTGGACTTTAATTAACTCAATGCTTTATTGGTGTCCATTTAAGTTGTTTGAAATTTTTTTGCTTATATAAACAGTGCTGAAATGAGATATATAAACATATATATATCAGTCAGTAGGAATACATGTATATTTACATCAGTAAGAACATGCGTATAGAATAGATTCTTGGGAGTAGAATTGCTGACTCAAAGGTGTGCATATTTACATTTTCTGTAGTTGTTGCCAAGCTATCCTCCACAAGTCTGTACCAATTTGCACTTCCACCTGTGGAGCATCAGGGCACCCGTTTCGCATACCTTCTCCAATACTAAATATCTATTGGCAATATTTTTAAAATGTTTCAGATGGGTCAAAAATAGTACAATATCTCATGGTTGCTTTAAATTAAAGCCTCTGTTTGCCCAGCTGTTTGTAAACAGCTGGGCACAGAGAACATTTTTCCTTCTGGCCTCTCTGTTACTCTAATGTGTCCTGGGTCTCTGACAGGTCCTCATACTTTCCCCTGATCTGGGACAGAGACCACCAGGACAGGTCCATCCTGGCACCAAGGAACAATTAAGTCTAACTTCAAAATGATTGATCAGTGATTGTTTCAGAAAAAGATATTGATCCAAAGGGGGAAATGTACAATGGTGTCATTCTTACCACACCCAACTAAAACAGAGTGAAGCAGCCTGTGGTGGGGGAAAGCACTGAGAACACGTAACATGTGTCAGCAATGCAATTCTCTGTAAGTCTGGCTGCTAAAACCGTCTTTCGGTACTTGAGGCCAGTTTTATCTAATACTGCTTAAAATGACCTGCTGTAAATCTAAGGCTAAGTTTTTCCACTACCATTACTTCCTAATCAAAACTTGCCAGCTCCATCAAACCTTACTAGTGTCAATGAATATATAACATTTCTGGTGTTTATAAAACTTCCAAACTTCTCTTTGTTTTCAGACATACCAAAGACCACTCAGTCTGCATGTAAGCCTTGCAATTCTTCTTTCCCAAATAAAAAATTAAATTTAAAAAAAAATAAATTTAAGCCTCTGATTACCAGTGGGGTGAACATTCTTTTCAGGACTTTATGGCTCATTTATTATTTTGTCCCTGGGAATTTCCAGTTTCTTTCTATATCAATCAGGGAAATCAATGCTGATTGCCATAACCGAATCCCACATTGAAGAAGCTCACATGACCAAGTCTTATCTTTGCCTACAGCAAGTCTCCTCCTCCGTGAAGCTCTGCCCTGGGGACACGGTGTCCGCAGCTGGGGGCTGCTCAGGGAAGGGAGGGGTATGGGAGACAAATGGGCTTGGAGCTGCCTCAGCTCCTCAGTGACTCTTGTCACCCAATGCTCTGTCCCATTTGGTCAGAGCTGGTGGGTCTCTGTCACTTGCTGGGGGGCTGGGAAACTCCTGCTGCCACCAAAGTTTGTCTTTCTTTTGCAGAGTTTTGCAAAGTTTGACCATATTTGACAAAGCTTTGTTTTTCCAGTGTTTTTACTGGTTTGTTTGTCTTTTTCTTATGAACTTGTAAAGGCTTTTGATATATTATGGATGTATTTGATATATTATTAACCTTTAGTTTTGTCATGGAGGGTTTAAATATTTCCTTCCACTTTATAGTTTTGTTTTAAAACCTTGTTCTCTTTCACCCTACTCGCGTTTTTCTTTTTGGTTTTATGTGCTTTTGGGCAGCGGTCCCCAACCTTTTTGCCACCAGTGACTAGGTTCATGAAAGGCAATTTTTCCATGGATGGTGGTGGGGGGAGGAGGGATGGTTTTGGGATGATTCAAGTGCGTCACATTTATTGTGTAGTCAAACCTCTCTGCTAATGATAATTTGTATTTGCAGCTGCTCCCCAGCACTAGCATCACTGCCTCAGCTCCATCTCAGGTCATCAGGCATTAGAGTCTCATAAGGAGCACAGCCCAGATCCCTGGCAAGCTCAGTTTACAGTAGGGTTTGTGCCCCTGTGAGAATCTAATGCTGCTCGGTCTGGCAGGAGGTGGTGCTCAGGTGGTGATGTGAGCATTGGGGAGCAGCTGCAAGTACAGAGGAACCTTCGTGGGCTCGCCCACCACTCACCTCCTGCTGTGCAGTTGCTTCCTAACCAGAGTTGCGGACAGCAGCTTCTGGGTATCCATCTTCTGATGGCTTCTGAGTTTTCATGTTTTGCTTAGGAAGGTTATCCCTACACCAAGGTGATAAACATCTCCGTCCACATTTTCTATTAACTTTATAGTTTTTATAGCATATTTGTTTATTAAATCCCACTGGCATTGTTCCTACATACATTGGAAAGGACGTGGGGTTCTCACTATGGTGCTTTCCAGTTGCTAAACATGCTGGTGGTCGGGGCAGCACTAGCTTCCGAGGAACCGGGTCCAGGGCCCATGCTTCGTGCTCCCCTGGCTTCGCCCTGCGTGGCCTCTGGCTGTGGCTTCCACTCCCTCCTCACAGCTCCTTCCAGCTGCAGCAGAGGGCCCAGCCCTGATTTCTGTCCTCCGGTAACTGCTCCTTCCAGTACCTTCCTGTTCCTCTTCTGCCCACCCTGTGAGAGCTGCCGCAGCTCACCCCTCCTGCTGCAGCCTTCGCCTGCCCGCGCTGTCCTCTCTCTGGCCTGGCTTGGAGTCCTGGAGTCCCCCATCCACGCCCCAGTCTCCTGCCAGCTGCCCAGGTCTCCACTGCACTGGCTAGACCCCAGGGATGCCCACAGACCTTCCCTCCCCAGACACCGTTTCCTTCTGGCTCCCTAGCCAACAGACCCCCGGCACCCCAGCTTCTCCTCCACACTTGGCATGACGAGCCCGTCAGTCCTGGCGGTGTGTCTGATGCGGTGGATCCTCCTCCCAGCTACGACCGTGCTGCCAGTGCTGGCCCCCTGGGCTCCTGCTCCAGACCACAGAGCTGCCCATGCTTCCCCCAGCCTGACCCTTCGCGGCAGCTACTCCTTCTGCCTAGAACTCTCTTCCTCTATTTCCCTGTCAGCTGATGGCCATTTTTTCCTTGATAGCCCAGCACGATGGCCTCTGTGGTGTCCCCCAAGCTGCCCGAGCACCTGGGCCTTCCTCTCTGCTGCCTCACAGCTGGGCAGAGCCTGTGCACCCAGTGCCTGGTCTGAGGCTTTGGGATCGAATCGTCTGGGAGACCATGAGCTCCCAGGGCTGGAGCCCAAATCTCCTGACCTCAGCCCGTGTCTTGTGCCTCGCAGTGGCAGGGCCTTGATGAGGATAAACCTGTGGCGAGGCAGTCCCTGGAGGGAGGAGGACGGGCGCTGTCCCTGGAGGGAGGAGGACAGGTGAGCCATGCAACAGCAGTGGCGAGCCGCCCAGGCGTGCTGGGGGAGGTCTGGCCACGCGGCCCTACTGTTCAGCTGAAGCCCTGCAGTGACGCTGCTCCATGGCTTGGGGCCCACCCTGCCTGCTTGTAGATTCTTTTAAAATAAAACACATTTTGTTCTTCAAATTCCAAAGCCTCATGCAGTCCTGAAAAAATGCCGACTCCCAGTACTGCTCTGCCAAGTACAGGGCGCCCGGCACCCTGGAGGGAGGCCAAAGCGGAGAGGCCTGAGGACTGGGATCTCCTGGAGTCAGGCGCTCCGGGACACACACGCACCCAGGCTTGCCTGGAGCCCCCGGAGGACAAACAGTGCAGCGTCCCCTCCTTCAGCAGGAGGTTTTGATTTCCGGGCCCTGAGAGCCTGCCGTCACTCGAGGGCTGGCCGCTTGGCTGAAGCGCACACGCTGACCCCGTTGAGGCTCAGGTCTGGCTGCAGGCAGGGTCACCTTGGCCTTTGTCCTCTCAGTGTAGAGTGGGAGGCCGGCCAGCTGCCGCTTAGCCTCGGGTGCTGGCCCTGCCTCTGACGACAGACTTTTCTGCACCTCTCTGTCAGTCTGTCTGTGTCACAGACCCGCCCTCCCCACCTCACCACACTCCTGCAACGGCAAAGCATCCTCACGTATGTCAGCACGACTCCCCCCCCGACGGGCAGACGTCTCTAACTCATCACGGGCTGTGTCTGAAAGCAGCCTCGGAGTCCTTGTCACCACCTGGGGAGAGCTGCCGCCGAGGGGAGTACTCCAGGCTGTGCTGGCTGCTGGGACCGCTCTGAGACGCCTTGGAAGGTGACCGCGGCTGGAGTGAAGACACTGACCCGCGTCCACAGTGACAATCACGGTTGACACCGGGTGGGGCTACGGCAGGGGCTCCTCCACCGTTTGAAGGATGACAACGCGGAAGCACAGGGCAGGTGAGAGACAGGCGGCGTGTGTGCCGTGTGGCGTCCCTAAGCACACCCTGCGGGTTAGAGGGTCCCGCGGAACGGTGGGGACACTGCATTCTGGGGTTCCCTCTTAGGGAACACGTACATGATGATGTTAAAGGCTCTGTGTGACAAGCAGGGCTGAGCGGAGCTGGCTCACCTCCCCACAGAGCGCTGCCGTCCAGGGCAGAGCATGCCTGCAGCACACAAAGCGCCAGGTGTGACCGTGCACACTGCCCACGTGCGCCTCGAGCCCCGGGAGCAGGCCTCGCTGGCCGCGCTGTGCCTGTTTCCAGCTGGAAACGCTGAGGCCGCGGCTGGCCGTGCAGAGCAGCAGCAGGGCCGGCTGTTCTCTTTCTGTCCTTCAGAGCCACTCTCAGGGTGTCAGGGTGTCAGTCACGGCTCTGTTGCCCCGGTGCCGGTGAGTGCAGTTCCACTGCCAGCAGCTCACACCCTGGGACCAAGCTGAGCGAGACCAGCTTCCCGGTCCCCCCGTGTGGTTCCTGTGATGAGGACAGAGCGTCTCCCTGGGTGGAAAGCGGTTCTCCATCATGCGCAGCCGGAAGTAGTACCTCGGGCTGTTAAAGCCACGGCAGGTGTTCACTGAAATTTAACAAAATCAGTTAAATTCATGTCTTTGCTAATAATGCCTCTTTGCCAACCAAATTAACCTAAGCACGAGTCCTGCATGTATTCAGGCGTGTGTAAATGCGCACGTGCACACCGACATGCTACTGCGGTGAGTCCAGGCAGCTTTGTGTTTACGAGGTCGCACACCGGACACAGCGTGTCAGGCCCCGCACGTGAGGGATCGCTCTCTCGACTGCGCTTGGCGCTGCAGGCAGACGTGGCATGAGCTCATAAAGGGGCTGAAAGTGAGACGGAGGTTTGGGTCCTGGTGACATTGCTGCACACACACCAGTTTAGAACAATAATCATTTTTAGAAGTTTAGAACACATTTAGAAGTTTAGAACAATAATCATTTTTCCGTATCACCTGATTTTGCGGGTCAGGAATTTGGACAGGGGCCCCTGCTCCTCACAGAGCTGACGGAGGTCACGTGGTGATTCCCAGCTGGCAGGCGGCAGGTCTGGGGTTCCAGGACACTTCACTCACTGCCTGGGGCCTCCCTGGAGGTGGCTGAGAGGCTGAGCCTGGGGGGGGTCACCAGAGCCCTCTTGTGTTTCCACCGCGGCCGTCGGGGGCCTTGGGCTTTCTCATGGCTTCTCCCCGAGGGAGGAGGCTCCAGGGGAGAAGGTGGACGCTGCAAGGTCTCTGCGAGGGAGCCTCAGCTGTACCAGAACGTCTCTCCTGCTGCGTCCCCTGAAAAGCAAGTCCAGGAAGCCAGCGCAGACGCGAGGGCACAGGATCTGGGCTTCCCTGCAGCGTCCTTCCTCCCTGCGGAGTGTGCGGGCCAGCGCAGGGGTGCTCAGCCCTCCCTGCGGAGGAGGGCTCTGCTGAGCCAGTGGGCCGCTCTCCTCCAAGCCACTCCAGGCCCTCTCTGTGGCGCTGCGCCCCTGCAGGCTGGCCCTAGCAGTAGCTTCTTCCGCTGCCCGTCCCCTCCTCCCCACCACTTTGGGCCATTCCTGCTGGTCCCAGGGCCACATGCTGGCTCCTCATGGCCCACCTCGTGGACGCTTCGTTAGTCTCTCTTTGTTAACCCTTTGCCACCTGTTTCCCAACAGGGGCCTGACACATGCAGCACAGTCAAAAAGAATTATACTTTTATAATAAAAGAACATGACAAAAATTGTGTGACCTGTTAGTAATAAAACAACAAATGCTAAAACATAACTTGTAAGATTCGCCTCATTGGAATGGCTAAGAGGTCATCGGGGACCTTCTGGGATCAACAACTGTGAAAAGTGGTGGCTTCGTATGACAGATACCAGGCCTGGGAACCACTGACTCCCAGTGGGAGCTCATGTATCTGTCCTGCTTCCCAGGTAGTGCCAGGTGCTCTGCTCGGCTTGTCTCCTGCAGGCCCTTCTCCGGGCGCTCTGTGTGCCGGCTGCTGCACTGCCGGCGGAGGTGGTGGCCTCTGTCTCAGAAGCTTCCTGCTTGACTCTCGCCTCCCCTTTTGGAGCAGCTGCTCTGTCTACGAAGGACGTACGCTTGGGCAGCCCCCAGAAGAGGAGACTTGAGCACACTGTTGGTGGTCAATAAATGCTGACCCCCGCCATGTGATCCTGTTGCCTCAGGTGGGCGGGGTGAGGGCAGCCAGGTGTGCAGGGCTGGAGCTGACAGTCTCTCGAAGGAAAGCAGAATTCCGAGTCCCATGTCGGGCACAGCGGTGTGGGTGGGAGGCTGGCAGTGCCCGGCGCCGTCGTGCCTGTGCTCGGGAGGCTGCGCCGAGGCTCTGATTTGCTGCTCACTGCGAGTGGCTGTGTGGCTGTCGTCACCTCAAGTTTACTGTCAGGGCAGCAGAGCTGGGTGTTACGCCTCTTGCCCAGAGCCCCATGGCTGGTTTGGAGGTCAAACGAGTCCCCCACCAGGCTGAGCCTGCCTCCCCCTGGTCTCCCCTGAGAACTGTTGGCACTGAGGGCCAGGGAAGGCAGGCTGGGGAGGGTCCTCGGATTTGGAGAAGCCAGGAGGGGTCCAAGGTCAGGCAAGAGGCAGGGAACGGGAGTTCTGCCTTGCTGCTCCCCCAGCCCGCACATCTGCAGACGCCCCACCAGGTCTGTGCTTCTGCTGTGACCTCAGGCCAGGACACCAGCACAGACAGGTCCCCTCACTCGCCCTCACTGCAGCCGGGCCACCCAGGTGAAGGGCTGACTTGGACTTGGTTAGTGTATGCCGAGTCCCGCCCAGCACTGCTCCGTGCTGGCGTCTGGGCGATCCAGCTCTCAGACCCTGAAGTGCAGGACAGGTGTGCCTCGGGGCCAGTGCGTCCAATTATGGGAAGCACCACAGTTAGGAGGCTAAGGAGCAGGAAGAGTGGCTCTCGGCGAGAACAGGTGCAGAACCTCTTCCTTCTAGAAGTGGTTTCCTTCTTGGAAATGAATAAGTTGACTGTATTGAACGGTCGTGCCTGGAGTTGTCCATGGCAGGAAAAGCCTCACACTGTCCTGCCTTGCAGGGGCCTGGCCCGACCCCCGAGGTGAGCGAGCTCTGGCTGTGCCCCTCCTGCCATCGGGCCTGCGTGGCACGTTTGTTGCCTGGCCTGCCCCGGCCCAGCCACCTGCTCCCCTCAGAGCCTCACACCCAGCAAGTTCCCGGAGGTGGCTGAGTGTTTGCTTTCAGGACTCTCGGTCGTGCTGGGAAATGCGTGTTGACACAGGCGATAAGAGGGTGGGATGGGGAATGGGAAGGGAGGCTGGCACTGTCGGGCAGGCGCCTGAAAGGCCCGTGGATCCGAGACTGGGGTTGAGTCCTTGGGTCTTTTCAGTGCTGTGGGAGGAAAACAGGAAGGAGCCCAGCGCCACTCGCAGAGGATCCCGGAACCTGTCTGTGCAAAGTAGGTGTCAACACGCCTCTGTGAATGTCACAGGGTGAACTCTCATTCTCCTCACCTGAAGCACCTTCCTCTGAACCCAGAGGGTGCCCTTTCACCTTCTCATGGAGGTCCCCCCCTGTGGCTGTCACCTTCCTGTGCAGGGGCCTCCTTTGGGCTGGGGATCCCTTTGAGAGGCGAGGGCTTTGATGTGCATTGAGGAGCGGCCGATCTAAGCAGTGTTCACCTCGGCCACTCCTGCAATTTCCTCATGGCAGGTGTGCAGCGAGCCGGGTCTCTTTGTGGGTTCTGAAATGAGCTTTGAGGAGAATTCTGTTGCAGAGGAGGGGGCCCACAGCTATTTGAAACACAATCCTGGAGGTAAGTGAAGGGCCCTCCCTGGACAACGTGCCTTTGGTTGCATAAATTCTGGTGGCTTGGTGAACACTGGGGGAGACGCCAGGCTATGGTCATACCATGTTCACATACTGGATTATTCTGGGTTGGAAAACAAGAGTACATGCTGCAGCTGGTTGCTACAGAGTCCTGAGAAAACTTCTGATATGGAGGGTGCATGTGTGTATGTCTCCATGTGTGTGTGCATGCTTTGTGTGTGTGCACACACGTGTATGCCTGTTGTATGCCTGTGTGTAAGAGGCTGTGTCTGTGTTGCATGGGGGTGTGTGGGTGTGCATGTGCATTAGGCGGGTCATCAGAGGGCTAGGAAGAGGATGGACAGGCCCCCGGCAGCTCTTTGCAGCAGACAGTGAGTCAGTGGGATTCACAGGACCTGGCTCTGGCACAGAGAGTTGTTTGGAGGCCTCCGTGTCTTTTAAAGAGCCCATGTAAGAGAGGTAGGAATGAGTGAGACTTGTATTCTTTGTGTGTGTTTGTAGCTCCCTATTCCCATCCAGTGACAAACACACCCTGGTGACGGTGGCCGGACATTGAGGATGTGCTGAGCGCCAGCCTTCCTTGAGGATGGTGCTGCACTCACTTTCTGTGCACGCGGGCTGTGCACACAGGCCTGTGGTTCTTCCACTGCAAACTTGGAGACAAAGAGGATTTGGACCTGGGAGTTTTTGGATTGTCCAAGTACCACACACCCCAAACCACCCTGGGAAGGGTGGGAGCGCCCTGGAAGCAAATGGGTTAATGTTTCATAGTGAAACTAAGTCAGATAAATAAAGCCTCAGTGCATTCAGGTCAAACTCTGCCTCCAGATGAGTTACGAAACCATGTTCGGTTTGCAGAGTTTATTGGGTTTCGAATGACTGGTTAGAAATTGCAGACCTGCAAAGGTAAACAAACTCGGTTGACCCAACTCAACTCGAAAGTCAGACCCTGGGCTTTGCTAGCACACAGTCTGTGTGTGTGTGTGCATGTGTGTGTGTGTGTGTGTGTGTATGCGTGTGCACGTGTGCACTCTGGGCCTTAGGACAGTGGCAAGGTCAAAAGTCACCCCTAGTAGAGCCCCTCCTAGTCCAGCTGCTGCCCTGTAGGGCTCTGCTTGCAGCAGATGGGCCCTCTGCCCTCAGGCGGGGCTGGGTCGGGGGCAGGGAGGCCACGCACTGAGCTCTCCTCTCCTAGGCTGCAGCCCCCACCTGACACCCCGGCTGCAAATGCTCAGTAGATAAGGACAGGGAAGATGAGAAGTGAATGCAACTGGGAAGGGGCCTGGGGGGAGGGGAGGAAGCTTGGGTGAGGAGGGAGGTGGCCATCAGGGGAAACACTGGCCCCTCTCAGTCAGGGATGAGGATCAAGGAGCCGATGAATCACCCTCGGATAATCTGGAGCCAGGGAGGCAGGGTGGAGGCAGGACGGGGCACCAGTCAAGGCGTTGATCAGAGGTGACCCAGCCCTGGTTCTGCACCAAGTACTTGGGACCCCTCAGCTCAGCCAGGCCGGTGCTCTGGGGTAAGAGGGGGTGGCCCATTCATTCTGTGTCACACCTCCCTTTGCCCCTGGTGGCCCCAGACTTCGTTTTCCTAGTCTCAGCAGAGGCTGGGGCCAAGGCAATCCACCTGTGCTCATTGATAGAGGCGTCCTCGAGGGGGAAGGCAGGAAGGGGAGGCTGCCCTCCACAGCGGGGCCCAGGGAGGTGAGGAGGCTGTAGTGGGAGGGCTCTACAACGTCATGTCACCAGGGACACTGGGCACAGCATGGGGTACCTGCTGTCCCTGCCTCCTGAGCGTGGCGGTGGAGGGGCTGTAGGGGGTTCATCATCCCATTCAGGGTCCTGGGAGAAGCCACCCAGATTTGGAGCTGCTCAAGGCCGTCCTAAGTCTGAGATTGGGTGTCCTATCTGCCCAGAGGACAGGCAGGGCCTGAGAGTTAGCTTTAAATTAATCTAAACAGAAATAACGGAATGTGAAATATTTGCTAAGACTAAGATTTGTGCTCACCATGTAGATGACCTCAGCCATCCTGAGGAGACAGAGGAGCCTGGGGTCAGAAAGTCATCTCTGTGGCTCAGAGTTGCAGGGAAAGCTCTGGCATTATGACGCCCATTCTGGCCATGGAGAAATGTGGAGGGCGCACTGCTGCGGGCAGGATGCCCTGGCTGAGCAGACTCCAGAGATACCCCATCATCCCTTCTGGTTGTTTTTTCCTAGTTGTAGATTCAAAAAATAATTCCGAAACGTACTATACACACAGAAGAGTTCCTATAACTTACATGTACATATGCAATGGCAATAATGAATAAAGCACACACAGGCTAGCAGGTGGCGTGTTACCCAGACCTCTGCATGGTCCCGCAGCATTGGTCTTGGTTTTTCCACTTTCACTGCAGTGACCGTTGTGATCGTCACCTTGTCTCCCTTAAAGTTTTACCATGTATGTATGAGTTGCCAAGCAATAGATGGCTAAATTTTGCCTGTTTTGGGACTTTTATAAACAAAGTCAGACTGTGTAAATTCTGTAACTTGCTTTTTTCTGCTAATGAGACATGTGCATGCTGAAGCACACGCCTGCAGTCAGTCATTTCACAGTGCTCCCTTATAGGAATCATCCGGGTTGTTGCCAGGCTTTTGTTGGCCACAACACCCATCTGCATATTCCCTGAAAAGCACAGATCCCAAAGCGTTGCTGCTGGGATTCAAAACCTGCCTCCCAGCCCTGCCTGAGTGGCCCTCTGTACCACAGGGTCCTCACCTGTACAATGTGTCAGAGGCTGTAAGCAAGTGAGCTAATGTACACAAAGCACTTACAATGGCACCCGACACGGAATCAGTGTTAAGTTTAGATATAATGATGATGATGATGGTCATGGGCATGGTGGTGAAGATGATGGTGGTGATGGTGATGATGGTGATGGTGGTGGTGATGGTGGTGATGATGGTGGTGATGGTGGTGGTGATGATGGTGATGATGATGGTGATGGTGTTGGTGATGGTAGTGATGATGGTGATGGTGGTGGTGGTGATGGTGGTGATGGTGGTGATGATGATGATGGTGGTGATGGTGGTGGTGGTGATGATGGTGGTGGTGATGGTGGTAGTGGTGGTGGTGATGGTGGTGGTGATGATGATGATGGTGGTGGTTGTGATGATGGTGATGATGATGGTGATGGTGTTGGTGATGGTAGTGATGGTGGTGATGGTGGTAGTGATGATGGTGATGGTGGTGGTGGTGATGGTGGTGGTGGTGATGGTGGTGATGATGGTGGTGATGATGGTGATGATGGTGGTGGTGATGGTGGTGATGATGGTGGTGATGATGGTGATGGTGGTGGTGGTGATGGTGGTAGTGGTGGTGGTGATGGTGGTGGTGATGGTTGTGGTTGTGGTAGTGATGATGGTGGTGGTGATGGTGGTGGTGGTGATGGTGGTGATGATGGTGATGGTGGTGGTGGTGGTGATGGTGATGATGATGGTGATGGTGTTGGTGATGGTAGTGATGATGGTGATGGTGGTGGTGGTGATGGTGGTGGTGGTGATGATGGTGGTGGTGATGATGGTGGTGATGATGGTGATGGTGGTGGTGGTAATGATGGTTATGTTGATGACAAGTCTTTGTACACTTATTTGGACTTAGGATCTTTACAGATATAATCAAGTTAAAATGAGATCATTAGGGTGGGCCCTAATCCTATCTGACTGATTCTAGTGCCCTTATAAAAAGGAGGAAATTTAGAGACAGATAGGAGACAGAAAGTTGGAGGCAGAAGTACTAGAGTGAAGAGAGAGTCTTGGAACAGATTCTGCCTCACAGCCTCGGAAGGAACCAACCCTGCTGATGCCTTGATCTCAGACTTCTGGCCTCCAGAATAAGCTTCTGTTGCTTAATCCACCCAGTGTGTGATTCTCTGTTACAGCAGTTCTAGCAAATTAATCCAGAAAGAGAACTCCTCTAAAAGTTGGAATACCATGGCCAAAGAATTGATTTTAAAAATATTCTGTGTGCCATTATATTTTTTCTTAAAAGAATTTGTACTACTTTAATGCTCAGAGTTCAGAAAGGGAAATCTAGAAGAAAACGTTTTGGGTAGAGTTTGGTGATGGCCAGTGTGGGCAGAGTCTGGGTGGCTCTGTCTGCAGCATGCAGTGGCTCTTGAAGGCACCATACAGATGCAGCACAAAGGGCTCTGCTTCCTGCTGCTTTGCTGGAAGGAGCAAGGGAGAAGGAACAGAAGCAGGCTGCTTCCATCTTTGCATTTCTGTCCAGAAGCTGCCCCCAAAGTTCATGGCTGTATTGCTGCGTGCACCTAGTGGCAAGCTATACTGGATGAATGAGTTATAAAGAGTGTCCTGGATGAAATCACGGTTGTTTTACCTTACTCAGAGGGACACAGCCAATTCTCATGCATCCTTTGTGGCAGCCCCAGCGTGTGCTCAGCACCTGTGCTTTCTGTATGGCTGCTTGTTAAAGCGTTAAGCTGAATCACAATTGGAATACTCACAGACATGTTTTCTTGAAGTCTTGTTTTTCCAGTACAGCGGAGGTAGAAGATGGTGAGCAGCCATGGCTAAGGGCTGCCTGCTCAGAGGCAGAAGGGCAAAATGCACCTGGTGTGGAGTCTGGCCGTGAAGCTCGGCTGTGAGCACACCCTAAGCCGTGTTCACTTGTTTCTGAAGGGGCTGGGGCAGAAGGAAAACTCAACTGTGCAAACAGACACACTCCAGTTCTCAAAAGCACCAGATTCTGCTGGCACCATCCGGCAGCAGGGGTAGAAAGACATAATGGAGATGTCAAAGCAGGCTGGGGAGGAGGACAGTGCACCCCAGCCTCCCTGCTGCGGCTCTTGTGCCACCCCACAGCTGAGGGCGCTCTCCATGCACGCAGGTTTGAGATACACCTTTCCATGGAGGGTGGTCAAGGTCTGCTGAGTGCTGATGCTCTAGCTCTGTCAGTGTCGAAGGAGTGTAAGTGCCCAGGCCAGTGTACACATCCCAGTTGGGTTCACCTGAGTGCTCATGTACCCGGTCTACACATCCCCCTGGCATGCATATCCCCAGTGTGCACATCCCTAGGTACACATCCCCCAGTGTGCATGTCCCCAGCATTTACACCCCCAGCGTGTGCACGCCCCCCAGTGTGCATGCCCTCAAGTGTGAACATCCCCCCAGTGTGCACGTTCCCCCAGGTGCACTTCCCCCAGTGTGCACATCCCCCCAGGTGCACTTCCCCCCAGTGTGCACATCCCCCAGTGTGCACATCCCCCAGGTGCACATCCCCCCAGTGTGCACATCCCCCCAGGTGCACTTCCCCCCAGTGTGCACATCCCCCAGTGTGCACATCCCCCAGTGTGCACATTCCCCCCAGGTGCACATCCCCCCAGTGTGCACATCCCCCCCAGGTGCACTTCCCCCCGAGGTGCACATCCCCCAGTGTGCACATTCCCCCCAGGTGCACATCCCCCAGTGTGCACATCCCCCCCAGGTGCACAACCCCCCAGTGTGCACATCCCCCCAGGTGCACATCCCCCCCAGGTGCACATCCCCCAGGTGCACTTCCCCCCAAGTGCACATCCCCCCCAGGTGCACATCCCCCAGGTGCACTTCCCCCCAGGTGCACATCCCCCCCAGGTGCACATCCCCCCAGTGTGCACATCCCCCCAGTGTGCACATCCTCCCAGGTGCACATCCCCCCCAGGTGCAAATCCCCCAGGTGCACATCCCCGAAGGTGCACATCCCCCCAGGTGCACATCCCCCAGGTGCACATCCCCCCAGGTGCACATCCCCCCCAGGTGCACATCCCCCCAGTGTGCACATCCCCCAGTGTGCACATCCCCCCAGTGTGCACATCCTGCCAGGTGCACATCCCCCCAGTGTGCACATCCCCCAGTGTGCACATCCCCCCAGTGTGCACATCCCCCCAGGTGCACATCCCCCCAGGTGCACATCCCCCCAGTGTGTACATCCCCCTAGGTGCACATCCCCCCCAGGTGCACATCCCCCAGGTGCACATCCCCCAGGTGCACATCCCCCCCAGGTGCACATTCCCTAGGTGCACTTCCCCCCAGGTGCACATCCCCCCCAGGTGCACATCCCCTCAGTGTGCACATCCCCCCCAGGTGCACATCCCCCCAGGTGCACATCCCCTCAGTGTGCACATCCCCCCCAGGTGCACTTCCCCCCAGGTGCACATCCCCCCCAGGTGCACATCCCCCAGGTGCACATCCCCCCCAGGTGCACATCCCCCAGGTGCACTTCCCCCCCAGTGTGCACATCGCCCCAGGTGCACTTCCCCCCCAGTGTGCACATCCCCCCAGTGTGCACATCCCCCAGGTGGACATCCCCCCCAGGTGTACATCCCCCCCAGGTGCACATCCCCTCCAGGTGCACATCCCCCCAGGTGCACATCCCCCAGGTGCACTTCCCCCCCAGTGTGCACATCCCCTCAGGTGCACACCCCCCCAGGTGCACATCCCCCCCAGGTGCACATCCCCCAGGTGCACATCCCCCAGGTGCACATCCCCCCCAGGTGCACATCCCCCCAGTGTGCACATCCCCCAGGGTGCACATCCCCCCCAGGTGTACATCCCCCCCAGGTGTACATCCCCCCAGGTGCACATCCCCTCCAGGTGCACATCCCCCCCAGGTGCACATCCCCCAGGTGCACTTCCCCCCCAGTGTGCACATCCCCTCAGGTGCACATCCCCCCCAGGTGCACATCCCCCCCAGGTGCACATCCCCCAGGTGCACATCCCCCCCAGGTGCACATCCCCCAGGTGCACTTCTCCCCCAGTGTGCACATCCCCTCAGGTGCACATCCCCCCCAGGTGCACATCCCCCCCAGTGTGCACATCCCCCAGTGTGCACATCCCCCCAGGTGCACATCCCCCCAGGTGCACATCCCCCAGTGTGCACCCTGCACCCCATAAGGAAGTCTTTCTGTCAGTGTGCATGTGATCCAGTGTCCACACTGGTGGCCAGCCACAGCCTCAGTGTACACATGGAAGCCATTCTGCAGAGGGAGAAGCTGCTTGTGCTGAGGCAATGACAGAGGACAGAAGGATGAGGGGCACGTGGCCCCTCCTCAGGCATTTCCATTCCCTGTGGTCAGAGTGCTTAGATTGGGGAGGGCGGCTGGACAGGGCTCAGGGCATTTGGCTGAGTGGAGATGCCCCCGTCTGTGAGGGCTCCTGCAGGGGCACAGTGGGTGCCTTGACACCCCTGTGCAGAGAACACAGCGCCCCCCTCACTCCTGGTCAGTGCGCTGTGGCTGTGTTTCGGGTGGGGCAGCGCTGACGGGAGGAGCCCGCAGCTCCCCTCCCCCAGCCGGCAGGCAGCACAGAGTCTGCCCGGCAACCAGGCCCCTCCATCTGCCGTCTGGGATAAAAAGCTGACCCTGCGGCTGCTGGCACAAGCCCACTTTCTGTCTTCCATTCACTGGGATTACCTTTCAGCTTCCCATTGTCCTTTGCTAATGGCCTTAAAGCGTGCCTGCCTGTTACCGTCCTGAGGCCCTGGCTGGGGGAGGAAATCCTCCATCTCCTCCGGCTTGAAAGGCCTCCTGCGCGTCCGGCCGGCGGGAGGGTGCTAGAAATGCAGGCCTGTGCTCAGGGCCGCGAGCCGGGCACCGGCCTTCAGCTGCAGCCATTAGCTGGACCTCAAGTGTCACAATATTTTATGGGTGCCTCCCCGTCCCTTGGTGACCTGGCCGGGTCACCACGTGGCCCAACTTCTGTGTCTTTCTAAGCCCTACCTCCGTCGAGGGCATGGCTGTCCCCAGGCCTGGGCAGATGGCCGAGGTGGGCTGGAGGCGGCTGGCCTCGGGCCTGGCAGGCAGCTCCTGCACTGTGATTACCCAGGCGTCACCCTGTAGGGGCAGAGGGGACAGGGCAGCAGTGGCTGCATTGAGTTTTAACCCTTTCTGGAGTTAAACGCCAGATCCTCAGGGGAGAGGATTCACCTGAAGTGGGTCGGCCCCTTGCACTTGCCCTTGCTGTTACCCACTCGGGCAGGGGGAAGGGCAGCAAAAGGTCTCCGGTGATTTGTACCGCATCTGGCAAAAAGATAATTCGCTGCTTCTGGGGGTGTTTGCAAGCTCAGCTCTGGTGTGCGATTACCAGCATTGGGAAGAAACGTCACATGATAGTTATCAATGTGTCGGCATTCGTTTCCTTTTGCTTAGCTATACAGATGGATAAAGAAAATAAAGCGACCCTTTGTCTGAAAAGGAAATGTTGAAGAACAGAAACCAGTGGGGCTTGGTTCTGACTTATAAAAATGTGCCTTTCCCAGGGCACGGCAGGCTCTTCAGGGGGCTGCAGGACATGGGTCAGGGGAGCTGACTCCGCCACCACTGCAGAGCCACCACCTTCAGGAAGTCCCGACTCACGGCAGACAGTCCGTGGCAGCAGCCCTGCCGGGCCCCCGTGTGCACATGTGTGTGCCTGCTCCCGGGAAGGCCTGAGCACGCGTCTCCGACGGGCTGCCGGCTTTGTTGTCAGAGGCGCAGCCTTCCCCAGACTGGCTGGTCTTCAAAGCCATGACATGCCGTGTCAGATCTGCCATAGTCCAGGCACGTGGCAGGCGTCCAGCATGCAAATGAGTCGGACACTTTGCCGTGGCCGGGAGTGCCAGAGGCAGCAGCCCCACACCCCTGGGAGGCCCAGCAGGTGCCCACACGGAAGGTGTGTGGCTTCCCATATGCTCTGGTGAGCGTTGGGTTTCTGCGGACATTTTTCAGTGACCTACCAGGTGAGATAAAGTGGGTGGAAAGGGGCCCATGCCAACTTATGGCTGCACGAGCCACCTCTGGGTAGGGACAGCCCTAAGACCCTGGCATGGCAGGCAGAAGAGGGACACATATCAGGGTAGGGAGATGCCCGACTGCAGCCTGACTCCGAGGAGTCACCAAACTGGGTAATTGTTTTTAAAAATCCTCTGCATTTCAGAAACAGGGAATGTTTATAGCTAAGTTAGACATTTGCCTTCCAAACACATTGTCTCTGCAGAGCCCAGATTCGGGACTGGAAGGCTGTCTAAGGCAGGGGCCCTGACTTTGCCATCCATTAGAGCCATCTGGGGTTCCCTAAATACCTCCATGCTCAGGCTGCTGTCTTGAGCAGTTAAATCAGAGCCCAGAAATAGGGCCCCGTATCTGCATTTTTTGCTTCTCATGTGATTTCAAGTTTGAAAACCCACTAGCCACATTGGCTACCTTAATTTAAATTCATTGAAATTTTAAAAAGTTGGTTAAATTGTGCCAGCTGCATTTCCAGTGCTCAGTGGCTGCATTGAACAGTGCAGAGAGAGAAACTTCCTGTCATTGCATAACGTTTCACGGGGCAGGGGGCTGTAGAGAGTCCCTCCAGCCCCTTGCTTTCTGAGGTGGGGGCACCGAGGCCTGGGGAGGTGTCTCACCTTGCTTGGGGCACACTGGCAGCTCAGGGCAGTGCCGATCCTGTCTCCTGTTCCCCAATGCCTCAGGCTGCTGGGGCACCAGTGTGCCCAGGAAAGGGGCCCAGAAAACCCAGCTACCACTGCCTTGCTGGCTCACTCAGCAGGGAAAGATGAAGTGCCCCCCAAATGCTTTTGTGGAGACCCCTCTGCAGTAACAGGCTGACCTTGGTTGGCCTTGGTAATGGGTATTTTTAGGGCATCCTCTGTCCTCTGGTCACGCATGCCTAGGTCCCCAAAAGTGTCAATGCCACTAAACAGCTCCTCCACCCATGGACGCCAGCGTGGGGGACTCCAGCAGCCCCATGTGGCCACGCGCCAGCGAGTAAGAAGCCTCTGTCTGCCGTCTGGGTCTCACCCTGTAATTTATCACATGATCATTTTTGTAGCAAAGGCATCATGCCACGCGCCAGGGATCTTGGAAACTGAAAGTTTGCTTCTTAAATGAGCCCAAGTGCAAACCAAATGGCGTGTGGGGGCAGTGAACCGGTGGTGACCAACACGATGTTGGGGGAGGGCAGCTTTGCCAGCAGGGCAGCATTTCACAGCACGTGCTGCCAACTGTTGCAAAAAGAAAAAAAAAAAAAAACCCTAAGAAGAAGAAAGAGAGGAGATGTACATATTCCTGCAGCCCTGCAAGCGTCCTTTCTTCCCCATTGTTCTCCGGGGCAGGCAGCAGGCCCAGCCAACAGCTGTGCATTGCGTGTATCACTAACAGCTGCTTTTTCCTGGGATGAAATTAAAAGATTAGGGGATATGGGCACGTGCTGGCCTCAGGAGCCCAAACAATGCTTGATTTAGGGTGAAAGTTGTCTGGGGAGGCTGACAAAGGAGGAGGCTCCGAGTTGGCCAGGGGTCAAAGGGGGCGCTGGCTTTGACAGAGACAAAAGCAGGGAGGGGGCTGGCGGTGGGGGTGGGGGTGGGGGGCGGCCAAGAGAAAAGAGGCCTCCGCAGCAGCTGCTCCTGCCCCAGAAATTTGAGACGGGTCCTTTCACAAACACAAATGCTGGAGAAGAATAGGGGGCCATGCTTAGCTGAAATGGCTCGTTTGCAAATGAAAGGGAGATTGAGAGCCCCTTGCATTTTCCAAGTTTTCACCTAAGAGGATGGAAAATGATTAGCGCAGGCAAGAAGTGTGCGGCAGAGCAGATGGGTAAGCCACCCTGGCGCAGCGCTCTGTTTACATAACAATCGTGCCCACTGCTCGGGTGCAGAAGCCCGGGCCCCTGAGTGACCCGCGGGGACACCATGCCCCTGAATTCGGAGAGTGTGCAGTTCTAGCTGGGCTCCAAGAGAGGGTCTTTGCTGCAGCCTGTGTGGATATTAATTTATGCGCTGGGCTAGATTAAATACACTTCATAGTCATGAAGCAACAAGGTGACTGCATCAGGAGGCAGGGGGGCAGACAATGCTCCCCGCGTGGCTGTCACCCCTTGGCAGGACATCTGACTTCCCCAGCTTGCTGTTTGCACTTGGGCACTGCTGGGCCAGTTAGAGGGGACCCTCCATACCGCTTCCCCGTGCATGAAGAGAAGGGTTGTAACCACGAGAGTATGCAGGGCTGGCAGTCTGGCAGTTGGGAAGGCAGGGCCAGAGACAGCGCCCAGGAAGGACGGAAATAGCCACTGAGCAGGAGCAGCACCTGGCACACCTCAGTAGCTTCCTGCGCGACCGGCCAGTTCCCAAGGCAGCTTCGTGGGTTTGCACCGGTGCCCTGAGCAGGGCGAGGCCTCGCTTCTGGGAATATTCCCGACAAAAATGCATAACCTGACCTAAGCTTGAGCAAACACCTGACAAACCCGCGGGCCTGGAAGACAGGCAGCCGGGAGGCTTGCCGGACACACAGGCCGTCTGGGAGCACACTCGGGGCTACTTTGCCGTAAAGGGCATCCGTGAAGCGACTGGCACAATCTGCGTGAGTTCTGCTGACGCGGCAGTAGCATTGCATTCGTGCTAATTTAGGATTTGTACTGTGGTTACATAGAGACTGTCCCTGAATTTCTTAGGAAATATGCAGTAATTATTCAGGAGGAAAGGGGCATCATGCCTGCAAATGACTCCCATGTGGTTCAGAAAAAAAATTACAGCTCTCTCTGTATACATCTTCAGAGAGAGAGAGAGAGAGAAAGCAAAGTGGTAATATCCTAACATTTGGAAAATCTGGGTGAAGGTTATATGGTAATTCTTTGTATTATTTTTGCGACCATTATTCTAAGTCTGAAATTATGTCAACGTACAGATGTCAAAAGGGAAAATGGGGCAATCGAGGCACAGACCTTCTGCGGGGTCACTCTGGCTGCCCTCCCAGGTAGAGGTGCGCATGGCAGTCTGCTGCCTCCAGCACCCTAAGCACCTCGCCCGGTGATCCCTGCCCAGCAGCTTGGGCCTGAGCCTGATACCCTCACCACCCCCTAGTGCATCTGTGATGGGGACAATCCTTGCCACCTGGGCTTATGTTGGCTGTCATGGCATGTGTGGAGGAGGCAGGGCTGCTTTCTGGGGCATGAGTGCTCTCTTGGGTCAGCATGAAGGATGGGGTGTCCCCCTGAAGTTGACTTGGCGAGTAGGACTGAGTCTCTGCTCTGTGGCCGTGGGAGGCTGTCAGGTCACCAGGCGGGAAGGACAGTTCCCTGGGCCAAGGCGACTAAAGCCCAGAGCTGACCTGGTTGTAGAGGCTGAAGAGTGAGGGGCTCAGCCAGCAACAGAGAAGGAGGAGAGCCACGTCCCAAAGATGTCCCTTTGCACCCTGGTTGTGGCCACCTCTAAGGTGCTGTTTCTGACCACAAGTTGCTGTCTTCACCCTCTGAGTCACCGTGGTGTCACTGCAGAAAGTTAACGCCTGTCCTAGTAAGGTCCAGCTGACGCTCTTGCTCTTTGAGCCCTGTCTGCTGCCTACACACTTGTACCCTCTGGAGAGGTCACTAAGGCTTCATCCATCCCCAAGTAGCTAAGTCAGAGTCCCCGGGGATGCGGATGAGGTCGAAGCTAGGTGTGATTTTGCTATACAAAGTCATTGTAGGGGTTTTGAGCATGTACTCAGGGTTGCAAATGCTGCCTGGTAGGTTGTACTCAATGACCTAGAGATGATCTTATGTTGAGCACGGATGTGGCCACCACACAAGCATCTTGCTGCCACAGTAGTCCTGGGGGCCAGAATCAGGCATGGGGACACGCCGGCCTGTGGCTTCAGAAGACAACGTGGCCACTCCAATGTTGAGAGACGGGTGTTATTTTAATCCCCTATTCTATTCTAGCCCCCTCTGCCAGCCAGGGCCAAGGAGTGGAAACCACGAGTTTGCAGAGTGAGCGGCACAGGGTGAGGGCACGTGCCTCAGACGACAGTGGCAGGAAGGAGCTGTCTCCTTACAGCGAGGATCCTCATGGCACAGACCCAGAGTTCCCACAACTCAACGTGCACCCCACTCCACAGGGCCCCACGGGCGGGGCTGCGAGAAGCCCTTTCAGCCCTGTGTCCTCAATTTACAGGAAGGACCATGTTTGTTTAGCAGCTGTATTTCAGTCAGGTCCTTTCAGGACCTCTGGGGCATATGTGTGCCGTCTTTGCTTGTTGTTCAGAATGCATGTGGTTGCCTAAAACTACCACTCGCTGTATGTGTTTTTACACAACGTCAGATGTAGCAGGATTGTTTCCCAAACACAGGATGGAATGGGGAGACTCGAGCAGGCCTGCCAACTATTCTGCTAATGTTAGTGGCAGCGACAAGTGCCTGTGCCAGTCACCCTGGGGACTGAGGGGGACACTCAGGGGTACCTGGAGGAGCCTTAAGGACACTGCCTTGGAGCAGATTATGTGCAAATGAACATCTGAAGTCTTGTGCATAAGCTCTGCCGCTCCTCTGGGAACTGATCTGTCTCTGGCTCCAAATTCAAGGAATGTGCTTCATCTGCAGTAAGGAGAGAGAGGCACGCTGCTGAGAAGAGCAATGATGACAAATGACGCCCTTGACTGGCCTTGGGTGCAGACGATGAAATGGGCTTGCCGCATGCATTCCCAATGGCTCTTCATGCAAAAAAGCTTAGCTTTATATGTGTGTGTGTTTGTATAGTTTTACATATCTGTGAAGAGGCGGGAGAACAAGAGGCTGGGAAGCCTGCAGCAGCCCGCCAGCCTGGTGCAGGTGCCGGAGGAAGGCAGCGTGGACGGGGCCTTCCAAGGTGAGAGGGGTTGAATGCCAGCAGATGCAGGGCAAAGATGTTGTAGCCATTTGTTACTGAACTGAAACAAGCCAGGGGAATGTTATTTTGCTGCTCTTTGATGGGTCATCTGAATTCTTCCAAAGACTTCAAATCCTGGGCTTTCCATGTCACAGAGAACGTTGTGCGGACCGAGTGTGCATTTGCTCCAGATCCCAGCCTCTCTGAAATGCCGTTCTGGCTGAAACACCACCAAACTGCTGGGAGGAGGTACATGTCCGTTTCGACTATTCAGCCTTAAAAAAGGAAGGAAGGCTGTCATTTTTGACAACTTGGGCGAACCTGGAGGACATTGGATTAAGTGACATAACAAGGCACACAGGGACAAATGCCACGTGACCTCACTTGCAGATGGAGTGGAGAGTAGAAGGGGGTCTCCAGGGGTGGGCGGGGGCGGGGAAACGGGCCAACATGGGTCAAAGGACAGAAAGTTTGGTCAGGCAGGAGAAACAAGCTCCAGGGAGCTACTGTACCTCACGGTGACTGGAGTTCATAACAGTATATTGTAGACTGGAAATTGCGGGGAGAGTAATTGCGGGGGTGTGTTCTCACCGCAAAAGAGCACTGAGTGTGTGAGGTGATGGATACATCAAACAGCTTGATCCAGCCGTCTGCAATGTATACATCTATCAAAACGTCATGCTGGTCACCATAAAGGTATATGACTTTTACTTGTCAGTTTAAATAAATTAATTTTAAAAAGAACATAAATGGGAAGAGCCAAGGTAGAAAACACCCTTCCCCGGCCAGCCCTTCGCCAGGGCTCTGCAGACTGGTGGCTTTGGTGACAAGCTGCCTCAGGGCGGCGGGTGGCCGCGATGGCCCTGGTCTCTGCATGCTGGCAGCTGCCTCTTGTGCTGGGGCAGGCAGCAGGGGTCAGGGGCTTCTGTGGATCACAGAGCACCGGGGCCTCCAGCACAAAGGCCCAGCTGCTGGGGACAGCGTGGCCGAGGCCTGTTGTGAGGTGCTGGCTGCCGGCGTCCCGGGAGGCAGGTGAGGCCGGCTGGACGTAGGCGCCCGCCCCCGCCAGCACAGGGGGCCCTGGGCGTGCAGGGCTGGGACTGAGCACCTGCTTCCCGTCCAGCGTGGCCCGGAGGATGTGCGGAGGGACCTGCCCTCTCAGTAACTATGTCTTCACAGTAAAAGGGTTGCTCTGTGGGTGGACTCCACCCACCCTGTTGTCCGTCTGAATCTGAACTTTCTGTCCCACACTATTCGTGCCAGCTGAGAGCTTGACTATGTGCTAATTCTGATTTTGTGCTAATAACCCTGGAGTGCGTCTGTATACTCAACATAAAAATAAAAACTGGAACTCACATAAAAGGTAGAGTTCAGAAACATTGCATTGTTCTAGAAAGTTGGGGAGAGTGGGGCTGACCCAGGGTCCGGAAGTTACTTGCCCTCTCTGAGCTTCAGCATCCTCGTCTGGGGGATTCGTAGCAGGAACAGCCTCACCATCATGCTAGGGTGCCTGTGGGTGCTTAGAACCATGCGTGGCTCCCAGTGGCCACTCCTGCTTGTTCCTGCTGCGTGAAAGAGAAAGATCTGGGAGAAATCGGTGCTGTTCAAAAGCATCTTCATCCAGTACACACACTGCAGCATGCCGGGGATGAACACGTGTCCGTGGGTGTGAACAACCTGTGTTCAGAAAACTGGGAAAAGAAAATGAAATTAAACTAAAGTTAGAGAAACAGCATGCTCGTACCGCACACAATCACACACACCCAGAAAGTTCTCTCCTAACTCAGCTGACTCCCATGTGGCTTGCTCTGGGTGGCCCAAATAACCTGTGTTCCTCCTAAATTCCCTCCAACCCAGGTGGCAGTGGAGAGTTGATCTGGCAACACGTATTAGCAAATGTCATCCCACAGGGGTGGTCCTGGGGGGCAGTGGTGCCTGGGGAAGGCAGCATGAAGGTCGGCTCTCGTTTGGCGTCACCCCTGGGCTTTGCCTCCCCTTCTGCGGGGTTCAGAGCTGGGAGAGCCGGAGTCCTCACCACAGGCCTCCCGCGTCCGGGAAGTCCTGGGCTCGGGCTGTGTGGACAGGCAGACTCCTTGTGGCCTGCGGCATTGTGCCGCCTCGAGGCACAGGCGTTGGAAGCTGAGACAGGGGCCTCAGGGATGGCCAGGGTGGCAGAGGCCAGAGCAGAGACCCTGGCAAGCCCCAGGGAGGGCACAGAGCGCCTGTGCAGTGGCCTGGCCAGGCTCTGGAGGAGGTGCCTGGGTCACCTCTTTCCTGCGGTGTCTTCTGTGAGGCCCAAGTGGCATTTGGAAGTCATTTATTCGTCTTCATCCAAAGTCCTCAAAAGCCACTTAATATCTGAAGGTCCTACAACTTTTCTTAAAAATAATTTATTTTATTTTATTTTACTTTATTTTTAATGAGAGAGCACATATTGTGCTGTCTCTTAGCCTCAGTGCCAGAGGCCAATTAGACTCCAGTGTCCCCATTGTTCCCAGGGAAGCAGGAGCCACACGTGTTCCTGGCAGGGCGGCTGCAGCAGGGCCAGGCCGGCAGCCCCTGTCTTGTGGTGCAGCGGCTCCAGCCAGATTCAGGCATATGCTTGGCCCGAGGGGAGGGGCTGGCAGGGCTCCGGGAGAGGGTCTGTGCGGCACATGCTGGGGGGGGGGGATTGTTCTCACGGTGAAGCGTGTGTTCTCCTCCAGCACAGCCTCTCCGTGGGGCACGCTGTGCTGTGCAGCAGAGGCTGTCTGTCACCAGTTCCTGGACAGTGGGAGATGAAGTCCACCTGCAGTGTCCCTGTTTACCTTTCAGTTAGAGTTGGGCCAGCTGACTTTTGTGTGCTACAGGGTGGCAGCTTTTAGATACACCCCCAAGTTCTCTGGCACCCCTCCCACGGAGTGGTGAGGTCTGTCTCCCTCTCTGGAACCCGGGCCCACCTTCAGGACTGGTGGATATACAGCGTCCAGCAGAAGTGACAGTGCCCGACTCCTAAGGTGATGTAGCTTCCACCTTGTTTGCCGCTCCAAGGCGCTTGCTGGAGCCCAGAGCTAGATGCAGCGAGTCCTGCCACCTGCAGCCGCCGTGCTGTGGGGAAGCACACACGAGCTGTGGGGAGAGGGCACACAAAGGCCAGGGCCACATGACTAGATGCCTGGCAGGCCCCCAGCAGCTCCAGCCCCTGTTTGACGACACCGCAGAAGGCCCTCAGCCAGAGCCACCCAGATGAGCCTTCTGGAAACTCGAAGTGACCATAAAACGACTGTGTTTGTTTTAAGACACTAAGTTTTGGGGTGATTTGTTACACAGCAGTAGATAATCGGGACACCTGGTGCTCTCTGTGTTCCCCTTCCCGCTGCAGACGGGGACACTCCACACGCCTCTGGATGGCCCACAGCCTCTTAAATAGATGGCTCAGGAGTTGTTCTCCTGCCATTTCCAGTTCTTGGCTCTCAACAAGGCTTCTCCAAATCACGGGGCACAAGTGCCAAGCCTGTGCTTGCTTATTTACAAGTGCCTCTTCGCTGATTTACTTTTAATTCCTCCCCTTATTCCAAAGGGCTGGCAGGTGCCTTGGCATGCTCCCACAAGAAGTTAAATGAAACCAAGGACATTGGCAGACTTTAGCAGAAAAGTGGGAAAGAGAAATGAATATATCAGGAACCTGAGATGAAATGGATGCTGGCATGGAGTTAACAGTTAACTCTCATTTCTCAGCAGCCAAGGTTTTATTAAAAAATAGTGCTAGTTCTTAATTTAAGAAAGAAGGCTGAGCAGTTCTTCAGGAGAGGCAAGTTATTTTCCTGGCATTTTTGTCCAGGAAAATTAAGTATTTGAACATAAGGCATAGGAAATAGCATAACATTTGATGTTTCCAATAACGTTTGTTTTTTAAGAAGAAAAGTGTTTTTCACTTGGTAATTTTTAGTGTCATTGCATAATAAAAGCTTCAGGCAAAATGTTTCATCCTCTGGGTGCAGCATATCTGTTGGCAGCTGGACGGAGCCCGGGAGACCTGGGAGACAGACCCCGCCTGCGCGGGCAGGTCCCCTGTGGACCTCAGCAGCCCTCGCTGTACTTTGGCAGGAACAGGGTGGTGTCCGGTGAACGCCAGGGGCAGACTTTCTGGGCTGTTGATTGAGGCCAGATCCATGTGCTTCTGCGCCCTGCAGACAAGTGAAATGCTGACATTCTGTTCCATTGGTTCTGCCTGGAGCTTGGCTCTGGCAGGGAGCCGGGCCCTGAGGGCTGCTCCATGCCTGCTTACCCTTGGGAGGTTTGCGGGGCTGGGCTATCTGGATGGCGCTCAGTGGACCTTTCTGGAGCATAAAACGATCTGAATGGGTGTGGGTGGCCCACGAATCCAAGCTGTGAACCAAGCCACAGGCTGGGGGTCCTCCGAGGGAGCTGGAGATGGTGCTGGCTGCTGTCCCCTGTGGGAGCTGGCCAGGCCTCCCTTTGCAGGCCTTGAGTGACAGCTTTGTGTTCTCATTGGTCACGGCGATAATGCATTCATGCCACACCAAATGCAGGCACACGCCGTGCACATGCTTTTACACCTTATCCCCTGCACCAAAAATAAATCTTCCTCATCTGACCTGACTTCTGGGGAGGGGAGCAGGCCCAGTGTCCGGGTGTGTTCCTTGTCCTCTGTGGGGCTGCCATGGAATTGAGTGCATCTGCCTTTGCCTTCGTCTTGTGCCTCCACTCCAGCGTGTACCCGCAGAGAGGAATGGCATGGATGACTCAGAGTCCGCTGAACATAAGACGTCTCTGCAGGCTCTCTGTGTGTCCCTCCAGCAGGACTGTGCCCTGTCACTCAGAAGTGCCTGGGGGTCTGGCAGGCATGGGGTCCGGATGCTCCTCTACCTCCTGCCTCCAGTGTCCTCAGAGGGGCTGTGCCCGTCTGGGCAGAGAATTGAACCTGGGGGGTGGTGCGTGTGCACTGGGATACACAGCTCCCAAGTGGACCCGAGGAGGTTCTCCAATGGCTTGGCCCTGCATAAAGCTGGACAACTCGGACAAACTCTGGGGCAGGGCAGGGGGAACCCCAGGAACCACTGAGGTGGAAATCCCTCCCTACATGATGTGGTGGATCAGCGCTTGCTTTGTAGGGAAAAGAAGAATGTGCAATGTTCTGCTCACCCGAGATGCATGCTGGTCACAAGAGCATTGTAGTTTTTGGTGAGATAATCACAGTGCTCCTTCCTCCTGCCTTCTCACACCATGCACTCCAGTTAATTCACACCTGGCTGGCTGCTGACTCAGCCTCTTGCAGGACATCCAGACAGACCCTCCAACAGTGACAGTGCCTGGTCTCTCCCACCTGTAGCTGCAGCCTCCTTGCTGGTTCCTGCCCCCAGGGGGCGGGCCTGCTGTTCCCACCTTTCTGTCTTTTGCCATAAATAAATGAGGCGACTGCTGGAGAAGATGCAGAAACTTGTGGTCTTGCCTCCCTTGGCGTTGACTGATTTATGCTTCCACTTCCGATTTGGGCCACCTCTGCAGGGCTGCTCGCTGAGGCCATGACTCTGGTGCCATCCGTGCCAAAGAGTCCCCTGAGCATGCACTCTGCCCTCTCTGGGGGCCCTGGGCTCAGCCGCATCCTCAGGGGATTGAGGTTAGAGCCAGCGGCGTTCTAACGTGGTTCTGAACCGTGTGCCCTGACAGCTCCCAAGAGATTCCACCGAAGTCTTTTCTTCTTAAACCTCTCCTCCATGTCCGTGATGTGCTGGAAAATGTCTCTCTTCCAGGTGTTAATATAGTGGGCAAATCGCTCAGTTTCCTTGTGCCTTAGTTTCTTACTCGGTAAATGAGGTATCAGATGCAGGACACCCGGAAACCATCCAACAAAGGACAGTTATTGCTGCGATGATGATGATGATAAAGATGACAATGTGCAGCTTCCTAGAAGCTTCGGTGGATCCTGGGATGCGTCCCTGACCCCCTTCAAGGAAAGACCTGCTGCCCAGCTGCAGGGATGTGAGCAGTAGATGGCCCTCAGCCAGCTTCCCTCCCGGACCGGGGTCACGAGCTTCCAGAGCCCTGTGCCCACCCCAAGGCTACACCCAGTGCTGCTGGAGGCAGGGGCACAGGGCCGGCAGCTGCCTAACAGGCGCAAGTCTCCAGGGACATTCCAGGCCTGGAGCTCCCGCGGTGCGGCTGGCGTGGAGCCCGCATCCTGCTGCCCGCGGCGCCTATCCCCGTGCGTGGATCCCAGGTGCCCAGCTCCCCACAGGGCCTTCTGTTTCTTGCATCAGTGTTCCAAGGGCACAGGCGACACGAGGTCCTGTTCCGCATTTCCTTCCAGCTGGCCAGGCAGGCGGGAGGGCCGCCCCTGCCCGGCCTGCGCATCTGCAATTTTTGTTCCTGCTTTAGGACTTAACTGACACGATTGCAGTGAATGAGTGTTGGCGGAGTGGCCAGGCCGGCCACACCGTCCTCCTGCTGAGACCTGCCAGGAGGGGGTCGGAGCCACATGTGTGCTGGAGCACAGGCCTGGGAACCAGATGGCCCCGAACCTCGACGTGACGTCCAGGGCTGCCTCAGTCTGTTTTCCATCGCTTATAACACGATACCTGAAACTGGATAATTTATAACGAAAAGGAGTTTATTTCTTGCAGTCCTAAAGGCTGGGAAGTCCAAGGTTGAGGGCTGTGTCTACTGAGGACCTTCCTGCTGGCAGGCACGGCAGGGTGTCACATGGCGAGGGGCTGAATGTGCTTTCCTTCTTATAAAGCCACCATGATGAGCCACTCACCCACTTACCCATTAACCTGTTAATCCACGAGTGCATCAATCCGTTCGTGGAGGCAGAGCCTTCACGTCCCAGTCACCTCTCAGTACTGCCACCGTGGGCCTTACGTTTCGACACGCATTCGGAGGGACGAACATTCAAACCACAGCAAGGGCACTCACATTGCCGGTCTTCACGTGAAGCCTGGCAGGGTCGCCCCTCGAGGGCAGGGTGGCGGGAGTGTTTTGGGCGCTGCCGCACGGCCCTCCCGGCTCCCAGGGCGCAGCTGCATTTCCTGGCGCTCGGGCTGCACACCGCCCAGGTGAAGCTCAGCTGGACTGTGTGCTGAAGGACCTCAGTGACAAGACCAGGAGAGACATGTCCAGGGCAAAAGGACCCAACAGAAGAGAATTTTGATTCAGGGCCTGGAATGTTTTTGAGACTCTAATCAAGCCGAATGACACATACACACACAGACAGGTAACTAAAAACAGGATAAAACAATAAGCTCTCCAAGAGAGTTGGGGCACAAATATGAAACAAATTAAAAAGTGTCATGAAATGAAGCCATAAAGAGCTATACCAAAGGGGAAATTATTTGATGGCAATGTCAAGAATATTGCCCCTGGCCCGGGGCGCGTGAGGTCAGTTCTGTAGAGAAGGAAGCCCACCGCTAAGGCAGCTCCCCTTAGCCCAAACCTGAACAATATTTTATAGTTATAATAATGCAAATACTGCTTGTTTTCAGTCATTAGAAATAATTTATGAACAGAGTATACACTGCTTGTTTGTCACTAAAGCGAAAATGGTCAAAAGTAAAAATTAGTGCGAAAGGGACATTTAGAAAAAGGTAGGAAAGTTGAGCGTGAGAGCATTGCCATTTTCATCTTATAAAATTAGAGGTCAGGAATTATTAATACTTTGAAGGCTGATGGAAAAAGAAACTGATGTTTAACAATATTCTTAAGGTTCCAAAGATAACCAATAAAATAACTAAAATCACAAATATAAATATGAAACATTGGGAAAAGAGGGTAGGAGAAGTTAGGAAAATTTTCACTTCTCAACTGGAAAGTCAGCTGGTGTAGTCCATTGCTGATAGCTTGTGAGAACAGATGTGTGAGTCACAGGCAGGCACAGACGACTGAGTCCGGAAACAGCTCCAGGGTTTCCCCTGGGAGAGGGAGAAGGCAGGTGCAAGACCTTTGCATTTCATCGTGAGCTCATCTGGTTTTTTGGTTATCAGGTGATGTAGTACCTGGACACAAGTAAAAATTAAAAAAAACAACAACCCAATATGTCTTTGTAGAAAACTTAGAAAGCATAGAAAAGTATAAAGGGAAAAGTAAAAATTATTCACAATTCTACTAACTAGAGATAACCAGTTATGTTGGCATGTTTTCTATTTCATTATGGTCACATTTCTTAAATAGTTACTGTGTATATATTTTTGACATTTTCTCTTTTAAATGATAGATTATACTGTAAGCAATTACTGATCACATTGCATTTCTATGAAAATGAGGTTTTAAATAACTGTATTATACTCCATCACCTTCGTACCATAACTTATATAATAATTTCCCTAACATTGGATATTTGGGTGATTCCAATATATGCTACTATGACAAATTCTGAAGTGAACTTTTTGTTTTTATAGAGATCTTAGTATTCCTAATGATTTCCCTATGATATAGTCTTAGAGAAGGGATTACAGGGCCAGCATGTATAAACATTTTTAAAGCTCTGTGTTGCAAAATCTCTTTCAGTAAGACTCTGCTTAATTTCTTTTTCTTTGAAGACCTACTGGTCTACCCTTTGTCATGGTTTGTATCCTTTGGACCTATACGATGCAGTGAAAGTTAATCATATAATTATCTGCGATTTGATATTTAGCTGGTAGAAATCCCATTAGTGTGTGGCATTGTTAGCACACTGTAAATATTGACCTCTGTAGCTAGGTGTAAAACCACAGGATTTGTGAATGCAAACCACTGAGTCCCGACAGCAGCGAAGCTAAGAACTCCGTTTAGGGCTGGCCGCCTCGTGCTGATTGCAGGAGGGAAGTACTGCTGACTGTGTGAGGCTGATGAGTCAAAGCGAACCAAGGTCGACCATAAATTTGATCAGCTTATCTAATTTCCCTCCCCTGCCCTCCTTTCTCTTTCCTCTCCCTCCTGCCATCCCTCCATCCCTGTGTCCTTCCACCCATTTGCCCAACCCAGGAGTTTTAAAAGCTTCTTTAAAATACTGTAGCAGCAAATCTCTTTCCATGCCTCAAAGGGTCAGAAATTTTTCACAATCCAGCCCTACGAAACTGAAGGTCTATAGGACATTTCGTCATCAAAATCAGCTGCACACAATGTATCTCAAGTAATTCAGGGCATGGGCGATGTTTGTGGGGAGGCCAAGAAGCACTGCCCCACTTCTGAGAAAATTATTGTTATCTGTAGTGAAGAAAGCAGAAAGTAACAGAAGATAAAATTCAGATCCCGGAAGTTTATGAGGACCATGTAGGCCAAATTCGTTTTTTGGTCTTTTGTGGAAAATTCAAAGGCCTCTAGAAGCTTCCTTTCCCTGGGTAGGTCAGAATTCGAAAAGCTGCAAACAGCCGAGGAGGACTCGACCTTCACCCGTGGTGGCTCTTCCTGCTTTCCGTGGGTGCTCTGGTTTGGCCTGTCCCTTGTGCTGGCGACAGCTGTACTGCGGCAGCCACTTTTGTCCTGTCCAGAGAAGGCGCCATCCGCACCTCGGTCGGCTCTTCTGGGTGGTTAGTTCCCCTTTGCTTTTGTGACTCTGTCAGCCAAACAGAACGTTGCGAGAAGATGCTGCCAAGGCCTGGCTTTACAGCTGACCTGTGAATCCTCCTGGACTGTCCTCTGAAGCTGGCCTGGTTCATCAGATATTTATAAACGCGGCACCTAATTCCACAGGGTGCCCCGCGGTTTTGCAGAGTGCTTCCTGTGTGCGGGACGCACCCCAGGTGAGGACGTGGGCCTGGACGCCGGGGTCTCAGTGAAGTGAAGTGACAGTGAAGTGACAAGCTGTAGTCACAAAAGAGTTCCGTAAAAACAAAAACTAATAATAACAGTAGATGATGACTTATTCAGCCTTCACTTTGGGAACAGTGGGTCCCCCTCGGGATGAAGTGCCCAGTGGACCTGGGCCCCAGGGAGTTCGTAACTGGACAAATGGGCATCACTGGGGCTCAGTCGGAGAGTCCAGTACAATTCGTGTCCGACACTACACCGATTGTGCCTTCTGGTCTGGACTCCCCGGAGGAAAGACTGAGGTTTAGCACTCACCACAGGATACTGACGGAAGCATAATGAACTTTAATTGCAGGACACCTGTTTATCCATGCTGCCATTTTACTCATTAAAACACGGAAGCCTAAAATTTCCGCGTTAGGGTCTGGGGAACTAAGTGGCCAGCTCTGTACATTAAAAACCACGCCAGACAGGGTGTCGAAGCCGTCCGCTGGGCCACCTTCAGGGGGACGTGTTCTTTGGTCCATTTCTTGAGCAGAGATTTGTAGTCAACACAGCTGAAAAAAATAGCGTTGGTATGAGACGGTGCGTCAGAATTAACGGAGGGAGGGCCACACGGAAAGGCTAAGGGGACAAGTAAGTAGAAAAGGTGCTTGGATTTAAACAAAGGGAAGGATGTAGCAACTTGAAAAAAAGAAAGAGGGAGATGGTAAAATGGAACGGATTTGGGTGGAAAAGGTGCGGCTGGGTAATGCCGCTGGGATTCCGTCTCAGGAGAGGGAAGCTTTGGAGATGGGTGGGAGCTCAGAACGGGGCCTGCGTGGAAAGAGAAGTGGGGAGCAGGCTCCAGGCCACCGCCACGGCCCTCTCCAGGTGGCCACGCAGACGCAGGAGCCAGGCTTGCGTGTGCGTGGAGGGGTGTGCCAAGCGGCAGCCTGGGGGAAGAACCACCAGAGCCTTCACGTCTGGGGCAAGCGGCCCATTAATACAGAAACCTGGCGGAGGGGAGGGCTCAGGAAGCCCTTGACTGCGGGTCTTGGAGCAGGCGGGGGTGCTCTCCCCACAAGGCGCAGCCGGCAGGCTGTAGTCTCTCGACCTTCCTCCGAGGAGTAGCTGGGAATCCTGTGGGGCGAGTGAGCAGGCCTCTCTCGTGGTATGTTTAGGAAGCTATTAACGATCAGTCGGTGTGTGCAGACAGGCGTGCTCGTACCCAAGTGTGGCGCGGCATGCGCTGTGAAAACACTTTTTCCGTAAAAGGGTCTTGATAATGACCGTGGCCACTGAGCGCCAACTGAGACATCATGCTGAGCACTGCACATTGAATCAGCACGACAGCCCTCAGAGGTAGGGCTGGAAGTCGCCCACGGCAGTGCTTGGGAAGCTGACGTGCTCCTAGGGGGACTCACAGCCAGCCTGGGCTGTGCTCCGGGCTCTCAGCCTGGGTGCCCTGCTGTCCGCCCCGGGACAAATCAGCCCTCCGCTCCAGGCTTAAGGCAAACACAGAGAGTGTGCTGGAGGGAAGGGACAGCGCCGTCACAGCTCAGTGGACGACGAGCACAGGAGGGCGCCGTGGACAGAGCGGCCAGTGCTAGGAGCTCTGGGTGGAGGCTCTGCCCGAGGCATTGAGCCCCCATCTGCCCCCCATGCCCACTTGCTTCCATTGGATCAAGCGCCCTCAGTAAACCCTTTCATGAACACATGTTTCGTACGTGTAGAGAAGAAGAAAGTATAAAGATAAGCTCTAGGATGTTCTCCTGCCCTGTGGCTCTCCTGGGCCTCCCGCCACCAGGGCGCCTGGGAGTTACAGAGAAGCGGAGCACAGGCCTGGCCCGGCCACTGCTCGGCCTGAGCAGTGCAGGGGAAGGTGGGCGGTAGATCTCCTGTGACAAGACTTAAGGGCTTTCTGAATAAGAGGCTTACTGAGGGCTAATACCGAGCAGTCGATGTCTATTCTTAGTAAAGGTTGATTCTGGTAGTGGATTGATTTTAGTAAAGCTTGGTAAATGTCTTTGGGAAGTTGGGGTTCAGATGGATAGGGTGAAGGGTGGCTTTGAAATAAGGCGTTCTTATATAAATCCCCATGTTCTGGAGCCACGTCTAAAGGGTGGGCGTGGAGGGGTGGAAGACCCCAGAGCAGGGCTCAGGGGCTGGCTGTGGAGCCAGCTGTGCCCTGGGGGGCCCCTGCTGCAGGACGGCCCCCCTGCAGCGTCCATCAAAGGTCTTGTCTTTGCCTCTCATCCGCTTTTTTAAGCTATGATGTGATCAACACCATCAGCCTAAGAACCTGCAGACATGTCATGCAAGGGACACAGCCGGCCACATTATCTCACCAACCACACTCCTGGTCCTGTGGTGCAGTGGGCGGGAGCTGTGGGAGGTGACATGCAAATTCATGTAAATGAGGCAGATCAACACGTGGCTCAGCGTTCTGATCCCTTTTCCAATTTGTTAAATCGTCTGCAAGTCTTTTGACTTGGCTGAAGCTATTTTGAATTTATAACCAACTGTAACAGGGCACTGAAAATTAAGTTAATTAAAAATTAATTAACTTAAGAAAATTCACCAGCTTTTAGTTCAACTGGACCTTGAGTCTTAGTAGGTTCCTGTGTGCCCTGCAGTCTCTGTCACTTTTACAGACAGTGTTGGGACTTCGGCAGGCTGCAGCCCTGTGAGGCAAGCTCACTACTCTTAGACATCTCCAGGTCTAGATCCTATTGAAAGAAGACCTGAAAACACGGCTACATTTTAAATTCTGGGGAGCCTGGTGTCCACCCCACGAGCCCCTAGATGCTGGCTAGTCAGCCATCTCTCTGGTCTACCCTGTCCCCTGGCCTTAAGGGAGCATTCAGTGCAGAGGCCTAGGAGGCAAAGGAGCTCACCTACACTTCCTGGGTGCTGACGAAAGACGTCAACACTCCACGTTCCTCTAGCTGCTGCTGGGCAGGCCCATTTTACAGGGGGTAAGACTGAGGCTCACCCAGAACCCAGCACGCTGGATCCTCCCGACAGCTCATGGCAGAGGACTGGACTTCAGGCTCCACTTCCGGCACCCCTCAGGGCCTTTCCGCGAAGCTGTGCCTTCCTCACTGCCACAGCCACCTGGCAGAGAGACGCCGGTCTGGGTGAGTTGGTGGTGCTACTGGCCGCTGCCAGGCCACCAGGCCCCGCTTGCCATCCCCGCTCCCCTGCTGGCGGGCTGCGTGGACTGGGCTGGGCCACGGGGTACCAGATATTTCACCAAACATTACTCTGGATGTTTTTGTGAGGGTAACATTTAAATCAGGGGACTTTGAGGAGAACAGATTGCCCTCCACAGTACGGAAGACCTGAACAGAACAAAGGACTGACTTGGGGGAGAGAATTCTCCCGCAGATGCCTTCGGGCTCCCTCTGCGCCCTCAGCTCTTCCCGGTTCTGCAGCAGACGGCTTTCGCACTAAACTGGGACGTCAGCCATCGGGGTCTCCAGCCCGCGGCCGCCATACAGACTTTGGACTTGCCAGCGCTGTAACTGCGCGAGCTGATTGCTTATAAAAAGCGCGTTCTCTTCGTGCACATACCTTATTGGTTCTTTTTCTCTGGAGAGCCCTGACTGACGCAACTGCACTGAGATTCTTGACTTTTCTGATCCCCCGTTTGTGCTCTGTGGTCAATCCCACTTGAGTCGCAGAAGGGTATGGAAGACTAAATGGGATGACGGTGGCCGGTAGTCCTTAAACTTCAGCAAAACCCGCAGCCATTAATTAGACAGCTGGTCTCAGCCCAGCGGGTCCTGGTTCAGCAGGTCTGGGTGGGCCCCCTAGGATGCCTTTCTACGAGTTCCCAGGTAACGCTACTGGTCCGGAGAACACACTTTGAGAACCTCTGATGTCAGTGACAGTCTAGAATAACGTCTGACCTGCTCTAGGCGTTCAACAAATAGTGGCTACTATTTGTTTAAACACTAATTTGTATAAACACTAATAGTGTTTGTATACACTATTTGTATAAACACTAATAGTGTTTATTAATCACATGCCCTGGGAAACGTTTCTGCCACGCAGGGCCAGCGGTCTTGTGGGGCTCATTTGGTGTGGGGGGCTGTAGCTCCCCGGCGTCCCTAAGCTCACTTGCAGGATTGGTGGCTGGAGTGAGACTACAAGAGAAAAGCCTGGAGTCCACGGGCCCACTCTGATCAGGCTTGTCGTGGGCTCTCCTCACACGTGGCACAGCTCTTCATCGACTGCACTCTTGGGACCCGAGGCCACGCAGACACGTAGGCTGGCTGAAGGGTTTGCTCAGGGCAGCTGGGGTTCCAGGACGCAGGCGAGGGCCACTGCAGCATATTCTCACCCCTGTGCACACTGACAGCTCAGATCCCAGACATTAAGGTGAATGAAGTTTAGTTGGACTTCGAAGACATGCAGTTTTTACACGGGCACTTTTTAGGATGATGCAGCGTATTTTAAAGCCCTGGTCAGATATCCCGCCAGGTTTACGGGATTCTGCCTATCTGGACTGCGTAACTGAGTGAAGGGAGGCAGTCAGAGAGCCTAGTCTGAGTCCTCGGAATCTTCGGAGATTGAGAACCAGGGTCGAGGGTCCCAAACTTGAAGAAAATCCTTTCGAGATTACACGTTTTATTTGAAGATGCCTTTGTCAAATTCCACAGGGCGTCAGGAGCTGTCTCCCTCACCCTAAGGCTGGCACGTTGGCCGTGCCTGCTGCTCTGCCACTCCTAGCTTGCTGGTCTGGGCCACATGGGATCTGACCAGGGAGCTCCTTCTCTCCTCTTTGCCCAGAGCACATAGAGCAACAGCACCACACACGTGTGGGTAACCCACACAGCTGGCTGGGACCATAGACGTGTCATTGTTTTGCATTATTAGTCACTGACACCTCCCCAGGCAAATGCAGGGCTGGAATGCTGGGCTGCATGCCCCCTCTAGTACCGGCCAAGCCCAGGGCTGACTCAGAAGCTGGTGAGCCTCGGTGGCCACCAGCCTCCACGAGGAGAGAGCAGGTGTGGGCAGAGAGAGCCCACAGCAATCCACACACCTCCACCCAGCACAGCCCCCTTGACTAGAGGGTTTTTGATTGAGCTCATTGTTGGGGAAAAGCTCCAGAGCAGTTCTAGAAGGAAAGCCATCCTGTCCTTCTGTGAAGAGCCTCGGTGGCCACAGCCCAGGTCAGTGGCTGCAGCCCAGCCTGGAGGCTCCTGGGGACGGGCGAGGCCCATGCCTCATTGTCAGGGACGTGGGAAGTGGCCAGACCAGAATTAACACCCACTAGCTCTCTTCCCAGGTCGGGGAGCCTGGGTGTCTCCCTGGGTCGTTTATCTTTAGGACTAAATGGGGGGTGTGCCTTAGCCTTTTGGGGAGCTTGCAGGAATGCGGGTTCTGGCTCAGCAGGTCTGGGGTGGGGCCCGAGGGTTTGAGTTTCTAACTGACTCCTGCAGATGCTGCTGGTTTACTGGCTGCAGAATAGGAGGGTTCTAGTTTTGATGGATGCTCCTCTTACTAGAGACAAGCACCAAGTTCTGAATCGTGGCTGTCAACTGGAACAGGGAAAGTTCTGCCTTGTTTTCTAACTCCACTGGCACCAATTCTCATCACTTAATAGCAAACTCTTTAATGTTAGGGACCGTACTGTGTGTTCGGCCTCAGCAGGGCTTAGCAAAAACATCGGTGTGTCATTAGTTCATGACTGATCGACTGAATAAGGTTGGGGATGTCTCCTGGGAAAGTTTTATGGCAGGTTTTTCAGTTTGGATAACAGGAGGTCAGTGCTCACACGCGGGGCTCATAGGAGGTTTCCAGCTGTTTTCCAGTGTCAGGCTCTGGATTCTTAGGACGTATTTTGCCTCATAACTTACCTGCTTGCATTCCTCAGCCTGAGCCCCCCGGCCGTCCTACTCGGACACTGAGCATGTCACAAGCACACTCTGCATCATCTCCCTGTAGAGGCTTCCTGTGCTCAGAGACTCACTCCCAACGGAAGCTGGGGGTTACGGTCTCAAATCCACACTCTCCCGGTCCTTTCCAGTGACAATCCAGTGCCAGCAGGACGGGGGCCCCTGGGCCACCACTGGTGCTGTGTCTAGAGTCATCTCTGTTAGCGTTTGACGCCCCCTCCCCTCCCTTCGTGAGCTCGTGGTGGGCCACACGCTGCCTGCATTGATCTCACCCTGTCACTGTCTTCTCTCCCCCGTAGTCAGTGATTTGGGTTCAAGCCATCTCGTTACCTTTTGCCTCCAGCCGTGTCCCGCTGCTGGGTCTGTTCCAAAGCCTGCTGCCCCTCTCCCAGGCCCACTCCAGCCCCGCCTTTGCCACGACCCTTCCGGGCAGCATCAGCAGCTGCAAGTCTCTGTTTCCTGCGGACACACATGTCTGTCTTCTTCAGTTGGAGCCGAAGTATCCCCATGTTCCGGCTTTCTCAAGTGTTTGCTCATACGCTTTTTCTTCTGCTTCCTGTATTGGTGGCAGGGGCCTGGCGTGCCCGCATCCCTCTCCAGAGAGTGCCGTCTGGCGATTTGCACACACGGTGCCAGGGGAACTGCCACGTTAAGTTGAGTGTCCACCTGTTGCTCGTTCTCATCTCTCTTACAGAGACAAAATACAGGGACGGGAGTGTGTGGCGATCCACCTGGTGGCTCTTCATGGACAGTGAGGATGTGCCAGTTCCTGGCTCTGGAAATAACCCTCGTTTTTGGTCTCCACAGCACAATGTACAATATGGCACAATTATTCTGCAGCATTGCAAATTAAATGGACAAGAGAAATTTTTAAAAAAATTTAATTCATTGAATTTGTCTGGTTAGAAAATAAAGAGATTTGCCTCCTTTGTCAGAAGAGTGACTTTAGACACCAGTGTTGCAGACAATACAAGGTAAACTAAGCAGCAACATTTAGCATCCACAGTTTACACTGATTGTCCGCATTGGCTAAGTTTTTGGACTTTCCAAGGTTGGGAGGCTTTTCATGCCAGCTGGAAGGAAAGACAGAGGCTGAGAATTCTTAAATTTCACTAGGAGCCCCCAAAGGTGGGGACTGGTGAGTATTTCTAGCAGGCTGATGGTTTTGAGCCCCGGGTGGACGGCCCTTTGATCTCCTTACCGGAGGCCTTTGCGTGCCCGGCCTGCTTCCACACGCTCACTCTTTTTAAATAGGGAGTTTGGAAACGGAGTGCACGCCAGCTCTGAGAGTGTGGTGGCCACTTGG
Organism: Lemur catta; assembly: GCF_020740605.2. Taxonomy (NCBI): domain Eukaryota; kingdom Metazoa; phylum Chordata; class Mammalia; order Primates; family Lemuridae; genus Lemur; species Lemur catta. The sequence goes on from NC_059137.1 coordinate 87,529,882, forward strand.
CCAGTGTCTTGCTCTCTTTCTGAGTTTCTGCTGGAGCCATGGCTGATGCTAGAGAGGCATTTTGTGTGATGCTGAGAAGAGCAGGAAGTGGTGAGAGGCTTGCGGTGAAGTCAGGGGAAGAAAATGCACGGCTGTTTGGAGGCGGCCCCCCCCCCCACCCCCGGCTGTAATTTCCCCAGGCAAGGCTGAAGGAGTATTTCTTCGAAAAACCCTGAGAATGTTGCTGTGCTCAGGCACTGCAGAGGCTGGGAGAGTCCCCAAGGGGCCATGACGGGCCATGCTGTGCTGGCGGGGCTGGAGGGAGGCTGGGCCCTGCAGCAGTCCCCACGGCAGGTGGTGGCTGCCCAGTGCCCAGTGTGGGCGAGCGTGGGGCACTCCGTCTGGGGGTGACCAGGCCTGGTTGCTGATGCCCTGTGGCAGAGGCTACTCACCTGGATTGGCCAGTTTGGGAGTCCAGCTGGTTCCCCAGGCAGTGGAGGCTAGTGAAGGCGTCCACCCAGGATGGCCACTCAGGTTGTCGGCCCAGGTCTTGAAGGACTAACCATGAGCCAGACTGGCCGCATGTCCTGCTAACCTCCATTCCCTGATTATGCTGCTCGCTGCAGGGGTGACTTTGGTTCTGGGCTGACCTGGAGGACATCTGAGAAACAGGGCTTTGGGTTCAAGTTGTCTTGCTCCTCGTTGCCTCCAGCAAGTGTCCTGATCCCAGCCCCCACTCCCCTTCTTCCAATCCCAGGCCAGCCTCACCTTCTTCACTGCCCTTTCCAGGTGGCTCCAGTGCCTGGGCTTTTCTGAGAGCGTGGGGTCAGCGCAAGACGCCGTCTGGAGCTTCGTGGAGAGATGAGGTGGCACGTCCAGGTTGTGTGGGCCTGCTGCCGGGAGCCAACCACAGGAAAGAACACACGGCTCCTCTCAAAGCCGCGGGCGGCCTTGTGTAGGTGAAGGGTCTTGAGGCTCCGTCGTCACCGAGGCAGGGAGGGTCCACGTCATAGTGGCAACGTGGTTCCAGAATGTTTCGGAAGCACCGATACCATGCTCTGGCCATGGTGTTTGTTTTAAAATAGTAGCACCGTATGTGGTAGCACATAACAATACTAAAGGAAATATGTAACAGAAAAAGTAATCACACATAATTCCATTATTCCAGGAAAATAGCTATTCTCTTCTCAGTACAGATGCATGTTTTTAAATAGCTGTAATGATAATCTTGGAGTGAGGAAGGCCTTTCTAAGACAGACACAAAACCTAAAAAAGATTGACACGCACAAAAATAAAATAATGTGGGCAACACACAGCATAATCCACGTCAAAAAGCAAATGAAAAACTGGGACAATATCTGCAATTTGTACACAAGGAACTCATTTCCTTAATTTATAAAGAACTCCTACGAATCAGTGATGAAAAGGCCAATAGCCCCAAAGAAGGAAAAGACATTAATAAATAGTTCTCAGACAAGGAACTAGCTTTTAAGCACATGAAATGAGGGTCTACTTCACTTAAAATAAGAGACATACAAATTAGAGCCCTATTGAAACTTTTAAAGAGCACTGTTTTTTGTTTTTGTTTTTGGTGAGGATTAACAAACTGTTTCTAAAATGTAGGAAATCCAGAGGTCCCCAAAAGAGCCAAGGTGACCTTGAAGAAGAGTAAAACTGGAAGACTCGCACTGCTGGCAGGCCAGATCTGCTAGGAAGGTAGAGAGATTAAGGCAGTGTGGCATTTGCACAAAGACGGGCAGATCCACGCAACAGAAGAAATAGAGTCTAGGAACAGGCATGTACGGTTGCTTGATTTCTGCCCAAAAAGACAGTGTAGCACAGAGGGAAAATTTTTCCCTCAATAAATGAGGAAATTTTTTTTATCCATATAGAAAATAAGTTGTCCTGACTCTTACCTCCTTTCAAACTCAGAATGAATTGCCGTTCTACATGTGAAAGACAAAAATAATAAGGCTTAAAAAGTAGAATATTTTCATGACTTTGCAGTAGGCAGACATTTCTTAAACAGGACACAAAAGGTGCAAAATGGTGAAATGTTGATAACTATGACTTTATTAAGATTAAGCACTTTTGTTCCTCAGAAGACAACATTACAAGAGTAAAAAGGCAATCTCAGAATGGGAGGAGATATTTGCAATACGGAGATCTGACAAGGGACTTGTATCCAAAATATATAAAGAACTCTTACAAATCAATAGGAAGAGACAAAAAAGCTCGACTTCATTAGCCGTCGGGGAAGAACCACAAGGTGTCTCATCACACAGAGCCGCCACATTGGCTAACGTGAGAAAAACAAAGCAAAACTGACAAGGGCCAGTGTTGGTGACAGCCACACTCCCACCCACTGCAGGGGCATGTGTGGTGCAGCCCCTCGGGGGCCGTTCTGTTCCGCAGCGTCTACTAACACTGAGCATGTGCCTACACCCCGACCCAGGAGAAGTGTCTGGAAGGAAGCAAGAATGTTACAGGAATGAGTTCACTCTGTCCATGCTTTAGTATGTAGGATATACTTCAACAAAAAGTTCAAAGAAAGAGTAACATGAAAAGTTAAACCACATGGATGTCCAGGACAATGCCTTCTTCCACATGTCTGGTGGCAGACGGTGGCTGTTGGGTATCAGCCGCCTTGGGCTCCAGGACAGAGCCTACGGGAACCTGCTCCACTCGGCCTCTCTGTGCGGCTCGGGCTTCTCCTGGTGTGGCAGCTGGGTCCCCCCAGGGAGCATCCCAAGGGCTTGGTCCCAAGAGTTCACTGGGACCTGCAAGCCTCTAGTAACCTAGCCTTGGAGGAGCCAGAAGTTCTCCTGGCTGAGCTGAGGCCAGCCGAGGTGCGAGTGAGGGAGCTTAGACCCCTTGACGGGGCTGGCAAGGCCACGCTGTGGCAGGGGCGTGGGGTGTGCGATGTTGCTCAGTTATCTTTGGAAAATACAACCTGCCACTTCAGGCTCACCTGAAATTGTTGTTTCCATTTCTTTATTTTCTCCCCCACCCACCTGGATTGGCAGCTCCAGGACGGCAAGGACCTTGTCTGAGTGACCACAGCTGGGTCCCAGCACCTGGAGCACGCATGCTAACGTGGAAAAGAAACATGAAAACCTCTCTTGTGGCATTTTGGCAGAGGGATAAACTATCTGATTAATTTCGAAGCGATGATGCATTTTGGTGGGGAAAGGAGAAACCTAAGTAGCTGGGATTGCTGTTAAATATTTATAGGCACATTGTTCCATTACCTTGGTTTATTTTTTTCATTCAACACATAGTAAAAGACATTTCCACCATGTGCCAGTCTCTACTGATTAAATCAGCACTGGCCTCTACTGATTAAAAAATACACGTGAAAGTGCCCCCTTCCACCCACAGTTCTCTCTGTGGTCGGATGTCCATGTGGCCTCTGGTAGTGACGTTACTCATCCTTTATGAAGCATGTGCTCCGTGCCGGGCATTGTGCTGAGACAGGTGGCCCTGACTAGCTGGATTCTCCCAACAGCCTTGTCCATTGGCTGTCGGCATTGGTCCTGGCTGGACGTGGACTCTGACTTTGGAGAGGTTGGTGACATGCCCACGATTCTACAGCTCATGTCCTTCCCCATCGCAGCACGTTGCCACCAAGTACCGACACCTGCATCCAGGGGCTGTCGGTGTTGCTGGGCTGCTCACGTCCCGCGGTCTCTGCTGCTGCCCGGCCTGCATCCCACATGCACAAGGACAGCGGGTGGGGTCCCCTGGGCTGGTAGGTCCCATGCGAGCTCATCTCATATCAACAGTCAAGAGTCACCAGAGAAGACTCTAAAAGGGAAATCTGAACCTGTGTGGTGCCAAGTTTGTTTATTCTTGGCTAAAAATGACTTCCTGTTTCTAAGAAACGAGGCCCCAGTGGACATAAAACATTTCTTACTAAACAACTTTTAGCTGAGCCAGGCCCAGTGACTCAATGCCATGTGGATTATATTTCCGATAAAATGCTTCGGGCTGAAAGATCAGGGTAATGGTGTTGGACAGAGCGTTCTGGAAGGGGTTGCCCTCAGTGTAGACGGGGCTATTTCCTTCCTGCGGAGCACGCACCAGGCTGGGGGCGGTGCTCTCCCTCTGTGCTCTGGGGCCTGTGGTCGTGTTCAGCTGCTGGGGCCACCGCAGCACCACAGACGGGGCGGCCTCAGCAACAGCAAGTCGTGTGGATGGGCACGGCAGAGGGGTCGGGCTGAGCCTGGGCTCTTCCTGGACGCCCACCCTGGCCTCTCCCCACTCCCTCCGGTGACTTTCCCCACGTTTGGGCTACCCGGGAGTGCACCCTTCAGAAATCATGCGAATCCATGCTTCAGCTCTGCTGCCCAAAGCCTGGCCTGGTGTCTGGGGTGGACAAGGAAGGGGAGGTGCCCTTTCTTGGGGCACCTGCCCTCTGCAGGACGCCAGGCAGGCTCCTCCCCGCACAAGAGCGCTAGGATTCCCCACAGGTCCTGCAGGTGAGCGGTTTACCGCCATGCTACAGAAGAGGGACGGAGGAAAGCTGAGCCATGTGGTCGGGCCCGGGCAGGCCAGGGATCTCAACCCAGGTCTCTGTCACCCCAAAACCTGTGTAGCCATCCCCATGGCCTGGGGCAAGGGACTTCATCTCTCTGTGCCATGGGTTCCTCATGTGTAAACTGGGAGTGCTGCTTGTGAGGATTCGATGCAGAACACATGGCACAGTGAGTGCCTGCTGGCCCAGCCATTGCTTAGTGTGCTGGGGAGCACAAGACGAAACACACATGTACACACACACCCATGCACATACACATACCTTAACATACACACATGCCCATACACACATATACACACATGCACACATACCACACGTAAATACCTATATACATATACACAAGCACATATACATGTGCATACACACCCCCATGCACACACCTACACACACATATACACATATATGAATACATACCCCATGCACATGCCTGCATATATGCACACACAAATACACATGCATATACACACCATGCACACACCTACATATACACACATACATGCATGCACACACCACGCATACACCTACATATATACACACATACACCCACACCATACACACACCTACATATACACATACACACATGTATGCACACACAGGCACATACACTGGTACACATGTACACACATGCAGACATCCTCATACTTATATACACATAAACACACCACATACACATGCATGTATACACCACACATATATGCACATGCATGCACACATACTATAGATCAGGAATCTGGGTGAAGCTTAGCTGGATCCTCTGCTTCAGGGTCTGGCACAGGCTGCAATCAAGGTGTAGGTCACAGCTCTGTCATCTCAAGGTGTGACTAGGGAGGGATCTGCTTCCAAGTTCACTCAAGTGGCTGCCAGCAGGATTCAATCTTCATAGGCTGTTGTGCTGAGGGCTTCAGTTCCTTGCCATGTGAGGCTCTCCAACATGACAGCTCGCTTCACACGATGAGCAAGCCGAGAAGGCAAGAGAGAGTGAAAGAAAGGCCAAGTTTGGTCTTTTACAGGGTGACCATGGAAATGACGTCCTGCCATCTTTGTCATATTCTATTCATTGGAATAGATCACGAGGTCCAGCTTGTGTGCCCATGCACACACACACACACACACACACACACTCACACACATATGCATACTTGCACATCATACACCCATATACACCCACACACACTCTCACACACATTCACACACATATACACATACACACACATATACATACCTGCACACACATACACTCATATACACTCTTAATTACCCCATACCTATACATATACATACTTATACACTTATAAAAACATGCATGTATGCATCCTTGTGCACCCATATACACATGCACATATACATACTAGCACACTCATACACATGTGTACATATGCATACATACCCACATACACATACTCACATACATACCTACTCACATATACAGATACATGTGTATATATACACATACACACATTACACACCACATGCATACACACATGTGCACACATATACACACATAGACACACAAAACATACACACTCATGCACATACACGGGGAAGGGTGTGAATTCCAGGAGGTAGGAATCATTGGGAGCCACTTCAGAAACTGCCCAGCATAGGGACCGAGCCATGAGGAGGTCCCTGGCCCCTGTGGAGACCCCTCCCCTGCAGTGGATGGGGGCAGGAAGCCAGTGCTTCTTTGGCCCATTTTTGGGGGGATGGAGCCTTCCCCAGACCTGTGGCTGTAGCTGTGGAGGCTCCACAGGCCTTGCTTCCAAGATAGCGCATGTCCATGGCCGGTATGTTGGTGCTGGCTGCAGCTGGGTGCTAGGCCAGGGTGTGGCCTGGGAGTCCTCCCCAGGTGCCCAGTGGGGCCTGGGCTCCCCACAGCATGGCAGCCGGGCTCTCAGCACAAGCGTCTGCAGACAGTGAGGCAGGTCAATGCTATGGCAGGGACATATGGCCATGTCTGCTGAACCCCGTTGAAGGAGGCAGGCACAGAGGTCCTCCCAGGTTGGGGGCAGGACAGGGGCTCCTCCTTTTGAAGGGTAACAAGTTCACAGTCAGAAGAGCAGCTGGGTGGGGTGCACTGCAAAGACCCTGTGGGGAATACACTCTCCCCTACTAGCTGATTGGATAGTTATCCCACCCAAATTATGAATCATTAATTCATTATTTCCCTCCCAAAGAGCACATGTACAACCCAAGAGTGGGTTGGGACCTGGACCCAGGGAGGCCTCCAAGGACAGGCCCAGGGAAGTGTCATGGGCAGTTCCCAGAGAAGCCAGAAATAATGTGGGCAGCACATGGCTGGGCTCGCCCTCCCTTCAGTGAAGGTGGCTGCCTCTCCCCCAAGACCTCCCTTCAGCTGAGGACCTCAGGGCGGTGGCTGACAGGTGGAGAGGTGTCCTCGGGAGACACCAGGACCTCGGGTGAGTCACTGGGCAGAGCCTCCAGAGCGAACCCAATCTCCTCCACCCCACTGCCCCAGGGGTGCCAGGGCTGCACCCCCACTGAAGGTGGGGGCCCTGAGGCCGCTCTGAGGGCACGTGCCGGGGTGTGCAGCTGAGGCTGCCATGCTGGGCTTTGTCAGCTGTCCTGTCTCCAGGTGTTTCTGGAGACATGCTCCTCAAAGGGAGCTGCAAATTCTCACAGGGAGAAAGCTGTGCTGGGTGCTCCCCACAGGCCTGAGAGGCGACAGTGGGCATCGTGGGACCAGCATGGGGACAAAGAACCAGCAGGGCCTGAGCTGAAAGGTGGCACAAGGGCTGCTTTTGTCCTAGATTCCTCGTCTGTAAGTGCAGGGCTGGATTGCACTATCTGGCCCTCCCCAAATCCTCAGGGGATGCAGGGCCATTGTCTGGTGTGCAAATCATTAACAAAACGTAGTAATACTAGGTTGCAAAATAGGACCCTTCAGCACTTCCCACTGGCTCCTTCGTATTTCCCAACCCGCCCAGCTGGCGCCTGCCCTCCACTCAGACCCTCTGCTCCAGGGTGACGCAATCCTGCTGTGACTCTGCTTTGGTTTCCCTCCTAGCAGTAGTTTTCTCCACAAAAAGGACAAAAGCCTCTATCTGCCTTCAGGAAATCCTTCAGCTGGGTTAGGAGGTATTTTCTAGTTTTGTTCCTTTCCCTAATGAGCGTGCTGTACTTAAAGAACACTCAACGTCTGGCTGGGCTCCACGTTTCTCTTTTGTGAGACATAATGACAATAATGTTAACCAACCTCGCTATCTGCAAGGTTGCGTGACCAGCACCAAATATCTCCGATGGATGAGCACTATGCTGAGAGCCTTGCTGTATCAGCCGTGTAAGCCCCACGTTGACCCTGCACACGGGGAAACTGAGACACACAGAGACTTGCCCAGAAACGGTAACCGGTAATAGGGCACGAGTGGTGGCTTTAAGACACGTCTGCAGATCCTTGAACACTTGCCATCCAGAGATAGTCACCCTCCTCCCTGGACTAGGGCTGGCTTTCCTGGTGGCTTCTGCCTGACTCTCTTTCTGGACCCTTGTTCTTGCATCCCAGCTGCCATGCTGGGAGGAAGCCCAACAGCCACGTGGAGAGGCCATAGCAGTGAGGTCCCAGCCCAGCTAGTGTCAACTGCCATACAGTGAGTGACCTTTAGACCCTCCCACCTCCAAGCCACCCCAGCTGCTGCTGAGAGAGCAGAGACAAGCTGTCCCTACTGGGCACTGCCCAAATTGCAGATTCATGAACAAAATAAAAGCTGTGGTTACCTTAAGACACTACATTTTGGGGTGTTTTGCTACCCAATAGGCAGCCAGAGCACCAGGGCTGGGATTTAAACTCACGTCCCTGTGCCTTCCGGGTCCCAGCAAGAAAGAAGGTGAAGTGAGGAGGCTGACCATGTCCCTTGTGCTGTGGATGTCTGCTGCCTAATTTTCATCTGGCCCACACACGTGGAGCGGGTGCTGCCTGGTGCCAGGTGACGGCACTTCCTGTGCTTGTCACAGCTCTGTGCTGCTGCTCCCTGGCAGCTGCCAGAGCTGTCTGGCTCCGTGTTCGACCCGCATCGTTAGAGGAGAGGAAAGCAGGTGACTGAGGGCACCTAGCCACAGCACGGGGACGCCCAAGCCGATGCCTCGCTTGGAAGGCAGCATCATCTACTTGCCCTTACTTCCAGCGTCTTACGGGTATTTTCATTTTCATGGGGGAGCAGGAGGAAAACAGAGACTGGGGCTCCGTTGGAACTTAGGGGTTCCCAGTTGCAGTTCTCCCCTTCCTCGCTGCTGAACCTTGGGCTGATGTGCCTAAGCTCCCACGGCCTGTTAGGGACAGAGCTGGGGTCCCCGATCCCTGGCCAGAGCTCTTGAATCACTGTCACCTGAAAGTTCAGGGACAGACACTTGGAAATAGTAGCTGAGAGGGCTTTGAGTTGCTGAATTCTACACTGCCAGCGCCTGGACCTAGCAAGGTGGGCTTCTTGGTGTGTGCAGTTTTATTTCTAAGACCTAAGGGACCTCAAGCCCTGTTGAAGGCAAGTGTAATATATGTCATACATTTGCAGGGTATTGTTTTCTTTTTTTTATTGTAGTAAAAAACACAAAACATAAAATTTACCATTGTGACCATCTTTAAGCATACAGTTCGGTAATGTTAAGTACATCCACGTTGCTGCAAAACAGATCTCCAGAGCTTTTTCGTCTTGCAGGTCTGACACTCTACACCCATTAAACCACTACTCCCCATTCTATTTTCTGGTGACCACCTATTTTCTGTCTCTATGAATCTCACTACCCTGGGTACCTTGTATAAGTAGAATTATACAGTATTTGTCTTTTGTGATCAGCTTATTTCACTTAGCATAATGTCCTCAAGGTTCATCCATGTTACAGCATGTGTCAGAATTTCCTTCCTTTCTGAGGGTGAATAGTATTCCATCGCATGGCTATGCCACGTTTTGTTTCTTCATCCACCCCTTGTTGGACACGGGTTGCTTCCCTCTCTTGGCCACTGTGCATAATGCTGCTGGGAACATTAGCATACAGATGCAATGCATTTTCGTGTTCTGTGGGTCTGTGGTGACGGCCCCCTTCCTCCTGGGCAGACTCAGCACCCTGCACCCCTAGTAGTTAGCACTCCTCGGGAGTCTCCCGCTAGGACGATGTGCTCAAGGCCCCTGGCCTCCCTGGCAGGGCGTGCTGGAGGAAGCTGGGCAGGCACCAGCTCCAGCAGCTGTCAGATTTCCTCACGTTTAGAGGCCCAGGTGCCACCAGATACAGCCCATGAATTACTCCTAACTGGTTTCTTAACAGTCATAGTTGTGATCCCACCTGTTACAAAAAGAGAGTTTCAGGTTTCCTTGGCCAAGTCAAGTCTGAAGGTTTCCAGCGCCAGTGGACGCAAGTGCAGTTCGGGGCCTGCTGCCCTGGGCCGCCCAGCAGGGTGCCCATTAGACCTGCAGTGTCAGCCCCAGCTGATCAAGAAATCCCAAATGGAGCAACCCCAGACAACGCTCAATCAAGCCAAGTTTACTGCAGGCAGATACGCAGCTGCCGACTTCTGGCCTGGCTGCACAACTGTGTAAAATTATTTAGAAACCTGGGCCAACAGGTACTAAGAAGAGTGAAGAACTGGTTGTAAAATTCGATAGGCTGAGGGGGTTTGCAAGACAGATGGGATGGAGTGGGGTGGGCTGGGGCCCGGAGGTTGTGACCTGGGTGACTTTCAGACCTACAGGGCTGTCTGGGCATTTAGAATCTTAGACTCTCACGATAGCCACCCAGGAGGAGAAATAGAGAAACGGCTGGCGGCAGCGCAGCCGCCACGATAAGCAAGTGAGTTGATGGAGGCAGAGTCATAAATCCCAGGGTTTAGGAGGTGTTAGGATGCAAAGACCGGTTGGGAAGAGGGAGAGCTTGATTGCATTTCCCATAAAACATTGTTTAGCTCCTAAATCAATCTCAAATTGTGTTTGTAGTACACTTTTGAATACCGGAGTTTTGGCAGCACCCTGGGGAGGATCTGTAGCCCCAAACAGCTCTAAACAAGTCGCAGATGCTGTCCGTGCCATCTGGACTGGAAGGCCTCTCGCGAGGAGGAAGAACCAGGTGTGGTTGCAGCCAGTCCTCTCCACGGGGCCCTGCAAGCAGGGGTGGCTGCCCTGCTCTCCCAGCTCTGCTCTCAGCCCGCCCAGCAGGCTCCGATCCTGCCGTGGACGGCGGGCTTTTCCCCACCGGGTGGCTGAGAGCTGCTGTCTAGGGCTCTGGGGCTTTGCCCTGGCTTTGGCTCCGGCCTCCTGCCCGGTGCCTTTGCGGCGGGCACCCTGATCCAACCCTGATGGCTCTCTTTGTATTCCTGATTTCCTCTTCTAGGAGTGTTTGCACTTAAACTGTTTTAAGCAAGAGAAGAAAGCGCAGAGGAGCTTCAGTCCTGGCTTAGTTTTCCCCCAAAGGGTTGGATTTGTGCAACACTCTAAGTGACTTTTGTATAGGAGAGGAAATCAAAGCCAAAGGTAGTGTGTTTCGACATGGACAGGAAGGGCAGAACAACCTATCGGAGCTGACTGTAGAGTCAGGTGGTCCTGGGAGGAAAATGTATAACCTAAAATCATTTAATTGAAACATGTAAGACTGAAAAAAATTGAACCAAGTACTTAACTCACGAAGCTAGAAGAAAGAGCAAAGTTAGCCTAAAGAAAAGGAAAGAAGCAAGAAAAAGAAATGCAGTCGTTGCTGAAACATTAAATAAGTGAAAAACCAACCTAGTAGACAAGGTCCATGAAATCACAGCCTGGTTCTTTGAAAATAACCTCCCGCCCCCAGCACTTGGGCAAGGACCCAAATGTCTGGCAAACCCGATCAAGTAGGGAAGAGAGGGGATCAGCCTTAGGGCTGGAAAGGGTCCAATTATAGGAGGTTAATATGTCAATTTTATATCAAATTATGAAATCTAGATAGAATTTATTTTCTTATAAAACACAAACTGCCTCAAGAATTGGAACATTACAGAAGTAAGGAAAATGTCAAAGTTCTAGTTCTATAAAAATACGTAGTTTTATGTACTAAAGCAACCTTAAAGAGAGGGTCAATTCCCACATTATTTAAAAATATTTTTGAGGGGATTAAAAGAAAAAGAAAGTTTTGCATGTAATTCTACAAAGGCAGAAACACACTTGATAGTAAAATTGAATAGAACAAAAAAGAAAATGATTTTCTAATCATACTCATGGATATGACCATGCAGCCACCCCCGCTACACCCAGCAAGAGTCAGAGATTTATTCTCTGCAGACTCTCAATGACAAGGCTGAACGTGGAACCCCAGACCCAGCCGGGGAGGGTGAGACAGGAGAGTGAGCCGGCCCAGGGAGGGACCGCTGGGCTCCACCGCCTGGAGAGACTGGACAGTTCTCTGGAGAATCTCACTTACCCCAGAGACGCTGACATGTAGACGCCTCAGGGGAATGCCCCGGACCTTGCTGGATTACCTGGAACTCCATCGACTTAGAAGCCAAACCCACACACACAGGTTTCCACTCTCTGTATAGACTTTGAAATGTAAATATTTTTTTAAGCACATAAAATAGACATACAGTAAGTATTATGTTAATATTTAACGATGACATTTTGGAAGCACTTCTATTATTGTCAGAAAAAATACCAGTTTACCTCCTGTAAATATAGATATTCAACATCGTTCCTGAGATCCCAACAAGAACGGGGAAAAAAAGACGTAAATATTTAAAAGAGATAGATACTATTTTAATTACTTATTTGCATGTATAAAATACAAGATAATCAACTAAATTCATTTGAACTAATACAGTATAATTATGTAGCTGGATCCAAAATAAATTTACAGTACGTAATCAATCATTTTTCTAAATGCCAGCAACAGGGAAATGTAGTTTTTTTAAAAAAGGTCCTATTAACATTATTATTGATTACAATATCTTGGAATAAATGTAAAAAGACACATGTGATCCCAATTGTTATGAATGGAATCGTGCCCCTTCCCCCAATACAGATGTTGAAGTCCTAACCCCCAGGACCTCGGACTGTGACCTTATTGGAACTGGAGTCCTGGCAGCTGCAATTAATTAGTCAAATTAAGATGCGGTCACACAGGAGTAGAGTGGGCCCCTAATCCAACATGACTGGTAACCTATAAAAAGTGGAAATTTGGACACGCACTGTCACAGAGATAGCTGGAGGCAGAGATAAGGGTGATGCTTCCGCAAGCCAAGGAACACCGCAGATTGCTGCAAACCCCTAGGGGCTGGGAGAGCGGCCTGGACAGACTGTTCCTCACAGCCTCAGAAGGAACCAATGCTGTTGGCACCTTGATCTTGAACTTGCAGCCTCCAGAACTGTGAGACAATGAATTTCTGCTGTGTAAGCTGCCTGTCTGTGGCACTTTGCTGTGGCAGCCCCAGGTACACAAATGCATCTGTCTATAGAACACTTAGAGCCTCTGCCGAAAGATCGAAAAGAAGACTTGAACAAAGGCAGAAATGCACTATGATCGTGGGTGGAGAGGCTAAAGCTGCTAATACAGCACTTTCCCCCAAGTTAATATTAATATATAAAGATCCTTGCAATGATGGTATGTTTGGGGAAGTGGTCACTTTCACATACTGTTTGTAGAGGGCAAGGTGCCAAGAGCCAACACAATTGAAACTTTACCCCCATCCTGTGTGCCTAGTGATCACGCTTTGAGAATTATAGACTTTACAAAGAATTGCATCTGACTGTAAACACTGAAGTTCAGAAACCTTACTGCAGCCTGGTCTATAATGGGACATAATTGGGAAAAAAAACATAAATGGTGTCAATAAAAAGTTGGTAAGTAACTTATGGTACGTACAAAGTCTGGTTGGTGTGTTGACATGTCTGTGTGTGAGGGCGTGGGAAGACAGCGAGGAGACGTTTTCGAGTGAGAATGTCAGGTTTACTGGAATATAAATGCTGCCGTAATTTTTTCACAGCATCAGCTTGAGTCCCTAAATGCTAGACTGGTGGGAGGCCCTGTATCGCTCTCAAGATGTTTCCCGGCTCCCCCAGCTGCCCGTACACCCCAGGGGTTATGCAATCCACACAGAAGCTCCACTGCCCCCCACTGCCTGCCTGTGAGCTTGGTGTCGGGGACCACCCTGGACCCACGCTTGCCCTGCCCCGCTTCCTGCTCGGACGTTCCAGGAAGGACAGCTTCTACGCAAGTCCACTCTCTCCTTAACAAGCTCATCTCCAGGCCAGGGTCTGGCCCAGGCTATTCCACCCTTGGGGCTTCCAAGTTCCCGCCCCCTGAAGGTCGTGGGCCTGAGTGGCTGCCCCCCAATCTCACCCTCCTCTCCCCACCGGCCTAAAGCCAGGGCATACAACCCGGGCCCTTGTCTGCTCTCCGCCTCCCACACTGTTCCTCTCCCCGTCTGGGACATGAAGCTCTGTTCCCGTCATGGACTGAATCCTGCAGAACATGAAGGCTGTTTCTACACTGTCTTAGGCCAGCCTCGTCCCCTGGCAATTTCTTCCTTTTGGGGACCTTAAGCACAGAAGCGGAATGAGTATGTTGCTATATATATATTTTTTGTCTCATACCTCCACCCAAGTGTCACCTTTGCTGGAAAGCGCCAATCACTTGCACTTTTAGCTTTTCTCTTGCTAAAAGCAGGAAAAAGGAAAGGGAAAATAAAAGTTAAATATTCAGTCGGTCACCTTGCTATAGATTTAAGAACAAAAACCGGAAAGCCACCCTGCCTAACCCACACATTTTAAATAAGCTAAAAATGTCCCAAAAGGTCCACAGCGGGCAGCTAACAGGAGTGAACGTGGGGGCGGGAGTGGTAACAGGGAGAGTTCCTTCTTGCTCTGTAAATTTAACATTAGATTCTTTTTTTGCGGCAGGGTCTCCCTCAGTTGTCCAGGCTGTAGTGGAGTGGTGCCATCATAGCTCACTGTAACCTTGAACTCCTGGTCTCAAGTGATCCTCCTGCCTCAGCCTCCTGAGTAGCTGTGGCTACAAGTGCTCACCACCACACCTGGCCAATTTTAAAAAATTTTGTAGAGACAAGGGTCTCACTGTGTTGCCCAGGCTGGTCTTGAACTCTGGGCCTCAAGCGGTCCTCCCACCTCGGCCTCCCAAAGTGCTGGGATTATATCTGTGAGCCACCACACCCAACCTAACATTTGATTTTTCACAAGCATGTATTACTTTTGCAGTTTAAAAAGTCAGAAAAATCCACAGATTTATAAGCACTTACTAGTTTTCCCAGTGTTTTTGATTCAATAAGGATGGTGTTTATTAAACACCTACATGTGTGCAGGGCTAGCCTAGCTGCTGCTGGCATGGCACCAACGAGGCAAGTCAGACAGAGCCCCCACTCCCCAGTGCTCATACCGTAGACACAGTATTTCTACTGATCTCTGCAAGAGAGAAAAATGGAATTATTAATATTATCCCTTTTTACCTAAAGGTGCAAGTCTATAAGGATTGCTAGACTATTTAATGTTTTATGACATCTGCAACAATTGTAATGAGCTACTCAGACAACTGTGGCTTTTGTAGTGACAAAATCACAAATCTCCTCACTCCTACTGTGAGGGCACTCACATCCGTAAGTGAAGGCAAAGCTAAGTTCCAGCTAGAGGTTAGTGAAAATAAAGGTGGATTTTTTCCTCTCATTCAAGTTCGCAGACTCCCTGACGTCCACCCACAGAGCCCATGGATACAGTCTTTAAAGTGCATTTGTGAACTTAATCAGTGAATTACTCCAGAGTGGAGTTTGGGTGAGCTAGTTTTTGTTAGGCAGGAAGGATATGTACACTGATATGGGTTTTGAAAAGGCAGCACTTGCAAAATCAAGGTGAAGAGAAGAGCTACTGTCTAAAAAAGTCATCATCTTCATGTGCTTCCCAGAGGACATGGTCCATGACTCTTCACATCTTCCAGAATGCCGAGGAGGGGCAGGGCTGAGGGCCAGGAAGAAGTTGCCGTGGAGCTCCGGGAGGAGGGCTCTGGGTGCCCTTCCGGAATGCAGGCAGGTGGGGGCCTCCCGGAACCCTGCCTCCCCTCCCCGCAGGGTTTGGGGAACGGGACACACTGGCTCCCCACAATCCCTGGGCCACAGCAAAGAGTGGTCCTTGGGGTCCCCCCTCAGCCCACCCTCACCAAGCCCCCTCCCTCTGAGGGAAGAACAGCCTCTTGTCCCTAAGGAAACCTGCAGAGGAGGGGGATGGAGCGGGTGGCCCTTCAGCTATCAGCTCCTCGCTGAGTCTGTTCCCACAGGCTAATTCGGGCCAGGAGGGGAGGAATTTGGTCCATCCCGAGATACTGGTGCGATGAATAGACCTTTTGAAAAGTCGGGTGGAGAGGCTTGTCTTGGGGAGTTTTAATGACATCACCCTCATTATCAGTCTTTGCCTTGACGCTGGGATTTTTTGTCCCAGGAGGGGAGGAGGAGAGCAGCACCAGGTGGGGCTGCCGGGAGAGGTCGCCAGGCTCAGATAATGCCTGGAGAGCCTGGCTGGTGCTCGGGACTGATGAGCTCACCCCGAGGAGGGCCATGACCTCATTCCTGCAGGACGTTTTTCTTGCTTTGTACATTGCCAAGATTAGCGCTAACATAGATATAGCTTTGTTAGGAAGCACAGGCCTTGCGTGAGGTAGGAGGAGCCTGCAGATCTGCAGTGTGTGGAACTCGTAGTGACAGTCCCCCGATCACCAGCTAACGGGGCTGTCCTGAGAATGGCATGAGTCCCGGCCCCTCCGAGGTGCTGTGTGCGACACAAGCTGCTGTTGGCAGCTAAAGCCTCCCTGCTCCCAGTCAGAGGGGCTCAGGGCTTGACGCCTGACTCAGCTGCAAACTGCGACTCTCAGACCTCAGGGTGCTTGTTAAAGTGTGGGTTCCTGTGCCCCACCTCCTGACAACTCTAACACAGGGCTCGTGTGTGTGTGTGGTGTGTGTGTGTGTGTGTCTGTGTGTGTGTGGTGTGTGCTATGTATGTGTGGTGTGTGCTGTGTGTATGGTGTGTGCTGTGTGTGTGTGTGGTGTGTGCTGTGTGTGCTGTGTGTGTGTGTGGTGGTGTGTGTGTGTGTGCTGTGTGTGTGTGTGGTGTGTGTGCTGTGTGCGTGCTGTGTGTGTGTGGTGTGTGTGTGTGGTGTGTGCTGTGTGTGTGTGTGTGGTGTGTGCTGTGTGTATGGTGTGTGCTGTGTGTGCTGTGTGTGTGTGTGTGCTGTGTGTGTGTGTGTGTGATGTGTGCTGTGTGTACTGTGTGTGTGTTTGTGCTGTGTGTGTGTGTGATGTGTGCTGTGTGTACTGTGTGTGTGTGTGGTGTGTGCTGTGTGTGCTGTGTGTGGTGTGTGTGTGTGGTGTGTGTGTGTGGTGTGTGTGTGTGCTGTGTGTGTGGTGTGTGCGGTGTGTGGTGTGTGTGTGCTGTGTGTGTGTGTGTGTGCTGTGTGTGTGTGTGTGTGTGTGCTGTGTGTGCTGTGGTGCGTGCTGTGTGTGTGGTGCGTGCTGTGTGTGTGTGTGATGTGTGTGTGTGTGCTGTGTGTGCTGTGTGTGCTGTGGTGTGTGCTGTGTGTGTGGTGCGTGCTGTGTGTGTGTGTGTGCTGTGTGTGTGGTGTGTGTGGTGTGTGTGTGTGTGTGCTGTGTGTGTGGTGTGTGTGGTGTGTGTGTGTGTGTGCGCTGTGTGTGCTGTGTGTGTGCTGTGTGTGCTGTGTGCTATGTGTGTGTGCTGTGTGTGCTATGTGTGTGGTGTGTGGTGTGTGTGCTCTGTATGTGTGTGTGTGTGTGTGTGTGTGTGTGTGTGTGTGCAGAGCAGGGAGGAGGCAGGAATCTTCACTTTTCACCGGGCGATTCTGCTGCAGATGCTGCAGGGATCACACTGCCTCAGACCCTGGATCAGGGTGACCCACACGTACGTCTGTTTGCTGGTTGTGTACTAAATATGGCTAAACAGTGGGGAGAACAAAAGCAGCCTGGATAGTGTTTAAAAACTAAATCCCACGTGCAGTGGGATGTTAGGTTTGGGTAAACTTCAGCTGCCCTATGTCCCACAATCTCGTGAGAAGGCGGGATCGCAGGGCTCCGGCTTCGGTCTGTTTGCCCAGCGGGCAGGGAGCTTGCACGGCCTGGCCAGGGGCGGGAGCTGGTGGTCCTACCCTGCTCTGTGGTCAGGGGCCTGGCAAGGGGCAGCGGGCAGCACGCCATTCACCCTCAGCCCCCTCCATCAGCACTGGAGCATTTCTCTTTCTCGGGCTCCGTGGGGGCTGTTCCCCCCAGAAGCCCTGGGAGTTCCCTGGAGAGCTGAGATGCCGACACCAGGGTGGTGGGGCAGCCGCAGGGCTCGGCATCCTGGGCGTGTGCTCTGCTCTCTGGCCGTGTCAGCAACTCCACGTCGGTTTGGCTCCAGGACTATTTCTATAACAGTTAATTTATAAAACGACATGTTCTCCTCTTGACTCTTGGAAGTAGCTGAATTATTTTAGTCTGAGAAAGTTCCAGTATTGGTGCTTTAAATATTTTGGCCTTTGGAAATTCATTGTGTAGTATTTGAATTTGTTGCATTTGTTCAAGATCTTTTGAGAGATGATCTCTTTTGTTACAATATATACATATATATTTATAGATCCATCTGTCTGAACATATATGTGTCACATACACTATGTTACCCGTTGGATATGAATGGAGTAGCCCACCCTCCCTCCCCACCGGCTCTCCGTTCATGTCCCACGGAGACGTCCCAGTGTGACGTGCTTCTCGGTAGTCTCTCCAGCCAAGTGATCAATGCGCAGCCTTGAGCTCCTGTTTCGTCTGCCAACGTGCTCTCTTCCCTGACATTGCCCCTGCGCCATGGCCTCGGCTCAGCTGCGTCACCTGGGGGAGCTGGCCTTCCGGGTGGCTGCGTTCTTGCTGTGTGGCCCCCACAGCCGCATTTCCCTCCCCGAGCCCCTTCCTGGGCTGTCCACTCTAGGAGATCACAGCTCTGTGGAAGGCACCCGAGCTCCCCTCCTTCCCTCCTGGTGCCCACAGGTCTCCCCCTCATGGGCACACCCAGTCCTCCCCCAGCACCTGGGCTGGAGGCCGCTCACCCTGCGGCTCTCTTATTGATGGCAACCATGGGGGACAAAGTCAGAAAACGGGGCCTTCATCTGGGAGCCCAGGACCCTCTTGGTCTCCCAATCCTGTCACGTCCACACTCCTGTTTGCCAGCAGAAGCCATCCTTTAAATGCCCGGCGTGCACAACAAATGGCGGCAGAGCAGGTCCCGATGCAGCGAGGGCCGTCCCACAGGCCTGCTCGACTTCCCTGGTGGGCTCCTTTCAGTTCTCACCCCCCCAGCTGACCCCAGGCAGTTTGAGAACCCCCCAGGGCCTTGGGGACCACAGGTTGTGGAATCCCAGGACTTTGCCCCTAATCATTCTACAAAGGGGTTCAAGAATTTCTTTCCTTCTGGGGTTTTAGGAAGCAACATTTGCATAGGGTTTTAGTTGTAGAGAAAAGAATCCTTTAGTTAAAATACCTTTTGTATTCTTCCTTCCTCTTCTCCATGCTTTCAGGGAAAGCTGAAAAGGAAGAAATAATTTTGCTGTTTTTGATGAGTGACTTTTACTGTGCAGGTGAGGAAAGACTTGGCCCTGGAAATACGCAAGTGTGTAAACACACTGCCCCGGTCTATAAATAATTGCTCTCCATCTCCTTTTTAATCCAGCTTTCGGGAGAGAATGCGCTGTGTTTCCTGTGACGGCGCATCAACACCCACGTCGCTGTGGATCTGAACGTCGTTGTGTCAGCCCGTTCCTGGAACACAGATGCGGGGTGGACGGCAGGCCGGCCGTTCCCTGCAGGCTGAGGTCACGGACACACAGGGCCGGCCTTCAGGGTCTGGGTGCTCTGCCCTGACCCCTGCGCAGCTCAGTTGTTTATCGGCAGACGTGCCCTATAAGAATGGGAAAAATGACCCTGTCTTCTGGAAACAGTGATTACTTATGGGGAAAGCTTATGTTGCGTGGCTGCTATGTGTACCTGCCTAGGAATTTTAAATTGAAGCCTGGATCATAGGAAACTCCTTTTTTCCCGCTCCCTGAATCATTTCTTGGGAATTTGTTTTCCAGATAATTCTGCTGTCCTTGGGGCTTTTGGAACAAGGAGAGTGATTTAGTGTCTCCCAAAGGCTTTTCTCTCATTCCCTGGCTCTGGGCCATGTTCTGCTGGTGTTTGCTTTCTCTGGCTCTGCACAGAGGGGCAGGGTGCTGTGGGGCACCCAGGGGGGGCCTGGGCTTCACACCGCGGACGCCCATGAGGCCCCGGGTACAGACTGTCAGAAGTGGCTGCGAGGAGGACGTCGGGCTGGGGTGGGAACTTGTGAGTTTTCCCTCGGTCACTTTGCTGAGGGTCGGGTCCCAGGGGCCCGCAGGGGGACACCTCTGGACCTGGGGTCTGTCTGCCTCCCAGGCCCTTATTCACGAAGAGAAGAGGGGAGGGCCCCACGCTCTGCTAGCTCTTCCGCGCTCAACCCCTTTCTTCCTTCCTGCCCTTTTCTGCTCTTCGTTGCCTTCTTCCTCCACTTCCCCTCTTTTGCCACTGTTCCTGCTCAGGTGAGTGCGCATGCTGGGATGTCCAGCCGCCAGTGTCTCCAGGGGACCCAGGACCAGAAGCAAGAGGCTGCAGCACACATCATCCTGGCTGGGGACCTGGAAAAAGGCAGCACAGGGCTGGTAGGTCCATTGATAAAGTCAGGGAGGTAGTGAACATGTGTGGAGAAATTATGTCTTTATTTTCCCTAGCCTCTAACTGTATTCCAGCATGTCCTTCATCTGTATCGATGGGACCTCTGACCTCTGACCTCTGGTAGAATCACAGCTAAAGTCCTTTCAGGGTGATTGTCACCAATGTCTTGGCATTTCATCTATGCTCAGCACTACTTCAGTAAGGTAGTGAATAGACCAAGCACTAATTGTCATTTAGTATCTTAATGAAGAAGAACATTTCCAAATTTTCAAAAGTATCTGTGTAGCTCTAGTTCACTATCCAGGCACACCTCGGTGTCGGTTCCAGAACACTGCAATAAAACAAACATTGCAATAAAGCAAATCACACACATTCTTTGGTTCCCCAGTGAATATAAAAGGCATGTTCACACTATACTATAGTCTGTTACATGTGCAATAGCATTATGTCCATAAAATGTACATACCTGATTAAAAAGTACTTTACTGCTGGAAAATGCTAATGATCATCTGAACCTTCAGCAAATTGTAATCTTTTCACTGGGGAGGGTCTGGCCTTGATGTTGATGGTGCTGACTGAGCGGGGTGGTGGTTGCTGAAGACTGGGGTGGCTGTGGCCATTTCTTAAAATCACAATGAAGTTTGCCACATTGATTGACTTTTCCGTTCACTAAAGATTTCTCTGTAGCATGTGATGCTGTTTGATAGCATTTTACCCACAGTAGAACTTCTTTCAAAATTGAAGTCAATCCTCTCACACCCTGCTGCTGTTATATCACCTCAGTTTATGGAATATTCTAAGTCCTTTGTTGTCACTTCAACAGTGTTCACAGCATCTTCACCAGGAGTAGATTCCATCCCAAGAAACCACTTTCTTTGCTCATCCATAAGAAACAACTCCTCATTGTTCAAGTTTGAACATGACATTGCAGGAATTCAGTCACATCTTCATTACAAAATGTGTTTCTTAAATAATAAGACTTGAAAGTCAAAATTACTCCTTGATCCAGGGGCTGCAGAATGGACATTTTATTAGCAGGCATGAAAACAGCATTAATCTCCTTGTACGTCTCCACCAGAGCTCTGGGGTGACCAGGTGCACTGTCAGTGAGCAGTAGTATTTTGAAAGGAACCTCTTTTTCTGAGCAATGGGTCTCAACGGTAGGCTTAAAATATTTGGTAAATTATGCTGTAAGCAGATGTACTGTCATCCTGCTTTGTTGTTGCACTTCTAGAGCACAGGCAGAGTAGACTTAGCATAGTTCTTAAGAGCCTTAGGATTTTTGGAATGATAAATAAGCGTTGGCTTCAACTTAAAGTCACCGGTGCGTTAGCCCCTAGCAAGGGAGTCAGCCTGTCTTTGAAGCTTTGAAGCCAGGCATTGACTTCTCTCTAGCTGCGACAGTCCTAGTCTTCTCCCAGGAGACGGCTGTTTTACCTGCATTGAGAATCTGTTGTTTAGTGTAGCCTCCTTCATCAATGTATCTGAGCTAGATCTTCTGGATAACTTGCAGCCTCTCTCACAGCACTTTCTGCTTCCCCTTGCTTAAACCTCAGGAACAAACCTCTGCTAGATTCCAGCTTTTCCTCGGAGGCTTTGTCACCTCTCTCAGCCTTCATAGAATTGAAGAGAGTCAGGGCTTTGGCTTAAGGGAATGTGCTGCCTGGTTTGATCTCCAACCACCAAACTTTCTCCATATCAGCATTAAGACTGTTTCACTTTCTTATCATTCTTGTGTGTATTGGAGTAGCACTTTTATTGATTTTCTTCAAGGACTTTCCCTTTGCAGTCACAACATAACTATTTGGTGCAAGAAGCCTAGATTTTGTCCTGTCTCGCCTTTGGAGATGCCTTCCTCACTAACTGGCTTAATCATTTCCAGCTTTTGATTTAAAGTGAGGGATGTGCGACTCTCCTTTCACTTGAACACTTAGAGGCCATTGTAGGGTTATTAATTGGCCTGATTTCAATATTCTGTGTCTCAGGGAACAGGGAGGCCTGAGGAGCTCCAGAGAGATGGGGAATGGCTGTCAGTGGGGAGTCGGAACTCACACGTTTACTAAGTTTGTAGTCTTACGTGCATGCGGGTTGTGGCACTCCAAACCACTACAACAGTAACTTCAAAGACCACTGATCACAGACCACCATAATAGGTATAATGACAATGTAAAGTTTGAAACGTTATGAGAATTACTGAAACGTGACACAGAGACATGAAGTGAGCACGTGCTGTTGGAAAAATGGCACCGGCAGACTTGCTCGAGGCAGAGTTTCCACAAATCTTTAATTTCTAAATAACGAAGTATCTGTGAAGCACAATAAAGCAAAGTGCAACAGAAAGAGACGTGTCTGTGACTGTTTTCCTTTGTGTCCTGTGCATTTCATCCATTTGAGAAGTTATGCTGTGAAGGGGTCCCTGGGACCTGCCAGACTGCCCCAAGAATCCACAGTGCGGAAGCTGTTGGGAGGGACACGCAGCAGACAGGAAGAGAAGGTGCCAGGCCACGGTGGACAAGGACAAGCCGTCTGGTGTCCTGAACCAGTGTGTGTGTGCCGAGAGGGGGCCAGACACGATTAGGACAAATTGTATGCCTGTATCTTCATGTACAAAAACAATGACATTATTGTTGCTGCCCAAGGTGCATGGAATTTTAAGGTAAGTTAAATGACCTTTCAGAGTCGTTTTCCTGTTACATACAACTGGAAAGTATCTGTGTTTACCCTCAGGAAGGACAGAAATAATGTCACGGATAGGACAAACTCTAGTTCAAAATGCGCTTTAAAAGTTCTTTTTTTTTGGGGGGGGGGCTTGGTTTTGGTGGCAGTGAAATGCTTTAGCAATTCCTGATGTGGCCACTTTCAGAGCAATGGCTGATGTTCACATCACATGAACAAGTGCAAGTGCACCGGGGGCATTGGTTCCACACGGCCCCCCGTGAGCAGCGTTCCCATGACGAGGGGCCCTGCGGTCGGCGGGCCTGGAGGCAGACGTACGTGCGGTCCCTGCCGTGAGGGGGGGTGAGGGGTGCACAGTGGGCACCCTGCAGGCTCCCCAGGAAGTCAGCAGCCCCAGGCAGACCCTGTTCCCTCGACGCCCCAGTCACAGTTTCCATGAAAAATAACAGGCCTAATTTTAGTCACTCTAGATCTAGGTTATTACAGCTTTAAAATGCCGTAGTCGCCAAAGGCTTAAGTGGCAGAGATGGAATAAAACTTGGGTCTCATTGTTTACCAATCAAGTAAAACCTTTGGCACTCTATTGCTCTTGGCCAGCTCTAAAAGAAGAAACACCAGAAGTCTTTGGGGAAACAGCAAGAGCAGAAGCAGCCTCACCTCCTAACAGCCCCCGAGACTGAAGCAAAGCCAGCAAAGGGAAGAAATTGGCAAAAGTCACTTTTTGTTCGTTTCCTACTCTCTCTTTAGTTCTTTTTGTGATTTGCTTCTTCGGGGGCATAGCAAACAGCTGTACCCCGTGTGGGAGCCGCAGCCCTTCCCCACGTTGTCCTGGCACGGGCTGGGCGTCGGTGCTGCGGGCTCAGAGTCCCCTGTCTTTTTACCTTTCCTTCCGGAGAAGGCCTTGCCTTTGGCGACCTGCTTAGGCATCTCTGGGTAACAATCTGGCCCACATTCCGCAGCCCCTGTGAGCCCAGCAAGGGGCCAGACACACTCACAGTTGTCAGTTTTTATGAGGCAGGAAATTAAACATCCCAAGATCTCACCTTGCCTGTGCACAAACAACAAAATGAAACAAAACTCTTAAAGCCTTACTTTGTACACTGGAGACATTTTTGACTATAATGAAAGGGACATAAAGATCCCAGCGGATGAGGCAGCTCCTTCCAGACCAGGAGCAGGGAGGGAAGGAAGGAGAGTCTGACTAGGCCCTGGCAACCGTCTCAGATGGGAAGCGCAGGGATGCGGAAGGATGTGGCAGGAACACCCGGCTGGGCTCGGGGCTGCGGGAGTGGCCGTGGTGGTTCTCGCTTCCCACCGCACAGCCCAGCGAGCCTGGGAACCACTGGGAGGAGCCTGAGTCCAACATGGGCTGTCTCCGACGTGACACTGGGCAGTACGATGGCAGCGGCTGGCCAAGGGGTAGGACGCCCAGGCTGGTCTCAGACGTCTTCAGAGAGACCTGAAAACTCCCAGTGTCCAACGGGGCCTGGAGGTTTAGGGGTTACATGAACCAGAAGGAGCCAGCTGTGGTGCTGGACGGTGTCAACCTAGCTAAGCTGGCATGACATTTCCCAGAGGGCCCCTGGAGATGAGTCTTCTATTTCAGCGACACAAGCTCTATAGGGTGAAACAGCACCCACAGTTTCCATGGGTCAAGAGCCCAGGTACAGCTTAACGGGGTCCTCTGCTCACCAAAGGCTGCGGTCTGTGTGTCCCCACAACCAGCGTGGCTTGTGCTCCCGTCTCAGGGGGAGGCTCCACTGGAGAAGAATCTGCTTCTGAGCTCACACAGGTTGTCAGCACAGTCAGCTCCTCTCGCCGCAGGACTGAGGTCCCCATGCTCTTGCGGGCTGTTGCAGGGGCTGCTCTCAGTCCCTGAGGTCCCCTCAGGCCCTCGCCCCGTGTCCCTCCACAGCCCTCTCACATCACGGCAGCTCCTTCTGCAAAGCCAGCTATCGGGAAGTCTTTCACATCAGGGAGAAGGCCCTAGTCTTTCTCTTGAGGGCTTTCATCTGATTAAGTCAGGCCATTCCAGAATTTTCTCCTTCTTGATAAAACCACAACAAAGGTGAGAATCTCTGAGGGTTCTCGGTGTGTCTGCCACACCAGAGAAGTAGTGGTGAAGCCTGAGCCTTTGCACCTGAGGCTGGTGTGGGTGCCAGGTGCACATTGCCGCCTCCCCGCCAGGTCCCCCAGATCTCCATGGGTTCTGTGGGTCCTGACCCAGGTGCCTGTGCAAGTTCATGGTATAGGTCACCAGCTCCTCGCATGGACCCCTGCCCTCCCCGACCCCACACTGTCGAGGTCGGAGGCTACAAGAGCTGGACGCAGGTTTCCGTCTGTCCTCGTGCACTGCTCCTGTTGGCCTTTTCAGGTTCTCTTGGGCTTGTCTTCTCCTACCTCACGTCTGGCTGCTTGGCCTATAGGGACTTCAGGCCTACACCAGAGGCGGGGCAAAGCCTTGCACAAATTCTTCCATCAGCTCCCACAACTGTGAAGGCTCTCCTGCTGTGCTCTCATGTGCCCATTCATCTCCTGGTGCTCAGTGGGGCTGCGTCTGAGTGAATCACACCAGATGCGTGGGGCCAGTGTGCTGCAGCCAGGAGCCAGCGTGGCCAGGCCAGGGGCTGTGACCTTATCAGACCATGCCACTGCAGGCTGTCATTGCTGGTCCCTGCCTGTTTCAGGAGCTGGGTCTCCACCTTCCTCCTGGTTTCACTGTTTGCAGGGAGGAGCTTGCTCCTGATGTTGCATTTCATAGGTGGAGAAGCTGAAGTGTAGGGAGGGTCACATAGGGGAGGAGCAGCCACCTGGGCTGACTTCAAAGCACCTCTGATGACCACCAGCTGTGGCAACCCCCAGAGCACAAAAGGCTCAGAGAGAAGTCTCCCTGCCTGAGTCCTTCCTCCATTTATGTCACTTGGCATGCAGAATTCCTGTGCTGTCAACTGGAAGGGAACTCCCAAGCCATCCGTGGGCTACTTTGCTAGATAGGCCAAGGGCACTCTCCTCACAAACCCTTCCTTCCCCACCCCTGTGTCCCCACAGATTTATGTCCTCTTTCCTGTGTTCCCCACAACTTTGCATAGGTTTTGCACAAACCTCGGTTGTAATTGCTGGTCTGCACGCCTACCTCCTAGCTAGCTAGTGAGCTCCTTGAAGACAGGTAGCCATGGAGTTTCATCTCTGCATCCCCAACACCTGATACATCATGCACAGTTGGCAAAGGTTTGTTGAGTGACTGAGTGAAGGAAAAGGAATACCCAAGAAATGAAGTGACTGGCTTGCTCAAAGACCCAAAGGCGTAAGTGGCAGAGATGGAATAAAACTTGGGTCTCATTGTTTACCAATCAAGTAAAACCTTTGGCACTCTATTGCTCTTGGCCAGCTCTAAAAGAAGAGAGAGACATTATTGGCACCAAATGATGAGAGCAACTGGCACCCCAGCTCTTTCTGGACCTTCTGGGTCAGACCAGGTTTTTGTCAAAGATACAGGAGGTTGTCTGAGCCAAGGGCATAGACTCTGGATTTGGTCAGATTGAGGTTTAAATCCTATTTTTGTCACTAACCAGATGTTTGGTCCCAGGGAAGTGACGTGACCTCCCTGGGCCACAGTTTACTCATCTGGAAATGTGGAAATGATAATGATGCCCAGAGCCTGTGAGCATTAACTCAGAGAGGACTGACGTGGGCTGCCATTATCCACTCGCTCAGCAAGTGCTGACTGAGCTGTGACGTGCTCCTTGCTCCAGGCTGGGGCCTCAGATGCAGAGGATGACGCCCCTCGGGAGTGCGGCTGTGTGGGGAAGCCAGACATGGGAACAGAAGCCGCGGATACAAGGTGGCGACACGGTAGGGCCCGAGCAGCGTGGGCCCAGGACTCACAGACCACTGGCAGCAGGAGATACATGTGTGCGGTGGGGGTGAAAGAAAATCAACGAGGGCTCAAATAAACCGACAAGCGGCGTTTCAGCTGAGTCTTAAAGATGGGGGTGGGGTAGCTGCTCAGTATATTAATACTGGGCTTGCTCCACTCGTCGTCATTTACTTATTTATAATCAAGTACAGCTAATCCCACCCTTACGTAACTGTTCCATCCCAAAACGTCTTTCTCAACTTGAACTTTGCATGAGAAAAAAAACCCCTCTACTATTTATCCAAAATGTTGCTTTGTTTTTAAAGGTACAGATCTTTTATGAATGCACACCCCTTTATATCTGCAAACTATTTCAACATCCTTCTCCTTGCGGTAGAACCAAGTTGAGTTTGCATGGAGTGGGAGAGCAACTTTGGCCTTGTTCACACTTTAGTCTGTCCCTTTTATCTCTAAGTCGATCTCCGGTTTGTGGACAGATCCTGCCCTTCCCGGCTTGTCCTCCCAATTGTGTCCAGTGTGCAGCAGAGTGTGTACGTGGGTCGTTGTGAGCAGCCAGGATGGGGCTGGTGATGGATAAAGAAGCCCCTGCAAGGGACGGGCCAGCTCCCTCTGCAGCCTCAGGCAGGCCCCGCCCTCGGGTGGCTCCATGCTCAGAGGACGCCCCCCTCACTTGGAAACTTTGTCATGTGTGGTGCTGGGGATCTCGCAGTTGCCCTTCCAGGACATTCTCCACTCTTCTCAACCTGCCCTGTGCCCCAGAGGCTCGCCCAGCAGGGCTCTGTCAGACAGCCCCTACGGTGGCCTCCTTGTGGGGTTCTGCAGCACCGCCCTGCAGGCCACACGGAGGTCCTGCCTCCCCACACGCGTGTGCCCGTCCCGTGTTATTCTCCCCGAAATCCCATCGTAGGACTGCGCTCACGTTTCCCAGCCCAGAAGCTCCGTGAGAGCAGAGTCCCTTTCTGTCTTGCTCACTGACGAATCCCCGCGACCTGGAGCAGTGCTCAACCTGCAGCAGACACTCTGGTTGTCACATGCATTGTTATGCATGTTGGCTCTTTTTTCAATAATCTGAGGAAGGATGCAATGAAAAGTCCAAGAAACTGGACATTCGGGGTTCTAGTAATGAATATTTTCTTTCCTTGGCAGAACTCATGGTTACTTAAGTCTTTATTACTCTGACTTATGATGATGTAGTGTCCATCGATGGCTCCATCAAGCCCAGGAGGGCAAGTGGGGTGCCGGTCTTCGCCTTGGAGACGGGGATCCATGTGCTAGTGTTTGGGTGCAGCCATGCAGGGGCTCAGCCACAGAGCAACATGGGTACCTGGATTCTGAGGTCACGATTCCCCAATATTTTGGGCTTGTGAATAATTCTGTGTGTTGGCAAAGGGCTCTGAAGTCACCTGCACACGGGTCACTGCCTGTCCCTAATCAGAATCATGCCATGGGACCCGGGTCATTTTCCACTGCAAGAAAAAGAAGAGGGCTGGGTGGTGGCCCGCAATATAGAAACAGGATTTATGGTTCTTTTGGCCAGGAATGTGGGCTAACATGGGTGGGAGGTGAGAACGTAGCACTAAACATATTAATTGAGTTGAGTCTATTTTGTGTTCCAACCCTTGATTTTGGTGCTAACTCCTTCCTCATTTCTGAAAAAAAAAAAAAAAAAAAAAAAAAAAAAAAAAAAAAAGGGTCCTAACTGCACTTTAAAAACATCTAGGCTGCTTAGGGCTCAGACAGACACGTGTGTGTCAGAGCTGACAGCAGCATTATTGGCCATAAGCCCAAGGCAGAAACAGCCCAAGAGCCCACAGAGGGACGAATGGATAAACCGA
The DNA here is from genome assembly GCF_020740605.2 of Lemur catta. Classification (NCBI taxonomy): domain Eukaryota; kingdom Metazoa; phylum Chordata; class Mammalia; order Primates; family Lemuridae; genus Lemur; species Lemur catta. Next base: position 87,558,471 of record NC_059137.1, read on the forward strand.
TGCCCCGTCTCCAAGGCGAAGGCCAGCACCCCAGTTGCCCTCCTGGGCCTGAGGGAGCCAGCGATGGACACCGCATCTCCAGAAGTCAGAGTAATAAAGACAGACATGTGGTACACGCTTATGTATTAATCATGTTTCTTATTTTCGGTATTTCCTGATGCTTCGACAGCTGGGGCCTTGCTGACCCTGGAGAGATTGCCCCTCCCAGGGCTGGCCCATTTCCAGCAAAGGCCTCCTCCAAGGGTGTCTTTCATAACGAATCGACCTGTCCAGAGCCCACCTCTGTGGGGCTTTCACCCTGAGGGCCACTGAGCCCTGCCCTCGTAGCGGGTGATGGGTGTAGGCATTCCGAAGGGTAGAAGGGTGGCTGAAGAGGTTGGGGTGGGGAGGGCGTGAATATAAAGGGATAGGACAGGGAGGTTTCTAGGGAGGAGGAAACCTCTCTGCATCCTAACTGTGGTCATACTTACACAGTCTACACCTGTCTTAAAACTCACAGTCTTGCACCCTGAAATAATTATTTTTACTGTTTAATTTAAAAAATAAAGATAAAAAAGGATAAAATGACTGCACTAATTTCACTAAAATGTCTTTAAAAATACCTTTGTTTTAGTCAGATGCAAAAGGCTACATCCTGTGTGGTTCTACTTGTTCCAGGTGCCGAGAGTAGTCGAATCCATGGAAACAGAAAGTGGGATGCCAGGGCTGGGGGGTGGGGGGGTGAGGGGGGCATAGGGAGTTGTCTCATGGGGACAGTTTCAGCTTTGCAGGATGGAAAGTTCTGGACATGGATAGTAGAGATGGTTGCACAACAAGGTGAATGTTCTTAATGCCACTGAACTGTACACTGAAAAATGGTAAGTTTTATGTTACGTGCATTTTATCACAATAAAAATATCTAGGTGGCTGGTTGGGGTGTCCTTCAGCCCCATGGGTGGTGGCTCCCAAGGGCAGGGCACAGCGGCCTTTGCGTGCCCACACCTGCTGGCACCTGCCTGGGTGCCCAGCGGTGGGTGCCCCACTCTTGATCAGGCACGAGCAAGGCTCACCCAGACCCCAGCACCACGTTGTCCTCGGCTCCGGGAGCCTGGGTTCCTGGGACCCCAGGGGTTTGGTGAGACGGTCTCCCTCTTGCCGAATCAGGAGAAAGGCAGCCTCATGGCAAATAGCGCCACAAGACTGGCTGGGCCTGCCTGGGCTTGGGGGCGGGGGGCTTCTCCCTGAGAAATGGTGTCCAAGTGGTCCTGGCCTCAGGGAGTCCAGGTCCCCTGCTTGTCTGGGGAGGTCGCCTCGCTGTGGGTGGGTAGCACTGCGCTGTCTGCTCTCCTTCATCTGGAGGCAGGGAGGTCCCAGGCAGAAGAGAAGGCTCGGGGCAGTGGCACCTTCCGCACCCCGTCACCTGGGATTCGATGCAGCACTGGAGGATCTGCCCCCTTGGTGTTTATAATGAGATTTCTAACAGGATCCAAATGAAACCGCAGCCCAAACCCTGAGCGGAGAGCCCAGCAGCTTTTCTGAGCACTCCCCACCTTACACACATCACAGGCAGCGACCGTGGCCTGGAGGCCTGGGGAGATTTTAGACATTCGTTTGCTTCCTTTCAGGGCTTGAGGCGGGTTTTTCTTCCCCACCCTCCTCTTGCAGATTCTTTGGAAAACCCCAGACCCTGCTTTCAACTCCTTCCTCTGGTCTCTGATAAAAGGCACACTAAGGATCACTTCCAACAGCTTCACGGAGGGCTGAGGGGGCTGTCTGCAAAGACAGGACATCAAAGCCCAGGGCTCAGGTGTGCCGGGCCTGAGACGGGGGTGGGAGGATGGAGTGTCTGCAGCTTCCCGAGGGCCCCCAGGGGTCCCAGCCTTCCCTGGGCTGCAGCCCCTGCCTCAGGCCACCTGGCCGCTGCCGCTGGGCTGTGCTGGCCTCCTGGCAGGCCCAGAAGGCTGACTGCGAGCAAAAGCCACAGCAAACCCTGCATATAGCCCAGGTACCTGCAGACGACACCTTAATTGCCCTGTGAAGAGCTGTCTGGCTGGAGAGTCCCTTTCTGTGTATAGGCACAGTTTGCACTTCATAGAGATTCTCCCCTGCTTCGTAATGTTTATAGCAGCTCCGGGAGTGACAGGATAATCTTGGTGTCCTTGGAGAGGGAGGCCTGGCAGGGCTCCTACCACTGCTCTGGTCTGAGAGCCCCAGCGGCACCACGTCCTGCCCCGGGAATGCCACCAGTGCTGCTTTCGTGGCGACTGGGACTCTGGCTCCAGGATCTGGGTGTCCACCTGGGGCGGGGGCCAGGGTGTGGGCTGCTGTGCGGCCCAAGCTTGGTGACCAGCCTGAGGCCTCCCTGGCTGCTGCAGGCCTGGGCACCTGCCAGGTCGGCCATGGGAGTGTGGGGGACCAGCACCTGCGGGTCTCATTCCACAGCTCAGGTCCACGGGCTCTGGGGGGTGACGAGTGATTTGGAGGCTTGTTTCCTTCTCCTCAACTCTGGCCTCTGGAGGGGGTGGGTGGGTGTGGATACATCGCCTCCCTCCTCATCCCTGCCCACGGCTGTCGCTGATGCCCCTCAGCTGTGGCTGGGCTGCTGGGAGCGGGGGTGGGGCCGGTGCACACTGGGGAGCCCCAGGACTGGATTTCCCCAATGCAGGCAGACACGCATGTCCCCTGACCTGACGCTGAGCCACTCCCCAGCCTGCACTTAGTGGCATAAAACAAAGCCCATTCCACTGTGCTCAGGGTTCCGTGGGCGAGGAGACCAGGCAGGGCCCTGGGAAGAAGGGTGACTCCACAGCGGGGGGCTGCCATCTGGGTGCGGCTTCCCCTGCAGATCCAGGCAGGGCTCAGACTGGAGCCTGTGGCTTGGGCTTCCTCTCAGCATGGCGGCCTCAGGGGAGCCGTCCTCTGTGGTGGCCTAACACTGTGGAGCCGGTGTTGGTGGACAAGGGGGAAGGTGCGTGGCCCCCGCAGCACAGAAGCCACCAATGTTGCTTTCACCACACGCCCTTGGTTGGAGCAGCCAGCCCACCCAGGTTCAGGGGAGGCCCACAGACCCCATTCTCCCTGGAAGAGGCCAGATACTACATTTACTTGTGTGCTCATCCCATTAGCAAAACGGTTTTATTAATTTTATTTTTATTTCCTGAAGCAGACGCTTGAGTCGTGGATAGACAACTTGCTTGACAATCAGGAGACTGGAGACCTGCTGTCAGACCCCACGGGGGCTTGCATGAAGTGTGGTGGGCCACAAACACTCTTGCCTCAGTTTCCTTGTCTCAGTAGTGAGGGTGACATCTTTTAATGAGCCCCCAGGTGAGAGAGCACTCAGGGCGGGGCATGCACCTGCCACACCGGCCTGCACCCCCACTGTGGGACGCAGGGCTCTGGGCACCTCAGAAACACTCCCGGTTTGGGTGTGAGGAACTCGGACGGCCGGGTGGAGCTGGATGTGGCCGTGAAAGCTGTTGCTGGGGACAGCCACCCCGGCTCTCATCCAACTGTGATGAGAATGTCAGCCTTCCATCTTCCTCTGCCAGCGTTGTCGCAGCTCTGGGCCACTGGCATCGCTCTGGGATTCGTCCGATGCCCCTTGTGCCTCATGGCCAAGGCAGGGGAGGGGCCGGTGAGACTTCCCTGGACCGCAGAGGAGAGGAGGGTGGGAGGAGAGGCTCTAGCTCCTTGTGGAGTGGGGGACGTGCTGTCTGGAGGCCATGGCCAGAGGACTGCCCTGGCTCCCAAGGATGGTGGAAGGACAGTGAACCCTGTGCCCATCCTGCAGGCCTGGTCGCCACCTTACAGAGGTGCCAGGGCCTGCTCAGAGAGACTTAGGGCTTCAGGGATGTGGGCCCAGGTCTTGCTGCCGCATGGGGAGGGCTTGCTGTCCCTTATGGCCAGCCCACCTGCCAGCCCTCCCCAGGTCCAGCCTGTAGGGCACAGTGTCTGCAGTGACAAGCAGGAGACGGTCTCACACGAGCAATCAGGTGTCTGTCTGCACTTCCAGCATCAATGTGTTTTTATTGTTTGGGAAGCGGTACAGGCGGCTCCATGAGAGCGCAGGGCAGGGCATCGGCGGAGAGCCTCAGGATCCTTATCCGAGAAGTGAGGAGGGGAAATCACGGCCCCCGCCCAGGGCTGGAATGCCCCAGTGGGCTGGGCTCTGTGTGGGGTCACCTCCTGCCCCAGGCCCCACCAGAGAGCTGACACGTGGGGGCTGGCCGCTGAGCGCTCGGGCCCTCTCCTGCTGCCGGACCGGGCAGAGAGCAGGCTGAGCACTCACGGGAGCCTGCAGGGCTGCTGTGTTCCCGCTGGGCCTCCACAGTCCTCCTCTGTGCTGCACGTGGGTCGCATGGGCCCTGGGACCTGGCCTTCCCCGACATGATTTAACCTTTTGCACCCCCTGGCCTCTGCGCGTGCTGAGCTCCCTGGAATCCTCTTCTCTGCTTCCCCACCTCAGCAACCCCCTCCCGGAACCCTGCCCCAGGAGGGCCCATTGCTGGAGCAGACACCAGGCAGGGCCCTGAGCCCTTACTGTGGGCCTTGCCCAGCTGATGTGTGTGTGTGTGTGTGTGTGTGTGTGTGCATGTGCGCGCGCACATGCACGTGTGCAGAGAGAGAGAGAGATTTATTATGGGAATTGGCTCAAGTGATTATGGGGGCTGCCAAGTCCCACGCTCTGCTGTCTGCAAGCTGGAGACCCAAGAAAGCGAGTGGTGTATTTCCAGTCTAAGTCTGATGGCCTGACAACCAGTGGCACTGATGTCCAAGGATAGAGAAGATGGATGTCCCAGCTTAAGCAGAGAGAGCAAATGCACGCTTCCTCTGCCCTTTTGTTCTATCTGGGCCCTCAGTGGATGAGGCCCGCCTGCACTGGTGAGGGCATCTTTCTTAGTCTACTGATTCAAATGTTCATTGCTTCTGGAAATTCACAGACACACCCAGAAATAATGTTTTACCAGCTATGTGGACACCCCTTAGCCCAGGCAAGTTGACACATTCAATTAATCATCACACTTGCTTAGTTTGAGCCTGCAGCAGGCTATACAGAGGTAAGCACTGGAATTGAGTGAGCAGAACCTTTTATAGCAATAGGTCATAGCAGTGACATTCAAGCCATAGTTGCCTTTCTAGCAATTCATTTCACAAAAGCGTCAGTCTGTAATGAATTGTTTAGAACAACAGAAGATGTCCAGTTCTTCACCACAAATAGTTTAGAACAGTTTTCCATTGTGGCCAGAATTCCCCTGCAGGAGTGAGTGTCAAGACACCACTGTGTTTTCAGTGCTCAGGCATTTGTTGTCCTCCCTCTGCTGAGCCACTTCCCACACGGTCTATTGAGGGTGTCCTGTGCAGAGCAGAGCCCTGCAGTGACACATGATGGAAGGATGGCTGCCTCCCACATGTGCTGAATCATCGTGAAGATAACAGGGGGTGGTGGCACCCGGCTGCCTTCCCGGGCAGTCCCCAGGGGCTGCTTCTTGCTTTCTGGGTGTACATCAGTGGCTACAGCAGCCAGCCTGTTTCTGGTGGCCACCCTGGCATTCAGGGACTCCGCTAAACCAGGACAGAGGCCCAACGGGTCCTGGAAGAGCCTGGGGAGGCTATTGTGGGCCGTGAGGGGAGCGAGAGGTAGGGAGATGAATATTGTCATCTTCGTTTAGGGCACAGGGTTTCTTGTTTCCCATGGAAGAGTAAAAGGATGGACAGAGAGATAACCAAGGAATGTAAACGGCTCTTGAACTATGGGCAGAACCTTCTCTAAGGTCACAGCCCCTTTGAGAAAGTGAAGGAAGTGGTGGATTCTGTCCCCAGGAGATGCATGTGGGTGTGCACACAGGTGCGCACACTGACAATTGTATACATGTGCACACATGTGCATGCATGAACAACTACATGTGTGCATATGTGTGCACACACATGCACCCACCCACATAAATGTGCAACAGCATGCCCAAGCACACAGCAATACATGCATGTGCATGCATGCGCACACACAAACTAACCATACACACATGTGCATACATGAACACACTACACAGTGCACACACACGCACATGCCATGCACGCATGCACACATGCAGATGCACACATGCTGTTGTGCCACCTCCTGGGTGTTGCTGACACTCAAAAGCATCTCCATGGTCTCCAGGGCTCAGAGGTCCTATTTTAAAAGAAAGGGTGGGCCTAAAAAGCTGCAAAAGGAAAAGAAAACCACAGCAAGGACATAAAACCTCGCAAGGCCTGTCTAATTAAAGGGACGGAGAGTCATTTGCAGCTGCTCACTGTGCACGGTGCCCTCTGGGATGGAAGGCAGCTGTAGTCCTAGGGGCACTGCGCTGTCTCCCCGGGGCTCCCCCTCAGCTTGAGCAGAGAACAGACAGGAATTTCAAATGCAGGGAACCCAGAGGCAGATGATGGGGCTTGCTCTTCACCCCACGAAGAGGCCTCCAAGAAAACCTTGCCGTGCACTCCACCGGGGCTGGCACTCTCCTTCTGGAGGGCCCTGGGCCCCTGGAGAGTCTGAGATTTGCGGCCACCTGGGCTGGGGCCTGAGCTTGTCCCTGAGAGCTTTGGTTGAGCAGGTCTGTTGGCCCCCAAGCCACCAGGAGGTCAGGAGTGACTCAGGAAAGTGCCTTAAATGGGGAGTCATCAAAAGTCCCTGTGCAACCATGTAGTCCATGGTCCTCCTGGGGGTGGGCGGGGAGGAGCAGTGGGCACCCTGGGGCCCAGCAGGGGGTGGCACGGCCTGGAGACACCTGCCTTGCGGAGAGCCACAGTCAGAGTCAGCGCCTGGGCCATAGCGGGACATCCCTCCTGGTGCACGTGTCCCCCCAGTCCCCATGCAACTGCAGGCACGCACACATGGCGACCAGGAAAGGGAGCCTGTTCCGTGTCAGGCCTGCAGGGCACGCCCCCTCAACTGTCTCCTTTAATCTCCCGGCAGCCCCGTGGGCAGATTTGAGCAGCTTCGTCTTACAGAAGAATGGATCGGCTGCATTTTACAGGAAAATGAAGTCGGGCCAGGTTGCATTTCCTGAGGTCACATAGTGAGTGGTGAAGTCCAGGACTCCTAACCAGGTGGTCAGGTTTCAAAGCCTGCATCCTCCCCAGGGCCCTGCGTAGCCCTGAGGTCTGCTCCACCCAGTGTGCTGAGGACAAGCAGGACATGGGCCGGATGGGTGTGGACTGGACAAAGATGTGTGGTCCAGGGTAACCTGGACAGCTTATGGCCCCATCTGGTATCTGGAGCCCTGTGGGACGCTCAGCCACAGGGCCAGGCCTGCCCCGGACCAGCTCTGGGAAAGAGCCTGCCAGGTGCTGGTACTGTGGCCATCTGCTCTGTGAAGGTGGCCAGGCCGCAGGTGGCAGGCAGCTGTTGTCAAGGGAGGTCCCTCAAAGGAGGGTGGGCCTTTCTGGAGATGTGCTTTACGGAGTCGGGGAAATGAAGGCCCTGCAGCACCCCAATTACTGCCCACAGCTGAGGAACAGCTGCCGCTCCCCGTCGGCTGGGCTGCCCAGTCCCCGGGCCACAGTATGAGTGTGCGGGGAGCCGGCAGCAGAGGGTGGCTAAAGGCATCGGCTGGGCTCTGGGCGGGATGGCCATGCTGACACTGGAGGCCCAGAGGCCTGGGGGGCTGGTGACTATGGACCAGCCTCCTGGCCACCCTGGGCCTCCGTCCTCCTCTGTGTGAAGAGTCGTACTTAGTGCCCAGGGTGGCTGTGAGGACTGAGAGCGAAACACGTGTCCATCCTGCTTCAGCACAGCTCTCAGGAGCCACTAGAAGAGTGAGTGATTTTCAGAGCTACTGCCTGAAATTTGCTTGACTTTCCACAAGACGTTCGCAATGCTGCTGGCCAACCGGGCTTGCTGGGGTGGGGGTGGGAGATTCCAGGCCTGTCGAGGTCCAAACCAGGGTTTCCCAAGGTGGCTTGAGGATGCTTCCTCTTTGCTACCTCCCCTCTGGACAAGAGCTGTTGGTCACTGGGCTGTGTTGAGCTACCTGGAAACTTAATGTGAGAAACAACCAGTGAGTAAGCACGTGGGTCCTGAGGGTTAGGAATTTGGGGACTTCACAGTGGGGACAGCTCCTCTCTGCTCCACCATGTCTGGGGCCTAGCTGGGACATCTGAGTGAGTGGTCATTCACTCTTAAGTCTGACAGGCAAGTGGGCTGTAGGCTGGGATCTCAGTTCCTCCCTGCATGGCTAGTTGGGCTTCCTCACAGCATGGTGGCTGGGTTCTCAGGGTGAGTGCCCAGAGAGCCTGCAGCAAGCCATATGACCTCTTCTTGGCCAGCCCACAGTCAGCCTCCCACCAGACTCTCCCTGAGCCTAGACTCAAGGGTGGGGGACAAAGATCCCACAGTAGGAGGAGTGTCAGTCGCATTGTGGGGGAGACTGTGGGGTGGAATGCATAGGTGCAGACATGTACACACAGGTGCAGCCGTCTCTGAAAAACAACAGTCTGCCCCAGCGTCCTGTGAGGGTTTTCATTAGGAGACCCGAGCTCTGTCCAGACTCTCAGTCCCACAGTGCTTTTGCTAAAGGTCCTTCTGACACAGGTCACAGGCTGGGAGAATCTAAGAGAGCCGGGGCCCCTGAAAAGGGTGTCTCCTGGGATCTGGCCTCAGCGTCTCATGAACAAGGTGAGGAGACCAGGTAAGCGTAAGCGAATTGATAAAACACCCTCACGACATTTTGAGACAGTGAAAGAGTCGCGCTGATGTAAGATGTGCTCAAGTGTGAAATTGTGTCCTGCCCGGAGCTCTGCCGAGTGGCGCCTTCCTCACCCAGGGGAGAAGTTTTGGGCTTGACTGAAAAGCTGGGATGACCAATTGTTTCTCTGGAGCTGCTTAGGTTGGTTTGTTACCATCGAGTTTTTAAAAATATCCACACTTTGTATACAATTTAAAGTAGTCATTTTTTTCCTCTTTAATTTGGAAAACACAGCAAAAATGTGACAAAAAAGTAAAACCAAAATTCTCTCTCTCTCTCTCTCCCTCGCTCTTTTTTTTTAACTGAAGACGTCAACATTCCTTCCTTGTCCCCACCAGTCAGACCCGGTGGAGACCACGGTTAATAGCTTGGTGGGTATTGTTTATTTGCTTGTTTTTAAAACCCAGATTTTTATCTTTTTATCTATTCTACAAACATTGTCACCGGCCAGGTGAGCACAGACGATGTCTAGGCACTGAGAGGGCTGGGCCAGGTGTCCTCTTTGCGTTGGGCATCGAAGTGAGAGTGAGAAGGTGTGTGTGGGCTGGTGACCCAGAGACGGGGCCGGGGCCCGGGACAGGGGCGCAGGAGCAGCAGGGGGGTGTGCACGTTTGAATGACATGCACCGCTGTTCCAGCACCAGCCCCTAGAACATTCCCTCTGATTACTCATGTTTGCAGCACACTGTTTTCGCTCTCTGATCCTCCCAGGACAGTTCCCCAGGTGACAACGTTTGGATCTCTCCATTTTGGGGGAGCTCTTTTTGTTGATATATAACTTCAGTTCAGAGAAGGGCACACAGCATGACTGCACAGCGTGGTGAACTCACATGTGTCGTCAGCCCAGGAAACGACATTACCGGTCCCACAGGCTCCCTTCAGCCGTGAACCCTCCAAGGCTCATCACCATGCTGACCTCCCAGCCCATGGCTGACATTCGTCAGCTTTGACTTATGCAATTGCGAGCACAGAGTCTGCATCGCTTGGGCCTGGCTTCTCTGGTGCAGCATCACGTCTGCAAAACCCCGAGATCGCACCCCTTTCGCCACCTGCATTGCAGCCCTGGATTACTTAGCCCCTCGCCTAGTTACAGAAGCCATTAGGATTGCAATTAGTAACATTTTATTTTTTTTTCTGCTGCACTCCACGGCTGCTCCAGGCCTTCCTTCACGAGAGCACAGAAAGTGGATGGAAATAGGCCATCAGGAAGCCTGGACTTGGACATTCCCAAAGACTCGGGCTGGATTCCTGCTGGCCCTGTGATTCTCTGGCTTCTCCTTCTCTGTGGGTGATGGTGGCAGTAGTGCCAGCAGCGGTTAGGGGCTCTCTGAGAGCTGGCCCTGTGCCATGCACCTTATGCGTAGGGTCCGCTGAGGCTTCCCTGCCACCCCGGGGAGCTGTGTTCCCATCCCCGCACCGCAGATGAGCTAACTGAGGTATGCTCGCAGAGCTGATAAGGCCTGGGCCTGGAATCTGACTCCAGAGGCCAGAAGGCTAAGCTCTGCGCCGCGGGGCTCCCTTGGAGCAGAGCGGAAATGTTCATGCACCTTCCAGGCACAGCCATCTTCAGACAGGGCAGGGCCTTCTGCAGGGCCCTGCGGTGGGTCGCTGTGCTCGGCTTCTGTTGAAGGTGGGATTTCCCTAACTCCTTCTATGTTCAGTCCCCAGGCTCTCCCTGTTCTGTGGGTTGGCCTGATGGCTCCTTCTAGAACATTCTTTTCAGTTAGCTAGGAGTGGGGCCCCACTGTGAGTCAGTGGGGACAGCGGAGTCCAGCAAGTGTTTCACCAGAGTACACTTGAGAAGTCGCTGAGGTGCCCTCCACATGGAGAGCCAGAGAAGCATTTCTCTTGAAAGAAATGAATATAGCACTTTGGGAAATAATGCCGGCGTGCACACTCATTGTTTCCTAAGTGGGTCTGAACACGAGTGCCTATTTGCGGATTGTTTTTCACGCTGTAGAATTGATGTACACATTCTCACCTTTGCCAGTGAATGGGAGAAATCACACAGATGACAAAGAGCCCACAACATCCGAAGCCACTCTATGGTCCTTGGCCTCGGTATCCTGGGGACATTGTTATGTGCAAGTGATGGACTGATGTTTCATTTCCTCTTCCTCTCACTGCTCGCCATAGCACAGAAGCGGCAGAAAAGTCCAGATTCTGGAGCCCACCTGAGCTGGGCTCGGATTCCAGCCTGTCTACCTACTAGTGTGTGCATCTTCGGGCAGGTGGCACGTTGTCCCATTGGAGTGTCTGACTCCCTGGGGTAGCACCCAGCTGAGGATAGCATTCCTCCCACGTGGATCCCGGCCAGCGGGGGAGGGGAGCACAGAGAGTGGAAACAGGACCAGAAAGGTGTCCTCACCTGAAGCTGGTCTGCAGGAAAAGTGGGTATTGCTGGCAGGAGGCCAGGGGTACCGCAAAGGAGCTCTGGGCAAGGCGAGTTCAGAACGCCAGGTCGGCAAGCAGTTCTGTCTCTCCCCAGCTCCTTTGTACTGGGCTGCTCCTGAGATTTGCAGGGAAAAGACATCTGCTTGGCTCTTGGTGTTGGGTTCTCGAGTGAGCTTCTCTCTTGTCCCCCAGTGGACAGTCACTTCAAGGAGGGTGAAGGCTCAGGAGCAGGCCACCCTGTCCTGTGGATGCCCAAAGCTGTCACTGCTACAGCTCAGAAACTTGGTTCACATACACGAGCAACTCAAGCCAGGAGCCAAGTGTCACCCTGACTCCCTGCCCCTCGTCCCCGGGGCCCCTGCATCCCAGAGGTCTTCTGAAGACATGACTATCCTGCTGACCCTCATCCTCGGTGCAGGGCATGTGTGGACTCTGGCCAGAGCTTGCTGACTATTCTGTTCTCACCCATTCTGCCAATCCGGTTCTTCGTTAGCCTTTCTCAACATCAACGTGAAGGGATGTTGCATCGCAAGGGAGTTGGTGACATCAGTACACGCCACCCTACACACTTCAGCATGAACATCATTGACTAGATTTCAGTTATTGTTTACAGTTCTTCTCTTTTTGGGGAGAGGTGAAATCTGCAGTCAATGAAATGTACATATATTAACAGAATGACCTGATGAGTTTAGACAAATGCATCCACCTCCGTAAGGTAATTAATCCAAACCTCTATCAGGATTTACAGCATCTCCATCACCCTAGAAAGTTCCTCATGCCCCTTCCCGGCCAATCCCACCTCCATCTCCCCATAGGCAACCACTGGCTGGACCTTATCAGCACAGTTTAGCTTTGCCTTTTCCAGAAATGACGTGAATGGCGTCGTGGAGTCTGTAGTCCCTGGCTTGGCAGTTCGCCTGCATGGCTGGTTGCACATGTCCATGGTTGGTTGCTGTCATTGCTGAGTAGTGTTCCAGCACACAGACATAGCACGGTTCTGTTGAGGGACACCTGGAACTCTTTCCAGCTGGGCACAACTGAGTAACAAAGCTGCTCTGTGCCTCCTGGTGCACATCTTCAGACATATGCTTTCACAATCCCCGCGGGTGAAACAGCGGCACATTTCAGCCTCTTTCTGATGTGCCCCTTGCCTACTTCTGGGCCACACGACCCCTGCTGTGGAGAAGCCCTGAGCTGTTTCTCACATATCCAATGCTGTGGCACACTCCGGCCACCCACGTCTGACACTCACTCTGGTTTGGGGTGCTCCCTCCTGGGTACCCTGGGTTCCTGAGACAGGGACTTGAGAACAGGGGTTTCCCTTCGGAGTTATTCCTAGAGATGCCGGCAGGCGTGGGGAGTGAGACAGCAGTGCGTGCAGTGTGTGCTGAGCCGTCACCTCCGGACACCGGGGCTCAGCCCAGCGTGGGTACGGTCCCCTCTGGAAGCTGAGAAGCTGGGGTGATTACCCTTTGATCTCCTTACTGCTGCCCATCATGGGCTGAGCTCTGCTTCCCGGGCAGGCTGCCGGTCCATTCCCACACTCTCTGGCCCACCCTGAGAACAGGCGGAGTGTGTGCCACAGTGTGCCGGAGCTCCAAGTCCAGGCTGCCAGGCACCACAGCACGGGCCACACTTCCTCCAGAAGCCCCGGACCACCTGCGGGCAGGCTACGGTGAGCGCTTTTCCTCGGTGTGCCTGGCAGTGCTGAGCACGTGTTGCGAGGGTCTGTGGGTGAGGCTCCTTTCAGCTGCAAGCTCTTCGGGGGTCTTCTCACCTCTGCAGCCCTAGGACTCAGAACACCCTTTCGACGCACCAATTCTTCTCACACCGTGCTATCCCCGTCCCAGGAGTCACTTTCCACAGTGCCGTGTCACAGGGAACTGGCTGGAAGTGCTGGCAGAAGCTGCTGGCTCGCTGCCCTCCCTCCCTGCCAAGCCGGGCCTGAGTGCTGCGTGTGCGACCTCTGACAGAGTGTGTGGCCGGAGGTTACGCTGACAGGCCGGAGGTGAGGCGAGGACAGCGGTGGTGGAGGTTGGTGGGGTTTTGCCAGCTAGAGCAAGCTTAGTTGCACGTCCTCCCTGACCCGGCTCCCTGAGGAAGGAGCAGCGAGGCCGGAGCTTGGCAGACTGGCAGGCGGGTCTGTGCTCCTGTCTGCGGCCCCCCGGTACAGGTGGGTGGGCTGGGCACAGAGCCACACTCATCCTTTCAGGCTCTCAAGTGCTTCGAGGCTGAGAATGTCCTGCAGGATTCTTGCTCCCAGGATCCGTGGGAGCAGGCGCTACTGGACCCGCTGGGTCTCTTGGTCACTAGATCAGCTCCGGGAAGTGGGCCTGATATTTGAACATCTTAAGTGATGTATCTGCCCGTGTGGACCCTCATCCAGGGCGTGGAGCTGTTCATATTTAGCTCTCAACTCTCCTGGCTTGGTGACTTTGTCCACCCGACACAGGTTTTGGAGTCCCTCTTAGGTGCACGGCAGATGCTGTGAGGGACGGGCCAGGGGAGGCGGCTTCTGGCCCACAGAGGGGAGGCTGCAGGGTGGGGTGCGGTGCCGCGGCCATTGCCAGGCCTGCGGCCTCCCGGGGCATCGGGGTTCTGGCCGGGTTCTCCAAACCCAGGAGGCCCATGAGGAGGGAAAAGGAGCGTGGAGGATCCCATGGGAGGTTCAGGGCCAGGTCTGAATGTGACGCAGGTCACTTCCACTCACAGTCGATTTGCCAGAACTTTCACAGGGCCCCATCTAACTGCCGAAGAGGCTGGGAAATGTAGTCAGCGGTGTGGCCAGATGAAGGGCTGGAGGGACAGGAGATGTTATCTTGGCCACACGTGGGAAGGGAGCCACGGTTAGACCAGCCTCTTGGCCTCAGGGCCCCTTCTCTAGCAAGGAAGATGCCTCCAACCCCCGCCCACCACGGTGTGCGCCCTCAGGACAACTGCGTCATCGTCCCAAGCCTAAGTCAGGATGCAATTTTTTCCAGAATAGAAATTCTCAAATAATTCTAATATGAATTCTCACTTGGTTATGTATGTAACCCACAGCTGCACCTGGAGAGCTTCCTGGAGACCCGATGGCACAGCTGCCTCGTGCCGAGTCGGGCGGGGACACCTGGGGTTGACCAGCTGGCCAGGCCACGGGAAGGACCATAGGAAAGCGAGTTTCCCAAGGTCAGGGGACTACCGGACGTTTCTATATCAGAGCTCTTTCTTACGTGCAATGTCCCTCAGTACAGCTTGCAAATGACAGGGTGAAAATTCATTTTTAAGGAAAAAATGAAATTGCCTCAGATCAGGACTCTCATTGGAAATTGGAGGCTGGAGGTTTCTGTCTGTGCAACAGGGGACAGGGGAAGGGATGTGGGGCCGTTCACGGGAGGCGGCTCCGGGTCTAGCTCAGGAAGCTGCATCAGATCCAGGGAGGGCGTGGGGGCGAGTGTGCCCAGGGGCTGCTGGCGAGGGAAGCAAGTTCTGCTGGCATCACGAGGCAAGGGCAGCAGTGCAGACGTCCTCTGTCCACACCACGGCTCCTTCGGTGAGTGTGAGCTCTGGGCTGCTTTCGTACCTCTAGCACTTACGGCCAGAGATTCTTCCCTGCTTTATTAAAGTTCCAGGGGAGTTTTTATTAATCCAAAATTAGTCACTTATCCAACACGGCAAATAATGAAAACATGAGCAGAACGAGGGGCAATGGTAGCACAAAAGCATTTTTTGAGTGAATAAAATGCCAACATTTGCAAGGTCAGCTACCTTGCTTCACAATGAACAGAAATACAGGGGAGTCTTAGAAATGTTCATTTACTAGCAACTGTAGGTGCAGAGGGATGGATTCATTTGGAAGACACACAGCTGTCACCTGGAAGTGCAAAGGACTCTTTGGAATGCTTTCTGGCCTCAGGATCCTCTCTGGAACTCGTCGGTCTTAAGATCTGTCCTAAGATCATGCACACTGTTTGCAAGATCCTGGTTAGTTTCCATTTGGGGCGGCTGATGTCTGTCCTTAGTCAAAAATCAAACTGTGGACTCTGTACCCTTGAAGCCTTTCCTTGGGTTTCCAGCTCTCAGAGCAGCATGGGGGCTTTGCGTGGGGGACAGTCCTGGTTTTTCCTGTTCGTCAATTCCTCCCTTCCCTTGAGTGGGACCCAAGTAAGCGAAGATGAAAGAGCAAAACGTGGGCCAAGCAAGACAAAATACCGTCCTGTTGACACAGTGGCGCTGTACTCCCAGGCTATGGTGACACTTGGGAGGGACCCAGAGCCCGTCTCGGATTGCCATTTCTGCAGGAGCCGGTTGTGGGACTCATAGACAGAACTGACGCAGCACAGCAGTAGCAGACAGTGGACATCGACAGAGAACCATGAATATTCCTACTGCCATGGAGTCCCTCAGGAAACCAGGTCTTGTTCACCCCTGAGCACATGAGGCTTTGTGGATACACGACCACGTCGTGTTGAGTCTCAAGAGCCTGCATTTCTGGAGAAGCGGCTTCGCAGCTGGAGACGGCCGGGCGGGTGTGGGGAACTGAGCATGGTGCTGGCATGGGTTTGAGAGCGGGGGAGCATGCGGGGGCGACTCGGGGCCACGGCAATGAGAGGGCTGCTACTGGCAGGGCAGTGGCACCTGCTTTTTGTTGCTCACTCTTATCACCGAGGCAACAAGCGGCCTCGGAGGCTGCCGGGCCACCCGGAGATGTGTGATAGCGTAGCACGTATTGATTTTAGATCAGTCTAGATCCAGGTCAATGAGTATTTTGTCTCTTCCCCAAAGCAGCTTTCTCTACGCTTGCAACACAAAAATAACGTGCAGCTCCCGTGTCCGCAGGCCGTGCCTGATGCTGGCTGGAAAGGGGTCCCTGTAAGATTAAGCCCAGAATTCCGTGGGCCTCACGGGGCCCCGGCCCCACCTGCTCCACTTTGCTCTGTGTCGCCTACGACCACTTAAGTGCCCTGCACTAGTGTGTCTGGCCCACTGTGCTTGAGGGATGCAGCTGGTCTGCCATCCACTGGCCGCAGGGTCCATGGGCATCCCCACCCCAGGGTGTCCACAGGCCTTGCTCCTGCCTCTGCCCCTGCCCTGTGTCCCTAAGTGGCAAACCTTTCAGGTGCCAGGGCACACTGCACGCCTCTGCCCTGTTGGAGCAATTCCAGCTGGCATGGGGGTGTCCGTACGTAGTGGGGGTGACTCTTCCCATCACACTCGTCCCCTTTGTCACATCCCCTTTGTCAGGGCTCATAGAAATGTTCATAGAGACAGCGCCTGCCTCTCTGATCCCCTGTTCATCCTCTCTGCATGGAGCTTGGCAGCTGTCACCCGCCTCCAACGTCTCTCTCCCTCTGGTACTTGTCACAAAATCCCTTCAAAATCCCAAAACAGAACGCAGCAGAGGGACGCCCCCTCCTTCAGAGGCCAGAGTGGAAACCCCAGTTTGGTTTCAGCCAAGAACCTGTTACAGATACATGCATAACTTCATAAAGACAGGATTTCACGCATTTGTGGCAGTCTGTCACCACAATAACTTGGTGAGGATGGTTTTATTTTTGTTCTTCTCACGCCTCTCTGAGAACACAGAGCTGTAGGGAAAGACAAGCCCAAGATCACCATGGTCTATGTACATTTCAGGGATGGATGGAGTCCCAGGCATGTGACCGAAGAAATCTCACACTTGCAACGTGGAGCCTGGTGTTGTCCAGAATGTTCCGTCAGAACCAAGGAGTCAAGGCTGAGCCCCACTGGCCCTGCAAGGGAAGCGTGGAGTCAGGGTCCCCCCATCCTCCTGGGGTGATCCTGGAGTCCAGTCCCGGGAACCCTGCCCGTGAGGTGCCCCAGCTCTTACAGGTCAGATCCACCTTTCACTCCCAGCGCCACGTGCCTGGATCAGCACCTTCCTCACGAGGCTGTCGTCCACCCGGCCCTCTGGGCCCAAGGGGAAGCCGCCTTGACATGGGACCCATCCTGCCCCAAAGCCCTGCGGCTCCCGCAAGGAGGGTGCAGCCAGGTCCCAGAGGGCCTTCCTCTGCCCAGTGTCTGAATTCCAGCAAACAGCACCGTCCAGTCTGCGACGTTCCTCAGGGTGGAGGGGCCAGTCAGCAGGAGGGCAGCCGCGGGATGGTCTGGGGAAGAGGCCAGGAACACGGGCTCTGGGTTCAAGTCCTGGCTCTCCTTAACCCTTTCACGCTCTGTCTTGTCACGGGTACAGCAGGAATGACAGTGGCACCTTCCGGTGTGTCCCAAAGCGGCAGCACACTCCCCAGGGCTGCACTGCAGGAGTGCCCGTGCTGGAGCGGCACTGTGATGCCTGCGCCCAGGCCACAGAGAGGGCGTCTGCAGGTCAAGC
This sequence comes from Lemur catta, assembly GCF_020740605.2. Taxonomy (NCBI): domain Eukaryota; kingdom Metazoa; phylum Chordata; class Mammalia; order Primates; family Lemuridae; genus Lemur; species Lemur catta. Next base: position 87,575,900 of record NC_059137.1, read on the forward strand.
TGCCAGCAGCCCCTTTTCCCTTCCCTGCCCTTGCTATCCGGGGTGGGAACCCACTTAGAAGTCGATCCCTCACGTGCACAAATTGTCGTTCATTTCCATTGTCATTGTTCGTCTGGGTCTTGTGATTTCATGCAACTCGGGCAGCTCAACGACGCACGAGGCTGACCTGCTTCCCTGTCCCCCTTGGGAGGCTGTGCACTCCAGCTCCTCACAGCTCCCGGAGCTGGCCCTGAGCCCGGGGAACAGCCCATGACTGCAGCCTGCATGGGACTCACACTGCTGTGCCAGGCAGTGTGGCACCTCTCGTGGTCACTTGCAGATGATGTCCCCTGGTTGCTACGGCTTTAACAGGTTTCTGAAGCTCATCCAGTTGTGCAGCCGCATTCAGAAGGAGCAGAGGAATGGCAGTCTCTTCAAGCTCTTTAAGGATACACAGTCTACTCGGGGTGGATTCTGTCCCTGGGTGAGTCACAGAGACTAGATTCTTCCTCTGTCCCCAGGACCCAGTCCCGAGGACCGTGTGCCTCTGTATGGGGGCAGGGTAGTTGTAAGTTCAGCTTCACTCCCCACTAGACATCTGGCTGGCACCTGCCCACAGAAAGCAGCCCTCACTCAGCCAGCCCACAGTGAAGGGAAGAGCTGGCCTGGCGCCACCTGAGACCCCCGCAGCTCTACCCAGGTGGGAAAAAGGGGGCAGCGGCTTCCCCAGGACACAGGCTGTCGCTGAGTCCTGCCTGACTCCGAGCCTCTTAGGAAGCCACTGAGGAGTGAAGTTGGCTCCTCTGTGAATAAGCCAACTCCAAGTGGAGAAGTGAGGCTGTGTGGCCAGCCCGTCAGCGACTCCGTGTGAGTGATGGGGCAGAGGGATGGCCCGGAGCCTGCACTCGCACCCACAGTCCCCAGAGCTTACCTGGCAGCAGTGCCCGCGTGCAGAGGGGTCTCTGTGGGACACAGTGAGCCAGCGCTCTGCTCGCTCTGCAAGCTCCTTGAACGTGCACCAGGCCCTGGAAACCACGGAAAATAGAAAGTGGCCCCAATGTGCGCTGTGATTTTGGGCAACTGATGCCCAGGACGTGGCTTTGACGCACGGGGCTTGCAGAGACAGGGATCCAGCCCCGAGAGCACCTTGCCCTGTGGTGCTCAGTCCGTAGGAAGTCCTCGTCATGCCAGCTGCTTTTCTGTTTTCCACGTTACAGCCAAGCCCTGGACAAAGCAGGAAGAATTGCCCTGGTGACAGAGAGGACTGCGATGCTCTCGGTCTTGACAGCACGAGAGACGGAGCAGTGCAGGCAGCAGAGGCCATGGGGGCCCCCTGGGGCCATCTCCTTGTTTCACGGAGTAGGGGGAGGAGGGAAGGCCCAGAGAGGGGAATTGAAATGTAGTGTTCATTTTACAAGGAACAAAACCATGAAGCCCACCAATGCTTAAGAATAAGGGCTGGAGCAAACTCAAGATCATTCGTGGGGTCACACTATCACAACCGATAAGGTGTGAAAGTGACAACAGTGGAGCAGAATATATGGTATTCAAGGTGTGAAGGGGACAGCAGAAGAGCCACCGAGAACCACAGGGACTCGGAGGTGGGTGTAGGCTCGCAACTACAAATAACATGTGAAAGAAACACATGCACGTGTTTCTAAAAATGAATACAGCAGAAAGCCTTATACTGACAATTTATGATATTTTGTGATATTTTGATAATTTGGAAAATGAAATAAGAGTAGGAATAAAATCACCAGTTGGATGAATCAGCAAGGTGTGGCAGAGTCCCGCAGCGGGCACTGCAGGGTGACGAGGATGAACTCCGCACATGCTGGGCACAGCGGGGACGCCCGGGAACGCCAGGCTGCGCCCAGTAAGCCACGCTGTACGATGCCACGCACGTAAAGCACAAGGGCAGCCGAGCCACTGTGCTGCTGGCAGTCAGGGGACTGTCACCCTTGGGGGCAGGTTGTCAGGGAAGGGGGACGTGGTGTGTGGGCTGTTTGTGCTTGTTCCCGTATGTATGCCATAGTCAATGAATAATGAATAAATATCTTCAATAGGCAAATAAAGAATTTAATAATGATTGTCGTAACCACAGTGAACACGTTGTGCTGCCTACTGTGGGCGGGTGCTAAGTGGTTTTGTGCCCATCGACTGCCGCTGGTCCTCCTGGACACACCCGTGGCCACCAATGTTGGCTGTCCCCGGAACCTTCTGTCCTCCTCCAGCGTGGCCGCCTCCTTCCCACCTTCAGCTCTCAGCTCACTCTGCACCACGGTCGAGTTTCGATTTCTGCTCATCCCCTGTGGCGCCTAAGCGCGTTGCATGTCAGTCGTTTACTAGTGCAGGTGTTGACTGTGTGCTGCTGGCCTGGCTCCTCCAGAATGCAGGGACCTTACTGGCTTCCTCGTGTGCCCTCTCCAGACCTGGGGCAGTGCCTGGCTCCTGGTTGGTTTAATCCAAACTCTTCCCTACGGCTTCCTCCTGTCCATCCTCTGCCCGCCTCCCGGCCGTGTCTTCCTCCACGCCCCCCGCAGGCAGGGTCCGCTGTGCTGAAGGCGTCTCCATCACACACCACCCTGTCTCCCTTTCTGCCTGGGTGTTCTCACCTGGCCAGATCGCTCCTACCTAATGAGCTCGGTCTAGCTTGACCGTCTGAGCACAGACATCACCGCTTCTGAGGGGCGTCTCTGATCCCGGCAGGGTGGGCAGCCCTCCTGGGTGTGCTTGTGGCACCCTGGAGTGTCATGCACAGTGCCGGGCCCCCGGACAGATGCACAGCCCCACCCTCCTGGCTCCCGGGCCAGGTGCAGCCCGGTGCGTGGGGTCTGCTCGCCTGTGCAGCAGGAGAGCGAGAGGGCAGCTTTGCTGGAAGGCAGGAGGGGCCCAGAACGAGCACAGGTGCCCACACCAAATGGCTGCAGTGTGGGTGTGGCCCTAGGGCCATGGGGGCCTTGAGGGCTCTGAGGTTCCATCTCCAGCCTCTTGGAGAGGGTTTCTGGCATCGCCATCGGGCAGCAGGCTCATCTGAGCCCTCTTCCAGCACTTGCCACGCTGCATTAAAGTCAGGCGCTTGCTGGTCTTTCCACTGGTCTGGGCAGTGTGCGGCTTGGGCCTCTGTTTGGACTGTTTTGTCTCCAGCACCTCAGAAGGCTGTGGACGCTGGAGCCTTTGAATGAGCCCTTGAGTGGATGCGCAGCCTGTGAAATGTCATGGCAGCAGGAGGGAGCTGTGGGCCACCTCGCTCAGCAGGCCCTCCATTTCCATCTGTTTCCTGTTTACTTTACAGGAATGCCCTGGTGGTCTGAAAACCTCCCTAAGGGCGAAGACAGATCTCAGAGCTGGCAGCGCTCCTGGGTGCTGTCACAGTGGAGAATCAAGTCCCTTTCATTCCCCAGTTTGCATGCACATGCGTGCATGGGTCCATGTGCCTGCGTGTGTGTGCATGCGTGTGCCCGTCACTCCCCCTGGCTTTGCTCCTGAGCACAGATTACGGGGAGACACTTGCACTGGAACTCGGCTTGAAACCAGACAGGAGGCTTACTGAGCCTGAGCACAGTCTTGGAAGGAGTGAAGATAATATAACACATCAGCCCATGCAGTGCACCGAAACCTCCCTGTGAATGAGTTTAAAATATTATTTCACATCTCGAGTTTTGGGGACACATGCTGCTGCCTTCCTAGGTTTTTGGTGCCATGATGGAGCCATGGCAACAGGGGCACTACGTAGAAGGTTCTGAACAGTCTCTTCCTTACTGCTAATTTCCCTGATCATCACCTAAGTGCACATTTGGGAATATCACGGATTGGGTGTTGGGCAGATGTGGGGGGGAGGGAGGGGATGGGTGTATACCTACATAAGGAGTGCGATGCGCACTGTCTGGGGAATGGACACGCTTGAAGCTCTGACTCGGGGCGGGGGGGCATGGGCAATATACATAACCTAAACTTTTGTACTTCCATAATAAGCTGAAAAAAAAAAGCTCTGGCCAGCCTCCGACAGGCCCTCTGGGCAGAGCAGCCCAGCACAGCCTCGGAGTCCCGCAGGGAAGGGCTGCTCTGACCTCACAGGGCTTTGTCCCCACCCTGCTGCAGCCTAGGGCTCTCTCCAGGTGGTCAGCAGACTACGCCTGGGCTGCTTCTGGCGAGGACGGCGGTAAGCAGTGACCCCAGCCCACGGCGGGGAGGGTGCCAGGGCACCCAGCAGGAAGGGTGGGAAGACTCGAAGCCTGCCTGAAAGAGAGGCCCCTCCACCAGTTGGCCGGCGGGACCCAGCCTGCTTCCCCTAGATTCAGGACGTGAAAAGGGCTGTTTGATTTTGTTCTCTGCTGAGAAGACATAAATAAGGGATACTTTAAACTCTGTTCAGTGGGAAGAAACACTAAGTTGAAAACAATGACTTAAACTTCAATTGTATTTTGTAAAAAAGCCATGTAATTGCTTCATGAACTCACTTGCTTTTGAACTTAAAACTCAAAGTGTTTTAGAAACGAACTTCATTGTTCCCAAATGTTAGATGAGGCCGTTCTCCTCACTCAGAGAGCATCTGCCTTCGCTGGGCAGGTGGGCTGGTTCCCACCACGTGGATCTTGGCCCAAACTTTCCAGAACCGCCTTACATCCATCTGCTAACTAGTCTATATGGGAAAGACGATCGAGTTGCCAAATAATGAGTCCTGCGCACACGGAGGACTCCCATCAGATGGTGCTGAGGCAAGAACTGCCCCTTGTGATCTGTTGTCTACATGTAGAGTACAAAGACACACGCGCGGACCCCGCCGAGGGCGTCTCGCCTGCGCACGAACACACCGCGGCGGCCGCCTGCCCGCTCACCCCCGCATCGCAGGTCAGAGCTGGGCTCAGCCGGAAGCTTCTCTCAGTCCCAGATACCTGGCAGCGGAGGTGACAGGAGTAGCTCAGCTACACAAATTGCCAGAGACCAGTCACGCTGGCTCTCCGTCTGTGTGAAAGACTGTTCCACAGGAACCTTGCGCAGGGTTTAAGCAGGGCAGGAGCGTGGGCTCTGCGCACGGGAGTCAGCCTGTGCCTCTTCTTCACCTCAAACCCGGCTGGGGATGATGGAATCTGCAGAGAGAAATGACTGATATTTCAGTCTCACCACTAAGAAACCATGATGACCACCCTTTTTCTTCACCTTCCATGCAGACTTGTTCTGGAATATTCTAGGCCTTCCTTCTACAGCTTGGCCACATGAAATTGGAGAGACTGAGCAAGACATTTTTCCCAGAGTAGGTCTGCTTATGATTTTTATTTTCAACCATTTGAAAGTCATCGGTGAAATCCCATCTCCCTAAGCATGAGAGTCTCCTGGGAGCCAGCCCCACACACCCCTTCAGGAGTTTTCTGGTCCATGTCTTTGATTTATTAGGTTGGTGCAAAAGTAATTGCGGTTTTAGCATTGCGAAAATTTGCCATTTAATTTTGGAATACATCCATAAATAAATGTGGTTATGTTATACATCATTTTAATGCACATCTCTTGCAATATGTTTTTTTGCTAATGACTTAGTACTTGATATTTATTTGATATTTATTTTAGACTATGGAAATGATGTTAGACAAAAAGCAAATTTGAGCAATTTTCTTATTCAAGTTCAAAATGGGTGGTAAAGAATCGGAGACAACTCGCAACATCCACAACGCATTTGGCCCAGGAACTGCTAACAAACGTGCAGTGCAGTGGTGGTTCAAGAAGTTTTGCAAAGGAGACGAGAGCCTTGAAGATGAGGAGCACGGTGGCCGGCCATCGTAAGTTGACAATGCCCAAGTGAGAGCAATCATCGAAGCTGATCCTCTTACAACTACACGAGAAGTTGCTGAAGAACTCAGCATTGATCATTCTACAGTTGTTCGACATTTGAAGCAAATTGGAAAGGTGAAAAAGCTCGATAAGTGGGTGCCTCACGAGCTGACCAAAAATCAAAAACATTATTGTTTTGAAGTGTTGTCTTATTGTATGCAACAATGAAGCATTTCTTGATCAAATTGTGATGTGCGACAAAAAGTAGATTTTATATGACAACTGGTGGTGACCAGCTCAGTGATTGGACCAAGAAGAAGCTCCAAAGCACCTCCCAAAGCCAAACTTGCACCAAAAAAAAGGCCATGGTCACTGTTTGGGGGTCTGCTGCTGGTCTGATCCACTACAGCTTTCTGAATCCGGGCAAAACTGTCACGTCTGAGAAGTGTGCCCAGCAAATCAATGTGATGCGCTAAAAACTGCAATGTCTGCAGCCAGCGTTGGTCAACAGAAAGGGCCCAATTGTCCACAACGACACCTGCCTGCACGTCACACAACCGATACTTCAAAAGTTGAAAGAATTGGGCTACGAAGTTTTGCCTCATCTGCCATATTCACCTGACCTCTTGCTAACCAACTACCACTTCTTCAAGCATCTTGACAACTTTTTGCAGGGAAAACACTTCCAGAAGCATCAGCATGCAGAAAATGTTTTCCAAGTGTTTGTTGAAATCCCAAAGCATGGATTTTTACACTACAGGAATAAACAAACTTATTTCTTATTGGCAAAAATGTGTTGATTGTAATGGTTCCTACTTTGATTCCTAAAGATGTGTTTGAGCCTAGTTATAATGATCTAAAATCCATGGTCTAAAACCGCAATTACTTTTGCACCAACCTAATACCAATGTGGGACGCAAACCTGAGAGGTTCGATGTATGCATTTACTCAATCGGGATGGGGAAACAAGAAACTGGTCATTTTGGGACTGGATCGCTTAAATATCATCGCTTTTGGAAAATTCAAGAGTAAGTTTATTTACTCTAAAAGTAGTTTGTAGATGTCAGAGCGTATATTTAGAAGTGCTATGGAATTAAGTAGAAATGTCTATGATAGGATTACTCTTCTTGGAAACTAGCTGATGTTTATGTTCCTGCTCTGGGGTCTCCTTGGTAAGAGAATGGAATGGGAGCATCTCCTCCCCACTCAGGAGGGCCGGTGTCGGGTCAGTGCCCGTGCTCGGGGCTCCCTTGCGCGAGGAGCACCAACAGCTTATTGCGCTTAGGGGCTGGACAGAAAGGGAGGTTGCCAGGCACTTGGGGAAGAACCCCAAGCACAATGTGTCTGGGGAGCTCTGGGAGGCCGGCCAGCTCCAGCTTGCAAGCTGGCTTGTGGGGATCGGCCGTGCTGCTGTGAGGGGAAAGGAAGTGTGGCTTGTCCTCATGTTCCTGGACAGTGTGAACATCAAACAACCCAAGGGATGGGGCAGGACCCATGAGACTTGGAGCCAGATCCGCTTCAATTTAGAAAAGGTAAAGTACAGGTTTCATGCTAACAGGCTCAGTGACTTACCTGGATTTTTCATGCAACGAATGCATGAAATAAATGCATCCTGCAGCCAAACTTCATAGTTGGCTGATAAATTCCCTGAATTCCCTGGACGGAGGGCAGGGAGAGGGAGGAGCCGCTGCTGTATGCATGCTTCCCCCCTTCCCTGGGAACAGCCCGGCTTCTTCCATGACGCCACATGCCCACGAAGGGACACCATCTCCGAGCTGGCTTGCCACCAGCTGGGCCCGATGAGCAGGGCAGCTCTACGGGGATCACACCCCTTCTCCTTCTCCCCTTCCTTCCATCTTCCTGATGGGAAACAGTTCTGTGGCGGCACGCAGCGCCCTCAGGGCAGGAGGTGAGAAGGACGCGGGGCTTCAGGAGAGCAGAGCAGAGGGGGGACTTCGGGGTCCCTGGTCCTCAGGGAGTCGCCACGGCAGCTCCCTGTGGGATAGAAACACACCTCTGTCCTGAGACTGTCTAAAAACCAAGCCTGGATGGTGTTGGAATGATCCTGGGGACAGGGGAGCACAGTCACACCCAGTAGGATGTGACTACAAGTAGAGCTGGGTCAAAATGAGATAAATGCCCCTTGCCTGGCTTGCAGAGAGGCAACTGATGGCACGAACTCCCTGCTTCCCTCCATCTCCGCACAGCAGCTGCCGGAAAGAGGGAATCACAGCCTGGGGGACAGACAGTGCTCGGGTTCTGGAAGCTGTTGGCCCTGACGACCGGGTGCTCCTTGGGGATAAGCAGGATGCCCCTGCCCCGGTTCCCATTTCCCATGTTAAGTGTGTAGATGCAGTGCAGAGAGATGCAGTTACTTCCTGGGTGATGGCAGCGGTTTCTCTGAGCCAGGCTCGCCCTCCTGCGGAGGACAGAATGGAGCCCAGTGCCACGTGTGACTTATGGGGCGTTGTTTCCTATCCCCAAAGCACGTTGCTGTGCTTCCTGCCTTGCCCTCTCCCTTCTCCTCCCCGTCGCTGTCTTCCTTGCACCCTTCCTCTAATCTGTCCACAGTCCACTGGGTTGTGCTAACACTTTACAGCGACCTTGGCCCCCAGAGTCCTTGCCCTTGGGCCCCCCTTGGCTGCCTCCCAAGCACAGGGCAAGTGGCCGTGGTCGTCACACGCCCTGTCTCCTCTCTAGCTCCATGGCCATGTGTGCAATGCATCGGTGGGTATCATTCACCTTGAAACTGAAACTCCCTTCCGTGAAATTTACAGCCTCTGAGCCTCCCTGAACAGGGCGTTCTTTCAGATCCTTTGAAAGAACAGGTGAGTCTCCTTGGTCTGCACGTCTCTATCATCCCAGACCTTCTTTGATCCTCAAAGCTGCTTTCAGGCCGACAGCTGGGGCCCACGGGCAGATGCTGGGCCCTGACACCTTCCCTGGACAACTTCAAGGCCGGGGCTCTAAGGGAAAAAGGCCATCCTCAAGCTGCAGGCTCGTTGTGCCCATGTCGGCAGGGTCACGGTGCTGACAGAACGTGGGTGCAGTAATAACGGCAGCCACCAGCACGGGAGGGGATTATCCACAGCGCCACCCTTGCTGTGGCTGCAGGCCCACCGAAGGGTCCCCCAGGTAAACACAAGTTCACAAAGCTTTAGTACGAGTGGAGTTGCTTTGCTGGTAGGAGGGCCCTCCTTCCTCCTCCTCCGGGAGGGTCTCGAGACAAGTAACATATTAACACATCACAGGGGGGTTGGCTGGAGGAAACAGGCAGCAATCCCAGCTGGAGGCCTGTCTGCTCCGCAGCTGTTACTTTCAGTGGGGGCTGCGGGGGGGGGGTATGGGGTGGTAGGAGCAGGGTGGAAGTAGAGGGAGGACGCTGGAGGGAGGAGGGACACCGAGTGCCCATGGAGGACAATTCCACACTGATGGCTGGTGGGAGGGGATGGGCCGGGCTGGTCTCACGGCTGCCCCCGGGGAACTGACTCCTGGTAGCGGCCCCGCCTTCAGCCTTTCCAAGTGCTACTCCAGAGGAGGGTACAGAGTTTTGCCAAAGATTTTTGGAGAGCCAGGGAAAGAGTTTATCTCTCTCATCAACAGCAAAACCTCATAAAGATTGTGATTAAATACTTCTATTTCTTGATACAGATTTCTCTCTCCTGTTAGCAGGCTCCTCTCTGCCCTCCTTCTTCACAGGAACTATTTCTCAAGATTTCCCCTATTGTCCAGTGGATATCCCGCTCTTGTCTTCAGCTTGGCACTCCGCTCGGCCAGACAGGAGGTCACAGCACACTCAAAGAAACTCTGCCCCATGTCCAGGAAGACAGGTCCCTGCCAATTAAATGAAGTTACCTTCCTGGATCTGACACATCATCTCACTGAAATAGACATTTCATTGAAAGAGACAATGTGCAGCGTCTCATGTAATTGTCGAAGTAGCCCAGGAGGTCGGTGCAGATGGGAAAGCTACGGCTCAGAGACGTTTATTAATGTGTCTGCAGTCACACAGTGGAAACACAGCAGAGCCAGACTCAAAACTCATGTCTCGGTCCAGCGACCTCATTCACCAACTGATCTCGCAGTTGACACCATGGCTTCACTCTGTGATCTGTGTGCAGCGTTTTTTGTACGTAGAACCTCGTGGCTACGAGTGTTCTTGGGCCCTATCCAACATTATACCCACTGAAATTAAGAACTCTTTGTGCCATGCATAGAGTGTAAGTCAGTCTAGAGGTACATACTGACACCAGGCTATAGATGGATAAGGATCTCTTGCTGGAAAATGATCCGAACAAAGGTTGAAATTGTTTTTAAGGGCCACTGTTTCTTTCAGTCCAGATTTAAACCTGATGCTCAGATGCATGTGTGCTTGAGAAGCCCAGTAGGGCTATGGTCGCGGCAATCATTTTCCCCCATTTTATAGCACTTTAGAGTTAGCTCTAGTGCTGCTTTCACACGCACTATTTCAAGCTGATTTGTGTCTCACAGCAACACTGTGACATGGGAGAGTTCGGCATGGTCACTCCTATTTTGCAGCTGAGACTCGCATACGTTAAGGAACTTGCTTCATGCACTGACAGCTAAGAAAAGTAAGCCAGATCCCAGCCCTCCAGTCGCACATTCCAGCACAAGTGCATCTATGTGTTTGTCATTCTTTTCTCATTTGCCTGCACTTGTATGGAGAGAAGGACTGGAGACTGGATTGGCATGAAGCTGCCTGCAGGATGCTGGGATGGCGACGTGGACACTTGGGTGGGATCACAGTGGCCGCTGAGGAAGGAATGAAAGTGCCACAGGGCCTGCACCCTCTCAGTGGTGAGTGGGTGTGTTTGGGGGAATGAAGTGGAAAGACATTAAACAAACAGCATCTACAAAGGGACTGGCATTTTGTGGCCAGTGAGAAAGGCCTCATGTGTAAGGGGCCACAGAGTACTCAGGAATACGTGAGAGATAAGAAAAATAATGGGTGATTCATCCTGATTTGAGATGGGCCGTGCCCAGCACGCTTAGGGGCTTAGAATTTATCCTGCAAGTCTGTGTTCTCAAACTGAGCTTTGCAGAATACTGGAGACCTGTGGATCTATTCTCAGAAATCTGTGAGCTCTTTCCAGATTTTAATATTGATGATATTTAGAATAAAATATTACAAGTACACCCTGGATCATCTGAAGAGCCAATTCAGACCAAGTGGACTTAGCCCACACTCTCTTGATTTCAGTGCCATGGGCATTTTCCATTGAGGATAGCTTTCGTATCAAATCAGCTGAAACAATGTCATAAAGAGGTTTCATAGTGTGAAAGGCATGTGAAAATCATGTCACCACCTTGAACAAGGTAATCAAGCTATCAGCATCCAAGGAACATGGACTGTATTTGTTGGGACACGATCACATTGTGAATGGATGTTCTTGGCATAGCCTGTCTTGTTACGTAACATATCAGGATGCTTTATTAGTAGTAAGTATTGGAGAAACTATTGCAGAATTCTTCTATTTTTATTTGCAGAAATAATTATATTAGAAATCTAATGTAGATTTAAGTAATGGCACAATGGCTAGTGCATGTCTAAATGAACAAGACAATTTGAGTAATTCATCAAGTAACGTTTCATTAAAAGAGACTTTTGAAGATTGCTGGATGACTTTTTTTGGTTAACTGTAAGATATGATTATCCTAAACTAATGAAAAAAGCCTTGAAGAGCTTATTGTTGTTTCATTTACAAATATTTCTTGGTGGTGTTATCATTAACAAAAAAGTCAAACATTAAATATAGAATTGTACCTAAAGCTCATTTGTATTCTCATCAACATTCAGTTAGAATAAAACAACACCATTATTCCCATTTAATAAGTGACTTTAATATGATATTATTGGTTTTATAGTTCTGCTTGTATTCATATGAAATTAGATTTGTTTTTATAGTTAAACAAAAATATAAGAATAAGGTGCTTATATGTAGTTCTTGCTTGAATGTATTTAAATATAAAATAAGAATAACAACAATAATGGTATGATACAATTTGAGACAACACTAAAGATTCAAGAACATTATTTTTTCTTTTAAAATGAGTATATGCATTTTTAACATTTGAGAGCCAGCAAGGGAAACACCAGAGGCTGATAACCAGAAGAGTTTAATACACGACCATATTTTTGTTAGATGTAGGACTTTGATGCCAGTGTGGAAAACACATCGGGAGGGAAGGTGGAGGGTGGGAAGCTCTGAGGCTGGGGCAGTGGTGGGTGGGAGGGAGCTGGCATTTCCACAGCAGGATGGAACACATTTGTGAGTGGGTGGGTGTGGGGTGATGCCAAGATGAAAGAATTCAGGGTGGTAGAGATTTTTGAGCTTGTGCAACAATCTTGATAATGATACAATTAGCCAGCATTGAGAATCCCAAATCCAGCACATGTTGAATAAAAGTTAACAAGTATAGTTTGTACATCTGCTAACTTTGCTCTTCCAGTAAGATACAGACCACACACACTCACACATACCCCAAACCCCTCCCATCTGAGAAGTCAAAGAGCAAAAAGATCACTCAGGGACAAACTGGGTGAGCTTAAGGTCCCTCTCAGCTCTAACATTCCATATGTGACTCTCCGATGTAGAAATGATAGCATTAGAAACTATCCTTTCCTTTTTATTATTGGCATGAAGAGCATGATGTATTTTCTCTGAGGTCTTTTTTCTAATTAGTACTTTAAAAACTTTCACAGTCAAAAGGTAGCGATAGGAAAACTCTGGTTCTGGTTAAGATGGAGAAGACATAGTCCACTCTTTCTCTCCCACAAAATATTGATACAACCATTAATAAAACCTTGGGCAGACTGCATGGGACAAATACCTGAGGGTTCTGAAAAGTAAATGGCGCAGCTATCTAGACAGCGTGGTCAGCAATGGTAGTAGGCATATCTGGGAAACAAATCGGATGCTTCAAACTGTGATTGATCTGGTGATGAATTTCTTGTTTTTCATCTGTTTTGTCCTCCTGTATCTACCAGCATGAACCCCAGGGCAGCATGGGTCCTGGAATGCTGCACTGGGCAAGGACGGACGAGCTCCAAAGGGAGGCCAGTCTTTCTGCTCTTCAAGGAACAGAAGAGAGTGGAAGAAACCCCCTGTGTCCCAGGAAACCCACACCTGCAGCTGCAGCTCTGTGACAGCAGTGACAGGGGTATCTGGTAGGCACCTGCAACTCTGAGGAAGAAGAATCCTTGTCTCTCATTGGAGGAACATGTCGGCAGAGTGTAGGGGGATTGTGTTATATTTTTCTCTCTTTCTATCCTCCGGCTGCTTGACTCTGCAGACGGACACACTGCGGTAAGTGTCTGGCAGAGCAGGAAATCTAGAGCCCCAGCTTTGTACGCAGAGGGCCAGGAGAGCAGACCCCTGGGAGCCAGCGAGTAGGGGACAGACTGTGGAGAGGGACCTCGCTAAAGTGACCACCAGTTGTGTATGGACTCTTGAGCTCACCCCAAGCTGAGCTTGCATGGAACTGACCCAAAACAGTGGCTACAGGTTTGGCAACTACAGAGTAGACCGCCTTCTGGGATTCAGACTTGCCAATGAGTAGTGGATGCATGAAACCTACCTGAATAACACTGCAAAGCTTTGAAAACTAAACTGACATTAGAACCATAGCTTATATAGGCATGTTGAAACACACATCCTGAAACCACATTCATCAATCCACTGCTAAAGCAAAAAGCAAAACCCCAACATTCTGCAAAGCATTTAAACAAGGCCCATAGCCTTATTACAATGTTTAAAATGTCCAGCATACAACCCTAAATTACTCGACATAAGAAAAACCAGGAAAGTCTGAAAAATTGTCAGTGGGAAAGACTGAATGGGAAGGAGTTGGTTTGAAGATATTTCAATAGAAATTATGCTTTCTAAACAACAGAAAGAAAAATATTGAAAAAAAGAAGAAAAGCCGCAGAGACCTCTGGAACAAGATTGAAAGGTCCACTGTTTATGTCAGCAGAGTTCCAAAGGAGAAAAAGTGTCTTGTAGACAACATATTTGATGAAATAATAGGTGAAAACTTCTGAATTTTGGTGAAAGACATACAGATTAAAGAAAACAAGTGAACTCCAAATAGAATAAAGTAACAAAATCCACTCCCAGCCACATGATAGGCAAACTCCAAAAACTAAAGATGAAGAAAAAGTCTTGAGAGAAGCCAAAGAAAATCAACACATTACATATGGAGAAAAACTATTAGAAAGATTGCAATTTTTTTTATCAGACCAGAAGGCAGTGGAATAACATTTTTAAAGTACTAAAAGAAAAAAAACTAACTCAGAATCTCATATCCAACAAAACTATTCTTTAGAAATAAAGATGTTCTCAGATGAAGGAAAACTAAGAGACTTTGTTACTAGCAGATTTGGTCTGAAACAAGCATGGCACCACTGAAATTTCAAACTGGACACTTCCTTGTTGTGGTGGGCTGATTCCTGCCCTCTATACACAGATGCCAGCAGCACTCTGCCCCCAAGTTGTGACAATAAAAAATGTCTGCAGACATTGCCTTTGGGAGGCAAAATTGCACCCCGTTGGGAATCACTTCTCTGAAAGGAATACTGAAGTCACTTCCTCAGCTGGGAGGGAGATGATGACAGAGGGAAGCTTGGAACTTGAGAAATAAGAGGGGAGCAAGAAAATCATACATATCTGAGTCAATGCAATAGACCACGTTTCTCCTTTTAAGTTCTTTAAAATACGCATGATGGCTGAAAGCAAAAGCTTCAACGTTGTCCGACGGCAGATCTCAGCATATATGTGAATAGATATATATGACAACCACAGCAGAAAGAGGGGAGAACACAGGCACTTATGTGGTGTAAGGTTTCTCATGTCCACTCAAGTGGTAAAGTATTAATTCCAAGTGGACTGTGAGCAATCAGTTTGCATGTTGTAATCCCTAGAGCAACCACCAAAGAGTACATGAGGAGATGTAGTCCAACCCCCAATAGATGAATTAAGATCAAATTCTTAAAAATATTCAAATAATTCAAAAGAAGGTGGGAAAGGAGAAACAGAGGAATGAAAGTCAAGTGGAACAAGCAAGAAACCATAATAAAGTGGTAGCCCCAAATCCAAGCATATCGATAACTACACTGACCATGAGGCTTAAATGCACCAGTGACAGGAGAGCAGCAAATGTGGGCTACAGGAAACCCATTCAAATATCACGGCGTCAGGGAATTAAAAGTAAAAGGAAGGAAGAAGCTGTAACATGTAAACACGAATCCATAGAAGGCTGGAATGACAATATTAATATCAGACAAAGTAGAAATCAGAGTAAGGTAATTAATAAGGATAAACAGGGATATTGCATAATAATATTAATAAAAAGATCAATCTGGCAGAAAGCCATGACAATCCTAACTATGTAGTCACATAACAACAGAGTTTCAAAGTACATGAAGCAACACTGATAGAACTGAAAGGAGAAATGAACGAATTTACAATCGTAGGTGGACACTTCAACACTTGTCTCTCAGTAATGGATGGAACAGGTAACAGAAAATCAGCAGGTCTATAAATAACCTAACAGTCAACTTGCACTAATGGACGTTTACCAAACACTCCCCTCAACAGCTGCTGAATACATAGTTTTTCAAGGTGCCGTGGAACGTTCATAGCAATAGATGATATTCTGTGTTGTAAAACCAAACTGAACGCATTGAAATGATACAGACTGTGTTCTCTGACTCATTTAATTAAACTGGAACTCAATAAAAAGATAGCAAGAAAATCTCCAAACATGTGGAAACGGAAAACACCTTCTAAATAGCTCATGTGTCAAAGAAGGAAATTAGTCATGAGTCAAAGGAAATTAGAAAATATTTTGAACTGAGTGAAAATACAAATAGAACATATCAATATTTGTGGTGCACCTGATATAGGCCTTAGTGGGAAATGCATAGCATGAAAAGCAGATGGTAGGAAAGTATGACAGGCAAAGAACGACCTCCCCAAAACGTCTGCATCTTGATGCTCAGAGCCTGTGACTATGTTACGATACAAGGCAAAGGGGAACTGAGATAGCTGATGGAATTAAGCTTGCTAATCGGCTGACTTTAAATTTTCTTGTTTTGCTGGAGACAGTGTCTCACTCTTTCACCTGGGCTAGAGTGCAGTGGTGTCATCAGAGCTCACTGCAACCTCAAACTCCTGGGCTCAAGTGATCGTCCTGCCTCAGCCTCCCAAGTAGCTGGGACTTCACGTACACACCACCTCGCCCAGCTAAGCTTTCCACATTTTGTAGAGACGGGGTCTCGCTCTTGCTCAGGCTGGTCTCGAACTCCTGGCCTCAAGCGATCCTCCTGCCTCAGCCTCCTAGAGTGCTAGGATTACAGGTTCAAGCCACCACACCTGGCCATCAGCTGACTTTAAAATGCAGAGACTGTTCTGGATTATCTGTGCAGCCCAATGGAATCACAAGGCCCTTCTAGGTGGAAGGATGAGAAAGAAGAGAGAAAATCACAAAAATGGCAGCATGAAATAGACTTGTCCTTACATTGCTGGCTTTGCCGATGGAGGAAGGGGCCAGAATGCAACGACTGTGGTGCTCTCTAGAGGCTGGGAAGGCGAAGGAACTGCTTCTCCCCCAGAGCGCCCGGAAGGTAGGCAGGCCTGCTGCCACCTTTATTTTAACCCAGTGAGGCACAGTTCAGACTTCTGGACTTCTCGAGCAAATGGAAGGCAGGGTAGGGAGTAGAAAGGAAGACAGACAGGCAAGTGGAGAAATCAACACAACTGAACGCGGGAAAACGATAGAGAAAATCAATGAAAGTATAATTGGGTTTCAAAAAAGTTTAATTACACTGCTACTGAGCGAGCGAACCACTGCTGGATTCCTCCTTGCAGTTCGTGCCACTGTGAATCGGCAGGAGTCCAGCCAGACGCGTCTGTCATCAGCGGGCTGTTAGGGTAGCGGCTCATCTCCTGCAGTCGGGACCCTGGGGATGACTGAGGATGACGCACGATGTTAACAGCTACACCTGGTTTCGAGCTCAGGGGTATCCTTCCCGGATCAAGCCCCTGGTTCCTCAGGCCTCTCCAGGACAAAACACAAGGTTTTCTTAATGTCTTTCTAACCGAGCGTCCGCGTGCCCCCAGGCACAGTGTCACACACGGCCGTAAGGCTCGGCTTACCCACAGGGAGAGCTGGACACCGGTACGTCACGCACTGACACGGCTGTGTGGGGTAGATCGGCACTGCCGTTGCCTCCTCTTCCTCAGTGCCCACGAGACAGGGCATTTCAAGATATGAACAACAGGACTATTCGCCAATTTTTGGAACATAACTTATTTTTAGCCGGCGGCCACCGTATGTTATTAAATGTGAAGTGAGGGTCACTTCATAGGATTATGAAAAGATTCTAGAAAAGTTAGAGACACGAGGGCCTGAGAAGCTGGGCAGGGGTCCTGGAAGAGGCCAAGGCCCTTAAGAATGAGGGAAAAAAGAAGACAATGGGGGCGCCTCAGTGGTGGCCTGAGGGGAGCGATGCTAGTGCTGTCGGTTCACACTGGGACGTCTGGAAATCGATTGGGTATGGGAGAAGCTGGTAAGTTGGGCGTTTTGAAGCTGGTGGTGAGAGTGAGATAAACCAGACCGTGCTGGGGTCTCCTGGGTGGCAGACGCACATCCGGAAGTCACGGGAATCAAGGGATGGAAATGTGATCCAGAGAGAGTGGGAGGGGGCAACGGTGAGACACCCTGGGGGACACCAGCCTTTCAGGGGGAAGCAGAGAAGGATGCCAAGGAGGCGAGGGAGGGAGGATGGAGGAGGACGGCTGTGACAGCCAAGGGGGAGGAGAACTTCAGGAAGAAAGCAGTGGTGCCCCTGTCCGCGTCCGGGGCAGATTCGGATCAGAGCCCCCTGGGCTTGATGGCGCGGACACCACGGGTGGGCTGGCCCTGGTGGACAGTATGTCCTGGGGGCAGAGTAGAGCTTGGCTGGGACCACAGAGAGCGTGGCCGGGAGGGGAGGAAGGCCCGGGAGAAGGGCGTCTGTCCGTGTGCTCGCGACGGAGCCCGGGGGGCGTGCAGGCCAGTGCGGCTGGGGTTGGGGCCTGGTGACGGGAAGGTGGGAGCCCAGGGCACACAGGGTGAGGTGGGCAGGAGGGGCGTCTGAGTCGAGAGCACAGTAGAGTAAACCATGAGCAGGGGAGGGACCCCTCTTGCCAAAAACAAACAAACAAAGAAACAAATAAGGCAGGAAATGGGGGATCGGTGACGCGGCACAGTGGCGACGTGGGCGCTGGTGGGCGTTCCCCAGCACACACCAGGGAGGAGGTGTCCAGGCAGAGGGCACAGGGAGCGCCGCGGCTGAGTGGGCTCAGGGCCCAGCAGGAAGGCTGGGAAGAGAGAACCGCAGAGCGGGGGGTCAGGGGAAGTGTGCACGCGTCCTTGCCACCCCACCTCGAGCCCCTCGCCGTGCTCCCTGGCAGGGCTCAGACCGGGGTGCACCTCACACAGGAAGGCTCCTGCCCTTCTGCTGGGCGCTGCTCCGCTGCTGCCTCACCTCTTGGGCTGAGACGGCTTCTGGTGCTCCAGCCATTTCATCTGCAGTTCGGCCATCAGGAAGGAGAAAGAGAGGAACAAAGTGAGTCCCCTCTCTTTTAAGGAGACTTCCTGGAAGTTCCCTCAACACTTTGGTTTTCCTGCCATTGGCTACGACCCTGAGTTGGCGCGTGAGGCTGGGAAGCACGTTGCTGCTCAGAGCAGAATCGGAGCCCCGTGTGTGGGAAGGGGCTCTCCTGCTGAGGACAGGGACGCTGGCCAGTGCCTGGGCGGGGCTCAGAGCCAGCTCGTCCACCTCTGACCCCACACCTGTACCCATACTGCACGAGGACCCTGTCTTCTCAGCTGGCCCAAACCCGGGGTGCAGGGTCTCCCCGTCTCACAGAGATGCCTCCTCTGAGCCAGCCCCGGCCTGGGGGTCTTGCTTCTGCAGCCCCCGCCCTGCGTGCTGCTCCGTGGGAGCCCTGGACAGCTGAGCTCTGTGAGACCTGGGTCTTCCCTCCTTTGTGAGGACAGCCCGTGTGGTGTCTGGACAGACCACGGGCTCTTTTCCAAATGCGAGGTGTGAGGTAATACCTGCTTTTCAGGTGTCGCCTCCAAAGACGGAGATGTCTCTCCTCCTGAGAGATCCCAGAGGCCTCCGACCAAAGGCAGCCAGGAGGGCTGGGGCGGGGCCGCGCCCCCACCCCCTCCAGCCCAGCACGGACCTCTTAGGGCTCAAACCTCCGGGTTTACTTTCCAACAAACGTTGTCTGAGAATGGCTCTTGCAGGAGGAACCGGATTTCTGGACGTTCTGCTTTAACAGCGTTAACAGGGAAACTGAGACCAGACTTCAAGTGACTTGCTCGAGGTCCTGGAGTCTGGGGGAGCCATGGCTTGCTCTGAGTCACCGTAGAGTTTCCTGACCGGTGCTCCGGCTCCTCGCCTGTGTGATGTGTCTCCTGCCCGTGCAGCTGCTGCGGAACTTCTCTCCTCTGGGCGTGCATGTGTGTGCACACGTGCCTCTGTGTACTTGTGCGGTGTGTGTGTGTGCATGAGTGTGTGCTCGTAAGGGTTGTCTTTGCCCTCACAAAGTGGGCTGGGCCTCAGCCCCCCGTGTGCTGTCTCTGCAGAACCAGCAAGGAGCAGGCCTGGGAGAAAGAGCCAACTGGTGCCCAACGGATGAGCAAAGTGGGCTTAAAGATGACGTCCCAGACTTTGGCTTCCCTGGAGGTCCAGGTGATTTCCCAGGTGAGCAGGGTGGGGCTGGGCAGGGTGGGCAGGTGGGCCCACCGCTCTGCTCTGCTTTTGTGCTAATGACAGGTCACGCCACGTCCCCTGTGATCAGAGCCTCTTGTGTAGCAGCGTGTGTGCTTTGAAGCATCCAGATCTCCCTGGGGTTGGGGGAGGAAAACCTGGAAAGGTGAGCAGCCCAGGCTGAGGCCCAGACGACTCTACTGCAGGGTCCAGCAGGATCTGAACTTGGGGCCTGGCCCTCCTGGGAACGCAGCATCCTAAGGGCATTTGCTACTGGGGGAGGTGGGGGTTCCCCCCTCCAGGTGTTTTAGGGGCTCAAGACTCCTCTCAGGGAGCCAGGTCTGACTTGTCGCCCTATTAGACACTTGCTTTTCCTGGGGTGTTACGCAGGCTTATTCTGTGTGGGTGGCTTGAGGGGTGCGCCCAGCAGGCCGGGCTGAGCCTGAGCGCACACCCCTCCCAAACACACCAGCCTCCCTCTCCCCTTGTGTAATTTTAAGAGGGCAAATGTGAGGGAGGTGGGCTGGGGGCCGGGTCAATGGGAGGTCAAGGGCTAAGCAGCATGTGCAGCTTGGGGGACCCCAGCAGTGCCGGATGTGGCAGGGGGAGCGGCGCCCCATGCCCCAGCAGGGGAGGGGTGGTCTGAGAAGCCGGGCAGCCCGACACCTGGCGCTGGGAGGGGCTGGGTGCGGCTCCAGCTCAGGCTCACACAGCTCCAGGCTTTCCGTCTGCCCCCTCCCACCATCCTGGGCTGAACGCCGGCTGGGTGGGCGGCAGGAAAGCCCAGAACTCCCTCTCTTCTCTGCCACCTGGGGAGCAGTTGCCCGGGCACTGGAGGCTCCCTTTGGGCAGCTGAAGGTGTGGGGGTGCCCCTGGGTTAGGCCCATGGTTGCAAGCGTGGGCCCTGGACCTGCAGCATCGGCCTCCGTGGAGCTGGTTGGAAAAGCAGCATCTGCCACCCCCACCCCGACCCGCCGAGCAGAAAGTCTGGGGGGCACGAGCTTAACTCAGCGGCCCTCCCGGACCCGAGTCGGAGGCAGCTGCAGTGTGAGCATCACCAGGAGTGACTTTGGGGGGTGCTGAGTGGGTGTGGAGACCTCTTCACCCAGCCCAGGGTCCAGCCCAGCCCGACTCTGCCTCCTGCAGGGCTCGGCCTCCTGCCCCAGGTGCCAGAACCTCTTCTTCTCCCCCACCTCCTCCCGCCGCCTCAGGCTTCTCACCCAAGTACTCACGAAATAGAACCTGCGGGGCATGGGGCATACTCCCAAGAGGTGACCACACCCAGAAACCTCTTCCCTTGAAGTTTTGCTCACGTCAAGATGTGGGCACATTTCCGATGCTCTAGTCCGTGACACGGGCCTATTTGTTTTAATATGAGAAAGAGCTGATTTGCCAGGGAGCACAGCCACTGCTGTGCTGCTCTCCTGGCGCAGCCCTCGGGTGACTCGGGAGGGCCGCACCGCGATCCACGCTGGCACAGGTTCCCGGCCACCATGGGGCCCCCTCTCTGCCTCAGGGGGAGTGTCAGCACCGACTGTCCCCACCACGCTACTGACTGGGCGCCTGCGGGGTGCAGATCCCTTCTAGACACTCTTTTACTGAATTCAGTTCTCGAAACCACCTTGCAAGCTTCCCCAGTGTACAAGGGCACGGCTGTGCAGGGCCGGTGAGGACACACGTCTGGGATTGCAGTAAAGGGCTCGGGATTGGCCAAGGGACTGAGGTCAGCGCAGAGGTCACCAAGCTGGGGCCTTTAGCCGACCGTGTCCAGCAGTTCTCGAGGGAAAGCTCCGGGAAGGGCAACAGCATCACATCAGAATCTGTTAGAAATCCAACCCCCAGTGTGCCTTGCCCCGAACCGCCTGCAGACCCCCTGGGAGGGGAGTGGACACAGCGCAGGTCCCCCACCCCGCACCCCGGGGATAGCTCTGCGGAAACCAGGGAGGGCCTCCGCATCCACCCAGAATGCCTCCTTACAGCAGTGTGGACACCTCCCCTGCGGGGTATCCTGGTCAGGGCCGTGTTTCCCTCCTAGACATGTCACCAGCACCCAGACTTCTGTCTCAGAGGGTTTGGGGGGACCCAAACTGAGACATATGTGTCAACTGGAATTTATATATACCACTATGAATTCCATGATAGGCTTGTAGCATTTCTACGGTTTCAAAACTAAACACTTCTGCAAATTAGTGGCAAACAGTCTTTAAAACCAGTACAACTCAAAGTGGCAGCGTTAATTGACTGTGACAGCTGAGTTGTTCGTGGGCACTCGGTGGCAGGTGGCAGTGAGGCCCTGGTCCCACTGTGCACTGTGGCTGTCCCAAGCTGATGGGGCTGGACTGCAGCTTTGAACCCTGGGGAGAGGAGTTCACACCGTTGACCAAGAGTGTCCTTTGGCCTGGGCATCGGCCTTTGCCTCTGTGTGTTCCTATTCGCTGTGACCATGAGTCATGTTCCCGGGTCGCGGACAGTGCCCGGGGCTATTCACCTGCACCACAGGATCAAGAATGGGCCGCTTTTTTCCTGATCAACTTTTTGCTTATTTAAAAAATTGTGATAAAATGCACATAACACAAAATTTGCCATTTTAACCATTTTCAGGTGTGCAGGTCGGTGGCACTAAGTACATTCACGTTATCGTACAACCATCATTGCCATCCATCTGCAGCACTTTTCCCCTTCCCAAACAGAAACCCTGTCTCAGACACTGTCAGTCTCCCCCAGGCCCTCGCAGCCACCATCCTGCATGTGTCTCTATGAACTGCCTGCTCTGGGTACCTCCTGTGAGAGGGGTCACGCGGTGTGTGTCCTTTTGTGACTAGTTGTTCACTCAGCATCATGTCCTGAAGGTCCATCCGCGCTGTAGCCTGTGGCAGGGTTTCCTTTCTTTCTAAGGCTGAGCACTACTCCACTGCACGTCTGTACCACGTTATGCTTGTCCCCTCATGCTTCAGTGGACACGTGGGTTGTTTCCACACCTGGGTTACAGTGAGCAGTGCTGCTGGGAGCATGGGTGTGCACGTATGTGATCGGGTCACTGCTTTCAGTTCTTTTGCGTGTGTACCCAGGAGTGGAATTGCTGGATCACATGGTAACAGAATGTGCTTTTAATAATGTTTTAAAGGTTATCATAGGAAAGCAAATAAAATGAAGAAAGCACCTGCTGGTCTTCGTGCATCCCTCTTCAGGTCGAAGGCTCCCTGGCCACTGACGGGAGGACGCTGCTTGTCCTGGTTTGGGTTTCCCACGAAGCAGACCCAACACTGTGATGTGGGTGCAGGGAGGTTATTGGGCCGTGACCCTGAAAAGGCCTGTGAGTGGTGGCTGAGCGAGGCTCCCGGGAAGGCCACGCAGACCCGGTGTGGCACCCGCGGTCCCCATTGCACTGCTGGGCCCAGCCCTGACTCCACTCCCTGCTCGGGTGACCTTGGGCAGTGGGTGACCTTGGGCAGTGAGGGTGCTCACTGTCCTTAGAGAATCCCCAAACAGGCCACGAGTCTGCGTGCTGTTTGTTGTCCCCACATGCCAGCGGTTCTGAGTGATGCGGGAGATAAAATACCTCCCTAGAAGAACATGTGTGTTCCAAACAATGGCTCCAATGGTATTGCTGAATTTTAATAATATATATGTAAGATTCAAATGGGCACCTTATTCTTAGTAAGTATCACGTTCTGTGCAGAAGTTAATTTGGAGACTCCCAGTGACACGGTCGGTTGGATACACGGGTTTGTTTCCAGGGGACGGTCAGAAGGGCTCAGGGTCCTTTCAGTCCACCCTGGGTGTGGCGTGTGACCCTCCACGCCCCCAGGGTCATGCGTGTCCCCGTGTTTACACCGTGTTTAAAATAAACAATGACAGCAATGGTCGTGAAGACGAGCAGAGCCCGAGTCACCGCAGTTCTGTTCCACTGTGGCCACGGGGCTGACGCAGGTGCAGACTCTCAGGGGAATAGTTTTGGGAGGTAATGGCCAATTTTGTGCCCTCATGACATGCATTTGCTCCATTTCATGATAGCTTTCAACATTTTTATCATAGAGTACAGAGCTGAAAACACGTCTGCTTCCATCCTGACCCGTGTCCCCACCCGAGTGAGGGGTGGCAGCTGTGCCTGCCCCGGGGCTGGGTGCCCAGGACGTCTGTCCATGCTGAGGCTCAACCCAGAGCCCTGGGCAGCGGGAGGCCTGGTGGCTGCAGCCCCGGGGGAGAAGCCTGGCCGCTGTGCTGGGCGCTCGCAGTTGAGCCTGGCGTCTGACTGAAGGAGTATAAGCCTGTCCCTGGTGAGGGGCCGCCTGGGACAGTGTTTTGCAGCTATGACATCCCCAGAAATGCATACCCTGGAGGCAGTATCTTGTGTATGACCTAACCTAGATATTTCATGTCTAGGAGAATACACTTGTTCCTTTAAAAATATTTACTGAACTTCAGTCATGAGCAAAGCATTGTCCCCGTTGTCATGCCCGAGATAAATGTAACTTGCACGTCGAGCAACTTGTAATGGAAATGCAACCTTACGCCCCCTTCAGACTTTCTTCACAAGGGGAGGGGTGGCTTCCCTGCAGGGCTGAAGATGTGGCCAGTCACTCAACCCGTCTGTATCTCTTTAGGTTACAAACTGTCCTCAGCCACTTTGGGCCACGAGAACAATTAACCTTGAGCTTCAGGGTGGAAGTCGGTGGAGGGATCTGGGCAGGGATCACTTTTCCTACTTTTCCTGGTGGGCTCCTTCTTCACCCTCCCCAGCCCCAGCTCTCCTGGAGAGTTCCAGGGTGGCTGGAGGGAGGACGTGGTTGGAAACACAAGTCTTCCTAGAACTGGCACTGCTGGAGGAGGCCACAGGCTCACTGGGGCTTGGGTGGCCGTCTGTCCTCCCCATCCTGGCCTTTCTGGAATCGCTGGGGGCTGCTGCAGCTCTGTTCCTGTTGGTCACTGACGACTCCCTTCGCATGCCCTGCACTTCAGTTGCCCTATGTGATGGCAGGCCCCTCTGTGTGCCAGGGTGGGAGACGGCCCCTCACAGCCATCCTGTGAAAGTCCTGGACAGCGCCACCCTCCCCCGTCAGGGCCGGCCAGAGTGTCCTGACCGGATCTTCTGCTGCCCAGAGTAACAGCTGGGATCCGGCTTCATCAGTTTCCTTTGAATGTTCCTCACAGGCGGCTGGTGTGTCTCCCCACCTGGGTGTTTCACGCCTGGTGTATCTTCGTATCTGGGCTGGACTTAGGTCCTAACTTCCTACCATTTTTGGAGGGAGAGGTGACTGTATGCAAATAAACATGGAACAGGGTGGACAATGCCCAGTGGCCTGAAGAAGGGTGGACGAAGAGGAGGACGAAGGGAGACTCTTCCCGCTGGGCAGGGGCCGAGGAAGCCCTGGCTGGCCTCATAGATGGGCACAATGCAGCTGTGCAAGGAGGGATGGCAGGTAGCGATGGGAGAACTGTCGGGAAGAGCAGGTGACCAAGACCTGCCCCCATGGACTTGTTGGTCCGGCTGGAGTCACTGCAGATGGTGACGGTGCCTCACATGCGATGACCCCACACTGAGTGAGGCTGATCGGATCAGGCCTATCTTCCTCTGGGCCACACATTCCCTAGCAGAATGACTGCCCATCATCACACCTTTTTGTCCTTCTAAAGTTTCCAGAATATTCTGAGCTCCTGGAAGTAAAGAGTTTACACAAGCATACAGTGTTCTGCTTTTATTATGAGAGCACAATAGGCTGGCCATTTTCATATGTGGACACCCCAAGGCACATTGGATCTGATTTCTACAATTTTAATAAAGTGAAACACTTTGGAAAACAAACAAGAAAAACAACAAAACTTTAGCCGTGCTCTCCTCTCTCACTCTTTATTCCTTTTTTTACGTATGTGTTTTAGGAAATGGCTTTGAAGTGCCTTAGAGCCTTGCGGTGGGAGGAGGGTGGCGCTCCTTGTGTGGGAGCAGAGGTGTCCGTGGAGTGCAGACGGACGTGGCACGGTGACGGGGCAGCAGACAAGACACGGCAGAGCCTTTCCCTTTGATGTGCCAAGTTCAACACCACGGCAACCGGGAGCTGCGAGCTGGACTGAAATGTGCTGATGGGGAAGCCTGATACCTTTGGGGCCAAAGCCCTGTAAAGATAAAAATCAGATTATTAATGACAGTTTTCAGTTTTAAGAAAGGCCTGAGATGCGTGTGCTCAGCAGGCCGGGTGCAGTCGCTCCTGCTGGCAGACAGGTCTGGCCACATGCTCGCCAGTGGCCGGGCTCCTCGGCTCAGTCTGCAGAGCCAGTCAGTGCTGCCAGCACAGACCGCCGAGCACCCCGTGTCCTGCCCCTTCCCAGAGAGGGGCTCGGCGTGAGACCAGGGCCGGCTCCTCCGCGCTTCTAGAGTCTGCATGTACGCTCGGCAGGGCATTTTCCAGGCGGGCGGCAGGAACCGGATGCTGAGGTCCGAGTCAGGTTCCAGCCCTGACCTGGAGGCTGCAGAAGGGGACGACGTCTGCCTCTCTGGGGTAGGGCTGCAGGATCCGCAGCTCACCACCTCGTATCTGGGTGGGAGGCTGGGAAAGGGACGCAACTGTCTGGGCGACAGGCTTTTCCACAGGCCGAATGGGGGACTGAGATTTGAGAGGCCCCTCAAGAGGTTCCGCTGGCTCCAGCTGGGCGTGTGACTAGGGACAGGATCCTTTGTGTTTGAGCCTCAGTTTCCTCAGCTGTCACTGGGGTGGGGGCTGGGGGCTGACCCATGGGACAACTGTGATCCTCTGCACCTCTCATCCCTGGTCTCAGTCATCAACAGCTCAGCGTAAAGTAGCCCATGAGATCGCTTTCCGAGGGTGGGACTTGGTACAGAGGCTCACAGATGGCAGAAGAGATAGGAAGGGAAGTTTCCACATGTGGGATCCACCTGGGCCAGGGGCTTCAGGGGAGCCCTGGCCAGGGGCAGGAGGGTGCTGAGGGCTTGGCTGGAGGGTGGGTGCCGGGTGTCAGGGAGAGGTGCTGGGAGGAACACAGGTGTGTGGGGTGGGGAGGGAGGCTCCGGGTACCAGGCTTGTGAGTGGACACCTGACAAGCTATCACCCTCTGGGGTGTTTCCTCCTGAGCCTCCTCAGAGACACTAGTCCTGCCTCTATTCATCTTAGACAAAAAGCCGAGAATCACAGAGGCAGGTGTATCCTGAACCAGGGTTTGAACCCAAGCCTCTGACCACAGGCTGGGTCTCATGGCTGCAGGGCGTTAATTTGTTATTTTAGTAATCCGACTGAGAAGCCTACCACCGCTGGTGGCCTTTCTCATTCTCGGCCCTGGGGAGAGGCAGCTCGGCCAAGTAAGGAGTCTGTGGAGCTCTGGACAATCCATGCATCCCATGAGGTGGTGCTGGCCCTTGGAGACACCGCCTGGGAGGTCAGGGCCCGTGGCACTAGCTGCACGTTGGCTCTGAGGACAGCCGCGTAGAAGGCTGGAGTTAGTGTCAGCAGACCAGACTTAAAATCCAGCTCCCAGCACTCACTGGTCTACACTCCTCTGTGTCCCTGATGTCAACGATGGAGGCAAGGGTCCTACCTCCTCTGGAAGTCGCTGGAGGACTGGCAGGTGTGCATGAAACCACTGTGCCCAGTCTCTGGCACAGAAGGGCTCAGTCAGTGGCTGCTAGCCCCTCGTCATCCCTTTGTTGTGAGGCTTCCGTGTGGGCTCCCGGAAGAGCACAGAGCAGAGGTGTGCATGTTTGATTAAATGCTTCCTGAGCCTGAGGGCTGAGCCTGGTCTCAAGTGGATCTGATGACATCAGTCCTCCAGGGAGGCAGATGAGCAGCGGGCCTGGGAGAAGTGATCTCTAGCCCACCCCACGCCCACATGTCACAGGAGGACAGGGCCGACTGCATCTGTGTCCCCGTGGGAAGGCGAGTAGGGAATGAAGTGCCACTTGCTAGGCGATGGTGACTCATCATTTAAAGAGGAAAGTGCCTGGAGGGTGGAGGTCAGGAAATGTCTGTGATTTGCTTCCTCTGGGTTTGACTTTAGCCTGCGGAGAGCTCAGCCTGCTGCACATTTACAGGTTGGGTTCATCCCTGTGAACTGGGTGTGAGGAGTCGGTGGAACCGCCTGGGCCCCTTCAGGTTCCGGTTCAATTGGTCTGGAGCACTGGGCACAGGGACTTTTCACAGCTGCCCACGGAACTCTGGTGTGAGCCAAGCATGAGAATCTCTGCTCCAAATCTTGATATTCTAAGATATAAACAAACAAATGTCCATCAGTTTCTGCCAGTCACCGATCCTATGCCATCCCCTCATGCTCCTCTGAAACCACAGCCCCGAGCATTTCAATCCAGCCAGGAGCCAGAGGCCCCGGATCCCCTATGCAGTGGGCTGAATTCTGGGCTCCTGGACCAGCTTCTGGGCCCTTTCCTCACCCTTGCTTCCCAAGGAAGTTTTGCCTATTTTTGGCCAGCAGTGAGATCACTTATTTCTACTTAGGCAAATGACCTACCTGAATTTCACCTTAAATTCTGAAGCCAGCTGCGGAAACTCAAGGCTTCACTACTGCTTTCATCATGCAGTGCTAACTTGTGGGGAGAGACCCTCATTGGTCCAAAAGTCCAAAGGTGTTAGGCTTTATCCGAAAGTGTTAGGCTTGTTCCAAAACTCTGTGTAATGTTTATTTACCCAGAAAAAAACACACATACACACACAACGAGAAAGTACAATCCCTCCTGCAGCATGGAGATCCTTGACCAGATATCAATGTAGCAAGATGTACCCTGGCCCCTGACACACGCTTTCACAAGGACTGGGCCCCAGACCCCTCCACCTCCCAGAGCAGAGTGTGCACCCCCTGGACTGGGGGGGCTTGCTGACCCTGCTGGCCGCTGATGGTTCACTGTAGATCTGCAGCTGGAGCTCTTCGTGTGTCAGAAAAAGTGTCTGCAAAACAACAGAGCCATGTCGTCACCGTACGTGCCTTCTGCAGATGCTGGGCTCCCTGCAGCAGACAGGCGGGGAGGAT
Source organism: Lemur catta (assembly GCF_020740605.2). Taxonomy (NCBI): domain Eukaryota; kingdom Metazoa; phylum Chordata; class Mammalia; order Primates; family Lemuridae; genus Lemur; species Lemur catta. The sequence continues at coordinate 87,604,416 of NC_059137.1, forward strand.
CACAGCCCAGGGCTGCCTTGTCCGCATTGGTGCTAGAACTCGCTCTTGGTGCCTCACAAGGCTGAGACCTGACCTCTCTGCCACCCCACAGCCCGTGGCGATCCCTCTTCCTCCCTTCTTATTGCTGCCCACCAAGTTATGTTGGTTTGAATTGAGAAAAAAAATGTGCCTGTGAATGTCCTTCAGTATCTTCATCTAAAAAAATGGACATCCAAAATACTGGTCTAATGGCGGCCACTTTGGATTTATACACAGTCAAAAAATGTGTCAAGGAATGCACAAAACTCTATGTTCCTAGGCTGAGCATGGTGGCTCGAGCTTGTAATCCTAGTTTTTTGAGAGGCTGAGGCAGGAGGATTGCTTGAGGCCAGCAGTTCAAGACCAGCTTGAGAAAAAGCAAGACTCTGTCTCTACAAATAATGGAAAAATTAGCTGGGTGTGTTGATGCACGCCTGTAGTCCCAGCTATTCGGGAGGCTGAGACAGGAGGATTGCTCAAGCCTAGGAGTTTGAGGTTGCAGTGAGCTGTGATGACGCATCACACTCTAGCCCAGATGACAGAGCAAGACCCTGTCTCAGAAACAAACAAACCAAAACCCCTCTATGTTCCTGGATTCTAAATCTCCACCCATAGAACGTCCAAAAACAAGACATTGCTTCTTAGAACCAGATCAACTTATATAGCGTCTGCAGACACGGGAAGGAAACATTCTGACTTTTCCTTCTCCAGTGTGAGCCTGGTGGGTTAGTGCATGACCAATATTGGTTATAGATTTTGCACTTGCTTTTAAGCCATGGTAATGCACCTGTCTCCAACTCCAATAGACTGAACACAGCATGGCTTAATTGATACTCCTCTAATTTTGGCTTAAAATCTTCTGACTTCAACATTTAATAGGATTTGATATGAGCTGTGGAACATGATACCAAAGATAGACTATCTCTCAAAAATAACATCCTACATATTTTAAAATAGTAGCCTTTGCCCTGTCAACTCATGCTTCTGGCAAATGTGGAAAGAGAGATCCCCTTTGCCGAGGCTGTTTTGGGCCTCTGAACAAGGTGGCCCTCGGCAACCATCCTGGGTGAGAGCATGTCAGCTTGGCAGACCGTGTGCTGCGTTTGACGTTGTGTAGGCCTTTCATCTCTGTGGCAGCCGAAGCACTCGGCCAGGCTGCTCTCTGTGACGGTGTGAGGTGGGGAGCTCAGGAAGGGTGGGTGTCCTGTGAATGAGAGTCTGGAAATCGGCTGTTTTATAGCCAGAGATACAGATCTGGGGAAGGAGGAAATGGTGGGACTCACATTAGAAACCAGGTGCCTTCGCTTCCAACCCAGCAGCCATTCTCCCTCTCTGGCTGCCCCGAGTGCCTTCGTCGGTAGCCTGTGTCCTGAGAATTAACGCGACCCTGGGTGGGATGAAGGATTAGCGTCCGCGCTTGAGTTCGGAGCCTGCAAGTCCGGGTGGTCACTGTGTTTCTTTCTGCTGGGCGAGCCGTGCTTGCTTTCAAACGCTCATTAGAGACGCCCTCTCCCTTTGAAAGGCACAGAGCTGTTTCATGTGCCGGTTTCGATTTGTCTGTGATGCTGCTCCAAAGAGCTGCTAACCACAGAGGGTGTGCTTGTGAAGCCGGAGGCGGCTCCCGCCCGCAGTTCTGGGGACAGCGTCTCTCTGTGCTGGGGATGAAGGCACTAGCAGGCCCAGATGTCAGGGTGCTGTTCTTCATTCTCAGTCTGGCTCTGCCTCTGCATGCGTGGGGCGTACACCCTCCTTCAGGAAGGCCAATTTCAGTACTTTGATGCTGCTGTACAAAAGTGGAGGAAATCCAGTACAGACTCCTGAAATATTAGTAATGCCGGAGTTCGTGCTACATTGGTTTCAAGTTTTGGAAAAGATGATCTGGGAAGACGGGGGACGTGAGTACCCTTCCCCTTAAGCTGGTTAATGTCTCCACTCTCCGCTTCTGCCTGCTTGGCCACTGGACACCCTCTCCGGCATCCCTGCTGCCCCGAGGTTGGGCTGTCCTTGGAAGGTGTCTGCAGCTGGGGCTGCAAGTTGGGCTGTCTCCGTGTGAGTGACGGAAACTCGGCTCAGGTTCCCTGGCCCGAGGCCCAGCTCCCCTTTCCCTCTCCCTGGGGCTCTGATGAAGTGCAGAGTGCATGCACGAGCAAGTTGCCTGTGTGTCTGCCGACCTTGGCATCCTAAACCCTCCAGCCCCATCTTCCCTGTGTGAAAACACTCGGGACAAGCTCCTGCCTGTTTCCACTTTTAGTGTGTGCTCTTCTCCGCTCGCCTCTTTTTGGAAAGCAAGATCCTGTGGCTGTATTGGCCTCGTACAAAGACCTCTGTGCTGGCTGAGTACCGTGGGGACCTTCATGTGACTGGCAAGTGACTTGGTTTCCCATGGGTTGCATCATGTGTTGGGGTCACGAGGTATGCAAGGGAAGCTCCAAGGGGGTCATGTCCCTGGGGAAAGGTGCATAACAGTGCATTCTTAGTCAATATTCTTTTAAGCTGGTGCCCAGTTTGCATCAGAGAAAAGGCTGTTCCCAAGTGGGGGTAGTCAGTAAACTTGTAGAATGTCACCAACCTGTCCAGGAGGTCGTAACCTCCCAGGCAGTCACAAGACTGCCAGGTCTTCAGGCACAGGGGCCCCAGCTGACCAGCCTCAGGTTCTCTCTGGGTTGCAGAGGGGATGAGGCAATAAGGAGTCAGGACACAGGAGCCCGGGGACAGGAAGACCCGGAGCTGGCTATGCAGGAGCACAAGTCCCACACGGGACTGTGGACGCCAGGCTCTGCCAATGCTATGGCCACGGCTGAGCAATGCCACATGGCTGCAAGGCCTTTCTTAAGTTAAAAACAGGTTTAACTAAGGTAGCTACATCTCGTTTTGAGAAGGGCCAACATGTCCACAGCCGCGGTTGCTACATCTGGGTGCTGCCCAGGAGCTACGGCATCAAGAGGAGAGAGAGCAGCCACACCCCCGAGCTACCAAGACAGCTCCCGAGGTTCCCCCTGGCTGGAGACCTGTCCATCCTGGCCCCTCATGCAGCTGCACTTTTGACCCCAAGCCTGTTGGTTTCATTTCTCTATTCCTGTCTATTTCAACGTCTGCCTTGGGGAATTTGGGGCCAGTCGCCAAATGACATGAACAGAGAGGCCAGCCACTTTCCCTGAGAAACAAGCTTTAAGGAATAAATATTGTCTTTATTAACAGTTACCACTCATTTATCTTTACCCTGGGGTAAGCATTGTTATAATTACCCCCTTAATCACACACCTGCCCTATGCAGTAGGCATTCTTCTCAAACCCATTTAGTGGATAAGGAAACAGACACAGAGAGGGACACAACTCATCTGAGGTCTGTCTCACCACTAGCTACTGGAAGGATCCAAATTACAGTCCAGTGCAAATTCCACATATCATGAGCTAAGAGTCAGGAAAGAAATGTAGCTCTTCAACACTGGATAGTTCCTATATATGTGTCCTGCAACTGAAAGCTCAAACCTCCTCCCAGTGAAGTTGGTACTTTGATTACACTGCGACTCCTCAAGGCACATCCCCTGGTCCCACATGCTCTGACCTATAGCCACACAAGCAGCAGAGGATGTCCATCAGCCACCTAGAACCCCCAGTGAACTGAGGGTAACTGTGTTGTTCCCATTACTTCTGGGAATAAATGAAAGGCAAAGAGAAAGGTGATCTGAGAGATCTATCAAGCCCAAAGAAGAACTTTGGGGTTGTCCAGAGTCTCACACACCCACCCTGACCCCCCTCTGGTGGTGTTAGGATTATGAGGTGGGAATTTGTTATTTCAATGAAGATTCCAGAGAGCCCTGCAAGGTCTTTGGAGGCTTGAAGATATGTTTACACTTAGGATACTCCTTCAGTGGCATCTTTTTTAGTTACTTTCAACAAGGGTTGAAATAGAAGGAGTTTCTGCATGGTTTTCCATTAAAAACACAATGCATTGATTGGCGTCAGCAATGGTTTGCAATTAATCAGATCAGTATCAGTTCTCAGGGAATAGACTTTCTGGAGGGAAGCACAGGAGGGAAGTGCAGATAATTTGAGCGTCGTCTTTTCCAAAAAGACGCTGTGATCCTGTAGCGTTCCCTGTGAGCGCAGACTACAGCACCACGGGGGCTGGCCTTGCAGGGCCTGTGGGCGTTCCCCAGGCTTGCTCAGTGTCAGTGACACCTGGCTCACCACAGGGCTGTGCTGCGGTGGGCGCCCCGGGGGCAGAAGCTGGCTCTGATGCGAAGACTTGATGGAGAATTTATAAAGCAATGTCTCATTCTGGTTGATGGTGACTAACTTGAGATATTGGGAAGAAATAAGTTAAAAAGATGTTGCTAGAGGACACGTAAATATAAAAAACAAAAGGAGCTTAAACATCCACCAAAATGAATATTGAGAGAAATCCGTACCCCAGGTATTCTGCGCACCGCTTATGCTGGTCTGGTAGCGAGGTGACACGGGGGCTGCTTAGTGCCATCAGGAGAAAATGCTGCTGAGTTTACAGTCATGTCTTCATTTCTGTGTCATCAGATGCCCTGACTGTGTCATTAACATTTCAGATTCTGGTTCCTTGTCATTTGGAGGCTTTAACTGCGACATATGGCAAAACCATAGGCAATTGAGAGTAGATTAACCAATATCTCTGCCACTGGACATGTCAAGAAGACATATAACTAAAACCTTACATTGAATCTTCGAGGCAAAACCAAGTTTTTGTTTTATTTTATTTTTTTGCAAGTGACGATAAATTTGATTACTTTGCATTTATTTTGGGGCAGAAATATTAACAGAATTCAAGAAACACCAAGAGTTTTGTCAGAATTAAAAAAAAAAAAGATTATCTACAACATAAAACCAGGGGCAAATTCATTGAGAATCACTCCTGGGCAGCCATCAGTATGGGAGGTGGTTCCAAAGAACCGAGACTGCCAAGGCACCTGAAAACACAGGCCCACTCTCCCCAGAAGGGCAGTCCGCTCGCAGAAGGTTGTGAGTGGAGCTCAACACTCTGATGTTGACTCCAGATCTCGCAAGAAGACCTGCAAATGAGCAAGGAAGACACCTGCTTCAGTGGCAGGGTGAGAGGTCAGGAAATTCACCAAGAGGAGAGAAGCAGTGGAGGAAGTCTTGGGAGAAGGGTGGGACTCAGATGACCAAAGAAAAGCCTTTCCAGAAAGAAACTCTGTGGGAGGGGAGAGTGACAAATACATGGGTGGGCAGGGGCATGGCTGACCATGGGACCCTCGGGGACTGAGGCAGGGGCTCTGTGAGTCAGCACTGGAGAAGGAGGGCAATACAGTCGGTGGGGAAGCAGCAACCTGGCTCTGGGGGATGACAGAACAGCTCAGGTAGTGACCATGCGGGCAGGATGGGACCCAGGGAAGACCCTGCAGACCAAGGAGTCCAGAGAGCTGGGGATCCCACAGACACCAGCTCCAAGGGGAGCCTGGGAAATGCAGACTGTGGAAGAGTGGAGGGCATGAGAGGAGACTTTGACATTAGCGATGCTGGGTTTGAGACTTCAACTCTGTTGTACAATAAAGCACTCGGCTGGCCTCTGTCTCTGGTTCCTGAGAAGTACCCTCTAAATCCTTGGAATTTCCTGAGCGAACGAGTGTCTTTGTATTCATGCCAGGACCCTCAGACCACACCAGAACTTATGCTAACAAGGAGACTCAGGATGGGGGCCGGCCACCTCAGAAAGATCAACATGACATTAGGGGGTTAGAGCTTGGAGGCCCTATCGGTCTGACCCCGGGGAGGTGAGGCAGGTGGAGACTGAGTTCCAGCCCATGGCCAATGGTTTAATCAATCATGCCTCCATAATGAGACCCTGCTAGAAACTCTGGACACCTAAGGCTCAGGGCAGCCTCCTGGCTGGTCATACATCCATGTACCAGGACAGTGACACATCCTGAGGACAGGGAAGCTTTGCACGTGGGACCCTCCCAAACCTCACCCTCTGTGTCTCTTCATCTGGACAGTACTGACATCCTTTTTAATAAAACTGTAATTGTAAGTATAGCATTTCCTGACTTCTGTGAGTCATTCTAGTAAATGATCGAACGTGATGGAAACCCTCAAATTTGTAGCCAGCTGGTGATAAGTGTGGGTGGCCTGGGGACGCCTGAGCTTGTGGCAGGTCTGAAGTGGGGGGGGTCTTATGAAGCACTGAGGCTTGGCCTGTGGATTTGCCCTAACTCAGCATGGCCAGTGTCAGGGCTGCATGGCAGACCCTTTGGCATCAATGTGGCCATGTCTACATCCTGACATGGTGTCTCCATTGGGTCAGATTGCAGGGGAAGCCCAAGGGAGGAGACACAGCCTTGTGCAAGCACCTTCTCTGTGCCAAGGAGCCCTGGTCGTTAAATGTCCCTTAAAATGCCCTTTGTCAGGTGACTTTAAGTCTTTCAGGTTAAACAAAAAATGATAGTAACAATAAACACTAAGCGAAAACACTGTCACCGATAGTCATCTATAAGTTGTTGATGAGCCCAGCAGCCCAGGATCAGGGACCATGTGGCATGGGGCACAGAATTCAGTGTGGCCTTGACTGTCCCCAATGGAATTTATTTTCTTCTCTGCGGAGTTCCCTTTGCACTTTGTTTATCCCTGTGTTAGAATGTGTGTCACACCTACATGCACACCCTTCTTCCCTTATGGACTGTGCTCGTGGACAGTGGAGGGCAGGTCTTGTTTATGTTGACACCCACCTGCAACACTCAGCGAATTGCATCCATAAAGGTGTGGTTTTCTAAAGACCCCACTAACACAGCAGTATGTCCAGAGGAAAAGCATCAGTCCCACCTGGTAGAAATGGCATTGTGCAATTTACTGACATGGTGTGCACAGAGGCTTCAGTTCACTCTCACCCCTCCATGATCTTAGCACCCCTACTCTGAGAGCACCCGAGGGCCTGAGGCAGGTGGGCCCAGACCCTGACACGCCCCTTCCATGGTCTGCAGCCTCCGATGTCTTTGTTCTGCATCCTGCACTGGTGGGTCACCTCCTGGCAGAGTAGCCACAGGGCATTCTTTGTCTCTCTTAGTTGTTCAAAGTCCTTTAAAGAACAGTGTTTTAGCCCATCCTGGACTCCTGGATTCTTGTGCGTATTTCTGTCCCTAGTCAGCATCATGCAGAAACTGACCATTCAGAAGAGAGACAGTTGTCTATAAATGTGTTCTCTGCTACTGCCTCGGGGGGAACATTTCTGAATATCCGCAGCCAGGGGACCTTCCTTCTCCTGCTGTTCATTGTTTCCACTGTCAAAGGTTCCCCCAGCTGTGGCAGCTGGAGTTCAAAGCTGTCCCCTTGCAGCAGAGTGTGTCCCTGGTGGGTTTTCTGCAGAGCTGATTCATGCCGGCAGCGTGCAGGTTCCTCCAGGCAATGACCCTCCATTGGGTTCTTCAAGGCAAATACGAACCTGCCGGAAAGAAGTGATAAATCCTCCCTGGTGGGGTCTCCAGACTTTCCTCTGCAGAACAGGAGAGTCAAATGATTTGAGTGTCGGTGTCATGCGTCTGTGATCACCTGGCTGAGTCTCCGGTGCAGCGTGCACTGTGCACGGCAGTGACGTGCCAAGGGCTGCCCGGCTTCCAAGCTGCACCACATCGTTAAAGACTGTAAACAGCCATATCCGTGTGTCTGTGTTACCTGATCCCACAAGCTGATGAAGAGTAAAGAGTGGCTCCTGCATTGGAGCGGGGGCCACGGTATAGTCTGTCAGTTGGAGTTTGGAATTGTGGCCAGACACAGCTTAGCAAAAACTGCAATTAGCGGGTAGACAGAAAAGCCTCCTCACCCAGGGCCTGGTTTTCTTCAGGATTGGCTGGGCCCTGCCCCTCATGTGGGGAGCATCTCTGAGGCATGACAGGGGGCTTAGACCACGCGGCCCACCTGCCTGATGCACGCCCTGCCGGGACTGTGGCTGTCGGCGTGTCTGCAGGATGGGAGGGCGGCTTCGCTCCGGCTCAGCCTCCTGCGGGCTGCAGAGGCAGTGGCCCCGGCTGTGCGTCCCGTGGCCTCTCAGTGGGCGATGCATCCTGTTGCCCTTGAGCACGGTGAGACACTTTGCCAGCAGTTGCTCACGACGGCTCCTGCCATAAACCTGAAGGAATTTCGATTTATTGCCAGCAATCACTAGCCCAGAGATTGCTCCGTCACAATTTGGAGAAGGATTACCTTGAAAGCACTGGCTATTTTTCTTCCGTTTTTCATTCTGGATATGAATCCTAGAGGAAGCACAAAAGTGATCCCAGGAGAGGGCTTAGGTGAAGCCCTCTTAACTGAGTAGACTCAGAAAGACTGTTCTCGACACAGACTGGGCTTTGAGGAGCAATTAGGCAAGGTGGCGGGCACTGCGCTGTGTGGTGCTGGCTGCGGGGAAGGCGGACGGTTGGTTCTGCTTGCCCATCACTGCAGGAGATGGCATTTTCCAGAGACGGTCACAACTAACTATAAATATCCCATTCTCCACCGGTGGGGGTTGCGTATTCCCTCTTTTGGACCTAGACAGGCCTTCGTAACTGTCTCAACTGACAGAATATGGCAGAGCCGGTGGTGGTGTGTGCCTTTGTAACCAGATCATGGAAGTTGTTACACTTTCTGCTTCAGCCTCTCATCTCTCCTACTTTTCAGACCCTTGTTCTTGAAACCCAACTGCCATCTTGTGAGGAAGCTCAGGCCACAAGGAGAGGTTGTGTGTGGGTGTCCAGCCAAAAGCCGACAATCAGGATGGACCACCAGACTTAGGAGGAAATGTCTTTCACATGGTCCCTATCTCTGTTTCAAGTCCCCCAGGGAAGGCCAGAGATACTGTGGGGCAGAGACAAGCCACTCTGCTGCTCCTTGTCTGAATTCCTGACCCCCAGGAACTGTGAGAGGGATGAAGGATTATTGTTATTTTAAGCCACCGGGTGTTAGGTAATGTGTTATGCAGAATAGATAACTAACTCAGTGGTCTAATCTGGTGGATGCTGACAGACCAGGTGCCAGAGCATAACCCCATCTCATGTGTTTTTAAAGAGCAATGCATAAAATCCAGTGCATGGCAGGAATTCGGAAAGAACTCGATGGTCACCAAAGCAGGTGGTAGGAGCTCGGTTCCTGGGCACTACTTTTGCTCTGATTATTTTAGCTCAGTGGATATTTGCCAAGTGTTTAAGGCAGCAGTTAGGTCTGCCTCCGTAGAAATAGCAAAGAAAAAGCAGATGCAAGGGCAGACGGTCTTCAGAGGGAAACGCAGATACATGAGTTCCACAGTCATTCAAAGAAACAGAGGGGTCAACACCTCCCATCCCGCAAGGGGCTATTTCTATCCCTCAGTGTGTCCTGGCTCAGCACACGGTGTGGACGCAGTATCCATCACCACGTCCTCAAGGCAGTCTCATCCTTCCTTCTTCCACGGTCACGATTGAAAGTGCATCAGCTTTGCAAGGCAAGGCCTCGTGGCCTGCATTCTCTGGGTGCCACGTGGCTCCGAGCACGCCGGGGATTTCCCCGGAGTGTGTCCTGGAAGTGTGAGGAAGCGTGTGCGGCACCTGACGTCCCAGTACCCACACGGGACGTGTCTGTGATGCTTGCCCAGCTGTACTTTATATAGACATCACCAGGTCCAAGGGATTGCGCTCTCTTCCCCGGCCAGCTGCGGGGACTGACGCCTGGCATATGGATGCCGGGTGAATTACCAGCTTTGACATGTGCTGAGAAATCTGACTTTACAAAATATCAGTCAGTAGCTCAGATCATCAGCCATGCACGAGGGCAGGGCGGCAGGGGTCTTCTGGGAGGAGGGGGTTTATCTGTCAGCCACAGCTAGCATCTCTGGCCAAGCGGGGGGGCACCCTGCTTGCCAGAACTGGAGAAGTGTTTGGACCCTACGGGAGACCTGCTGCCTTGTAAGAAAGTAACAGAGACGTCTGAACAGAGGAATCTGGAGCCTGGGGCTGCCCTGTGCTCCGCACGGTGGTCTTGACACACCACTGCTCTTTTCTGGCTCTCGGCCCTCAGCCGAGGTGCTTGGGGAAGACTGGAACTCGAGTTTGGTTTTCATCTGGAGGGACTGCCACTTAAAACATTTCGAGCAGCTCCCATCTGTCCATCCATCTTCCAGGCAGGATCCGAATTTCTCCTGGGAACTGACCATCCCTTTTTGCTGGGAGGCACCTCCAGAGCTGCAAGGAGAAGTTGGGGGTGGAGCATTTGGGCCTTGCCTGCAGGGAAGTGGCCGGAGCCCCTGGGAAGATGGCCAGGAGCGCTGGCCAGGATGGACATCAAGGTTGGCCTGGGGGCTGGAGGCTGGAAGCACAAATGCGGGCAGGGAAGGCCTAGGCCTGGGGGAAGCTGCAGCTTGAGGGGGGATGAGGGACTTCCCTGGGAGGGCAACCAGTGGCCGTCACTGAGGAAGTTGGTGACCCCCTCACCAGGGTCATGGACCACAGACAGCAGACAAGCCCAGGTGGCTTTAGAGAAGGCTCCAGAGTGCCCGTTTCAGAGCAGTCAGGGTCCCAAGGTATGAGGTGTGGGCACCAAGTGACCTTTCTCCCCAGGTGCTCTGCCTTGGCTGGTGCGAAAGCATGGAGTGTGGGCTGGGATGGGGGAGAGGGGTCAGGGGGACGGGAGGTGAGGCGGAGGAGACAGGGGGCAGAGGGGAGGAAGTGGAGGGCAGGGGGGAACTTCAGTCTCAGGCAGACAAGAGCTCTGGGCAGGCTTGACGGTCTCCATCTCCTTCCCGCCTGAGGTCCTGTGACTTGTTTTCTCTGGCCAGTACTGAGGAGGAGCACCCGGGAAAGTAGGTGCAAACCCTCCAGACAGCGGGGATAGAAACAGCCCCGAGGCCCCACCTCCAGGGAGCCCGGCTGTGAGGGGAGGGGCCCCCAGCTCGGCCCCCACTGCCAGCCTTGCCCAGACTCTCCCTGCAGGCGGCAGGTCTGCAGCTTGGGGGCAGGGGCGGATGCGCTCTGGAAACAGGATTCCTGCAGTGGGGTAACCGCTGGTGGGCAAGGGGCCCCTCTGCACATGGGCAGCCCGAGGAGCCCTTCCCTTCCTCGCTCCAACCGCTAATCTCCACTGCAGATGGAACTCCGCGAGCTTGGGGAAGCTACGGGACCTGCCACATTATGAATGTCCCATTTGCAGGGTAAATTCCACTCCTTAGTGAGTCGGGGGTTGAAGCCTCAAGTAGCCTGGGGTTCTGGCCTCCTCAGCTGTCCAGCAAAATGCGGGGAAGAACCCTGAGAAGTCAGTGCTGGGAAAAGACTGGAGAAAGGGTTTGGGGCCTCAACCTTCCACATCCTGTGAGAGGCGGGAACACATTTGCAAGAGTGGCAGAGACGTCTCCCAGGCCCACCCAGCCGGTGGGGGCTCCGCATCTGATAGAGGCAGCACGTTTGGGGAGGCAGCTGCTGAGCTCCTGGGGGCAGCTCCCCTGGCCTGTGCGTGGCACCTGGTGGGGTGGCGGATGGAGCTGACCTCTGACCTCCTAGGTGTGCTGAGCCCCGGGAGCCGATGCTGACTTGACCGCAGTCACACTGGGTGGAAACAGCTCGGAGCAGCATCTAGGAGCACACAGGCTCCTGGGCGTTCTCCGGGGCGTGGCCTGGAGAGTCTGTCCACATGCAGCTGTGCGCGGTGAGATGGCTGCCATGGCACAGCGCGGCTCCCGGGAACTGCCTGGGGCCAGGAGCCGCGGCAGGGAAGCTGCCCCCTCAGCAGAGTCACAGCACCCAGTGCATCCTGCTGCCCCTCAGACGTCCAGTGGGCCACACGGCCCGCCCAGGACATTGCATTTGGGGGCATCGTGTGACCTCTCACATGCTCAGTGTGAAGGGTAATTTTATGTGTCACCTGGCTGGGCCACAAGGTGCGCAGATATTTGGTCAAACATTATTCTGGGTGCCTCTGTGAGGGTGTTTCTGGATGAGGTTAGCATTTGGATCCGTAGACCGAGTCAGACAGGTGCCCTCCCCAGTGCGGGTGGGCCGCGTCTGTCCACTGAGGGCCTGGGTAGAGCAGGAAGGGGGAGTGAGTGGGGCATCGGTCTCCTCTTGACCTCAAACTTGAACTGAAACGTCAGCTCCTCCTGGGTCTCTGCCTGCAGACGGCAGGTCCTGGGACTTGTCAGCCTCCACGGGGTCAGAGCCAGCTCCTCTTTCCTTCTGTCTACACATCCCACTGGTTCCGGCTCTGTGAAGACCCCTGACTCATACACTCAGTGTTCTCCATCATGGAGATTCGTGGCCCTCGCGCCTGAGAATCCTCCCTGCTGGGACTCGAGATGAAAAGACAAAACTGTCCCCTGGGTTACTACATCCGATTGTGACAGGGGGTCCGGGCTGGTGCTCACCACCAACTTCCACATCTCCCCGTAACAGGTGCTTTACACGCAGCTGCTGCGAGCCCAGCGAGGCCGGAGGTCCCACGCGGCTGGAGCCTCTGTGGGTTGAAGGGCTCACGCGGAGTTTCAAATCTCAGCAAAGACATTCACACTCTTTGATGACGCCTATGAGTAATTCAGAGTTCCTGGGAGAACCTAAAATACAGTAGTGTAGTGGAGAAGTTCAGATGTATTTTGGATGGAAAGCTGGGAGTCATTTCACCCCCTGTGAATTTGAAACCTTGTTTCCTGGGGGCCTGAGGAAGGGAAGGGAAAGATTGGGGTGGACTAAAATTTTTATTTTTTTTATTTTTTATTTTATTTTATTTTTTTTTTTTGAGACAGAGTGTCACTTTGTTGCCCGGGCTAGAGTGAGTGCCGTGGCATCAGCCTAGCTCACAGCAACCTCAGACTCCTGGGCTTAAGCGATCCTACTGCCTCAGCCTCCCTAGTAGCTGGGACTACAGGCATGAGCCACCATGCCCGGCTAATTTTTTTTTTTTTGTATATATATATTTTTAGTTGGCCAGATAATTTCTTTCTATTTTTAGTAGAGACGGGGTCTCACTCTTGCTCAGGCTGGTCTCGAACTCCTGACCTCGAGCGATCCACCCGCCTCGGCCTCCCAGAGCTAGGATTACAGGCGTGAGCCACCGCGCCCGGCCTAAAATTTTTATTTTAAAGAGGTGCTCATGCGTAGTGTGAGTATGAGACAAAAAGGCCTGTCTACACAAATGAATAAAACAGTAGAAATACATTATTTAAACCTGAAAGTTGTAGTGTGGGAGTGGGGGACACAACGTCATTAACGTTTGGAAAGACTGCTTGGTCATTCTTTCAAAAGGAGCTGCGAAGAGGTGCACACACACAGAGTGAACCTATGTATAAAATGTATGTGTTGATATTAAATTCCTAAAAATGGCTGAGGGTGGTGGCTCACGCCTATGATCCTAGCACTTTGGGAGGCAGAGGCAGGAGGATCACTTGAGCCCAGGAGTTTGATACCAGCCTGAGCAACACAGTGAGACCCCAGCTTTACAGAAAATATCTATAAATTAGCCATAGTGGTGCGCAGCTATAGCCTCAGCTACTTGGGAGACTGAGGTGGGAGGATCCCCTGGGTTCAGGAGTTAGAGGATGCAGTGAGTTGTGATCACACCACTGCACTCCAGCCTGGGTGAGACAGCAAGACCTTTTCTCTAAAAAAAATTCCTAAAACTCTTACAAATTTGCAGGCTCATGATGCTGCAATCCTAGAGCCTCAAGTGATCTCCCCGTGAAAACCTGACACTGGGTAACAGGGGTTTTTAGAGTGCTGTTAGAGCACTGCGTAAGACAGTGTGAAACAGGAAACTTGTCGGGGTTCTGGTGATCCCACAGTCAGCCTGAGTGGGCAGAGGACCACGGCTTGCCACACAGGATTTCGAGGGGAAGGTGGAGAACAGGCCCTTCGCTCAGCCTGATGGCGGGAGAAGCACAGTGTGACCATCCGCCAGGGGGTGCAGAGGACTTCCCTGCCCTCCCACGCTCCAGCTGGGCGCTGAGTTCCCCTGCTGACTGGGGACTGAAATGCCTCCTTTCTCTGAAGTATAGCCAGAGGGACTTTGGCCTTGGTTATTCCCTTCCATCCGCTTCCCTAACCAATAACAAAGCTCCCATTTCATGTGGCTAATGGTTCCTGATGCTAACTGAGTCCTACCAAACAGTTTATGAGAATTGGCTGGTTTTATGTGAGCAGAGAACAGCAGTTCCTGGAAAGCCGGGGCAGCCCTTAATGTCTGGGCTGCTGAGATCACCAATCCCAGGAAGCCGCTGCTCTGCTGGGGCCATCATGCATGGTGTGTCCTCCTAGGTCCACGAAAGCCACTCGGCCACTGGGAGACACGGCATGGGGAGCTCTGTGCTGGGAAAAGCTTGAACTGCTTTCCGTGTTCTGACATGTGAGAAGGAAATCCTGAACTTGAGAGGCGACTGGAGAGATGAGACTTTAATGGGGTGTAGCACACTGGTTCTCAAAGTGGGTTCCCTGGACCAGCAGCAGCAGGGAGCCCCCCAGGAGCTGTAAGGATGCACATTCTTGTGCCCCACCCACCTGCGAAGTCGGAAGCTCCAGGATGGGGCCAGCAGTCTGTGTTGAACAAGCCCCCCAGTGACTCTGGTGCGTGAGGACGATTGGGACCCCTGGTGTGGTTGATGGAGCAGGGGACTTTGGGCTGAGACTTGCCAGTCACCGCTGTCCCTGGGCCCAGTGCACGTCCCTCCCACCTTCACTCCCCGTCCCCTTTCCTGACGGCACCTCCTCTGACCACGCTGTCTGATCAGCTCCTCTGTGTTGGATTCTTATTTCTTTGCTAGCATCTTTCACAATTTGCCTGCATTGCATGTGTTAACTCCTTCATCGTTCTCTCCTACAAGATCATCAGCCACAGGGCACAGGTCCGCCTCTCTCGCCACCAACGTCAGTGAGCGCCTCACAGCCCGCGGCACAGACATGGACATGGAAATGACTCCAGAGAGTAGTTCCCCTTTTTCCTTCCTCTCCCCCTTTGCCGGGCACTGAGACAGGCTGCCATGGGCAGCACTGTGGGCAGCACTGTGTGGCTGTGAAGGGCAAGGTCACTGGCATTGGGCTGCCCGGGCTCGGAGTCTGGCCCTGTCCCTTATTAGCCATGGGACCCTGCCATGCCTCTGTTTCCCTTTTGGCAGAACGAGCATCAGACCGCATCTGCCTGTCCGGCGTTGCTGCAAGAGTTCCCGGGGAGTCTGTGGGGAAGGTTTAGAGCCGTTGTGGCAGGGGTGGCTATGCGTGTGAGTGTGTGTAGGTGTGTGCAGGTGAGTGTGTATGTGTGTACAGGTGTGTGTTGTGTGGGTGTGTGTGCAGGTGTATGTGTGTAGGGGGTGTAAATGTGTAAGGGTGTATGAATATCTGTGCAGGTGTGAGTGCATGTAGATGTGTGTATGAATGTGTGTGGGGGTGTGAGTGTGTGAGCACATGTGGAAATGTGTGATGTGTAAATGTGTGAGTAGGTGTGCATGTGTGTGTGTGTAGGCATGTGAGTGTGTGCAGGGGAGTGTGTGGTGCATGGTGCATGTGTGGAGTATAATGTGTGTGATGTGAAGGTGTGTGTGTGTGTGTGTGTGTGGTGTGTGGAGTATGGTGTGTGTGTGTGTGTGTGGTATATGTGGCGTGTGATATGTGTTGAGTATAGTGTGTGTGGTATGAAGGTGTGTGTGGTGCATGGTGTGTGTGGTGTGCGGTGTGTGTGGTGTGTGTGGAGTATAGTGTGTGTGGTGTGTGGTGTGTGTACAGTATAGAGTGTGTGGTGTGAAGGGGTGTATGGTGTGTGTGGTATGAAAGTGTGTGTGGTGTGTGTGGAGTATAGAGTGTGTGGTGTGAAAGTGTGTGTGGTGTGTGGTGTGTGTGGTGTGAAAGTGTGTGTGAAGTATAGAGTGTGTGGTGTGTGTGGTGTGAAAGTGTGTGTGGTGTGGTGTGTGTGGAGTATAGTGTGTGTGGTGTGAAGGTGTGTGTGGTGTGTGTGGTACGAAAGTGTGTGTGGTGTGGTGTGTGTGGTGTGGTGTGTGTGGTGTGTGGTGTGTGGTGTGGTGTGTGTGGTGTGTGGCATGTGTGGTGTGTGTGTGTGTGTGGTGTGAAAGTGTGTGTGGCGTGTGTGGTGTGTGCTGTGTTCTGTCATGTTAAGAGCTACTGAAGAGGTGGAGGTCAATGTGCCCATTCTACCGTCTTGCTGTATTTTCTGAGTTGATTTTCCTTAAACAAAACACAGTTCTGGGAAGGGTGTGCGCTCTCTCTCACCAGGCTGAACAACCCGGCTAACAACTCGTCTGTCCCCAACTCCGGCTCACGACTCGTCTTTCCCCGGAGAGTGTCTTCACACAGGAGTGCTGGGTCAGGCGGGGAGGAGAAGGCATCACAGGCTCCCCTGCCTCGGTGGGGTGGGGCTTCCTTTAAGAAGGAAAACCTTGCCCTGGGCCAGGACCTCGGGGCCACGTAGGCCACCCCCCGCCCTTGAGCCCCTTTTCCACGTGAGTGGAATGACTTGGATTCCTTTCCTTACTGGTCTTACTTTCTGCTCAACAATGCTGTCTGAAACAGCCTGGGAGGAGAAATCCAGGTGTCCCCAGAGAGGGTCCTTTCTTGTCAGGAAACATGAGGAGTCTTTCTCCCCCTGAGGCCCCTCAGCAGCCTCCGCCTCTGGGACAACGTGGTCTCCGTTCACCACCGAGACTGCCCCCCTTTCCATACGCTGCTGTGCGCCTACCTGACCACCACGTTTTGAAACATATATAAGAGAATTTCATGCCTCTTATAAAAAAAAAATCAACTCGGAAACAGCAGAGATTTTCATGACGGATACAGGAAAGTCCTTGTCACCCCTCAAATTCAAATATCCCCCTGTTCAGGGGTAGTCACTGTTAATAGTTCCATGTGTAACGTGTAGGAAACGTTCTCTGCACGGCAATGTGTGTATGCGGGATGCATTTGCACACAGACGGACACGATGGTGCACACTGTTTGTACTCTATGGTTTTTTATATCACAATACATTACATGTCTCAGACATGATTCCACATCAGCACGTGTAGATTCGCTTTGCTTCTTGGCGTGACTGCGGTGTACCCTGCAGCACGGACCATGGTTTACCTACCTGGCCTCATGTGGACAGGGTCTACACGTCTCCAGCTTTCACTCTTCCTGACTATGCTGATGCACACAACTCTGCACGCATGTGTGCAGAGCAAATGAGGGCAACTCATTCAACATTCCCATAGACTTGGCAAATCAACCTCCAAAATTTGTGCCAGTGTGTGCGTCCAGCAGTTCCATGTGGGAATGTGCATTTTCCACATCCTCATAAACACAGGGTGCCCCAAAGAGTTGCCCTATCCCTTTACGTGCCTCATCTCATGTAACTTGCATGACAGCCATCAGACAGGAACGGTCATTACCACATTTACAGGTGAGGAAATGACAGCAGGTTAAGTAACTTGCCATCGAAAAAGACTTAATGTAAGGGATTGGCTTATTTGAGCATGGAGCCCGAGGAGTCCCAGGAAGTGGGTGCTGCAAGTCCCAGTCAGACTCCAAAGACAGGAGAACCAGTTGCACTGATGTTTGAGGACAGGAGGACATGGTGCCCTGATGTAAGGAGACAGCAAGTTTCCCCTTCCTCTGCCTTGTTGTTCTATGTGGGCCCTGGATAGGTGGAATGATTTTCACCCACATTGTGTAGGGCCATCTGCTTTAACTCTTATTCAAATGCTAATTTCTTTTAGAAACACCCTCACGGAAATAATGGGGTTTTTTACTGGCTATCTGGGCATCCTTTAGCCCTGTCAAAGTTGACACATAAAATTAACCACCATGAAGGTGGAGCCAAGGTTTACACCCAGGCAAATTCTCCCCAAGATCTGGCCTGCAACCACTGCACTAAATGCTAGTTCATATATATGTGAGATCTATAGTGTCACTTAACCAACACGAGATGTTGAATGTGTGTTCATGTATTTATTGACCATTTGTCCTTTTTTCACCATCTTTTTCTTAAAATCCTTTGCTAATGTCTCTATTAAAAATTGTCAATATTTTAATTCTTCCTGATTGGTGACAATTTTTTGTTGTTGAGGAAATTAGTACTTTGTCACACAAGTACCAGTATTAAAAAATGAGTTGTTTTATTTTACCCTTATTTATAGTGATATTTTGGTCACACAAAGGCTTTTAATATCTATGTTGTTAAGTTTTCAAATAGTTCCTCTGTGGATTCAGTTTATGATTATTTCAGTTTATGCAGTAGTATTCTCCATTACAAGATTATAAAATTTAAAAAATGGCACTTTAGTCTAGTATATTTATTGTTTGCTTTTACTTACAAATCTTGTCTTAGGTGGAGTTTATTTTGGCATACAGAAGAATGTGAGTATACAAAGCTACTTTCTTCAACGTGGTTGAACAGATGCTGTGAGAAGGGCTGGAGCTTGTCTTCCCCATGGAGTTGACAGCCATGGTTTCCCAAACATATGATCTTCCTATGCTTTTTGTTTTGTTTCTGTGCTCTCTATTTTGCTCCTTGGGAAAAAGCAGGATCCTGAGAATGGGCTGGACTTGGACGTGTTACCATTGTTGGAACTGCCAAGTGTGGACAGAACCCTCCTGACTGTGGAGGTGGCCTCAGGTCTCATGGGGCTGCAGCCCTTGAGCTCTGTGATGACCTCCCTTGGGGCAGGGGCTGTCCTGCCCAGACAATCTCTCAGGCTCCCATGCCCACAGCTAGGGCAGTGGTTCCGAAACCCTGGCTGTGCATTGGGATCACTGGGGGAGGAGGGGTGGGAGGCGGTGCTTTAACCATTATTGTTGTCTGGGTCCCATACCCAGAAATCCTTATTTAATCAGTCTGAGCTGGGACCTGGGCATTGACCACTCCTAACATCTTCCAAGATGATGTCAATGTTCAGTCAGTTAGGGCACAGAAAGCCCCAGGGATCTCCAGAGTAGCCAAGTGGTCCACTGAGGACTTATGACAGCATCAGCTGGAAGACAACGCCTTGCTCTACTGAGATATCGTCCAGCAGGTCAGGCATGTACTAAGAACCAGCAGCCAACACGTGGGCCCGACTCTTCTGTAACCAGAACAACTTCTCCTGTAGCTAAGCGGAGGAGTGGGAGTGGCATCTTTCACCATTTTACCTAATAACACACTTCCATTTTTTTTTTTACTTTTGGGTTTTGCTTATTTAAGTGGACTTGATATCAAAGAGGAAAATCATCCCATCAGGGGACAAAATAATGGCTCCACTGAAGTGGAAGCTGAGTCTACCATCTTGGGTTTTTCATTCCATTGAATCAAAAGGGAAAACGCAGGTGGTTGCTCTTTTGGCTAGAGTGATGGCTCCTTTGAATAGAATGTAAATCGGATTGGTGCTACACCATGGTGGCAGGCAGGTGGAGCTCAGGGGACCCTCACCTTTTATGGCCAAGTCTGGTGACAAAGGTCAATGGGAGACTGCAGAAAATCAAAATAGGTGGGACTTTCAAGGCTCCAAGCCATCAGGAGTAAAGGTTCCCTGCCAGGGAGAAGAGCGCTGACCAGCTGAGGGGCTGGCTAAATGTAAAGGGATCACAGACCACGTGGTGGAGAAAGGACAGGGTGAGCACCGACAGTGGGCGCTGCACGGAACCGCTGCTGTCGGATGGCAGTGTGAGACCTTCATCCTCCTTTTCCCAGAGAAACAACCAATGCTGTTTAAATGACTTTTTAAAAGCTTACAATTTAAATCTCTGGAAGTTGTCTAGTAGCATGCAGAGAAATCTAATCTCGGTAAGGACAGTGACAGTCTAGGGCACAAGAGCCACAACTCCTGCCTCCTCCCTCTGCCTTCAGTTCAGGGTGGTGGATGGACGGATCACTCTGGGTCGATGTGGGAAAGAGGATGCGGCTCCTTCTCTCCCCAGCTCTAAGGCAAGGGCCATAATATGTCCCCAGGAGGGGAGGCTACCAGCATTTCTCATTCCCCTTGCCCCAGATCCATGTTGCAGAGGCTAAATTCCAGGTGAGTGTAGCTGAGAGGTTGGGGCTCCCTTCCCCCACCCAGCCCCCACTCACAGGGAAAAGGCTGCACCTCAGGCGTAGCAGGCTGAGGATCCTGGGGCTGCAATCCCCTCACCCACCCTTGCTGGTAGGGTGGAAGTTCCCTCCCAAGAGAGGCAAGCCCAGCAGACCAGAAGCTACCACCCCCATACAGCACCTTGTTTGCACAGTGGGGTGTCACCAAGAGAGAAGTGGGCCACTGTCCCCACTCCCAGCTTGGGGAAGTGGCTCAGAAATTTTGTAAGGAGAGAGAGGCAGGCAATAATAAGAGAGAGCTCTGAAGCTACCCTGAAGGAACTGGCTTTGTTTAGAAGAGTGTTATAAAGTTCAAACTTAAGAGTGCTCTTGTAAACAGTGGAGATTTTGGCGGTAAGCAATTAAGAGGAGGCCAGTGGGTCCAGAAAGGAAAAAAGCTGAATCATAGGCCAGCTAGTTTACAAGAAAAAGAGATAGCTAAAAGGAGCCCTGTTTGGGTCAGAACAAACCTCGGAGACTGCTTACAAAGGGACCTAAATTTAATTGGACCAGATTGTGACACAAGTTATGCCACCAAAGCATTGTCGAAAACAATAGAGCCATCAGCTGACAATTAATGGAGTCTAAGACCTGCGTGTGATGCCAACAGAGGCATACATCTTAACACAGAGCTCAGGCAAGAGACATTCCAAGAAAGCCCTGCTAAAACCGCTGTCACCCCAGGGTGACTGTACACACGCTGACGGATGGCATAGGCAAAGTGTTGAAAGGAAAAGAAAAAAAACTGTCAACCAGCAATCTTATGCCAGCAAAACTATCTTTCAAAAATGAAGGCAAAATAAAGACACTACTATTAAATAGATAAATAAAATGGAGAAAATTCATTCCTAGAAGACTTATAAGAAAGACCAAAGGAAGTTCTTCAGGCTGAAAGAGGTGACCCCAGAGGGACACTCAAACCTTCACACATGAAAATCAAACAGCACTGGTACAGGTCTTTATGCAATTATGAAAGGCAGTATCAATGTATATTTATTCTCCTTTATGCTCTTAAATGTTTTCGAGAGCAATTGCATAAACTAGTGTGCACGCAATGTGTTTGGGGGCCTGTAGCATACAGACATGTACAACAAGAGCACAAAGGAGGTGGTGGGAGCAAAGCTTTACCGAAGTAAAGAAACGCACCCAGTGGTAACACACATCCACAGACACAGATGAAGCCCACCAGAAATGGTAAATAAGGTTAATATAACAAACTCCAGCAATACATACTTAGTCTCTATTCATCTTAGTTTTTTGTAAAAGACATAAAACAACCTAATTGAAAAATGAGGCTGGGCGTGGTGGCTCAGCCCTGCAATCCTAGCACTCTGGGAGGCTGAGGCAGGAGGATCGCTTGAGCTCAGGAGTTCGAGAAAAACAAGCAAAGGATCTGACTAAAAATATCTCCAAGAAATATATAAAAATGGCCACGAAACACATGAGATGTTCAACCTCATTAAGCAGCAGGGAAATGCAAATCAGAACCACTATGAGATACCACTTCGCGCTAACTACAGTGTCTACAATCAAAAGACAGATAATAACAAAGGCCAGTGAAGACGTGGAGAAAATGGAACCCTCACCCCCTGCTGGTGGGAATGTGACATGGCACAGCTGCTTTGAAAAACAGTCTGGCAGTTTCTCAAAAGGGTAAACAGAGAGTTAACGTGTGACCAGTCAGTTTCACTTCTAGGCTACACCCAAGAGAAATGAAAACACGTCTCCACACAAAAACATATGCCCACATGTTCATGGCAGCATTATTCATAACAGCCAAAAAGTAAAAGTGACCCAAATGTCCATCAACTGATGAATGTATAAATAAAATATTGTGTACCTATATAATGGAATATTATTCAGCAATAAAATTAATGAAGCATTGATACATGTTACAACATGGATGAACCTTGAAAACATTATGCTAAGTAAAAAGAATTCAGTCAATAAAGACCACATATTGGATAATTCAATTTATATGAAATATCTAGGTTGGAAAAAATCTCAAGAGACAGAAAATAGAGTAATAGATGTCCAGCACGGGAATGGGGGAATTTGGGAGCAAAATGGGGAGTGACTCTGATGGATACGGAGTTTACTCTTGGGTCGATGAAAATGTTCTAAAATTCATTATGATTGTGCTTACACAAGTCTGCAAATATACTAAAAACCATTGACTGTTCACTTATAATGTGTGAATTATACATCAATAAGCAGCTACACATATATGAATAGTTAATAATAAATTGATATATATTAGCTTCTTTTCTATCTATTTATCTATCTTACACCACCATTGGCCTCATGGCAAATTGCTGAAATTAGGACTGTTTCATATACATATTCCTTTAGTTTTCAGTTTATATTTACATATGTTAACCCATTTTCCTCCTCTTTCTCTCTCTTTTAATTTAAGGTGTGTTATTGGTGGTTATCATTCTAAGTTAGCCCTTAGGTGATTACAGAACTCCAGTTTTGCATGTTTATGGAACTGGTGAGATGTGAGCACCACTCAGACTCATGCAGTGGCTGATGGCACTCGGGTCCTGAAAGGGCGGGTGTGTTTCCTTTTAGACCAGGAGAGGAGGAGAGTTGCATTCAGCTAGGAGGAGCAGATCGCTGTTGCTGTTGTCAGAAAGTGTGATTGTTGGGGGAATAGCAGACACGGATTTGGAGAAGCTGAAGGGTAGCTGAGATGGATATTAAAACAGTGCTCTGCACACACTCTCCCCTCCTGTGCGTCAGAGATGGGAAGATAAAACACACGCCTCTGAGACTGCTTTCCAGGCAGGATTCTGGATTTGATTTAGGTTTGGGAAGTCAGATGCCTTGGCCTGAGACTTGGAAGGCAGAGTGCTGAGAAGGCCGCACTCCTGCTGCCTCTGCTGTTCTTGCTGGCGAGCAAGGTGGCAGAGGCACTGCCTTGCCCGTGGAAGGATGAGCAGAGCAGTGTCCAGTCTCTGGACCCTGAATACTAACAGGCAGGACGCAGAGCACCCCTTTGACTGGTCACGGCAGGGGATGTGAGCTTGGGGTGGGAGCACAGGGTCTTTCTCATCAGACTATTTCCTGATCCCAGGGGCCTTCCGATGGAGGCAGCTTCTTGGTGGCAGTTGGTCCATCTTGGCACTGGCAGTGAGGCACCGGAGCCAGAGGCTTTCCGACTGCAGAGGGGCAGGTGCACCCTCGCTGGCCTGGTTCAGAGATGCTGCTCTGGCAGCTGTTTCCAGAAGCTTGTGGTTTCTATTTCTCCAGTCCTGCCTCTGCTTCTGTGAGCCACTCAGCACCCCTCTTTGACCCCACTGTGCCCTAAGCTGGGTAGAGAGGGTTCTGTCTTTTTGCAGCTGAACCCTGACTGATACATGCATTACGTAAACAGATTTCTTAACACTGAACCATTTTTGTGTTTCTGGAGTGAACTCAGCTTGGCCACAGTGTATTCTATTTCTTACACACTGCTGAACTATATTTGCTAATACTTTATTAAGATCTCAACATTGCTTTCTCATGTAAGCCTGGTCTGGTTTCTGTTTCACATTAGTTAGATTTTAGTCTCATTGTTTTACTGGCCTTGAAAAAAAAAGAATCTGGAAGCTTTCTTTTTTTGTTGCATTCTAGAAAAATTTATATGTTGGAATTATTTCTTCCTTGACAATTTTCAAGATTTTCTACATAAAACTATCTAAGTAAGGCATTTTTTAGATCAGGGTAGCTTTTTAACAGTGTCTTTAATTGTGCTCATGGTTATTGATTTCTTAGGTTTTCTGTTCTTTTGAGGTAAATATTTTAAACATACATGGGGTCTGTCTGGAAAGTGTCTAGCCATGTAATATGAAAAATGGAGACTCACAATGACCAGATGCTTTCCAGGCAGACCTCATATTTACCTACATAATACTTTATTCTAGAGTAGCATGATTGGCCCATCTCATAAATATTAATTTTTGTTTAGTAATATAAATGTGAATGAGTAATGAATTTTTCTTTGAACATCTTTTTTTTTTTTTGGTTGGAACATGACATGCTTTGTTCATTTATTCTTATCCATCCATTGACTGTGCCCCAAGTGCCAGGCACTTTCTTTTTATTTCAGAATATTATGGGGTACAAATATTCAGGTTACATACATTGCCTTTGCACCACCCGAGTCAGAGTTACAAGCATGCCCATCCCCCAGACAGAGCGCACCACACACATTAGGTGTGAATATACCCATCTCCTCCTCCCCCTCCCACCTGCCCGACACCTGATGAATGTTACTTCCATATGTGCACATAAGGATTGATTAATTAGTACCAATTTGATGGTGAGTACAGGTGGTGCTTGGTTTTCCATTCTTGTGATACTTCACTTAGGAGAATGGGCTCCAGCTCCTTCCAGGATAATACAAGAGGTGTTAGTTCACCATTGTTTTTGGTGGCTGAGTAGAACTCCATGGCATACATATACCACATTTTCTTAATCCACTCAGGTATTGATGGACACTTGGATTGTTCCCACATCTTTGCAATTGTGAATTGTGCTGCCATAAACATTTTAATGCAGATGTCTTTATTATAGAATGCCTTTTTTTCCTTTGGGTAGATGCCCAGTAGTGGGATTGCTGGATCAAATGGTAGTTCTACTTTTGGTTCTTTGAGGTATCTCATTACTTTTCACAGAGGTTGTACTAGTTTGCAGTCCCACCAGCAGTGTATGAGTGTTCCTATCTCTCTGCATCCATGCCAACATTTGCTGTTTGGGGATTTTTGATAAAAGCCATTCTCACTGGAGTTAAGTGATACCTCATTGTGGTTTTGATTTGCATTTCCCTGATGATTAGAGATGTTGAACATTTTTTTCACAGTTCTTGGCCATTATTCTGTCTTCTTTTGCAAAGTTTCTGCTCTTGTCCTTTGCCTACTTTTTAATGGGGTTGTTTGATTTTTTTCTTGCTGACTCTCCTGAGTTCTATATATATTCTAGTTATCAGCTCTTTATCAGATGTATAGCATGCAAATATTTTCTCCCATTCTGTAGGTTGTATATTTGCTCTAGTGATAGTTTCTTTAGTTGTGCAGAAGCTTTATAATTTGATCGGGTCCAATTTATTTATTTTTGTTGCTGCTGTGATTGCTATGGGTGTCTTCTTCGTAAATTCTTTGCCTAGGCCAATGTCTATAAGAGCTTTTCCAACATTTTCTTCTAGAATTCTTATAGTTTCATGCCTTAGGTTTAAGTCTGTTATCCATCGTGAGTTGATTTTTGAGAGAGGTGACAGGTACAGATCCTGTTTCAGTCTTCTAAATGTGGCTATCCAATTTTCCCAGCACTATTTATTGAATAGGGATTTTTTCCCCCAGTGTATGTTTTTGTCTGCTTTGTCAAAGATCAGATGGCTGTATGAGGATTATTTTATTTCTGGGTTCTCAGTTCTGTTCCATTGGTCTATGTCTCTGTTCTTGTGCCAGTACCATACTGTTTGGTTACTATAGCCTTCTATGAACATTGTTTTATATGTTTCTTTTTATAACGTGGAGTTGGGTTTTGTTTAGTATTCAAATTTGAGCTTCTTTTTATTCTAAGCAACTGAATTTATCCAACGTTTATTGACTTATCAGATAAATTTGGTCTTAATTTTATCTTATATTTATTATTTATTATAATAATAAAATGAGGTTTGTTTTCTGTTTTGTTATGTGATCTTTTAAAATTTTTATTTTTGTTTACTCTTGGTGATTTAGAGAATTTTTTCTTACTCTGGTTGTCTTTACATAGGTAAATAATATCTAAATGTTTAGTTTTGAATTATCATTGTTAACATTTTTAACAACAACAGTATTTATTGGTCTCTCACTAGAAAGAATCAGTGAGTTACTTCACCTTTGCTTCCCCTCCTCTTTCCTTGCTCCATTTCCACTTGTTGAGTTTCATCCTTGGCCAGCATGGGTGTGTGCAATGTGGGCACATTTTGAAAGCATGGATATTTTTTATTCTTACTATTAATTATGTTCTCTTGCGGCTCTTAGACATTAAAATTAAGTTACAAGTCTTATTCACCGGGGAAGAAGAGGATAGTGTCATGCAAAGTCACTGAGGAGACAGGGAGGCCATGGTACAAAGAAGATTCCACTCAACAGACAGAAGAAGCAGGCAGACCTGATTCCAGGAGAACAGCTTGAGGAAGAAAGAAGGTGGCCAAGTGATAAGATGTGTGTTTCCCAACTCTGTTCTCCCTGGATAAAAATGCTGCAGTTGGTGGGGGGAATGCCCAAAAGAGTGGACCCTAATTGCTTTTGGGTTTCTGGGAAGGGACTGCCCAAGGAAGACTATGCATAAAGCTGGGACAGAGTCAGTGAAGGGGAAATGTCAGTGTGGCATGTTTACGCCTAGAGGGGCAGTGTGGGCTGCACTCTCCCCAACTGTATCCTTGGTCCCATCTTCATGTGTGAGCTGTGGAAGTTTCCCTGTGCTTCTGTGTGGGAATGGAGAGTGTAGCTTAGAGGTAGAAGATAGCGGGTCTGCGGTGGGCTAACATGGCAGAGGGCAAGGTGACCTGGTAATACAGGTGTTTTTATACACACCACTCATTTCCAATGTTACTTAGGTCAGTACCTCCCCCCCAATTTAGTGAAGTTATTTCATACATTTTTGATACAGTGAGATTGTTTTGTCACATTTTGCATTCTATCCTGGGATTTCCAACTTACTACATTATTTTTAAAATATTTGCCTACATTAATGTTTATTCATTATGCTGTAAAGTTCTATGGGTTTTCACAAATGCATAATGTCATTTATCCACAATTATTACAGTATCATACAGAATAGTTTCAACATGCTAAAAAGTCCCTTGTGTTCACCTAGACAATGCTCCTGCCTTCTTCATAGGCCCCTAGCAACCACTGGTCTTTTAATTGTCACTATACTTTGGCCTTTTCCAGAAAGTCATTAATTAGAATTATACATTGTGTAATTTTTTAGACTTCCATCTTTCACTTAATAATATATAGTTAAGATACATCAATTCCTTTTCTTGGCTATGTGAACACGAGTTCTCTGAAAAGGAATTTTTGGGAAAAAGACTTTATTCTGGTGAACAGTTTGCAAACCAGGGAGACAGGCAGCCTTCAGTGTAAAATGAATGTGCACTCAGAGGCCAAAAGGAGGGTTTGGGCTATAAATGTTTCTGCCTGGATTCCCAATCAGGTCCATTTATGCAAATGAAGGCTTGAAACGTGTGTATTTCCCATTGGTTGATGTAGCTGAGTTCTCATTGGTAGATACTGCTGAGTCCTGATTGATTGGTTCTGAAAGTCCCGAAGTTAAACAGAAGTGGGCATTTTCAGGAAACTCAGTACATGTGTGACCTCTAGTCAGTGAATGGCCACTTGGCTCTATTTTAAATTTAGGCCCAGTTAGCCAGTCAGGATCCATCTTGAAGGCTTGGTTCTTTCAGGTTCACACTTGTCCACAGCTTGATAGCGTATTCTTTTTGTCACTAAACAGCATTCCATTGTATAAGTGGACCACAGAGTGTTTTGTTGAAGGACATCTTGGTAGCTTCCAGTTTTGGTGATTATGAATAAAGCTCCTATAAGTATTCATGTGCAGGGCTTTTGTATTTATGTAAGTAAATACTTAGATGTGTGATTATTGGATTATATTATAAGGCTATTGTTAAAATTAAGTTGTTTTCTCCCTAAACTTATATATTAAAGCCCTAACCTCCAAGGTGACTGTATTAGAGATAGGACCTTTAAGGAGGTGGTTAAGGTTAAGTGCATATCCTAGTCTGATCAGAACGGTGTCTTTATAAGAAGAGGCAGAGACACCAGAGATCTCTCTCTCTTCATGCACACACAGAGGAAAGGCCATGTGACATGGCCACCTATAATCCAGGAAGAAAGCCCTTACCAGAAACTAAACTTGACCAAACTTTGATCTTTGATTCTTAGACTTTCAACCTCCAGAACTGTGAGAAAATAAACTTCTGTTGCTTAAGCCACCAAGTCCATGGTATTTTGTCACAGCAGCCTGAGTAGACTAATGCATTCCCAGTACCAATGAGTGAGAGTTACTGTTGCTCCACATCTTCACCAGCATGTGGTATTGTCAGGTTTTCTTTAAAAATTTTAGCTATCCTAATAGGTATGTAGTATCTAACTGTTGCTTTAATTTGCAATTTCCTGATGACAAGTTATGTTTATCATTTTTTCATATGCTTATTTGCCATTTGTGTATATTCTCTGGTGAAATGTCTCTTCAGACTTTTTACTCATTTTTAATTGGGAAGTTTGTCTCCATATTGCTGAATTTTAAAAGCTTTTCTTGTGTATTTTGGATACAAGGCCTTTACCAAACGTATGTTTTACCAATAGTTTCTTCCAGTTCCTGGCTTATCTGTTACTCTGTTAACAGTGTCTTTTGCAGAGGAGAAGTTTTAAATCTAAATACAATCTATTATTTTTTTCCTTTCATGGATTGTACTTTTGGTATATCTAAAAACTCATTGCCAAACCCAAAGTCGCCTAGAAGTTATATGTTTTCTTCTAGATATTTCATAATCTTACATTTCAGTCTATAATCTGTCTTGTGTTAATTTTTGTGAAAGGCATAGGGTCTGTGTTACTTTCACCTTTTTGCGTTATCTGTCACTTACGAACACCCGATTTTCCCAGCACCGTTTGTTCAAAAGACTACCATTTCTCCATTGAGTCACCTTTGCATCTTTATCAAAGATCGGTTGACTGTATGTGTTTGCGTTGGTCATTGCTGGCTCTCTACTCTGTTCCACTGACCTTGTGTCTACTCTTTTGTCAGTACCAGGCTGTCTTCAGCGCTGTAGCTTTGTAATAGCAAGTCTTCAAATCAGGCCATGTGGCGTCTCAGACTGTTGCTGCACTCTTCTCCTCCCCTTCCTTCTCCTCCTCTTTTTCCTTCTCCTCTTCCTCCTCCTCCTCCTTTTTTCTTTCTTCTCTACAGTATTGTGTTGGCTATTCTAGGTCTTTGCCTTTCTACCTATACGTTAGAATCGGAAAATACAGTTTGCTGAGATTTTATTGGGATTTCATTGAATCTATAAATCAAGTGGAGCAGAACTGATATTTTAACAATACTGATTCTTTCAGCCATTATCTTTGATTTCCTCCCTAATAGTTTGTAGTGTTCTATGTATAAATCCTGTACATTTTAAAATTAGAGTTATACCAAAATGTTTTGGGTTTTGTTGCTATTGTAAATGGTATCGTGCTTTTAATTTTGAATTCCAATTGTTCACTGCTGCTCTGTAGGAAAGCAATCAACTTTTGTATATTAACCTTGAATCCTGCAATTTTATGTTCAATAATAATTATTCAATAATTAATTAGAATTAATATTTTATTATTATTCTAACAGAATTTTGTGGTTGATTTTTTGGGATTCTTTACATGGACAATCATGTCATCTGAGAATGGTTTTACTTCTTCCCTCCTAATCCGTATAACTTATACTTCCTCTTCTTGTCCTGTTGCACTAGGTAGGACTTCCATTATAATATTAAATAAAAGTGGTGAGAGAAGATATCTTTGTCTTTTTCCCAAATTCAGGGGGAAAGTATCCAGTTTCCTACCGTTAAAGTTGATGTTAGATTTCATTTTTTTGATGTTCTTTATCAAGTGAAGAAAATTTCTCTGTATCCCCTACTTTGCTAAGAGTTGTTTTTAACCATGTATAGATTTTGAGTTTTTAGTGCTTTTCTATATCTATTAATATGATCACATGTTTTTCCTTAGCCTTTTGATATGATGGATGCCATTAATTCATTATTGAATATTGAACCAGTCTTGCATAGCTTGCAAATCCCACTTGTTTGTGGTGTATAATTTTTTTTATCAATTGTTTGAATGACTATTCAGATAAGGTCCTCACATTAGGAAAATTTGCTATACATTATAACTTCCTTTTAATCTATAGCTTCCCTCCTTACCTCTGTTTCTCTTGTTCTCTCAAATCCAGTCATCTGCCTTGTAGAATTCTCAATAGGCTAGATTTTGCTAATTTCCTTCCACATTTTTATTTAAGTTGTTCCGTTCTCTGTGTTTCCTATAAATTGGTAGTTAGATTCAAAGCTTATTCACATTTAGATTTAACTGAATGATTGATTTGTTTGGGGGCATGGATGGTGTTGGAACTTCCATGGGGCGGTACACGGTGCCTGCATCTCTGCAGTGAGAGAAACCGTGGATGCTCATTGCCCTCGTACACTAATTTATTAAACGTGGCAAAGTTGTGATGTTCTCCTTCTAGCATTCCTTCATCATTTGTCAGATGGAATCTTTCTTTCTCTTTCTTTTTCTTTTTATTTCTTTCTTTTCTGGAGAGGGTGTCTCTCTCTGTCACCCAGGCTAGAGTGCAGTGGTGTGATCATAGCTCACTGCAACCTCAAACTCCTCAAGCGATCCTCCTGCCTCAGCCTCCCGAGTAGCTGGGACTACAGGCTCATGCCAGCATGCCTGGCTGGAATATTTTTATGAACAGGAAACTTTCTCTCATTAGCTATTTGATACCCAGTGGAAGAGTTTATACAGGAAAGGCAGCATAGTGAATGCTTATAATTTTATGTTGCTTCAGCATCCATTTTAAATATAAGTTGGACTTTCTCATACTAAAAGCAAGGCTCAGTCACCCTTGACACAGTTTCCAGTTCTACATCCCCCCTCCCCATGTTCTCAATATGGTCAAGGAACCCAGATATCTGCCTTATACAATTGCTCCCTGGTGACCACTCCCCTGTGGGACAGCTAGATGCAGCATGTGACTGGCCTGCTGACACTCACGCCCCACATGGACTGCACAGGTACACAGTGGTGGCCGCCTTGTAGTCACTGCATGATCTCCTGGAACTCGCGTCCGCTTGCTTTAAACCCACAAGTTAAAACTCTCTGTGGCTGGACCCAACAAAGGCATCAGCACACGGGTCCCTTTCTCTGTCTCTCCATGTGCTTTCTGACTTCCTGCGTTTGGGGCCCCCAGGTGTGCCATGCACCCCAGGACCTGTGAGTAATCAAATGTTTGTTTCTGTCTTGTGTCTCTCCTAATCATTGAAAGGATACTCTCCATCTTAAAGATCCTAAATTAAATGAGTGGGATAAATATTTGATTCTTTATTTACCAGTCTTCAAAATAGTGACATAATTCCTTTAATAAGTTTTTAAATTAAGTACCATTATGTACTCAAATGTCAACATCTTGTGTTTTCACCCATCTCCCTACTGTCTTGGCTGCTGCTCTTACTGTCCCTGCCATGATCTCTGATTCCTTTTGACATGACCCTAATGGTTTTAGCAGCTTCTGGGCTTCCAGATGAGAAGGTTGCCCCAGTGCATCTTACGTGCTTGCTGCCCGGACCTGGAGTCAGCCCTTTCCAAGGGGCCCTGGTTCCCTTCCGTGGGAAATGTCCAGATTGAAATTTGCATGCCTAGCAGACTTTGGCAAGAAATGGATGTGGCTTGTGGGAGACCAAGCCTGAGCTGTCCGGGAGGCCCCAGGTTACCAAAATATTCCCACAAAAATGGCTTTGTCTGTCTTTTTCTGGGGCCCTGAGAGCTCACCCATCCAGGACAAGTTTTTGCGTACATTTCTTGGCTCAAGATTCTGTGAACCACATTAATAGTGCGGATTTGGAACCCTTGCATGCAGGTGGGACAGCTTGAGGTTCTGATTTCTCATGGGAAACCTTTTTCTTCCCATTCAGAGCCCCAGGCAGATAACAATATTTCTTGACACATCCCTGGCCTGGCAGCTGGAATTTCTCTAATCTCCCTTTTCCCAAAGCAGGATGGTTATCTGTGGATAGTCCTTTTGTTCTCCCAGCTAGATGCTGGGTCTCGGATCTCTGGGTGGGTCCACAGTCACATCTCTGACCCCAAGTGGCCAGCGTCATTCACCCAGGGCCAGGCAGCACAGCATAGAAGAGTGGTTTTGCTGTTGTTTGAGTCTCTGCTTCATTTCTGGCACCTAAGGCCCTTCCTTTCTCTCTCCTGAGCTTGGCTAGAGGTTTCGAAAATGTAGTCATATCAGCATTTTTAGATCTGTCTTCCTGTCCACCTTCTAATCAAATAGAGAATCACCTGTATATGTTCTGGGAAACTTTTTCACCTCTGATGGGGACACTCTTTGTCCGTGATGGGGGGAGGGTGGGTCATCTTTCTCCTGGGTGGCTCTCTCCCCAGCCGGCCTCCCTCTGCAGGGTGTGTAGGGACAATGTTCATGACAATTTCACGTATCAGGTGCTTGGGCTTCTCCTGCCTCTGGCAGGGCGGGCAGTGCCTGTGTCCCTTCCTCAGCTGTCTGACTGAGTGGCTGCAGGCTCGTGCTGTGCTGGCCACCTCCCGGGCACTCATCGGGCCTCCCTGTTACCTTCCCGTCCATTACCGTATCACTTGTCCTAAAAGACATTTTAGGAAACTTACCATCAAATACCTCATCCTTTCTTATCAGCAAACTCTATTTTCCCGAGAAGGCAATGCAGACAGACGCAGTCTTCAGAAATACCAGTGCCAAGCGGCGCCGGGGGCGGGGGATTGGGGATAAGAACGTTTGGCCTGGTGGGGAGCCCGGTGGACAAGGCAATGACGCTGCCCTGGACTCTTTCCAAGGCCATGAACACAAAGCCTGTGTCTTCTCCCTCCAGCGTGTGTTGTTTCTTCTGACACGTCTCATTGCTGATGGAAGACTGCTGGAGCCCCTTGGTTCTTCATTCAAAGTTGCTTTATGTAAATGTTACACACTTCTGTCTTATTTACCCCCAAGAAAACCTAAAAAGGAGGACACCACAGAGGACTCACTCGAAATCTTGGATCAGTTTCTCTACTTCATCTTGGGAGCAAGGCTTTCTTCAGGGAACTCTTTGTTCTAATAGTAGAAAGAATGTCTCCTAAGTAGGTGTACCGTAACAGTGGAGCAGAACCTACAGAGGCCCGATGTTGCCTGCGGCCGCACATGTCTGTCTGTGGTTTCTGAGGAGTCAGCTGACAACAGCTGGTCACGGTATATGTAAATGGCACATTTGCAAGAAAAAGTGAGCCGTTTTCTGACTGTTGCTAGTGAGCGTTCACAAAGCCTAGGATCCAGAATAGGACATTGATGATATGGAGCAAACACAAGACCTGAAGACAGAAGATGCAGGTGAAAGAGT
Source organism: Lemur catta (assembly GCF_020740605.2). Lineage (NCBI taxonomy): Eukaryota > Metazoa > Chordata > Mammalia > Primates > Lemuridae > Lemur > Lemur catta. The sequence goes on from NC_059137.1 coordinate 87,637,588, forward strand.
CAATCCCACTATTGCTGTCCGACCCTGGTCAGTTGCTTTAATGACCTGACTGGTCAGCAGGCCACATCGGGACAGCCGTGATGTCTGCTTCATGGATCAGATGGTGCCATGAGAGGGGGGTGTGGTGATGGGGGCAGCAGATGGCACTCCCCTTCCATACGGACCACCCGGCAGGGCGATGTCCCAGATGGCCTGGAGCTGACATGCTCCCACGACGGCAGCACCTGGTCACTGAGGGTTGATGGACGTGTGGCTGGGCTGTCCCCTCCCCTGGGCCCCAAGGTCCCAGTACAGTGGCTCTTTCTGGTTCATCTCCATTTCCCATGGCCTGGCAACCTGTGTGGCACCTGGTAGGTTCTCACTGAAAGCTTGTCCATGGGTGGGTGGAGGGTGTGATGCAAGATAAGACTGTGACCTGCCCAGATTTGTCGCTTTCTGTTCAATATCAAACGCAGGCTGCATTGACCCTGACGATCTGTCAATGACAGAGAGTGACTAGACAGCTCTCTGGATGGAAATTCCCTTTCCCGCCTTTCCCCAGCACACGTGTGCCTTTCGTTTACCACAGAGCGATGCTCCCCAGGGCCACACCTGTTTGGCTCCTGTTCCAGATGCTGAAGTTTGGGAGTGAGCAGTTCCCTGCATGGGCCACTTCTATTCGCAGGTCACTCTTCCCAGTGCTGAAAATGAGAGGGGAACAAAACAGAGAGGTCCCCCCTTTTCTGGGTCTGGAGCCCCAAGTTCCTCATGGACACTGCAGTGGGGCCCTGCAGGAATGCAGGGCAGCGATCCCGTCTGGCAGGGAGAGTGCACGTGGGTTTATTTTGAGGCAAGCTGGGTTTAAACTACTGCAGGAAGGACAGTGGGATTGGACATAGTGACAAAGTGGCAAATTTGAATTGTTGGCCTGAGCAAGCCCCTTAGTTCCCCAAGCCTCAGTTTTCTCATTTGTGCATTAGGGAGGGGGATCTGTCCCTGCAGGGCTGCTTCTTGGGTTTAGGGGAGTGAGACTCAGAGGACATGGCTTCCTCCTGGCCTCCCCTCCCCGCTGTGATTGACACCAGAGAGATTCACTTTGCCTTGGCTGTCCAGCCAGGGTCACTGCAATACCATTTCCTACAGAACAGAAAATTTGGCCTATCTCACATCTTTTCTTCTTACGTCCTGGGACACTTAAAGAAATTTTCTTCAGTTTCCATTTCGTGGGCTTTGATTTTACATTAATGGAAACTTCCATGTATTTATTGCATTTGACTAGAAAATTTCCAATTCCCAAATCAAAGACTTTTACTGAAAACTGTCAAGAGATTAGCACTTCAGCTCCAGAAACAGTTAAACCACAAAGGCAACAGCACAGAACTTATTCCCAGAAGGTGCACGGTTTGCATGCAAATGACGTGCAATTAAGTCAACAGAGACGGAATGAAATGCCCCTTAATGGCTTGAATCTATTTCTCTCTCCTCCTGCCTGTGTTTCACTTGGCTTCTTACCAGGACATTTTTCCTGCCTAAGAGCCTTGGCTGCCTCCGTGTTCCTGTGAGGCCAGGCTGAGCTTGGTGTTCGGAGCTGCACCTCCCCCACCCCGCAGCTTTTCCTTCCAGGGGTCCATACAGTGTGTGTTAGCTGCCCGCAAGCAAGAGGAGTGGGTGCCTTGTGCTTTCCTTGGAAATGTGTCACCCCAGGCTGGGTGTGGAACTGCTCTGTTTACATGGCCCTCCCCTTCGCTGGTTCCTCAGGAGTCGCTAGGGCCACTCTGGCATGCACCAGACAGGCCTACAAGGAAGATCTGTTTTAGCACCGCTTTGTAAAGGATGGTCTGATTTAGAACCCGGTTCTATGCTTATCGGCATGAGCTCATTGTCTCATACATCCATATGTTTCATCAACTCCTTTTAGTTCCTTTGACGGCTGGAAGAGGCAGTCTAGCTCCCTGGGCAGGTGCCTTGCCCCCTATAGGCACCAGCTGGTTGCCAACATCCGCTCCCCACTTCTTTCTTACCAATGCCGCATAAGAGCACGAGTTTTAGCCTCGCTCACTACTGCCAGCGTGGACAGGCTGCCTTTCCCAACTTTCTGTGCAGCTCAGTGTGGCCGTGTGAACATGTGCTCCTCCACGCGGGGCAAAGTGGAACGTGGTGTAGACTTTGGGGATGTCCCAGGCTCCACCCAGAATCCCTAGGAAAGAGGCCCGGGCAAGGCCCAAGAACCATGGCTTTATCGGGAAGGGTAATCCCAGGGCAGCAGAGTGAGAAAAAGGAACCATGAGGCAGGAGCCACAGAGCACAAGAAGGCACTTTGCAGAGCTGTCCCCAGTGTGGCAGGGAAGTGTGGCAGGGTGCTTGGTCACATGGGACTTCTCCCAGATAGAACAGTCCCCCTGGGAGAGGGAGAGAGAGCAGTTTATGTGCCTGTCCTGTCTTAAGTCACTTATTGGTCAAAGTTTGACCCGTGGGGTGTTAAATCCACCTCCCCTTCCTAGTTGTATCACTCAACCCCCTGGGGTGGCCTTAGTGAAGGCCGGTTCCTACACCTGCCCCATGGTGCAGATTTCTTTGAGCCCAGAAGTGTAGAGAAGTGTCAGAGCCTGCGTGGACACCAGAATTGCTACTGGCCTCTGCAGTGGGAGCAATAGAGGCTATGAAAAAGCCTGTCCTCACCTTGGAGAAGCTGAGGCAGCCAGTCTGTTAAGTGGTGCCAGTGGCTGAGAGTCTTCACTGAGCATGCAGCTAAGCCCTAGCAAATCCGGGGACGTGCAAAAGCTGGGTTTGGTACACCTTCTTAAAAGAAGGGTTGTGCCCTGGAATGCAGATGTGGTGGCTGGAGCTCTGACAGCCATTTCGAAGCCCAGGGAAGAGGGCAAAAGACTAAGAATGTGGAATGAAATCTACAACAAAGCCTGTGTTCCTGATGGCATGTTGAAATTGCCATCCTAATTAACTAAACTGCTAACCTCCAGACTTCTTTTAGTCGTGCTTCTTTTAAATGAAAGAGAAACAAACTTCTATTTTGTTTAAGCCCATGTTATATTTCTTTGTATATAAAGCCAAAACTAATTTTAACCACTACAACACAGAATAATTATCTGTTGGATGGATGAATAAATACCCTGGCTCACTAACATTTGTTTTAGATACAAACAGTAGATTTAATGAGACATAACTTAACACCAGGGTCTGTCCTCTGGACTGGTGTGAATCCAACCTACCCTATAGAGACTGGGGAGGTTCCTGCCCCTGTGTGCTCCAGCCGCTGCACACTCTGACCTTGCCAGCCCTGCATCATGGCGCTTTCATTTCTTCTTGTTTCCCTGTTCTCCACGTGCTCCTCTCTGACACTCTTTCCCCAAACTTGCATCCATTTAGCAAGTTCCTCCTCTTCTTTTAGGATCCCCTTTAAATGTCACCTCCTCTGTGAAGCCCTCCTGCATTTTCCTGGGCAGAAAGTCCTTGCCTCACCTGTGTTCCTATAACATCTTGTGCTCGGCACACTGCACTGTAACTGAAGTCTCTGTTTTCTGGAATGGTCCTGCTCCATGCTGCCTTCTGCCCCCGCAGGCTCCAGCACACAAGACAGTCCTCCTGGACATGCAACGCTGCCTTCGATCCCCTCCATCATCCTGTCTCGCACTCTGAGCTTGCATACTATCCATTCTCTCTCCTCAAACCTTCCCCCCCCTGCTTTTCCCCTCCTCATCCTCTTCAGAAGGCCTGGCATGTTTCCATGGAGACAATACAAGCATCCAAATGGGAACTTGCACAAGCTCCCCTGCCACAGCCACTGGCCTCTGGTCTGTAGCCGTGGACTCTGCCCTCTCTCCTGGGGTGGGCTCTCAGCCTCCTCTGGGGGAGGACAGGCCTCACCATTAGCGATGAGCCACTGATGTTCCTGCAGAGCCTCTGCCATTTTCCATAGTATTTTGCTCATTCCAGAATTTTGCCGTAGCAATTTCCCTTTCTCTCTTGCACCGTTGATGTTTTCATCTCTACCGAATCCTTCCCATCAGCATGGAAGCATACCATAATAGTTCCCTGTCTTAAAAGCAAAAGCTTTCTTTGCACCCTCTCCAGCTGCTGCCTCATTTCTCATTTGCCCCTTTGACAGCAAAACTCCCTGACTGATTCCCTGTCTGTATATTTCCTCCCATTCTCCCTTGGATCCGTTTGAGTCAGGTTGTCTTCCCCCTCCAAGGTCATCAATGGCCTTACATGGCTAAATGCAGTGATCAACCATTGGCCCTGGCTCCAACTACCTATTGCTGCATAGCAAGGCACCCCCCAAATTACCAACAATGTGCTGTTATATATCATGACTTCGTTGGTTAACTGGGCTCAGCTGGGCGGTTCTAGACTGGTTTCTCATGTGGTTGCAGTTGATGGCATCTGGCCTGGAGGCTCCACTGGGCTGCACATCCACGGTGGCACACATGTGGCCAGCCACTGGTGCTGCCTGTTGGCTGTGAGCTCACAGGATCCTTACCCAGAGAACCCACATGTGGCCTCTCCATGCAGCTTGGACCTCTCAGAGCGTGGCAGTTGGGTTCCATGAGGGAGTATGCCAAGGGTGAGTGTTCCAAGAGACAAGAAGCAGAAGCTGCTAGGCCACTCAGAGGCTCTGCTGGGAGCAGGTGCAGGCTCATTCTGCATATGCTGTTGGTCAAAGGAGTCCCTGGACCCATCTGGGTTCAAAGGATGGGGGTCGGTGCAGGAGAAATAAAGTCCAGCTCTTGATGCAGGAGTGGCAAGGTCACATCATGGAGGAGTGACTGGCACGTGGGTCACTTCCTCCTTTTGAAACATCTTCGGCTCCTCCCCGGTGAGTGCTATCCTCAGTGCTCTTTCCTGGACAGTCCCCTTCCCAGTGTCTGTGTGCTCCAGCTCTCCGGCTGTTGTCGGGCCCGTCTGCAGCTTCTCCCCAGAGCATCTGATGCAGCTGGGGCTGTGAGGGGTCTGTGGCTGTCCAGGCCTGGGGGGGGTCGGACAGGGGACAGTATGCCACAAGACACTGCCACAGCTGTCACACATCTCTAGGTGACTGTTCTGGCATTTGGAACAGTGGGGTTCCCTCTCCAGAGGAGGTCGGGGGCCTGTAGCCAGGGTGGTCTCTCTAAAGTGGGACTGACCCATGGCCAAATGACTGCTGCTCACCTGCATGGCCCCGTGTTGTACTTGCCTGGGAGCGTGGTACTTCCTGGATCCTGGAATTGACCAGGAACTGCTTTGGTCAGGGGAGTGTGAGTGGAAGTGACATGTCCCTTCCGGGCCTGGAAGTATTTAACTACACTGCTCACCTCTCTCTTCCTTCCCCTGCCTCCCTGATGAAGGAAGTGTATATGGATATAGAAATACCACGGGGGCACAGAATGCCGGTCCCACACGCAGAGAATGCCTGGGCCTGGGGCAAGCCGGGCATGCGTGAAAAACAGACTCTGCTGTGCTAAGTCACTGAGGTCGGGGGCTGATTGTTACCGCACTGTGACCATCTGCCAGGCCCGAGGTAACACTTAACAGGGCTTTTCAGAAAAATAGGGCAAATTGCTTTATTCAAATGTAACAAGAGAGAAACCCTCTGACCCACCCACCCCCAGCCCCCACATGAAAGTGTGGAAAAACAAAGATAGAAAACAAAGATTTTGAGTTCCTGAACATTCTGGATGTATCTGCTAAAGCCCCAAAGATTGACCAACATTTGCTGCTTGTCTACAAGGGTTCATTGTGTATCCACCAAGTGCCTCCTCTGAGGGCTGACTCCAGAGGGCTCAGGCAGAGTCCAGACCTGCCTGTAGCTGAGGAGAGAGCAGCCCCCAAGGCAGGGCCGTGCACAGCCGAGCCCGGCCTGCGCTGAGTGCCAATAGGGGACAGACAGCCTGAACAGCAGCAAGACAGAGCCGGCCTTCCGGGGGTTCATGACGTGGCAGAGTGTGTGATGTAGCCATTCATTCATTCACTCATCCATTCAACCAGCGTTCACTGAGCGCCTGCAGGCCCCCTTTTGGGCCCCTGGCGCACAGCAGGGGAGTCCTGCGGGATCTGATTTCTGGGTGGGAAGGGGCAGTGGACAGCATGCAGCACTCAGTGCTGTGAGACAGAGGGGAAGGGAATCCAAGTGTGACCAGGGAAGGTTGGATGAGCCAACCTCTCGCATAGGGAGATCTCTGGGCGGAGGCTGCGGGCAGTGACTGAGACAGCCGTGTCGGTTTCGGGGGAAAGAGCCTCCCAGCGGGGCCAACAGCCGAGGCAGCGGCTGTGAGGTGAGGACTCACTTGGAATGTTGAAGCAACAGCTCTTCTCAGGGGCTCTCGAGTGTGGTCAGTGGGGCGGATGGAGCCTGGTGGCCCCTGTGCAGACTCTGGGGAGCAGTCTGGCCTGTGGGCGCAGCATGCAGGACGCTGTCAGGGGTGGTTCGTACCAGACACGGGTGTCGTGATGTGCTGTCTGAGTCTATAAACTGAAGGGCCTGCCTGTGGCATGTGTTCTGATGGGAAAAGTATTTAACAGTACTTTAAAAATGTTTATATTGCAAACATCCACAGATTCCTGGGTAAAAACTGAGGAACGGCCTCATCTCTGTGTAAGAGTCTCAGAGTCACACAGTGTTATTTCATACCCTCAAATATTTAAACAGAGTTTAAGAGATTTAAATGCATTTTTATCCTTTTTAGAGCATCCAGGATCTGCTAGTTCCTGCTCTGAGCAGGTGGAGCTGTTCTGTTGAAATGTTTTTCTTCTCTCACTTCCTGGAATGGGTTTGCTTAGGGAAATGGGCTTAGAGAGAGATGTGTGACCCCGCACACTCGTGGGAGCCCTAATTAGGGAGGCAGCGTCCCCTGTTGGCGTCCTCCACGCGGCAGTGCCATTATCCTGACCCAGTGGCCCGTTCCGTGATGCTGGCTTTGGGAAGGCTTCCTCCTCTGCGTGCGGGGACCGGCATGGCAGGGCACGTGCAGCCCAGGCTCGGAGGTGTGGGTTTCAGGGCAAAATAATACCTTGAAAAAGATATATCCCCAGAGATCAATTCCCAGTTCTGATGCCAGGGCTGTGTGCTGCTCTCCACTGTAAATTGGGTTTTTCTTTGAGGACGTGGTATTTAAGAACAAATCGTCATCATCCATCTCGCTTTCTGTGGAAGCTCCCTGGATCATTGCAGTGAAATTAGACCAGACAAAGAAATGAAGGAAGGAGCAGATGGGCCCATTTTTCAATTTGGGTTCAAGTGGGTCTCAAGGAAAAGTATAAGGATAGTCAAAAAAAAAAAAAAAAACAGAAAGAAAGAAAGAAAAGAAAAGAAAAAAGAAAAAACCCTAAAATGCCATCTCCAGGTACGTGCTGATTGGTTTCTGTGGAAAGTGCTCTTTCCTGTTACCACATTCCGGGGGGGCTGGAGCCCTTGGCGGCCTGGTGGCCCCTGGCTCGGGTGGAGGGAAGGCTGTGAGCATCTGGCGCGGTGCTCTGGACTGCCCTGTGCCCCCAAAGTCCCACGCTGAAACCCACGCCTGCCCAGGGCGGTCAGGATATCAGCGCTGCGCATGATTAGTCCGAGCCACACCTGGGGCAAGAGCCGGCAGCACGGGACACCCAGGAGCGTGGGGGCCCCGCAACCGCCGTCCCTGCCACGCTGGTGCAGGGGGCAGAGTAGACCCCAGCCCTCTGTGGACGGCAGACTGCTGGCGAGAAGCACTCCTGCTCCCCTCCCCAGAAAGTCCCTCACGCTCCCCGGGGAGGGTGGCCTGGCACGTGAACCCAGAGGACATGGAAGGAAACTTCCTGTGGAGGAAGACGGCAGCCCCTCTCCTGCACTGTCCGGTTCGGGGAATAGAAGTGAAACCAGTAAAGAGCAAACAAACAGTGGAGGTGACTCCAGAGTGTGAACACAGCCTGCAGGACGCACGGTGCAGTGCAGGAGGGCGGTGGAGTGGGAGGCCCTGTGCTTCCCGCAGGACAAGGGGCTGGGCCATGGCAGGGCTGAGAGCAAGGGAAGGTGTTCAGGAGGAGGGAACAGCATGGGCCAGGGCCTCCCAGTGTGAAAGAAGGCAGCTGGGCCGGGAGACAGAAAGGAAGCAGGAGACCGTGGCCGGCCGGAGAGCAGGAGGGACGTGGGGCTTGGAGGAGGTGTTGGCAGGCTCTTCAGCTGTGCGTATGAAAAAGGAAAAGGTAAGCGCCCAGGAGGACTCGGGCACTGGAGGGTCACACATTTCTGTGTTGAGCCCTGGGGACTCTGGGTAGACTCCAGATGTCTCCAGGACATTAACTGGTGGTTTGAAGTCATTTGAGTCTGGATTACAAGGGCTGCCTCTGCCTTTCCGGGGTCTGAAACGGAGTGACTTTCCGGTTCGCGGTTGGGGGGGGGGAGGCAGCGGGGAGGGTGGGCAAAGGGAGGCGGAAAGCACCCCAGCGGCGTCTCCTGCCCTGACCTCCCCTTTCCGCTGCCGCTCCTTGTTGCTCTGCAGGGATTCAGTCAACAGTGGCTTAGATCTGAGTCCGTCAGAAAATATTAATAGATCCATACTTTTTCCATTTTTCCTTTCTGGAAATATCTATTTTAAGCAAGACTTGAGAAGCATCCAAGTCCAGAAAATCTAGTCATTCCTTAATCCCCTGGGCAGGTACAACTTCAGCGGCTGCGGAGAGAGAAAGTGTTTCCACGAGGGCAGCCAGCAACTCAGCCAGGATCCCGCTGACGAGAGCTCCGTGGACCCGCTCTGAGCCTCCCCCATCCCCTTGTGCTCTCACTCCCCGCGCGGAACCCGAAGTCGCCAGGAGAGTGAAACACTTACTTGTAACTCCATCAGGAGTCCCTCGGGGGTGTTCAGGAAAATAGTGGTTTCTAGTAAATGCACCGATTAATCCAGGCCACCTTCCTTCCATTTGATGTTTTCCTGGTGTGGTCAGCTGAGCAGTGGTCTCCCAAGACTCAGAGATGTCCACTCCTGACACCCAGGGCCTGTGAACATGTGACCTCAGGGAGCAGAGGTTCCTTTGCAGGTGGCACAGCTGTAAGGGTCTGGAGGTGGGGGACCCTCCGGGACTCTCTGGGGCGCTGATGTATCACCAGGGTGCTCCTGAGAGGGAGGCCGTGGAGGGAGAGATGGAGTTGGGAGGAAAAGTTGAAGGACTGACGCAGAGGTGGGGATGAAGATGCACTTTGGAGACCGAGGGAGGGGTCACGAGCCGGGGAAGGTGGGCAGCCTCGAGAAGCTGGAAGAGGCCCAGGAGGGATCTTCCGCAGGTGCCAACACCACGACTTTAGCCTGGGGAAAGTGACCTACAGCTCTGGCCTCCTGAGCTGTAAGACGATAGATTCATGTCACTTATGCCAGTAAGTTGGGGGTAATTTTTTGCTGCAGCCACAGGAAACTGAGATGTCCAGCAGGTTGTGTCTGCAGGGATCTCATCACGGTGGCCCACATGGAACTGCGTGTTCTCACTGAACTTGTTCTAAGTCATTCTATATCCCCTCCTTCGTTCACCCAGGTTGACCTGACACTCGGTTGGATTGTTAGTGTCCTTCTCCTCAACAGAGCAAGAGGATCTTAGCTGATTTCTCTGTTTGGGGTGGGCCTGGAATCAGTGTTTGAAGTTCCCTTTGTGACGGGCTGTCTGCAGGGGTCAGAAAGTCCAGGAATCAGGATAACATTGTTTCATCTCATAATGGAACAGCATCAAACACTGAGCACACAGTCGCCTCTGTTCTTAGAGCTGGCGACCACCTTGTAGCATTTTCTGTGACCGTTGTCTGAGGGGCTGCTGAGCTGCAGCTGTGGGAGGGGGTCTGAAGACTGCCGCGGGGTTTGATCACCTGACGAGCCAGTAAGTTACATGTGTCAGCCGTAGGGCATTGATCAGGCCTTGGTGGCTTCCACCACTTTTGTTAACTGATTTGGTAAATTTACATGACATGCATTTATTCCTCCCACAGCTGTTCACCAAATGCACACTATGTGTCAAGCACGGTACTTTAGGCCCTGGGAAGTCAAGGATGAGCAAAATAGACACAGCTCCTGACCGTGAGCTGCCAGTCTGGCGGAGAGTGAGTCACACGCACATGCGCGGCGGCCGAGGTGGGTGGTGCCCGGCGGAGCGGACATGAGGAGGGGGCCTGACGGGCCTTCAGGAGGCGGGAGTTGACCTGGGGTCTGGGGCACGAGGAGTTAGCCAGGCAAGGTGAGGGCCCTGCTGCAGCAGAGGGGAGGCCCCAGCCATGGGGACGGGGCCAGCCCAGGCAGTGACACCAGACTGGTCCCACTGGGGTGGGGTAGGGTGATGAACTCGTCATCCCAGGAGCCAAGAGAGGGTCTCAGGCTGCGTGCCCAGGAGCAGAGCCGGGCTGGGGGCTCTGCAGCACGCGCCTCACTGAGGGGAGCTCCTGAGGGAGCAGGGGAGGCCGGGGAGCAAAGGCGTGGTCTCAGCCTCAGCTCGACCCCACGGCGAGGCGAGGCGAGCCGGGGGTGAGCGGTAGGAGGGGTGCTCACAGCTCCGTCTTCCACCTGCTTCAGGTCTCTGCCATGGTCACCACTGCCTGGGCACCGTGTGCAACGGTGTGTGTGGGGTGCGTGTGAGCACGTGGACGTGCATGTGTGTGTGTGTGAGCACATGCTGGCCTGTGAGAGGATGAGTGTGTGGGTGCACGTGAGACTGCGGCTGTGTGTCAGGGAGCGTGCGTGTGGGCGTGTTGTGTGTGTCTGAACGTGTGAGTGTGACTGCCTGTGTGGACGGTGTGTGAATGTGTGTGCGCGTGTGTGTGAGTGCTTGTGAACATGTGTGCATGTGCAGGGGTGTACGTGTATGAGCATGTGAGTGTGCTGAGGTGTGCACACGAGTGTGTGACTGTGCGTGTACCGAAACATGCTTACCTGTTGTCTGCTTCGCCCCAGCAGAGCTGCCCCTCTGTGACAGCTGGGACTCGTGTCTCCTGGCCAGGGCTGGCCTCAGCCCCGGACGCTGGTGCACAGCAGTCACTTCCTCAGGACTTACCCTGGGGCTGTGTGACGCGTGGCCGGGGCAGGGGGTGCTGCCCAGTCAGCGGTGTGAGCAGTTGGCTGTCTCTGTTTTCTGTTTTGTTCCGGCACATTCTCACTGGTCCCTGGGAGCTGGAGGAGGAACAGGAGGGTCTCACTGCTCACGCAGCACTTCTGTGGCCCCTGCTGGGGGCCCTGGACAGTCGCCTCTTGGCTGTGCTCGTGTGGCCTCTGCCCCCCTCTGCTTCTCCCGCCAGTCTCACCTTCAGGAGGTCGCTAAGACTGTTCTGGGCTCCACACCTGTCCTGGGCGTTTTCACAGCAAGGGGCACTTGGCCTCTGGGAGGACGGCCACCATGCAGCAGTGTCATCGTTTATTGGTAGCCAGCAGTTGTGCTTTCCCACCAGCCCATATGCACCTCAGGGCTGGAGACAATGTGACTTTTATTCGCTGTGTTATCCTGAGCATGTAGGCTGACTTCTGACCATACGCCGTCTATCTTTGATCAATAAATACTTCAGCGGGTCCCTCAGAATGAATTCTGTTTCTGAGAAGGTGGCAAAGTGAGCAGGCAGAGGCCTGTCCCCTAGGCCTGGAGTCACGGGATGGGGAGGGGTGGGAGGAGCTGTGATAGGGTCTTTGAGCTGGTGCCACCAGCGTCTCCAGGCCTGCTGGCCAGGGCTCTCTCATGTCGCCTCTCTGTGGGAGCAGGTGATAGCTCCCCAGTCCTTGCACCTGAACCCTCTGCTCCTCTGCTCTCTGTTTCTTGGAGGCCGGGGGTCCCCTCAGAGCATCACATCACTCTGTGGACCCTTCAGTCTTGGTCCCCCGCTTATACACAGTAGGCAGCTAGCAAGTGTCTGTGGGTCAGACAACGAACCAATCCAGGGTCTCATTTTTTTTTCTTTTCTTTTTCTGGGCAATGGAGAACCACTGCTTTGCTTTCCATTCTTCCAAGTCAGCCTTGTTAGTGTGGGTGCTGCTGACCCTTACAGAGGACGGTGGGGACAACTGGCCATTGCTGGAGAATCCTACAGCTGGTGCTCAGGCCGACCTTCCCCTTCCTATCTATGGGCTTGGGTTCATTCCGGTGCCCCTTAAAACAGAGCCCGAGACAGGGGTTTGTCTGCAAGGAGTTTGCAGGCACACCTTGGCGGTATGGCAGGTTTGGTTCCTGACCACCACAATACAGCAAATATCTCAGTGAAGTGAGTCACACAAGATTTTTGGTTTCCCAGTGCATAGAAAAGTTATGTTTACACTGTATTGTAGTTTATTATTAAGTGTGTAATGGCATTATGTCTAAAAAATGTACATAACTCAAGTAAAAAACATTTTATTGCTAAAAAGCTCTAATAATCATCTGAGCCTTCGGGAGTCATAATCGCTTTGCTGATGGAGGTCTTGCCTCCGTGTGGATGGTGCTGACTGAGCAGGGTGGTGGCTGCTAAAGGCTGGGAATGGCTGTGACAATTTCCTAAAATAAGACAACAGTGAAGTTTGCTGCATTGATTGACTCTTCCTTGCACAAAAGATTTTTCTGCAGCTTGCAATGCTATTGGGTCCATTTACCCACCGTAGAACTTCTTTCCTAATAGGAGTCAGTCATCTCAAACCCTGCTACTGCTTTAGCAACTAAACTTATGTAATATTCTGAATCATTTGTTGTCATTTCAACAGTGTTCACAGAATCTTTACCAGGAGTAGATTTCATCTTAAGAAATCATTTTCTTTGTTCATCCGTAAGAAACAATGCCTCATCCATTCAGGTTTTATCATGAAATTGCAGCAATTCAGTCACACCTTTGGGCTCCACTTCTAATTCCAGTTCTCTGGCTATTTCCACCACATCTGCAGTGACTTCCTCCGCTGAAGTCTTGAACCCCTCAAAGTCATCCATCAGGGCTGGAATCAACTTCTTCCACACTCCTGTTAACGTTGGTATTTTGACCTCCTCCCATGAAGGCACCTAGATTGCCTTCTTCTTGGCATTTAGAATGGCAAATTCTTTGCAGAGTGTTTAAATTTACTTTGCCCAGATCCATCAGAGGAATAACTATCTATAGCAGCTGTAGTCTTACAAAATGTATTTCTTAAATAATAAGAATTGAAAGTCAAAATTACTCCCTGATTTATGGGCTGCAGAAGTGATGTTGTTCTAGCAGGCAAGAAAACAGCATTCATCTCCTTGTACGTCTCCACCAGAGCTCTTGGGCCACCAGGTGCACTGTCAGCGAGCAGTAATATTTTGAAAAGAATCTCTTTTTCTGAGCAGTAGGTCTCAACAGTAGGCTTAAAATATTTAGTAAACTATGCTGTAAACAGATGTACTGTCATCCAGGCTTTCTTGTTCCACTTATAGAGCACAGGCACAGTAGACTTAGCGTAATTCCTAAAGGTCCTAGGATTTTTGAAATGGTAAATGAGCATTGGCCTCAGCTTAAAGTCACCAGCTGCATTAGCCCCTAACAAGAGAGTCAGCCTGTTCTTTGAAGCTTTAAAGCTTCTCCTATCCAGCTATGAAAGTCCTAGATGGCATCTTCTTCCAGCAGAAGGCTGCTTTGTTTACATTGGAAATCTGTTGTTTAGTGTAACCACCTTGCTCCATGCTCTGAGCTAGACCTTCCCGGTAACTCACTGCAGCATCTCCATCAGCACTTGCTGCTTCTCCCTGCACTTTTATGTTATAGGGGTGACTTCATTCCTTAAACCTCACGAGCCAGCCTCTGCTAGCTTCAGACGTTTCTTCTGCAGCTTCCTCACCTCTCTTGGCCTTCACAGAATGGAATAGAGTCAGGGCCCTGCTCGGGAGTAGGTGTTGGCTTCAAGGGATTGTTGTGGCTGGTTTGATCTTCTATCCAGATAACTAGAGCTTTCCCTGTATCAGCTGTAGGCTGTGTTGCTTTCTTTTCACTGCGTGTTCACTGGAGCAGCACTTTAATTTGCTTTAAGGACTTTCCCTTTGCATGCACAACTTGGCTAAGTGTTTGGTGCAAGAGGCCTAGCTTGTGGCCCAGCTCAGCTTTCAACATCCCTTCCTCACTAAGGTTAATCATTTCTAGCTTTTGATTAAAAGTGAGAGATGTGTGATTTTTTCCTGTCACTTGAACACTTAGAGGCCATTGTAGGGTTATTAATTGGCCTAATTTCAATTTTGTTGTGTGTCAGGGAACAGAGAGTCCTGAGAAGTGGAGAGACGGGGGCCGGAGGTGGGTGGAGCAGGCAGAACATACACAACATCTGTCAAGTTCACTGTTTCATACGGGCACGGTTTGGAGCACCCCCAAACAATCACAGTAGTAACATCGAAGATCACTGATCACAGATCACCATAGCAGATACAATAATTATGGAGAAGTTTGAAATATTTTGAGCACTGCCAACATGTAACACAAAGACTGGAGTGAACAAACACCTGCTGTTGGAAACATGGCTCCAGCAGACTTCCTCAGTGCAGGCTGCCACAGCCTTCAACTTGTAGATAGCACAGTGTCTGGGAAGTGCACTAAAGCGAGGTGCACCTGTGTTTTGTAAGCGCTTGCAGGAGTGAGGGGTGTGGAGTAGAGCGATCTGGAGGGAGGCACATTGTGCAGGGGCCGCAAGGCAGCAGGGGAGACTCCACCCTGCCTAGTGCCTCGTGGTCGCACTCTCCCGTGGGGCAGGAGCAGAGGTTTCTCTCTGCTCCATTGGCCATTAGCCCCGCGCTCCTTGGCTGTGCTCACAGAGGCCTGGTCGGCCTCCCTGCCCTCAGGGTGCCCCGGGGCAGGAGGCTGACAGGCAGGCAGAGCTTGGGTCGGGCCACCCTGCACCAAGAGGCTCTGAGCTTTCCCAAATGGCCACAGCAGCTGCGGCTGAAGTCGGACATGGACTGAGGGAAAGTGGCTTAGGGCACCTGGGGGGTGGCCACAGAGATTTGGGGAAGGTTTCTTCACATCTCACGCCCTCCCTTTCTGCATCTATCACGTGGGGGATGGAACAGACCGTCCTTGGAGCGGGGGCTCTCATGGAGGCGTGTCAGGGCAGCGGTGTCTAGCCCCACTTGGACCTACCGAATTGGAAATCTGAGTTTAAACAAAGTCTCCTGGGGTTTTTGATGCACTAAAGCTTAAGAACCACTGACCTAGAATTTCTTCCATTTTTGTCTTTCTGTTGTCTACGTTTAATTCCTCAGCACATATTTACTGAATGTTCACCTTGACAGCGGCTCTCCGCTGGGCTGCAGAGACACAGGGGCAGGAGACAAAGGCCTCACCGTCTCAGCCCCACGGTCTCGGGAGGGCAGGGAGCACAGTGACTGTCACCGTGTCAGGGACAGGGCTGTGAGCAGGGAGCGCTGGTACCAGTGGAGCCACTGGAGGTGGCCTGCCGGTGTCTGAGCCTTGGCCACACACCTGCATCCTGACGGGGTGCGCAGCTTCCTACCAGCTCTGCAAAGCGGCCCTGGGCCCCAGCCCACAGTCACCGTTGTGACGCACGGGCCGCTTGGCCATCTCTGGACAAGGGGAAGTCTGAGCAGAGCTCATAGGCTCTCCCCACGGACAACAGTATGGCAGTTCCTCAAACATTAAAACTAAAATTAGCATATGATCAGCAGTTTCACTCCTTGGGTATATACCCAAAAGAGTTAAAAGCAGAGTATCAAAGAGATATTTGTACAGACAAGTTCATAGGAGCATTACTTACAACAGCCAAAAGGGGGAAGCCACTCAAGTGCCCACTGACAGATGAATGGGTAAACAAAATGTGATGTATACATGTGGTGAAACAGCATGCAGTTTTAGAGGAAATTCTGACTCAGGCTACAGCATGGACGAACCTGGAGGGCATCATGCTAATGAAACAAGCCGGTCACAAAAGGACAGATACCATAAGGGCCTGGTGATGTGAAGTCCCCAGAGCGGTCAAATTCATAGACACAGAGAATAGGATGGAGGTTGCTGGGGCTGCGGGGAGGGGCAAGTGGGGAGTTGGTGTTTAACGGGGACAGAATTTCAGTTTTTCAAGACAAAAGTGTTCCGGAGCTAGATGGTGGCGCTGGCTGCACAACAGTGTGAAGGCACTAAATTCCACCGAACTGTGCATGGAAAATGGGTCAGACGGTAACTTCATGTTGTGTGTATTTTACCGCAATTAAAAGAAAAACGAAGGGCCACAGAGACCATGAGAATTTATGAAGGAAGAATTTTTCCAGAACGTCAGGGGGAGGGGACGTGGCCTGGGGTGGGCGGCAGCGCTGCGTGTGTGCAAAGCCTGGGCTGGGCAGCAGCCTCGGGAGCAGGGCCGCAGCGGGGCTGCCCGGCGGTCAGTGGTTCTCACACGCTGCCCTGCACCACAGCGCCGGGCACTCATCAGAGCCAGGCGTCGCCTCCCCCCGGGGACCTGAATGCAGCGGGTCCAGGGAGCCCACGCTGGGAACCACTGGCCCAGGGAACAGACCCCTTTGGGGGTTATTAAGAGGTGCTGGAGGCGGGGAGGGCAGCCAGCCCACGGTCAGCAGCGTCATGCCCCTCACTGTTGCCAGGGACCTGGCCCCCTGGTCTGGTCTGTTGACACCAGTGAGCCCCAAGGTTGACAAGAAGCCACATGAGGGATTTACTTACTGCCCACTCACAAGAGCAACGTCACGACATAAACAACCCCAAATGATCCATTTCCTGGACGCCCCCGTCTGCCCTGGTCCCTGCCGGCCCCAGGTTCATCAAAACTGCCACCACCTGGCCTCTGTAAGTGGGTTCCTCAAGCATCATTACTCTCTTTTATGGGCCTGGCGGGAGTGGCTCTGACCCCAGGGAGTGCTTTGCTGTCCCTCCTCTGACCCCAGAACAGCAGTCTGCAGTCTGTGGGCTTCGTGTCCCTGATGCTTTGCTGAAGGCGAGCAGCTGCCTGTAAAACCCGGAGTCAGCCCTTCTCCCAGGCAGAAGCCAGACTGCACCCTGGGCAGGCCCGACTCCGGTGGATCACTCCGCACGGCGCTGGGAAGCCTGCACAACACCGGGCCTTCTCAGGGTTTCTGGGAGATGCAGGCGACTGCTGCTTCCTTCTTTCCTATCCTGACAGAATGTTACGGTTCCAACAACCTCCGCAGCTGCTGGGAGGAGCAGACTGCGCTCTGTCTTCCACCCACAGGACACACACTGGACAGGACATTGGATGCTGGGGTTCTAGAGCCAGTCCCGCCCCAGCTGGGCTCTGGCACCCGGGACACACCTGTCCCCTCTGAGCACCCATAAGGGAGGGCTTTTCGGCTCATGACCACCTGTCTGTCACTTGTTTCCTGGGACCCTCGGTTCCCTGGAAGCTTGTGCAGAGACAGTCCACCCTGCAGACAGGAACTCTGGCCAGTGGTGGTGGTGGACCGGCAGATGTCCATATAGCAGAGCCGGGGCCTCTGGACTCCGGACAGCACAGGCCTCTTGATCCTTGTGGGCCCAGCCTGGAGCTTCTGGGAGCCCAAGAGCCCCTTGGCCCTGGTTCCTTCTTGCTCTCCCCTCTCCGTCCACTCTCCATGGCTGCTGCCCCTTGTGCCACGGCTCAGGGGAGCACCCTTCCTATTCCTGATGGCCACCTTCTCATCCTGATGGACGTGTTTCCACATGGCCCCTGTTGGGTGCGGGCTCCAGGGAGGCCTCTGAGCTCTGGGTGCGGCGGCCAGTGAGTGGCGTCCGGCTCTGGGGGGCATCTTGGGCACAGATCGCAAGAGCTGGAAGCTTCACTTTCCTTATCTGAACAGCACCTGCCCTCTAGGCGTATAGGAGCCCTTGGCTGCACTAAGGGACGATGGTGTGGTCTGTGAGGACACGTGGCCTTATTTGCTCTCAGGAGAGCGCAGAGGTGCACCTTGGGCTGGACAATGACAGGAGCCTCAGTGAAGAGGGAAGAGGAGGAGGGTGGCTTTGCTTCCCTGGGAGGGTGTCCACTGGCTGATGGCCCCCGGAAGCCAGCATTCATGCTTTTTGGCAAGAAACAAATAACTTTTAGCTTTGGGAAAGTTTGGATAGCGAGTGCCTGCAGCCGCTGTTGGATTTGAAAGGAACAGGGCCTTCTTGGCTGACACTGGATCAACCACGCTGAGATGTGGCCACAGAGCTCTGCTACTTTGTAGAGATGGAAAGTGCATGACAAAGCCATGAAGAGAGATCTAGGGTGGCCTAAATTGAAGAATCTGTCCCCAAATGCACAGACCTCCACACGGAAAAGGAGGAAGAGCTGCTGCGTGGTGCATGGCCGTGCATGCGGTGACAGAGAGCACACATCTGTCCCAGCCCATCCATCGAGGCGTGGGGGCAGTGGCCGCACTAGTGCACAGACGCCAGATAGGGCAGGGCCATCTCCAGTGGGGGGCAGAGGGCCTGGGAGGAGTTGCCAGGGTAGCTGCCCAAGGATGCAGATTAGGACGGGGCAGCCCCACCCCTGCCTTCTACCTGGGCTCTTAGGGGCTGCTGTGGGGGATCTGGAGAGCAGTGGTTCTCAGTTGAACATGGCACAGTCAGGCTTCCTTCTGCAGCAGGATGATGGCATTACCCAAATATGTGCTTGGAATATAAAAATATGCATTTGAATCTCAGCTTTGTATTTATGAAAAGCAAAGAAATTGAATAACTGGGGCTGATGTCTAAATGCACGTGTGTGTAAACATTCAAATATGCGTGGAAAGGTATTTTCAGCAAGCCTATAGCTTGGGGATGCTCTGTATCTGAACCTTGAATGCATGAAATGTACTTTCATCCAGGGAGAATATCATCGGTCTTGTAAACCAAGCCCCGGAAATTCTGCCGGTGCTTTTAGGGATGGAGCAACGCCCCCTCTTCATTTGAAATTTCACAGGTTATGCTGCTCATTTTAAGAACCACTTGTAAATCCATTTTGGATTTTGAAACTGGCTATGGGTTTATTTTGGATAGAGTAGTAACTCACCTTTGGAAACAGGAGGCACGAGGTCGTGTGTTTCTATTACATGCTTCTGTTTGGGGAACCCATGGTTTAAAAAGCCATTCCACCGTCTTACACGGCTACATGAGAGTGAGCAAGATTCCTCCGTAAGTCATGTCGCCAAGTAAGTGACCAAGTCCTGTGTGGGGAATGGCAGATAAGAGAAATGGAGGTAAGCACTCGGAGACGAACTAGCCCCAGAGTTCAACAGGAAGGATCTAGTCCAGCTAGTAAAAGTTTTTTGACAAGAATGTTCTGAGACTGGCTGGAAAGGAACTGGTGGCAAAGGGCTGCGTGGCTCCTTCGTCTGACTCCAGCAAGGACGGAGTTATAGGTGTGAACCGGGATGGACTGGAATGCAGCCCTCCTGCGTCACTGGGGCCTCGCACAGGCTTCAGAGAAGCAGCTTAGACGTCTCCTCCAGAACCGTCCTTGGCCCCTGGACAAGGATAGGAGGCCTAGTCTGGACCCAGGTTCCTCCGAGTGACCCCACAGCTGGGCTTAGCTGTGGGCCTGGACGGCCAGGCCTAGGGAGTGGCAGGGGCTCGTGGTCTGGGCAGCACTGGCCGGAGCAGCCAGACTGGGGCTGGTTCCAGGCTATTCCCCTGCCCATGATGAAGTCCTGGCCCCCAGCTCAAGGCTCAAGGGAGGTGAGAGAGAGGCCTGGAGTGGGTGAGCTGTGTCACCTCCCCACCCTCTGATCACTGGGAATTCCTCTTCCCCCAAGACCACACAGAGATGGGAGAAGGAAGGGCTATCTACAGGGAAATCCAGAAAAGACCAGTGTTTCCAAAGCCTGAATTTGAAGCAATGCATTTGCAAAGTGTGGCCTGCCAGCACTGCAAGTTCTCGTGGAACTAGGGATTGTTTCTTTCTGGCAAAGCCAAAACACACTAGGGCAGAAGTTCTCAACTGGGAGGGTGGGGGAATTTTGCCCTTGGGAGACATTCGATGATGTCTGGAAACACTTTTGTTGTCACAACTGAGAGGAGCCGAGGCCAGGAAAGCTGCTAAATGTCCCACAAGGCATGGGATTGTCCTACAATGTCCCCACAACAAAGAATTATCTGGCTCCAAATGACCATGGTGCTGAGGTTGAGACACCCCATCCTGGAGCAACCGACCAGGGGGCTGGTTTTGCCTAGCGGACTGGGCAGCTTTCCTCGTGGCAGGCCTCAGGCCCAAGGCCCCAAGGAGGAGAGCTCTTGGTGTCACTCGGGGTGGGGGCTTGCCCTGGTCACAGCTGCCTCTCCTCCTCTTGAAGCTCCCCATGCCCTCAGAGACGGGACCCAAACACTGCCCACACTGACTGTGTGAGTCTGTGCCAGGCGGGTGTTGGGGGGCTTCTGTTCTAGTCTAAAGTGGTCAAGGGGACCTCACGGCCAGCCCAGTGGGAGCCGGGAATGGTGTCCACCTCAGGAGGATGTCAGAGTGGAGCATCAGAGTATCCACCGGGTGCCATAACCTCAGAAGCCAGTGCCGTGAGACAGTCTGTCAGAGCCGATGATTATCGCGGGTCAGGGATCCGGGCAGGGCTTGCCTGGGCGAGTGTCCGGCTCCCGGCAGCATGGCTGAGCCGGCGTGGTGGTTTCCACCGGCACGTGAGCATCTGAGAGTCCCAGCTCTCTTTGTTCCCACGCCTGAGGGTTGACAGAGGGGCTGCAGGCTGGCCTCAGCTAGGACCACGGCTCAGAGTGCTTCAGCACAGCACCTGGGGTGGCCGGCTTCCTGACGGTGGTCAGGGTTCCCTGAGAGGAAGGAGGACACTGCCACTTCAGAACACCCGGGCCCAGGCCTGGCACGAGTCTTGCCACTTCTGCCAGACTTTACTGGTCAAAGCCACATAGACTCAAGGGGAGGAGACATAGACTGGCATCAGCGGGCATGTGTGTCAAGGACCTGTGGCTGCCTCTTATCCCTCGTGTTGCGGCTCATCCCAGGGTGGACGTGCAGCGTGCTGGGGTCAGTGAAGCCCAGGGACTGAGACAAATGGGCTCCCCACTCCCAGGGTGGCCACATGAGGCAGAGCATGGTGCGGGGCATCGGAACTTCAGAGGGACCCTGGAGAGGGGATCAAGGCACGTGCAAGGAGCTCAGCTCAGCAGGAGGTGCTCTTCCACGGCCAGGGTGTCCCCATTCTGTTGTTTCCTGGTGAACCCCCAATGCTCCCCCCGGCCCGTGCACCACGCCCCTCACCCCACATTAATGTAAGGATCCTCTGACTCTGCAGAGCAGCCAGCAAGGACAGAGCAGCCCACACCCTGCCCAGCAGCGTCGCTCTCCGGCTGCGCTGAGCCCGTGGGCGGCGCGGGGAGAAGCTGTCAAGGGCAGAGCAGCCCCGCGTGTTCGCCTCCTGCTCCTCCAGTGCTCTCCTCGGCATTTGACGGCCAGTAGGACTGTTTGGGAAACTCATGGGGACTTGGGAATATGCCAAAGGGGGGAGCCAGTGGTGATGGAGAGGGGCCCGGAGAGCGGGGCTGGCACTGTCGGTGTGTCTGGGTGTAAATGTGGGCGGGAAGCCGCAGCTCTTATTTAACCTCGGGCTGTTAAATGTGTGTGACAGAGTGTGGTGTGTGTGGACAGTGGCCGCCTCTTCGGGAGAAGCCTGCTGCCCTGCAGCTTCCCCTGGGACCGTCCCCGGGGCCCTGCAGACTGCAGGGGACTCAGGGCTCTGCCCTCAAGGCTCCTCCTCCTCCCCACCCCTCCCCGTGCAGGCCTTGCTCAGGCTCCTGAGGGGCATTCTCCATGCAGATTCCTGTTGGCTATAAACACATTTCTGGTCATTTGAGTCACTAGCGATTTGTGCCAATGAATAGCTGCTGGCACGGAGACCACAGGCAAAGGGAAACAGCACGAACACAAAGATGCCTCCAGGACTCATCGTAGCTCCCAGAGTCAGGAAGAGAAATTTAGGAGATGCCGGGCTGTGTGGGGAATGTGGGATGAAAGGTGTCCTTTCAGAAAAGTTATCATGTCACAGTGTGATGACAGTAAAGTGTCTGCATGTAGAAAGTGGTTGATAAAGTTTAGCTATGGAAAAAAGCGCTCTCACAATTCTTTGATTTCAGAATAACTTTCTCCACCAGCAGGGTAAGGTTGAGTCCTGCCTGCGTCACTGGGTCTAAAGATGCCTGTAGTGCACACGTGAGCTGTTAAAACTCGGCCCCTTCCCTGCCTCTCCTGCCCCTGCCCTGCAGGGAGGTGACTGGCACACACTGTCTATGGCGAGTAGAGACTACTGCAGGAAGGGGAGGTGACACTAAGTCAGCAAGTACGTTTTTTGATACAAACCTCGTGCGATCCTTTAGATGATTAGAGAGTAATAAATAAATCGCTTTATCTTTGGCTTCAATTCACTTTGGAGGGGTGGAGAGCATGGGTTGTGACACCCTGAACGCCACAGCCCCTGCCGTGTCCCACCGGTGCTCAGCACTGCTGGCCCAATACCTTCTCTCCAGGCAGATCCACCTGCTTCTCCTGCGGACACGGGGGCTGGTGCTGGGAGAGGCCGCGTCGCCCCACCTGCTGCCTACACCGTCCGCGGGGTCCACCCTCTGCCTCTCTTGGGTGAGCTTTGCTGCCTTCGCGTAGTTTCCTGTGTGTGTGAAAACACCAAGGCACAGGTGAAAACAGCTCTACAGACGCCCTCGAACCCACACCGCGTCCTCTCGACTTCACACGCAGGCCTCCGCCCACTTTGTTTTCTCAGAGCTGGAGCCTTCTTGGGTGTCGGTGACAAATGGCTGTGGCTTGGCAGACAACTCTGCCCAGAGACACGCCTGCCTTATTCCTGTACCTGTGTCCTTATGGCAGATGCTGTATTGACTCAGCTGCTTTCTGCCCCCGTGGAAAGTACACCACAGTTGCTAATTTACGTACTTAAGGCTACCAAGGAGATAGTGTCAAGAACCTCTCGTGTGGTGTGACCGTGTGTTCAGTGTCTATGTCCCTGGGACGTGTATTCTACTGACAAGGAAGTCGGTGCGACGGGCCCTGAGGAACCGCGGGGACGGGGTGAGCAGGGGAGTGTGCACCACACTGCACGCTGGGTGGGCTCGCGTGCCACCCCCTCCCTGAGCACGTGCTTGTGAAAGTCCCCAGTGTAGCACTGTGTGGGTGCTCGACGTGGAACTCTACCGCCCGGCTCAGGGCCCCCCAGAAAGCTGTGCATGAGGGAACTGCAACAGGAAATGAAGAGTCCGTCCAGCCCCTGGAGGGGCGGCCGAGGGGCCTTGCAATGACCTTTTCCCTGTGAGGGTCTCCTCCTCCAAGTCGCTGTGGTAAAGGCTGTAGCCAAAGAGAGGGCCCCTCAGTGGACACACAGGGCCTGGGGGAGGGCATGGGGGTGGACCCCGAGCTGATGTTGAGGGATTAAGTGTTGACTTTTCAGGCAGCCTCGAGGCTGGTGACGGCTCTTCTGTTACCAGGTGGGGGGACCCGCTGTCTGTGAATAGATCCATGCAAGGCTGCGTTTGTGACCGTGTCTGCCCACGGGCTTGCAGGAGACGCGGGCAGGTGAGGTGAGACAGCAACTGGGATTCTAAGCCCTGACCACATGTTAATTTCAAGGTCTGGGCTGGGGCCCGGGTGTCACTTTGTTTAATTTTCAGGTGATTCCCAAGTGTCTTCAGGCTTGCGGACCTCTAGCCGCTGCTTCCAGTGGATGGTGGCGATGCACATCACCCCTCTGGTTGAAGACCCCCCAGGCCAGCCTTGTGGGGGCTCCCTTCTTGTTCTTCGTGGGGCCAGGTGAGTCCAGTTCTGACTGGCCACTAAGGGAATCCAAGGGGTGACAATGTGCCAGGAAGGTTTGTGGGTGTGTTCCTACTAATTTGAATTTTGTTCCCATGTCCCTTCCCATTAAAAATACAGCATGACACAGTACAATACAGCACAAGACAGTGCAACACAACACGATACAATGCAACACAGCACAATACAGCACAAGACAGTACAACACAACACAATATGACACAATACAATGCAGTACAATACAGCACAAGACAGTGCAACATAACATAATACAACGCAACACAAGATGGTACAACACAACACAACATAATACAGTATAACACAACGCAGTGCAATACAGTGTAGCCCAACACAGCACAACATGACACAGCAGCCAGGCCTTTGCATTCCTAGGTTTCCCCAAGGTTCACATTATCAAGCCCAGCAGTAGCCATATTCTGTTTTATATGGAAAATTCTAAACTCATGGAGGGGCTGTGTGACTCACCCTGAGTGAGCAGGCAGAGAACAGGGAGAAGACAGCCTCTGGTTGGGGACAGACTGGGGAGGGCCGAGGGCACATGGAGAGAGCCCAGGATTGGGGAGGGCTTCCGTTAGGGTCTCCTGGGTTACAGGGACTGGTGCCCTAAGGCCTCCAGGTGGCCTGGAAGGAGGCAAGACTTCAGAGAGTGATGGTCTCCTGGGGATTTGGGAGGCTGGCCCAGGCTTACCAGCAGGAGTTGACAGCAGAGGACAATGTCTACACTGCTCGCTAGGGCTGAGGCCATCTCGGGACCTGCCCATAACCTTCCCAACTGGTTAGGGCTCCAGGGACTGTGTACTCCAGAGGACAAAGCTGTCCGGTAGTATTACTAAGGCTAAAACACACCTACCACAAATGCTCCATGACCCAGAAATACCACTCCTTGTATATGCTTCAGAGAAATGAGCACATATATCTACCAAAAATATGCATGGAAATGCCTGCAGCACAAAGAAATTACAGTTTTTCTGTGCAATGGAATAGTACTCAGCCCTGAAAAGGAACGCAGCCCTGACGGATGACAGAACATGGATGAACCTTGAAAACACTGTGCTAAGTAGCAGAAGCCAGCCACAAAAGGTCCCACACGGTTTTATTCCATTCATATGAAATATCTAGAATAGGTCAATTCAAAGAGACCAAAAGCAGATTGGTTGTTGCCAGGGGTTTGGGAGTCGGGGAATGGAGACATACTACTTAATAAGGCTTTGTTTTGGAGTGATAGAAATGTTTTGGAGTGATAGAAATGTTTTGGAACTAGATAAAAGTTGGTGATTGCACAACATTGTGAATCTTCTAAATACTATTGAATTGTTCATTTTAAAATAGTTGATTTTGTGTTATATGAGTTTCACCTCGATAATATTTTTAAAAAATTAAAAAAGGATGAAAGATCCATAGCAGTTTTGTTCATAATAATCCAAAACTGGAATGACCCAAATGTCCCCCAGTCACACAATGGATAGGCGAAGTGTGGCTTATCCACAGGCCAGGACTCTGCACGGCAGGAAAGCAGACGGGCCCAGCGCCTCGTGCGTGGCGTGTGCGATCATGAATAACCCCAGACACCTCACGCCGGCAAACGCAGTCAGACGCAGAGCGCCACGTGCCGGGCTAAGGCCATCTCCGTGAGTGTCGACAGTGCGAGGCCGCCTACGGGAGGGAGTTGTCCGGGTGACGAGTGTCCTGTGTATCGGTGTGGGGCAGCGACGTGGCACATATGGTTGCCAAGACTAGTCAGACTGTATCCGGAATATTGACGCTCTGTGCTGGATGTAAATTATACTTCAATGACAATAATAATTCCAAAAAAAGTGAAAGATGAATTTAGAGAAGGAAAAGAAAATCACAAACCACTGTAAGGACTCACTGGCCCCAGGCTGGCCAGACCCGACCCCAGGGCAACACCAGATCCACAGCTCAGTCCCTCAGCGCCATCACCGGCTTTGTGCCTCTGTCCCCCATCAGGTCTGGGAGCCTTGAAGGCAGAAGCCTGCCGGTCTCACTCCCTGTGGGGTCCCTGGCCTATTGCATAGCAAGGGCTTTGTTAAGTGCTATGCAGGGGCCCGAGCGGCTGGGACTCTCTCCTGGTGCAGGATGTCCTGGCACAGGGACGCCCTTGTGCGTCATGGCAACCGCAGGGGTCATAGCCAGCCATGGCAGGCACCCACCGTGCTACTCAGCACCAGCCCAGGTGCCGGCAGGTGCCCTGAACTGGAGCCTGGGCCAGACTCTCGGCACCTTCTGTCCAGGGATGATCGCCCTCCAGGCCTCGCTCCATCAGCAGCCGCAGCTCTTGGCTCCCTCCTGGCCCCGGGAAGCCCCTGGCCTACAGCAGCCCCTGTGAGCTGGGGCCTAGATCCCAGGGGATCCCATGGGACCCTCAGCCCAATGCCTGTGATTTTGGGTGCACCTCCAAAAGCCTGGAGCACAGTGGCTCCTCACACTTTCCTGGACACTGAGTCACCATGGGACCTGTGGACATGCAGGTTCTGACTGAGAGTGTCCCGGTGAGCTGGAGACCACGTGTTGAATCAGTTCCCACGTGCTGCCGACACTCTGGTCACGGCTGTGCCTTGAGTAGGGAGTGTCTGGAAGGGCTGGCCAGCCATCACGTCTCTGCTAGAAAATGATAAATGCACATATTCACAAGTGCAGCAAGCTGGCCCATGCACAAAGGAACGTACGTACACCCCAAATGCAGCATTTAAAGATCTGTCAAACCGTGAGCACCACAGGAGAGGCCCCCACAATAAATGTCCAGGGTCACACCAAAGTCCTCAGCACTTCCCTTGTCACAATCGCCTGCACACACCCTGACGTTTGGGCTCTCACTGTTTCTGGAGGTCTGCTGGGGTCGGGGAGGCTTCCCCTGTGTTTGGAGGCCAGTAGGAAATTTCCAGCCACACCTCCCGCTCCACTCAACATTTCCCATGGTTATTTTTAGGATCCTATTTTTGCCGTGTTTCAGTTCATGCTGACCTCAGCACCTAATTAGAAAGGGCACCTCCCTGGAATTATCTGCCCCGCGTTCCACTGTGTGTACTGTACAGAGCAGAGGTGATCCAATGTCCCCCAGCCAGGGCCAGGTGCCCTGGCATTTGTCCCTCCAGGGCCCTGCAGGGGTGTCTCAGAGCCTGTCCCTGCCACCAGGCCTGAGGCCGGCCCCAGTCCTCAGTCTCACCCATACCAGGCTGGCCTGCGCCTGCTCCGGGCCTGTGGGCCCTGCGGGGGTGCCGCCCCACCAGGCCCTCTCCACAGCCCAGAGCGAGGTTGGGGTGGCGGTGGCTTCTGTGGGGCCTGCGATGGCTGGATGGACCTGTCCAGGAATGCTGTGTACTCCCCAGTGGATGGATGGGCCGTCCCCCGGGGCTCCCGGCTGGGCTGTCTCTCTCAACCCTTCTCACCTGGAGGGCTGTGACCACACAGACCCCTGGGCTCAGTGGGATTCACAATGATGGCCTGACACTGCGGGTGTGGGGGCTGCGCCCCAGCATCTCAGGGTCCTCTGTGGGAACACGAGGCCTCCTTCCTGCGTCCTCTGAGCCCTGCCAGGTAGGGCGAGGGCAGGGTGTGGGCTGTGGGCCAGGGAGGTCTGCGTTCTGGTCTCCTAGCCATCATTTGCCTGTGAGAGCGGGAGGTTACTGACTCAGGGAAGCCTCTGTTTCCCGAGGTTGGCAGTGTCTGTCTCACAGAGGTGGTGGATTGCCGAGCAAGTTAATGCACACAAAGCAGACACATGACAAGGTCATCTCCCCCCCCAGCCCACACCACCGGCAGGTCAACTGTGTCATGAGAGTGGTGCCATCGGGTCAGGCCTGAGGACCTGCCAGTGTGTTCTCAGAAGCCCTGTGCCCTCCTGCTTCTCAGGGCAGTGCTGAGCTGGGTGTGGGCACAGACCGCAGGCCTCTGGAGTCCTGTTTCTCTCTGTCTGCCTGTGCCCCGAGACACATCTGGGTGGCCCTGAGCCTCGGCTTCTGTGATGTGGGAGAGCACGCCATCAGTGCTCACGGGCTGCTCAGAGCCCCGTTGAGGTGGTAAATTAAGCGAGGGCTCTGGGGAGCCTTTGGCGACCCCCTACCCCGTGAAAATGCAGGAGGTCCAGTCCCCCTTGCAAGTGTGGACACAGCTCAGCCCCAACCCAAGGAGATTCCGCCCAAACCAGGTGAGCTGCGGCCTGAGAGCCCTCCAGACCTCTGGGAACAGGCTCTGCAGATGGGCAGGAGAACCCCCCGTTTGCCTTGGCACTGGGGATGGCCCGGTTCAGTATCGCCTCCCTGGGCTCCCCACGGTGCGGTCACCGCCCATTTCTCTGGAATGCGGCATTCCCGCCTGGCACTGGGCTCTGCTCTGCCCGACCTGCTGTAACATCGGGAGAGCAGGACTGGGGCCCCTTCAGGCACATCCCCAGCAGTCCCGGACCCTCGGCAGAGGCTTGTTAATGAACAGAGTGCAGGAGGGACACACAGACCATGGCTGATCCACGTCCTGCTGACCGGGTTTCTCAGGAGCACTCCGGTCCCTTCTGGGGCGCCCCTGGAGGAGCGGCTCTCTGGCCTCCTCTCTGGCAGAGAGTGCGCCTCCCGGTGCGAAGCTGCTCACCCGCTGGGGGAGGAGACGGGTGAGCCCCAGGAAGGTGCCCGTGTCTGCTCCACAGAGCGAGCTGGCCGGGCTGGGCCGTGGTCGGGGCGTCCCAGGGGAGGCTTGAGTCCTGCAATAGAAAATTAAATGGAAGAACAACCCAACCAACCAGGTCTGGGCAGGTCCTGCTTGCTGTGTAAATTCCCGGGTC
The DNA here is from genome assembly GCF_020740605.2 of Lemur catta. Taxonomy (NCBI): domain Eukaryota; kingdom Metazoa; phylum Chordata; class Mammalia; order Primates; family Lemuridae; genus Lemur; species Lemur catta. The sequence continues at coordinate 87,666,034 of NC_059137.1, forward strand.
TGCGTGTGCGCGGCCGAGCGCTCCCGGACTCTGACTGCCAAGTTTGCTGGGACTTGGACATGACCTCCCTCGACCCCAGGCTTGTTGGGGTTTACAGAGACGCGGTGACCTCAGAGACAGGTAGCCACGTTGCCCTCAAATTGCAGTTCGGGATAGTGCTAAGGGCTTAACTGTGTCCCCCAATTCATATGTTGGAGTTCAAACCCCAGTGCCTGAGAATGTGACTGTATTTGGAGGCAGGGCCTTTAAAGAGTGAGTAAGGTAAAATGAGGTCCTGTGGGTGGCCCAATGCAGCACGAGCCATGTCCTCATAGAAAGAGGAGACCAGGGCACAGACACACAGACGACCATGTGGGGACACAGAGAAGATGCCATCTGCAAGCCAAGGAGAGCGGCCTCAGAAGGAACCAACCCTGCCCACACCATGGTCTTGGACTTCCAGCCTCCAGAACTGTGAGACTACACATTTCCGTTGTGTAAGCCGCCCAGTCTGTGGCTCTTTGTTATGGTGGCCTGAGCTGACTAACACAGATGGTTCCCTCGTTTGCAGAAACCTTCTCCCTGTTTGGCGTTGCTGCGTGCTGGGAGGCGAGCCAGTGAGCAGAAGCTCCCCCTCAGGCCTGAGCAGGAAGCCACTGCTTTGCGTGGGGACCTGGCGCTCCGGTCACTGGCTCCTGGCTATGAGGCTGGCCTTGTTGCATTTGCATAAACGATTGCTCAGGGAGAAGCTCCCTCCATGAACTCCTGGGCCCCCAACTCAGGACCCACCTTGGCATCCGGCCTGGATTGTTGATCTGTCTGTTCCTTCCTTAAAAATCACTTATTTTGGAAGGAGCTAAAGAAAGTTTCAAATGGGCGTGCATGGAAAAGGGGGGTATGGAAAACCGCCCTCTCTGGGCCAGTTACTGCCAGGTCATGGCTCTGCAGAAGGAGCCGCAGTCGCCCTGCTCTGGGACCTCGTCACAGACCTGTGTCCAGTCCCCCAGAGGCCAGTGTGTCTCGCCACACAGGACCCAGGGAAGAGAAGGAAGCCGGTTCTACGCCCAGCTTGAGGTGGACCTGGCTTCAGGACTGTCAGGGACCAGGGACGTGAGCCTTGTGTTCAAAAGTTACCAAATCCATGACCCAAACGAGATCTTTGCCTTCTATTTTTCTGCTAAGTGGTGGTTAAAATAAAAATTTATTGAGAAGAATGTCCTCTCCACAGCATTGTGTCTCCACAGCAGGGAAGGACTTAGGAATTGTCCGGAGATTTTTATCACTGTGGAAAGGCAAGCCCAGAGTTCTCAAAGTAAAAATCAGCTTTCCCCTGTGCTACGCATACACACCTGTCCTGAGGACCAACGATTAGCAATGTATTGGGCAGACGCTGAGGCTGTGGGAGGCCCAGGGCTACGAGGAGAACAAGGCAGGTGGGGATGGGCAGGTGGCAGTCTGGGGAAGGAGGCAGGTATGTGTGTGCAGTGCTGAGGGCCTCGTCTGGACGCTGTCACGGGACGAGGAGTAAAGGCAGTGGGCACAGAGAACAGAGTGCACTGGGGGGCTGGGCTAGGAGCTCGGCTCCGCAGGTGAGTCCGTGGGGACAGGATGGAATAATCCCAAGTATGGAGACACCATGTGCAGAGGTCTGGAGCCAAGGGGGGTGGCACACCAGGGAGCCAGCTGGGGCCATGCCTGCCACATCGGGCCATCAGAGCTGCAGAAACTCTGGAGACGTGTCCTCTAGGAGTCAGCTGGGAAGGGCATGGCCATCCATGGCTGGACAGCATTGTCTGGCACCACTTCTGCCATCCCTGCAAAGTGGGCATGGGCTGCAATTGTTCTCTAAGGCTCATGACACAGAGCACGTGGAATCCTGCAGAACCACACATGCGGCCACACAGGTGTGATGGTGCAATGTTGAGGTTCTCAAGCTTTTGCACTTGATAACACCTTGTGGGATGTGCACACACCCTGTGCAAGCCTGGCCTCCTTGCATTCTGCCCAAGGCCCCAGCACGGCTGTCCAGGGATGCCACCATGAGTGTTGCGGGTGCACTGCAGGTGCATCGTGTGGTCCCCGTCCTTGACATCCCTCCTCCTTCCCAGTGGTGCTCAGACTGGAGGAGTCTCAGAATCCCCTGGAGGGCTTGTTACAGTACAGATGGCTGGGCCCACCCCCAGTTTTCTGATTTAATAGCATTGGGTGGGGCTGGCATTTGTTTTGCCAACAGAATCCCAAGTGACTTTGACGGTACTGGTCTGGAGACCACACTTTTAACAACCATCACTTACAGCAGGACAAATCATGGCAGAAGAGCAAAACAGACCCCTGCTTTCATTCCCTAGGGTGCTGTGACAAAGCACCACAGCAGACATGTACCTCTCCCAGTTCTGGAGGTCAGACATCCGAAATCAAGGTGTCCGGAGGGCCGAGCTCCCTCATCCCGTAATGGAGAAGTAAAGAGTCATGACCACGTGGACAGCTCGGCCTGGGCGCAGAGTGGGGCCTGCAAGTAAACCAGGGAAATTCTCTGCCGTGCAGCACCTTGACCAGGTGCCACTCACGTGCCCGCTCTGTCCCTATCCCTGGAAACAGCTGGCTGCTGACCGCCCACGAGCCCACAACTGAGCACACGCAGGCAGGTCTGACTGGAAAAGGCCCGGCCAGGCCGAGGAAGTGGCCGAAGGGCATTCACGCGGAGACCTGCGGGGCCCTTGCCTGGAAGGACGGGGCTGCTCCTGTGCTGCAGGCCCGCGTGGCTCTTGCTGCAGTTAAGGAAGTCGAGAACGGCCCTGCCCCGCTCTGCGGGTTGCCGGGCTGCCAGGCGGTGCCGCTGCTCGCCTCTGCCTGCGTGGGGGACCGCGAGCCTGAGCAGCCCTTGTCGGAACCTGTGAAAGCTCCTTAAAGCTCGGATCGGGGTCCGGTCCACGGAGAGTCTGCTTTGGAGGGTGTGGCCTGGGCTGGGGCAGCGTCCCTGGTGTGGCGGTGGGCAGCGGCCCCCAGAGTGTCCCGGTGGGCAGAGGACCTGGGAGCTCTGACTTCTCTTGGTCACACTGGGAACCAGAGACGTGTCTTCCTGGGAAGGCTCTGAAGCTCGCAGCCAGGCTCACGCGGCGCAGGGCAGCCCGGGCGCGGGGCCCTCTGCCCCCTGAGGGGCGCGTGAGTGAGTTGCACACAGGAGCTGCTCGGATAGGAATACACGCTTTACGCCAACAGAACGTCCATGCCGCGGCTGGAGAAGAGGGAGGTTGAGGTGTGACCCAGGGTGCCATCTCCAAACGAAGAAACCTGCTTTGTAACAGGACATTCTTCTGGTGCCACGACCGATGTTCACACCGGGATCACGGAGCCGAGGGCTGCGGGCCGAGACTGGACAGGGCCGGGGGCTGGAAGCACAGCCCGGGCTCCAGGGCGGGCTCGGCCGCGGCTGCCAGAGAAGGCGCCACCTTGGGCAGGTGAGGACACCAGGGAGGGAGGGGAAAGGAAGCCGCAGCGCGCCCCCAGCCCCGCCCCGGGGACTCGCGGTCGTCCCGGTGTTCGAGCACAGGCCTAGTGATTTCCTCACACCTACACACACCACGCCACAGCCATACACCACACACCGCACACACCACACACACCACACACCACACACACCTCACACACCACGCACACCTCACACACCACACACAGCACACACCACACACACCACACACCACACACACCTCACACACCACGCACACCTCACACACCTCACACCACACACACCACACACACCACGCACACCTCACACACCTCACACACCACATACACCTCACACACCTCACACACCACATACACCTCACACACCTCACACACCACACACCACACACACGTCACACACCTCACACACCAAACACCTCACACATCTCACCCACCTCACACACCTCACACACCTCACACACCACATACACCTCACACACCTCACACACCACACACACCACACACACGTCACACACCTCACACAGCACACACCTCACACATCTCACCCACCTCACACACCACACCTCACACACCTCACACAGCACCACACACCTCACACACCTCACACCACACACACCTCACACACCTCACACAGCACCACACACCTCACACACCTCACACACCTCACACACCTCACACACCTCACACACCTCACACCTACACACACCTGACACACCTCACACACCACACACCACACACACCACACACACCTCACACACCTCACACACCACACACCACATACACCTCACACACCTCACACACAACACACCTCACACACCTCACACACAACACACCTCACACCTCACACACCTCACACACCTCACACACCACACGCACCTCACACACCACACACACCTCACACACCTCACACACCACATACACCTCACACACCTCACACACCACACACCACACACCACACACACCTCACACACCACACACACCTCACACACCACACACCACATACACCTCACACACCTCACACACCCCACACACGTCACACACCACACACACCTCACACACCACACACCACATACACCTCACACACCACACACACCTCACACACCACACACACCTCACACACCACACACCACATACACCTCACACACCTCACACACCACACCCACCACACACACCTCACACACCACACAAACCTCACACACCTCACACACTTCACCACACACACCACGTACACCTCACACACCTCACACACCACACACAACACACCTCACACACCTCACACACCACACACAACACACCTCACACACCTCACACACCACACACACCACACACCTCACACACCTCACAAAACACACCACACACACCTCACACACCACACACCACATACACCTCACACACCACACACACCTCACACCACACACCACACACACCTCACACACCACACACCACATACACCTCACACACCACAAACACCTCACACACCACACACCACACACACCACACACGTCACACACCTCACACACCACACAAACCTCACACACCTCACACACTTCACCACACACACCACGTACACCTCACACACCTCACACACCACACACAACACACCTCACACACCTCACACACCACACACACCACGTACACCTCACACACCTCACACAACACACCACACTCATATACCTCACACACCACACACACCTCACACCACACACCACACACACCTCACACACCACACACCACATACACCTCACACACCTCACACACCTCACACACCACACACACCTCACACACCTCACACACCTCACACACCTCACACACCACACACACCTCACACACCACACACCACATACACCTCACACACCTCACACACCACATACACCTCACACACCTCACACACCACACACCACACACCACACACACCTCACACACCACACACACCTCACACACCACACACCACATACACCTCACACGCCTCACACACCTCACACACCCCACACACGTCACACACCACACACACCTCACACACCACACACCACATACACCTCACACACCTGACACACCTCACACACCACACACACCTCACACACCACACACACCTCACACACCACACACCACATACACCTCACACACCTCACACACCACACCCACCACACACCTCACAGACCTCACACACCACACAAACCTCACACACCTCACACACTTCACCACACACACCACGTACACCTCACACACCTCACACACCACACACAACACACCTCACACACCACACACAACACACCTCACACACCTCACACACCACACACAACACACCTCACACACCTCACACACCACACACACCACACACCTCACACACCTCACAAAACACACCACACACACCTCACACACCACACACCACATACACCTCACACACCACACACACCTCACACCACACACCACACACACCTCACACACCACACACCACATACACCTCACACACCACAAACACCTCACACACCACACACCACACACACCACACACGTCACACACCTCACACACCACACAAACCTCACACACCTCACACACTTCACCACACACACCACGTACACCTCACACACCTCACACACCACACACAACACACCTCACACACCTCACACACCACACACACCACGTACACCTCACACACCTCACACAACACACCACACTCATATACCTCACACACCACACACACCTCACACCACACACCACACACACCTCACACACCACACACCACATACACCTCACACACGTCACACACCTCACACACCACACACACCTCACACACCTCACACACCTCACACACCTCACACACCACACACACCTCACACACCACACACCACATACACCTCACACACCTCACACACCACACACACCTCACACACCACACACCACACACACCTCACACACCTCACACACTTCACCAGACACACCTCACACACCTCACACACCACACACACCTCACACACCACACACCACACACATCTCACACACCTCACACACCTCACACACCACACACACCTCACACACCACACACACCTCACACACCTCACACACCACACACACCTGACACACCACCACATACACCTCACACACCTCACACACCTCACACACCACACACCACACACACGTCACACACCTCACACACCACACACACCTCACACACCACACACACCACACACAACTCACACACCACACACACCTCACACACCACACACACCTCACACACCACACACCACACACACCTCACACAGCTCACACACCACACCCACCACACACCTCACACACCTCACACACCACACACACCTCACACACCTCACACACCACACACAACACACCTCACACACCTCCCACACCACACACAACTCACCTCACACACCTCCCACACCACACACAACACACCTCACACACCACACACACCACACACCTCACACACCACACACACCACGTACACCTCACACACCTCACACACCACACACACCACACACCTCACACACCACACACAACACAGCTCACACACCTTACACACCTCACACAACACACCACACTCATATACCTCACACACCACACACACCTCACACCACACACCACACACACCTCACACACCTCACACACCACACACACCTCACACACCACACACCACACACACCTCACACACCTCACACACCACACACACCTCACACACCACACATACCTCACACACCTCACACACCACACACACCTCACACACCTCACACACCACACACACCTGACACACCACCACATACACCTGACACACCTCACACACCTCACACACCACACACCTCACACACATCACACACCTCACACACCACACACACCACACACCTCACACACCTCACACACCACACACACCTCACACACCACACAACACCTCACACACCACACACCACATACACCTCACACACCTCACACACCAGACACCTCACACACCACACACACCTCACACACCTCACAAAACACACCACACACACCTCACACACCACACACCACATACACCTCACACACCACACACACCTCACACCACACACCACACACACCTCACACACCACACACCACATACACCTCACACACCACAAACACCTCACACACCACACACCACACACACCACACACGTCACACACCTCACACACCACACAAACCTCACACACCTCACGCACTTCACCACACACACCACGTACACCTCACACACCTCACACACCACACACAACACACCTCACACACCTCACACACCACACACACCACGTACACCTCACACACCTCACACAACACACCACACTCATATACCTCACACACCACACACACCTCACACCACACACCACACACACCTCACACACCACACACCACATACAGCTCACACACCTCACACACCTCACACACCACACACACCTCACACACCTCACACACCTCACACACCTCACACACCACACACACCACACACACCTCACACACCACACACCACATACACCTCACACACCTCACACACCACACACACCTCACACACCACACACCACACACACCTCACACACCTCACACACTTCACCAGACACACCTCACACACCTCACACACCACACACACCTCACACACCACACACCACACACATCTCACACACCTCACACACCTCACACACCACACACACCTCACACACCTCACACACCACACACACCTGACACACCACCACATACACCTCACACACCTCACACACCTCACACACCACACACCACACACACCTCACACACCTCACACACCACACACACCTCACACACCACACACACCACACACAACTCACACACCACACACACCTCACACACCACACACACCTCACACACCACACACCACACACACCTCACACAGCTCACACACCACACCCACCACACACCTCACACACCTCACACACCACACACACCTCACACACCTCACACACCACACACAACACACCTCACACACCTCACACACCACACACAACTCACCTCACACACCTCCCACACCACACACAACACACCTCACACACCACACACACCACACACCTCACACACCACACACACCACGTACACCTCACACACCTCACACACCACACACACCACACACCTCACACACCACACACAACACAGCTCACACACCTCACACACCTCACACAACACACCACACTCATATACCTCACACACCACACACACCTCACACCACACACCACACACACCTCACACACCTCACACACCACACACACCTCACACACCACACACCACACACACCTCACACACCTCATCACACCACACACACCTCACACACCACACATACCTCACACACCTCACACACCACACACACCTCACACACCTCACACACCACACACACCTCACACACCACCACATACACCTCACACACCTCACACACCTCACACACCACACACCTCACACACCTCACACACCTCACACACCACACACACCACACACACCTCACACACCTCACACACCACACACACCTCACACACCACACAACACCTCACACACCACACACCACATACACCTCACACACCACACACCACACACACCTCACACACCTCATCACACCACACACACCTCACACACCACACATACCTCACACACCTCACACACCACACACACCTCACACACCTCACACACCACACACACCTCACACACCACCACATACACCTCACACACCTCACACACCTCACACACCACACACCTCACACACCTCACACACCTCACACACCACACACACCACACACACCTCACACACCTCACACACCTCACACACCTCACACACCACACACACCTCACACACCACACACCACATACACCTCACACACCTCACACACCACACACACCTCACACACCACACACCACACACACCTCACACACCTCACACACTTCACCAGACACACCTCACACACCTCACACACCACACACACCTCACACACCACACACCACACACATCTCACACACCTCACACACCTCACACACCACACACACCTCACACACCACACACACCTCACACACCTCACACACCACACACACCTGACACACCACCACATACACCTCACACACCTCACACACCTCACACACCACACACCACACACACGTCACACACCTCACACACCACACACACCTCACACACCACACACACCACACACAACTCACACACCACACACACCTCACACACCACACACACCTCACACACCACACACCACACACACCTCACACAGCTCACACACCACACCCACCACACACCTCACACACCTCACACACCACACACACCTCACACACCTCACACACCACACACAACACACCTCACACACCTCACACACCGCACACAACTCACCTCACACACCTCCCACACCACACACAACACACCTCACACACCACACACACCACACACCTCACACACCACACACACCACGTACACCTCACACACCTCACACACCACACACACCACACACCTCACACACCACACACAACACAGCTCACACACCTTACACACCTCACACAACACACCACACTCATATACCTCACACACCACACACACCTCACACCACACACCACACACACCTCACACACCTCACACACCACACACACCTCACACACCACACACCACACACACCTCACACACCTCACACACCACACACACCTCACACACCACACATACCTCACACACCTCACACACCACACACACCTCACACACCTCACACACCACACACACCTGACACACCACCACATACACCTCACACACCTCACACACCTCACACACCACACACCTCACACACATCACACACCTCACACACCACACACACCACACACCTCACACACCTCACACACCACACACACCTCACACACGACACAACACCTCACACACCACACACCACATACACCTCACACACCAGACACCTCACACACCACACACACCTCACACACCTCACAAAACACACCACACACACCTCACACACCACACACCACATACACCTCACACACCACACACACCTCACACCACACACCACACACACCTCACACACCACACACCACATACACCTCACACACCACAAACACCTCACACACCACACACCACACACACCACACACGTCACACACCTCACACACCACACAAACCTCACACACCTCACGCACTTCACCACACACACCACGTACACCTCACACACCTCACACACCACACACAACACACCTCACACACCTCACACACCACACACACCACGTACACCTCACACACCTCACACAACACACCACACTCATATACCTCACACACCACACACACCTCACACCACACACCACACACACCTCACACACCACACACCACATACACCTCACACACCTCACACACCTCACACACCACACACACCTCACACACCTCACACACCTCACACACCTCACACACCACACACACCACACACACCTCACACACCACACACCACATACACCTCACACACCTCACACACCACACACACCTCACACACCACACACCACACACACCTCACACACCTCACACACTTCACGAGACACACCTCACACACCTCACACACCACACACACCTCACACACCACACACCACACACATCTCACACACCTCACACACCTCACACACCACACACACCTCACACACCACACACACCTCACACACCTCACACACCACACACACCTGACACACCACCACATACACCTCACACACCTCACACACCTCACACACCACACACCACACACACCTCACACACCTCACACACCACACACACCTCACACACCACACACACCACACACAACTCACACACCACACACACCTCACACACCACACACACCTCACACACCACACACCACACACACCTCACACAGCTCACACACCACACCCACCACACACCTCACACACCTCACACACCACACACACCTCACACACCTCACACAACACACCTCACACACCTCACACACCACACACAACTCACCTCACACACCTCCCACACCACACACAACACACCTCACACACCACACACACCACACACCTCACACACCACACACACCACGTACACCTCACACACCTCACACACCACACACACCACACACCTCACACACCACACACAACACAGCTCACACACCTCACACACCTCACACAACACACCACACTCATATACCTCACACACCACACACACCTCACACCACACACCACACACACCTCACACACCTCACACACCACACACACCTCACACACCACACACCACACACACCTCACACACCTCATCACACCACACACACCTCACACACCACACATACCTCACACACCTCACACACCACACACACCTCACATACCTCACACACCACACACACCTCACACACCACCACATACACCTCACACACCTCACACACCTCACACACCACACACCTCACACACCTCACACACCTCACACACCACACACACCACACACACCTCACACACCTCACACACCACACACACCTCACACACCACACAACACCTCACACACCACACACCACATACACCTCACACACCTCACACACCAGACACCTCACACACCACACACACCTCACACACCTCACACACTTCACCACACATACCTCACACACCTCACACACCACACACACCTCACACACCACACACCACACACACCTCACACACCACACACACCTCACACACCTCACACACCACATACACCTCACACACCTCACACACCACACACACCACACACACGTCACACACCTCACACACCACACACACCTCACACACCACACACCACATACACCTCACACACCTCACACACCACACACACCTCACACACCACACACCACACACACCTCACACACTTCACCACACACACCTCACACACCTCACACACCACACACACCTCACACACCACACAGCACACACACCTCACACACCTCACCCACCTCACACACCACACACACCTCACACACCACACACCACACACACCTCACACACCTCACACACCACACACACCTCAGACACCACACACACCACACACACCTCACACACCACACACACCTCACACACCACACACACCTGACACACCACCACATACACCTCACACACCTCACACACCACACACCTCACACACGTGACACACCACACACACCACACACACCTCACACACCTCACACACCACACACCCCTCACACACCACACACACCTCACACACCTCACACACCACACACACCTCACACACCTCACACACCACACACACCTCAGACACCACACACACCACACACACCTCACACACCACACACACCTCACACACCACACACACCTGACACACCACCACATACACCTCACACACCTCACACACCACACACCTCACACACGTGACACACCACACACACCACACACACCTCACACACCTCACACACCACACACCCCTCACACACCACACACACCTCACACACCTCACACACTTCACCACACACACCTCACACACCACACACACCACACACACCTCACACAGCTCACACACCACACACACCTCACACACCACACACACCTCAGACACCACACACCACATACACCACACACACCTCACACACCACACACACCTCACACACCACACACCACACACACCTCACACACCTCACACACTTCACCACACACACCTCACACACCTCACACCGCACACACCTCACACACCACACACCACACACACCTCACACACCTCACACACTTCACCACACACACGTCACACACCTCACACACCACACACACCTCACACACCACACACACCTCACACACCACACACACCTCACACATCACACACACCTCACACACCTCACACACTTCACCACACACACCTCACACACCACATACACCTCACACACCACATACACCTCACACACCTCACACACCACACACACCACACACACCTCACACACCTCACACACCACACACACCTCACACACCACACACACCACACACACCTCACACACCTCACACACTTCACCACACACACCACGTACACCTCACATACCACACACACCTCACACACCACACACCACATACACCTCACACACCTCACACACCACACACACCTCACACACCACACACACCTCACACACCTCACACACTTCACCACACACACCTCACACACCTCACACACCTCACACACCACACACCACACACACCTCACACACCTCCCACACTTCACCACACACACCTCACACACCTCACACAGCACACACACCTCACACACCACACACCACACACACCTCACACACCACACACACCTCACACATCACACACACCTCACACACCTCACACACTTCACCACACACACCTCACACACCACATACACCTCACATACCACATACACCTCACACACCTCACACACCACACACACCACACACACCTCACACACCTCACACACCACACACACCTCACACACCACACACACCACACACACCACACACACCTCACACACCTCACAGACTTCACCACACACACCACGTACACCTCACACACCACACACACCACGTACACCTCACACACCTCACACACCACACACAAGACACCTCTCACACCTCACACACCACACACGACACACCTCACACACCACACACAACACACCTCACACACCACACACACCTCACACACCACACACACTCCACATACCTAACACACACTCCCCCACAAACTCCACACACCACACACACCATACACACCACACCACAGGCACCACACACACCTCACACATACACACACCCACAAACTCCACACACCACACACACACCATACACACCACACACTGCACGTACCTAATGCACACTCCCCCACAAACTCTACACACCACACCCTCCCACACCCCCACAGCCATCACACACATCTACCACATACACCACACGCCACACACAGCCCTTATACACAACACACGTGCACACACACACCCCTTCCCACAGGCTCACGGGGCAGCTAAGAACACGGTGATGGAGAGACGGGGATCTCGCACACACACCCGCCCGCATCTCGTCTGCGCATGTGCGTGCAGCTTCGCTGAGTGCAGGCGCGAGCCCGTGTGTGGGGGACGCTCGGAAAGGCAGTTCACACCGTCCACGGTCCGTGCCAGTTTGGTATCCGGTCGAGAAACTCCTCATGGCTCAGTCATTTCAACGAATCAGCTTACTAAATTAGTGGGGACAAACCAGCAAACAGAAGAAGAGTTCTCACAGAAGCACTTTGTAGGCCCTGAGCAGCATCACAAGAGCTGCGCGGAGCAGAGCCCGCAGTCGTGGGCACCGCCCTACCCGTGGGCCTGCTGTCTGCGGGCCTGGTGGCTCCCCAGGGCTCACGCTACCGGCAGGACCCCGCAGCCCCCCACCCCCCGCACCCTGCACCCCACGCTCCCCCTGCAGACTCCCTCCCCTGTACCAGGTGGCAATGTGGGCTTGTGCTTCTTACTCTACTCTGTTGTCCCTGTGTCCTCGTATGTAAAGTTGATCAGAAACACGCTGTGGGCTGCAGGGAGGCTAGGAACCCGGGGGGACCAGTCCCAGCCCCCTGCTGACGAGCCCGGACAGCTCCGCAGCTCTTCCTGGCAGCCATTTGAGGTCAAGGAACTCTTGGGGGTCTGAAGTCACCCACTGCTGAGTGACACTCATAGGGCTGTGACTGTAGAGGACACAGTCTCTCATAGGGACACGGGAGGGTGTTTCCCAGGTGCAGCTGAAGGAGGGTGTGGGAGGAAGTGGGCCTAAATCCACAGAGGGATTACTGGAGCTGCTGGGCCATGGCTGGGCTCTGATTCAGCAGTTCCCAGCGGAAGGCCTGTCCCCAAGCACCAGAGTGGAGAACGTGTTCCAAGGTCGGCCCTGAGACCAGCTCCTCTCCTGCCAGCAGCGGCTCCCTGGCCTTTCCCAGTCACTGGCTGGAAGCTGATGCCTCAGGCCTTAGCTCTGGGGGCCCTGGCCCTGTGACCTCCAGCTGGATCTGCAAGTCTTTGTGCCCAAACTCAAGTCCCGCATGTTGCTGACCATGAGAAGTGAAGGCCATGCTGTTTTGGAGAGGGGAGGGTGGCAGCTGATGACTTGCTGTTTTTCCAAAGTAGGCCTGGGCTCAGTAGGGAAATGGCAGAACTGGCTTCCATTTCCAGAAAGGATTTTGCGGTAGGGTGGAGAGGCACGTGCCGCGTGTGTCGGTGGGTGCTGTGAGACCCCGTCTGGAGACTGTGGGTCTGCCTGCTCTGAGGGACTCAGGCGTGATCCTCCATGGCAGCACAGGCTTCAGGCTGCCCATGTTCTTTTAGGACATAGGAATTCTGCAATTAGCAGGCACAGATCGGAATGCCAACTTGAGATAAGAGCTGCTACCAACTCAACCAGAATTGGAGATGTCGGATTCAAGAGAGCCTTTTTCCCTGTAAGAGCATCTGTGCATCTAAATTCCTCTGCCCCGCTGTTGTGGGCTGGTGCCAGCACATGCCCGGCATTGCGATCACAGAGCTGGCGCGAGGGAGGGCTGGCACCGGGGGTGGCGGCAGTTCCGCAGTCAGCTGCCTCCGGTGACAGGCGGATCTGACAGCTCGTGCTCCTTGGCAACCTGGTGGTCCCTTCCCTGCGGTTGCCATTCATGGGCATATGAGCCGTATAGACCTCCTTAATTATGTCATGACATGCCCAGAGGTAAAACGCGAAGGGCCATTATTTGGTTCCATGTACAAGATCCCTTTGCAGTCAATTCTTCTGCCTGTGCAGAAAGAACCGTCAAATGTGCTGGCATTTTTGTGAATGGCTGTATTTTGATAAGGATAATTCAGAAGCAAGAGTGTGACTTTAAAACAGTATGTCTATAACTGTATTGACGGGGTATGAAATCAATTGAGTGGAATGTGATCAGCATTATTTTAAAGTGAAATGGGATGTAACTGAAAATTCTGGAGTGCGCTAAACCCTCTATTTGTTTCCATCCCACTTAAAGCCCCAGATGTCACATCACACGTCCCTACAGGCCCTGATGGTCAGGCCCTGGCTGCTCCCCCAAGTTCCATCTGGCCCTTGGCCCTTGCGAGGCCCTAGCACTGCTGTCCCCAGAGCACGCAGAGCATCCCCCACACCAACTGGCTGCACCTCCCTCTCAGGTCCATGCTCAGATGTCACCTCATCTCAGGAGTCCTCCTGGCCTTCCCCCTTCGCCTGGACCCTGAAAGCCTGCTTCCCTTTCCTCTGCGATAGCACTACCCGACATGGTCGATATTATCCCTGCGCAACTTCTGCTGTGGTCTGTCCCCCCGCTTAGAGTATCAACTCTGCCAGGGAAGGGACATTGTCTCACTCTCTGCCACATGCCTGGCAGTTGGGACCACACTCGGTACACAACACATACTCAGTAAGTGTTTGTTATTATTGAAGGGATAAATGAGAAATGCAATTAGTAGCCATCCTTATGTCATTGAGTGGTGCTGAGATAAATGAGATGACCCAAACCCAGTGCCCAGAACACAGTGAGCGCTCAGTAGATACAGGTATTATTGAGTGCTGCTCTTATACTTTTTTATTTTCAGGCCATTCATTACTTTTACATTTTTTAAATTAGTCTTTCTGGAAGAGAAATATATCCTGTGTTCCCCGCTGAGCTAGAGTTTCTGAGCTGGAGTCACAGGACATTTGAAAGCTGAAACTGACAATGTCCGTGCCCAGAGAACACACCCGTGGCTGGGTGTGATGCACTTTCCGAAAGTGCCGGGCCAGGGAGCTGGGAGGGCTGGGGTACAGCTGACCCTTTTGCACTTTCTGTGGTCATAAGATCTTCATATTTCAGAGTTCAGTCCTTTCTGAATACCTCATGGGAAAGGTATTTCGAGCACGTGTTGAATATTTTCAAATCCACAGATTCTTTGGGGTCCCCTCAGTTCATTTTTAGAGTGCTACATGCATCCCTATTTGGAAAGCCTTTTGGGAAAGGAGTCCCTGGATGTCAGGGGCTGCTGCATGTCACCGGGAAATATTTATCTCTCTTGTGTCAGCTTAGTAGCAGAAGCGCTGCACATTCCCACAGCGTACTGCTGAACTTGGCCAACGCAGTAGCAGCTTGGGCTTGGAAGATGAGGCACTTTACCTTTGAAGCCAACTGAGGCATCTGGGGAATGTATTGGAGGTGCCCCAGCACACTCTCAGCAGAGCCAAGCATTGGTCCACTTGTGGTCAGCCAAAACCTGTCTTAAAATAAGATTCCTGTATGGTTCTCTTTGCTAAGATGGAGCCCCCTGTGCAGCTGAGATAGAATGTATTTCTCAGCCTGCTCTATGTGTGTGGTGGGCAGACCCTAGAGCAGAATGCCGAGGCCAAATGCGTCTGACCAGGGTATTGTCTGATCATGTGACTGCAGAAGTGACCACCCACCTAGGCAGAGCCACGGATGTGTGTGTGTGTGTGTGTGTGTGTGTGTGTGTGTCAGCCTCGGGGACAGAAACTCAGCTATCTGCTTCCACTTTGTCCTGCTTAACCTTTTGGAGAAATACGTGCCAGCAGCTGTGCTAGGTGCTCATGCTGGTCACCGCCACAATGCTCTCGGAAGTTCTACGAAGCAGCTGTCACCAACTTCATTTTACACATGTGGAAACGGAGGCTTCCGGAAGGCTGCACACCCAGGAAGCTCAGTGCTCCGTCTCGGGCCCCCCTCGGCAAGCGTGCTCTCTGCCTGGCTGCGGCACGGCCCTTCTGGAGAAGTGGGACTGGGATGGGAGGCTCTGCGGGGACCCCAGCGGCTCATCCAGGCCAGCACCTGCCGCTGTTTCCAGGAGGCTGGATGTCGACATCACCCAGGGAACTGTGTTTTCCGCCTCCTCTTGCCTCTTCCTCTGGTCTCCCAACTTCAACAGCGCGTCCCAAGGCTCCTACAACCAGAGCACATGAGAGTTTATTTTGCAGTTACACCTTGGGGAAGCATGGGATGCCTGAGGCCACTCCCAGGAATTGATTAGCATCTGTGCCTCCTTGCCAACGACCCAACCTGTGGGGGGACTGCTGGTATTGTGGGGGGTGTCCCCAGTTACCTGGGGCTTCAAGGGCAACGGCTCCCGAGAAATGGAGGGCCACCCTGACAACTCTGGGCCTACCCGGGGTTCAGGGGGAGGCCAACCACAGCTGTGAGTGGGGGCAGAGGGTCCCACGTCTCCCAGCCCTGGGTTTCCTTGGGACATTGAATAGTCCTAAGGACATAACAAGACTGGGATTTGGGGTATAATGAAGGAAGGTTTCACCCGCAGCACACACAAGCCAATTCTGAGTGGAAAGGTTGTTGAGCCTCCTTGTTTGCAAGTGCTTGATCTGGCCGGTGACGTAGCCAGCACGTTCACACATGAGTTAGGCCCTAAGTAGTGTCTTGGAGCATGTCAAGTGCAGCTGACGTTACTGTGTTCCAGAGGCGAGGAAGGCACTGGACGGGGTACCCCTGACCGGGGGTGGTAGCAGGACTTCTATTAGCAAAAAGTTTTCTGCCAGCAGACCCTGTGGGCAGAAGCCCCTTAGGGTCACTGGGGGCAGTCAGGGAAGAAAGGCAATGGCCAGGGCCTTCCAGGTGGGGAGGACAGCGCGTGCTTGCTGTGGTCTTGCTGGGGACACCAGCGGAACAGTTACCAGATGCATTGACCAAGGCACAAGACTCGGGCTGGACAATTCAAGGGGTTTCCTGGACTATGGTGCTCAGTTCCATGTGCACAAAATCACTCATCCACCCAGCAAGTACTATCTGAGACCCTGAAATCTGCCATGCAGAGTTGTAGGTGTCAGGGGCACAGCTGTGACCAGACAGACAGAAATCCTTGCCCACAAGGAGCTGACCTTCCGGTGCAAAGGTCAGCATGTTTTCCATAAACGTTTTACGCTTTAGAGGCCGCGTGGTTTCTGTAGCAGCTTCTGTCCTCTGCGAAAGCAGCCCAGACGCCACGTTCACGCAGGGGCGTGGCTGTGCTCCAGTTCAACTTAATCTACAAAATGGGCAGCTCATCTGGTCCATGAGATTTGGTCTGGGCAGCAGTTTGCTGATCCCTTCTCTAGTGCACAAGATGGGAAAAGAAGTTCCAGGTTCAAGTTCTGCCGAGTTTATTGTTCATTCAATACATTTGCAGAAGGCCTCCCTCCGAGGCTGATCTTAGAGCACCTTGCCCCAGGCCAGCTCCTACTTGTCACCTCGAGCTTGCTCTGCGGGTGAGGTCAGGCAGTGGAGTGCGCTGCCTGCAGACACCCTCTGTTGTGGGCTGAGCTGTGTTCCCTGCAGACTCCTAGGTTGAAGTCCTAAGCCCCATACCCCAGAACGTGACTGTATTTGGAGAAAGGGTCTTTGGGGAGGTGATTAAGCTAAACTGAGGTCAGATGGGTGAGCCCTGATCCAATATGACTGGTGTCTTTGTAAAAAGAGAAGATGAGGACACAGTCACACCCAGAGGGAGGACCATGTGAGGACACAGGGAGAAGACGGCATCTGCAAAGCTACGGAGAGAGGCTTCAGGAGGAACCAGTCCTGCCTTGATCTGGGACTTATGGCCTCCAGAACTGTTTGAGAACAAATTTCTATTGTTTGAGCCACCCCGCCTGTGGGACTTTGTTACGGCAGCCTGAGCAGATTGTTAGCCTTTCCCTGTCCCGAGCACGTGGGATTCCGGATGGTCTGGGACCCTCCCTCCTGGCCTGCTCTTGCCCCGGTGCTGTGAGCAGCTCTGATGTTCCTTCCTCCTCATCTTGCTTCTCTGCAAGGCCTGGGCAGCGACCCTGCCAGCTTTCCACTCCTGGGAAGGTGAACCGTGGGTGGTGAAAAAGGAAATCATTCAGAGAAAGAAAGTTTTTAGAGATGAAGCTAAAGGAAAATGTCCCCCCTCCTGGCCTCCACATGGTGGATAATAGGCATTGAATCCGCTGGGTGAACGATGCCATTTTTCACTGGAATGATGTGCTCATGGAATGCGCTGGGCTAGCGAGGGCCACGGCCGTGGGCTCTGGTGGCAGACGTCTCGCTGGAGACACTTGAGCTGGGTCTTGGCGTCGGTGACGCCGACAGCCCAAACTCTGGAGTCACTAGAAAAGCAAACAGGCAGCTGCAGAGGCTCCTGCTCTGCGGGCTCCCAGCCCAGGCAGCGTGGCCGTTTCAAAAGTAAATAAACAAATCCCGTGTGTCCAGGGCTATGCGGTTTGATACACAGGCTGAGAGCTGAGAGTGCTGAAAGGCCCCATTCCAGCGCTGGGCGGGGGGCCTCTCTGGTGTTGGCCTCTGAGGTCGCTCAGTCCCCGCCTGGGGTCCTACTGTGAGCAGGTTGGCCTGTCTGCACGCACCCGTCCTGCCCTGGCTTGGGCAGGGCCTTGACCACAGGGTGGTGCCAGGTGCCCCGGAGCGCAGGCCGGAGGGTGCAGATGCCCCTCCAAGCTGACCATGCAACGTGGGAGGACAAGTCCCTGAGGCTGCCTCTGCCACGCTCAGGGAGGGTGTCGAGGGGCTCCCCCACAGATGTGTTTCACCTGGGGTGCTGTCACACATCCTCATGTCCCTGAGCCGTGAGGCTCCTGGCTCATTCGCTCTGTCTGGGCTCACTGGAGGTGACAGTGGACTCAGAGCCCATCGGTGTGTCAGGGAGTGACCTCCATGTTCACGGTGGCCCTTCCAGAGCAGCTTGACCTACACAGTGGGGGGATGTCTTTGACTGCAGCAAGGAAAGGAGAGTGACTTCGAGTGCCACAGTCCTTTAAAAAGTGCGATTCAGCATGATCTATCTTACTGAGAATTGAAATACAAACTTTCTTCATTTAAAATTTAATATTTTAAGTAAAAATTATCAGGAGGATTAGATAAGAGCTTCATCAGTTTTGCCCTCCCTGGTGGTCCGAGTGTTTCAGCATCTGATTGTCATAGTGCTTACTGGGCCGGGAAGGCGCGGGCCTGGTGCCCTCCCCACAGAGCCAGGGAGGGGGGCGCAGGGAGCCTCGTGCCTGGCGTGAGCTGGAGAGGCTGCCGGGAGGAGGGGACCGGGATGCGGGGCCCGCCAGCTCTCGCCTCTGGGGGAGACGTGCGGGGACCGTGCAGGGACCGTGACCTGTTCCATCAATTCGTGGGAAGATTGAGGTGGGAGGGGGAGGTGGGGACTCGAGGACCATGACAATCTCTGGAGAAAGGTGTTTACAGGACCCATTGTCTCCAGTCGCCTGACTGTGATCTTCTAGCTCCTCAGGAAAAGCAAAGCTAAGGGGACAGTGGGCTGCCAAGGCCCTGGAGGGGATGTGGCCAGGCGTGGCTGAGGACCACAAGGCAGCGGGCTGCTCGCCCCTGCCAGGGTCCAGGCCCTGCCTGCGGCCGTCTGGGGCCGTCCTGCTCCGTGAGCCTTACTGTACTTGGCCAGGAACTGTGGACGGAGGACTGAAGCCAGAGCACTCTTTTTGCAGCCTTTTCCTTCAGGGTTTTGTAGAAATAACCTTTTTTACACATGGGCCTCAGCCAAGGACAGAGGCGTGTTTATGTAAAAACAATGGCTGCATTTTCGCCAGGAAGAAACATGGAGTGGCCGGGCCGCTCTGCCTTGGCAGGGACTCCCACCCTCAGGCGACGCTGCCCTGCACGGCCCGGCCTCCCCACATCGCCCCGTCACGGTAGCAGACAGGAAGCAGGCCTGCCCCTCCGCGTGGGCCCTGCAAGCCCGTCGCTGCCCCGGCCCCAACCCTGGCTGTCCCCGGACCCGACCCCTGTCCTGTGAGAGCGAGTCCTGGGTGGCGTCGGGGGAAACGAAAGCATATTCAGGAAAGCAGCTGAGTGTGCCTCAGCATCTCACCTTCCCCACCTGGCAGAAGTCCTGGGGAGGAGGCACGTGGCAGGAACCAACTAGAAACCCCAGTGGCCGGCGCAGGCGGTTCCCGAGGTCGGCAGCCTCAGGAGCCGCCCTGAGAACAGGGCCGGACGGCCAGAAGCAGAGCCCGAGCCCGCTGCTCTTGCTGCTGTCCCATCCTCTCCCCGCAGCTGCCAGAGAGCCTGTGTCTTCCCTCTTTTCCTATTTTTATCAAAGTAACACAGGCTCATAGGTAGAAAGAAAACAAAAGAGAGGCCTAGAGTGAAAGCGGTGCCTTTCCCGCGCCCTCAGTCCACCTCCCGCCCTGGTCCCTCCCCGACCCACCGCAGCGTGGGAGTCTGACCTTATTTTCTCTTCACTTGCAGGTTGAGACACCATCATGCTCCTCAACAGCCACGTAGGGGATTTTCCATGTTTTATTTTGACCCCTTTACTTCCAGTGCCCTACTGTAATTTGGACTGCATTTTCAAGTGTCACACATGCTCCTGGGCTCTATGCCGTGAATGCCTGGGTGTCCTTGCAAAGTGTTTGTGTATTTACAATTGTTTTCAATCCACGTAGGACACGTGGTGTTGTGTCTCTTGTCCCTCCTCTTCCTTAGTAAGTGGTCGCTGTGTGTGCGGCCCCTCCCCCGCTCTCTGTAGGTCCAGCTGGTACTTCTGACATCGCCTGCGTCACCCACACTCCACGGATCGTCACCCTCCACCGCCACAGACAGCACAGGCAGGGACATCCTCAAAGGCGGCCCGGATGGACCTGCAGCTGAAGCCTCTGGAAGTGGAAGCTACCCCAGAGGTGGGACCACCAGCTCACAGTTAGGAACACGCTTGGTTTCCTAAGCAAGGCCTGGTGCACAAACATGGCAGCTCCCATTGTCACGGAACTTTTACTGGTATCACTCAATTTACTAGTTTTGTGGCAATCTGAGGTGTACATACAGGTCTAAAGCAGCGTCTGCCTGCTGTTGTCATGTGCGCCTCTGTAGCAGTGATTTCGAGCATCTCTGCGAGTACCTTTTGGCCGCTTGGGTTCCTCCATTTATGAATTTCCTGTTTGTGTCCTTCACCCATCATAATAGGTGCTCCATGTATACCACAGGTGTACCTGGTCAGTTCTACACATTGCACATATCTCCTCCACCTGTTTTCCACAGATAAACAATGAGAATGGATGAGCGGATTCAGTTAGAACACTGGGTTTGAGGTCTGTAACGAGGAGCAAAGAAGTAGTGCCCCTTTCTTGCTGCTGGTGTGCATTTGATATGCAGCTGTCAGTCGCAGCTCAGTCATCGCATTATGCAATTCATACCTTTGCTTATTTTACGAATCCTTATTCTACCTGTTTGAGAGGGTTGTTATATTAATTTAACTAGATAGACATTTGTTTGAGGGTGTATCATTAGATACCTACATACTCATTTCTTTAACATTTTATTTTGAGATAACTGCAGACTGACACGCAGTTGTAAAAATTAACACAGATCCCACAGTCTTCACTCAATTTCCCTTAGTTGCATCTTGCATAACTTCAATACAATATCACAACCAGGAAATATATACTGAAACGATCCATTGACCTTAGTCAGATTTCACAAGTTTTACTCCGTGTGTGCATGTGTGAGTGTTTAGAGCCATGCAGTTTTATCACATATGTAGATTTGTGTGACCATCACACAATCAACATTGAGGACAGTTCCCTGCCCACGGGGGTTCCCCCTGCCACCATTTTATATGGACAACCACTTTGTTTTTTTCCCACCTCTTCCCAGTCCCTGGCTGCCACTAATCTGTTCTCTGTCTCTATAATTTTGTCAGCTCAAGAGTGTCACATGGGACACTGGAAACATAGTGGGTAACCAAAGACTGGCTTTTCCACACAACATATTAATAATTCCCTTGAGATCCACCCAAGTTATTTTGTGTATCACTAGTTCATTCCTTTTTGTTGCTTGTTATTATTCCATAGGATGGAAAGAACGCAGTTTGTTTAATCCTTCACCCACTGAAGGACATCCAGGGTGTTTCCAGTTATGGACTATTATAAACAAAGCTGCCCTGAATATTTTTGTGCAGGTTTTTGTGTAAACATAAGTTTTCACTTCTCTGAGATGATGCCCAGGAGTGCCATTGCTGGGTGGTGGGGGAATCGCATGTTCAGCATTTTAAGAACTTGCCAAATGGTTTCCCAGAGTGGCTGCACCGTTTTACAGTCCCACCAGCTGTGTATGAATGATCCGGTTTCTTTACATCCTCACCAGTGTTTGGTGTTATCACTTTTAAAAAAAACTTGGGCTATTTTGATAGGTGTGTAGTGATATTTCATCAGGGTTTTAATTTGCATTTCCCTAATGGCTAATACTAATATGAGTTTTGCTTCATGTGTTTTGAGGCTCTGCTGTTTGATGATACATATTTAGAATCATTTATGTCTTTCCTATCCAGTAATGCTCATAATTTTATAATGTCTCTATTTCTAATAATTGTTTCTTTGGTGCCTACTTTATTTGATGGTAATCTACCCACTCTTGCTTTTTTTGTTTTCATAGTGTGTGTATCTTTCTTCATCCTTTTCTATTTAACCTCTTTATATATTTGTATTTGAAGTGAGATGTATACACACACACACACATTTGTGGATATATATATACATATATATATTTGTGAGCATATATATATATATTACTACACTCTGTCAATTTCTGTTTCCATTGTTGTGTTTAGACTATTTAGACCATTTATATCTAAGGTGATTATTTATATGTTAGGGCTTCCACTTTATTTTATTACTTATTTTCTGTTTGTTTCCTCAGTTTCTCCCTCATCTGTCTTTTTTTGCTACTTTCCTCTGCTACATTTCAAAATGTTACTTGAACATTTTTTAGGATATAGATTTGATTTCTTCCCAGTGTTGTTGGTTATAGATCTTAGTATAGTTTCCTTAGTGGTTACTCCAGGTACTACAATGTATACACAAGTAACTTATAATCTACTGGTACTGATGTTTCACTACTTTGTATGAAATGTAGAAAATTTACTTCCATTTAGGTCTCTTTAATCTGTCCATTCTAAAAAATATTACTGTCTTCTGTACTAGGTACACTGAGCACTACATCAGATCGTACTGTAATTGCTTCAACAATCCAATATGACTTAACACACTGACAGGAAAAATAGTAGATAAAAAGACTATATTTAACCCTATTTTACCCATTCTGATGGTCTTTTTTTTCTTTCTGAAATTTCAACCTTTCTTCTGTTATCATTTCCTTTCTGCTTGAAGAATCCTTTAGCCATTCTTTAAGGGTAGGATTGCTAGCAACACATTTTTGAGTTTTCTTTTGTTGGAGATTATTCTTGGTTACTGTAAAATGTTTCCACAGATAAAGAATCTGGGATTGACAATTCTTTCCTTGCGGTTCTACTTTTTTTTTTGTTTCTGTGGTTTCTGATGGGAAATCCATTTCCATTTAATTGGTGTTTTCCTATAATGAGTGTTATTTTTCTCTGGCTGCTTGAAAGATGTTTTTGTTTGTTTTTAGTTTCCAAAATTTAATTAAGATGTATCTTAATGTGGATTTCTTTTGGTTTATCCTATTTGGGATTTTCTCAACCTCTTGAATCTGTAGACTTATATCTTTCACTAAATTGAGAAATTTTTAGCAATTATTTTTTCAAATATCCTTTCAGTTCCATTCTCTCTCTCCTTCTGAAACTCTGATGACATCCTTGCTAGTTCCATTGTTGTCCCCCAGGTTTCTGAGACTCTGTTGATTTCTTTTTCAGTCTATTTTCTTTCTGTCAGGAAGATTAAGTAAATTCTATTGCTCCATCCTCAAGTTTCCTGATTCTATTCTCTGTTTTCCCAGTGTGTCCAGCCTCTGAAATTTTTTTAAAATTTTATTTCAGTGATTGCATTTTTTAGTTCTGTTATTTCCACTTGGTTCTTTTTTATACCATCTGTTGTTTTGTTGATGTTTTCTACTTTTCATTTGTTTCAAGGGACTTCATAACTGCTTGTTGAAGCATTTTTATGATGGCTGCTTTAAAATTATGATGAGATAATTTCATCATTAGATTCACCTTGGTGTTCATGTCTGTTGATTATTCTCATTCAAGTTATGGTTTTCGTGGTTCTTGATATGATGACTGATTTTCAGTTGTATCTGGACATTTTGAAGAGTATACTATAAAACTCTGAGACAGGCTGGGCACGGTGGCTCATGCCTGTAATCCTAGCACTCTGGGAGGCTGAGGCGGGACTATCACTTGAGGTCAGGAGTTCGAGACCAGCCTGAATGACAGCGAGACCCCGTGTCTACTAAAAATCAAAAGAAATTATCTGGACAACTAAAAACATATAGAAAAAATTAGCCGAGCATGGTGGCGCATGCCTGTAGTCCTGGCTACTTGGGAGGCTGAGGCAGGAGGATGGCTTGAACCCAGGAGTCTGAGGTTGCTGTGAGCTAGGCTGACGCCACGGCACTCTAGCCTGGGCAACAGAGAGAGACTCTGTCTCAAAAAAAAAAAACAAAAAAAACAAAACTCTGGGACCTATATAATGTTTTATTTATTTATTTATTTTGGAAGATGGCACCTGTGTTGAGGTGGAGCATGAGGGCTGATTGATCATGAACGTTCACCGTGTTCAGCTTACTGCTGACTCCACTAACACCACTCCAGCAAAAATAAAGTGTTTCATTACACTGCTTCTTTACAGATGAGTGAGGTGGAAGTTCAGCTTCCTTTGTGGTCCCATTGACATCTTTCCTCAGGTGGATATGAGCCAGTGACCCACCTCACTGCCCCTGAGCAGGTGTAAGTCCCCACTGGGTCCAACTGACACCAGCAGGGTAAGTGGAGGCCTGACTCACACCACTTCGTTGTTGCAGAAGCTCAGCTCCTTACTGGACTCTGATGACAGCACAAGAGGGGAGAAGTGGAGTGACAGCTAACCCCGTCTTTTTCCACCTCGTTCCACCTCACAGATGCTGGATGAGGGCAGAGGCTCAGTTCCCCACCTGGCTAGGGGTAGGGGGACATGGCCTGCAGGCCCCACCCAGACTGCCCTACTGTATCTGGTTGCTGTGGGTGGGGCTCAGCTTGCCGGGCTCACTGCCACCTGCTGCCCAGGCATGGCCCTGGTGCAGGAGTCAGAGCACCACCTGCTTCTGCCTGGTGGGATATGGAAAAGCAGCTGCCTGCTCGTCCTGCTGATGGTACCGTGGTAGGGAATCAAAGCAGTGTCACCTGCTTCTGCTCAGCAGGAGATGGAAATTGGTTGTTATTCCCATTTCCTGTCACCCCAGAGCAAGGAAACAGAAGAGATGCTCCGTGTTTCTGTAAGACAGGCGTGGGGTGGGGTAGAAGATCAGCTCCTAGCTTGACCTCCTGAAACCACAGTGGGGTAGAGTCCTGGGACTAGGATGTGGGTTTTTCTGTTACTGATTGGCTGAAATTGCCAAAAGTGTATTTGGCACTGGGTATTGTGAAAAAGCTTTCTGTTGTAATGCCATCCTTTTCGCTGTCCTTTGGCCAGGAGGAGCAAGCTTTCTTGGAGCTTTTCTGTTCTGGGTTGGGGCTTTCTGTAGTTCCTTGTCTAGAATGTATGGGAGGCAATAAGGACACCTTACGGACCATCATCATGTCCTGCCTCAGCCCAGGTCCCTGTGCTGTCAACTTCTTTGGTTGTGAGGAGGAGGAATGGGGAAGAGTGTGGCTACTCCATCTTGGCTGGACCTAGAAGTCTCCTATCTACTATGCTTATTTTTTTAATCTATTTGTATCTCTTTTACCATTATAGAATGACTTTTTTTATTACAATGATCTTTTCTTTGAATGTTATTTTATATGATACTAAATTTACTACTATGGCACTTTTGTTGGTTGTCATTCTTATTTTCCTGGTACACTTTCCCTTTTCTTCAGCTTTTTTATGTCCTTTTGTTTTTAGTATGTTTCCTGAAAATAATGTATTAAGGGATCTTGCCTAAAGAATCTCTAGTCTTAGCATCTCTGATTTTCCACTTGTGAGCTTCTAAAATTTATATTTACTATAATTATTGCTGCTTCATATTTTCAACTTATTTTGGTTAAACTTAGTTTGTTTTTTCTTTATCTGCCTTTCCTTATAAATATTGAGATTTGTTTTGTAGTTTCAAATAATACATTTTATTTTTATTTTCTATGGTAACTGCCTAAAATCTTTCAAGTTCCTACCCATGTTAGTTCTGGATTATTAGGGGTAATCTTCTCTCGTGTACCCAATGTATAAGAAAACAGTAATTTGATTGTTACTTATGCAGTGTCACTTCTCTCTATTGTCCAGTACGTTCTTCTTGCCGTGGGACCTCGTTCAAGGCTGTTTTCAAAGAGGTTCTTTCCTGGAGAAGAAGTCTGAGGTCACATAGTCTTAGGACCAACCTTTTTGCCTTTTCATCTAAATGGGAATGTAGCTGAATATATAGTTTTAGTTTTAAATTCTTTTCTTCAGTTGGTTGAGTATTACTCTATTGTCTTATTACCCAGCTATTGTTAGAAGATTGATGACATTCAGATTCTGATTTTTTGAAGTGATTAAACTCTTTTCTTCAAATACTTTTGGAGGTTTTGTCTATGATATTAATAAATATACCCATAATATTTCCAGTATGGATTTTCCTTATTTTTTTAAGTACATGTTTATTCCTTTCAACTTGAGAACTTTAATCTTTAACTCAGTAAAATTTCATTCCTTATTTCCTCTAGCAGTGCATCCTCTCTGTATATTTTCTCTCCTTATTAGATTACTGGTATGTAAATATTTGTATCACTAGCTGTATCTATCATGTATTAACTTTTCATTTTAGTCTCTTGTCTTTTTGCTTCTCCCTGAGGCCTTCTGGAAGTTCTTCACCTGATGTTTCATCTCACCTTCCAGCTCTAGCTATCTCTATTCAACCATTCATTCCATATACTGAGGGTTTTGTACTCATATTTTTCAAGACCAGTATTTTAACTTGGTTTTTCTTTAAAAACACTTTTGTCTCTATTTCATATCATCAGCATCTTCTCTTACCTCTTGAAGAATATTTATTAAAGTTCTTTATCTATCTCAATCTATTAATTCCACTTCATCTGATGCCCATTGGGCAATGTATTATGTAATCAGACGAGCCCAGAGTCTGGTTCTTCCCATCCTGGTGACCTTAACAAGGGGCTAACATGCTCCTGGAGGGAAAGGCTCTGCTGTTCAAGTGCAGACCGGAGTTTTTGGTGGCACTGCCCATCTAGGAAACCTGTCCCTGCCCTTGGATCTGCTTTCTCCAAGTGGTTTTCTTTGTATTTTCATTATGATCTTACAGCTCTTGGGGGTGTGCTGGTGGAACGGGGATAAAGAAGTCCCTCTGGCCGTGTGGTCTACCTGTACTGTAGCCATAGACTCCTCGGTCCATAGACCTCTGCTGCTGCCTTAATGTTACCTTCCACCCCCCAGTGGTGTGTACCTGGAGCTATCACTTTTACGAGTCACAGCATGAGCAGGACAAGGTTTGATTCCCCTCAGACAGTGGGGCAAATCTGTCACCCCGATTATGCTCTGACCCTCGTGTCTGGTCCTCTGCCGTGGCCGTGGCCTCCTTCTGAGCCAGCCCAGGGCTTTCTCACGGTTTCACATTAGCATAACTCACTGTCTCTCTGCACACCTGTGTGTTCCAAACTGCACTTTACAAAATCGGAGTGCAAGGCCAACACCAGTGTGAGCACTGGGAGGACTGGCATGCGAGGGCAGAGCGAAAAGGGGGGAAGCAGCCCAGTCCCACCTGAACTCCCACCCACCTACGCCTTCCCCTCACCCTCTGGAAGCCTTATGGGTTTTTCTCCTCTGAAGGACAGAGAATCTCTCCCAAATGAGGACAGAAGCACACTGGCAACACGTGAAGCTGTTCTCTGTTCTGATTTATCACATGGCAGCTGTTGGCTTCCTCCAGCACATACCACAGATGCCAGAGAACAGCAAATGCTGTCCTGAGGCCACCGGGCAGGCAGACTCCCTCCCCACGCTGTCAGAGAGCCTGAGCACGTGCTCAAGAAGGGGACGTCACGCCTTCCACATCGTCACCAACTCTCACTGCAATGAGGCTATTTGGTCTCTAGCAAACTTGGTAAGGCACTCAGCCTATCTATAGTTAATACAATTTTGAGCCATGGAATGTGAGGACAGGGGAATTCATTCATTCATTCATTCATTTAGCAAAAATTTAATAAACACAAGCACTTTCTTAGACCCAGGGAATCAGAAGTGCAAAAATAGATAATGGGGTTTACTTTCTAGTAAGGGGAGACTGATAGCACAGTAACATCAAAGAGTCTCATAAAGATGGCGAGTTCAGACAGTGATAAGTGCAAAGGAGGACACGAATGAGATCACGTGAGGAAGAGGGATGCAAGGCTGGGGGCTTGTTGCCCATCTGCGAGTAGCCAGGAGAGTCTCTTTCTGAAGGTTGTGTGTGCTCTGACCTTTGCGAGATGAAGAAGGAAAGGCCACACGGAAAGCCAGAGGGAAACGCTCCTGGCAGCGTTCTGCTTTGACTGTAAGACCTAGGCGGGTGGTGTGCGGCCTGCGAGGGGAAGGCTGAAAGCAGGGCGAGCAGTCGGGAGGTTGCTGCAGTGTGGTGGGTAAGAGACGACGTTGATTGGGGCTCTGGTGGGAACAGTGTAGATGGAACACGATGGATTAAAGAGAGGTTTTGGAGTTGCCGTTGCCAAGACTTTTCACAGATAAATGAAGTGGCTGCCTCCAGGGTTTGGGGACAAGCTAATTGAATGATGTCATCATTTCCTGAGATGGTGAAGGCCAGGAAGTAGCATGTGGTGGGTGGAACTCTAGTGTTACGATTCTGTTACACCGGACATGTCTATTAGTCATGCAGCAGACGGATGTTCAGTATGATCTGCCGTCAGCGCCAGCATCAGTACGGGGTGTAGACTGGCTCTGGGGTGGAACTGACCAGGAGAAAGTGGAGAAAGCAGAGCCTGAGCTCCTGCAGTGGGCCAGGACAAGGGGGCTGGTGCAGAGTGGATGGGGCAGGGGTAGGTGCGAATGGTGGCTGGAGGTGAAAAGAGGAGAGGGAATTGACAGAGATTTTATGATGTCAACTTTCAGTACAGTGATGCATTGGATGAGGGCTGAAGGGAGGGGGGGATTCAGCTGATGGGACTCAGTGGGTGGAAGGATGATCACTGAGATAGAAAACAGTGTAAGGAGGGACAAGTTTGGGAGGAAAGATCATGAGTTTCACTTTGGGAGAGCTGAGTTAAAAGTAAATGTCTCTGGGTCATTTGTGAATTATACATTACTGTGGTACTAAACCCAAACTTAAGGGTAAAATCTTATTTCTACCAAGTTAAACACCTCTCTCCTTCTCTCTTACAAGATAGCATTTATTACTTTTTATAGAAGCAATATTTATTGTAAAACATTTAAAAAATACAAAAATGAAAAAAAGTCAAAATCCAACTACCCAGAAATAATGAATATTATTATTTGATGTCTTATAAACACATATACATTATGCCCATTATTTATAATTTTTATAATATAACACTTATGTTTTTTAAACTTCATATATCATGCATATCTTCCAGTGTCATTAAACATAACCTAAGGCATGAAACCTTAAGAATCCTAGAAGAAAATGTAGGGAAGACTCTTTCAGACATTGGCCTAGGCAAAGAATTTATGAAGAAGACCCCAAAGTAATCACAGCAGCTACAAAAATAAATAAATGGGATCTGATCAAATTAAAAAGCTTTTGTGCAGCCAAGGAAACTATCATTAGAGTGAATAGACAGCCTACAGAATGGTAGAAAATATTTGCCCTCTACACATCTGATACAGGGCTGATAACAAGAATCTATCTAGAACTCAAAAAAATCAACAAGAAAAAATCAAACAACCCCATCAGTAAATGGGCAAAGGACATGAACAGAAACTTTTCAAAAGAAGACAGAATAATGGCCAGCAAACATATAAAAAAGTGCTCAACATCTCCAATCATTAAGAAAATGCAAATCAAAACCACAGTGAGTTATCATTTAACTCCAGTAAGACTGGCCTTTATCAAAAAGTCCCAAAGCAACAAATGCTGGCATGGATGTGGAGAGATAGGAACACTCTTACACTGCTGGTGGGACTGCAAGTTAGTGAAACCTCTGTGGAAAAGAATTTGGAGATACCTCAAAGAGCTACAAGTAGAACTACCATTCGATCTAGCAATAGCACTATTAGGCATCTACCCAAAGGAACAAAAATCATTCTATAATAAAGACATATGCATTCGAATGTTTATGGCTGCACAAGAGCAACAATATGGAAACAACCCAAGTGCCCATCAATCCATGAGTGGATTAATGAAATATGGTATATGTGTACAATGGAATACTACTCAATTATAAAAATTGATGGTGATCTAGCACCTCTTATATTTTCCTGGATAGAGCTTGAGCCCATCCTCCGAAGTGAGGTATCACAAGAATGGAAGAATAGGCACCACATGTGCTTGCCATCAAACTGGCACTGACTGATCAACACTAGGTGCTCACACAGTAGTAATATTCTTTGTGGGTAGCGGGATTGGGGGTGGGTAAACTCACAACTAATGGACGCAGTGAGCATTGTAGGAGGAGAAAGAGCACGTCTCAAATCAGGGTTGGGATTTGGCAAAGTCATAACATGTAACCAAAATGTTTGTATCCTCATAATTTCCTGAAATTAAAAAAAAATTCTCCTAAAACTGCTTAATGGTGTCATCATCCTCCCTAGAGCTTAGGAAGCAGAAACTCAGAGTCAGTTCCCCACTTCTGGGCTCTTTCATGCTGTTCCCGATCCCATGCATGTTTAAGAGGTGACATTTCCTACTTGGGAAGGACATGGTCTTACTCCTGTATCAAGGTCACATGACCAAAGTTACAATTCAAGGAAGCTGACAGCCTGAGAAAATGTTCTTGGCACCGGGCCGAGTCCTGCAGGAGAGTGGCATGTGAGTGGTGACTGTGCCCAGCAGTGACCTCACGCTGGTGTAGACCTCTTCCCATGCTTGTCCTTCCTTCTGCTTCTTTCTTTCCTCGCTACATGTTTGCAGCCTTAAAAATAAATTGAAAAAAGCAAAGTGAGCATAGCACAGAAATTGGTGCTGCCCAGGAAGAATCAGCTGTTGTGTCAGCACCTGGGTCCAATCCTCATCACACAGCGCTGATTTTTCATGCTTTTCCTGCCCACCTGTGGCTGGAGAGCCCTCGGCCAGTTCCAGGCCATGTGGCTGAGCATGAGAGGAGCAAAGGCAGCTTCCCCTGAGGGTGGTGGGAGGGGTGGGCCAGGCAGGATGGAGAGCTCAGAGGTGACTCATCCCCCCCCACCCCACGCACACAGTGTTTGGTCCCTTCACTCCAGGAGGTGTTCAGAGGGCCCGCTGCAGAGGGACGTCATCCAGCTTCGCTGGCAGTTGTGTGGCTGTTGTAAATATGAGAACATCCTCTGCTGCACACAGTATAAGCAGAAAGGCACCTTAGGGAGAAGATGGCAAAGCTTTGGAATTTAATGTGATGCATTTTATGATTAATAATATATGATCTTTGTTACATTTGATCAGGGAAACAGAACTGCTTGGAGTAATATAGAATAAGAGATTTCTTTCTTTCTTTTTCTTTTTTGGAGAGTATTGGACCTTGAACAATTGTAGGAGAAGCTGGGGGAATAGTGGTCTGGGAGGCTCTGGTTGGCAGTTCAGAGAATTCGAGAAGGGGCCATGGGGAAGATGTCTGTGCTCCATGTTGCCCCTGTCACTGGCGATAGCCTGAGTCGCTATAGGACACAGAGCAGGTGCACACACACCGTGGGAGGACAGGGACACACTGGACCCTGACAGGGGAAACTCAGGGCTCCTAAGAATGAACTGAGACCCACGGGGGCCACGTGGACACCCATATATCTCTCTTCCTGCGTCCGAACCAAAGACACAGGTGACCTGCAGAAGAAACTGGAGTCCTTTGCCAAGAGCCGGCCTGCTCACCTGGCCCAGGACTCAGAGATGCTCACGGAGAAACCAGGAGAAACTCCAGGAGCCCGGAGCCCAGCTGTTGCCCGCACCACAGACGAGCCACCAGGTCAGAGACCAGCCTTGAGAAGCACAGGGCTGCAGCCCGTTTCCTTTATTAATAGGACACATTTCATAGGGCAGTTGGGAGCTGGAATAAAATAAGTGCTTACAACTTTGTGAGTAGAAGATGTCTTTTAAATATGTGTTACTTACTATTAATCTGGGGGACAATGAAGACCATGGAATGTTTATAAGAAAAGAGAAGCTGTGATCAAGGCTGTTTGAGATTATTTTGCTTCATTATGTAGCATTGATTAACAGTTACTGCTCATCGTGATTAATACTCTTGACGTAAAGAACTGAATCCTCAGGTTGAAAGGACCCCCACGTGCTGGGAATGACAACTACAGAACAAACAGCCCGAGACCCTCCTGAGAGGTCGGTCAGTGCAAGAATGGGAAAGAATCCCTTGACGTTCAGACAGAAAAACAAAGTCACCTGCAAGTTGGGGAAGCGAGTCTGCCTTCAGGTTTCTTAAGAAATCATCTCTTTAAAGGGGAGTGGGAAATGGAATCAGGAATTCTATGCCATTTGACAATATGAAAGTCTCATGAATGAGCCTGTTTGAAAATGTTACTGGAATGGGGTATGTAATCAATAGCCTAATCAAAATAACAAACTCAGCAACGGTAAAGAGTGTCACGAAGGGCCAGGGCTGGTGTGGGCTGGGTGGCGATTTACTTCACACGCAGAGAACTAAATTCAAATTACAGGGACCGAGATCCCATTTGAAGATTTACCAGGCAGCCCGTGAATTCATTTTCACAATAAATCTATGCAGATGATTTATCCCCCGTTTTACAAGTCATGGCAGACTGAGGTTTAGAGAGCTGAAGCCACCTGAGCCAGGTCCCTTGTTTGTCCCTAGTGAGGCTGGGGCAGACACAGGCAGTTTTCCAAACGCCAACAGAACATCAGCATCACACACTTGGATGGAGTAAACTAGTGTGACTTATCTCACCCCAGTGTGGACATTAGGGGTGGGGGGTAGGGTGGGCTCAGAAATGATCTGATGGACTCACATCTGAGGATGAAAACTTACACAGATGGTCTAAATGTTATGAATCAAAATGGTTTAATTAAATCATCTAACTACATTATTTATAGTTATAAATGTGACCACAAGAAAGAGTAAACAATCTCAAAAACTTGAGGAAAAACCCAGATACACACAGGCACACACATGCATTTTATACAGAGCTAAACTATACCCGACCCACACTTTCTCTTGAGGGGGTGCCAAAATATTGTCTAGAAAGAAATGCACTTAGCCACTGAATATCTAGAGATGCAGATCCACTTTTAAATTTAAACAACTGGAAATTAAACACACATGATATAATGTGGGTGGGAGGTAATTCAGTACCACATTTTTGGAAAAATATTCTTCAATAGCTATCAAATTTAAGAATGTATACGGCATTAATCCTTCAGATTCCATGATTTAAAATGTATTTGAAATGTACTTGACTTGAGCAAATCCCTCTCCTCCTGAAGCAGCATATTCAAGTATGAAGGTGCTCCTTGCATCATTGTTTGAAAAATTAAAATTCTAGAAACAAGCTAAATGTCCATCTCTGAGGAGTTGATTAAATAAATTGTTATAGCCATAAAATAAAATATTAGACCACTTTTTTAAAAAGGTGTAGATTTGTTTGTACTGATCTGGAAAATACTTAACACGTATTATTGATGTAAATGGAAAGCTGGGTAGTGTGGATTATATATAAGCACAGACTTATTTAATTGTATAAAGGATGTATGTGTGTAAGGGTTTGCATAAATGTGTATTTTATACAAAAAAATATAAATGATACTTTCACCCAGGAGGAAAAGAGAATTTTATCTTTTGCTTTAACATTTTCTGCACCTTCTGAATTTTTGACAACCAGTATTATGATTTTTAAAATCAGTAATAGCAAAAATAGTAGGAAAAATGTCAATTATGTGGAAATGATTAAAATAAGTAAGTTTCACTCCATACCCATTACCATTCCAGCTGCGCACCATGAAAAGTCTGACGCACTTTTCTTCCACACCTTTCTGTGCACATTAAAATCTCTTTCTCTCCCTTAACGTTGCCATCTCTGCTACATGGGATGATACTGCACATGCTGTACAACCTGTTTTTTCAAAGAACAAAGTACCTTGACTATCTTTTCAATCAGTTTAAGAATTCAAGCACATCTGTCTCATCTCTCTCTTCCTTTTCTTGTTTTGGAGAATATCTTGCTCTGTTGCCAGGCTAGAGTGCAGTGGCACCATCACAGCTCACTGCAACCCCAAACTCCTGGGCTCAAGCGATCCTCCTGCTTTAGCTTCCCAAGTAGCTGAGACTACAGGTGTGTGCCACCATGCCCAGCTAATTTTTCTATTTTTTGTAGCGATGGGATCTTGCTGTGTTGCCCAGGCTGGTCTCAAGCTCCTGGCCTCAAATGAGCCTCCCACCTCAGCCTCCAGAAGTGTTGGGATTACAGGCGTGAGCCACAGTGCCCAGCCATGTCTCATCTATTTCACCATCTTCCTGGGATTTTCAGTGTGATTATAGGAACATAAATTCTTGGAAAATCAGAAAACCTTCTCAAATGAAAGAGCAGTGAATGGTGACTTTGCAATCGGTTTCCAATGCAAAGCTAGCTGGGTGCTGGTGCTCTGTGCTGGCAGGTCCCCGGTGAGAGCTCCCAGGAGTGGAGAGGAGGTCTGAGCCATGTCGCAGACCCTGTGACACAAGGCTTTTCAGCTGCCCCGGGTGGAGGCTCCAGGGAAATACTCTTCCTGATGATCTCCCGTGTGTCTCTTCATTGTCTTCCCTAGGAGGGTAGGAGGAAGGAAATGACCATGGAGGAGGAAACAACCATTAGCTGAAGGCTGGGAAAGCCTGTCTCGGTCCTTGCCCCTGGGAAAGGTGGAGAGGGGATGACAGGACAGGGACCCAGAGGGACTGCCTCTGCAGTCACTGAGGGTTATTATTGCTTTGGTGACAAGCTTTAGCTGCTTCAGCCACTTCCCTCTGCTACTGACCCCATGCAGCCCACAGTAGCAGGTGCTTGCTCATTGCTCCTGCAGGGTTTGCGACAGCGGGTAGCCTCCGCCCCAGTGGGGAGGGGGCAAGGCTCTCTCAAGCAGAGCCCTGCAAATCCCATGCGTCCACGTAGCCCTCATTGCACTGGGCAGTCACACCCAGACACCCGGTGGGAATGGCCAGGCAGCAGATGTCACAAAGGGGGCATGTCCTGCTTCCTCTCCAGAGGCAGGCCAGGCCTCAGCTCTGCACATGCTTATGCTATCTGATGGTCACCCCTTTTCTGTCCACCCCGATGCTGCTTCCTGCTGGGGTCACTCTGAGCACTCTCATTAGTTCCTGCTTTTGTTTCTGTCTTTGCTTTGGCAGCTCTGGGCATAAGGCCTTTTCCCAGCTAACTGGCTGCCATGGTACCTTCTGTGGGAAGTGAGAGTGGGAGAGAGTGGCTGGGAGTCAGAGGGCGCAGCAGCAGGGGAGGTGAGGGTGCCATGGAGCAAGAACACAAGGCCCAGTGCCTCCCTCCCCGCCGGCGCCATGGGGTGTGAAAAGGGGAAAAAGGGTGACTTCCAGGGCTCCCTGACTGCGGGGAGAGTGGGGCCGTCCACTCCTGTGCCTTCATTCCCTAGCTCTGCAAGGGCTGTGACTGTGGCAAGGGCCAGTGGCAGCTGCTCAACTCATGTGAAGCCATGGCCGGCCATCTTTGTCACCTGCCTTCCGAGGACAGGTGACGGGTAAGGGGCAGGGGTCTGTGTGGAGGCTCTGGCTGGACAGGTCCTCACAGTGGCCAGTGTCATACCCGTGCACATTCCAGCCTGCAGAGGCGGCCGGGGAAGGCATCCGGCTCTGTGTCCAGGAGAGGGGAATGGGTCTGGTGAGTAGGGCTGTGTCCTTACCCAGTGTGGACTCGGGAGCTGTGGGTGTCATTTCTGGCTCAGCCTCTTTGTTTGGGCTGTGTCACCTCCCTAGGTCTGACTTCCTGGGCCAGAGAGCCCCAGGACCCTTCCTGGGTCCCACATCTGTCGGCACTTGCTCTGGCGTGGTCGACTTGCTCTCCCAAAGCCTGCCGCCCTCTGCCGCAGCTTAGGCCCCCGACCCAGCTGGCCTTCAGTGCTGCAGCAGGGACCATCTGAAGGAAGCACAGCTGCCTTGTCCCTAATGGAGAGGCCACTCAGAAGTGTCTGGGAGGGGCTGCTTGTCCAGTCAGCTGCCCAGTGGCAGGGCCAGCTGTTCAATACCATGAGGACATACATGCCACGTCGCAGCTCTCAAGGTGACCAGCATGGTGTCTGCAGACCATCGGCTGAGGAAAAGTGAGTGACTGAATGGGGACACCTGCCCTCGACCACCCTCATCCCATTGGAAACCGGGAGGGGCTGGCAGCTGGCACCTGATTATGGGACAGTAATGTCCTCTGCTCGCCAGCTCCAGGAAGTAGCAGCAGATGCCACTTTCCAATGTAGAAAATGAATCCTTTGTTTTGCTGGTTTACACCTACACTAACTGCCTTCTTTTTCCAAAGTATTATATTTTTATTGTAGATATGTTTATAAATATATACAGGCAAAAAAAGAACAACATAATCCAACCCCCTAGTGTTTCTATTCATATATATCAGTGATTGCTTTTGCCCAAGAGACATTTTCTTTTATATTTTGAATCATAAAAGCAATATAGGTCTGAGGTAATAGTATAAATGATACAGGCATAACATTTTTTGATATTTTTATTTCTTCACAAAATAGAAACATTTGATATATATTGTTATAAGACTTTATTTCCCACTTAAAAATATTGTGGCTTGGGAGCAGTGACATACACTGTAGTCCCAGCTACTTGGGAGGCCGAAGCAGGAGGATGGCTTGAACCCAGGATTTCAAGGCTGCAGTGAGCTGTGATGGGGCCACTGCACTCCAGCCTGGGCAACAGAGCAAGATCCCATCTCAAGAAAAAAAAATGTTGTGGAAATCTTTCCAGTTCAATCCATATAAGTCTTCCTTACTTTTTTTTTAACTGATTAAATAATCTCTCATAACATAAATTGGACATGTCATATCTATTCAGTGATCATCCCTGGAGAGTCACTTAGTCGCTGCCAGGGTCTTGCTATGGACAATATTAATGCAATGACCATTCTTAGTTATATTTTATAAATGGCTGCTTGTATCTCTACAGTAGAACTTTCTAGAAGTAGGACTGCTGGGTCAGAGTTTATTTAATTCTGTGTGTTTACTTCCTGAAAAGTTACAATAATTGATTTTCCCTTTGATAGTGTGGGAGAGACCTGTTTTCCCCAAACTCTCACCACCCATAGGTTGTTACAATGTTGAAAGGTTTTGCCAATTTGACTAACCAAAAAATGATGCCTCATTATTGTTTTATTTTGAATCTCCTTGCACAGGTTAATTGGCCAAGGGGAGCTCTTCTGAGAGTCTGCATGTTTCCCCCTCTGCCCCCTTTTCATGTTGATTTATAGGAGTGTATGTACTAAGTCCACCAGCTCCCTCGCTATTAAATGTGTAAGAATGTTTTTAAGCCTAGCTTTTTAAAAAATGTTTTGTTTATTGTTTTTTGATGTAAAGAATTACTAAGTTTTAAACATTTTAACTTATTTATAATATTAAAATTTTAAATAAAACATATCGATTTTTTCCTGCATGATTTCTGGGTTTCCAATCATGTTTAGGAAGGTCCCCTCTGAAGTAAAAACAAACTGCTTTTTCCCTCTCACACACCACTCACCACGCACTTCCCACACCAGATGTGGGGCGGGGTGGGGTTCTGCACGCAAACATTCTCTGGCAGACACCAGCTGTGTGTCCTATACTTCAAATCAGTTCTGACAATTTCAATTCATACCTGCCTGGAGACGGTGTCAGATCCACAGATCTGATGGCTCAGTCCCATAAGACTGCCCCCCTTCAGATGCCAGTTGCAAGTAACAAGTTGCCAACTCTACCTTTGATGGCCTAGCTATAACTTGGGGTACCCACAACCACACCCTCCTTGGGCTTGATTAATTTGCTGGAGCAGCTCACAGAGCTCAGGGAAACACTGTACTTACATTTACCCACTTATTACAAAGGGTATCACCCGGGGTGCAGGTGAACAGCACACGGAGCGATGCACCGAGGGAGACACGGAGGAGGGCATGGGGCTTCCACGCCCTGTCCACATGCACCACCCTCCAGGCACCTCCGCTTACTGAGCCATCCAGACTCTCCGAGTTGTTCTGGGTTGTTATGGAGGCGCATTACCTAGGCGTGGCTGATTAATCCCTGGCCTCCGGTGATCACCTCAACCTTCAGCCTCTCCTGAAGCTACTGGAGGCCCCAGCTACAGTCATCTCATTAGCACCCAAAGACACTCTTATCGCTCTGGAGACCCCAAGGGCTTTAGGAACTTGTGCCAGGAGCTGGGGAAGAGAACAAACGTATATTTCTTATTACTTTCCAATGTCGCATGGCCCACCACGTATTTTTTAAACTTGACTGCAGCACCTTGGACGGTATCCGTGGATGAGCTGGGCAGAGAGGTCTAGCTCCCCTGTCCCAGTGCCATCTCTTGCATCTGCACAAGGACAGCAGGACTCCCGAGGGCGGGGACCCAGACCATTGTTCTGATGGTTCTCACTGCAGCCCAATCAGGGTGTGACCTCATTCCTTTTGAATTTTCTTTCCACAGGACCAAGTCCCTGGGTGTGTCTGCTCTTTCCCACTGCTGAATTCTCCCAGGCTTTGCGTAAATGAGGAATTCATGGAGCAGGTTCCTGTACTGAGGCTGCCTGGAAAATTCATGGACTTTTCTGGGAAAACGTTTTGGTTTTATTTCCTAAATAAGGAAAAAATGCCAGGATGATGAACTCAGGAGAGGTCTCACACAGTCTATGAATGAGTTCTTTCCAGTTTCTCTTGTGTTCAATAGTCGTGTGGACTTGGTGATAGCATGGCTTCAAGTCTGGGGTCCTCTGGCCTCTGCCACGAATGTCTCCCACTAAATAAGGGGTCTGGGGTCTGAGCCCCGTCTCATGCCATGTAAAATGACAGGTTTGGGTTCCTGACCTGAGCTCCCTTCCGTGTTTGGTCTCCCATGATGCTAGGCATTATCCGCCACTGACCCCGCCTTGGCCCTGCTCCTAGATGTACGGGTGACGTGTCAGGGGGCAGGGATTTATCAGTGCTTTCCTTTTAGAGCCACAGATGTAGAAAACCTTCGCTATTCTCCACCATTTGGGGCTGCGACCCCCGCCCCGCAGCCACCTCGGAAAACCTCCCGGTCTGTCCCACTCCGCGTCGTCCATGCTGCCGGGCCAGTTTCCGCGACGGCCATTCCTCGCCTGGACTGCGCACTGCTCGGCCAACTAACGGGCTCTTCCTGCGTCTCTACCGTCGTGCCTCTGATGCACAAGCCTCAGGGCTTCCCACGACCCCGGAATGAGAGCAAACTGCAAGGCCCTGCGGCCTCCCCAGCCTGGTGCTCTCACGCCGGGGCTGCCTGCGCCCGCACGCCCACCGGCTCCCTCTCGGGTCCCTGGACTCGGCAAGAGGCACCTGCTCCAGGGCGTTGCCCTCAGCTGTGCCTGCCGTACCCTTCCCACAAGGCCTCCATGGCTGGGGCCTCCCTCCATCTGGTCTCCCTGCCTCGGGGCGGCCTCTCCCGACAACCCTGCAGTCTCCGCCCCGTCGCACCCTGCGCACCCCCGCAGCGGGCGCCCCCAGCCCGCCTCACTGGCCGCCGCGCCCTGGTCCCAGCGCAGTGCCTGGCGCCAGGGAGGGGAGGACACACTGCGGAACGAGGGGGGGACAGAGCCTACCCCGCAGGTGGGATGGGGCGGGGCCGAGCAAGGTGAGGCCTGTGGGAATCCCGACCCCTCCCTGGCACCAGAGAGCAGCACTGCAGGGTGGGGAAGGAGGCGGGGCTCACCTGTGTCTCACCCTCAGGTTCTGCTTTGAGCTCAGAACTACTGTTTTGTCCCTTTAAAGACGTTTTAACAGACAAGCCCTTCCGGCCCCTCAAGTTCACCACCGTGTTCCCTCTCCACCCTCCTCTCCTGAGCAGGAGCACCACCGCCTGGGCCCAGGCTCCCCGTCTTCCTCCCCCGTCGGTGGCCACGCCCGTGTGTGTCCCCCGTAACATCTTGCAGATCCGCCCCTCCTTCTGCAGCAGAGGGGCATCACCAGGAGCGGCTGGACTCCAGCTCAGTCCATTCCTAGTTTGACCATTTGCCTGTGTGGGGCCGTGAGCTGCGGACGGAACGACGCTTAGCCTTGGCTTACGTGTCCCCAAGTGGGGAGGAGAATAATTCTGTACTTAATGTGGGCGCATCTGAGAGCGTTAGAGACGTGGCTGGTGTGGGTGTGTCTGCCACGTGGCAGAACACAACTCGCAGCAAGCGGAGGCATCAGCCGAGGGTGGGAGAGCCTCCCCCTCCCCAGCGGGCGGGCTCCTTCCCCAACCCCACCTCTGCCGGCCTGTGCCCCACACCACAGCCCCGCACAGGGGGGGACTGCGCCACACTTCTCCTGGGCTCCTGCCGCCTGGACTGTGAAGCCCCAAATGCAGCCAGCCTGGTTGGCAGCTTCATCCCCACGGCCCAGGCTCCAGTGCCCTGGCCTGCACTGCACCCCCTCCTCTACTCCCACTCCTGCCTGGGCACCACCCCACCCAGTCCTGCAAGTGCAGCGCCAGGGTGTCCCCTGGCCGTGCTGTCAAAGCCCCTTTCTATAGCCTCCTGAAGAATCCTCGTGACCCTGACTCTCCAGCTACCTCTAGGTTCCCCTGCTGGACGGCAAGCCTGTCCCTAGGGCAGTCCTGGCTTCTCCTAGCAAGCAGACCCACCCACGGGCAATTAGAGAGAAAGGGCCAAGACCTTTGTAAAGTAGACTTCCACTCTATGCAGGCTTGTTATACCCAGAAACAGATCAACATGTCCATGCACCAAAATAGGATAAAAAGTACAGACAGATGGGGCAGTCAACAGTGTCACCGAACAACGTGTCTCTGCACCACCTTTCTTTTTCAAGTTGGAAACTTGCAAAATTAAACAATATATATTTTGAGAGATGCATGTGTATATAGTAAAAACTAGAAAAGCAAGGGAGTGTTGACAAATCCAAACACCTGAGGAATAAAACGGGCAGAGAGAAGTGGCCGAGGACTGTGGCAGGGTGGGGGGTCTGGGTGGGGAGCAGAGGAGAGGAGGGGAGAAGACTGGATTGGATGGACGAACGGGGAGCACATTCTACCCACTCTGCTGCACAGAAACTGGGGCGTGGGGATGCTAATGTGGCCAAGATCCCATGGTTAGAAGGCGGCAGAGCTGGGATTCATGCTGAGGCTGCTCTGACTCCAAAG
Organism: Lemur catta; assembly: GCF_020740605.2. Lineage (NCBI taxonomy): Eukaryota > Metazoa > Chordata > Mammalia > Primates > Lemuridae > Lemur > Lemur catta. The sequence continues at coordinate 87,709,789 of NC_059137.1, forward strand.
CTGGTCATTTCTCTAGGTGCCAGGAGGACCATCAGTAAAGCCATGTGTTAGAGCAGGGTCACCTGGGGGAGGCAGCTGGGAGGCAGGTGGGAAGGGTGACCAGTGGAGCCAAGGAGGAGCCGGAGAGCAGGGCAGGAGAGCAGGCAGTATAGTCTGAGAACCCAGGTGGAGGCTGAGCAGAGAAAGGGGTGCATTTAACAGTGTCAGTCAGAACAGACATCACAGACCTCTGCTATGGACCGAATTGTGCCCCCCCAAATTGCTATGTTGAAGCCATGACTCCCCATGTGACTGTATCCTCAGGTATGGTCTTTAGGAGGTAGTTAAGGTTAAATGGGGTTAGGAGGGTGGGGCCCTCGCGAAGGGGGGGTGTCCTTACGAGAAGACTCAGAGAGCTCTCTCTACCCGCTCCCCTTCTCCCTCTTCTCCCCTCCCCCGATCAGGGGAGGCCACTGCAAGCAGGTGGCCGTCTGCAAGCCAGGAAGAGAGCCCTCACCAGAACCCAACTGCTGCCACCTTGATCTGGGACTTCTAGCATCCAGATCCGGGAGAAAACAAATCCGCGTCATTTAAGCCATGCAGGCTACAGATTTTTTTTTTTTGCTAGTGGCCCAAGCAAACGAATTCAGCCTCGTTCCTAGAGTGTTGGAAGTGCCACAGGGACAGAGGGATAGAGCCTCTTACTGTGAACCCCCACTTTTCCAACATTCATTCAAGAAACATCTTTTGTGAATGGACGCTGGGCAAGTGGCATGAAACAAAGGGCACCTGCCTTGTGATGCCAGGCTGCGGCGGCTGAAGTTGTCCCTGCTGGCAGCTGCCACGCCTCATGCGGGCGCCACATTCATAGACACCCTCTGGGCAGCGTCCCAGAAACAAGGCTTCCAACCAAGTTCTGTCCTGCTTTTGCGGATGACTGCTATGCTGCTCGGCAACAGAGCATTTTCAACCCTGGCAAAGCAGGAGAGGAATGACAGGGTGACTCGGCCCTCTCAGCCAGCCTGTGATCTGGTCAGCGCGCACGTGTGGTATTTGAGGGCAGTATCTTCAGGTGGCAGGACGGGTGTGCAGAGGGATCCCTGTTTTGGAGGCCTGGGGTGAGGGTACGTGTGTGAGTTCCCCCTCCAATGGCAGCCCCCACACGCTGGTGCTTTCATTCGCACACTGTCCACGATTTCTAAATGTCCTTGCGAGTGGCAGCAGGTGGACCCCCATCGAAAGTAACCCCTCAAGGGTCCGAGAGTCCACCAAATGAAGCCCAGGTTACCACAGGAACGTGGGGCAGGCAAGAAGGGGTTCTGGGGAGCCATGTTCATGGGTCCTCATTAAGAAGAGGGGAGTCAGCGGGCTCACGCTGTAATCCTAGCACTCCGGGAGGCCGAGGCGGGAGGATCACTCAAGGTCAGGAGTTTGAGGCCAGCCTGAGCAAGAGTGAGACCCCCATCTCTACTAAAAAAAATAGAAAGAAATTAGCTGGACAACTAAAAATATATATAGAAAAAATTAGCCGGGCACGGTGGCACATGCCTGTAGTCCCAGCTACTCAGGAGGCTGAGGCAGCAGGATTGCTTGAGTCCAGGAGTTTGAGGTTGCTGTGAGCTAGGCTGATGCCATGGCACTCTAGCCTGGGCAACAGAGAGATGTGACTATATCTGCCTCCTTCTCGCTGACTTTCTCAAAGTAAAGGTGTTTCCACAGAAATAGGAAGTGCAAGGTACGTTTATTTCTGATTGCATGTAAGAGATTTCAAATATGGAAATGCCACATCCTTCTACTTTTGGGGTTCTGCTTTTAAAACTGAAAAAGAAGTCTTTTTTCTTGAGAATTGGGTTTTCTGTTTTCAAGGTGGCAATATCCAAGCAATATTTCATTTCAAGAAATAAACTTTATCCTTTTAGCCTGATGTGCAAACGCATTGCTCTTCTGAGCACATTGTAGCTAAACTAGTGTGCCCTCCCGTCTTTCCTGGAATTTGTGCTAGTCTTTGTCATAATAATGTCATAATAACACATTTCTGCCCTTGTATGGTATGGGTAGGATTCCGAATGATAAACAGATTGAACTATCATCAAGATGTTGTTCAGCAGAAACACCATTTTATTTTACTAAACTTTTAATAAATGGCCAAAACACCCAGTGGCTGTATTATTTTTTGATTACACTGAGTGCTCAGCTATCCAGAACATTCCACAAAGGCAGTTTGCAATGAACAAGCAGGACACAGTTCACCAGTGCCCCTGAGGAAAGCCGTTGCCTCTGGGTGTCCTCAGCCCCTTCCCCTCCGTACAGGACGTGTTGTGAGTGTGACTCCAGACGGTGCAGATGGCTGCCTGTGTATCCTCCCCAGCCCGTCACTTGGGCGATGCCTGAGTGCTTCACCCTGGCTGAGTAATGTCAACCGCAGCTGGAAGTGGGACTCAGGATGCCTGCCTCACTGGAGAGTGTTGGTGTCTGTCTGCTCACTCACCCAGCCTGCCCGTCCCTCTCCTTGGAGGGCTCTGGGGAGGCCCTGGCCTCCTCGGGTTTCTCATTAACTCTTCTTCGACTGAGTCCAAGTCAAAGACTTGTGTGTGCACACACACATGCGTATTCACAGCACACACACCACAACAGCATCTACATCACACACAATGCAAACACATACCACACACAGACGTGTGCATACACAGTACACATGCCACGACAGCACACAAACATCATACACATACCACACAGTACACAGTACACACAGTACACACACCAAAACAGCATACACATCACACACACAAACACACACACTACTCATAACATACACACATGCACACATGTGTGCATACACAGTACACATGCCACAACAGCACACAAACATCACACATACACACACACACCACACACATATGCACACACACCCTGCACATACCACACACACACCTGTGCATACACAGCACACACACACCGCACACTCCCCTGCACTTCACTCCTATTTTCTCACTCAGTCCCTGACCCACACCATCAAATGGATCCTGAAGCAAAGCCGGAAAGGCTCCTTCTAGGAAGGACCCACTTTCCAGTGAGAGCAGAATGAGGGGACACGTCAGCCTCCTTCCCAGTCCTCTGTGTGGCCATTCGTCCACTCAACACATTTGTGAGTGTCGCTGTTGGGCCCAATGCTCCTCCAAGCCCTGCCAGGAGGTGGGAGGGTGAAGGGGGTGTGTGTCACCCATGTTTCCATGGAGCTGGGGGTTTGGGTGGGAGGCAGAAATAAGAAATGAATGTATCAGGGAACACGATGCTCAGAGATGACAGAAAGGAAAAAGAACCCGGGAGCCTGCAGGAGGCGGCCCCAGAGCTGAGAGTTAATGGGGAAACCTTTCCGGGAGAGGTGGAGGGAGCAGCGGCGTGTCCGGAGTGGAGCCCCGTGGCTGGGCAGGGCGGCCACTGCGGTGCGAGGAAGACTCCCAGGGACGTGCTCCTTTCCCCACGCGGAGTCGGCAGCGAAGGGCGGAGCGGGTGTCGGGAGCTGCACGAGAGGAGGTTTAGCACCCACGGAGCCCGAGATAGAGGCTGAGAACCCCACGGTGGGTCAGGGAGGGGTCTGGAGAGGAAGACCGAGGGGAGGTGGTGCTCGGCTGGCACCAGGACCAGCTACGCAGGACGAATCAAATCAAATCAAATCAAAGCTTTGAGAGTTTGAGTTTATGGCTGTGGTTCTCATTTTAGGCTTTGAAACAATTTTGGATTTACCAGAGAGTTGCCAGGACAGAGCTTCCTTACACACTTCACTCAGCCACAGTCCATTTGTCACATGAGAAGTCATCGTTGGTGAAATGCTTTTAGCTAAGCCACAGACTTTGTTTGAGTTCCCCACTGTCCACTCACTCCCTTTTTCTGTTCCAGGATCCAGTCAGGATCCCACGTTGCATTAAGTTGTCATGAGGTGTTGGTCCTCCACTGCACGACAGCTCCTCAGTCTGAGATCTTTCCTTGTCTCTTATAACCTTGACGCTTTGGAAGAGCACTGGCCAGCTGTTTTGTAGGATTTCCCTCCATCTGAGTCAGCCTGGCGTGTTTTCTGATCGGACCGTGGTGACGGACTTTGAGAGAGCAGCACAGAGGCGGAGGGCCCTCTCCTCACCCCACACTGGCGCACACGTGGCATGGACGAGACACCTTCTCGGGATGTTGGCCTCGATCCCTTGGTCCAGGTGGTGTCGGCCACGTCTCTGCACTGCTATTTTTCCTTTTCAATGTATTTGTTAGAAGCCAGTCGCTAAGTCCCGCCCACACTCAAGGAGAGGGGCATAAAGCTTCACCCCCTGGAGGGAGGTACCCAGGAATTAGCGAGGTGTGTTAAAACCCTCCGTGATTAAGAACAGTTGCTCCCGCCCAGCTTCTGCCCTTTGTCTCTGTGGGAAGGTGACGCCCCACCGAGGTGGGGAGACTTCTAACTAAGCGGATGCTTTGCTCACCAAGCCCAGAGGAGACTGCAGCTGGGGAGCAGGGTCACCATGCTCAGTTTCACCCCTGTCAGCCCCCCAAAGTGGCAGGAAAGGAATAAAAACCTCATTAACCCATGGAGAGAAAGAGCAGGGGTAAGCGGGGTAAGGTGTCTTCACTCACTCTGTGAGTGACCCAGCTGAGCGGATCCCACAAGGCGTGTCCGCCCCTGCCACCCCCTGGGAGGCGCCAGGCGGTCAGCGGGGAGTGGGGCCCAGAGCTCTCGGCAGGGCGTGGGAGCATCGCCTGGGGGCCTCTGGCTCCGCAGTGTCCTCTCTGACTCTGTGTGGCCCGTGACTACTGGGACACACTCCTCCATGGGAAGTGTTTACCCTGCCAGCGCAGAACAACAGGAATTTAGTGTCCTAGAGTCCTGGAGGCCAGAAGTCCAAGGTCGAGGCGTCCGCAGGGCCCTGCTCCCTGCGAAGGCCCCAGGAAGTGTCTCCCCGAGGCCTCTCTCCTGCCTCCTGCTAGTTCCTTGGCTTACGGCAGCAAAACCCCAACCTTCCCATGGCGTTCCTTTCCCATGCATGTGTAGCTGTGCACAGTCTCCCCTTTTGATAAGGACACTAGTCATATTGGATTAGGACCCATCCGCTCAACCTCATCCAACTTATTACATTTGTAAGGATCCTATCTCCAAATCTACTCCATTCTGGGGAACTGGAGGGCAGGGCTTTAACTTATGGATTTTGGGGGGAACATCTTTCAATATATCACTAGATGGGATGTTCACTTGCCAGAGGAATAGAGAATCCCACTAGGTCAGGGCCAGCAGGCTGAGCGAGGGCTGGGGAGAGATTTGGGGCTGAGGAGACATCAGGTGAGAGAAGCCTCCTGAGCCCCTCCCCCGCTCTGCTTTCTCAGACAGTGGCCAGGCCCACCCTGCCCTCACCCCGGGAGAAGTGGGGAGGACTCTTTGGGGAAAGTTAGAAATTCCCAAAGAAAATATCACCGGGTGTTGGCATTTGGTGGTTCCTTTGTTGAGTGTGGATCTCATGGCACCAGTCTACAAGCCCTCCCCCACTCCCAGGTTCTGATCAGTACTTCAGCGTCCCCCTCTGAAACATGAACGGACAGCCAAGGATCACCCGATGCCACAGAGAAAGTCTCTCCGTGAAAGACAGAGACCCGGAGGAGCAAAACCAGAAAGCAGGTGTGCAGAGGGACAGATGTAACCAGGGAGCTGCAGAACTGAAAGACAGGAACTCGCGTGATCACAGAGGAGAGACGGTGTCACATCTGTAGAAAAAGAGCGATCTACTATTAAAAGAGAATTGCTAGGTATTGGTCAAGAGGGAAAGGAGAATACAGGTAGTTTTAGACATGAAAGGAAGATTGATCTATTTACCCTCCACCTACCTATCTGTCTAATCATCCGTGCTTCTGCGTAATCTGCTCATCTATCGTCTAACTATCCATCTATCTTTCCCCTGAACTCATTTTTTGAAAACTACCAGATAATGCACTTCAATAAAATAAGGGAGAAAACTAGATACCACGGAAATCTGGAAACAGAGAACCCAACACAAGAGAGAGAAGAGGAAGGCTCAAAGTCTCTGAGGAAAGAAGCTACCGAATTTGAATGCCTACAAACATTTAAAGGCATTTAACAGACGTGTTAAAACTTTTAGAAATGTTAGCAAGAAGTATGTGGATAACTGAGCCAATAAAAGTACAAGGCAATTTGTAACTCCTGGGAAAACAAACAAACATCGGGATGGGTGAGAAGGAGGCGTGCTCACCGCAGGCGCCGGGCGCACACAGGTGATGCAGGCTGACTGGGGTGGGGGTGGCTGGGGCCGGGGAGATGAGCGAGGACAGACTTCTCACCTCCCTTAACAGAGAGTCAGCACGATGCTCTAAAATGTGGAATAATCAAGAAAGAGCAGAATAGCAGATCACAGAGATAGACAGAAATAAATACCGGGAAAAACATCTTTAACAGTTGAGAAAGCTTTCCTCTATGAAGGAGGGCAGGTTTGGGCACTGCGCCCAACACTTTTTTCACATAATCTGCTTAGAACTCTTTGATTTCACTGTGTGGACGTACTTTGCTAAAAATAGAAACACAACTTCACAGCAGAAAGGCGGGTGGAAGAGCGTGTGCATACAGGAAGGGGAAGGCTTTCTGGCAGGGTTTGTGTTGACTTTTTGTGAGTGAGACCAGCCCATGGAGTTTTTCATTTGTGTTCTCAAAACTTGGAGGGAACCTTCTAGTTCCTTGGAGCCGCACCTCCCCAACTGCCGCCGTCTCTTGTCTCTTTGGAAACACGTCTGTGGCAGGAAGCGTGGGGCCCTCATACCTCGCCTCCTCGTTCCGAGGTGGGGGGACCGCGGTGCCCCTCCCTGCGGAGGTGGCTCCGGGCCAGAGCACCTGTCGGGGGTGAGAGCAGAAGCAGCCTGTCTCTGCCAGGTGGGCCAAGCTTCTGCTTGCTGCGCAGCAAGGGCCTGGGTTGGTAGCAGCTGTCATAAAACTCCAGCTCCTAGGACAACGGACAGTTTGACCGTGCATTTCCATAGGGAGAGTCTCACAGCACCACCACCCCTCTCTCCCCTCTGTGTTTAGGGTCTGCACACCCACGCCCCACATGGCGTCACCCTGCAGGCTTCCCAAGTGGCTCTCCTCAAGCCCTCCTGCTTGGTGTTCTCAGCGGCGACATCCACTGACTGCCCTCCCTGCTGAGGACAGAGGCGACACGAGTCAGGGCCAGAAGGACCTTCATGGGGACACGAGGTCTCCGCTCACTAGCCCTCCAGCTGCCCCTCCCAGACCTGCCTTAGGAAGTAGGGCAGCTCCAGGCCAGTGGCGTGCGGTGGGGCACCCGGGGAGGAGGAGTGAATGGACCGTGAACGTCACACCGGTTGGCTGGAGCAGCGCGACTGGAGACTCACACCCGGAGCAGGGAATTGCACAGGCGCAGGGCAGGGTTTGTGCCTGAATCCACCAGGTTAGGGGGTCAGATCGAGTCCTGATGTCTCTTCCGCCAGCAATGAGTGTGTTTTGTGGGATGTGCTGTGTTCTGGCTCCTTCAGGGTTTAGGGCGTCTGGATCCCGGCCACCCCTCCTCCTCTGCAGAGTAACAGTCGATAGAGTTCATTTTCCCCTAGATAACATTGCAGCAAAGCCTCAGAATAACATTAAAGGAAGCATCCTTTAGGCAAAGTGTCCTTTCAGACTATGTCAGATCAAACGGGTGAAACCCCAGATGTTTGAAACACTCAATGTTTTTTTTAAATTCAAACCTCTTTTGAAATATTAATAAAATTAATCTTTTTAAAGACACCAAGGAGACCACGGAGGTTGCTGGCTGCTCCAGCGGGTTGGCGAGGGCGGGGTGCACAGCAGAAGAGCTGCAGAGGGCGTGGGAGCTGCCCTGCAGCAGGGCTCTGGACAGGAGGGCCCGGGGCCTTCCTTGGCTTGCAGCACGTGGGCAGCTCTGGGTCCTGCAAGACCTTCAGGCTGTGGCAAAGTGAAGTCGTCTCTGGGCCAGCTCTAGTCGACTGCATTTGGGCAGAGACCTAGTGACGAGGGAGCGTGAGCCACACAAGCGGCTGGGCAAGAGGAGTCGGACGCAGGGAACCCACCCGGGAAGAGCCTGTGGTTTGGGTGCTTGCTTTGGGATCCCCGGAGCAGAGGACGGCAGGGAGTGTGCAGCGTAGAGCACTGGTTTGAGATAACCCACAGTCCCTGGCTCCTTTGCTGGGGTGGATCTGCATCTGTCAGGGTGCCACCAAGAAAGCACAGCCCCCGTGTGTGTTGTGGAAAAAGGGGGTCTTACAGGTACCAGGACTCACACACCTGGGGGAGAAGCTGGGGAAGTGAAGGCATGAAGGGGACATTGGAGACTTAGGAGAGCCACCAAGCAGACCTCTTAGACCACTGGCCTGGGTGGCCATGTCAGAGCTTGCAGGGAAGTCTGGGAAGCTGGCATGCCCAGCCGCCAGAGCGAGACCAAGAAGGGACGCTGGTGGGGAGTGTATGGACAGCAGTTGCCTCTGTGCAGCTGTCACCACTGGGCAGTGGATGTCTGGGGTGGCCTGGGGCTGCCTGGTGGGGGGCACAGCCAGGCACAGAGAAAAGGAGAGCAGAGACCAGCTAGACGCACCGGCTCCCACCGCAGCTGTCTGCCGGAGACACATGCTGCTCCAGCCCAGCTTCCAGGCCTCAGGCCAGTGTCCGCCTTTGGCCACCTCTCCCCAGGCCATGTGCGCGCGGAAGGGGATTCCAGGAGACCAAACTGAGCGCAGAACAGCACAGTGCAGAACCAAGAACATGGCCCTCTGCAGGAAGGGGCTAGGCCTTGCACCCACCCAGCCACCCCTGCGAGCCAGGTGGCCTTCCTGCTTGTCCTGGGTAGGCCTGGGTTGACAGAGAGCTCTTGTGTATCACGGCAGGGTCCTTCTTACAAAATGGGCAGAGGCAGACACTCAGATTTCGGCCTCCCACAAGCTTTCCGGATCTTTGCGCTCGGCAGCCTATGCTCTGAAGACCCCCTGGGCTGCCCCCCTGGAGGTTTGAGGCGAGAGTCCCGGGTGGTTTTCTCCCAGGGGTCTCCATCACTGGAGAGCATTTGGGAGACACAGGTGCTCCTTGGGTGGTCTTGGTGACAGTGACCACCACGGGGCAGCCAGCAGGGACTCCAAGGCTCTGAACGGCGGGTCTTCAGGCTGCAAACCCAACCAGAAAAAGACCGCTGCCCCGTGCCACGGGCGGGACCATCCCCAACCTCAGTCGCTCAGGCAAGACAGGAGCAGCTGCGAGTGCCGTGTGCCAGGCTGCGCAGGGCCGGGGTCTGGCTGCTCAGCAAAGGCAGCCTCAGGACGCCGGGAAGAGGCATTGCTGTGAACTCAGCCTTCAGCCGTGAGGGTAATTTGTTCCACTGCTGAGGTCGACTGTCCAGCTCTTGCTTTGATGCAGAGCAAAGGCCCCCAGATGGCTGCTACACAGCAGCTGATTTATCACATCCAGGTCTCAGGTGCCCACAGGGACTCCAACCGAGCAGGGCTGGGGAAGGGGAAGGGCTCAGCCTTGCCTCAGTTTCCACAGCACAGCTGCGACTTCTGCAACATTCCCTCTGAGATACCTGATCTCTGAATTCAGTCATGAATTTGCAACATCTGCTTGATTCATTCACTGCAGTAGTAACTGCTTTTATGTCAGCCTCGGTGGAAGCCTGAGCACAGCTGCAGCCTCCTCTGGCCACAGCCCTGCTTCCTGGAATGGAGAGAATGGCTGTAGGAAAAGGACAGGGCCAGATACTCATGGCCAGTCACAACGCACAGGACATACATACATGTCCCCTTCCTTCCCTGGTGCTGCACAGTACAGGGGCAGCTGTGTCCCACAAAAGCTACACCCACTTCCTGTTCCTGGCAGTCGTCTTTTGTGATTTCCTTGCTGTCTTCATTCGTGGAGCCTTAGCCCAAAAGGGCACTGCACAGAGGGCACCAGAGGACACTGGGTGGCCAGTTACCCTTGTAGGTGAGTTCCTGGTCCATCTGCCTTGGCACCCAGGGAGCTGCCTCTGCCTCTCAGAAACCAGCAGCTACCCTGAGGAGACTCCTTTTCCTATATTGCTGGCTACGGCCCTGGCTTTACTGTGATTAACTTTCGGCACAATTAGGTGCATCTTTCTTTAGGACGGGGCCCTCGCGGCGAGGCCTGACTGTGCAGGCTCTGGAGAGCAGGCGTGGATTCACACTGCCCTGCTCTGGTGGTCGTGGGCAGCATATTCATTCACGCGTCCATCCATTCATTCAGGTAAGGCTTCTTGCAAGCCTGACAGACATCGGCCATTTTCTTGGAGGAAAAAGCAGCAAACCATGGAAACCTAGTGCTGGCCCTCAAGGAGTGACAGAGTCAGTGAGACCAGAGTTACTGTGTCCCATTGTGAGCACAGGACTGGGGCCTGCAGGACTCAGAGGTCACGTGTGCAGAAAGCTCCCCACGGAGGTAACATGTGGACCAAGAAGGGAGCGGAGGGAGGGACACTGTGCTGGCAGAGGAAATGGCCTCTCCATGGGCCCAGGGGCACAATGTGGCTGAGCATGGACAGAGGGGTGGGTGTGGGGAGGCAGAGGCCATCGTGACCCAGCCATTGAAGACAGACAGTGAGGCTGCCCCTAAGGGCCGCGGGAGCTATTAACATGTGTCAGGGTCTAGTAACACGCTAAGGTTTTGTCTTAGAAAAATCCTCTGTCCACACTGTGGAACAGACTAGAGCGGGGCAAGCCTGAGTGAGGTAGCCCTGTTCACTCGCTGCTGAAGGGTCCCTGGGCACCAGGTGGCCCCTGGGCCAGGACAGAAGCCAGCCAAGGGGTGGGGAGATGGCGGCAGGAAGAGGTCCGGGAGGGAGTGTGGACAGAGCTGTGGAGTGCAGGGACAGACTAGATGCGTGGGGGGCTGGGAGGAGGGACAGGGAAGAAAGGGAGCCAACGTACCTCCCAGAACTCCTGCTCAGGGTGCCCTGGGGTCCTGTCCTGGGTGCTGCTGAGGACCTGGGCTCACCCTCATTGTCTTCTCTTTCTCTCTCTCTCTCTCTCTTTCTCTCTCTCATCGGGGGATTCCAGCTTCCATGGGGCCCTGGGGACTCACCTGAGGCTTGGGGTCTTGGAACAACCAAAGCCGCAGCAGCTCTGAGTCTGCCCTGCTGTGTCTGCTGTGTCTCTCTGAGAAGAGACGGATGGACAGACCATGAAGTGAGTGAATTCAGATTTTGCCTAGAAGGGCCCGAGCCCCTGGACGGCAAGGCCCTGGGCTCACAGGACGGCGTGGGCGTGACCATCCCTGGAATGAGGATTTGGATTGCCTTAAGAAGGAACAGCACAGATTGTATTCGAAGGTAGTTTGGGGGAGCCAGATGTGCGTGGGACGGCTCACACCATGTGACCGCGTTTATAGAGATACAGACAGGCAAAGGGAATCCCCTGGTTAGAGCCAGGACAGCGGGCCCCTTGGGCTCAGGGATGGGAAGGGGACGTGAGGGGCTTCTGGGGGCTGTGAACGTCATGCTTCTTTCTCCGGTGCTGGTTTCACACATGTGGTCAGTTTACGAAAATTCATAGGGTCGTACTTTTCCACACACACACACACACACACACACACACACACACACAAAATACCACAGTAAAAATGCTTTCTCAACACGGCATTGGGAGTTTCCCCAGAAAGTGTCGCCTTGTGTTCTGCAGGTGTGGAGCCCAGAGCACCATCCTGAGCAAGGAAGACACATGACTCGCGTGGATCTGCGGACGCAGCACAGGCCAACAGCCTGCCCTGCCCGGCCCGGCAGAAGGAGGCTCACGGCTGGTTTGGAGAGGGAGACATAGCCCCCCTTCCCTTCTTCACCCTGCCAGGGGCTCCAGGCTGGAGAAGCCAGTGTTGACTCAGGATCTAGAGGTTACAGGTTCAAGCCTCATGAAAAGAAGTTCAGACAGAATTGTTGCCAATTTCAAAACAGGCGAAGGAAGTCACAGTCTTCCCAAAACAACAGGATTCCTGAGCAAAGCCCTCCTCCTTTTCTAGCAGCATAACCCACACAGCAAGGCAGGGTTTCCCAGCTGGACACAGTTGTGATTCTGTTTAATGACAACTTAGAAATAATACCTTCAGAAGGAAAAAGTGGTTAACCTTCTGGGAAGGATCCGCCATTCTAGATGCCATTAAGGACATTCATAATTCATGGGAGGAGGTCAAAATACCAACATTAGCAGGCGTGTGGAAGAAGCTGATTCCAGCCCTCAGGGATGACTTCGAGGGGTTCAAGACTTCAGTGGAGGAAGTGACTGCAGATGGGGTGGAAGTAGCAAGAGAACTGGAGTTACAGGTGGAGCCTGAGAAGTGACCAAGTTGCTGCAATCCCACGATCAAACTGTGTGGATAGAGAGCTGCTTCTTACGGACGAGCAAACAAAGTGGTTCTGGAGACGGATTTCACTCCTGGTGAAGATGCCGTGAACATCGTTGAAGTGACAACAAACAATTTAGGATATTTTATAAACTTAGTTAATAAAGCAGCAGCAGGGTTTGAGAGGATTTGACTCCAACTTTGAAACAAGTTCTACTGTGGGTAAAATGCTACCAAACAGCATCGCATGCTACAGAGAAATCTGTCACAAAAGGAAGAGTCAGTCGATGAGGCCAATTTCATTGCTGTCTCATTGTAAGAAATGGCCGCAGGCACCTCAGCCTTCAGCAGCCACCACCCTGCTCTCTCGGCAGCCGTGACGTCGAGGCCAGACCCTCCCCCAGCAGAAAGATTATGACTCCCTGAAGGCTCAGATGGTCTTTGGCATTTTTCTAGCAATAAAGTATTTTTTAATTTATATTCATTGTTTTTTAGACATAACGCTATTTCACACTGAAGAGCTTACTACACACTTAAGAAACTGCAGTACAGTATAACATAACCTCCCATGAATGACAAAAGGCATGTGGAATGGTGACAGTTTATATGCACTGGAAACCAAAACATTTGTTTGACTTGCTTTACTTCCAGATTTGCTTTATTGAGGTAATCTGGAACCGAAGCCACAATATCTTGAGGTATGCCTGTGATTGAAGTCATAATGTGTGCTATTTATGAACACCAGCAGCAGGCACATTTCTGAGTCGACCTGTGCAGATAGGGTGACATGGAAAGGAAGAGACCGTGTCCCCATGCCGCTGCCTGGGAGCAGGCGGGGCAGGAAGGGGCGGCGGGGCACGGGCAGGACCACACTCAGGCTGGCTCCAGGCCGGGAAGAGCAGCCACACCCTCATGCACCCCACGGCCCTGCCGTCACCCAAGGGCAGCCTCACTCTCTGAATGCTCTGACAGCCACCGGGACTTCCGAATCCTTGGCCCGGGTCCTAGACAGCCACTACCCGGTGCGGGCTGCACACTGTGCTCCACCTGCGTGTGTGCAGGCACCTTCACGGACTGCAGTGTGTGTGTGATGGCGCTACTGCACATCGGGATTTCATTGTCTCTGAGCGGTTGGCTGCTGAGATCAACTCTTTCTGAGGTTTCTCAGCAGGCAGGACCTCGGGGGCTCTACCTGGGGGAGGGGGACAAGCCCACACCCAGCCGGACCTAAGCCAGATACAGACAGTGCTGGCCACCGGTGTCAGCGTGGCTGCTGTCCGTTCTCTCCTCAGCGCCAAGATGCTGTGCGGGCCTGCTCAGCTGACACTGCACCGAGGACACCACTGAGAGAGGGACATGAAGTGACAGGCCACCTCCTGAATATTTTATACTCTCCTCCTCCTCCCTGGCAACCCCACAGGGGGACTACAAGAATCAAATACTCACTTGTCATTGAAAGCCATCACAGATGGAGGCAAAAACCAAAACCCAAGCATAATATTTGGTACTTGTGACTCCTTCATTGTTTGTGGCCCCGGGTGAGTCTGCGTGCACGCGCTCATCTTGTACTGACACGGCCGTTGTTGACGTGCATTTCTTGTCATTAATCTCTCATGCCTTTTTGAGCATTCCTTGGTTCCTACACCTTTTAGAATTTGGAGGTCTGGAGAAACAGTACACTCTTGTTTGCCCAGATCAGAAAAGCCAAAGCCCCCCAAAAAAAAGTGACTTAGCTAAGGTCAAATGGCAGATCAGAGCCCATGTGGGACTTGAGCAGCCTCCTCTTGGGCTCTCTCTGTCCCATGGCCATGAGGCTCTGTCTACTGCTCTGCCCTCGATGTGGCTGGTGAGTCCTTCCCTTTATGGATCAGTGTCAGCCTGGAGTTCCACAGCCAAAGCGACAGCCAGCTTCCCCGGCCGTGAAATGGCTCATAGACCCGCCAAGTGCAGGGAGCCAGTGGAGGGCTTGAGCCCCACACCTGCTGTGGCCCTTGCTGTGAGAATGACACAAGTCACACCTATGCCTACCCGGGCCCCCAGGAAGTGCTGACCTGCATTTCGAATGTGTCTAGTAGGACAGAGGTGAACCCTCCATTCTGTAGGTGCTCAGGGGAGGGCTTAGCAAAAGCCCCACTCTGACCTTCTGGGCAGGGACCTCGGCCCCTCTCCCGTTGGCACAGCCAGGTGCACGTTTGCATCTGCAAGGGAATCCTGCTCAATCAGCTCGTTCTTCCAGCCAGTGTTTGCCGGGGCCTTGGAGTACCAAGTGTGATGTGTGCACTGGGGAACATGATGAAATGACACCCGCACTTGGTCCCTGTTCCAATGGGGCACATCTATCCATTCATCTACTCAGCATCTCTACCCGAGCGTCCTACGGGCCCCTCAGCGTTTCCAAATCTGGGCTTCTGTGCAAAGCCTCTGTGGCACGAGGGATGTGGGACAAAATAAGTCTGCTATAGATGGGACAGAGGGCAGGAGTGGGCTCAGGGTTGAGAGTGGGCGATGGAGGCATGAGGAGCTCCACAGTGCCATGGAGAGGGCGAAGGTCTTTGAGGACAGACCGGCACAGGCACTGGGAGGTGGGCTGTAGATGGACTCGAGTTTATAGGGACAGTGGTGGGAGAGAAAGACCCGGAGGCAGGCCTTCTCGAGCACGGCACAGCCATGAAAGGATGGGTACCTGCCCCACAAGGTGGCCGGGAGAGCAGCAGGGACAAATGGGATGGGGATCAGAGGGTGACCGGGAGGGGTCAGGGGCTTCTGTGAGAGGCCCCAGGCTGACCATCGGGAGGAGCCATGCAGCGTCTGTGAGGACAGCGGCAGCCCACTCCAGACCCGAGCCAGCTGGGGACGGCGCAGGCGACCGGGTCCCCTGTCAGAAGGGGAAGAGGAGAGAAAGTCCACGGAGGAAAGAAGTGCCTGCGGCCCGGGACAGTGTGCTGGTGAGGAGGGCAAGCACCAGGGGACTTTGAAGAAGGGGAGGGAGTTGGGTCCCCAGCAGGGACATTTCTGTCCTCGCTCACGCTCTGTAGAGCTGTGGTGAACACACTTGCGAGGCAGATGGTGTTGCCCAAGCCTCCCCTTGGTTTCGAGCCATGGCACACTTCTGTGAGGCAACGCCAGTGGGACCCAGGGGCCTGCTCTCTGACCCAGTTGTACCCAAACAAAAGAGTGGACCGAGCTGGCCTTAGCATGTGCTGGTACAAAATGTCTCTGTTTTGCTAGTGGCACAGGTCGTTGACCACGAATCATGCTTGTGCTGGCTTAAAAGCACTTGCAGTGCTGTTACTTTTGTACACTTTCTTACAGCCAGAATACGAAAGACTTTGGGAGGCCGGGCGGTGGCTCACGCCTGTAATCCTAGCACTCTAGGAGGCTGAGGGGCGGATCGTTTGAGCTCAGGAGTTCGAGACCAGCCTGAGCAAGAGCGAGACCCTGTATTTACTAAAAAAAAATAGAAAGAAATTAGCTGGACAACTAAAAATATATAGAAAAAATTAGCCGGGCATGGTGGCACATGTCTGCGGTCCCAGCTACTCGGGAGGCTGAGGCAGGAGGATCGCTTGAGCCCAGGAGTTTAAGGTTGCTGTGAGCTGGGCTGATGCCATAGCACTCTAGCCAGGGTGACAGAGTGAGACTCTGTCTCAAAAAAAAAAAAAAATACTTTGGCATTCACACAGTTTGATTGAAGATCACTTTCTGACTGCTGACAAGTGGCCAATTATGAAGAGACATTTCCAAAACGGGTGTTGTGAGGGCAGGAAATGCCTCTGGTACTTTTCTTGCAAAACCTGATATGAATGAGTCATGCTCCTGTCCCACACCTCTAGTGCCCTGGGTCTGGCCGTGGCTTCGCATGGGCAGATGGACCTCCAGGTGCTAACGGCCATGCAGAGCCCCCTCCAATCCCGAGCTCTAGTTTACACACTGACACGCACACTTCATCATCCCTGCGGGGGGACTTTGAGAAGTCAATGTGCAGGCAGTCCTTCTGCAGGCCTGCCCCCTACAGCGTGTCCTCCTCCATGGAACTAGGTCGAGGGAGGGACACAGGTCAAGGGCGCTCCAGGGCAGCCTGGACACCCGCCTAGGAGGACCCGCCAGCTCCATGCTGGTTGCTGCATCTTATGAGCCACACACTGTCTCCCTGTCCTCAATGGCTGTTTAACTCAGATGACTGTTGCTTTTTTGCCTCAGTGACAGACTGGACCCTTTGAACATCAGTATTGTAGGGAAGCCCTGATTCCCTGAGTGCAGTTGGAGCCCACTTGTGGAGTCTCTGCCTTAGCTCCTGCTTCCATGGCGCATCCTCACTTCCCAAGTCCCTGCGCCCAGTTGGCTCCCTTGGTCATCAAGGTGGCAGGAACAGCCAAGTAGGTACACAGGTATCTTCTCCCCCGGGTGTAGCAATCCTGACTCCAAGTTGGTTTCTTCCTTTCCGTTGTCCTTACAACGGCTGAGGGCACTGTAATATGGCTCCACTCCACACTGGGACAAAACAGAACACGGGACAGGTCCCTAGAATGTTTGGAAGACTGTCCTGTTCTGTTTCCCTAATTCTTGCTTTCTGGTGGCCCAATCCCATGGCGCCAGCAGTCCTGTTGGATGTGGCAATGCCAGAGCAATGTGTGTACTGGGAATAGGAGTTTAAGAAATAGGCCCTCGCTCCCTCCCTGGGCGTTAGAAACTACACACAGCAACTGGCCTCTGCACAGGCTGCTCGTTCTTACTAGCAGAAATCAATGCTGTCCTCGAGCCAAGCAACAGTCCTCAACTGACCCACTCTCACTGGGGATGGAACCCTTATTCCCGAATCTTTGGTCGTGGCTTGTTGGATAAAGTACAGTGCACATATGGAACTCATTTTTCATCAGCTTAAAACTGAAATGACCTTCGGCTTTATATTTGGAGGAAGTCAAGAGTAGATGAGAAGAAGAAATGAAAATTGAGTCTTAATTTATCACAAAATCGGCAATGAAGTAGAAGGATGCTTACTTTCAGGCTTTTATCAAAGCAGTTGGGCCGCATTCAGAGGGCAGAGGAATGTGACAGTGGGGAGGGGGCCAAGGACCTGCCACTCATGAGAAAGCGCCAGTGAGCTATGGGCCACTGGGCAGGCTCCTCTATTGCTGTTACATCTGCCCAGAGGCTGCCCTCGTGGCCTGGTGCACATAACTCAGACCACGAGGGTAAGAGGTGGGTGGGCAGCTCTGTCCATGCCAAGATGACCCGTCTGCTGGGAGCAAGGCACACCATAAGGACTCCCTTGGGGGCCCGAGTGATCCTAACATTGAATATTGATAATATTGAATATTCATTGAGAATGCTTGAGAAGTTTGCAACTCATGACGGATCTTCTAGAAAGGTGAGAGCTTTGCTAAAACCTAAAGATTGAAGGAGGAAGTGAACTCTTTTGTGGTGAAAGGTTATCATTCATAATAATCAGCAAGATCAGTAAAGGCAACGGCCCTGCCTCGCACTTTCTCACTGGTTCTTCCTAGGGTCAAAGTGCCAAGTCCCAAGCCTGGGAAATAGATCCTGTGTGAAGCCCCTTCACAATCCCTGTGCCTCCGGGCTCCTGTTGCTGTTTGTTCTTGCGACAGAGGGGCAGCCATGGAGCGCCCAGAGTGAGCTTGAGAGGGGGCGAAGGACATTTGGCAGTCGGGCTTTGTTCTCTCCGTACCCTGCGGTAGACAGGGCAAGTCGGCCTTGCTCCCATGGTTTTTAACATTGTGATCGTACGTCCCCACGACACCAATTCTTGCTTGCCTCAGTGGTTAGCATATTCCTGGTGCAAGGTTTGTATTCACCGAATGCTTGTTGTGTAGATTTAACAGACGTAACATCAAACATTTAGGGTTACTTAATGATACAGAATTATTTCTTTGAAAGCAAAAAGAGCTGTAATATTAGCACATTAGAAGGGCAAAATAATGGGCCAGAAGTATGTCAAAGAGCTGTGTCAGTACCGCCACTGTTTTCCCAGGCCTTGTCCAGCGTATGCGTCTTCCGTGTCCCGGCAGGTGCAGGGGCTGGGCAGACACGCACGGCCCTTGGCGAAGAGGCGCCCCTGCGGTCTCCCGACGGGGCCATTCACTCTTCCAGGCTCTTGCAGTTTGCTTTTCCCTCTCTATTTGTACATTCTACATAGGTGATTTTGGCTTTTAAAATTTTATTTCCCACACATTGTGAGTTTGTGTGGTTGAAAAGTTTATTTATTTTTTACCATATTTGGAAATAGAGTAGATATTCCTGCCTAGCTTAGCATTTTTTAAACTTCTTAATCACCTTGATCTTCATGTTTAGGTATATTTAATGTACTTCTAGGTACTTAGCAGAATTGTTTAATACGGAGAAATAGAAAGAAGGAAACAACAACAACAAAAGTGAGCTATAGCCTTACTGCTCAAATAACGCTTAGCAATTAAAAAAAAAAATCATGCTACAATGACTTTAAAAAGGTTTGTTAGGTTTCTTTTCTCTGTGCTTTCTGCAGCACTTTGTATGTACCAAAATAATCAGTTACAGCAAACACCAAAACAATCGCCTGTGACATTGGGTCATCTTGGTGCTTTTCTTAAAGGCAAATAATTCTTTGACACCATTAAAGGTACTTTTTCTTAGTGTCTTTCACAGTCTCTTTGAGGGGTGAGTTTACCAGGTCCTTGGGGGCTTCAGTGCAACTTTGTTTCCTTAATGCCATGAGCTCAGCAAGACTGTGGCTTGGACTCTAAACCCTTGAAGCCAGAATCTGAAACTTCCCGACGACAATAGCTCCAAGTGCTTGGCTCAATTTGCCTGATTCCAGAACTTGCTTAGATTGCAGTCAGTTCATTCCTCGCCATACGCTTAGTGCTTTAATACCTATAGAGAGACAGATACTAATATAGATATTTATGGATATAGGTGTAGACATCTGTTACCTATAAATAGAAATGAATAGATAAAACATAGCTTGGCTTTTGTCGTTGTTGTTTTCAGTAGAAATATGGATCCCAATCACCTGGTCTTCCATTACCCCAAATGGAAATCCTATCGTTAGTTGTATGCATCGTCTCTTCTTGCTCGAAATTAATTTGCTAACTCTGTCAGTGGTGGTGGTTTAAGTTTCAGTTCCTTATTTCCAAATTCTGCTTTCCTTTAATAGGAAATCTCATCTTTGAAACTACTTTTAACAACTAAATTCACATTCTTCTATTTCTTTTCCCCGCAGTCCCAGCCACTCAGGAAACCTCCTGTTCTCAGCTTGTGTTTTCTTCCAGGGTAGGTTATTTCGGTTTTCGCTGCTTTCTCTCCCTGTCCCCACTTTCCACTGCCCTTTTCTGCAGAAAGTTTGACTAGTGGTGTGTTGAGCTGCTTCTCTCCAAGTTGGGGATATAAAATTGTCCACGGTGTTGCTGACTCTCAAAGTAGAGTTGCACCGAGCCCCGCAGGTCCAGGCCGGGCAGGTCTTTGGAACACTCACTCTGTTTGCTCCCTCATGCTCCGTCTCACTGTCTCCCTCTTCCCCTTTCTGAAGCCGCGTGTGATTCTTCGTGTTAGGTTAGGAGGTCAGGTGGGATTTCAGCTGGACCTCGTTTTACTGTCTCACGACAGACCATTACTGTTCGAGGAAAGGCTACCTTGGCCACAGGCTTTAATGTGCGGTGGGTTTCCTTTGACACGGAAACTGCTGGGGCATGTTTTCAACACGCCAAAGCTATGTTTGCGTTTTCATAACATCCCCACCCCTAATCTGGAAAGCAGTCCTAATAAGATGAGGAGGCTTCTCCCGTGCTGCTGTCCCGTCTCAGCCTGGTCCAGTCCTCTCCTCTTCAGAAAGACGCCACCAAGACTTCTCTGTTGTGTGACGCTTTGGGAACATCTCAGACACTGCAGTGTCTCCTCATGTTCAGACTCCTTCAGCGCCTCGTCATCAGAACTGATCAAGTTTGCCCTCAGCTGTGGCCTGCTGTGCTCTTCTCTCTAGTTTCCTACGACTAACTCCTGGTGGTCTGCACCCAACCCCGGGCTTCCGTGTCCCCTGGCAGGCAGCCTCTGGGACGGCCCAGTGGCCTTGCCGCCCATGGCACACACTCCAGTGGTCCCCTCCCCTTGGGTGTGGGCAGGACCTGCAACCTGATGCTAACAAATAGGGTATGGCGAAAGGATGGGACGGCACTCTGAGATTAGGTTATAAAAAGACTGTCTCCCACCCCACCCCTCTCTCTCCCCCACCCATCTTTGCAGCTTGGCTGCCCTACTAAGCACACTGCCACGCTGGGAGCTGCCCGTGAGGCAAGGAGCTGAGTTTTGCCGACTGCCAGAAAGAACGTGAGGACTTGCCAGCAACCACACACACGAGTGATCTCAGAAGCTGGTCCTCCCCAGGGCAAGTCTTGAGACGACCGCAGCCTGGGCCGACACCTTGACTGCAGCCCCGTGAGCGACCCTGAGTCAGGGGTAACCAGTCAGGACATCCGTGCCCAGCCTCCAGACCCAGAGAAACCGTGAGATAATGTGTGTGCTCTTTCAAATCACCAAGCTCTGGAGGAATGTTCTGTGCAGCAGTAGATAACTAATACAACCCCCTATGGAACTTCTCCTCCAACTTCCCAGGCCAGCACCTTAGAATTGTCCTGGGGTGGGGGATTGCTTAAAATGCACACATTTGACAATACCCTCAGAGACTCCGGTTGATGAGTCTGGCATGGGGTCCAGAAATCTTCCTTTCTAACAGCATCCTGGAGTTTCTCATGGCGGTTCAGGAGCAAACAAAGGGAAAGACTGCCTTGGAGCCTGCTGGGACCACTCGGCTCTGCCATAACCCATTTTCACCAGGTGCCTAGGGTACAGACCAACTTCATTTGTGGTCACTCAACATTATGTATGGAGTAATTTCTAAGCAAAAGTACCATGCCACTTGCAGGTTGTACTTTCCAAAGAAGTCCACAACAATATCTCTTGCCACGTGCTCTTGTGCAAGGTGACATTGACACTCCTCATCAAGAGGTGGAGTCTAATTCTCATGCCCTTGAATCTGGGCTGGCTCATGGTGCACTTGTGACCGACAGAATGTAGTGGAAGTGATGCTGTGTGACTTACATGGCTAGGTCAGAAAAGCCACACCTCTGCCTGGTTCTCTGGGGACCTAGCTCCAAAGCAAGCCAGCCTCCACGTAGGAAGTTTGGTAACCTTCAGACCACCACGCTAGAGTGTCCATGGGTGCACCCTGTGGTTGACAGCCCCAGCTCAGCCGCACCCAACAGCCTGTGTCACCTGCCAGCCGTACGCTTGAGCCCTTGTGCATGGCCAGCCACCCAAGCCTTCTGATAACATCCGGCTGTGACCCTATAAGCGTCCCTAAACTAGAGCTTCCCAGCCAGCTGTTCCCAGATTCCTGACTCATAAATCATGAGCAAAATAAAACTGGTTTTAAGCAACTAAGTTTTGGGGTACTTTGTACCACAGCAATAAGCAGAACGCTGTTCAAGCTGAAATTGCAGATTAAAAGGCATGTTCTCTGCTCTCAGCTTCATGACTAAATGCATGGAAAGGAATAATTACAATATTTCTGATTTTGACTCTCATGGGTATCATGTGCACAGGTCTAAGGAGCCAAGGAGAATGAGCCTGGAAGGGAAAGGCCCTAGTGTTTGAGCAGAGGTTTGACGAGAGCGAAGCTTGCCACGTTCCCAAGCCGCGGGAGGAATGCGGGTGCCACAGCCAGTGGGGCCATCACAAGGATCCAGCCACAGTAGAGAGTCCAAGGGACAGGATTGGCGAGGGGAAGACAAAAGTGGGCAGGCCTGTCATGGACAAAGAGCTGTTGCAGGGGGACCTATTATACCAGGCAAGAGAATGCTGATTTTATCCTGGTCCCAGCGTCGCAGCCACAGGAGATTTTGGAACATGCGTATCCGGGTGCTGTAAACAGCCATTTGTCAGTGGAAAAAAAGCAGTAACTCTTTGCCAGTCGACCGAGTGGAAAGAGAGCTGCACTGCACCCCCAGCACGTCCTATTCCAGTCCTTGTGCTCCCCGACTCGCCCTGTGATCCTGAGGAGGTCACTTCAGGCTCCTGCCCTCTCCGTAAACGCCGGCCGCTGCCCTGCTGTGCAGAGATGCTGGGAGGCCAATGAGATCACACGTGTAGAATGTGTGGGAGCTCCTAGGAGAAAGAAACCAGACACATTCCTGACAGAGTTACCGTCACCCCAGTCACCTGGAAGTCAGCTTTCTAGCAAGCCTAGGGGTTCAGAGCAGGACAGAAACCAAAAAGTCAGAAACGAAGGAGGAAGGAAGAAAGGTATCTGGCCCCAGAGAAAGCAGGAAGTAGATACGGAAACGACTGAAGAGCTAAAGATGACGGGACACAGGACACGCCTGGCCGGGAAGGAAGCCCCTGCCCTGCCGAGGGGCAGTGACGGCGAGAGCCGAGCCCCCGTGCGCCAAGCCTGTCCGGGGCGGTGCTGTGAGGGAAGCTGAGGCAGGGAGGCAGCGGCAGCGCCCAGAGGCTCCGGGCAGGGCTGTGAGGGCGGAGGAAGCGCTGTGGACAGACGGCCGTCCAAGAGGAGGGCCCTACGTTGCGGGGCGTCAGCCAGCACCCCCCAAGCTCAGCAGCCGGACCGTTCTGTGCAGTGTCCTGCAGACCAGGAGGTGGGCTGTGCCTCCTTGACAATGTGGGTGTGGCAGAAGCTTCTAGGCAGTCGAGTGAAAACAAGTCAGATGTTCTAGAAGGAACCCAGCGTGGCTGTGGTGCCCACGGATTTCGGTGGGCATGTGTGAGAAGGGACCCAGGGGCAAGTTAGGAGCAGCTAGGACAGGCCAGGTGAGAATACTGGGTGACTAAACCAGATGATGGTGACAGGAGGGCCCAAAAGGTGCTCCTGTCACACCTGGTTTCAACCACCTGCTGGACTTAAAATAGCATTTCCACGTGTCCACACCCTGCAGGCCTCCTGAATCCTCTGCAGGCAAACACCCCTGTGGGATCCCAAGTGTCCTGTGCAGCTCTGCACCACCCTGCTGCACCCGCCGGCCCGGGCTGGGGAAGGCAGACGGGCACAGAGCCCTGGGGTGGAGCCACCCTGGGAGCTTGTCTCGCGGGAATCCCAAACTCGCAGGGACTCCCGCTGTAGTGTCCCCCTGCAGTCGGGCTCCAGAAGATGCCCTTGATCTTGGGGAAATGCTTCTCGGACCACGTCCCCCTCCCCGTCCTGCCTTCTGAGCTTGGCTCTCTGGGGGGCCCTGCGCCCCTTCCCTCCCAACCCTGGAGTTACTGCTGCTGTTCTTTTTCAGACGAAGCTGAACATGTGACTTTCTTTATCGATTGGTTTCCAAGGGCACTTGTAGAGACGGCAGACAGCGGGGAGAAGTAGAGTTTCTACCAACAAAGTGGCCCTTTGTTTTCTTTCTTTCTTTTTTCTTTTTTAGCACCTGATGTCCTTGACTGTGTTTTTCGTTGGCTTGGGTTGGTCAGTTCAGCCCTCTGGGTCTCGTTTTCCTCAGCTGTGAGGTGAGGGGACAGGGTCTGGCCTGGAGGGGGCTTCCTGGGTGGTGGCCCAGGCTCCATGGTCCCTGAGCAGCTGGAGCCGGCTGCTCCTCTGTGCGCCCTGCGGGTCACACCCGTCCTGCCGTGGTGTCCGAACTGGGCCCCGCCCCTGTGCACCCCCTCACCCCCCGGAGGCAGCTGAAAGTGTCTTTTCTATTTCCTAGGGTGTTTCAGATGATCTACTGGGTGTGTGACATTCACAGACTCAGCAGGGGCTTTTAAAATTTTTATTATATTTTATGACCCTTTACCTTTGTTCACTACTCGGCTGGTGGCACAAGCTGATAGCGTGTGTTGCAATACTTTCTGTTATCCAGGGCTCACTTTTCCTAGCATCAGAACGTTGAAGTGCTGTAAATGTATTTACTTATTACATTTTTTAAAAACACTTTAGGACAAAATGTTTCTCCCCATGACTTCACCTCCTCCGTTGAATACATCAAGTATGTTCAGAAAGAAATAACATTAAAATGTAGGCATTTAACTCAAAACAGGCAAGTCACGCAAAACTTGCTGAGTGTTTCAGTAACCCCTTGGCCACACCCTGTTTGGGAACAGCCACATTTGGCCACTGGTGTTTCCCGAATGGAGGACCCACAAGGTCACTGCAAGTGCCCATCATTCCTCTCCGGGGTCTGTGCACCCCCTTAGGTCCTTGTGTCCCCACACAGTCAACCACAGGGCTGCTCCTTTGTGCCAGGTCCTGGGACCATGCCAGGAGCCTGAACACAAAGGACCCACCCTCCAGACAGCAAAGGAGTCATCACTACCCGACGAAGCCAGATATGCCCATGGTGGCAGGAAAGAGAGATGTCACCTAATCCTGGGCAGGCCGGCGAGAGCCTCCCGAGGCCGACTTCCCAGGGGAGGCTGGGAGGGCAGGCACACAGTGCGGAGACAGCGGCAGGGCCCTTTGTGCCGGCCCACAGGAGTGCAGGAAAAGGATGGGGCCAGGCCGTGGGGCCGGCACGCTACCCTAGGACTTTGGGCTTCATCCTTCGGACACTTTTCACTATTTTTCTTAAACCAGTAGAACTTTGCTTTAGATGGAACATGTGCCCAAGTCCAATGAGGAAGTGGAGGCTGAGGGGCTCAGATGGAAAGATGGGGGCTCTTCAGCCTCCCTCTCCCCACTCACCCTTTCAAAAGTGGAGGGTCCCCCTGCTCTGCAGAGCACGGTCTGGAAACCCACAGGGCACACCCCACCCAGGGTTGTAGGTGGCATGTCTGGCTCAGCTTTCTCATGCCCTGTCACCTGCCGGGTCTTGCCTCTTCTGCCAGACCCTCACCCAGCTGTGCCGCACATGGTGGGGTGAGGGGAGGCCGCTCGCTTCTCCCATTCTCCCATCGTCCTCACCAGCAGAAACGGAGCAGGTGGCACCTGGCTCGTGGAGGTTCTGTGAGGACAGAGTGGGAACATGCCCACAGTAGGCCTTCACCAGGAGGCGGCTGCTGTGGTCACCTGGAGGTGCATTTCCCAAAGCTCACAGAGCATGTGAAGTAGAAGGATAGCACAACAGTTTCCTGAAAATCCTCCCCTGAGCACAGGTGAGATAGCACGAGGTCACACCAAAGCCCCCTAAGGTTCATTTTTCTGCTTCCTCTGCCTAATGCAATAGAGTTCAGCTGCCGCCTTAAAGAATCTCTGGCCAACATGCAATCACATGGCTTGGACGTGCCACCCTAGGATCCAGAGCCCACTGTCTACCTTTGTTTGGAAAGAGGGACCAGCTCTGGGAGGTGTGACAGCGTGGATGGCATCATCTCACGGGGAAAATCAGGTCCTCAAAACTGAAGTATTGCGTCTGTGCCCTAAGAGAGAGCTGGGCGCAGAGACCATGTCAGGGCCTGATACCCCAAGACACAGAACAAATGTGTCCTTGATTTCTGCAAAACAAACAGAAGCCCAGGAGAAGTGAGGCTGTCCGTCTCAACTGCAAAGTTGATTCGGCTACCTGTAAAATCTTCAGACGGATGGAAAACGCACACGGAGGGTGGTACGAGGTGGGATGCCACAGAAGAATGAACCAAAGAACATTGTCCTAAATTGCTGCAGAATGATTAGAGTTTGGTACCGAAAGAGAAAAACAAAAATCAAAGAAACAAAAAAACAAGGATGTGGGCATTGGAGAACCTGCCGAGGGTTTCCTAGGGGAGGTTGTCAGGATGCCCTTCCTGGAGGCTGGTGGACAAGGGGGCCACCTGTTAGGCAGGGCAGTGCTGCCAGAGAGGAGATGCAGCAAGCGACCTCTTGTTGGTCTGCTCCCAACCCTGTGGCCAAAGTTCCTCTGTGTGGCCGTCCTGTTGCTTTCAGGAGAAAGCTGCTCCTACGTGCCCGCCCACCCCACCCGCGCTAAGATGCTGTGTGCACTGTGAGTTCTGCTGTTGGGATCTCCCTTCTGTTGGTTTCCTGGAGATACGCAGCTGCAAGCAGCAGTCGCAAGGTGACACTGCCTGACCCGCCAGGCTGCCTCAAAGTGTCTCACCACCGGAAACCCAAGGCCCCATTCTGCTTTTGTCGCTCTCCGAGCACCGAGTTTCATCCACCATTGTTTCCAACACCCGAGCAGGAGGGAGAGGAGAAAGCACAATTGCCTTATGAGGGTTTTCAAGGGTGAGCTTCCCTGACCTGAGTTCCTTGGTGCTGCTCCCAGACTCCAGCAGGCCCATTTTCAACGTGCAAGAGCAGAGAGGAGTTGGGATGCAGAGCAGGGCGCTCGCCTCCTGTGCCGGCTGTCCCGCTGGCATCACAAAGCACTTTCTATGGTGATTCAAAATACTTTCCCAAACAGCTTAGTGTGAGGCAGATTTCTCTGTGCAACAAGACAGAAAAGACGCTGCTGAACTGCAGTTCTTACATCCAAGACTACGGGGCCTATCAAAAATGATCTGCTACAGAGCAGAACTTAAATTTTGATGAGAGCCGCCAGCTACCATGATTCAGGGGGCAATGAAAACTCATCAGACATGTTGTCCTAAGACCACAGAAAATATTTGTTTTGCTTATCTAAATTCCCCCAGAAAGATCTTGCACAGGTTAAAAGAACACGTGATGATGTCTGGAGGGGCTCGTGATCCCAGGCAGAGGTTGTGAGGCGGAGCGAGTGTGAAAGAACACACTCCACATGCCATGCTCTTATGGTGACATCTGTATTGGCCATAAAGACCCCATTCTTGCCCTTCCCGAGTTTATGTCGAGATAGGAACACTTCCTCTCTCGGAGTGCCTACAGGGGACTTAACAATCAGGAACAAAATCCAACGTGAGCAGAAATAACATTGCCAACGCCTGTGCAAACTATTTAAAACATTATTAAATGAGCAAACTGGTGAAATGCCAGAGGAGAATCCAATAGTGATTTATAGGTTAGGAATATTAAACAAAGTTATAAATGGAGGGGGCAGTCCTTATTCTTGTTGGGACCAAATTGATGTGCAGGTCTACAGACAAGTATTGGCACTGCTATCAGTCTCCACAAGTTAACCCAAATCTCTGCAGCATTGCCGAATAGGCCGGAGACAAAGGCTCTTATCCCTGTGGGTCCAGATCATTCCCGGAGGCTCCCTCATCCCATTGAAAGCATGCCCAGTAATATTTCTGCTTATTTCAAAGTCTTAAATTTTTCCTTACAGTGACAATTGATGCTGCAATTCTGGAATACTCCAAACACGCAGGAGAAAGTTGCTGTGGATCTGGCAAAGGATCACAGATCAACCGGGGGACGTGAGTGATAACAGTTCCCACTGTGCGTGGAAGGCCTCGCGTGGACTCGCAGCGAGGCGAGTGTTGATCCGTGCCTCAAAGTCTGACGATCCCGACTCACACTATGTGTAAGGACTTTTTAAATTTGTTGTTGGATTAGAGATTTTTTAAAAAAGTGAAAACACTAAACCTCAAGAACAGCATCTTTGCAGAATTTCACTTTTAATAAAATTCATACAAAACACTCATGGTGAACTAGGGCAGAGGTTCATCAACCTCTATAATGCCCACGCGGCATGCACGGGTGGAGGCCAGCCTTCTGAGGTCTCAGACAAGCACAGAATTTCTTTAGGTAAGGCAGTGCCTGAGGCCTGGGGGTTCCTTGTACTATTTATAGAAAAGTAATTGCAGCTGTAGATGTTTCAGATAGGTCATTGTTTCTCACTTGCAGTTGTGTGTATTTTAGACCCATGCTTTTTAACTTTAATATGCGTGTGAATCACCTGGGCATCTTGTTAAAATGCACCCTTTTCCCTAGGCCTGGGGCAGACCTTGAGAGTCTGCATTTCTAGCAAGCTCCCGGGCGATGCCTCCACCGCTGATCCATGAGCCACACTTTGCTCGGGGAGCTGATTCTCTCCTCCCAGCTGGCATCAATGAAGTGGAGCAGGCTGGTGGGAGCTGGGACTGGCTGGCAGTCTGTCTCCCCTTCCCCTCCACTGACTTACACTGTCACTGGGAGGCAACATGACCATGTGTGTTGGTCCCCACTTCTCAGGAAAGCATCAGTAGGTTGAGGACAGAGCTGAGTTTTCTTCCCACCCATGTTCAAGGAGAAGACCCAGAGGAAAGCTGACTTGGCACACCTGGGCCTCACTCTGTGCCTTAGCAGGGGACTGCCGGCTCATAAAAGGTTACATGAGATCCATAATTAGAATCTTATCAGATCCCAAAGGTGCAGGACACAATTGAAAATCACTCATCATACCAAGAATAAGAAAGCTACAACTTGAGCAGGAAACTACAGCAAACAGGTGCACTGCCAAGATGAATCAGATGTTGGAATTCTCAGCCATCAGAAAAAGGCTTCAGCCAGCAATTGCAAATCCTCTTGAAACAAATTAAAAATTGAAAATGGCACCAAAGTAATAGATGATATCAAAAAAGAACCATATGAAAATCATAGAACTGAAAAATACTATCGCCAAACTAACCCCCAAACAAAAACCAAAACAAGTTTGCCAGATGGTGTCAATAGAAGAGGGGAAATGGCAGAGATAGAGTCACTGAATTGGAGGACAGATTAATAGGATTTACCCAATCTGACCAACAGGGAGAAAACAGACTATAGGCAGGGGGAAGATAAAAATATTCTCAGGGACCTGTGGGACAGTAACAAAAGAGCTAATACCATCAGAATTCCAAAAGGAGAGAAGAGAGAGAGACTGGAAAAGTAGTTAAAGGAACAATGGCTAAAAACTCCCAAATTTGGCAAATAGGATAAGTCCAAAGAAGATCATGCCAAGACACTTCACAATTAAACATAACCTGATTCATGTAACGATGTCACATCCTGATCATGGAGCAGGTGCTCAGTGATGGCACATCCAGGGAGGCCTGTGACAAAGGCCACCACACACAGGGACCATCGTCCCAGACACTCTTAGTGGGTCCTTCCTGCCTTTCAGATTAGGTCCCGGGGCTGCAAGACGGATGGAAATGGCTCTGCCCCCAGAAGGGCCTAGTGAGTTGGGGAGTAGACCTATAAATGATCTATGATGGTAAGTACATGTTGATTATTCTGCTTCTGCTGTGCTGATGGGCCTGTCTGGACTTTGAGAAAGTCCCTCTACCTTGCACATCTGTAACATGGGTGCACAGGCTCATGTGCTGAGTATGGGACACAATTAAGATACAGAAGATACATAGTGTAAAATGCCTTTTTTAAAGCCCATTTTAGAGAGTTGGAGCCAGGCTGTCCCAACTTTTGTGTAGCTCTGCCACTCTGACTGTGAGGCCCAGCGGTGGTCTGTGTGCTGGCCGGTCCCCTCTCTCCTGTCACTGGGACTCTGCACAGAGCCACTCATGGTTCAAGAAATGATTCTCCATTTCTATAGCTTGATGCATACATAGGAGCCAAGATCCCTGGAATGTTCTGGGTTTCTCCGTGTGTGTCACTGAGAGTATTTAGTGGTCTTGTGAAATCACTTGCTGAAGGTGAGTTTCATTTTCCTACAAGGACTCTGGGACCCTAGGACTCTGCCTTGGCAAACTCAGAATCTCATGGACTATGTGAATCATTTCCAGCTCTGGCTACTTTTCTGTATATCTGCCAGCAACTCATAAATCCTTTCCAACAAAGCTGAAAGCCAATAGGAACTCCTACTTCAGTGTTTTTATATTGCTGTGCAAGGTTCACCGCTGAGAAAAGTGGGAGGTGGGACCAGGAAGGTAAGGACATCAGGCAGGGTGAGGAATGCCGCAAGCCCCACACAGAGCTCTGCAAGTCCCATCTCAGAGTCGTCCCCCTCAGGAACAAGGAGACCTGGCAGGGGGGCTCTCACCCAGGGAGAGACCAAATTCCTCAGGCCTGCAGGGGCAGGCGGAGTGGGCTCCAGCAGCCTGTGGACAGCTCTCCAGCAAAAAGACTCAGATGCTGGCGTTGGGGACCACACCAGGATTCTGGGGCCATGAACAGGGTACAGGACGAAAGGGACCACTACACCTGGTGGTCTGTTTCAGTGACACTGTGGGAGCCTTGCTAAGTCACCTAATTGAGCCAGACTTCCTGGTCTCTTATTGGATGGCTTTGAACCTTTCCTCCCCTGGAGCCACCTCCTGCTCCCTCAGCTGGTGTCCCTTCTGGTCATTTGCTGATCATCAGGCGTTCAAAGTGATGTCTTCTGCATCTTTCCTTTTTCTCTTCTGTCTGCAACTAACTCCCCCTCTCTCTTACCAACATGCAATTCCTTAGTGTGCATCCTGGGTCCCTTCTTTTTGTGCCTTCTCAAGAATTTTAGATTTCTGTGTATAGGGTCATTCCCCACATAGATGGGAGTGTTTTAGCATCTCCCATCCCTAAGGGATAACAATGCTCTGGACCAGCTACTCCAGCTGCTCTACCCCAACCCCAGGTGCCTCTTGCCTGGGCTACTCCCATGCTGGACTCACGGCAACCCCGGGCCACCAGATGGACTTTGGAAATCCTCACTCCAGCCATATGTAAAACCTTCCCACGGCTTCTCCTTGTGCTTCAGATAAACAGCCTGAACTGCCAATGACCACCCAGGCTCCGCACGACGTATGTCCTGCCACCTCCCCCGCCCCACCAAGCCCTCTTCCCTGTGTCCACCACATCCCAGCCCGGCCCTCTCGTGGTGGCCTGGAGACTCCAAGCTCATTTCTACCTTAGGAACCTTGCATTTCTCTGCTCTGCAGAAATTCTTCCTGGTGTTGTTGATACAGATACAGTAACTCTGACAGCCTTGCAAAAGGGCCGCCACCCAAACCCATGTATATTACACCTCCGCATAGTGTTTCCCAAAACCACGTCAACAGCAGTATGTTTGGTCTTTTGCCAGAGACTGGGTGGGTGATGGGACTAAGAGTGAGACGCACACAGCTTTCCTTCTGGTGGCATCCGATTGCTTCCTTTTTTATTAACCACTAAGGTGCAGTTCTTTCACATTTTGGCTGCTGCTGAGATCGTGTATAAATAAACTTTATCTAAGAAAGGTAAAATTAGGCTGCCCTGTTCTGGAAATGCCATTGTCTGTAATGAGCTCTTTTTCTAAGAGTTCTAAAGGGGAGGACGGTGGATAGAGCATGACAGGGGTGGCAAAAGCTGAAGTTAAGGGCAAAAGGAAAAAAAAATATTAAAAAAAAATAAAATAGAAGACAAGGGTGGAGACTTTAGAAGCAGCAGTCGGAGTGGGCTGACGCCACAACAGGCGACCCAGCTGCGGGGGCTCCAGGAGATGGAACTGCGGTCCTCACTCACAGCACAGTCCTGTGTGGGTGCAGGGACTCTCTGCTGCACGTGGTCATTCAGAGATTCGGGATCCTTCCACCAGTGACTCAGCCTTCCTCTTGGTTCTGGGATGTCTCTCTGCTTACCTGGCAGATGGGCAGAGAGAGCAGGGGTCACGCGTGGGGGTTTCATGTGCAGGCTGGGAGGTAGGGCACATGCCCCTGCTCATACTCTGTTGGCCAGGACTTAGTCACATGGTCTCGTGTGACCCCAAGGGAAGCCGGCAAATGCCATACAGGTACGTGCCAGGAGAAAGGAGAGCACAGATATCGGTGAGAACCGGCTGTTTCTGACACATCAGCCCAAGCCCCCAAATCTAGAGAGCGCCTGCAGTTTGGATGTGCCAGTAAGCTCCAGTGAGCACGATGGGAACACAAAAGCAAGTACAAGCACAAACTCGTAAACCTGCCGGAGGAAGAAAGCATGATTTCCATGTTGACTCCCACGCTGATCTGTACCTGGCAGGATCTGTCACGACCCACAGTCCAAAGCCTCAGCCCAGGGGGGGACCTGCAGCTGTGCTGTGCTGCCAGCCGGGAGTGGTGCCCACCGCAAATGCGTCTGGGGGCACACTGTGGCTGCCGGCCTGCCTTGAGCCGCGTCCATCTGCTCGGTGGCACTGCCACTTAATCAGGCCTTCCGCACAGGGCACAGGTGCCAAGCCAAAGGGGGGCTGACTGGGAAGCCCCAGATTGGACATCTGCTCTTTCCAGAAGTCCTTTGTGTCAGACCCACGGCACGGGCAGGCCCCCTGTTCCTTAGTTTCCTTGACAATAGAAGAAAGGATGCTCCCCGACGCTTCTGGCCGCCAGAGCCCTTGCTGTCTCTCTCCGAGGGCCTTGGACACCCCTGAGGCCAAGCTGGGGGCCAAGAGTGTGCCCTCCAAAAACGCTGCCGGGACGTTCTGGGTGGAAGCCATGGTCTCCAGGGCACAAAGTGGCCTGAAAAAGAAGAGTCCAGATGACGCCCAGATAAGTCGGGACCATGCCAGGGGGAGGCCAGCTCAGAGAGAGCAGCAGCTTTGCATATGGGGCAGAAGCCTGTAAAGGAAAGTGTGGGGCTGGCTCCACGCCACGCAGCGGCAGCAGCTAAGACTGTGCCCCGAACTGCCTAGATTGGGCCCCACCCACCACAATAACTGCGTGATGCTGGGAGGTGGCCTAACCTCACTCTGCCTCAGTTTCCTCTCGCCAAAATGGAGATGACAACCCACAGGACTGTTAGAGAACTAGTTATTTGAAATGCTTGCAACAGACCTCACCCGCGGTGGGCACCCCTCAGAAGGCAGCTTGGTTCTTGGTCACTGGGACAAACCTCACACCCAGGCGCCTGTGAACACGCACCCCAGCTGTCTGTGTGAGCCGACTGTGCACACGGTGTTAGGAGGAAATGTTCACTCGGAATCTGGACCCCCAATGCGCTGCCCCATACTGTGGTCACTAGCCACATGTGGCCGCTCACATTCAAATTTGAATCTGTTGAAATGAAATAGACATCCATGTCCCCAGTGCTCAGTAGCCAATGCGGCCGGTGACCACAGTGTTGGGCGCCCCAGACAGAGACCATTTCCATCCCCACAGACCGCTCTAGCGGAGAGCGCGGATCCAGACAGCAGCCAAGGGACAGGGAGGTGCTGGCCTACCTGCCTGCAGCCCTGAATCAGGTGAGAGAGTTTCCGAAACTGTTAGGCTGCTGTCGCAGGGGCACGGTGCTCAGCTGTCTCTGTCACAGATGGAGGGGGCCCTGCAAACTCTTACAAATCGCAGAGAGGCGTTTGACTGCCAGGAAACGTGTCCTTGCCAACGTCTGAGATTTCCGCACACACTGTGGGAGCCCCGACAACCCGCAGCAGAGGCGATAGGCGAGTGGGGTGGCTGGGCTGAGCGCAGGGCCTGCCCTCCCCTGCCCTTGGGGCTCAGCTTGCCGTCGAGCTTCCAGCAACGGTGAGTCAAAACATAAAGCAACAAGCAAAGAGCAAACAGCTCCCCGCACCTCACACTTGACCGATGCCATCCTCAACAAGAGACATGGTCAAATTACCAGAAAGGCATTTTACATCCCATTTAGTATTGCATTTTTTAGCGCAAGGTTTCAAATCCCAGGTATCTGAAAACAATGCTTGATGTTAGAGCAGAGGGAAAGGGGAGAATAACATTTTCTCTAAGGGAAACACAGGAGCTAGGGCTGCAGGAAGAAATAATGACAACAGCAATAACATAACAACATCAGGTAACAAGCACGAAGCAAGTGACCTGTCCCAGGTGCACCTCCAGGTAATAGGAGTGCGTCGATGCGTTCTAAACTGACAGTCACGCCACGGGGCACAGGTGATGATTGTCACCACTCTACAGCGGAGGGACACGAAACACAGAGAAGCTCAGCAACTTGCTCGAAGTCACACAGCTACTTGGGTGCAGAACTGGAACTTGAACCCAGGCATCTGGGTGTGTGGCTGGGGTGCTCGTCCACTCTGCTCTCTCGCCTGAAGTTTAATCTTCTGCTTCTTAGAATCTTCAGTAGATATCGACCTCTCAGAAATGTATGCGCATATGCGTGTCCCTCCCTCTGGAGTTGAGCAGTATTTATAACATTAGCATGTTTTACATGTATTAATGTTTATATCAGAAGTCACAAACAGGTGGCCTGCTGCCTTCTTACGTTATTTTAGGCTTACAGTGTTTTTTTGGAAAATAAAACAATGATAATTTAAAAGAGGCACACATAACTGTATTTTCTTAACTTCCAGGTTTTCTTGAAAAATGGGAAGCTCTAGCAACACAGCGCCTTGTATGGTGACCGTTAGCTGAGACAGAGTGGCAGGTGCGCTCCTTCCTCCCCACCCCCTTCCGCCTACACATGTCCCCTTCTGGCACTCTTTTCTTTTTTCCAGCTGATAGAAATATAACCACAGACAGATATTCCTACACACGTAAATACGCACACATACAATGTGGTGAGTTTGCTGTCTGTGCACACCGTGAAGCCGTCACCCTGTCAAGGTAATAGATACACCCATCACCACAAAAGTTCCCTGGGCCCATTCGAATCCCTCCCCACCTCCAGGCCACTGCCACTGCAGATTAGTGTGACTTGTCTACAATTTATATAAATAAAATCACACCATGGTTATCCTTCTTTTACCCGACTTCTTTCACTCAGCATAATTATTTCGAGATTTGTCCATTGTGTTCTATGCGTCGTGGCTCGTGTCCTTCTCGCGGGGGTCAGTGTTCCATGGCACGGGGACGCCAGTCTGTCTGTGCAGTCCCTGCTGTGGACACTGGGGCTGCTTCCAGTGTGGGGCTGTTACAAATCAAGTCGCTGTGAGCGCTCATGCGCAGCTCTTGGACACACGCTTTCCGTCCTCCCGGGTAGGCTTGTAGGAGGGGAAAGCGGGGTGTGCCATAGGAGCATGTTTGCCTTGCTAAGAAACTGCCAGATTGTTTTCCAAAGTGGGTGGATTGCACGTCCTTGGCCAGGAACCTGTCGCCATCTGACTGCCACTGTGGCATGTCTGGTCGCTGGCACGGGAGGCTGTGCGCACAGGCCTGAGGGCGTGAGGGATGGGGGAGCACACGTAACACGCTGGTATCATGCTCGTGGGAGCATGGCAGACATGATGGGTCTAGGCAGAGCTTGGTTCCACATTAGTGAGCTGTATTCCTGCAAGAAGGAAACAGCTGGAAAGGTAGTGAATTTACAGCTTTCCATGAACCCCTCAGGGAGCTGAGGTCACAGGGCAGATGGCCACTGGGAAGACAGACAGGCCAGCAGGAGCCACAGGAGCCAGACATTTGTGACACTGGAGTTCAAGCCGCCCTGGGAGCCAGCGGGGACGTTAAACCAGACATTCTGAGGAGCTGCTGGAGGCCAGGTGTAGGCTGGCACGAGAGTGTGAGGCTCCCAGCCTCCGCTGAGTGGTGTCCCCAGGGGTGAGTCATAACGGCAGAGCCTCAGTTTCCCAGGCCCCAGCGAGGACTTCTGCCTGAAGGTGCAGGGATTTGTTAGGACCGGGTATATGGCTGCTCCTAAGGCTGCTCCCCGGAGGGGAAGGTGGCATTTTGCAGAAATTGGGGAGTGATGTCAGCTCTCACTACAGACCACCAATTTATTTCAAATGTGTGGCAGACGCTTGGAGCAGGAGGAGAGAAACGGGCGAGCACATTCATTTGACAAATACACACCAATGTGCCCTGCTGGGGCCTTGGGTACAGCGGTGTCTAAGGCAGGTCTGTCCTCAGGGAGTGCCCACTACCAGAGGTGACAGATGTATCAACAGGTCGTTACCAACAATGGGGCAATGCCTTACAACAGACTAGACTCTGGGAGCCAGGCAGCCTTCCCAGAGGAGGTGGTGTTCGGTTTAACTCCTGCTCTTTCTAAGAACTAGCTAGAGTCAGGTGGGAGGGGCTCAGAAGGAAAGGAGGGAGGTGTCCCCGGCAGGGCCGGCCCTGCATCCCAGGCACAGAGTCAGAACGGGATGTCTGTGTGCGCGTGTGTGTGTGCGTGTGTGTGTGTGTGTGTGTGTGTGTGTGTGTGTGTGTGTACGGGGGTAGTCCTGAGGTCACTCCCATTCCCCATGAACTCACAGCCCTCGGGAGGAGTGCTGACGCACAGGCAGACCCTAGGGACAGGCCCAGGGTAGAACCATAATGCAAAGACGTGTGCAATGTGTCCCCGGGGTCAGGTGAAGCCCTTCTGCTCCCCTGGATCTGGAAGCCCGCAGCTGTCCCCACATCTGGATTGCAGGTTCGTAAGTGCCTCCAGGCATGGGATGCCACTATCCCTTAAAAGTTTACTATGCAAACACAGAAAGAATATAACTGACACTCCTGTGCACACCACCTGGTTTCACCCAAATTCATATTTTGCCGTGTTTGTTTTCAGACGTTTTCCCTGCAAGAAATGGAATGTGCCGGGCAGAACTGAAGTTCCTTTTGTGAGCTCCTGGTCCACGCCCTCATTTCTTCTCCCCAGTGCAACGAGCCTCTTCCGGTGCTTTAATGCTTTTCCTACATACAGCAGTTCTACAGCATGTTGTGTGTCACACAAGTGGTTTCAACTGTGTGTATCGTTCCTCCACTCACTTTTCCCACTGAGCACTATGTTTTAGAGACTTATCCATGTTGGTACACGGTTATTTACTTTTACTGATGCAAATATTCCATCGTACAAGTATAAAAACTTCATAGGTTCTTCTATTGGTGGATATTTAAAATGTTTCCAAAATCCTTATTATGTACAATAATGCTTGAATGAATCTCTTTAAAATGGGGACAGGAGTAAGTGTCCCCGTGGGGCAGCAGTTCCCACGCTGGCTGCCACAGGAGTCAACTGGAGAGCTTGCACAGGCTGCCGCGGGGCCCGTCCCGGAGCACGGGGCCTCCTCTCTGGGGCATGGCCAGGGAGTGGGCAAGTCCGTTAAAGCATCTTTTTATATGATTCATTGATCATGAAGCTTCTTCTTTGATAAATTTCTTATTTATGTCTGTTTCCCATTTTCCTATTCAATGTTCATATTTTTAATGTGGGAGTTTGGAAATTATTTATTAATTTTATATATGACTTCTTTGTCCATTATAAATGTTGCAAATCTCTGGCTGTGGTTTATCTTTTAAAAATTTATTACATTATTTCTATTTAATTGTTTTTGAATGCATAGAACAGCCATGTGATTCAGAAATTAAAATGATTTGGGATTTACCCCGTCAGCCTCCAGCCTGTGCCTGTATTTGTATCAACCTCCGAATAAGCTGCCGAAGCGGCCGCTACTGTCGTCTCCATTTTATTTTATGGATGGGGACACCGAGGCACCCCGATGCGTCCTAATGTCTGGGGCGCATGGCTGAGTCGGAACTGTCGCCATGCCCGTGGCTCGCCGGGGCCACCGCACGCGGAGCCCGGGGTCAGGTGCTCCAAGGGGGCTCCCTCCCGCTGCAGGTGGTGACAGAGGGGGTTTCGCCCGTGTCGCATGCCCTCCCGGCCTGTGTTGGGGTGGTGTCTTTAACGCTAAAACTTAGCTAGAGGGTGAAGCTAGACTGGCTCACCTGTGATGAGAGGAGGGCGGAGTGAAAGGGCGGCGTGAGAGGGGAGAGCGGCCGCAGCTCGAGAGCAGACGTGCCTTCCGCCCAGCACCCCTGGGCCTTGGGCCTGTCTCCAGACTCAGACACCGGCATACGCCTGGATGGTGACAGCACGGTTCAGGGGTCGCCTCAGCCGTAGTGGTCAAATACAACACACCTGGAGCCCTCGGTCCGGGTGGCTGTGAGGG
Source organism: Lemur catta (assembly GCF_020740605.2). Taxonomy (NCBI): domain Eukaryota; kingdom Metazoa; phylum Chordata; class Mammalia; order Primates; family Lemuridae; genus Lemur; species Lemur catta. Next base: position 87,747,652 of record NC_059137.1, read on the forward strand.
TGAGGCTGCTTCTCCTCCTGCCTCTCTGGTGTCCCCGTGGTGCCGGCTGCTCTGTGGCTCTAGAAGGACATGGAGGATGTATTCCGTGTTCCCCCGTCCTGAGGCGAAGACCCAGGGGCGCCACTGTGGAGAGGCCATCCTCTAACTGGGGCATCCTGCATGGCCTCGGTTTGCGTAGGTCACCAGGGCCGCCCTCCTGCTGAATCGCAGCCTCCTGTCTGAAGCAGGGTCTGGAAGTGACATGCCACGTTCACGTCCTCCTCCGATTCCAAAGGTCCAGCCCTACCTGAAGCTAAGAAGGCCGCTGCTGAGCACGGCGTACAGGGGCCATGCCCGGCTGGACCACCGCCCTCGCCTGGGGGCGCCATGGGGCACGGCCCGCCCCGATCCCCCCGGCGGGCGTCTGTTTGCGTCCTGTGCTGGGGTCACACTTCGCCTAAGGCTAAGTGAATAAGCCACACATTAAACTGGAGCTATTCCTTGGGTAATGTTCTAGATCTGATGTTTTCTTTATTTTTCAGGACAGGCAACTAGATAGGAAATTATGGAGAATAAATCCGGAGAAACCAAAGTGTGGTTCCAAGCAGCTGAGTTGAAACAGGATTCGTTTCACTATCAGGCCCTTACTGTGTTTCCACCGCTGCCCCGTTGCTGGGAGTCTTCCAAGAGGCTCTGTCTTCACCGCTACCTGCAGGTGAAAGCTCTTCTCATGGTTCCACTAATTTCCTGCTGAAAATATTAGCAGTTTTAAAATGGAACATGTTAAACAGCTGGTCCCACAGCAGGGGGACTGGGGTATGACGGAGATGTCCCCTGATTCCAGGGTCCCAGCTACACCAGATCAGCGTCCATGGCCATGCCCCCTCCACTGGGTGGATGTGACAGGCCACGTCAAGGGGACGACTGGCACCAAACTGTAGCTTCCTGTCAGAGCTGACTGGGAGTGGTGTCTGGGAGTCTCTGGACCAACCTCTGCAAGTTGTCGAGGAGGAAAAGGCCCAAGAGGCACGTCCTGCCCCGCACGTGGCTGGGCCGTCCTGTGCCCGGGGCTGCTGGAACGCAGAGGATGTGGGCCTGCTACAGCCCGGTGGGGCCGCCTTGGAGGGGGCTGGCTCAGGGGGCTGCAGCCTCTGTCCGGGCTCCAGTGGACCTGGCTGGGTTCCCAACCCACGCACTGCCAACAGACACACCTGCTTCTGGCCACGCTCTGCTGCGGTTCCCCTTCCCTTTTGCTGGTGGTGAAAGGTCATCGTGCTCCTTAGGAGTCCTAGCTGACATTGTCTGTCTGTCCTTAGAGTTTAAAGGGACTTCAGAAACCGTCTGGTCCAACTTCTCATTTAACAAAAGGATTAAAACCAGCAGGATACCCTGACGGTGTCGGGCCCTGGGCAGCACGTGGTCTCTGAAGGCCTCCTTTCCTTGCCGCACTTCTGTGCTTTGCCACAGGCAAGGACAGGCATGTGCAAGAAAAATCCCTCGTCTTCCGTGGCACGGCTGTGCACATCACACCGCGCCCCAGCCACAGCTGCTCACCCTGCGAATCGAGCGTCCCCAAGTGTCAATGATGGCGTGGAGCTCATTGTCAGTGGTGAGCACAGTGGCAGCTGTGCCAGGGTCCCCAGGCCACACTGTAGCGTCGGCACTCATTCCCAGGTACCCTCCCCTCCGTGGACACGCTCTCCCTGGGAGCCCCTTTCCCTGGACTGCCAGGAATCCCACCCTGTGCCCGAGCCCCTTCCCAGTGAGTCTGACCTGACCCCAGTCATGCCCGTTCACAAATACGGCAGCACACACAGCACACACATGTGCACACATACACCATGTGTCCATACATTCCATACACGTACACCACACATATCACACACAAATACACACATGAACATGCACATACTATACACACCCTACATGCACACACAGATACCACAACACACACATCACACCAAACACACTATATACATATACACATACATACACATACACATGCAGCCTTCTAGCCACTGATTAAACATAACCAGGGAAAAATAAAGGAGTGTGTGTGTGTATGTGTGCACGTGTGTGTGTCTTTTAATGGTTGAAATTATTCACATTAAAAGAGCTTAACCCTCTCAGGAACTTTTGCATATTCAGAAGTGAGCTAGTATATTCTTTAAAATTTTAATGGGTGTTGTTTAATCACTCTCCAAAGAGTGATTGCGCCAATTTGTATTCCCACAAACAGATTACAAATACGCCTAATTCCCTACAGCATCACCCACATATTGGGTGTTATTCAACTTTTTAATCAAGGCCCATCCGACAGGTAAAACATGGTATGTTGTTGTTGAGATGTGCTTGTATTGAATTACAAATGAGCCTTAGAATCTCTTAGTTTGTTTATTAGCTGATTTTACATCTCATTTGCAAATATCCTCCACTCACTTTTCTTTATGGCTGTCCGTCTTTGTCTTAGGTCTGTGCAATCCCCCGGGGAGGAAACAGCCATTTGTCAAATATATCAGACATTTCTTTCCAAACCACCATTTTTTTAAAAACTTTGTTTCCCTACACAGAATTTTAAAGTGTTTTCACATAGTCAAATATTTTCATCTTCCCCATATTGGCTTTGTCGAGGGGTGCTGCTTTTAAGAATGAGAGAACTTGCTTTTTAGGCTTCTTGTCTTGTGTACTTAATGCTCCTCGAATGCCAGTAAAACTGTCTCGAAGCTGACACCTCCATACCTTGCACTTCAGTGATTACTGCCTGCCCATTTAAAGTGGAGGATTCACCAAAAAGCAGTGAGAAACAACGGCTTTAGATTCCAGACAAGAGAAAATGTTGTCTTCAGTTTCTCGAGGCATTCTAGAGGGCAGGGACTGTTTTTTCTATTTTCTCTGATTCCATATGGGTGCACAAAAGGGTTTAAAAAATACCTATTAGAAATTAAAGAAGACCTGGATAAATGGGAAGACATTCCATGCTTGTGGGTAGGAGGACTCAATATTGTCAAGAAGTCCAGCCTACCCAAAGCAATCCACATTCTCAACACAATCCCTATCAACTGTCCAATGGCCTTTTTTGCCAAAATGGAAAAGCCAATCGTCAAATTCAGATGGAATTGCAAGGGGCCCTGGATAGCCAAAACAATCTGAAAAAGGTAGAACAAAGCTGATAAACTCATACTTCCTGATTTTAAACTTAGTACAAAGCTAGAGTAGCCAAAATCGTGTGGTACTGGTGAAGGAATAGACATACAGACTAGGAATAGAATTGAGAGTTCAGAAATAAGCTCATACATCTGTGGTCAACTGATTTTCAACAAGGGTGCCAAGTCCATTCCATGGGGAAAGAATATTATTTTCAAAAGACGGTGCTAGAACAACCGTACATCCACATGTAAAAGAATGAAGCCGGACATCTGCCTCACACCATGTACAGATTAACTCAAAATGGATCAACAACCTAAAAATAAAACCTAAAGCCATAAAAACTCCTAAAAGAAAACATGGGGCAAATTTTCATGACCTTATATTTAGCAATAGGTCCTTAGATAGGATGCTAAAAACACAAGCAATAAAAGAAAAAATAGATAAATTAGATTTCACCAAAATTAAAAACTTTCATGCATGAAATGATATTATCATGACAATAAAAAGACAACCTATAGAATGGGAGAAAATATTTAGAAATTTTATGTCTGATAAAGGTTTACTATCCAGAATATATAAAGAACTCCTACAACTCAATAACAAAAAGACAATCCAATTAAAACCTGGGCTTGAATAGACACCTTTTCCAAAAAAGATATACCAATGGCCAATAAGTACATGAAAAGATGCTCAACTCGACATTATTAGGCATTAGGGAAATGCAAATCAAAACCACGGTGAGAAACCACATCAAACCTACCATAATGGCTATAATGAAAAAAAGGAAACTAACAAGTGTCGATGAGGATTTAGAGAAACTGGAACCCTCCTACATTGCTGGTGAGGATGTGAAAGGGTGCAGCTGCTATGAACAACAGTTTGGTGCTTCCTCAAAAAGTTAAATAGAGAATTAGCACACGTTCCAGCAATTCTTCTAGGTATATGCCCAAAGGAACTGAAAGCAGGGACTTGAACAGATATTTGTGTGTCCATGTTCGCTGCAGCGCTATTCACAACAGCACAAAGGTGCAAACCCAAGTGTCCGGGATGAATGGATAAGCAAATTGTGCTTTATACACACAATGGAATTTTATTCAGGAATAGAAGGAATGAAGTTCTGATACATTCAACAACATGGATGAATTTTGAAAACATAATGTTAAGCGAAATAAGTCAGACTCAAAAGGAAAACTATGATTCAATTTATATGAAATATCTAGAATAAGCAAATTTATAGAGACAGAAATTAGATTAGGGGTTACTAGAGGCCGAGAGGAGGAAATGGGGACTGATTGCTTAAGTGAGTGCAGAGTTTCTGTCTGGGGTGATGAAAGTTTTAGAAACAGACAATGGTGATGGTTGCACAACACTGGGACTGTAACTAATGCCACTGAATTGTACACTTAAAAATGGTTAAAATGGCAAATGTTATGTTCTATTTTACCACAGTTTTAAAAATTACTAATGTTTTATATCAAAACCACTGAATTTTATACTTTTCCTAGATGAACTGTATAGTATGTGGATTATATCTCAACACAGCTGTTAAACTGGCCTGGTCACTCACTCTCAATCATTTCAGATTTTACAACTTCCTTGCAGAGATACTTAGCAAAAATGATCACCCTTTGAAAATGAGAAAGGACGGAACAGCCCCCTGTGCTCATGTTCAGAGTTCAGAAGAAAGCCCTGGCAACTTTGCCGCTGTTTCGGAATGGGCCTTTGCCACCCCCACTTTGGGACAGAGAGCTCAGTGTGTGTGTCGGCTGTGTTGCCGCTGGGACCCCCAGGTCAACTCTCAGGGCCTCGGGTTCTTCCTCAGCTGTCAGTGGCTGGGGCCGGGGCTGTGTGTGACCCTAGGACTTTGTGTTGCAGCAGTCAGCAGGCAGTGGGGTGTCCCCAGCCACCTCCTTCTTTCCATCAGCTCCTCCACTGCGCTTTTGCTCCTGCACTGACAGCAGGGACTGGCCTGCGTCATGCCCCCCGACCCCTGTGAGTCTCCCCAGTAAGCACCTGGGCATTTCCCACCCCCTTCATTTGCCCCATCTCAGGCAGGCCACGTGGAGGAGGCCGCACGCTGCACAGGTACACGCAGGTACTCACACCGTGTGCCTCACTGTGGGGACATTAAGGCAGGTTCCTGCTGGAGCTAGGTTCTCAGGTCCCCGAGAGGGGCTCGGTCACAAATAGTTTTGTTTTCTCTAACGTGGCCTTGGCAACAGTCAGTTTTTCTTACATGTGGGATAAATTGGACTTATCTTCAAAGGCCGCAGCAATGCCAGATGAGGGTACAGAGGGGGGCGGAGACAGCGAGCCCCGCTGGCCACTGAAAGGGGGACAGGGAGTGCTCCTGCCCGGGCCAACTCATCCTCGTGAGGGTGACCGCGTTCCCATGCCACGCAATCCACCCACTCAACGTGCACAGTTCAGTGGCTTTAGTACATTCACGGAGTTGTGCATCCATCATTACAATTCATTTTAGAACATTTGCATTACCTCAAAACAAAGCCCTGAGACCCTTAATCCCCACTCCCTGACCCCCCTGTGACCGCCGCCCTGCCCCCAGCTTACGCAGTCGTCACTCCACCGCTGACTCTGTGAAGTTGCCCATTCTGGAGAGTTCACAGGAGTGGACTCCTACGTTTCCAGGTCTGCCCATGCCGTAGCATCTGTCAGTACTTCATCCCTTCGTATTGCCAAATAATGTCCCGTTTCATGGATACATCACATTCTATTTGTCCATCATCAGCTGATGGACATTTGGGTTGTTTCTAGTTTTTCATCACTATGCACAATGCTGCTTTGAACATCCATGTGCACATCTTCGTATGTGCACAGGGTCTTGTTTCCCCTGCGTGTATACCCAGGAGCGGAATTGCTTAGTCTCGGGGTAACCGTGTTTAACCGTTGGAGGCAGCCTGACCACTTTCCAAAGCAGCCGTGTCATTTCACATTCCTACCAGCAGGGCACGAGGGTACCATTTCAGTGTTTAAAATAAAAAGCCACTTCGGAAAACAGTTGATTAGTTCCTCAAATGTTAAAACAGAGTTACTGTCTCACTTAGCAATTCCACTTCTAAGTATCCATGCAAGAGATATAAAAACATATGTGCACACAAACCTTTACATGAATATTAATAAAAGCATGATTCATGTTGGCCAGAATGGGACGGCTGGTCACAAAGGCCACACACTGTGTGGTCCCCCTGACAAGGGGTGCTGAGAGGAGTCACATTTGTGGAGACAGAAACAGAAAGCAGGCTGGCAGTTGCGGGGGCTGGCAGCGGCACGGTGAGGTAGGGGCACTGCTAATGGGTGCAAAGTTTCTTTCTGGGGTGAGGAAATTGTTCTAAAATTAGACCGTGCTGATCATTGTACAGCTTTTTAAATATACTCCAAACCACTGAACTGCACACTTTAAAACGGTGAACTTTATGGTATGTCAATTACAAACCAATGAAGCTGTTGAGAGAGAGAGAGAGAGAGAGAGGGCTGGCCTTCGTCCCTCTGCTCCCCCCGCCTTGCCACTTTCCCTGGACACCCTGGGATTTATTCTCTCTCCCTCTGTCTCACTCTCTCTCTCTCACACTCTCTCACATGTTTTGCTCTTTCTCTTTTCGCTTCACCCTTCAAACATAGCAGTCCAACTCTGTCCCCAGTGTGAGGAGACAATGCCGGTGTTGCAGAGGTCTCTGAGGGACAGGTGGGGGCAGAGGAAGGTGGCCATGAGGGCCTTGCTTCCCAGCAACCCAGGGCGCAGGAAACCCACGTGGGCCTTCCTCCTCCCATTGGAAATGGGCGCAGATGTGCATAAAATGTGACACCTTCAAAAGTCCACGCAGGGACCAGGGACAAGGGTGGGAAGGGCTGTGGGTGCTGGAGTGGGGAACTAGAGCCAACACCCCGAAGCTCCAGCACTGGTTGGCGTGTGGTCCAGCGTTGGGCCCTAGAGTGGGACAGGCCACCCAGCTAGGGAGCGGCATGGAGGCTGTGGACGCTGCCGCCTCAGTGATGGGTGGCAGTGGGGGCCGGGGAGGGAGGCGGATCTGCGGAGAGCGGGGTGGGAAGGAGGGCGCAGCCAGGAGAACTGTTCCACTGCACGGCAGGCGGGAGGCCCGAGAGAATCAGCAGGACGCTGATGAGACACAAAACAGACTGTAGCGGGCAGCAGGGTGCGCTTCGTAATGAAATGCTCCGTGGGGGAGACCTCCGTGACCTCTGCCCGGAAGCTGTGCTGCAGGAATGTGAATCGTTTACATGAGCAGCTGTAATCGGTGGACCTCTTGCTTGAAGTATTCCATGGATGGAGATTCTCCTCCAAGCAAATACTGTTGGTCTATGTGCCCAAAAGTCCAGTATTGTGTCTTGTTCTCTTTACTCTGGGACCATCCCTTCACCCCTATAGTGAACAGAAAATTGCAGCCCAGGCTGCTGCTTGAACTCTTCTCCCTGTCGTGTTAGAGGGGACTCAGAATTGGACTGCTTGGGTGCTGAACCTGGCCCCTGTCCTTCCAGATGTGCTACATTTGGGGAAAAAGTCAAAGGAATAATCGTATTTACGTTGCAGAATTGTTATGAGCATTAAATGAGTTTCACTATGCCTTGCATGTAGTAGCACTCAATCAATATTTATTACCATTATTATTGGCTTATCTGAATTAATGAAAATATCTAGTAGAACCAGCATAAACAGGTTTGGCAAAAACACAACCGGCTCCCGGAAAGCCTAAATTGAGGGCTCCCTGGGTGTTGATGTGGAAACAAGCCCAGCCTGTGAACTCGGTCGGGACAGTCCTCCAAGTCCTCCCCAGACGCAAGCTGGACGTGTTCAGATAAGAATTCTGTATGTGCAAAGGGCAGGTGGCAAGCCCTGGAGAGTACCAGTCCCAGGCCACCAGGGCATCACTGGCAACTTGCCTGGAGTCTGCAGCTGGCAGGAGGCTCTGGCTGTGCTCAGGGCTCTTCTGCCCACGGGTGCTCCTCTGTGCTAACGCCCTCCGCTCTACGCAAAGCGTTCAGCAGCTTGGGTCCATGCTCATGTGAGCCCGACACTGTGGGGGCGTGTCAGTACCCTGGAGCTCTGTGACAGCCACAGCCCCATGACCAGCTGGGGCCCAGCGTGCAAGCATCTCCAAGACCCAGTGTGATCCGACAGGTCAGTTGGGTCGAAGGCAGTTCAGAACATGACTACTGTAGCTGTTTTCTCTGCTTTCTTTGCATTGCACAAGTAACACGTGCCTGCTAAAAAAGACAATCAGATAATAAAGAAAAGCACAAAGAAGGTTAAAATTACCTTTACTTCTACCACCCAGTGGATATGCATTCTGAAAATGTGATCCATTTTGGTTTCCAAACTATTTTTGGAACTAGAGTGTTTTTTGGTTTGTTTGTTTTTGTTTTTCCACATTGTGGTAGATGAATGAATCAAAATTCAGCCTTGAATTCCAAACTTTTAAGAATTAAATTTATGTGCCTTATCTGCAATATACTTCATCCAAGGTGAATCAGAAATTGACAAAGTGAGAAAAGGCCAGCCCAAAGGAGAGGGGCCTCGGAAGAAACCACCCCTGCCAACACCTTATCTCAGATTTCTAGCTTCCAGAATTGTAAGAAAATAAATTTGTTGTCTAAGGCAAAAAAAAAAAAAAATGACGAAGTGGTTTTGGGAACACATCAAATGGCAGGTCATCTGTAGTACACTCTGAGACACGTGTGCTCATGTTCTCTCCAAGGAATTCCAACACTTCTAACGACGCTGGTGCAAGGGGACGTCAGTCTTGCCCTGTCAGCCTGCAGCCTCCCGGTGTAATGAACTTGGGAACAGCAATGCCCGTGAGACAGTAATAAGCATCTGTTTTCTTTTTCCATTGTCTCATGAGGTTATCTATCCTTCTCTGTATGTGTCAACTGCAAACCCAGGACTTGACTTCAGGGGGAAATTAGGAACGATGCACACTTTAAAAAAAAGAAGGGAAAAAAGGTGCAATACCAGTCACTCCTTCTTTTAATGTTTCCTTTTTTAGAGTGAAACCTGCTGACTTTTACAATGCATATTTGTACTTTGACCAAATTGCTATTTTGCCAAGCTTAAACTGTTTGAATTTTAGAAACACCAATTAGGAAGTCAGTCGATGCTGCAATATTTCTTGTCCCAAATATTCGTTTCTCCCTTACAAAGTGTGAGTTCCACATAAATTGTGATGCAGGAAGCTCACAGACCCGAGGTTGGAAGGGAGTACAAATGCTCAAGGTCATCTACGGCATTCGCTCCACCTCCTAGGCCTTCTGGGCTTGGTGCTTTTGCAGCAGTCTAACATAAATGAGAAGGTTTTAGGATTCCATTTCTTGCTCTTGCATCTGCCATGTTGTGGCTGCTGTTTCTCCCTTGGCAGTGGGAGGGCGTTTCTCTCCCTACTCAGGAGGGGGCTCAACCAACACTCGCTGCCGCAGGGACGGGGCTGCATCATTGTCTTCTCTGCCCAGCAGAGGCAGCAGCCACAGCGGCACGGACAGCCCCGAGGCACCCACGGGCACCGGTCCTCTCTCTTTGCCCGTGCGAACCTTCAAAAGCAGCCTGCTTGTTTTTCACTTTTACCCCTAATTTCGTGTCCTCTAATACATGGATTCTGTCTCCACCATTTCGATAAAAACTAGAAGTTTAGACTCAAGAAGGTCTCCAAGGGTCCTTTTTATTTTATATGTTTTTTGCTAAATCCATACGCACACCCATTTTAGGCATTTGCATTACTTGGCATCCTATGTCAATTGCCAATGCAGGTGGCTGTCAAATCTGAAACTTCAAATCCTACTTTTATTTTGAACCTGAGGTCAGTCTCCACTTCTCAGTGGCCCTGGGCGTCCTAACCTGGACAGCTCTGAGACTTAGCTCGTGACGTCCACGGCTCCCAGCGCGCCAACCTGCGCTCTAGCGGTGTGTGGAGAGCAGAGCCCCCGCTCCGCCCACTGCTAACAACACACCCGGGGGCAGATCTGGGTGCTGAACCCGGCCTCTGCATTCTGCCCGTCACCCCCAACCCTGCGAATTCTCACCCCACCGCCTTAGCACACGTCCCCTCACTTCTTTCCACTCACAGTTTCTCATACATCATACGCCACCAACAGCCGAGCCACCAGCCCTCAGGTCAAGAAAAAGAACATTCCTAGCATTCCAGAAGGCCCTGAGTTGTCTCTTCTGGGTAACGGTGGCTTCCTCCTTCTACAGACAACCACTAGCCTGGTTTCGAGAACTCACTTCCTCCCTTTTTTCCTGGTTTTAGCTCTAAGACATGTAGCCCTGGTGTGCCTGTTTGTGAACAGTGTGTTCTTCTATTCCTTGACTTTCGTTTCATTCTCCTGTTTCATTCATCACTACGAGCTGTGAATCATGGTCATTGGTGTGTAGTGCTCCTTGACACGAGTAGCACACTCTTTTCCCACTTGTCACTTGGTGGACACTCGGGGGTTCTGTCATAGCAACACCTCTGCAGGACGCGGCGTGTGTCCGAGGGCCCTAGGGTGCATTCTGTGGGGTGGGGGCCGGTCCTAATTACCTACTCCGTCATCACTTGAAGTGGAAGTGTGACATTAATTTGTAACTGATTTTTACAATGGCTGGTTAATTGTTGTCTCTTTCCTTTTACCTTCCACATGAGGGATCTTTCCGAGGCACGAATCTGGAGATGCCACCCTCTTGCATAGCTCCTTTTCTGTGGCTCCCTTTGCCCTTGGGCAGCATCTGTATTTTCCAGCAAAGGCATTTGGGTCCTATTGTGGTCAGGCCTCTGCCCTCCGGTGCAGATTCCCACCCTGCCATCTGCCCGCCTTGCCTATTACTCACCCCCCAGAAGCTCTCGTAGCCACTGAAGCACGGTGGGCTTCTTCGCCATCTGCCCTCTACGCTTCCTCGTGTGAATCAAATCCCCGAGGGGAACATTCGCTTCTCTCCAGCCTGAGGCGGGTGCCAGTGCCCAGACCCTGAAATCACTCCAGGCCTGCATTTACTACACCAGCTGGGACGAGTCTGTTTACATTTTATTTATTCATGTCCTGCCTTCCTATGCAAAAGAGTTGTATAGCTAAGATACAATAAATATGGAGCCATATAAGTAGACAACAATCAAAGTAAAGCAAAGTATAGCCATACGATACGGAGAACACTGGAAAGCAGACACACAGGCTATAGGATGCCATGTGGTCATCGGAATGGGGTCCCAGGGAGACCCTGAGAACAGAGGCCACAGAGCAGGTGTCTGTCTTCACCACACAGTGCGAATGGGGGCCACATTCCATCCCTGATGGCCCGATGCCTGAGACCTGCTCCGTTCAGTAGGTCCATGCGGACGTAGGAGTAGACGTCCAAGACAATAGGCACCTTTAGGAATTGCTGTCATCTCACTGAGTGCTGCAGAATCAAGATGGGACATGTGACGAGACTCACTGAGACATCTGGAAGGATGGTGCTGTCTGCAAGCTGCGGTCGCTAGCTAAACTGTCTGCAGGGCAATCTGTCAACAGACGTCACTGAGACTGAGCAGGCATAGGAGGCAGGAGCCACTAGCAGGGTGATGATGGAGGGTTTCTAAAACTACATAAACGTAAAGAAAAATAGAAAATAAAAGTCAGCTAAAATAACTCTTTTTGATCTTAAACATTCATATTTTCCAGTTTTATGAATTTTTTCACACACTTATAGAAAGAACACTCTGGATTTAGGAAGAGTTGGAAGCTGTCTAATAACTGTCCCCAGGGACCCAGAAGGGCCAGCAGGTAGGAAATGATTTGTTTTGAGACCAATGTCATAAACTAGGTTCGTTCACAGCCGTCATCCGAGAGGCTGCCATGTGCGCAGGCCAGACGTCTGGGACGAGGACCTTACAATCCCCTCCTGGAAGCTGCCTCCCCTCTTTCCGTCTGCTCACCAAGCCCTGATGGCATCACACGGAGGGACCGAGCCCACCACCTGCCCCTTTAAACTTGACCTGGGAAAGCAGGGATGTTCCCCTCAAGCCAACAAGGAGGTTTCACTTATTCTGATTTCTCTTGTGGGATGCACGCGCTAAGATGCAAGATCTCCTTTTTGTTATGCACCCCATGACGCTGCACTCTTGCTAATCACCACTCTCATGTTCCGATTTCTCCGTAGCAGCTCTATGCCCCGAGCAACGTGACGTTTCCTCAGAACATGCACAGTTCATTCAGTGAGCCAGACAATGCCCGTCCTGTGGGCTGATTCGAATTTTGCTTTTTGGCTATATTCCCTGTAAAATGTGATTCTTAAATCCCCAAATTCTAAGCCTGAGGGAAGGGAAGATGCATTTGACGCACTGGCTCCCCCAAAGGTGGACAGAAACACGCCTGGAAGGGAAATCGGAAGCTGACCATCTCCTTGGAATTGAAGGGAAAATGCCAGGTCAAGAGGTGGCTCTGAAAAGGCAGGGATTATATCGGGGCCCTCGTGGATGGGCCCCTCCCATCCGTGCCACCTCACCCTGGTCGCTCCTCAGCGAGATGAGGAGCCGCAACTGAGCTCAGCACTCAGATGATTGGTCCATCTGCCGCCCAACACACCTCATCCCATGGGCACCCACCCCAGTAGACACCCGAGGACCCTACTGTAAACTCCAGGCCCCACCTCCTCACCCCTGCATAAGCACTGATCCAACCCCGTGGCACGTCCCTCCTGTCCCGCCCCCGTGTGATGGGCCTGTTCCCTCTAGCTCTCCGCTGGCCTTTGCTCTCACCATTGACAGTGGGCTGTCCTCTGGGATCACCGCCTCACGGCAGACCTCGCCACAGGACACTGTGAGGGTTTATTCCCACGTGCTGCCCACATTAGGACCAGGAGGTGGAGCTGATTCCTCCTCTCTTATTGCTCCTTCCAAACCTTCCCCCCGCCCCCAAGCCAGAATCCCTGACACTCCACCCCTGCCATCCTCTGCCCTTGGTCATTGCCACTCTCTTCCCACCTGCTCCTCCCCAGTCGTTGCGGACACTGGGCCCAGCCACAGTGCTGTGCTCTGCCCTATCCCGGCCATCATCGCAGTGGTGTCACTGACCTCGAGGGTGGCTGGGTGGTCATCTGTCCTAGTTCTCTGGGACAGTCCAATTTTAGGCCTATTTTCCTGGATGTTGGCTCCACTTTCATTCTCACGTGTCCCAGTTTGGAATATAAATTATGCCACTCTTCTGTCACTTCTTCATCTTTCTCTGCTTTCTCCTCTGCCCCTCTTCAGCCAGTCACTGCTCTACCAGATCCAGGACCTACACTCACCAGTGGAGAGCTCAGCGCTGAGCACCCCAGAGCATGAGTGCTGCTCCTGCTCTTTCGGCTGTGAAGCAGTTCAGGCTCCATGAGACCTGCCCTTCAACGATCCCGTCACCCCTCCATGGACTCTTCTTACAATTAACTTCCTGATCCCCCCCCCCCCCCGCCCTTTGGAATTATCTGCCCAAACCCTAGCCTGCTTCAGTGTAAGTATCGTTCTTCTTTCTGTCTGTATCCAAGCAGGACTTGCCTATAAGACTATCACTCAACTGGACTGACTGTTTTTATTTGAAACCATGACCACAAACCTCAGGTAGGCATTAATCCTGCAGGTCAATTCTATTTAGTTCCCCTCACACATGGTCTGCTAATGTGTCAGGCAGCAAAATTAAAGACAGATCAATGGAATTGACCTCATCTGAACAACAGAAAGAAAATAGGTGAAAAAAAAAAAATAACAGAGTCTCAGGAACCTGTGGGACTATAACAAAACATCCAACAATCATATGATTGGAGTTTCAGAAGGAGAGGAGAGCATGGGGCTGAAAGAATATTCAAAAAAACAATCATTAAACATTTCCCAAATCTGTCAAAAGACACAAACCTATAGATTCAAGAAGCTGAACAAATCCCAAATAAGATACACCCCCCCAAAATCCATGCCAAGACACAGTACAATTAAACTTTTGAAATCAAAAGACATAGAAAAAAATCTTAAAAGCAGACGGAGAGAAAGGACACATCACCTGCAGGAGAACACCAGTCTGAGCGACAGCAGATTTCTCACTGGAAACCGTGGAGGCCGGAGGGAAGTGGCACACATTTTCCAAGAGCTGAAAGGAAAGCACTGGTCTTATTCCAGTGAGATTCTTCTTCAGGAAAGTACAGACCTTTTCCTGGCGAACTCAAGGAATTTGTCTCTAAAAGACCTACACTGAACGATTGCTAAAGGCAGCTCTTCAAACAGAGGGAAAGCTGAACGGAGGAGACTTGGAGCATCAGGAGGGGCAGGAACGTGGAAAAGGCAGACACACGGGGGTGCAGATGGGACTACGCTCCTGCCCAGGAGGTTTTAAAACCACGTTTGGTGAGTGACACAAACATCATAACACTGTCTGATACTCAAGACAATGGCATTTAAAAATGGGGATGGTGAAAGAACCTAAATGGAGGTTTCCACATTTCACTTGAAGTCTTAAAACACAAGGCCCAGTACCGCCCATCACAAACCTCCTTCCTCAGCCCACGAGCCCTGCGCTCCTCCGTTCCTCTGTCCCTGCCCAGGAGCACTTCTTAAAAGAGTGTCACTCGTCAACCCGCCCCAGTTTTCTTTCCCTTCACACCACTCCACCCAAGCTGATGTTTTCAGTGTCATGTGCAATTCTGGCAGGAATAGGCAACTGACATTTTCTCAAAAGGTCCCGCAGGATTCAAAGACATTTTCCTGTCAGCTGTGTCTGATGCTGGGATTACGCAGAATCTGTATTTTCTGAGTCATCCCCCTGCACTACCTTGGGTCTTTTGACAATACAGCTATCCACATTACAGCGCAAATACTCCCCATATCTCAGAGCTGCCGGGGATAGCATCATCTGTCACTGTTTGCCACCTTGAAATCAAGAGCTGCTCCCATCTACTAACGTCTCAGCTTTGACACATCATCCGAATCAGGCAGCCCTGCGGGGAATGACGACATCGCCCTTCACGTTCCAAAAGCAAAGAACCAAACCACAACGTTCTTACTGCACACAGAGTGAACACTTACAAGAGTTAAGTCTTGTTCTATTTTCACTCTTAAATCTTTTGATATTATGAAAAAATTATGGCACTCCTAGATACAGGGCAAAATTAGAGGCTTATTTTTTCTTCTGTTGACAGCGCTTTGAACTGAACTATTTTAAGTTCAGGTTTTTGAGCGTTTTGAAATGCAGCACTTGGAGTTCGGTTTCAGTTTGTAAAGATTCACATCTCAGTGCAGAGCCGCCTCCGGAGGGACGAGAGTTACCTAAAGCTTGAGAATCCTGTTTTACTCAAACACTGCTTTGTTTAAAAGTTGAAAAGAAAAGGAAGTAAAGAGATATATGGGCGCACGTATGGAGTGTGTGTGTGTGAGAGAGAGAGAGAGAGAGAGAGAGAGAGAGGATGGCAAGGAAGCCAGGGACAGAGACAGGATGAAGCCTGTGGGATCCACGGGCTTGAGTTTAAATCTTCACCCAGGCAAGTCGTGCAGCCTCTCTGAGCCTCGTGTGTGAAACCAGAGGCTACGCCGGTCTTGCAGGATTATGGGGACGTCGTCAGCGTTGATCACCAATCTTGCTGCCCTCTGCTCTTTGTGCTACAGAATTCAGCAATGGCTCTTGTTGGCTTTGCTTGGTCTGGGTGTGCCCTGTGACTTGTTGTGGCCATGAGTTAGGAGCAGAGGGGCTCATGTCACCTCCAGGCTGAACGTTTGATTTTCGGCACGAGGCCACACAGAGCTCCTTGGCCTCTCACACAGCAGCGGCAGCGTTTAGGCAGGTGCCCCGTCGGCCTGGCCTCAAGCAGCCGAGATGAGCAGAGTGAGCCTCGCAGCTCCGAGTTGTCCACGTCCCACGAGCTGGAATTTAATCTTGGTCGTTCCAGGCACTGAGGTTTTGAGTCCTGTGTTCCCAGGGCACCCCCACGTTTCTGCTGCATCCGGTGCATGTCACAGCAGTGGGGTCAGGGGCTCTTTAGGAGGGGAGGCCACAAATGCTGTCACTGTTCTTGCTGTGAAGCTGGTTTGCTCTGATTCTCCTCTGTCTTCAGGGGAGTGTTGCAAACGCTCTCCTGTCCTGTCCTCACATAGACCCTCCTCCTGAAGTCTCTGATGGACTCACACTCACGTGGGGACAGAGAACAAGGCTGACTTGCCAACAGGAGCTGGGAGTGAGCACACGTTATTTGGTACTTGGGTGGAGGCAAGTGACCTTGACCCTCCATGGTAAGGCTGAGACAGGTAAAATGTAACCGGGGTGTCTCCCTCCTCCGCCATCCCTGTCCTCACTGCACCAACCTTGCAACAGGGCAGCCCCAAATCCTGTGCTGCTGATGTGGGGCTCCCAGATGGCCACATTAGGGACAGGTTTGGGGTATTCCTATCCCCAGATCCACAGAGAGGCCGACTGTCGGCCAAGGGGCTGGGTGGCTGCGATGCCACTGTGCAGTGAGCCACTCGCATTGTCAGCACTTTCTCATGCTCACTATAAACACCATCGTTGCCACCTAGCCCTTTGCCAGGGTGCTCACAGTCGTGGTGGAGAATGACAAGCAGACAGGAGCCACGCCAGCATGGCTGGCAGTCACATCCATCAACCTGCAGGGACCCCAGGACCCTGCCACAGCTGACTGCTAAAAGACCAGACACCATTGCCGACCCAAACCATTGCCTCCCCATCTCGTTCATACCTGCCATATTAATCTTCCTATGAAATCACTTTGATCATGTTACCCCCTTGCTCCAAAATGTTTCTCCACCCTCTGCAGGACACAGGCAAACTCCCTATATTAGTTTGCTAGGGCTGCTATAACAAAGTCCTACACACTGGGTGGCTTAAACAACAGAAATTCATTGTCTCACAGTTCTGGAGGCTAAAATTCTAAGATCAAGGTGTCAGGAGGGTTGGTGTCTTCTGAGGCTGTGAGAGAGAATCTGTCCCAGGCCACTGTCCTAGCTTCAGGTGGTTTGCAGCCATCTGTGGTGTTCCTTGGCTTGTAGAAGCATCACCCCATCTCTGCCGCCATCTTTACACAGTGTTCTCCCTGTGTGTGTCTGTCTCTGCCTCCAAATTTCTCCTTTTGCACAGACACCAATCATGTTGGATTGGCTGCCCCCAGGTCCCAACCCCTTGCCAGGGACCTCATTCTAAATTGACTGCTTCAGCAAAGACCCTGTTTCCAAATAATGTCCCACTCTGAGGTCCTGGGGGTTAAGACTTCAGCATAAATATCTTAGAGAGGACACAATTCAGCCCACAACACCCCCCTAGCTGAGCATCCAAGGCTCTCTACCACCTGCTCCAACCTTCCTTTTCCAAATTGTATTCCAAATTCCAGCTCTCTTTCCCGCCACGCCTGTTCCAGCCAGATTGCTCTAACACTACTGCCTGAGGGGCTCTGACTTCCTTCTCAGGGCTGCCCATCCCTTAAATCCCAGCTCAGTACTTTTGTGGAGGTTTTTCTGCATCTCTTCAACCCTTGGTGATATATGTGAGTGCACTGAATTCAATTTTTTGCATGCATTACAGTTTGGGCAACTACCCATGGACACTCTTGCAATTATTCTGTTTTTCAGGGCAGCATCACCCCAGACGTGAGCATGAGAGGCCTCTGGTCTGGGCCCCTTGGGGTGAGGGGTCCAAGGTGCCAAGGCAACAGACCTACACAGAGACTGCAGTCATGTTCTAGACTATTCTCCTGACCGCAGAGCTCTCAGCCTGCTTCCAAGGCCTGCTTGGGTCGTGACCCTGAGTGTGGACCTCGCCACCAGCATCTCCACCCCAGGCCTGAGGGGAGGCCACGGGGTGTCGGAGGAGGCGGGCGCAGTGCGGATGTCCAGGGTGCGCTGGCACAGATGTGTGCGGGAGGCCAGCAGTGGGGGCTGCAGGGGCATGGACCCTCCCCCCAGGGCTGGGGGCTGGATCTTCCTATGCTGACACCTCTAGTAGGAAAGAAAATTCTAGATTTGACTCTGGCCTTCCAAGTCATTGTGGAGATGTGTTTACCAAGGTGGAAGAATAGAGCATATTCTATTTGGCTATTTCTAAGCTTGATTCGTAACCTCAACACATTCTGCCCTGTGCCTGTGGTGCCGTGGGACCCTGGCCCAGGTGTGGCAGCAGCCAGGACGTGCTCTCCGGCAGGTGCCCTTAAGGTGAGTGCAGACGGAAGTTGGTCCCGCCTGGCCCTCCAGCATGTTTTTGGCTGTTCCTATTTAGTGTCGATGTCATTATTCCCCCACTCTCCTATTTTGTGCTGAAAATAGTGAAAAGGTTCCCACGGGAGGGCACACTCATCCCCACAAAAAGACTGATGCAGCGACAGAGCAAGGAGGACGGCCCCCCAAACAGACTGTCACGTCGCAACGACCCTCTCACGGCAGGAGGCGGGGAGGTTTCAGGTGCTGCCCCAGCAGGGTGAGCCCGCTGCCTCCCGCGTGGTGCCCGCGGGTGCCCGCTGTGGGAGTCGGGTTCCACGCCCTCCCACGGGGACGTTCAGCCCCGGCTGCCCTGCTGGGGTGTGGGGGGAAATGCCTTCCATGGGGCAAAGGGGGCCCCTCTGCTACTGCTCCCCTCCTGCGAGCAGAAGGGAGGGCGGCTTAATGTGCACAGGTGGTGCCGCCCTGAATCCGTTTGGGGTCAGAGGAGGGCAAAGGCCGTGTGTTGGCAGAAGTCATCTACTCCCACACAAACACACCGGAGTTTTCCTTTCTGTGCGCTGTGGCTTTTCCTTCCAGGAGCCCCGGCAGGCGCAGCTGCTCCAGGCGAAGGCGGCAGCCAAGCCCTGCCCGTGGCTCGCACCCCTCCTGCTGCCCGGGGCTCCCCCCCGCCCCTCCCTCCCCCTCCAGGACACCATGGATGAGTCCCTGTCACTCTGTGGTGTGTCCTTCACAGCATTTAGCTGCACTTCCAGACATTCACTTGGACAAAAATATCCTCTTCAATCTTTCTTTTCTCCCCCCCTTTTTTTCCTCTTTGAAATCTCATCCAAATGCCTCATCAAAGCCTCTCCTCTTTTTATCTCTCGATTCTATTTGTGAATCCAAAGATTACCCCCATCGTGGCTCGAGTGTCAGACTGATACACCCTTCGAGGAAGGTCAGGGATGGAAAGTATCTTCCTTTTTGTATTTGGGACAACGTGCATCTTCATCTCACTGTCCGCGGCCCGCTCTGCGCTGCTTAAGGACAACGTCACTTACCGGAGGAGGCCGTAGAGTCCTGGAGATAGTTTAGACGAGTATGTTAAGTCATTTCCACCAGTCGACAGCTAAGTAAATGTTATAATTCTTTTTTATAATACCACCTTAATTCAAGTGGTTCAGAAATAAAAATAAAGTAAGATAATGAAGAACTATCCATCACTGAGTCAAGAGTTTCTAATCTGAGGCAAATAGACTGTGGGGTCCCTGCAGAACTGGATACAAAAATTTGAGGGTAGGTACCAATATTAGTCATTAATCTTATTTTACGTGGTAGATTATAACTTGCCCACCTCTTTTTCTTCATCAGCCACAGAGTCCTTATTTTATTGGAATAGCAATGAGTCCAGCTATAAAATCCAAATTCTTAGCCTCCACTGCAGATAGATGTTGTGGCTTTGCCCAAATTCTGGCCACTGAGATTTAAGCAGCAGATGTTGGCTGGTGCTACCAGCAAAGTTCCTTAAAATAGGGATGGATAACCGGCACACTCTCCTTTGCCCTTTTGCCCTGTCATCTTATTCTTTTTTTCTGCCTGGAAGGCAGGTATGATGGCTTGGCTTCAGCAGTCATCTTGGACCATGAGGTAGCCTTGCTGTTGGAAACAGCTCATTGAAGATGATGAAATAGAACTTTGGAAGAAGGCTGGAACTGCCTTCTTTGGACTTGTTTATGTGAGATAAAAATAGTCTCCATCTTCTTTAAGCTGCTGTCAGTTCACTTCTGTTCTATGCAGTTGAATTTGATCCTAGCTGATACACTCCACTGTACTCAAGGGCAAGAAATGTCACATTATTTTTCTAAATCAACAAAAAATGAATTTCAAGTCTCACTAAGCTGACTGGTAAAAAAATTCAATCTCAGCCATGTGCAGGGGACTCCCATGCACAGCTACGGGGCTCACACTGTGCTCAGAAAACATGGTAAAGACCTCTGATATTTGGCTCACGGAGATGGCTGCTACGATGCCCACTCAGAGGGAGACAGAGAAGGTCCCAGAGCTTCCGGGCTTGGTGTGGGCACTGACTGAGATCCTTGGCCAGGTAAGCAGCCCGTGCAGCCCAAGCCAAACCCCAGGTGCACCAGGCAGCCCTGTCCCTCCCCATGGGGTCCCAGAGCTCTGGCACAGACCTCCACCTCCCCAAGACCCCACAGATTCACGCTTCTCCCTAGAATTGAGGGATATCGCCTGTCCCCAGGCCAACCCGTCCTCCTCCGTGTGTCCAAATTCTCCTCATCTCCCTCCCCCTCCGGTCACTTGGGGGCTGGGGCAGGGGAAGGGGCCTCTCTCCCGAGTGTGGGGTGGGCACAGGGCAGGGAGAGAAACGGAAATCAGGACTGACTGGGTAGGTGCGTAGCCAGCACCTTGATGTCTTCAGCAACAACAGCACGACCAAGTGATTGTCTGAATGAAGCCGTTAGTGAGTATGTGCCTTTTACATCGGTAAGTTAAAATGATTATCGATTTTATTATGTCATAGTTATATAAAAAAGCAAATCATCATGTAAATGTATGTCTGATCTCTTAGCATTCTGAAATCGGGGCCAAGTGAGGTTTGATAGTGAGTAATACACGCATATCAGTCCTTATAAAATTCTACCACTAGCCTCCAACTGGAAATTAAGAAAGATGTTTTACTTCTCAAATATTTTAAATCACAGTGGAGTCTAGTCATGGGGTGTATCTGCCCCAATTTCTAATCACTGTGACGCAGTCAACAATTTGTTGTTCGGAACACTCTGCCTCTCTGTTTTCTCAACTGCACCATGAGAGGCCATGTTAACACTAATGATTTAATGCGAGTCCCTGCGTGGTGGAGGGAGGGAGCCCACAGAAGCAGGCTTTGTTGTCGCGGCTGTGACAATAACCGTGGCTGTGTCCGGGGCACCTGGGTGTGCGTGCGCTCAGGGCGGTCACGTTCTGACAGGCTGACTCCCGGGAACTTTCCGCCTGGCACTTGTGCCTGCCCGGGAATGGGTTATGGAGTTCGGGCCTGTTTGGGTTTGCAGCATGTAATGATAGCTTCACGGCAGCTGGTGGTGTTGAATGCGGAGCCTGGTCTTGGGTGTGCAGCATCCGATTAATATGCCCGCCTGACTCGCCTGCCTGCCGAGAGAGCCCAGAGCCATGTCTGCGGCAGGAGACGTGGGAATCACTTGTTTCAGGCAAATTTACCCAAAGGCCTTATTTTCTCAGAGTGCTGTACCTACATTCCACTGGAAGAAAGCTCAGGTGTGGTTCTTCTGAATCAATCACTTCATCCTTTAATTTTTTCCTCAGGCTGCTGTATTTCTTTTTTAAAAAAAAAAAGAAAGAAAAGAAAATTAGTTGATGGAATGAGCTCACTAACACATTATATTTGGGGGTTGCAAGAAAAGTTATAAACGGGTCAAATAAATATCTTATACTTGTGCTTTTAGATGCGAGAGAAATATATTCAGAAAGAACACACTTGACCTCTGCAGACCGAGGCAGGCGAGGTCCCTGCTTGTCCTGAGACGATGCAAGAAGCGGCAGGATGCAGCCACCGAGGGCTTGGGGTTGTCGGGACAGTCCCGTCCTCCTGGCCCTACCCAGTCCTGCTGTCTCCTGACGATGGCAGTGTGCTCAGCTGTGGCCCCTCCTGACATACAAGGACGTAGAATTGGTGAAAGAACCAGCTTCTTTGGGCTCAGGTCTACTGGGTTCTGGAAACCCCTCGGCGAATTCTGAGCTCAGTTCTTTCCATCTCACCTGCAGTCTGGTGTCTGGCTTTCCTGGGACCACGGGGCCCGGATTTCCCTCAGTGGAAAGGGCTCTGGAGCCAGCCAGGAGGGAGCCAGTGCGGGCGGCGGTGGGACCACAGACTGTGAACTGGAGGTAGGTGACCGTCAGCGAGCCCGAGTCAGAGCACATGTGGCCGTCAGGCCGTGGGATGAGGCAGAAGGGGTGAAAGGACACATACACTGGCGGGGGGGGGGGGGGCGCGGGGCGGGCAAGTTGGAGAAGGTCCTTGGAGGCTGCAGCTGCCGGGCCCTGCCCGTAGCCCCTGACTCTTGGCCTGAGAGCTTCCTCTGGGAGCTGGAGCCAGCTCGGCCCATACACAGAGGAGGCCAGAGGTGCTGGGGAGTCAGTGCCCCCGCCCCACCCTGGGAACGGGCTCCGCGCCCTCGGTGGGTGGGACGGGGGCAGGGGTACAGGCTTCCCACAGGGACCGCAGTCCAGGTCCCCTGCAGGCAACCTGTGCAAGAGTGTGACCCCAGCCAGGGCTGTGTGCTGGAGGCATCACGCTGGCTCTCCTGAAAGAACAGAAGCCCTGATTTGTAGCCTTTGCTGATTCCCATGATGCCGACCCACCCACGCTGGCCAACTTCGAGGTGGCAGTGCAAGGCCGCTGACTGCGGAGGTGGGAGGAGGAGAGGTTGCACTGCCAGGCCACGCCACGCCACGCCACGCCCCTCCACGCATCAGCGGAAACTCCATGCTGGAGGCCAGCGACCTCGCGAGCCCCACGCACAGCACAGTGCGGGGAAGTGACTAGGGAGCCAGGAGTGTGAGGCACCGTCTGTGTTTTAATATAATTTCTGTAATGGTAAGCTAGTGTGGTCTAATTTTCAATAGTCAAGTCTTACAACTGGATCACAAAAACCTGAAAATGTCCCCAGCGGGCTCCCGGCTTCCTCCCTGCCCTCGGGGGACTCCTGTCTCGGGCTGTGATCCTGACTCCTGCTGTCTCCCCAGAGTGACGTCCCACAGACAGCCACTCCGGCCGCCGCTTTCTCTCCCGAAACCAAGCGGGCGCGGAGACCCAGCCGCTCTCTGTCTCTCCCCTCCTGGACGCGGCAGCCCCTCCGTCCTCCCCGCCAGCTGGGACCGGCTCTGGAGGCCGCCACGCCTCAGCGCCATGCAGCTCTCGGAACATGCACGTGACGGGGTGGGCGTACGTGTGTGTTTGTGACCACGTGTGCATGTGTGTGAGCATGTGTATGTGAGAGTGTGTGTGCATGAGAGAGTTGTGAGGAAGTGTGTATGAGGGTGCGTGAGTGAGTGTGAGAGAGCGTATGCATGTGTGTGCAGTTGTGCGATTGTGTGTGAGTGTGTGTGACTGTGCATGGGTGTGTGCTCGCATATGTGAGTGTGTGCAGGCGTGTGTGAGTGCATGTGTGTTCATGTGTTTGTGTGGTCCAGCCCCTCTTCCCCCTTCCTGCAGCAATAGCACCCTGCTTTTCTTTGGGGTACTGCCTTCGCACACCCCACATGGGCCCCTGGAGAGCTGCCAGTCCAGGTGGCCTGACCCTCCAGGGGGCCTAACAGGCCTACCTTCCCACAGGGGAGCTGGAAGTTTAGGGACAGCCGTGGTGGAGGCCAGAGGGGAGTGTCCCTTACCTGTGTCACCCATATCACCAGGACCCAGAGCGTCCCCATATGGTCCTCCTGAGATTAAAGCTTCCTAACATGATTTTACAAACTCCTTTCCTACTTAAGTCAGCCAGGGTGAGGTGGCTTGTTTGCAAACACAGGCTTCGGCACGTAATTGCTCTGTGCAGGGGCCCCTGCTGCCCCATGGAGAACTCTGCCCTGACAGTGGCTGGGGGCAAAGGGCAGATGAGGTCACCACGGGGAACGGGCAGAGGGCCAGGCTCCTTGCTGGGAGACAGAAACTGCAAAAACACTGACACACAAGATTCTCCCAGAATCTACGTGTGGGACCAGTCCAATAACCAGGGTGAGGATGGAGAAGGATAGACAGAAGAAAGAACTTCGTGGAATCCAAGAAGCATGAGACAACTGATCATACTGGCAAAAGCAACGCATTTTGCCACTCACTGTGTGCCAGGCATGTGGCACTACATCACCGGCCCATCACAGCACCTGGGAAACTGATCAAAAAGGCATTGTAGGCCGGGCGCCGTGGCTCATGCCTGTAATCCTAGCACTCTGGGAGGCCGAGGCGGGAGGATCGTTTGAGCTCAGGAGTTCGAGACCAGCCTGAGCAAGAGCAAGACCCCATCTCTACTAAAAAAAAAAAAAAAAAAAAATAGAAAGAAATTAGCTGGACAACTAAAAATATACAGAAAAAATTAGCCGGGCACGGTGGCACATGCCTGTAGTCCCAGCTACTCTGGAGGCTGAGGCAGGAGGATTGCTCCAGCCCAGGAGTTTGAGGTTGCTGTGAGCTAGGCTGACGCCACGGCACTCACTCTAGCCAGGGTGACAGAGTGGGACTCTGCCTCAAAACAAACAAACAAACAAACAAACAAACAAACAAACAAAGGCATTGTATCTCCATGGCCCAGAAAACACCCTAACTCAGGCCACCTCAGATGCACAAGGGCTACACAGTGACAGACTGGTCAGCAGTGCAGCCAGGAATTACCCAGGGTGGCCCCAGCCCAGAGTCCCCGAGCTGGGATCTAGGGCAGGGTGGAGGGTCTGCGGTCTAAGAGCCACAGCGGAGGGGCCTTCGCACCCCTGCGTGAGAACCGCTGCCCTGCGCAGAGCTGGGTCACTACGCCGTGAAGCGTGGGCGTGCCCCTCCACGTCCTGCAGCTGGCTTCTGAGGGACATGGAGAAACACAGGTGGCCGGGGGTCTGGCCCGCCCTGCGTGAGCACCCGCTAGCCCGGCGACGGGTGCGCAGCCCTGCGGTGCTGTCTCCGGCCTCCCGGCCTCCCGGCCTCCCCGGGGGACGGCCCGTCTGGGCCTTTGCCTCGCAGCTGCGTGCTGGCGGGGAATGCCTGCTGGCACTGTGTCACGTGCTGTCTCGGGTCCGCTGTGGGAGCCGCTCTGTGGACCGGGCACAGAGAGCACGGGCAGAGAGCTGTCCACGGTTTGCTTACGCACCGTGTGTTTTGTTTCCAGAGGGAGAGGGACAGAACATACAGGGTGGACAGGACCCGTGGGGGCAGCTGTGTCATTTCAGACAAAAACAAGCTGTTTCTGAAACATTCAAACGCTGGGGATCGTGGCTTCCAGGGGCGATGTCTCTCTGCTCTGTCTGCAAACGTCCCCAGGGACTGCCAGCGCGTCTGCAAGCCTGCCTTCCTGGCTGCGGGAACTGCCTGCTGACAGGGAGAAGTCACATTTAGATCTGTATTTTCTGGTCACATCACTGGTGATGAGATGACGCAGCCGCCTAGGACACCCGCGTAAACCCGCGTGCCGGGCCCCTGTTCACCGCAGCAAGGGTCACCGCTGTCTCCTGAGACAGCGAGTGACTGCCCTGTGGCCGCACAGCCCCTACCCTCGCTCTCGTTGGCTCAGAATCCTATTTATCTTGCTGTCATTGTCCTCCCCTCAACACTTTGGCTTAACCTCTCCTCCAGCTCTCCCTTCCTCCCCTGCACAAACTGAGGTGCCTGTGAGGGGCTGGACATGAGGGTCAGGTGACACCTCAGATGGTAACTTCCAGATGCACGTTGGCTGTGACCTCTTGGTGCACTGAGCAATTTTGCTGGCAGAGGGGGCAGAGGGGCCTTAGGGATCTCTCTGTTTTCCACCGTTGAAATTGGATGGAACCGGCTCCCTGCCGGATGTCCCTGCAGGTGTGGCACACTTTGCAGGTCAACTTCAGGGTGTGGCTTTTGACTCTGCCCTGGGCCCATCTCCTGCTGCCACGCCGGCGGTCTTGGTGCACTGGCTGCAAGTTGCCCAGGCAGCGCTGGCCGAGGGGACCCTGCTGGGAAGACGCAGCAGGAAGCCTACATCGCCCAGGCCCCGGGTGCGAAGGTCAGGACACTGCGTCCCCATGAGAAGAGGCTCCACCGGGGGTCTGGGGCCTGGAGTTGTGAGTGGGCACAGGTGGGAGGCAGAGGAAGGGGAGCCCAGGTCCCCCTGACCTGCAGAGGACTGTAGCTTTCTAGACCTGTCTGAGCCTCTCCTGATGAGGGATTCCTGGGGAATGTTCTGGGGCCTGCCAGTCAGGGGAGGGGTGGGGAGAACTGCCTTCCACAGGTAAGCAGGAAAAGGTAGTGGGTGCCCTCGAATTCAGCCTTAGAAAATAGCTGGGGGCACTGGCATTCTTCGAGAGGACACAGGACTTCCTCTGCCTTTGTACTCGTCCAGTGTCGTTCCAAACAGCAGTTCTTGGTTCTTAGGTTTCCAGTTCTCCGCACCAGCTGGTGTCCGGGTCCAGGCGGTTGACGCCACAGGTGCGGGGCTGCCTCCCGGGGGACAGCCCTACAGCCGACGCCAGCGCAGGGCCCCCGGCCGCCCGCACTTCTGACCAACCACAGCTATGAGATCAGGGCTCACATGACCTGTCCCCAGGCTTGGTAACTTGCTGGAATGACCCACAGAACTCAGGACAGCACTACATTTATGGTTTCGGTTTTATTATGAAAGATACAGCTCAGAAACAGCCAAACAGAAGAGATGCTTAGGAGAAGGAAGTGGGGGAAGACGTGTGGAGCTTCCAGGCCCTGTCCAGTGACTGCCCCCTGCACGTGGGTGTGTTCTCCACCCCGGAAGCTCCCAAGCTGCATCGTTTAGGGGTGTTGTGGAGGTCCCCTTCCCTAGGCATGCTTGAGTTCCTCATTGGCCATTGGTGACTGGCTCCATCCCTAGCCCCTCTCTCCTCCTCTGGGTGGGGGATAAAATAGGGCCGTGGTTGGTTTTCTGGCCACCAGCCCTCATTCTGACACTGTCTAGGGCTCTGCTACCAGCCGTCTCATGAGCACGGCATTCCCGGGGTTCCAGGAGCTGTACGTGAGCTCTGACGGGAAGGAGACCGGGAGGTGACTGGATACCTGGGCGGCAGGGCTGCTCCTCTCAGTGGGCCTCAGGCCCCTCCGGCCAGCGCTGGCCACGTGGCAGCCTGAGCTCGGCCCGCATCGGCTCTGGGCCTGCTCAGGGCCTGCCCGCCCCGGGGTGCTGGTGACACTCCCAACGCCCCTCTGACTCGGGAGGCCACCCCAGGTCTCAGGTGGGGAAGGCTGTCTTGAAAGATGCTGAGTTTCCAGTTCCTAACCTGGGGGCTCTGAGGAGGACCGAGCGGTGTGTTGTGTGTGGTGTGTTTATGTGTGGTGTGCAGGGTGTGTGTGTATAGGGGGCTCCTGGTTTGTAGTGTTTGCCAGTTTCCATGGTGTGAATACTCCCATTACGGCCATGTGGAAGCTACCAATGCCACGTGCCCACACACGGAGCTGGGAGGGTGTGCGTACCCGCCGTCATGAAGCGTCTCCACCGGCCACACGTGTCGGGCATGCAGGCTGGACAGCGCAGGCCATGGCACAGCCCGGCGAGACAGGAAGAGACGGGTTGTACTTATTACCTTGGGTTTTAATATAATTTAATTGCAAATTTATACATTTTAATTTTTAATAAAGGTTGAGTATAACAACTGGCCCCCAAATTCATGAGCATTTGGCAATCAGCCCAAGTCACCATGAGGTCCCCTGTGGCCACGCCCTGTCACGTGCTGAGCCCTGCCAGCCAGCCTCTTCCCTGGGGAAGCCAGGAAGCTGCAGCAGGTGGAGACGGTCTCAGCGGGTGCCCGAGTGAAACGTGCGAGGGAGCGATGGGGGCGCGTGGGGACGCCTGGCTCCCCACGTGGCTTTGGACTTACTTGGGGAATTGTTCCGGGAGCTCAGGCTTGAGGTCCCATGAGCAGTTTTATTTTTTTGAATTATGGTATTGATTTGTACTTGTGCACTGTTTAGCCCATAAGTGACATTTCTAGAAGCAGGCCATGGGCTGATGGAGAGGGAAGTACTGATTTGTCCTAAGCATGTTGTGGCCCTGCATACACACTCATGCACATGCACATGCGTGCTGTATAAATGTATACACATAAACAGGTCTGTCTCAGGTGCAGGAGCTTCCTGACTTATAAGGCATAACCAAAGAAAAAAGCAAAACCAAGCTCCATCGTGTAGGAACGTCACTTGTGCAGTAATATGACAAAGAAAAGCAGAGAAACGGTGGCCACAATGCCCAGTCCTGCAGTGCCTCTGGGAGGGGGCAAGGCGGGGGAGGGCTGGGAGGGACAGGGATGGGGGGATCACAGGTGTAAGTGCCTTTCAAGACTCCATTAAGCTTCAGGTTTGCTTTGTGCAGCTTCCTGCGCTTGTGGCCTTTAACAGCAAAGTTAGACATATGCATTTATAGATACATATATGTCAGCATATCTGTACACATGTGTGTAGCTGTGCATGTGTACCCACGTGTACACATGGAACATGATAAACATACATTCTCTCTTTAACCTCAGTTGCGGCAGGGCCCTGCTGAGACAGCGGGTCTGTCGGTGGCATACCGGCCTTGCCAGCTGTGCCCAGCTGTTCTTTGATGTCTGGCAGGTGCTGCCTGGGGCAGAACTGGACCCAGCGCTGCGGGCCCCACAGGGAACCAGGGTGAGGCCCACCCCTTCCCCTTAGAAGGGGATCAGCTCGGAGTCCCCTGCACTTCCCTCACTGCGGGTTACCAGGTGGTGGCTCCCAGAGAGTTTTGACCTAGAAAATTCAAGGAGCTGTGTCCACTGCCCTGCCCGAAAGTGGCTCCAACTTCCTGGAAGACACGCAGGCGCTGGCTGCGGGGCGGCCACCACGGGCTTTGAGATTTCCGGCGAGAGGCCTCAGGGCAAAACGAACTTGAGCTGCCCCCCAGCCCCTCTCAGGCTGCTTGGGGTCCTCACCCCCCCAGCAGAAGGTGGGGCGGAAATGCCCGCTGGGGCGGGGCACACGGCCAGCCAGCCCCTGTCAAGGGCCTGGGGCAGGGAAAAGGGCCTGGGGCAGGGAAACCACGGGGCTGCTTCCTGGAGGTCTGAATCATTCTCAGAAGCAAACTTTCACTTTCCTGGCCTGGCCGGGGACAGCTGTGTTTGGGGGCTGAGGACACATCCACCTGTCCTTCTGCCCAGAAAGTGAAAATGATTGAATAAGCCACTGTGGGCAGGCAAACAAAGGTCAGGGCCTGGTGCTGGGTCCCTGGGGGGAGACCGGTCCCCCCCGTGGACACTGGTTCTGTAGCACGCGGGGGCCAATGGCGGAGCCTGCAGCCCGCAGGAAGGCTGGCGTCACAGCCGCACCAGCGTGCTGGCAGCCCTGGGGATTCTGAATCTATTTTAAGCCACATGTAAACCTGGACAGGCGAAGTCTCCCTCTCCCTGCCTGTTCCTGTAAAACGAGTCGTCATTTGCACTGCCAACTTCGCAGGCTTCTCGCGGAGGTTAAGAGAGTGTTGTTTTGATTTTTTCAGGAGGTGAAATGAGTTATATCCTTGTTGTTTTAATAAGTCACAATATTTACAGGTTCTTTCTGTGAATGGGGGGACTGGTTTATTTTGTCTGCAATTCTGAAGGTAAACAATTTTTTGCTATTTCATCATCGTTTCAGCCAGATACCATTGTTCGATTTGGTGTTTAGAGCAAGAGCAGGGAACTGGCGTTTATGAGCTGCCTCCTCTCTGCTCCCACTGCCCTGGCTGGGGTTGTGCCCACATTATCTTCTTCAGTCACTTTGCACAAGGATTATTGTAAAATAATGAGGAATAAACGGTGGTTCTTAATTTTTTCCAAAGAAAAGTAATTTATTACTTGATTTGTGGTTACAGGATAGGTCAGAACCATTAAAGTGCGACATAATTTATAGTTCATCTTTTAGCATGTTAGTTGGCATCTCAAGACTTCTGAACTTTCTTCTTCTGCATGGAAGAAAAGGCAGACAGCCAATCTCTATGCATGGATTCAAAAAACTGTCATAGTGTATACATTGCATTCCCTCTATCTTTATGTCCCAGTAAGTACTATTTGTTGACTTTCAACCTCATAGGGTTAAGATTCACCTGGCCAGATGGCATTTTTCATCACCGTTTGAAGGCTTGTTTATGTAAATATCAGTAACTATTAAAACTCCCTGCGACAGGAAACCTGAGCCCCCAAAATACATCGTGGTAAGAGTCACTTGCCAGGACAGCAAACCAGCTTCCTGGAACACACTTGCACAAAACCAGGGAGAGCAGCCGAGAGACGTCAGCTGGACTCTGCTGCGTGGGCACGAACGCTGACCTTCAAAGATCAAACATCGTCCCAAATCTCCCTCGTCTAGTAACACTCCTTGTCATAGCTGCCTGCTGCCGTCGGGCCCTGGGCCTGCCGTCAGTAATGTCAGAAGAGGTGGCTCATGACCCTGGGTTATTTCACCCTTGCTGTGCTGGTACAGACCCAGGGTGTTCTGGCTGGGTGACTTGCTCAGTTTCACTCTGAGCAGTGACTTTGCCAAAGTAAACTAAAACAGAGACTTAAAGGTATAATAAGATATATCTTGTTTTAATATATGGAACTAAAGATACACAGGGGAGAGGGAACAATTTCATTAAAAAGATAGGGCCCTTTTAGTGTTACTATTAATAAAATAATAGTACCAATAACAAGGACAGAACTAGGTAAGAGTATGGAGGCCGCCCTGTCCCTTGCTCTACGCAGCACGTCTCTGACAAAGCAGAACCACAGAGCAAGCCTGTGCTGGAGGCCCTGGGCAGCAGAGCAGAGCCTTTGCCATCCTGGGGACTGCGGTGTCATTTGGTGTTTCGCGTTGGCCGTGAGCCCTGGGGGCTGCCCCGGGGATTATGTCCAACAAGGTAGTACATTTGGTTCTTTCTGACAACAGAGCCACTGCCAGAGATTTTAAGTAGCAGATGAGAGAGACACTGATAATGATACAGGTTGTGAAGTGGTGTTTGTTCTGGATGTTTGCAGGGGTTTGCGGTCCCTGTTTGCAATGTTGCCCTGGATTTGATTGCAACATGCACAGAAGTGGTTCAAAAATTCTTTTAAAAAAGCAATTTTTAAATAAAATTTTTTCATCAGGAAAGTAATCTAACCAAAGTCTCAACAATGGTGGAAAGGATAAAAATAATTATGGGGGATTCCAAGACAGGCTGAACATGTGGGCGTTACCAGTGATTTTGGTCCAGTTTCAATGCCCCTGACCCTCCCAGTGCCCTCGGTCCCTGGATGCCTGCCTTTCTCCATGCTTGCGCTCCTCGCTGGGAGGGACAGAGAACGCGAAGTGCCTAAATGCTTAGTGATTTCACTGCAGGGCACATTCCTATCCTCCTGGTCACTGATGCCAGAGGAAAGCAGAAAGCGTGCAAGGTGGGTTTGCAGCGTCTGATGGAGATTGTGGTATGGAGGCTGTGAATTGGTGTTTGTTCTAAACTGATGATGAACAGTGTAACCATAGAGACCTGGTAAAAAAGTGTCTGAGAGGCTGGCCAACCCAGTCAAGTGTATGTTTTTCTACTACGACTTGCAGTGAGCTTGCTGAATTGTACGGCTTCTTTCTGCAGGAGCAGCAGCAGAGGCTGTAACGAAATGCAATGGTTGTCCCATCCTCACGTGCCGGACTGACAGAGACCTGTGCTGCGGCTGGGAGCCGGCTGCACAACAGCAGCACCGCAGCTGCAGGCCCACTGCAACTGCTGCCTTGCAACAGGTGCTGCGTTTTAAGGCCCAGACCGCAGAACCTGGATTTACAGGGGGGCCAGCTGCTTTTCATCTGCCGAGTGGCTGCTCTGGAGGGACTGGAGTATTTGAAACCCTATCCCCACCAAAGAACACTGTCCTAATTTTCCTTTTGCTGGAGGTGGCAAGTGCCAGAGAAAAGGATAAGAAAAGGATTTGGACCACTTGCCCCAGCTTTAAGACCAAAATGCCAAACCAACCAGGCCAGTGTGTTAGCTGCTGGCATTTCAGGAATTTATGAGCTAAGGGTCCAAATGTTGAATGCAATTGATGAGTAATGTGTCCTTACCCCATTTGGCAGAGTTTGGGTAACAAAACACAAAAAGACAAATAGACCCGTGCTTTGGGGGCTCAATTTTGCATAATAGAGTGCATTAGCTTAAAAATGTCAACAGCGAATGTTGCCAGACAGATGGACTTCCCAGGAAAAATGCTCTGGGCGGTCTCTACTCTGGGATAGACTTCGGTGAACAAAAACTTCATTCCAGGGCTACTCATCGCTATATTTAAGTCAAAGAGGATTGTTCGAATGCCGAAAAGGCAGCATTTATAACATTCCGACTGACTCAGAGCCCGCATTCCCCAGCAAGGCCGGCGGTGCTGCCTGTGGTCCGTGCTCACAGGGAGTCTTCTCGCCCTTCTTAACAAGGGGCTCTTCGCGCTATGCCAGGATGACGCTGAAATGCACGTTTTTCTTTTTCAAATGTAAAAATGACAAACTCATAGAAAACCAGGGAAAGCACACAAAAGTAATTAAGTGAAAACATGCATAATTGATACATAACCTCCCAATCTAAATATTATGATTCTATTAGTACATATGTTGAGGTGTTAACTCCTCTCACGGGAGAGACTTGGGGTCCAGAAGAGCCTTCCAGAAGCTGCGGCCCCCCGGAGTCATGGTGGCAACGAGGGTGGGAAGGAGAGAGGGAGGCTCAGCGAACACCCTCGGCAGCAGGGCCGGCCGTGGCCGGTGCTCTCGTCAGGAGGTCCTGGGAAAGCGGCCCGAGCGCCTGCCGGGGGAGGTGGGGCGCACCCCCGGGGGCTGGGACCCCAGTGCCCCCGCCTGCCCCGGAGGCCGCCCTTCCCCTTCGCAGCTCAAAAGCGCCTGGAGCTCCACCAGAAACACGCTGTCACCCAGCTCCGTGTGCACTTTGTGAGGTGAAGACTGGGAAGGCAGGTCACCTGTGAGAAGGGACGGTGACACTCCCCACCCCACAGGCAGGCAGGGCCGGGCTGGAGGACCCTGTGAGTTCAGGACCCACTGGCTGCAGGAGCTGGGGCCCAGCCGTCGGGGAAGCTTACCTGAGCTCCCTGTGTCCCCTTACCTGTTGGGGCTCCCTCACACTGAGAGGAGGGTGGCACACCTGGGCTTCTCTCAGAAGGATGGGTGCAAACCTTAGCTACACGTGTGAGTGCGCAAGACACGTCCCATGGCCTTATTCACTTTTTAAATAAAATTAATTCTCAGTTCTGAATTAAATCTCAGTCCGCTCTGCAGTGTCTCGCCTCGCACCTGTTTCCTAGAGTTCTCGGGTGAGCAATGTACGTGGGGCTTCCAAGTGACAGGTCAACACTGGGTGTCCCTGAGCTATCCTTGACTCTGTGCCCTCAAGGGGCCTTGAAGTCCTCCAAGTGTGATGCTTTCTAGTCACGGGAAAGGTTTTCCTGGCAGGATTCCAGGGCCCAGGGGCTCCCCGTCCCTAGACGTTACAAGTGCGAGGTCATAGTGGCTCTCTGTGGAGGGGAGACAGGCTAAGCATGCGCACAAGCTGCAGACACTAAGCCACTGTCCAGCAGGGACCAGCAGCTTCCCTGAGACTCAGTGGGGGCAGACGGTGCTTCAGCAGCACCCCGTCTTCTCTGCCTTCCCCGGCTAGAAGGAATCTCTGCTGGGCCCCAGCCTCTCACTCCGTTTCTCCCTCCCTCTCTCCCTCCCTCCAGGTTTCCTTGCACATTCTGAAGAGAGAATGTACTAGAACCTTCTGGAAATTTTGACTGCCTTATCTAAAACCTAAACTACCCCTTAGGTGAGAAAGCCCAAAGGGCTGGCTTAGCACGAGGGAGAGAGAGTGCCACGTAATTTGCAAGACCCCTTTTGAGAAAAGGTATTAAGACTTCCAAGACAGTGTTAGGAAAGCACTAAACCAGGCGAGAGACCCTGTATGACAGCACAGGTTACGCATCCATAAACCTGGCGCCAGGGAGGGAAATACAGTCAGAAAGAGTCAAAAATACCACAGATCAATCACCCAATAAATTAGCTTGACATTCATGCACTTCTATATGTACCTGCAGTTTTAACATAACTGTCATCGTTTTTAATTCCCCAGATAAAAGGGAGGTGATGGAGTCAATGGTGGCCATGGCATCGGAAGCCAGACTCTCCGGTTCAGATGGCTCCCCCGTGACCACGGCCTGTGGGCCCCTGGGCAGTGCCTCTCCTCTTCTGTAAACTGAGACCCTGACCCACCTCCCGATGCCTCTCTCTGTGTCAGGCCTGTTCTCAGCCTGGGGTCACACCCTGCCCCGCGCCGCTGAGCTGAGAAAAGCAAGGCAGGGTCAGGGGCTGCCGACTCACAGGGCTTCGGTGTGTTTCAGATGCCTTGTCATTTTCTTCACATAAGTACCATGACTTTTTTGTTGAGAGTAATTCTTGACTGGTTTGTATTTTGATGTTATTTTTAATGGGCTTTTTGCTTCCAACATATATTTTGATCAGCTACACCCTCAACTTATATTTAGCATACTTTTCTTAAATTCATCTATTTTATAGAATTCTATATGTTCCATTAGTTCTAATAGATTTTTATTCAAATCTCTTGGATTTCCTAAGAAGACACATTGATTGAAAATAGGATGTCATTGTATCCTCCTGGTTAACAGCTATAATAATGACTTAGGCTTCACCTGTCACGGTGCTGCCCGGGGCATCCAGAGGAATGCTAAACAGGAATGCCGTGCGGAGGATCGTTATTTTGCCCCCAACTTTTATTTGGAATACAAATATGTTCCAGCCATGGGCCTCTTCTCTACTGGCACTCGCCCCCTTGGGGAGCACACCCGCTCCAGGGCTGTACAGACTGCCTGGGCTAAGACTCCAGCCCAGCCCCCGCTCTGGGACAGCAGAGCCCTAGCTCCAGCTTCCTTGTCTGTGTTGGTATCTAACAGGCATCGGAAATTCAACACAGCCAAGGCTAAACTCCAGGCCTCCTTGCCACCCTGCCCAACCTGCTCCACCCTTGGCTGGCCCTGTCTGTGCTGATGCTAACTACACCCTTCCAGTGTCTTTCCGCACCTCGCACCCTCGACTAATAATCTGCAAACCTTTCAGCTCTACCTCCAAAGTGCTCGCCTGCCCACTGCTGCTGCCATCTCCCACCCAGGTCTCTGCACTTCGTCTTGGAAAGCTTGCTGCAGGGATGCTCCCTGCTGGACCCTAGCCACCATTCCACAGAACGAAGCTCCGGCCTCAGGGAGAGGCCGCATATGTGCACTCCATTCGGCATCCCCAGCACGTGACTGAGCCGCCTGGGACATCCCAGCCCCAGTGACACCCAGACACCTGCGGTACCAGCTGCTGGAACATGGGGCAGAAAAACAGCACAGCCGAGCCCAGCTGGTTCACACAATCACAAGTGATGATAACACTGTTTTTTAAGCCACCAAGTTTAGGGTGTTTCTTAGGCAGCAATATGTAACTGATACAGACTCTATGTAACTTATTTAATATGTTAACTGTATATCATTTGTTCCCTGGGACCCCTCCCCGCACAGCTAGAAGGAGATATCTACAAGGCAGACATCTTTGCTTTATTAATTTATGTACCCTGAGCACTTGAAATGGCACCTGGGGTGCAATACATATTGATGGAATAAAGGGATGAATTGTTAGTTTGAGCTAATTTTTGTTATCATTTTAAGGGAGGGTTCTTAAATCCATAGTTTACTCTGTTTTTTTAAAATTAGGATCAAATATCATTATTTTCCAGATCTTATCATGATGTAAATATGACATTTTACTTATATTAATATAATATTTTAATATAATATAATACGTAATATGTAACATATAATATAATACATGATTATATTAATAATATATTATATTAATATATTTTCTAATCTGGTATTTCTACTATACACCCAACTTAGCCTCAGGAATTACTTTTATAATGAGCTACATAATTTGATCTTCTCTATCCCCTTTTTAGGGAGGATTTGTGCATTCATGTTCTTTATCAAAAAGAGTCTGTGTTTATCTTCCCATTTTTAAAGCTATTTTGGTTTCTGGGTTTTACATGCTTCATAAAATGAAGTGGGTTGATTCTCTTTGCCTTGCATTGTGGAAAAACACATACACACAGCACTGGAATGACGGCAATAATATGAAGAACACGAAAAACAATAACAAACCAAGTCAGACTGTCAACGAGTGGCAGAGATTAGATTTGGATATTTCCTTGAACAAGTTGGTCTGGGAATGAGCTATTACTGGAAGATGATTTTTAAGAAATGCCAAAATTATTTCAGCTGCCATAAAATCACAGAATAAAATCCATTTCTTTCAAAGAATTGTGTAGATTCAACCAGAATACAGGAGAAAGAGTTTCCTTGGCAATGGCTGGCACTGTGTTTTTGGTTTCGGAGTGAGGAATAGCAGAGCTTCCCGTGAGACCCTGGTACACTTCTGCATCCGGAAACTGTCTCTTTTGTCAGGCGGTGATTTGGATGTACGGTAGTTACACCTGCTGCACTGGAACCAGCCTGCCTGGGAATTAATCTTGGAACTGACCAATGATGTAACCTGGGAAATTAATCTCCCTGGCTTTGCTTCCTCATCTATAAAATGGCAGTGATCCTACTGCCTGTCTCCCGGATGAAAGTGAGATGGTCCATGCAGCATGCTTAGCCCGGACGTCAATCCTCTGTAAGTGTTTAGTGCTGTTAACAGTGTCACATCTGGTACCACCTGACTGTGGTTCCATTTTCCCGTGGCTTTCTGGGAAGGGTAGCAGTGGCGATAAAGGTGAGTGGGTTTGGGGTCCCGGAGTCTTTTGATAATTTGATGAGCATTTAAATTCTCTGACTAGAAAATAAAAGGGCATGTGAACACAGGCATCTAAACTCATCTCAGAAGCTTCAAATTTTATGTTAAGAACCCTTAGCTAAGCAAATGTATGCTTCCCTCTCCTGCGCATCCAGTGAAGTGTTCTCAGATTTTAGAAAGACCAGGACACTAGGGCCCACCTCCCCGGGGACACCGAGTTTGTGACAACATGTCCCATGCTTCCATGCAGTGAAACCTCGCTGCTGCAGATGCTAACTCCATTCCCCACATCATCTCACACCCCTGCCTGATTTTTCTTCTGCTTTGTTTATATTGTCTATATTTATTTTATTCTCACTGGAAAAAATGTTGCTGCCATGTGTGTAAGCCATCTTAAATCCCACCTTGAGGGTGGAGAGTGACCAGGTGGAGTGTTAAACAAAATGCACATTCGTTGCATCTGCGGCAGGCCAGGTGCAGCCTGCAGTTGTTCTGTCTGTCGTGAGGCTGCAGGGCTGGAGCTGGGCTGTGGGGAACCCCACGCTCTTTCTCCTGCCTTCCCGCTGCCCCTGCGATGCGTCTCTCGAGCCCACCAGGGAGCGGCCGCTGCAGATCCTGCTGCTGCTGCTTTTCTCTCCAGTTAGGCAGGGACTGTGCTGGGACCCCCTCAGAGACCTGGGCCTGCTGGCGTGTCCTCACACTGGCTTCTGCGTTTCTGCACCTACCATTTGTCCCTGAACAAGGACACACAGGTCAGGTGAGATGTTGCCTGAGGTCAGAGTCACCATCAGGCCAGGCTAGAGAGTGACATGGAAGCCTCATGTGTTAGTCGTTAGGCTTCTCTAGAGAAACAGAGCAAATACGGAATATCCATATACACACATGCGTGCACACACACACACACACACATACACGAGACAGAGACAGAGCTGGTGGGGGGGACATTTATTATGAGAAATTGGCGGAGAAGTCCCACCATCTGGCATCTGCAAGCTGCAGACCCAGGAGAGCCAGTGACGTAATTCAGTCCGAGCCCCACAGCCTGAGACCCAGGACAGCCGATGGAGAGGATCACAGTCCGGGAGCAGGAGGACACGGACGGCCCAGCCCAGGCAGGCCGGCCGAGCGAAAGGCGGATTTCTCCTTCCTCTGCCTCATTGTTCTGTTCTGGCCTCACGATTGCGTGAGGCCCACCCACCTTGGGGAGGCCCGTCTTCTTATCTCACTCCACCAGTTCAAATGTTAGTCTCTTCCAGAAACACCATCGCAGACATACCCAGAAATAACTTTCAGCCAAATGTTGATATTTGGGAACTGCATGATCTAATGATGTTGGCACATGAAATTAGCCTTCACACCTCACTTACAAACTCCCTCCAGATTCTCGATGCATCACTTGATACTCTATGGTTCCAAAACACTTAACGACTCCTCTTGGCCGTGGAATTAAGTATTAACTTTATACAATGCCAGTTAGATATGCAAAGCTCCGGCCTCATAGTCATGTACACATTCCTGGGGAGCAGGATGTCCCCCGGCTTTCTCAGCTATTTCTCACTCCACTGGTAGCTGCTTTTAATCTTGGTTGTGGGGTGGGCGTTTAAGACTTTTGCTTCTCTTACAATAAAGAGAATTAGGCAGTCACTGCCTGTAGCTGTTTTCTTTGGAAATGCAATTGCTGCTTCCAGAATACAGTGACTTCTTGCAGTTCTTGGGGTTCCCTTTACTTCAGAGGAGCCCCCTACAAAAGTGGCCCCAGTATCCTGCGGTTTCCAGCATCACAGATGCTTCTGTGTAAAGGCAGGTTCCCCCTTCCTGGTCCTCCCCACTCCCACAAAAACCACCATGAGTCTTCACTCTCCTCACTCGGACTGGAGAAACAGAAAGAATCGTTTAAACCGCTCTCATAGTCATTCTCTGTGTACATTTTTCTAGCACCCCGCCACTAACACAGGCACAGATTGGGCACAATTTGTCTCCTGAGCAAATTCATCACATGGGAACCGGCCTTTCCCCAGGAGGTGATGTTGACACTACAGTGCCTCTCCAGTGGCGGACAGATGCAAAACAGATTCGGAAAGTGTCCTGTGGAGCCACAGCCCTTTGCCTACCGTGGGGCAGGGTGCAGGACCCAGGAGGGTTTGGAAGGAGAGGCTCGCAGATGGCGAGAGGTGGGGCCCTGGACTGCAGCCGGGAAGCCGCCCAGAGGGCCCGCTCGGTGCCGCCCCTCCCCAGAACACCTGCACCTGCCTCCTACCCCACAGGAGGAGCGGGACCAGCCGGGAGCTTCCCCAAGCAGCAGTTCACACTGAGTCAAACCGGTCGCACAGAAAATTAAACAGGGGAAGTAGTTCCTCCCACCTGGGTGGACGCCCACAATCCCACCTCCCCAGAACTCATCACCTTGTCTGTGAGCACAGTGGGTGCTCTGCGTCATTTGAAAAAACGTATTGTAGAATTACTATTGCTTGCGTTTCTACCCAACATTTTATTATGAAAATGTTCAAATATACCAAAGAGTTGAAATAATTTTACGGTGAACATGCATTTACCAGCACCCTAAATCACCGTTTTGCTGTGTAGCATTTGCACGATGACACGTGCGTGCTGCCGGCCGAGCTGACGTCCGTCAACGAGCTCGTCTCGTCCCTCACGCTTCAGAGAAAGTTGAAGGCATCAGTTACGATTGCTTTCTGCCATGGTATTTGTTAATTTTAAAATATCAAAAAAAGTAAAGAAAGGCATGAGGTTTTGTAATGATCAAGGGAGCACGGTTAACACAGGGGACAGCTGCTCCCTGGAAGATGTGTTTTCTGCCGTGAAGGTGCAGATGACAAGGTGGCTAAGGAAACGCGCCTCGAGGTCCCAGGGCTCCCCGCTGGCCAGGACAGCCTGAGCAGCACTCTGGGCTTCGGGGACGGGTCAGGCAGGGTGGATTTGTGGGGTAAAAGGCAGGTGGCTGGAGGACAATCTGGGAGGTGGCACCAAGGACAAAAGTGCAAACCGAAAGCCAGGCTGCTGGCCCCACCGAGGTCTCACCCTGAAGCGGGTGGGCAGAGAACGCAGGCCTGGCGTGAGGGAGTGTGGGGACAAGAGGGCCCAGAGGGAGAGATCTACACGCACCACCCAGGACGCGGGGCCCTGGAGCACCCTCGGCGAGCGTCCAGCTGGACGTCAGGCCCAGGCTGTGGCTACCTGCATGGTTCGCCTTTGAGTGGTGACCACAGATTTCAGGTGGTGGTGTCCCCCTCGGTGGCACACAGAGACACTCTGCTGGGTTCTGTAGTCCAGAAGGACCCTCTGTTCCTTTAACTGCCGACAGGCATTATACAAAGGAAAGTCTGGTAAACGTAAGTTTCTTTCCTACAGACTTCTCAGGTGTTTACTGTGAAATGTGAAATACTATTAGACAATATCTGAGAAGGTGATACATTATGTAGTGTTTCCAAATAATTCTACTCTCACTTTGTAGCACTGGGCCCTGGGTCGTCCGGCGTCATCTGATGAGGCAGAGGAGAACTCGCATTTCAGACAGACCAGGGTGGGCTCTCACGTCCCCCGCCCGCTTCCGCACTGGCGCCTTTCCAGGGGGAAGGACAGGTACCGTCCGCCTCGGTCGGGCCCTGCGGCTGCGCGGAGCCCGTGCTAACGCCGCCGGCCGGGACGGACCCCCGCACATTCTAGCCCTGCACTTACCCCGTTTGCGTTGCTTAGTTCCCTGGGTGCTGAGAGAAATGCTGGGCTTGGAGCCACAGGAACCGTTTTCAAATCTCCCTGCTTTGTGATCGTGGATGCTTTTCATAAACTCTCATTTTGTTTAGCAAACCAGAGTTGATGAGTAAGTTGCAGGGTTGGTTGAAGATGAGCCCTCAGGAATTGCTCCGAGCGCCACGGGCCTGGCAGGGCCTGCTCGAGCGTCCCAGGTGGGCGCCGGGAGGAGCTGACCTGCCTCCCCTCCCACCCGTCTGCTGTGCGCCCGCCCCGGGCCCTGCAGCCTTCCCCGGCCTTCCCCGGCCTTCCCCATCGCCCCCGAGGGAGGGGTGGAGGAACTAGTTAGGGCTGCGGCATTCCCAAACGCCCTGCACGCTGAAGTAGCTAAACTTCCGGTTGTTGTCTCTTTGAAGATCCTTCATGAAAATTTCGTTGCCAGCTGCCGCCCAGGCTGCGCGGGGAGGAGCTGCTGCGCCCTGACATGCACCCGGCTCCTCCACCCAGCGACCCTCGGCTTCCTCTGCTTAGAACCTGCTGCCTCATCCCTCCCGCGGGGTGGCAGGTAGCTGTAGGCACACGGGGACAGGCGACAGGATGGTGACATTTCAGATCCAATTCAGGAGAAAACGTCTGTTCACTGAGAGTTCCATGTTTG
This sequence comes from Lemur catta, assembly GCF_020740605.2. Taxonomy (NCBI): domain Eukaryota; kingdom Metazoa; phylum Chordata; class Mammalia; order Primates; family Lemuridae; genus Lemur; species Lemur catta. The sequence goes on from NC_059137.1 coordinate 87,788,837, forward strand.
TGCCTCAGGTGGAAAACTTGGCCGCATGGCTGCTGGCATCTCCCGTGGAAGGAAACGAGAAGGCTGGCGTGAGCTGCTCCGTCGCCGCGCCCTGGGCTTTGCTTGCCGGCTTCTCTCGTGGGCCCGGTTCACTCGGACTCTCGCAAGGCGGCCTTCTGTGTAAATACCAAATCCCTCAAGGTCTCCGATATACAAATACCCCTTGTGACGTTCACAGGCCTCAGTGATAGACCCGCACCTCTGCCACTCCCACCCTCGAGGTGACTGTTTGAAGCTACTTGGAAGCCTTCTTGGGTCTACCGATGAGTGGTGATGGGTTTGCAGAGGACAAAGGAAGCTGAATGGTTGCTGACACGTGCCTGTTCTACGTGTCAGCCCAGCGTGTGACCCACCCCATTGAGGATATTCACAGTTTGCCGTTGCCTCTGCCTGCAGCTTTGCTGCCTCCCTTCGCTCCTTGGGATAGATTGGACCATGGCCTCAGACCCCAGCCCTCTGTGCTCAGCGTGGGGCTCACTCACATTCCCGATGGAGGGGCTTCAGGACTGGCCGTGTGTCTGCCTTGGCCAGTGAAATCTGGGCCAACACGGCAGCGAGCCAATCCTATGCTGACCCCTGTAGAAGCGTGGCATGTCGCTGCTGGCCCTGTGGCTCACTGTACCACGTCTGCACAGCGGAAAGATGACTTATTTAGTCAATGGTCCGAGGAGTGTGGGGAGCACAGGACACACGTACAAGACATAGCTCCAGGCATGGCCAGCAAACCAGACAGCCTGCTTACCTGCGAGTGGAAAAGTCAGCGCTTGTTGCAGGCCACCGAGTACCGGGGTGATTTACCTGCAGCGCTGCTGTGGAACTGGCTGACTGGTCACTCCTTTTCACTAGTATCCCTTTATGTCCTGAGGGGAAGGCCTCTCTCTCTGCTGTGGGCTCTCTGTTAGAGCGCTGGTCACGCCGCATCCCACCTACAGTTAAGGCATGCACCTGTCTTCCTAGGTTGGAGCCCTGAGAAGGACAGACCCTACCTATTCATTTTCCTATTTCCAGGTCACTGCAGACAATGTGTCTCACGGTAGATCTTTGATAAATTATTGTGTAATGCATGTGTGCATGCCCCCTTTGGGGATATTCATAGCTCCTCCTACATCCTGTGAATACATACACTTAGCCAACCCCCTCGGCATAAATTCCTGTCTCTCGTCCTTCCCCCTGCCAGGTGCCTGCTGTGGTCTCCGCTGGAGGCCGCGCTTCCCAGCCTGCCGGGGTGGCCAGCCTGCAGCCTGCAGCCCTTCATGGGAAATGCAGCTCTCCTCTCCAAGTCTGCAGACCTCAGGTCTCCATGTTGACAGTGTGTTTCCCAGAGGTAAACATGAAAAGCAAGAGGAAATGTGCTTGAAAGACAGCTGACAGGGAAGAAGACCGGGCCTGAATGTGGCCCTGAGATGGTCCATGTTTTTCAATCCCCTGTTACTGCAGAACATTCCTAGTTGTCCTATGTAACTCCTGGTGCATAAGTTTAAGTGGATAAATATTTTTTTGACTAAACGATACTTCCAGAGTTAGGAAGAATTGCCATAAGTGTGTAAGTTATTGTTACAATAGTGTGAAAATTTCCTCTCATTACCTGGGCTGTTCACAGTCAATATGGCTTCCTTTCTAAGCAGAAGATCTAATCTTCCTCATGGGCTTCCACCTCACTAGGGAGAGGGGAGGTGGGGATCACTCCTCTCAGTTCAGGTTCCCCAGAAGAAGGCTCAGCAATAAGAACGTGAGTGCAAGTAGTTTCTTACTACTTTTAGTCGCAAGGTGATCCCAGGAAGCCGAGACGGGGAGGGTCGGTAGAGCGTGGTGACTGACCCACGTGAGCGCCGCGGCAGCTGAGCCTGCCCCACTGGGAGCTCTGGGAGCCAGAGCAGAGCATCCTTAGGATCATCCCCCTGGGGATACCTGGGGTATCACCCATCCCATGGACATTAGCCGAGGGCTGCTCACACAGTACCAATATTCTGGCACTGCCCACCTGCTGCCCACGTGGCTGGGGCAGAGGAGGGTCTTTGAGGATCTGAGCAGGCACTGTCGTCTGTTACACTCAGACATTACGCTGAGAATTCAAAACGCTCTCTTTAGATGCATGTCCTGCCGCTCTGGTGATATGGTCTCTTTTGAGAAGGCACTCTGCCTTTCGGATTCCGTCTCCTCCCTTCCCCGCCCGCCCCTTAGGACAGCAAGGCAGGGGAGCCTGGAGGCCTCCTAGCGGGAGGGGCAAGGGCATCTGACCCGATGTCCTGGAAACCTCACCTCGCTTTTCGTCCTTGTGTGGCTTGTCCATGGACTTGTATCTACTGAAGGGTGACGTTCCCACCTGGCCTCCTGGGCTGTGTGACCACACCTGCCATTGGGGTCCTTGAACGTCACAGCCTGATCTCTAGTGTCAATGCCCCACAAGCTCTCTTGGCCCCTGCGTGCCACCTCTCTAGAGCACCTGGGGGTTTCTGGATCCTTCTAAGATACATATGAGCCACTCATCTGCTCATCTTCCTCCCCCAGTATGCTGCTGCTCCATCTCTGCTCGGTGCACAGCTGCTGTTCCACACGGGGAACGGGGGACACTTCTTTGTTTGGAGCTTGCTCTTTCAGTGTCTGCTGTGTCGCCACACCCCCGCCCGCACCTCACGGAGGAATGTCGGGTGCCCGTGTCTCTCTGCCGGACCCCCACCCCTCTCTCCCTCTCTCTCTCTCCCTCTCCCTCTCTCCCCCCTTCCTCTCCATCTGTCCTCCTCTCTTCCTCTCTCTCCATCCCTATCTGTCTTTACCTCACTTCATGGAGACCTGAGAGGACAGATTTTACTTTATATCATATCCTCCTCTCTCCAGCCCTGGCTAACGCTAAACTTGAATGTCACATTGTCCAGGCCTGCCTCTTAATGGGAACTTAAAAAAAAATTGAAAATCCTTGGCTTACAAAATAAAAGTCTTGCTGCAGATTTGAAAATTCTGTTCTGGATGCCAGAGTACCATACTGAATGTCTCTTCCTTTTCATACTGTACCAAACCTAAATATCCCCGAAGTAATCGAATGCCTCTGGCACAGTAAGGGGAAGGCAGTACGAACAAACGTGAAGGAGAAAAGAACATCAATATATTTCAATGATATTGTCCCCATTCCATCATGGCCTGTGAATACACCTTTTGAAAAGCAGTGCTGTAAAAGCAGTAAAATCCAACTGGACTTGCGTATTTACTCTTTCGTGTTCTCCTTCCACCCCTGAGCCTTCCTGAAGTTCAATTCTGAAATAGCTGTGTCGGGCACAGTGCCATCACCCTGAAGAAGGAGAAAGCCGTTCAGGACCCCCCGGCTTTCGCCTGCTGCCTGAGCACCCACTAGAGTCGCCCGGGTGCGGGAACTCTCTGTCCCCTGCCACCCTTGCTGTCCCAGCTCGGCCCCCAAAGCTTCCCTCACGGGCGCGACGGGGCTCTGGTCACTCTGGGTTCCTTATCCAGACACGGCCACCTACAGGGGAAGAAAGGGGCCTCCTCTCACTGCACCTTGCTCCGAGCAGCGAGGCGGCTGCAGCAGACACGGACGCACGCCCGGGCTCCCTTCCCAGAGGGACGCCCTCGTCTCCCAGCTGCCAGGAGTGTTGCTGATGATGGCTCTCGGCACAGTCCCTCTCCAGGAACTGCTGTCATCTGAAGGAAGCCATCTAGCTCGAAGGCACACTCCCCCCTGGTATCTGAGCCCAGGGCCACCCCACAACCAGCGCCTGGTCCATGTGGGGGTACGAGGGTCCAGTCTTCTTGCCCCCATTTGCCACAGCTCTGCAGGCCCTGCCCCGTCAGACCGCCCATGGCCCCTGTTGCAACTGCGCAGAGTCCAGCTCCCCACGCTGCCCCTTCCACCTTCTCGCTCTCTCACACGCTGTTCTCCAGAACCTTCCGATAACACTCCTGCAAGCAAGATTCTGCTCCAGAACCTTTCTCCCAAGGAAACTCTAAAAAAAGTTTATGTGAGGGGTGGTTCTAAGACACAGACTTTAAAATGGAGTGTTGGCTATAAGCCCCTGGCCAGCCAACTGGTGGTGAGGACCCTCTGGTCGCAGGTGGGCACCCGTGGCCCTTGCTGACCTATAGCAACTTTCACCAGTGGCAAAGTCAGTGGAGACAGCAGAGGACGAGAATGTGGGAAAACACACTCCTCTCCCGACCCACCCTCCCCTCTCCTCCTGGCCACAGACCGATAGCCGGGGTCCAGTCACGGCATGCCGTGTCTAGGATGGACGGGGCTGCATGGGGAGGGGAGAGACTGGGAGCGGAAGGTGCCGGGGGTTCCAGCCGACAGGTGCCGTGAGGAAACAGAGGAGCAGATACGCAAGTAGATGTGAACGGTGTTGGCTCAGGGAGGGGGACGGAAACTTGGATGAAGAGTTTATTGATACAGAAATGTCACCCTCCCACACAGGGTCTAACACCTTGACCAAAGACCCCAACACAGGCACCAGCCTTCTGAAGGATGTCGCTTGGAAACTTGGAAAAAGCGATTGCCCACACCAAGTCCAGTGACAAGCCAGAGCTGTTGTGGCAGGTAGTGGCAGAGGGACCAATGGGCCTGAAGAAGGGGACATGCTAAATGGGGCCGGGAAAGTCACCAGCTGGTTTTGTTCTGTGGAAGAGCCCAGAAGGAACTCCTTTGTCACCTGAGGATCAGGAGAGGAGACACTGCTGCAGAACTGCACCCCCTGGTAGCAACGGAAATGACAGGGCCCACAAATCATGGGGCCCAGGTGGCAGTGCCCACCTGCCGGCAGCAAGGTGAGTGCGATCATCTTAGGGAAGAACAAGGGTGGAACGGCAGCCGGGGGCAGGAGCCAGACCTGCAGAGAGCTGTGGAGTGGGTCACAAAGCACAGTGTCCACAGGGACAAGACAGATGGGCAGCCAAGAAGCAGACTGCTTCACTTATAAAGCCAAAAGAAATCAAGAGTCGTAAATACTTGAATGAGGACAGCTGCCCAGTAAAAATTACAATTCCTTGTACAGTTTCTGGGCCTGAGCCAGATCTGAGCCCCAGGTCCCCTGACTGAGGGAGAGGCCACACCTCCGTGAGCAGGGGCCCCACGACACCACAGCAGGTGCACAGGGTGATCCTTCCCTAGTCCAGGACCTGCGGGCCAAGCCTGGTGTGGACATTTGTAAGCAGTCACGGGACACAGCCAGTCCCCAAGCATCTTGTATTGCCCGGGGCCGCTTTTGTGCTAGAACCACAGACTTGAGCAGTTGCAACAGAGATCAAATGGCCAGCAAAGCCACAGATATTTGCTATTTCTAGACCTTTACAGAAAAAGTTTGCTGGCCCCTGCCCTAGTCCTTTCTCAAAGTGATCGATGGCAATGTACTCCATTGATTCTGCTCTGGGGACAGGGGGCTCCTTGGCCTGCCAGACACCAGGCCTGGGTTGATGCCAGTAACCAAAATGTGAAGTGACTTCACGCCGCTCCCCTCAGAGGGAGGCACGTGGTCAGTAAACGGGATCCTGGCCGGAGCCAGTCTCACGGCGGGTCCTCTGGGGCCTCAGGCCCATTTGGTGGCAATTCACAGAGCCCTGAAGGTGTGATTGAGACGGCGGATGGCACTATCCTCACACTGAGTCCTGGGGCTCTCGCGTGAGAGCTGCATGCTGGGGAGGCTGAGTGGACACCCTGCAACTCTCACCCTGTGTTGTTAAAGACTGAGCAACACGGTCCTGGTGAGAATGACAGATGAGCTCACCCTTAAAGACCTAAAGGATGCAGCGTAGTGATCACCACCATGTCTCCAGTCAATCCACCAGTCCGTCCCCTACAAAAATCACATGGCTCCTGGTGGACAACAGAGGCCTATCCCAAGTTCCACCAAACAGTAGCCCCAGTTAAAACTGCCGTGTTAGGTGTAGCATCGTTCTGAAAGTGAGTTAAAGCAACTTCAAGCACATGATGTGCAGTTTATGCTTCTCGCTGTTCCCTTTAAGAAGGAAGGCCAGAAGCAATTCCTACTGCCACAGGATGGAAGGCAGGACACACACGACAGTGCCCTGTGGCTAGTCGGCCCTCCTTCCCTCTGTTGTCTATCGTCCAAAGGGACCCAGACCACCTCAATATTTTGCACAGCCTCACACTGGTCTACTGTTCTGGTAACATCATGTTAATCAGACCACATGGGCAAGAGGTGCAAAGTATGTTGGAGACCCTGGCAAGACATATGTGCTCCAGAGGACAAGATAAGCCCAGTGAAGATGCAGGGACACAACACATCAGCAAAATATTTGGTGTTCCAGATGTCCAGATGGTCTAGGAGATGTCAAGACTTCTCCTTAAAGTAGGCAAATTGTTGATTCCTGAACTCTCCAGGACGAAGAAGGAAGCCCATGCCTGGCAGTGCTCTGGGGCTTCTTCCAACAGCACATGCCATGTCTAGGAATGGTTTCTTGGCCCGTGTGCTGAGCGATGCAAACAGCTGCCAGCTCTGAGTGAGGCCCAAAGCAGAAACGGGCACTGCAGCTGGTCCAGGAGGAGGTGCACCTGGGGCCTGGAGCTCGTGCCACGAAACCTCCCATTCAGATGGTATTCCACACGCCTGGTGGGGAAGGACGTCTCGTGGAGTTTATGGCAGGGCACATTAACAGAATCATAGCACAGAACCCTAGGATTCTGTCACAAGGCCATGCCATCTACAGCACAGAACTATGTGCCATTCACAACCCAGCTGCTAACATGCTAGGTGACCTTGGTGGAGGTGGGGTGCCTGACCATGTGACCAGCACTGCCCACATGAGCTTGGTTCCCTTGGATCCACCAAGTCAAAATGTCAGGTGGGCCAAGCAGCCTTCCACTGTGGGATGAAGATGGTGCTTCTAGCCTTGGGCACAAGCTGGGCCAGAGGACAAATATAAGCAGCATTAGCAGGTAGTCTGGACCCTGCATCACCCACGCTCCTCCCTCAGCTCACAGCCATGGTCAAGTGGGGTTCCCACTATCAGCTGATGGAGGGGCCAAAGTCTGATGCATGACAAGTGTGCTTGGTGTGTACGGTCAAGGCTGCCACATGACAGCCTCACTCAGGGTTGCCCTAAGGACAGCAGGGAGCCACAATTCTCCCAACAGTCAGAGTTTTGTGTAGTTCACCTGCAAATCTACTTTATGTGAAGAAAGAAGCTTGATATAAGAATATACAGGAATTCCTGAGTAATTTTGTGTCGCATGGCTTGTTGATTGGGAGTCTCGAGAGAGAGGGCTTAGAAGACTGGGCATAAGGAGGTGTGGGGAAGGCAGGCAGATGGGTCTGAGGGGTGGGTGTGAAGCGTGCCAGGCTCTGTGTCCCATGCTGACACGCACCAGAGAGCGCTCACCCTGTTAGACAGAGGACGAGCTGGTTGGCATCAGCCGGCCTCTGATGTTGGTCACCCTGCTGTTGACACATGGGGTAAAAGAAGGGGAAGCCATGGTGGCAGGGACAGAACTTGTGCACGAGCCTAGTGGGATTGGCTTCCACCGATTCATGGCTGACCTAGCTCTGTTGCTGCCAAAACAACAGCTGGTGCTGGAACACGGCGCCACGTAGACCCTCCAACCACTTGGTGTCGAGTCGGTTACACTGGATCCCTTTCCTGGAAGGGAAGGCATTTTTCTCGACTGAAATCAGTTTGCATAATAGCTGTAGATGGGATGTTCCTGGCGGTGAGGCCTCAGCCAGCACAGCAGGCTGGTGGTGCACAGGAAGTGCTGCGCAGCGGCCTCGCAGACCGAGGGTCACGCCGCGGCAGAGGAGGTGCAGCAGGGGCGCACGAACGCGGGGCCTCCGGTCTTCACACCGACACACCGCCTAGGAGCTGCTGGCCCCACAGCACAGTTAGACGACGTGGGAAGGCCCACGGTGGTGCCCTTGTGGAGACGGTCCTGGTAAGGACGGGCACACCCTCCCGAGTGCAGGACGCACCCAAACCTAGGACCACTTTGTGGAGCTGGGCCCCCAGCAGGTGGGACACGCGCCTGGGAGCCAAGAGGTAGAGGCAGGAGTGGATCTGCTCACCATCCTCCCCTGGCCCACGTGCAGGGTCATGTGTGTGTTCCCGCCCAGCAATTTTAGGTTGTGCAGGTCTAGAGATCTTATTTCCCAGAGAAGGAATGTCTCGACCAGGGGTCACAGCAAGAGTCCCACTGACCCTAAACTTTGCTTGCGGCCTGGCCAAGTGGGGTTTTCCTTCCAGTGGACCAGGCGGCTAGCAGAGCGGTCGGGGTCCTGGAGGGGAGGGTGGCTGCCAGAGGAGGGAGGGCTGCTTCACATGATGGGCGGGGGGAACGTGTGGCACCTCCTGGTGCTCCTTTGCCAATTTTGATGGTAAATAGAGCTGCAGCAGCAGGCTGAGAGGGGCTGGGTGAGCAGCGGCTGTGGGCCCCCACGCGGGGAGGGCCACCCGGCAGCACAGGGCTACCAAGAGCGAGGGAATCTCGGGCGGGCAGTGGGCGCAGGGCTGCGAGTGCCAGTGTGGAGCCTAGTTTACTTTTCTGGTTGTCTCCCCAGCAGAAGATGAAGGAGAATGCCAGGGGAGCTGCTCTCGGCTGGAGCCAGTGGGCCAAGCAGGGCGGGCTCTGTGGTGGGCCACGCGCAGCGCCCAGGAAACCGCACCATGGCTGGGATCTTCTTTCTTCTGCCGCTGCCGAAGGCTCACCGCTGAATCCCTGCAAGCAAAGGGCCACATGGCCCAGGCGCTGCCCACTGCCCAGGGACAGCCCACACCAGTGACCAGGCGCAGCAGGAAGGTGCCCACTGCCCGACTTCCACGTGTGACGGCCCCTGAGGGCCTCTCAGCCCACTGCTGCCTTCGGGCTGGCTGAGTGCTTTGTGGGGAGAACTTCTCCTCCTGTCCCATCCTGCTTCCCTCGCCTCCCTACCGCTGTTCCCAAGAACACTCCCTGATAAGCATGTGAACTTCTATCTCTGAGTTCTTTTCCAGGGAACCCAACTGAAAGCCATAAATCCTACCAGACACCGCCCCAGGAGCTGTGTCCCCCTCTCGTGGGACAGATCAAGTCATATGCAAGTCCCTCCACCAGTGACCCACGAGAACAGTGGGTCTTCATGCTTAGAATCAACCAGTTACTTGGGGGTGGGATGGACGTAGGGAGGTGACCAGAATGACCACTATCTGTGGGGATGTTGGGATGTCCGTGACCAGCCCATGAACCTCTCCAGAAATGCCTCAGGAGCTGTGTCATCGCAGGAAAGGGACAGACCGTGTCTGCCCTCCCTGGCCGTTTGTTGGCACTGAGCGGGGGAACGCGTTCCATGCCGTCGGGCCCTGCCTCCCCGCGGAGCAGCAGCTGCTGCTGGGGTGGTCAGCGCCTACCATGTGGCTTGCATTCGCCAGTCCCCACGCACGCAAACCAACACGTGTGTGTGTGCATATTTGTGCGTATCTAAACTGCTCAGCATTAGAGTCAGCTTCCATAAGAATAAACCTCAAATATTTAGTGTTTTCTTTTAAAAAATTAAAAAGAAAAAAGGAGAATTCAGCTCTCAGGCCTTCCTGCTCAGTGAGAACTCTAATGTTCTGTTAAGATTTCAAGAGCACAAAGCTGTAGGGCATGTCGTTGGTATGTGGCACAGCAAGTCCCACCATGTGTACCCAGGGACTCTAGTTCAGAGGATGTAACAGGAGTGTCAAAAAAATAAAAAGTGGGAACGTGTGGTCAAATCCCTCAAGTCCTGTTGGATAACAGGATAAACAGCTTTGCTTCAGTCCTCTGTGAGCATTCGCCCTCCGCATTGCACAAACACACAGGGAGGAGCTGTCCACGTGACCTCAGAGACCCCCCTCGTCACCAAGGCTGTTTCCGTCTTGTTTGCGAGTGGACGGTGCAGCCTGTTCAGACGACACTGCAGGGCCTGGCATGTGTCTCTCACACCAAGCATTCCAGGGCTGCGGGAACACGCCAAGTACTTCTTGTAACACAACAAGTTTTCTACTCTAGGGGTTTGTTTCTCTTTCTGAGTCAGGAGTTAGAATCAAAAGACTGTTGGTTGCATCGTGTGCCCACTGGTGTTTTCTACAAGCGAAAGGAGAAATGGGCCGGAGCCATCTGAGGCATCAGGACTTCTGTCAACGTGGTTTTATTAACCTCTGAAAACTGAGCTCTCATATATCAGTAGCACACGCTGCCCTGGGTGTTTACCGGAGCCTCTATTTTAGCTTTGCCCTGTTTTTGTTTCTTGTCAGCACACTCAGTTAGGAATATTCATGCTAATCTGGTGAGTACCTAAGAAAATCAACATCAGGTTACTTTTAAAATTCTCAAAGGTCTGGGGATAATGTGTTTATTCAACACGTAGACCCAAATGATAGAAATGCACGATTAACTGTGGACAGTATTAAGTTCAATGAATGCAATCAAAACTGAGTTATATCATGTGCATTTTTCTGGAGGTTTTGATTAATTTGAATGCCTTCTGATAGTTTCTGTTCCTTTTTGTGTTTTTGTGAGTTTTTGCCGGTTTTAATGGTGTAGGCGTGTGAGGGGAAGGTGGCGCCCAGCCACGGGACTGTGTGAGGGACGCTGGGCCCATGGTAGAGCAGACCCCTTGGCAGGCGCATGCGATCAGAACCGGGTCCACGGCAGTCTGGAAACAGCAATGCCCTGGAAGATGCAGACATCCAGTTTCCTGCTGAAGCTGCCCATTGAACCCCTAACCAGGTCATGGAACTAGCCCCTAAGAACACGCAAGCCTCCGTGATCGGTGCTCACACCTCATGACCTGCCGAAGCACCGTGCTGTAGAATGCATGACACGTCCTCAGAGCTCAGCCCAGGATGTTATTTTGAGAAAAGTCTAAATGGTCTTGTTACTCTTCTATCAAGCACCCATGTCGAGGCTCCATGTACCACCACACACTGCCAGCTCCCATCCTGCTGGGAGCTAATGCTGATGCAGACCTATAGCCAGGGACCCTGTCGGGACAGAAAGCGAGCAGGCTGCGCCCTTCCTCGTGCTTATGCCATGCACAGTGGCTGGTACACAGGGGACAGTTACACGCTTACGGTTTCCGTGTGCCAGTAGGGCCAATACTTGCCGAAAAGCAAAGTTTAGAATGCCTCTCTCAGGGCATGCACTCTCCAACAAATACAGTGATGGAAATAGCCAGGAAGCAAGAATGGGATATTTTCAAGCAGGTTGGCATGAGGGTTTGAATATATACTTAGGCTTCAGCCAGCAAGGCAATTGCCTGGGGAATTTCTCAGTTACAGGGAGCCAGTAGGGGACACGGCGCTTCAATGACAAGGCACTGAAGGTCAGCAAGGGCTCTGTGCTGGGATGTGCAGACACACCCACAACTGCCCCTGCAACCTCTCCCATCCTCCACCACGAGCTTCTATAGGTAGAGCAAGACTAGACAATAATCACCTCCCCCAACCACCTTCTGGAACCTCGATTTCCAAAAGGAAGCCCTGATTCCATTTACATATTTTCCCCCACCTGTTTTTCCCTGCTACCTGTTACAAATTTCAAAGATGGTTCTAGAATCAAAGTCCAATTGACAACCTTCACAAAATCCTATCCTAAGATTTTAATGACCAACACAGATCTTCTTTAACGAAGCCTGCCTAGTTGGCCTTGAGTCCTAGGGGTGAGTTGAGTGTCACCATATAGACAAGACACCCAGCATCAGATAACTTCTGGGTAGCACTACTGGACTGTGCCTTCGTGTTAGAGACTGAATGTTGTGTCCCCCCAAATTCTCGTGTTGAAGCTCTAAGCCCCAGTGTGACTATATTTGGATAGAGGGCCTTTACTGAAGTAATCAAGGTTAAATGAGGTCATAGGGTGGGGTCCTGAACCAATAGGATTAGTGTCCTTATAAGAGAAACTAGACAGCTTCCCTTCCCCCACACACAAAAAGAAAAAGTCACATGAGCACACAGGGAGAGGGTAGCCACCTACAAGCCAAGGGCTGAGTCCTCAGAATGACACCTACCTTGCTGGCACCTTGATCTTGGACTTCTAGGCTCCAGAACTGTGAGAAATAAATGTCTGTTGTTTCGGCAGCCCCGTCTGTGGTGTTGTGTTATGGCAGCCCAGGCCAACTACCACAGTATATGAACAAGCTCATCTCTGTCCAGTGCCTGCAGCACTGATGATAAATGTAATAATTCTAATAATAGATTTGCCATCCAGCGATGACTTGCTGTGTGCCTGGCACTGCCAATCGCCTCTAATCTGCATCCATTTCTCCTACTGTCCTGGGTAGTTCTCCTTCCAGGTTCTCGGTGAGCCCTGGTCCGTAATCCGTAGGGAACCGTGTGTGACCGTGAGGAGAGTGTGCTGTGCTGTGCTCAGACAGGCAGACACACATTGCTCTGTTGAAGCTGTGGCAGAAACCTGGGCTGGAGCCTCAGTTTTATATGTCTGATTTCCCTTTGGAGTCATACAAATCTGACAGATTATATTTCTGTGTCATTCCTGCACTTTGGGGCATCTGACAATCCTTTGGGTAACGGTTGATCAGGTCCCTCCCTGGGTTCACATGTCTAACCGCAGCCTCCTCGGAACAAGGCTGTGGCAGCAGTAGGTTTTGTAGAGTGGCCATGTATGCCACGGGAGTTGTGGGGACAGGAGGAAGAAAGTCCCATCTAGAACTTTGCTCCTAGTGATTCCTCTCCTCTCCTAAACCACTTCACTCATTAGAGTTTAGAAGGTTCTAGAAGATTCTGTCTTGAGTAGGTGATGCCTTGGTTCACTACCTGCTTCCATCCCAGTGGGGAGTTGAGTGGTAGCTGGGAGCAAGACACGGCCACATGGGCCAGGGGACGGGTGCCTGGATAGAAACAGGCATCCAGAAGCTGGATCCAAGGTGCAGGAAGGAGGGGGGAGGCTGGCCCATTGCCCCATCAGCAGGATGCAGATTTGGGTGGTCCTTCCATGGCACCTGACGTGTGACAGCCCCACCACAGGGCGGACAGCCTCTTTCTGCTCAAATCCCTCGTTTCCTCCCTCCTCAGTGTCCTATTTCAGCTCCTATCAGCAGTTTCGCTGCTTGGATTGGTTATGTGTCTATGTGCCTAAGGGCTGAGGAGGGAGCCAGAGCTTCTGTTTTGGCCCTAGGAGCATTTTGTCCATAAAGGTGGCCAAGACAACCATGCCAAGTGCCAACATGAAGGGTCATCTCAGAAGGCAGCACACAGTCCCCCCACCAGAGTCCTAAATGCGAGGCCTCCTTTTTATTTCCAAGAAGAAGGCAGAGACCGCTGTGAGCCTCCTTGTGGGAATCGTCCCCCACTCCATGGCCACAGATGGACGTGGTTTGGGTGGTGGTGTAGCCGACCCTTCAGGCTCACTCTTTACATGTGCCAGGGCTGTAGGAGCCACAGCTCTACGCAAAATGTCAGCCCGCCCCACTGGGGGCTGTTCTCCTGGTAAACATGGCACTGCCAAGAATTTTCCCAGGGTGGCGTCAATTTGCACGAGGGAGCCCTTTATCATTGAGCACAAGCCACTAATTTGTCTTCTCTTTTCTAAACATAGTCTGCGTGAGGATATGATTATTTGGAAGAAACCAGTGTGGGGACCATCATCTCGTTTAAGAAGTGGTTCTAAAATAAGACTAAGATCTGTGTTGCAGTCCAAGATCTATGACTGATTTGTTTGTCACATTTGACCAGCAATTGGCCCTGATGCTTTTTCTTTTCTTGATTTTCACCTAGACAGGCCTCAAACATGAGGTCTAGAAAACATGAAAAAAGAATGACAGCAAAAGTCCATCCTTAGAGACACTAGAAATTTTTCAATGGTAACATTATGATCAAAATAGATATCTTTTCTCCATTCTCACACCACCATCATTTTTCCAGGTAAACCTGTGCCCCTCCCTCCCTTCCTTCCTTCCTTTCTTCCCTGTTTCCATCCTTTATTCAGCTAATATAACATATGTGTCAGTGTTATGTCAGGCTTCAGATAAACAAAGAGGAAAATTCATGTTTTCTGTCCTCATGGAGCTCATTGTCTTATTGGAGAATCTCAATGAGACTCATAAACTGGTAACGCTGCCATGGAAGTTTGTGCCTGGAGTGGCAGAGCACAGACAGAGGCCACCCCAGCGCAGGACCCCTGTGAGTGTGGGGTGGGGCGTGCCTCTAGGGCTTTCTTGGGCGGGGCTGCTGGATTCCAGTCTCAAAGGCTGGCCAGGAGTTGGGTGTGCAGGGACGGGGAGGGCTCAGGGCATTCCAGGCACCAGGCACAGCAAGCCTAAGGACGCGGCCCAGAGCACAGAATGTTTGGGGAATGCGTGGCGGGGGTTCTCTGTGAGGAGCCACGGTCCAGCTTGGACATGGAGGAAGAGGAGGGCTGCAGATACAGGCAAAAGCCAAGTCTCCATGGACCTTATTTCTTCCACTGAGAAATTGGGACGTAGTGGAGAAGGCAACGGGCACCACTGAGGGACTTTGAGGGAAGGGCGTGGCCAGGGTCCTGTTTAAATACGCGTGTAGAGAAGCTAAGCATATTCAGGGGAACGTGGCTGGAGGCTGTCACACCAGCCCTGATAGGAGATGAGGGTGTCAATATCCACATGGTTCTGAAAGGAGATGTTTCAGAGGTAGAATATACTGACACTTCTGACCAAATAGTCCCAAAGGTGGGAAGAGGAGTCTGCAGCTTTTTGGGTGTCTTTTGTGGTTTCCTTCTAAGGCACTGACGGCTCACATAGAATGGGTGGAAGGCCTCAAACACAGGCCTCTGCCAACCACTGTCTTCCTTATTAACTCCCGACTTCCGAGAGCAGTTCCACTGTTAATATTTCATATCTGGGTGATCAAACCTTGTTGGCTCCTGCCAACGAGAGGAGAGAGTTGAAGGAAGAAGAGCCTTCTGGGAGGAGGTTGAGGAAGGCCTGGGACATGTCAGGGCTGCTGCACCCACAAGGGAACCAAGCCTGGGGTTTCTGGGGTCTCGCTCCCTCCTCCCAGTGTTCCACGGGATGGGTGTCTGTGCCCACAGTTTGAGATGTGGCTTAAAACGAACATCTGCCTGAGAGGTAAATCCTGGTTTCAAGTGAAACTGAGTCAATGGCAAATATTAGATGCTTTGAAACTGGAAAGAAGGAAAAAGCCCAACAGATATAGGTGCCAGAAGATCAAAATATAAGGAAGCAAATTGGGAGATAAGACATCCCAATGGGGTGTGGGTGTCACTGAAGACCAACTTTGCATTTCTGTAACTTATATCAAGGGTGAAGCCTACAGCAGACGTGCTGGGGGTGAAGGTGGGTGTTGGTCACACATGACACCTGGGCTGGGTACTGACAAAGACTCTCTCCTTGACCAAACTGTAGTCAACTCCTCGGATTGCTGTGCTCAACTAGGCCCAACTTTGGGCTTCTGTCTCTGTCCTCGTAGAGCCCAGTTTTAGAGCCCCATAAAGACAGTTTAATGAGAACCCCCACGCTCAATGTCCATCTGATCATCTCTACATCTGCTTGGGTTTCTCATCCCCACCTTCCCCCAGGTTATGTCAGGTCACCCTGGCCCATCTTCAGCAAGAATCCTGTTAGGTCAGTTTAGCCAGAATCTCCCCACCCCTGATGTCTCCTCTGCATAATTTCCCATTGACCCCCACCCTGCTCTTTGACTATAAATTCCCACTTTTCCTTGTTGTATTCAGAGTTGAGCCCAGTCTCTCTCTCCCACTGCAAGACATTATAGGAGTCCCCCAGATAAAATCTGCTTTACTGTTCTTTAACAATTGTCAGAATATTTCTTTCTGTGGCAGTACCAATCTGAAGCTGTCCACTAGTCCAGTAGCCACACCAGGGCATTAGGGAAACCCAGCTAGCTATTACAGCTGCATCCCATGCCAGGTCTGGCCAGCTGTGCCCACTGGTAGTATTGAGTCATCCCACCACATCACAGGACTGAGATTCAAAGTCGATTTGTGAATCAGTTGATTGTGTGCCTATCATGGTGCTATTTTGAAGAGTGTTTCTTATAGCAATGGCAAAGTGGCTAAATTAGCTTTGTATGTTCAGATAATCATATAACAATTGTAATGACACCCAAACCATAGAGAAGAGAATGTGATAGCAGAATTCATAAAAATGCTCTAGAGTAAACATATTGTTAATACCTTAACCAAGTAATGAATTTTACCATCGCCAGGGATACCGTGTGGGTACTGTGTATCCCCAGATGATGAAATGGGAGGCACACCTCACCTCTGTGGGATTCTTCCCCAATCCCATAGCTGTCGTCTAGGCGTGAGAAAAACATCAGACAAACCCAAACTGAGGGATATTCTACAATATATATGACCAGTATCCCTCAAATTTGTCAAGGTCATGAAAAAGAAAGAAAAGCTAAGAAACTGTCACCACAGAGCTGAGGAGACATGGGAAACATGACAACTAAATGCAACATGGTGCCCTGGCTTGGATCCTGGAATAGAAAAGAGACATTAATGGGGAAACTGAACAAAGACTGAACACAGCCCAGTGATTAGTTAGTAGTAATGTATGCATTTAACTAAGAAACCCCAGTGACATAGTATGACAACATTAGGGCAAACTGAAACTGACTGAGGGGTGTATAAGGACTCTGTACTCTCTTTGCAACTTTTCTGTAAATCTAAAATTATTCCCCTAAAAAAGTTTACTTTAAAAATAATATTGCCCAATTTTGGTATCTAGTCCAGCATTTAAGGAGCTTAGAGATCACCACTCCATCCTAACAAGTAAAAGGCTGAACAAACAGAAAAATCAAAAACTCTTTTTAGATCTATAAAAGAAAGGAGGCCACGAGGCAAACTGCTGCCTCCGAGACTGGCGAGGCAGACAGGCACCCACAGAGAAGCACAACTCACTGGTGCAGACAGACACAATCGCGACCTCCGTGGGAGCCAGTGCTGGGGTGGGAAGCCTGAACTGTGGATGACAAGTTTCCGGATGCTCACTGTGGACGAGTCTGAGAGTTAAAAACTCCAGGGGTACCCAGTCATTAGGGGGCCCTCACGCTTTTGTGAGTTTTCTGTCTGGGAGCTGAACCAGGTTCTCACAGTAAATATTTGGAGGGAAAAAAACCCTCTTCCTGCTAGAAGGAGAAAAAGGAACAATTCTGAGAAAACACTAGAGCATTCTGTTATCCTAAACAAGTCCTGCCCTCAGGAGAAACTGGTTAACCAGAGCTAGCCCGCCTGAGTGTCATTAGAGCCTAATGACCTGGGGAAGGGAAATATTTGACTCCAGTTCCCTTTAGCCATTTTGTTCCACCTAAGGGAGGGGACGGAGATCTGGTGAAGTTCACAGCCGGAGCACAGGCTCATTAGAAGACTGAGACCTGATCATAGGATGATAGAAGGTCTCCCCATGCCCCATGCCTTTCCCCATATCACTAGTGGCCTAATAACAGCGGTTCATTGTACCCAGTACATCATGTCTGCCTTGCAACAAACAATTACCAGGCATACTAAAAGATAAGACAAACAGTTTGAAGAGATTGAACAAACATCAGAACAGGAGTCAGATATAGCAGGGATGTTGCAATGGTCAGATCAGGAATTACAAAAGAAAAAAATTAACTATGATTAATTTGCTACAGGCTGTAATAGAAAAAGTAGACAACATTCAGAACAGATTGACACTGTAAGCAGAGAGAAAGAAATTCTAAGAAAGAATCAAAAAGAAATGCTAGATAGGCTGGACGAGGTGGCTCACGCCTGTAATCCCAGCACTCTGGGAGGCCGAGGCGGGTGGATCACTCGAGGTCAGGAGTTCGAGACCAGCCTGAGCGAGACCCTGTCTCTACTAAAAATAGAAATAAATTATCTGGACAACTAAAAATATATATAGAAAAAATTAGCAGGGCATGGTGGCGCATGCCTGTAGTCCCACCTACTCGGGAGGCTGAGGCAGTAGGATTGCTTAAGCCCAGGAGTTTGAGGTTGCTGTGAGCTAGGCTGACGCCACGGCACTCACTCTAGCCAGGGCAACAAAGTGAGACTCTGTCTCAAAAAAAAAAAAAAAAAAAAAGAAATGCTAGAGATCAAAAACACTAACAGAAATGAAGAATGTCTTTGATGGGCTCATTAGCACACTGGACATGGCTGAGGAAAGAATATCAAGAATATCGGAGCTTGAGGATTTGATAATATAAGCTTTCAAAACTGAAAAGCAACCAATAAAAAGACTGCCAAAACCCCCAATAAAACAGAATATTCAAGAAATGTGCCAACTACAAAACATATAACATATAAGTAATGGAAACACCAGAAAGAGAATAAAGTGAAAATAAAATGAAAACAATATTTGAAGCAATAATGATTGAGAAATTCCCCAAATTAATGTCAGACACCAAATCACAGATCAAGAAAGCTCAGAGAACACTAAGCATAAGCAGGATAAATGCCAAAAACCTACACCTAAGAATATCATCTTCAAACTTCAGAAAATCAAAATTTAAAAAAAAATCTTGAAAGAAGCTGGGGGAGGCAAATTAGAGGAGCAAAGACAAAAAATTATATATGACTTGTTCTAAAAATCATGCAAGCAAGAATAGAGTGGAGTGAAATATTGAAAGTTTTGAGAGAAAAAACCTACCAACATAGAATTCTGTACCCTTCCAAAGAGAAGGTGAAATAAAGCCTTTCTCAGACATGCAAGAAGTGAGGAAACCTGCAGTCTGTAGGATATGGTAAGAAATGTTAAAAGGAGTTCTTTAGAGAGAAAGAAAATGATATAGGTCAGAAACTAGGATCTGCATAAAGAAAGGAAGATCATTGGAGAAGAAATAAGTAAAGGTAAAACAAAAAATTTTATTTCTCTTATTTTTAATGGGTCTAACAAATAACAGATTGTTCAAAATAATAACAGCAACATTGCATTTGATTATGCATTTATCTATCTATCTGTGCTTATGTAAAAGTAAAATGAATGACAGCAATGATACAAGGGCTTAGAGGGAGGAATTAGTAATATTTTCTTATTATAAGATACACATACTAACTTTGAAGTAGTATAGTGCTATTTGAAATTAGTTTCATATTAGTTGTAAACGTCTATTGCAACTAAAGCAACCAATAAAAAAGTTTAAAAATATATAGTCAATATGCTAAGAAAGAAGATAAAATGGAATCACATAAAATGCTCGATTAAAGCAGCAAAAGGCAGAAAAACTGTGGAGACAAAAATAGGAACAAAGAAAAAGGGCAAGAAATATAAAACTGTAATAAATATGATAGTTATAAATCCAACTGAAAATAATTATACACCAGGAACAAGTGGGATTTATCTCAGATATGCAAGGCTTGTTCATTCACAAATCAATTACTGTAATCCATCACATCAACAGGCTAAGAATAAAACTCACATGACCATATCAATAGATGCAGAATAAGCATTTGACAAAATCTAACACTCATTTATGATTAAAAAACTCTCAAGGGCATCGGGAAGGTGGGAGGGGGCAGAGGGGATGGGTAAATTAACACCTAATGGGTACCTTGCATGATGTCAGGGGGTTGGGCACGCTTGTAGCTTGGGCTGTGCAAAGGCAGTATATGTAACCAAAGCATTTGCACACCTGCAATATTCTGGAATAAAAAAAAAAGCCTCTCAGCAAACAGAGAATTGAGGGTAACTTCCTCAACTTGCCAAATAACATCTACAAAAACCCTACGGCTACCACCACACCTAATGGTGATAAACTCGAAGCTTCCCTGCTGAGATCAGGAACAAAAGTTCCCCTCTCACCACTGTCTTTCAGTATTGTACTGAAAGTCCCAGCTAATGCAATAAGACAAAACAGGAAACAAAAAGTGCACAGATTAGGAAGGAAGACATACAACTCTCTTTGTTCACAGAGAGCATGATCATCTACGTAAAAAATCTGAAAGAATCAACAAAAAACCTTGTAGAACTAATAAACAAATATAGCAAGGTTTCTGGATTCAAGGTTAATGTATAGGGGTCAATTGCTTTGCTATACACCAGAAATGAACAAGTCGAATTTGAAATTGAAAACAGGTTACCATTTCATTAGCACCCCCCTAAAAGTTAAATACTTAGATGTAAATCTAACAAAATACACACAAGATCTATATGAGGAAAATTACAAAAATTCTGATGAATGGTATCAAAGAAAAACTATTGTAAATAAAAGGAGAGGTATTCCATATTCATGTATAATAAGACTCAATATTGTGGAGATGTCAGTTCCTCTCAGCTTGATCTATAGATTTAATGCAATCTCAATCAAAATCCCAGAAAGTTATTTTGTGAATATCAATAAACTCATTCTAAAGTTTATATGGAGAGGCAAATAAAACCTAGAATAGTCAACTCAATATTGAAGGAGAAGACCAAAGTTGGAGGACTGACACTACCTAATTTCAAGAGTTATTACAAAGCTATAGTGTTTTAATTCAGGCTGCTATAACAGAATACTGTAGACTGGATGGCTTAAACAACAAACATTTAGTTCTCACAGTTCTGGAGGCTAGAAGTCCAGCATGGCCAGGTTCTTGATGAGGGTCCTCTTCCGGGTCAGCCATATCCTAGTTGTGTCCTCTCACACTGGAGAGCAGAGAAAGAGAAAAAAAAGCAAGCTCTCTTGTGTGTGTGTGTGTCTTTCTCTCCCCTTCCTTCCTTCGTTTCCTTCCTTCCTTCCTTCCTTCCTTCCTTCCTTCCTTCCTTCCTTCCTTCCTTCTTTCCTTCCTTTGTTTCCTTCCTTTCTGCCTTCCTTTGTTTCCTTTCTGCCTTTCTTTGTTTCCTTTCTGCCTTCCTTTGTTTCCTTCCTTCCTTCCTTCCTTCCTTCCTTCCTTCCTTCCTTCCTTTCTCTCTCTCTCTCTCTCTCTCTCTCTTTCTATTTCTTTTTCTTTTTTTCTTTTGAAAATTTATTTAGAGACAAGATCTTGCTCTGCTACCCAGGCTGTAGTACAGTGGTGCAATCATAACTCACTTTAACTGGAACCTCGATCTCCTGGGCTCAAGAAATCCTCCCATCTCAGCTTCCCAAGTAGCTGGGACTATAAGCATGCATCACCATGCCCAGCTAATGTTTTTTTTCTTTTTTTTTTTTTTTGTAGAGACAAGGTCTTGCTATGTTGCCCAGGCTGGTCTCAAACCCCTGGGCTCAAGTGATCCTCCTGCCTTAGCCTCCCAAAGTACTGGGATAACAGATGAGAGCCACCACACCAGCCATGTCTCTTTCTATAAAAGCACTAATCTCACAATAAGATTCCCACTCTGCAATTTAATTACTTCCCAAAGACCACATCTCCAAATACCATCACACTGGGGATTAGGATTTCAACATATGAATTTTGGAAGGACACAAATACTCAGTCCATAGTATATAGTAAACAAGACAGTGTGATATTAGTGAAAGAATAGACAAGTAGATCAATGGAACAGAATAAAGAGCCCAGAAATAGGCCCACATCAATATAGTCAGCCAAATTCTGACTAACAGCAAAGGCACTACAATGGAGAATGACAAATGGTGCTGAAACAACTGGACATCCTCATGCGAAAAAAATGGATCTAGACACAGATCTTGCACCCTGCAGAAAAATTAACTGAATGGATAATAGACCTAAATCTAAAATGCAAAACATAAAACTCCTAGAAGATAATATTGAAGAAAACTTAGATGACTTTGAGCATGGTGATGACATTTTAGATATAACACCAAAGACACAATCTATGAGAAAAATATTTGACAAGTGGAATTCATTAAAATAAAACACTTTTGCTCTGCAAAAGACAATGTCAAGAGAATGAGAAGACAAGCCACAGACTGCGAGAAAATATTTGCAGAAGACACATTTGATAAAAGACTTATCAAAAATATACAAAGAGTTCTTAACTCTTAAACAATAAGAAAACAAACAACTAGATTAAAAAATGGGTGAAATTCTTTAAACAGAAACCTCGCTGAAGAATATATACAGATGGCAAACAAGCATATGAAAAGATGCTCCATATCATTTGTCATAAGGGAATTTCAAATTAAAACAACAATGCGATACCACTGCATACCTATTAGAATGACCAAAACCCGGAGCACTGATAACACTAAATGCTGGTGAGGATGTGAAACAACAGGAACTCTCTTTCATGGCTACGGGGAATGCAAAATGGTACAGCCACTTTGGAATACAGTTGGAATAAACATACTCTTACCACGCTTCTTGGTATTTACTCAAAGGATTTGAAAACTATGTCCACTAAAACCTACACATGGATATTTATAGTAGCTATATTCATAATTGCCAAAACTTGGAAGCAACCAAGATGTCCTTCAGTAGGTGATTAGATAAAATGTAGTACATTTGTACAGTGGAATGTTATTCTGTACTAAAAGAAATGAACTATCAAGCCATGAAAAGACATGGGGGATCCTCAAATGCATATTACTAAGTGAAAGAAGCCAGGCTAAAAAGGCTATACTATGTAATTTCAACTATGCGACACTCTGGAAAAGG
Source organism: Lemur catta (assembly GCF_020740605.2). Taxonomy (NCBI): domain Eukaryota; kingdom Metazoa; phylum Chordata; class Mammalia; order Primates; family Lemuridae; genus Lemur; species Lemur catta. The sequence goes on from NC_059137.1 coordinate 87,811,332, forward strand.
AAAAGTATGAAGATAAGTAAAAAGATCACTGGTTGCCAGGGGTTTGCGGAGGGAGGGAAGAACAGGTGGGGAACAGAGGATGTTTCAGGCAGTGCAATTACTCTGTGTGATACTACGATGCTGGACACACATCATTATACATTTATCCAAACCCATAGAATGTCCAACAGCAAAAGTGACCCCCAGTGTAAATTATGGACTCTGGGTGAAAAGGACGTGTCAATGTGGGTTTGTCAGTTGTAACAACCGTACCACCCTAGTGCAGGAAGTTGGTAATGGGGGAGGCTGTGCATGTGTGAGGGCAGGGGGTATATGGGATATCTCTGTACCTTTCACTCAGTTTTCCTGTGAACCTAAAAATAAAGTTTATTAGTTATTTAAAGAGCAATAACACTGGTAATGAGAAAGGGCCTGCAGAGATGAAGCAGGCAATTAGAGAGAGGCATCTCCGATACCGCTTTTGCATATATTTAAGTAAGTTCAACCGGCAGATGAAGAGGTATGTGCATTAGTTTTCTTTTGCTGCATAAAAAATTACCATAGACTTAGTGGCTTAAACAACATACATTTATTATCTCATAGTTTGCAGGGGTCAGGCATTCAGGCTGGATCCTCGGTTCAGGGTCTCCAGAGGTTGCAGTTAAGATGTCAGCTGGCCTGGCTGCTTTCTGGAGCTCAGGGTCCTCTTTTATACTCTAATTATTGTCAGAATCCAGTTCCCGGCAGTTGTAAACCTGAGGTTTTCATTCTTCTGCTGGCTACAGGCCAGAGGCTGCTCTCAGCTCCTACAAGTGCCGACAGCTCCTGGCCCTGGACCCCACGCACAGCTTTTCTAGCACCTAGAATCCCTCTTCCTTCAGAAAGGGCCCAGTCCTTTCAAGGCTCTCACCTGAGCAGGTCAGTCCTGCCTAGATAATATCCCTTTGACTAACTGAAAGTGAAGTGATTGGTGATCGAATCACGGGAGTGAGGCTCCGTCTTATTCCCTGGTTCTGCCCTCACTCAGGGGAGGGGATTACACAGGGCATGTGCGTGAGGGGGTGGGAATCTTGGGAGTCACTTTAGAATCCTACCTGCCACAGTGTGTCTTTCTCATAGTCACACAAGACAAGAAATTAACCACAGCCAAATGAACGAGGCTGTTTCTTCTAGTAGCTTACAGCTCTGTCCCTGGAATCAACTGGCTTCCCCAGGTATTACTGAGCTACCAAAGCAGGTTACACAAGCTCCCTTGTTTCCCTATCTGTATGGTGCGGATAATGACAATACGCATTTCGTGGGATTGTACAGAAGATTTGCTGAGCTCGTTCCTACAAAGCATTTGGTTCAGCGCTGGCACATGGTGGCTCAGAGTGAGTGAGCGTCTCTCACCAGTGTTATTTCTAGAGTCGCTGCAAGGCCAGGGCAGCACATGTGGGGTTATCCTGTGCTTGTAAACACCACCACGCTGTTGCCAAAACTGAGAACTGGAAAGGAGCCAAAGACCACAGAGTGCTTGGGATGGGAATTCTGCAAGCCAGGTACCAGCCTGTGTGAGGGCCTTGAGAGCAAGTTCCAGAAAGCATTTAGGACCCAACAGACCCCTGGATATGGCCAAATCCTTGACCATGTGTCCTTGGCTGGCTAGAGTGAAGCACTCGTCATGGGCTCGGGCAACATGGCAAACCCACACACCTCCTGGGGCTGCAGAGGTCCCCACTGACTGCAATGCCTCCTGCAGTCCTCAGTTCTGAAAACTTGTCTGCCCATTCCTGTGCTGCAGGCCTGCTCCTAATGCCAGCCCTCTTGTGGCCTGAAATGAGGGAGGTAAAGTGCTTTCCTTCTGGGAAACGAGTTGCATAAACCCAACTCCCTTTATGGCTTCATGCAGTTACTTAACTGCTTTGCCTTAAGTCAACCAACACAGGACCTGCCTCCAAGGGCAGTCATTAGGGAGTGCTGGCACCGGCACTTCTGATGGTAATTACTGTTATTGGGAGGCGCTCATCTAGAATGTTGAGAATTGTTTTGCAAGAGGCCATGTTTATTAAAATGCAAATCATTCTGTGCTATGCCACCCTCTCCCCTTAGAGCTTTGGAAATCAAAGAAAATTATGCACTGCATGTTTATTGTAAGATAACTTTTCTCACCAACCTAGTCCTATGGCTTGCAGTTGAAATCTTGGATGACTGTATGTCTTTTGGCAGTGGAAACTGTTTCATTTCTATCTACCTTCTGGAAAAGAAATATCAGCAAGCATAGCATTTACTCCAATTGTGGCTGGAATGAAGAATGTGTATCTCTGCCACTTACTGGTGACCCCAAACCCAGACCTGTGCTGGCCCTCACAGCCACCACCAACCAGCCACTACTGAGAATTTGACATGTAGCTGGTTCAAACTGAGATATGCTGTATGTGTAAAATACATACTTTGCTTAGAAGATTTGGAATGGGAAAAAAAATGAAAAATAACGAAAAATAACTTATTAATACTTTTTTGATTACCTGCTGAAAAGACAATATTTTGGCTATAGTGAGTAAAATCATTTTTATTATAAAAATTAATTCCACCTGCTTCTTTTTACTTTTATTAAAATGTGGTTCACTGTCAAATTGGCACCAACTGATCCACACTAAGGTGCTCACATGGAAGTAATATTCAGTGGGTGCCAGTCAGGTGTGGGGGGGGGTAAACTCACAACTGATGGGTGAGGTGTGTGCACTGTGGGGGGGAAGGGCACGCCTCTCGCCCTGGCTTGGGTGAGGCAGAGTCGTTAATTGTAACCAAAATGTTTGGAGCCCTGTAATACCCTGAAATAAAAATATAACTTAAAAAATATGGCTTCTAGGAACTTTACAATTACAGATGTGTCTCATGTTCTATTTCTGTCTTCTCATGTATAACATGAGGCCCCTGGTTTGAACCTTTGCCCTCTTGCTCAGAAAAACCTCCCTTTGGGGGTTCCACGCTCACGCTGCTGTGCCGGGTCTCTCCAACCCCCAACCAGAGGCCTCTGGCTTGCATGGTACGGCGTGCCCTGCTCAAAGTGCTAGTGCACGGCCCCCACTACCTGGCTCATTCCCACTTGTTTGACGCACCTTCCTCACCTCCCAGACATCTCTACGTCCCGGTTGCCAAATACACCAGGCCTGTGGTTCCCCTGAGCCGCCATGTGAGCTATTCCATGGCATGGAATTCTTCCGGCGTTACCACTGCCGGGATCTCCTGTCCCTCCCCAAGACCACGTTCCCTCTCTCCTCCTGTCCAGCCCTCCCTGAGAAGCCTGCGCACGGATCCACGCGGGGTCCCTCCCCACATTCTCACTGCTTTGTCTGCGTGTTTGTTACAACACATTGACGTTGTGTTGAAATGTCTGTTTACCTGTCCTCCTCCTCATTACACTGCATGCTCCTCGAGGGAAGGAAATCACATCTTTTTATCTGCGTATCCATGACACTTAGTAAATACTTGTGAAATGTGCACAGAAGGAAAGAGTCAGAGGGTAAACAGCGCTTGGCGGCTAACATTGCGCCACTGCGCGACTCTGTGGCGATGGCTGCTGCGCTGTGGGCTTTATTTTTAATTTTATGTTTATTATTACTATTTTAATAACAATGAAAACCACTCTAGGGAGTAAACCCAGTGACTCTCCTCTGGAGCGAGAAGGAGTCCACGGCACACTTTCTTCCCCTTCCAGGTGACCGGACTCCCCGCAGGTGACCCACGCCCCCACCATGGTGAAACTCTTGGTTTGTTGCGGTGGGCTGAACCGCTGAGGAATGCCACAACCTGCCAATTAGCCACCTGCTGGGACGGTGATCTCACTGACACAAGGCATGGAGGGCGCTTGGCTGTCTGCCCGTGTTCCCAGGAGATAGACATCTTCCTCCTTCCACGGAGGCGGTGTTTGTGCAGTTCAGATCGCACGTTTGTTTGGGGTTGCCGAGGCCATCTCGCCCGCACGCGCCGCCCCCATGTGAGGACCGGGCTCGGCTCCGGCCGGTTTGCCCAGGCCCGGCTCCCCACGCAGGCCCTGCCCACCGCCCCGCCACAGCGCGCAGAGTCCCACGACAGCTTTGTCCTGGCACGACCTGCTTCAGGAGAACTGGGTGCATGGAAAGCCGGCTGTCAGCAACACGGAATGACCAGGAGCTGTCCTTTCCCTGGGAGGCAGCTTCCTGGGGACTCACCGCAAGTTCTTATCAGGGGTCAACCAACGTTACTAGATTAGAAATGATCTGTGATTTGTAATTTAATCGATTCTTAGCGTTACAGGAATACACCCTTTGATAGATGGAAACCCAGTTCTTTTTTGGTCAAAAGAGCAAAGAAAGTTTTTCCCATACAAGAAACAAAAACCAAAAAAACAAACTCACACGGAGAAATCTGCTAACTCATTCACCCACAAAACTGCAAAGGGCTCCACCGAGAGCTGCCGAGTGAGGAGGTGAGGAGGGAGTCAGACACTCCTTTGTGATGTCCTCGTGGTGGGTGACTGGTGCCATGCTCTGCAGGTACCTTCTGGCTTTGGCAGCCCCGGCTCCTCTCCTGTGATGTTGGACTGCTGGTCACATCACGTCTCTGCTGGGTTGCCGGACACCGTATTGCATCTCTCCGCCGCGAAGGCCCTCCCTCAGGGCCAACTGGGGCTTACTTTTTGCTCATTTAGACCCCGATTTGAAACTTCAAGATGTGTGTTGTTTTCCTCAGTGGGATGCTGGTGTTGTCATGCTGCCTGTTAGGCTGCATAGGGAAGAGTCCCAAGTTGCTGGTCCATGCAGCCCTGTGTGGCCCTAAGCACAGCTGCCAACATTCTCCTGCAGCTCCCCTGGCAGGGGGCATGAGAAGCTCACCAGCCCAGCAGCAGGCACCCAGCTCTCCACCACCGGCTTCTTCCGGACATGCAGTGCCTGAGTGTCAACAATAGTCCTCTGTTTTCTGTCCTTCTCCAGGACTGCAGAGGTTGCATGGTAAACCCTGCACCTGCCTGCCATGCCTGCCACTTCCTCTCTTAGTTTACATGGCTTAGGGCTTCCAGGTTTTTCTTGTTGTTGTTTTCTTTTGTCTTTTTAAAATTCAAGTACTGACCTTGCGTTAACTGCACATTGACTGCATGGAATCCAACTCACAGAATGCAGGGCCACAGACAGAGTCCTAGGCTAAAAGTTGGTGAGTGGATTCTGGGTCCTTCTTAGCCCTCAGGTTCCGTGGCCTCACTTGCCCCTCAGGCCTTGGTTGAACCATCTGTAAAATGAGGACCTGGCCGTGCGTAACTTTGTAAGGCCCAGGCACCCGAATAATCTACAAAGCCTATGAAAAAATGAAGTTGTAAGATGCATGAATTGTCAGTGCCAAAGGATCAGTTGTCAGCTTTCCACATATAAAAAGACTGTGAATGAGCTGAGTAGAGAAAACCCTCTCTCTGTCACACCACACGCGTCAGCGGCTGCCCAGATGTGTGCCGTGCGGGATCTTCATGACCGGAGACACTACACTGCTGGGAAAGCAGTCATGTCCGTAGCATTTCGGTTGTTTTGGAAACTGCGTTTTAAGCAGGAAGACAGTTTTCAAGACTTGTGTCTTTGTGAAATCAAAGTGCTCAGTTGAACAGCATCCAGTACAGACAGATGAGCTGCTGTTCCGTGTTAGTCAATTGGAGCATCGTGCCTGAATTTCCTCCCTGTAAACTGACAGAGCCGAGTGTTGTCAACAAGTCAATGCTTCAAGAGAAAGTGTGTTAACCTCAGAGCCTAGTGGAGGCTTTGTTTTGGTTTTTGATTCAGGTCTAGCCAGGTAGATACTTTAGCATGTTTGTTTTTACTATCATGCTTAGTAGTTTTGGGTGGGACTTAAATATATCATGTTTAAAATGCAATTATTAATATTAACCCTGACTAATAATAATATTTACAGCACATAATATCTTCACATTCTTATCTTATTGCCTCACCCTGAAAACATGCTGGGGGCAGGCCGTGTTTTTGTTTCCCGAAGGGGATCTCAGCCCTCGGAGAAGTGGAGTGATTCACCCATCCAGCTGTGGACTCCTGGGCCGGGTGTCTGGACTTCAGTCCCTGCTGATGCCACCACGTCCTACGCCTGTAACATGAACATCTGTAACAGCTTCAAGTGGCAAGTCAAACAAGCAGGTGAAATAAAATACAGTTATCTAAATATCTGAAGCTAAAGACCTTACGATACGGCTAGGGAAACATTTTTATTTTAAACAAGTATTTGCACAAAGGTTGTTGGTGTTGTTCTGTAATCGGTATCAGTTCTATCTTCATTGCCTTGGGTCACTGAAGGTCAGCTATGGCCATTTATTCATCTAAGAGCAACATGTGCATTTTAAGTAAATGCCTTCCAAGAGTTAGTGACACTTACTTGACGTGCCTTTCATTAGCTATACAGATAGAGATTTTCCCGGACTCACCCTTGAGAGCTGTGTGTTATAAAGAATAGCCTTTGTGTGTCTTTTCTTCTCAGACAAATCCCTTCCAGTTGCTTTAAAATTCTACTAACTCCCCCACCCCGTGCCTGATTTTAATGGGCGTTGGCGTTGTGACATCTGTGTGTGTGTGACATCTGTGACATCCAACACAGAGCAACACAGGATTCCCAAGCACAACTTGCATTTCTCTCACGACAGTGCTGTAAGTCTGTCACTAGGGTGCTGCTCCCGGCCTCCAGCTGCCTGATGATGGAAGATTCTCATCCAGTGTCCCGGGGTCAATGACTGTAACACCAGAATGAAGCGCAGTGGGCAGGACCCGGAGCTTCCGCCAGGCCAGCGGGCTGGCAGCATCTGTGCACAGCCAGTCCCAGCACACACAGTGCTCACTGCAACCTGCAGGAGAGAGTGTGGGGTGGCCAGCCTTGCTGAGGGTCTGGACTCCACGTATTTTTGCTGAACTACGTTGTCACCATCAGTACTAAAGAGTACTCTTGCACGTGACACAATGCGCTGAATTTAATAATGAGGAGCACCAGAGACTCATCAAGAAAGCAAATGAGGTGGACTAGAACCATTTCTCATGTTAGACTGTCTGGTTTGCAGCAGATACCTTGAAGGGCAATGAGTGGCTTGGTGCCCGTCAAGAAACTACAGCAGAAGTGATCACTGCTAGAGAAGCAAATGCACACACAGAAGCATACGCATGTATGCATGAACACATACACTCACGTGCAGAGACATAGCTATCTACATACACGGGCACACATACACATGTGCCTGCACTCACGGATGTGCACATGTACACATATGCAACACAAAGGCACACACACAAACACAGCTAGTTTATCTTATTTAAGTCTCAGAATCAATTTTTTTTTTTTTTTTTTTTTTGAGACAGAGTCACGCTCTTGCTGCCCGGGCTAGAGTGCCATGGCATCAGCCTAGCTCACAGGAACCTCAAACTCCTGGTCTCAAGCGATCCTCCTGCCTCAGCCTCCCGAGTAGCTGGGACTACAAGCACCCAGCCAATTTTTTCTATTTTTAGTGGAGACGGGGTCTCGCTCTTGCTCAGGCTGGTCTGGAACTCCTGACCTCAAGTGATCCTCCCACCTCGGCCTCCCAGAGTGTTAGGATTACAGGCATGAAGCACTGCACTCAGCCTCAGAACCAATTTAAAAAAGAGTTTTGGGTTTTTTTTAATTCTTTAAATAGATGTCTATCTCAAATGCTTGAGTAGGACTGATGTTTTAGTCTCCTATATTGTGTGGATGGCTCAGATATGGGGAAGTTGGTCTACAAGTACCAGCTTGAAGACTGTAGAGTACTGAATAATTTCATTGTACCTTTCTTCTGAAGAATTCCAAACACTTTGTTGATCATATCTTGTGTTGCTTTACCTGGCAGAAAACAAATGTTACTATTTCTGCATTCCTAGAGGGCAACAGACATACAGTGTAGTTCGGGCAGCCCTCAGTTGCAATGCAGGGCCAGGGAGCCTGTCCTTTTGTGACTGATGCCGCACTGGGCATTTTTGGTTTTCTTTATTACTGCAGGTAGAGATTACATTATATATGCAATTTTATGTGTATATTTTGAATAGTAAATATTAATAGTATAAAAACAAGTCTTTAATCTGACTATATTTTAGATGCCTGGGGAAAAATTGCTATAGAAGATTTGCAGAGGTTTTTCATGGAGACAATTAATAATTGAAAATCAATACATTGTTAGAAAGTGATGAAATTTTCATATATAGCGATTCTCAGATATCTTTTAGAAATATGAGAGGATGAGAAATAGAAATTGTAAATTAACATTGACTCAACCCTCAAACAACCTTTTTGGAGTTCGGGCCCGCTCTGGAAGAATGTTCTACCCAGAAGCTGCAGATGTAGCTGTGTTCTAGGACCCACTGTCCCCTGTGCCCTGGCTCCCCACCCGGGTGGCCTGTGCAGGCAGCAGGAGGCCCCTCCGTTGCAGCTGTGGCTGTGTCCCTGCCAGCTCTGCCACCTGCAATGTCTGCCGGGGCTGCCCACGGGGGGCCACGTGAGCTAACCCTGAGCTGAGCCACGTGGAACCTGAGCTCTGGTGCATTTTGATTCGTTGTGGGCCAGCGGAGTCCTCAGGCTCTTTCAAAGAAGCAGGCCCCATGTGCACTGCAGATCCTTGGGGGACATTAAAAATTCAGAGCCACTTTGCTCTGTGCTGAGAGCTACCTGCCCCTTCTGGAAGCTTCACAAGATAGGAGTTTTGCATTCATCTGTTTGCTGCTGTGATCCAGAAACCCTTTACTCCCTCAGGAAGACGACTTATTCCAAGGAACAGGATAGACTGGAATCTCATATCATTTCTTCCCTTCCTGCTGCCAGGGCCGAATGGTGCAGTGGCCCACGTGTCCCTCAGGCCACTCAGCAAATGCTCTGTCCCTGGGGAAGGCCGGCCCCCAGCCCTTCCCTTCTCCCAGGCTCTTCGTACATAAGCGGGACCCCGTGGATCTTGGCCCTGCCGCGTTCTTCCTGCCTCTGCTGTCTTACCAGAACTCCTGCCGGCACCAGCTGGACGGAATTTTCACAGCCCGTTTGCTGTTGCATTGGAGCCGTTTGTGCACTTATGAGCACAACGCAGGAGGCGACATCTGAGATGCGAGTAGAAGCATCACTCATGGGCAACATAAAAGGGCAGGAGCGGTGGATGCTCAAAAGGACTCTGCGGATGCCAGGGTGTGTGTTCCACTCCAAACCGACAGTGGAGACAGCGTCCAAGGGCAGGTGTTGTGATGACTGAGACAGGGGATCAGACTGAGCCAAGGGCGTGCCCGGAGGGGCAAGGGTGCGGCAGCATCTCCCTGTCCCATGCCATGTCTGAAGAGGGCTCTCAGCTCAAGAGACAGCCAAGCAACTACTCCCCAGCCATTCACAAATTCCACCACCCTGTTAGTTTTTCCTTTTGTTTTTGTGATGCTTGATATATGCAAATAAAACCTGAGCATGCTCCTGCCAGGGGAACACGTATGTAATCTGGCCACCTGGGGTGTAAGCATAGAAATACAGAAAGTGTGACTGAATTTCGTTAAATCTGTTTTGTGTGGTTAGTAAAATTGAAAAGGTGAGTCGTGGTGAGGACTGGCAAACCAGGCCGTTTTACTGCAGCTTCTGTAAGAAAGGAGGTTTGCTCTGTGTCGGTAGCAGTACGGGCACCCGCCACGGACGGAGGATAGATGGCAGGCGGGTGTGCCTACACGCAAACACACAGACATACATGTGTACACACGCAGTATGTTTTACTCTCACGTGAAGTGAAAGGTAGCTGCAAGTGAGAATTTTGGAATTATTATTTCTTTTCACGCACTCACTTTATTGTGGTAGTCTACAGCTGAACCTGCAATATGTCGGAAGGACGCCTGTACGAAGTTCTTTTTCCTTAATTTTTAAATTTTATTTATCTTATGGTTTTTAATTCAAATATAATAATTATACATATTTATGGGGCACATAGTGATGTTTTGATACATTTTAAAAGCTTGCAAGGGCCACTGAGCACCTGCTGAGCTCACTTCCCCGTGGACTGGCGGGTCTTAGGTGGAGACTTGCTGCGGGCAGGTGAGGCTCCAGGCGCCAAGGCTCACGTGCCCCCCCTGAATGAGGTTTATCCTCTCCCAGTTAATGCACCCACCTTAACTCGCCCTACTTTGCCCTCCTGGTGCTTAAAAGGAACCAGGTACGGTCAGTTTGTGACCTGTTTTGACCCTACAACAACCAAGCACAGAGCGCTGGGCTTTGGACAGGCCGTGGGCAGAGGGGACTTGGCGCTGGGACTTCACCCATGTGACTCGCCTGTGGCAAAGGTGCTCCAGTCATGGGGCTCAGAATCAGGTGAGCCCGGTTGTGCCCCATTTGTCTGTCTCCTTTGCTTTGTTCATCTGCCTCCTCCGGGTCAGGCAGGGGCTTCATCTTTCATGTCCCGTAAGTAGCACTTTCCAGACTAGATTGATTCTTGAATTCAAGAACCATTCTGAATGAACTACAGTAAAACTTGTAAATTAAATAATGACTTTCTGGAATACGGCAGCACCACTCTAGAGAGCCCAGTTATTTCCTGCCTGGATTATGGCGACAGTCCCCTGGCTAGGTCCTGCCAGCCCACCCTGCCCTGCCAGGTCCCCCTTACAGCCCCACCACGAGGCCTGCCCCCTGCAAGAGAAGAGAGGTCTGGAAAAATTATTCATTCACTTTTTAAGGCACAGCAAAGCCACTTTATTCAGGACCATCACGACAGGTATGGGGGCCACAGCAAGGGGTCCCACAGTGAGGGAGAGACGGGGCTTGACTCCAAGGACAAGTGGGAATTCATAGCCAAGGAGCAGGTGGGGGGCAGTGGATGGAAAATTATGAAGAGGAAACCTCGGGGGAGAGGGCAATGCTGGCTGACCCGGCCTGACGGGATTCTTGCTGCAGACAGGCCAGGGAGCCCAGACATCACCTGGGGCAGGCGGAGGAACCCGATCAGATACCGAGACTGATTAGATATCAAGGCTGGGGCTTCTGGCTAAACTAACTTAGCAGGATTCTTGCTCAGACTGGACAAGGCAGACAAGAACATTGAAGTGCAGAAGTCAAGCCCACTTGAAAAAGAGTTCAGGGGAGCCCTAGTAGAGTCCGGTCCAGGAGGCAATCTTTGTCACACCCTGCTGGGCCTGCCGGGACCACCTTCTGACCTGATTCTCAAAATCGTCTTTTACAGCCATAAAGGATGGCGCAGCCGCACGCAGTGGGGACTTGCAGGAACTCCTGCTTCCCAGCTGCAGCTGAGCACAAGGCCCACACACACCTGCCAGACAGTGGGCAGCTCTCCAGGCGAGGCTCGGCCAGAACTTCTGCCTCCTGGGCCCTAAAGGAAGACTGAGAGGAGGGTTCAGGGAAGGCTCTCCGAAGACGCTGTGGGGGTGCTTTGCCTGTCACTTGTCCCCAGGGGGATGGGCATGTTCTCCCCTGCTTATGCTGAAGAAAGGCGATTTGACCCTGGAAAGCCAGCCATATGTGCCCTGGAGCTGGGCCCTAACTCTGGCTTGGGGAAATTTCGGTGTCAGAAGCTGCCTGGAGATTTCTGTGAGGCCAGAGTGGGAGCCACTGAGCGGCTTATGTCCGGAGGGCAGACGGACGTCTCAGGCATGAACCGTGCAGGCATCGTGGGCCTTGCCAGCAGCAGGGCCTGGGACAGGAAGTGCCTGCCTCTGCCAGGGCCACAGGGACATAGGGGCAGTCTTCTGAGAACCCCCAGGAGACCCAGGAGGAAAGAGTCCCACAGCTCATAGAGACAGGAAGTGGGATATTGGTCACCAGGGGCAGGGGGAGAAGGAGAGTTGGTTTTTAATGGGTGTGGGGTTTCAGTTTGGGAAGATGACAAAGTTCTGGAGATGGGTGGTGGTGAGTGTTGCACAAAAATGTGAATGCACTAAAGTCCACTGAACTGTGCACTTGGATGGTTAATTTTACGTTATGTATATTTCACTACATTGAAAAAGAGGAAGGGAGTCCAAATGTGGGAATCTGCCACCCAGGGGGTACCAAGGTCTGACTGAAACGTCCCCAGTGAGACAAGTCATTGCTCTCTCCACTGGGCCACACCCAGGCCACCCTGGAGACCTGAGCAGCCCAGGGCTGGGCAAGAGGAGAAGAGTCAGGCCTCGCCCCTTCCTTAGGGCCTAGGGGTCCATCCAGGAATCGCTATGTTGGGGGAGCCCCACCTCAGATAAGAATTAGGGATTTTGGCTTACAAGGGGCTGGACATTCAATATCTGATCACCAGATAGGGAATGATACCTGAAGATGACCATGACAGTCAGTACTGGTGGTGCCTAAGTTGCCTTCTGGCACCTGAAGAGGAGAAATGTTTGACATGCACTGTGTAAGGGAAAAAATCTGTTTCATAATTCTTCCCTCCAAGTCCAGCTCATTTGATAAAAGTTACACACACTTGGCTACAGTTTCTTTTTTTTTTAATTTACAAAAGATATGTCCAAACAAAGGCTAAGGCAAAGTTTAACTGGGAAAAATATTACTCAAGCTATAATAAAGGTTAATATGGACAACATATTATACCAAGAACTTCTTTTTAATTGGCAATAAATATTTTTATTTTTTTAATTTCAGAATATACGGGGGTACAAACATTTTGGTTATAGATAATGCCTTTGCCTCGCCCAAGCCAGGGCTACAAGCGTGCCCTTCCCCCATACGGTGCACTCCGCATCCATTAGTTGTGAGTTTCCCCACCCCCCGCCACCCCCCTCCCACCTGACCAGCACCCAGTGAATATTACTACCATGTGAGCACCTTAGTGTTGATCAGTTAGTACCAATCTGATGGTGAGTACATGTGCTTGTTTTTCCATCCTCGTGATACCTCACTTTGAAGGATGAGCTCAAGCTCTATCCAGGATACTACAAGAGGTGCTAGATCATCATTGTTTCTTGTGGCTGAGTAGAACTCCATGGTATACATATACCACATTTTATTAATCCACTCATGTATTGATGGGCACTTGGGTTGTTTCCACATCTTTGCAATTGTGAATTGTGCTGCCGTAAACATTCAAGTGCAGATGTCTTTGTTATAGAATGCCTTTTTTTCCTTTGGGTAGATGCCTAGTAGTGGGATTGCTGGATCAAATGGTATTTCTATTTTTAGCTCTTTGAGATATCTCCAAATTACTTTCCACAGGGGTTGCACTAATTTGCAGTCCCACCAGCAGTGTATGAGTGTTCCTATCTCTGCACATCCATGCCAGCATTTGTTGTTTGGGGACTTTTTGATAAAGGCCATTCTCACTGGAGTTAGGTGATATCTCATTGTGGTTTTGATTTGCATTTCCCTAATGATTAGAGATGTCGAGCACTTTTTTATATGTTTGCTGGCCATTATTCTGTCTTCTTTTGAAAAGTTTTTGTTCATGTCCTTTGCCCACTTTTTGATGTGGTTGGATGATTTTTTCTTGTTAATTTACTTAAGTTCTGTATAGATTCTTGTTATTAGCCCTTTATTGGATGTGTAGCATGCAAATATTTTCCCCCATTCTGTAGGTTGTCTATTCACTCTAATGATAGTTTCCTTAGCTGGGCAGAAGCTTTTTAATTTGATCAGGTCCCATTTATTTATTTTTGTTGCTGCTGCAATTGCTTTGGGGATCTTCTTCATAAATTCTTTGCCTAGGCCAATGTCTGTAAGAGTTTTCCCAACATTTTCTTCTAGAATTCTTAAGGTTTAATGCCTTAGGTTTAAGTCTGTTATTCATCGTGAATTGATTTTTGTGAGAGGTAAGAGGTGGGGATCCAGTTTCAATCTTCTGCATGTGGTTATCCAGTTTTCCCAGCTCCATTTATTGAATAGGGGATTCTTTTCCCCAATGTATATTTTTGTCCTCTTTGTCGAAGATTAGATGACAATATGAGGATGGTTTTATATCTGGGTTCTCAATCCTATTTCAAAGGTCTGTATCTCTGTTCATGTGGAAGCACCATGCTGTTTTGGTTACTATAGCCTTGTAGTAAAGCTTGAGTCCGGTAGATTGATGCCTCCCAATTTGTTCTTTTTGCTTAAGATTGCTTTGGCTATAAGAGGTCTTCTCTGGTTTCATACGAAACATAGAATTATTTTTTCTAGATCTGTAAAGAATGATGATGGTATTTTGATAAGGATTGCATTAATTCTGTAGATCACTTTAGGTAGTATGGACTTTTTAACAATATTCATTCTGCCAATCCATGAGCATAGTAGGGTTTGCCATCTGTTTACACATTCTACAATTTCTTTTCTCAGTGTTTTGTAGTTCTCCCTATATAGGTCTCTCACCTCCTTCGTTAAATTATATTCCTCCATATTTAAATTTCTTTGATATTGTTGTGAAAGGTGTTGTGTCTTTGATTTGATTTTTGACTTGAATGTTATTGGCATATATAAATGCCACTGATTTGCATGCATTGATTTTGTATCCTGAGATTTTACAGAATTCATTTATCAATTTCCGGAGTCTCTTAGTTGAATCCTTGAGATTTTCTAGATATAATATCATATCATCAGCAAAGGGTGAGAGTTTGACCTCTTCTCCCCCCATTTGGACACCCTTAATTCCCCTCTTTTGTCTGATTGCTCTGGCAAGGACTTCTAGCACTGTGTTGAATAGAAGTGGAGATAGTGGGCAACCTTATCTGGTTCCAGTTCTAAGTGGGAATGCTTTCAATTTTTCCCCGTTCAGTATGATATTGGCTGTGCATTTATCATATATGCCTTTAATAATTTTAAGGTATGTCCCATCTATACCTATTTTGTTAAGAGTTTTTATCATAAAAGTGTGCTGGATTTTGTCAAATGCTTTTTGTGCATCTATTGAGAGAATCATATGGTCTTTGTTCTTGCTTTCATCTATGTGTTGAATTGCATTTATAGATTTGCTTATGTTGAACCATCTTTACCAAGAACTTTAATAAACTTATAATAAAAGTGAAATAATTTACAGAAAAAATAGGTAAAGCATATTCATAGATAATTCACAGGGAGGTAAATGCAAATGATTGATAAACATATTTTTTAAAATACCAACCCTTACATGGAGGCATGGAAAAGCAAATGAAAGTAAGCAATTATATCAATTTTTGTCCATCACATTGAAAAAAATTTCTGTCAATAATATCCACGCCTTGTGAGGATGTACAGGACAGAGCATTCCATGCATTGCTGTGTATTATATTGTGCATGCACCCTCGTGCACACACATGCACACACATTTATCTCAGTTCCACTTGTTTGGTCTGCAGAAGTTGAGTCA
Source organism: Lemur catta (assembly GCF_020740605.2). NCBI lineage: Eukaryota > Metazoa > Chordata > Mammalia > Primates > Lemuridae > Lemur > Lemur catta. The sequence goes on from NC_059137.1 coordinate 87,826,588, forward strand.
TTTGCACATGTCATAGGTATAATGAGAATGTATTTCAGCACAAAACCACAAGTCCACCAACAGGGAAATGTTTGAATAAATTGACTGCACACCTAATATTTTGAGTTAAATCCACATCTGTTGAATTATAAGGATGAATTATAAGGATATACTCATATTCTGAAGTAAGGAAAGAAGTTGCATGGATATGTAATGTCATGACCCCTTTTTTTGTAGAACTCACCAAGGACAGATGTTTGTTGTCTATATATATATATATATATATATATATATATATATATATATATATATATATATGTGTGTATATATATATGTGTATATGCACATTTGTATCTGAGGGCCTGGCCGTGCTGGAAGTGTATAAGATACGCACCACGCCCTCAACACTGGTTCCATGATGGTGTTAGAAGGACCAGGGAAGAGAAGTAAAAATTAAGAAACATAAGCACCTACAATGTTAAGTAAAACAGTTGATTATAATGACTATTTGGTTTCTTTCTTTACATATATAAAAATAAATATGTATAGTAATTAGAGCCAAATTCAGGAATATGGAAAAAAAAACCATTGACTTTATTAAAGGGTAGGATTGTAGAGTCCTAGGGCTTCAATTTGTATTGATAAATTTTACTTTGAAATAATTTTAGATTTAACAAACAAGTTAAAAGATATAAAGTTCTCATACAAGCTTTATAGAGTTTCCTCCATCAGTAATATCTTACATTATCATGGTGCTTTTGTCAAAACTAAGAAATTGACATTAGTACATTACTATTAACTAAGCTGTGGGTTTTATTTGAATTTCATCAGGGTTTTTTTTTTTATTACTTTCCTCTTTCAGTTCCAGGATCCAGTCCAGGGAATCACTTACATGTCACGTTGTGATGTCATGGTATTGATGGCCTGTTATGTGTCATGTTAGGATAGTTTTCTAATGCTTAATTGGGCCACAAGACAGCCTTCTCTGCTTCTCCGTTGTCTTAAGAACTTTAATTTTTACTTCAACATAATTTGCAATAAAGTAAAAAAGTGTTTCTAATGACTTGACTGTTATCTAAGTGGGCTATTTTCACAAGACAGTCAGGGCCCGTCTTGACGCACCCAGATCTGCCTTCCTCACCAGGCCTGTCTTCCCTCCCCTCTCTACCCACCTTCCTGGTGCTTCAACCATGTGGAGTGCATTGTGTCGTGCTAATGCCACATTCTCATTTTCCATCTTGATTCCAAATCCATAGAGGCCTTGGCTTCATTTCCTGTCCAGTTCCTGGGCCACACCTCCCAGACCTGCTGGCTACGGGTCAGTCTCTCCCTGCCCTTGGCTGCCACACATCTGCCAGGGCATGGTGGGGGTGGGGTGTTGTCCTGACGGCACAGCATGCTGTGTGCCCTGGCTCCCAGCTCAGTGTCTTGGACTGTGCACGATGGATAAAAAGGAGGAGAGGGAAGAGAAAGAGGACGAGAAATATCAAATTAAATCTATCTCCCAAGTGACCTCCATCTTGTTAACCTTCTTCAGTCAGCTCTGAGTGCTGGAGGGGAACTTTGTGTCATTGGAATGCTGGGCACACCTGAAACATATTTTATTTTTGGTTAAAATGTCTGTGAAAATAACTGATGTTCATAATGGTATTATCTGCATTATCTCAAAGTGGGAGCAACCCAAGTGTCCATCAACTGATAAATGGATTCACAAAAGTGGTTTATCTGTGTAGTGGAATATTATTCAGCCTTAAAAATGAAGGATATCATGTCACATGCTATAGCATGGATGAACCTTGAGAACACTGTGCTAAGTGAAACAAGCCAGACATAAAGAGACAAATACTGTATTATTCCACTCATGTGAGGTCCCCAGGGTCGTCACACTCAGAGACAGAAAGCAGAACGGTGGTTTCTGGAGTTGGGAGGAGGAGGACTGGGAAGTCAGTGTTTAATGGAAACAGAGTTTCTGTTTGGGATGATAGAAAGGTCTGGAAATGGACAGTGGCTGGTGATGGTTGTGCAACATTATGAATGTACTTAATACCACTGAGCTGTACACTAAAGATTGCTAAGAAGGTAAATTTTGTGTTATATGCATTTTACCACATTTTTAAAGAGATAAAAGAAATAAATATCTGTGAAAATAATCTTCTGAAACTGGTTTAGAAGGTGACTAAGTGGTCTCTTCCTGTCCTCCTTTGTGACTGAAGACAGAAAACTAATCATGTAGAGCCTGTTAGGTGTGGACCCCCAGGAGGCCGTGGATACAAAAGGAGAGCCTGGTGACTGGTGCATTTTCATTTGTGCTGTGACAACAAGGAGGAAGTGACTGAAATGACAGCAAACAATAGAGAAAGGTAAATTGTAGTGCCAAAGTTGGGAACACAATGAAAGAAAAGCCATGACTGCTCTTGGTGCGCGTGTCCACTGGCAAAGATGAGGCCCTCCGTCTGCCCCGAGTGCTTGGACGGTGGTCAATTGTCCCTGGGATGGTCACCCGCAGGTTTCAGAGGGAGGCAAAGGAGTGACTCACCCAGAGCCTGACGGCACACACACATCACACTCAGACTTATTGACACTGGCAATTTGTAAGGGGCTGCCGCTCAATATCTTTTTTTCAAAAGCCTAACCCATTTAAAAGGAAAAAGGAACAGAAGAAAAGTGGATTAAGAAAGCAGTAGGATGCCTCATGGGCTGCGTACGAAATGCAAACAGTAATCTTTTCGTAACATAGGTCTACTGTAGGACACTCACTTACGATCAATGCTTAAGCGTTAGGAATTCCATGTCAATGTCCCATGATCTCTTTGTGTTAATGGGAGTGTTTCAGTGGAGATAAAGCATTCACCTAAGGTTTTTAGAATGGTTTGAGACCTACACAGAGGTATTAGTTATCCATTGCACATAAGAAATCTTAGTGGCTTAAAACGACAAACCTTTATTATCTCACGGTTTCTGAGGGGCAGGAGGCCAGGTGCGGCTTATCTGGGTGGCTCTGGCTCAGGTCTCAGGCTGGCACCTGTGTGTTGGTGGGTCTGCAGTTATCCCAATACTTGAGGAAGGGGGCAGATCTGCCTCCAAGATCACTCACGTGGCTGCAGGCAGGATTCGGTTCTTTGCAGACGTTGGGTGGAGGCTTCAGATCTCCACTGGCTGTTGGCCGGAGCCTTGTGTCCCTTGCCAGGGGTCTCTCCATAGGGCAGCTGGGTGCACAGTATGGCAGTTGGATTCCTGCAGAGTTACCAGCAAAAAACAAGGAGGGTGAGCAAGCCAGAACTCAGAGTATTTTTGTGACCTCATCATAGAAGCGACATCCCATCACTATTGCCTTTGCACAAAGCAAGTCACGGGGTCCTGCCCTCACTCAGAAAGAGGGAATTACACAAAGTGTGAACACCCCAGGTATCAGGGGCCCTTTCGGAAGCTGCCTACCACAATCATGATGAAAAAAGGCGAGCACCGTGTCATTGGAGACAGACTCACGGGGGGTTATAGCAGTGGAAGGTGACTTGAGACCGGCTTCCCTCTTTTCAGACAACCCTCTGTGACTGTGAAGTTGCCTCTTTAGAGGGTGGAGGGAGCAGAGTGCAGGGGCAGATCAACATTCCCATCAGCATGGTCCTGTTCAGGGCATCTGACAGGGGCAAAGTCCTTTCTGCTGGGAGCAGGGACCAGACACAGTGCTTTGTCACCATCAGGAACAGGTATCCTGGTTCCCAAGGCTGGCCCTGAGTGCTCAGGGGAAATGCGAGAGCGAGAACAGAGAGAAGAGGGTGTGTCCCCAGAGTGAGGTGCCCACACTGCCATGTTTCCTGACCCGGTTGGCACAGCCAGGGCACCTGCACACAGGCTTTATGAGGAGGCAGCTGTTGGACGTGCCCTGTGGGCCGGGCACAGTGCAGGGTGCTCTGCACGCACCACTTCACTTAGCCCTCGCAGGGCATAGTACAGGGGTACTGTCCTACCTCCAGTTTTACATCTGGGGAAATTGAGGCCATGGGATTGAGCCATCTGCCAGAGCACACAGGGCCCGTGAGCGACTGAACCCAGATTTCGTTGCTGGTCTGGATGACCTCATCGTCTTCACTTGTCTAGTCCAGAAATTGCAAGGAGCCTCAGTGGCTGCCACTCGATACTTTTTCCAAAAGCCCCCCTCCGCAAACCCTCCTCTGGACGCAGGGTCCTTCAGCTGGACATGACGGCTTAATGACTGAGGCTCCAGGCTGGAGCACACCCTCAGGGGGCTCTGGCTGGCCGTCATCAGCCCACATTCACAGCCGACGGGCAAGCATTTAAGTGATGCTTGACTCAGACATTGCTGCTGCGATCGCCTCGCATGGATGCTCCTTGCAATTTCCTTAAGAGTTATAAGTTGCCTTTTTCTTACACCGCTCTAGCAGGGGAAGGAGGTGGGGAGTTTGCGGTTGTCTCTTTCCTTCCCAGAGGGGCTTGAGGTCTATGTTTCCCACTTGGCTTTTGCTGGCATGAGTGGGGGGTGCCACAGTCTTTCAGTGATGTTTGGCTAAAAGTAGAGCATTTATTGTCTAAAATTTCCTGTCTCAGTAAACTATGTCACTCCTTGTCCTTTGGCCAAAGACGGCAGCTTTCCTAAGGCATTGTTTTTGTCTGTGCCTTGTTCAGCTCCAAGTCAGTTACACGAGGCAAAAAGAAAAGCCGGAACCACCATCATGGTGATCCTATAGCTGGTCTGCCATCTTCTCTCCACCTTTCAGTCTTCCTCGGTTGTTTTTTGTATAGTGTCCAGGGTTTTAGTTGCAGTTAGTGGGAGAAATAGGGAAACATACATCTATTCCATCTCCCCAGAAGCAGAAGTTAAATAAGCTTATTTTGTAACCAAGCAAAAACCATGCAATGCTGGTACTATGGTTTTTCAGGGGAGAAGTTTCAGAAAATGGCACAAAATAGAAGAAAGTAGAAGGTTGCTCCAATGTAGCAAAACCCAATAGGTAATACATTTTATTAAAGCACTTGTTTCTGTGGCTGGATATCATGATAGAAGAAAAGCAAAGGGACGAACAGACCTGAGGATTGGGCAATCTGCTAATAAGAGAAAAGTATGATTAGTGAAAACAGTGGCATAAATGAAATTGTGTTGGAGAAGAGATTATAACCTTTCATAGAGCTGGATCTGGTCAAGGCAATATCCCCGAACAGCAATGAAATATTTCCGGCTCCCATCTCTCCTCCTACCCCTAAAGGGACTCTTACTATGTCCTTTATCTGGAGAGTTTTCTGAGAGTTTTACATTTATTTAGTTTTATTTAATCAATAATGGATTGTTTACATAACAAAGGATAGATTATTTGTTTTATTAATCAAATAAAAATCTTATGATCTGAGCTGAGATACAATCTAATTCGGCGACCTGGGAAGGCTGGCCCTCCGCATGCGTGACGGGGACTGTATCAGCCTGCAGGGCTGCCAAACAAGCAGCCCAGATGCGGTGGCTGAGACGGCAGACATTTGTTGGCTCGCAGTCTGGAGGCTGGAAGTCTGAGACAGGCGTGGCAGGGTCGGCTCCTGTGAGTCCTCTCTGCTTGGCTTGCAGACGGCATCTTCTGCCCGTGTGCTCACATGGTCGTCCCTCTGTGTGTGTCTGTGCCCTAACCTCCTCTTCTGATGAGGACAGCAGTCATGCTGGATTACGGCTTACTCGTATGGACTGACCGAACCTTACGGTTTTCTTTATGAAGACCCTATCCCCAAATGAAGTCACATTCTGAGGCACTGGGGCTTGGGATTTCAACATATGAATTTGGGGGGATACTATTAGCCTATAGCAGAGGGTTAATCCACATGGGGCCACCACAAGCATCCTGTATCGCCTTCTTGCCCACCTGAGGCGCCAGCGGCCTGCCCGCCCCTGGCATTCCCACCATCTCTGTACCTCTCCTCATCAAAGTGCTCGGACCCTTCACCTTTCTCCAGTCCTGACCTTTGTCAGATAAGAGATGTTAATGTCATTTCTTTAAAAAGTTCAAGAATTGTTACCACCATGGACAAGGTCTTTCTAAAATTACAAGTGTGGCACTTGGCTTCTGTCCCTGGCGGGGGCTGCCCAGTGGAGCGCACCGCGGCACCCCCGCCTCCGCCAGGCCCCTGCGCACGCTCTGCCCTGCACCTGGGCTTCCCCACGCCCGCCCCAGGCCTCTGCCCAAGGAACTTCTGCCCAGTTTTGATGCTCAACGTAAGTGCCAAATCTTCAGAAAACCCTTCCATTCGGCCTTCCCACCCCACTGCAAGTTACTTGTCATGTTCCCCTCTGGAAAGTCTGCATTTTTCCATTAAAGCAGCCTTTCCACGGCACGTGGCTCCCCCACTGGAGGCAGGGCCTCCACCCCTGTCTGCAGCAGCCACATTGGTCAGGCGGCAGGTGACGGATGGAGGCCCAGCGGGGCTGGGAGCTCAGCGGCCTTCAACGGGGTGTCAACTACTCCAGGAAGAAGTGGCAGGTAAGCAAAGTTTGTCACAGGACAAAACAATTGAGGTGAGACACCCTGGACCCCTTCCTTGCCCCTCACTTACTGAAGTGTGAGCTGTGACAGGTAACTTAATCCTCTTCCTCCATCTACGTCCCACTTCCCCACCTGTGCGTGCCCAGGGCTCCTCCCAGCGAGGACTCCAGAGACGCCTGGTGTCCCACTCAGTGAGGTGCCCGGCACTGGGCAGGCTCACCTTCTCTCCCCTTTTTGTTCCCACTCTGTTATTACTAAACATGTTGAAGCCCCAGGTGTGTGAGAGTCTGATGGAATTGTCTCCCTCCTGTCCTGGTGGTCCCCGTGGACGCAGCAGCAGCAGCAGAATGGGACGTGCCCACCTGCAGGCTATCTCTGTCACCCTCGGGACCGCACAGGTAGGGCAGTCAAATGTAGCAAATAAATGTACAAGATGCCTAGGTACGTCTGCACTTTGGATAGACAAGGCATAATGTCTTGGTAGAGGTATGTCCCACACAAAATTCCATCTTCCACTGGGCAGCCTGTGCGGATGCTCTTCGACTTACAATGGGGTCACATCCCAATAAATGCATCCCAGCTTGAAAATATCGTAAGTTGAAAATCCACTTAATACACCTGCCTGACTGTTAGGGTGGGACTCACGAGGAGCTCATGGTGAACGATGGAGAAAGAATTCTCACACAGAGCCCAGGGCAGAAAGAAGTACAAAGTTTATTTATTTTTCCGAGGTAGGGGGAGAGAGAGAGAGAGGGAGGGAGAGAGAGGGGCACCACGGCACTTAAAAGAAAGTAGAGGGTAGTGCCAGGCAGCTGAGGAAAAGTTGCCTGGTACTTTTAAAAGGTAAAAAAGGGCTTTTGTTCCTCTCTGCTTTAGCAGGCTGATAACAGAAGTGGCAGCAAAGCAGTTGCAGGTGTTTTTTTATTTCTTTTGCTTTTTCTGTGAGGCTGGGTCATCTCAGGCCCTGCAATCTGTCTGGAAGAGCTGAGGCAGAGAGCTGCAGTAGGGACCTCGCACCCCTACTGTTTCCTTACGGCTCTTCAAAGCTGGGAAACAGCTCTTAGAGACAACGGGTCAGGCCACAGGTGTTTTAATTAGAACAAAACAAAAGGGGTAGTTGTGTTGTGAGTTTTCTTTTCAAGGGGGCAATTATGTGTTGTGAATTTATTTCCCTTACTTTCCATTTGATAGTTTATTTTTCTTCTGTTAGGTTATTGGTAAGACCACCTTTCACTAACAACCATCACAGCTTAGCCTCGTGCACCTTAGACGTGCTCAGAACACTTACGTCGGCTTATAGTCAGGCAAAGTCCTCTAACACAACCCTGTTTTACAATAAATGTTGACTATCTCACGTGATTTATTGAATACCGCACTGACAGTGCAAACAGCATGGTTGCAGGGGCACTCCAAGCGCGGTGTATGCTGAATGCGTATCGCTTGCCCATCATCACAAAGTCAAAAACCGTAAGTCGGGACTGTCACTGTCTGATCCAGCGGCACTCCTGGGAGCCGCGCCCACCTGCTCCCTGCTCCCGGGAGCCCACACTGCCATGTGCACTGTGTCTCGGCTCTCTGTCTTCTGACACCACTGAGGGACATTCTCCCACCACACACCACGCTCTGCCGCCTTCCTGTCCTCTCTGTTCCAGAGCCTCCTAAACTCCAGTTAACCCCCCGGCACAGGAGCTTAGCTCTCCATCTCAGTCCCTTTCTCCTTCCAGACCAGGGTCGTGGGGCCTCCAAGTCCCCACACAAGGGAACTTATCACAGTATTTTGTTCAGCAACGGGCCAGGAACCCGGACATGGATGGCCCTGCCCCTGGCAGGCGGCAGTGAGGGGCTGTGGTTGTCTCGCCTTTGTTTTGTCCTCACCTTGTGCCCACACCTGTGTTAGTCAGGGTCATTAACTGACACACATGCACACACATGCACACGTGCACACACATCGTAGACCCCCCTGTAAGTAAGCTCAATAGTTTTCAGAAGCCACTAGGGCAGCTCACAAAATCAGAGCGGTAGTCAGACTCCAAAACAGGCCCTCGGCCCCGGGCACCACCTACAGGGGTGGGCACTGCTGTCATCGTAACTCGGCTCCAATCGCAGGGGAACGAAGTCTGACTAGGCCAGGGGACGCCTGCCCTGGCCCCGGGATGGTGATGGGCTCCTCTAACGGGCAGCTCCCAAAGTCATGGCCTAGGAGAAGCACGGGAGAAATGCCAACTTAAGCAGCACCCGGCACCTCCTGGGAGGCTCTGAGTCCCTGGGTCTGGGGTGGGTCCTGACATTCTATTATGTTTTTTTTCCTTTTAAACCCCACAGGCAATTTTTATCATCAGAAAGTTGGGAACCTCTGTCCCATAGTGGGGGCCTGGGCTGACAAGCCCCCACGGTCAATATGGTAAGAGCAGCCCCCACTCTGGAATCCACACTCAGTCCTGGAATGGAAGGTGGCAGAGAGTGGCTGGGGGCTGTGGCGACCTCCTGCCCAGGAGTGAGGTCAGGCGTGTGACCAGCCTGGAGTCTCATGGATTCTGCTGTGGACCCCTGGCAGCCAAGTGACACAGGAGCCAGCCTGGGTAACTGAGTTCATCCTGCCTTGTACCTCCTCCCATCCCCCTCCAAAAAAAAAAAAAAAACTGTAAATGGAATGAAAGAAATGAAAAAACCCAGAATTCCAAAGTCTGTCCTAGCCACATTGCACCCTCCCAATATTTCTCTGGAGAAAAGGGTTACATGAATCTCCCACGGTGACAGCCAATGTCTTTGCATTGCCTAGGCCAGCGGCATGTCACCTGCTGTGCGCTGCATGGCATCTCCCCAAAAGATATGTTCAAGTCCTAAAGTACCTGGGAACGTGACTTTATTTAGAAATAGGTTCCTTGCATGCAAATGTAACCAGGTTAAGGTGAAGTCACACTGGATTAGAGGGGGCCCCAAATCCAACAGGGTGTCTTTATAGAGAGGAAGGTGTGAAGCCCTCGACATGCAGGGAGGGGATGGCCATGTGCAGAGGAGAGACTGGAGTGACACTGCCACAGGGAACACCTGGGCCAGCTGTAAGAGACAAGGAAGGACCCTGCCCTGGAGCCTTCGGAGGGAGCACTGCCCACACCTTGATGTCAGACTACTGGCTTTCGGGAGGCGAGGGAATAAATCTCTGTTGTTTTAAGCCACCCAGTGAGTGGCAATTTGCTATGACATTCACAGGGCCCTTCAAAAGCCAAGTGGGAGTAATCAGTGATCAGCCGGTGAGCGAGCCCCATTATCTGGCTGACCCAGAAAATGCAGGGCTCACTCGGGCAAATCTGATAGCAGCCCCTGGGGACTAAGCTTTAATCTGGACTCGTTAGATCAGGATGGATCTGACCCACAGGCCAGGCGGGAGGCTGCAGGGACTGTCTGGGTCACAGGACAGAACACTCCTCTGGGTTCAGGAAAACAGTCCAGTCTGGTACTGGAGGACTCTCAGTGACTTTGCTGGAGGAAGCATCAGGCCGTGTCCCAGGCTGCCGCAGGGCTGGAGCCACCGGGGGAGGGGTCATGTGCTCCTGGTCACGTGCTGTGGAAGCCCCAGGGGATGCACCGGGAGATGCACCGGGGGATGCACCGGGGGATCCTTTGAGCAGGAGCTCCGGCAGCTCTGGGAACCAGGGCGTTGCGGAATCAGGGGCAGGGCAGAGTTTCAGATCAACCATCTTGAAAAGCTGTTTGCAGGCTGATATTTTAAAAATCAACATTCAGAGTCATCTCTTTTATATTCTGAAGTACGTACACTGATTTAACATAGTTAGTCTAAAACATCTAAAACAGGACCATAAAAAAGGGGTTTAGCGCTCTGCATTTTCAGTTGGCAGAAGCTGGCGGCCAGTGGCCGGTGCTCAGAGAATGTGGATTACAGGACTCCTTTGATGCTTTCTCCTTTGTGTTTTGCCCAGGCTCCTACTTGAGCAAGGCTCACACGTGTCCCTTTCTGCCTAGGCAGGAGGTCCCTTGGGCCACCATCGAGGAGCACAGAGGGTGCCCTGATCCTGAGCGGCGAGGCTCGCTGCTCACCTGGAGCAGAGCTTCAGGAGGAGGCGGATCTGGATGAAGTGGGTGACCAACCGCTCATCCTCTCTAGGCACGGATCCAGTAGGAGGAAACCTTCAGTGGTACCTGGCACAGGTGGGGACAGGGCTGTCTACCAGCTTCCCCAACCTGCCCGTGTGAGTTTGTTCACATGTCAATCTGGGAGGCTTATGGCTTGGGGCACTCAACGCATCCATGCTCCACCCCTGCCGGCAAATGTCCCCACCCCCACCCCCTCCCCCAGTGGAAACACCTGCTTCCACCCTTTTCCAACTCTGCTTTGAAATGTGGTGCCCTAAATTCATGAGAGTTTTTGATCCAGGTCCTGCAGTAAAGATTTAAAAAAAGTTAAGCCCCATGTTTATAGAGATTATCTGTTCTGTTCTATATTTCAACCTGGTAAAAATTGCCAGTTCTATTTATAAATGCTGGAGTAAAATGAGTCGATGGCTAATTCAGGAAAAGCTCTTAAGACCATTTAAACAGTAGGTAAAGATTTTGAGGCCAGATTTTAGAAAAGACTCACCTTAAAACATCACCTGTTTAAGCTTCCATTTTTCGTAAGTAAATTGTGAATCATCATCATCATCATAATACTAATTAACACACTGCGACACTAGAAAAAATATTTCCTTGGGGTTATGGTGTTTTATTACAAAAATAGAATAAAAACTTTGAAAACAAAACAGTCCTTTCTAATTTAATGAAAAATTTGTTATTTTTGATTGTTTTCTGTGCATGAGCTATATGCAACTTGAAAAATAGTTCTCGCTGCTCCCAACGTGAAGAGACATGTGAGTTACATACGCTTCACCAGGACCAGGGCTCAAACCTAGCGTGAGCTAAATACCACTAACCTGGCAGTTAATGTGTTAAACATGGCTATTGTAAGAAAGGATGAGATGACATAATCCCAGCTCTGGGAACCCAGAGAATTGGTGCTCACTTAATTAGCTCCTTTACCTTACCTCAAAAATGTTTATTTTCGAAGCTCGAAAATACTTTCTTTTTTTTAATAAGTGAAATACTTGCATTGTCTTTTACAGCATGTAATATTCACACTCCTGTGCGCAAAGACCAGCTTGTCAACTTGCGCAAAGACCTGAGCATGAGCTGTCTCGCTTGCTGGTGCTGGGGTGGCTCTGCCGTGCGTGCTCTGTTGACAACTCTCCTTGTGGGCCACCCGCCCTGCCCGGGTCTCAGGCGCTCAAAACAGCTGACCTTCCCAGTGCAGCATCCAGGAGGGTCAAGTTCAGGAGCCATTCTACAAACATTCTTAGTCTTCTCTACTCTTTTTCATTTTCACAGTCTGGATCCTCATCCATTTTTCAGTTCAATTACTTTCTATTTAATATTTTTTATTCTATTTCCTCTCTAATCCCTCTTATGTGTTACTATCGCAACCATCTCTTTCCAATATTATGGCTGTAGCTCTTCCTGCCGTCCTTCCACTTGCTGTTCTGGTCACATCTGACAGGTCAAATGCTTTCTCCTGCCTGTCCAGCCTCTGCTGTCGTCTCTCTGGCCTCACGTCCATCTGCAGCGCTCTCAGCTGCAGGATCAGAGAATCACACCTAACTGTGCCTCCCGCGAGAAGGGAGCTGGGAGTGTGGAGTGGGATGGTCTGAGTGTCTTTCAGGAATGCAGCTGTGGCCTTCACCTCCCCCTCCCATCATTGCCCGCCTTCCCTGGCAGCAACAGGTGTGCAAAGTTTCTGCGACAGCTCTGAGCAGGTATCTGACACCTCCTGCCACCTGCTTCTTCCCCACACTCCACTCACTGTTATCCTTCAGAAAGACAGGCCTTTCGTGCTTTTACTTGACTTGGAATAGTCTCTCTGCCTCTAAACCAAATAGTCCTCCTTCAAGGCGAAATCACCGTTTCCTCTAAGCCTTCCTGTGTTATCCACATTCTCTAATTTCCCATATTCTTGATGCTGTGGCATCTGGGTCCTGTGACCAGGGAGACAAGGCCTCTCCCAGCATTAGCTGACACTTGCCCAGGAGTGTGCTTTTCATATGCAAAAGAGCCAGTGCACAGCGCCACCTCCCCTCCCCAATCTGGCTCTCACACTCCAGCCAATATTCCTCTGCCCTAACTGCCCCAGGACCAGGGACCAGGCAACTGGGGACAAACCCTACACCTGGAACCCACCGAGGTTATCCACACTAGCCAACCCTGAACCCACCTAGCTGCTCACTCTGCCTGGCCGTTCCTCTGCACAAAGCCGCAGTCAGCGCTCTCGCCCACGCTCCCCCTCACTCCTCTGCCTCCCGACGGACCTGGCACTGCCCCGCGTGGCCCCGTGTGGCGTGGCGTGGACCCCCGTGGACCTGTGAGTATAACAGGCTATCTTTTCCATGGCGGGTTGGCCTCGCCAGACCCGATAAAGCGCTGCCCAAGCTTTAGCAGTAACGGGAACCGGTGGGGTTTCCCTGGGCCGGGCAGCTCCGTCTTGTGCAACCCTGTGCCCAGGAAAAGGGAGTTGATGGGCACGTTGGCTGAGCAAAGCACAGAGCTCTAGGGGAAGACTGGACTGTCAACCACGATGGCAATGCTGTCACTTCTTGAGGAGGCCTGCAAAGGTAGGAAGATGACAGAGAAGGCCACAGAGGGTTGCTAGGTAGAAACCAAAAATATGAAGGTGAGAAAAACTAATTTAAAGTTCACTCAAGACAGAAAATGAGAGGCTCCCCAGAAGGGCCATCTAACAAACCTGAGAGAGAATTGAGCAAGGAATTTACTGTAATCCAACAATCCCAAAATGTGGTACCAAAAGCAACAGCATGACCTTTGAAGCTGGATTTACAAGATCCAGGCTCCTACAGCAGTGACTTGCGGACAAAAGCAAGTTAGATGTTAAATCTGTTACCCAGATGCTACACGGGCCAGACTGACGGCTGGGACTGTATAAGCCTCTGTTTCAAGCTTTTTGAAAGCCAGTAACTCTCCCCTGTGCCCCCCGAAAGCCTTGCGTCTGCTGCGGCACAGGCTCCAGTCTCCTGCCTCCGACACGTCGTCTTCACCACACCACGCCTGGTTCCTTCTCATCCCAGGAGCCTGTGTGTGCACAGCGCAACTCCTGGTGGGTGCTGTGCACAGGTTTGATCCCACTGGGGCTAAAGGAGTTAGGATAGAGCTCAGCTTACAGTTAGAATGGCCAAAATAACAGCTTCTCAAACTTTGATGTCCACAGGAAACACCCCATGATTGTGTTAAATACAGTTTATTACTATGCGGCTCACTAGATTTGAGGGAGAACAAGATTCTGAATTCTGACAAGGTCTGATGATTCAAGGGACCCATGGCAAGGATGTCAACAACATAGACACTTAGTTCTGTTTCCCAGGAAAGGGGTGTGTGGAGGCCCTGCCCCTGGAGTCCTTGGGGACACAGGCATCTTCCATATTGTCGCTCCGTCATGGGGCCTGGACTCCCAAAGTCACCTTGGAGTTCAAAGTGGCTGCTGCGGATCCCGCCACCGAGTCCTCACCCAGCCAGCAGAGGGAGAGGGCTGCCGAGGCAGAGGCAAGGCTGCCCCTCAGCTGCCCCATGGGGAAGGCTGCAGGCTTGGCACAGAACTGTTAACGGAGGCAGCGATGTTGCCCTTGTGGTAGGGCCTATGTGCCAGGTAACAGCTGGGGTTCTGTAACTACAGAGACTCAGCGGAGGGTGCTGGGAAAGCCGGCCCTTCGTGTGGGTTTGTGGGGATTTAGGAAGGTGTCAGGCGTGTGTCTAGGAGATGGGTGTTACTATTAACATTATTATATACATAAATGTAACAACAGTGGTGCCAATGATGGGTAACAATCACACAGTAGGTACCATGTGCCAGGACACATTCTGAGTGCTTTACAGATTTTTGTCATCCTCAAAAGAAGCATATGAGAAAACTGAGGCAGAAGAAGATAAAATAACTTGCTCAGGTCACACGGCCAGTAACTGACTGAGCTCGAGCTTCAAGTGGCTGCGTCCTGGCACTGTGCCCTTGACCCACTGGTGTGCTGGTAAAAGTTTAATGACCTGCTGTCCAAACCAAAATGCCCTGTATCATTTGCCAAATCCTGTGGTGTGAATACCCGAAGCTACCAACATGACATCATGGGCAGTGAGGGAGAAATCAGTGTGCACTGTGTTACTACACCTCACTTTCCTATAGTATTGAATAGTATTTCCGCCACACACACGCTACAGATTTCAGTAACCTTAAGAGCATAGATTTACAATGTAGCAAAATAATCAGGACTTGGTAAATTTTCAGTATTCATTACCTTTGATGTTAATATGGTCTATTTAATTCTAAGTTTCTGTTATTTAGTCTTGAATAATTGCTAGGTTTAATGACCAGCTTTTAAAATTCCTGACAATTTAACAATTGGTTCTTGTGACCCGGTGCAAGCTGACTCCAGCCTCCACTCCCTAACCAGCATGCTTTGCAAACAACCTAAAACTAAATATCAATAGTACACATCTGTGCTCCTCAAACAATAATGACCCTTTGCTTTTTCAGCCAACTGGGACTTTTGCCTCCAGACCAATATCCCATCTTTCCTCCCCATTTCTGACTTCTCTGTTCCAAACATCTCAGAAATACTAAACAAAATGAAGCATACTTTTTTAACATTCGTGTTCCTAAGGAGAACGATTCGGCTCTCTGTGCTTTCCTATTTCTTGCCAGCTCATCTCCCCTCTGACTCATTAGCTCTGCACGTGGCTCAGCAAGGACATGCAGCCCCTTTTCAAAGAGGCATTTTGGTGCCAACTCTTAAGGTCTTTCTACAGCACTTTGGGATGGGCCCTCTCGTGAGAGCTGGTGGTAGGAAGGATTTCCTTTAACTCATGGAGTCACACCTGGGTCACGTGGACTCAGAGTGCAGTGGAGTCCCAGGCATGTCTCACAGTACAAGGAGTTGTCCTTGTGTGGGGACTGCCTTGGACAGAAGACGAGTTGGTAGAAAATTGGAACTGAGACTGCGACTTCAACAAGGAGAGATTCCACAGGGAGGGATGATGTTCTTTAGCTCTGCTCTTCAGAGTCTCGGGGCAGCTCGGCTACACCTACGGGGTGCTCCAAGAAGCTTGTGTTGGAAGAAAGTGTTCTGCTCCTTTAAAAGATTATTTTAAAATCACAGATCTAGCAGATGAGATGGGATGTTTCATAGATGCTGCTCTCTCTGCTTAAGAGACCTGGTCCTCCTGATGGGCAAAGTTCTGTTCTCCAACCATCAAGATTCAGTTCAGGGGTCGCTTCCCTCGCAGACGGCCTCTCCGTTGCCGTAGTCGGAGAGCAGTGTCCCTCCCGTGGGCTGTCACAGCACTGTGTGCTCCTCTCTGTGGCCTTCACCTCAAGCATCGTAACTATCATTGGTGTGACTTTCTCACCGGATTCTAAACTTTGTGATGATGTGAACGTGAGGATGGACCTTCATCTCTCCCAAAGGGCCTGGCACCAGGTAGATGATCAGTCATTAAGTGATTTGCTGGATAGATGCAATGCTGTACATAGTTTCATCAGCTCGCTATTGGGACTTAGCATAAAAACCAGAGTTGTGCAGAAGTCAGAGGACACTGGACTCTATTAGATTAGGAAAATATATCTTCTGGATCTGCTTTGGAGGGCAGAACAGGGTTAGTGCATAGAAGATTCAAGAAGGATAGTGTAGTCAGTGCAATCTAAACAAAGACTACTCAGTTTAAAGACATCCCCAAATGGACAGCAGTGTTCCTGGCAGTGCTGAAGTCTATATACCTTATTTTCATGTAAAAATACAAAGCAACATATAAAATATATATAAACTCATAGTTGATGAATTGAAGAAAGGAAATGTCTGGACTGTGAGACCAAGTATTGAATTCAAGAGAAGATTTTAATTTGAGTTTCCTCAGAAGTCGACCCAAGAAGAGATTTCAATGAATGTAATTTATTTGTGTCATAATCCTGAGATTGAAATATATAAATAGAATAAATTTAGAGCAACTCTAAGAATAGAATTGGGGTCAGGGTAGGATTTTCCACCCTTCTTCCCTAGAACCTGTATTTACTCGGAGACTCCAGGCAGAAATGCCTGCTTAGGAGAGACGAGGGCTCCTAAAACAGCAGGTGCCCTGAGACAGGGCCCTTTGTTGGTGGCTGAGGCTTGGACATGCCTGCCAATTCCCTCACCATTATTTATATCCTTAAACAAACCTGCCAGGTGACATCTCACCTGCACTCAGAGCTTGCAAAAAGTCCTCAGATCCTGGGGAAAGGCCAAAAATGAGAGTAATGGTAGAAGGAAGCCTTGTGAACCATCCAAATTAGTCAAATTTATGCTTCATTTATAAACACACACTCTAAGAAAAAAAATCAAAGGGGACAAGAAAGAAAAGAAAAAGACAACACCGGTAGGATGGACAAACAGAATTTACCCCAGAAGAAACCAAGGTAATCCAGAGAAAGAGGAGGTGTTTTTAAACCTCTAGTCAGAGTGAGAGGAGAAGAAATGACTACCCATAAATTAAGAGTAAACTACTGTTCAGAAGGGAAAAAAATCAGAAATAGGATTAATTCATAGAAGTAAAAACATTGTACCTAAAGAAAACAATTCAACAGAACTGACTAAAAACACTGAGAAAATTTCCCAGTACAAAGAGTTGAGAAATACGAGAGAAAAACATTAGATTGATAGTCAATCCAGAAATGCTATCTTCCTTATTAGCAGTCTACGAATGAAAAAGAGGGAAAATAAAAGGGAGTTAATTATTGTTTAAAATGATAGGCAAAAAAGAAATATATATATATACATGTCTAAAACTATATTTACTTTGAGACACACCCTAAAGCAATTTCAGAAAATTAAGAATAAAACAAAGATACTGAAAGGTTCTGAAAGCAAAGTACATGTCACCCACCATGGAAGAAGACAAAGACTGGTAGAAGCGTTTCCACCAGCAACGCTAGTTTTTAAACCATGATGGAGAAGTGCTTGAATGTTCTTAGGAAAATGATTTAGAACTTAAAACCACATTCCCAGTCAAGCTATTGATCAAATGTAATTGAAAAATTATAAAAACACACAGACATTCAGAGAAGGACTGGAAAGTTTCCTTTTCATCTATGTATTTTTACTATGCATAGCTATCTTTTCTAAAATCTATTGAAAATATACTGCAGCAAAAACAAACAAATAAGAATGCAACAAAGGAGAATAAACGATGACTGAGAAAAAGAGTTCACAGCCCCAGGGAACCTGAAAAGCCACTGCAGGCTGAAGCTGGTACCCCAGGCCTGACGAGCAGTCAGGAAAAGGAGAAATGTGTCTTTTTCCCTTTCAATGATCACAACTTAGGTTATTTTCCCTACTGATAATACTTATGCAAATATCCTGAACGCAAAAATAAATGTAGTAGATATACACACAGGAAGATTGTGCAGGGAAAGACACTAACATCTTGGGAGGAGTTACTTTTAGGAAATGACACAGGAGGAGAGAGAGTAAGAGAAGGGGCTGAAAGGGAGGGATGTTTCTGCAATATTTTTATTTCTTTTACAAAAAAGACTATCAGAATGTCCAGTGACACGATCTTGGCTGTGGTGTACATTTTTTAATAGCTTTATAGAGATAAAATTGGCAAGCAATAAGCTACATATATTTAAAGTGTACAACTTGAAAAGCTTTGACATACACATACACCTGTGAAACCATCATCACAATCAAAATAAAGGAAATGTCCGCCACCCCAAAATCTGTGCGTGCTCCTCTGTAGTCCCTCTCTCCTGGCACAACCTCCTCCCGCCCCAGACACATGCTAATATGCCTTCTGTCATGGTGCATTACTTTGCATTTCCTAGAAGTTTACATAAATGGAATTATACAGAATGCACGTCTGTCATTTCAGTGTAATTATGAATAGCATCATTTTCCTGTTTGGACAACAAACTCTGCTATAATCAACCTATCGCCAGGCAAGCAACTAGTTGCAAGTGTGTTCTTGAGTCCTGGTTTCCAACCTTTTCTAACTGGAGACTAAACTGACTCCAGCTTTTCCTGTCTTTCCAGTTGATGGCTTCACTCCCTAGTAGGTCCCCTGGCTGCAGTTTAGTGGCTGCTGGAACAGAATGACCAGCATGGAGTTCTTTGAAAATTTTCACAGATTCAGCTTTCAATGTGTTCATGATGATTAAACATAGTCTTGAGCATAACCAAAATCAGACGCTCTGAGACACTTGTGGTTCAAGTCAGCAATTTGAAATGTTTCATCACCAAGAACAAAGTTGGAGGAAGGACGATAAGAAACATTCCAGACTCGCTATTTGAAAAGTTGTCATCAACTCCCTCATGGGAAGTTTCCTCTCCCGTGTTCATCTCACAAGTTAGAGGTGGGGGAAGCGGTGGGGTTGGCCACACCACCACCACTGAGGACTTTTTACTGAAAGAAATGTCCTGCTCCAGTTATCATGGATACAGACACAGGACACCCCTACTTAATGACATAAACAGATTCTGTAGTCAGGAGTTCAGACACATGCAGCCGAGATGGCTTGTCTCTGCTCCAGTGTGTCTGGGGTCACAGCTGGGAAGACCTGAAACACCAGGGTTGGTCTGACCGGCTGAGAGCTGGAACCACCTGGAAGCTTTCTCACTCACATGCCTGGTCCCCAGAATGGAATGACTAGAAGGCTGGACTCACTTGGTTTTGTGCCCGCACATGGCCTCTCCACGTGTAGCGCTGGCGGCTGAGCTCCGGGAGGGAGCGCTTCAGCAGGAAGCGTCTGGAGAGCAGGTGTTCCAGAGAACCAGGCTGAAGCTCACGCTTTTCCTCACCAAGTTCCTGAGGCAGCCAGCTTCAGTGGGAGGCAATTACACCCCAGCTTTATGGGGGAATAAAAGGGTTGCATTGAAGAAGAGCATGCAGTATGGGATGTGCATTAGTCTGCCTGCGCTGCCATCACAAAACCCCATACAATTGCGGGCTTAAGTAGCAGAATTTTATTTCTCTGGGTTCTGAGGGCTGGAGGTCCAAGATCAAGCTTGTGGCCCATTTGGTTTTGGTAAAGAGTCCCTCCTGGGTTTGCAGATGGCTGCCTTCTCGCTGTGTTCTCACATGAGCGACACGAAGGGAGAGCGAGAAGGAGATCTCTGCCTGTTCTTTTAAGGACATTAATTCTATCAGATTAGGGCCCCACCTCATGACTTCATTTCACCTTAATTACTTCCTTAGAGGTCTTGTCTCCAGATACAGCCTCACTGGGAGTTAAGGCTCCAGCATATGAATTTTGAGGGGACACAAACTTTCCATCCATTGGGAGATGTTGTTGAATCTTTGAAAAATACAATCTGCCAGTGAAGTGAAAAGGAAGAGGAGGAAGGACCAAAATCTTGGATAATAGGAGATCATGTTAGTGGTCCATGTTCTGTTGCTCATAACAGAGTACCTGAAACTGGGTAATTTATAAAGAAAGGGAATTTATTTCTTACAATTATGGAATCTGGGAAGTCCAAGGTCAGTAGGGCACATCTGGTGAGAGCCTTCTTGCTGACAGGGACTCTGTAGGGTCCCTGGCAGTACAGGGCACCGCGTGGCCAGGGGGCTGAGCATGCTAATGTGCTGGCTCAGTTCTCTCTTCCTCTTCCTGTAAAGCCATGAGTCCCACTCCCACGGTAACCCACTAATCCATTAGCCCATCAATCCACAAATGGATTAATCCACTCATGAGGGCTGCCATCACGACCCAGTCACCTCTTAAAGGCCCCACCTCTCAGTACTGCCACATTGGGGATTAAGTTTCAACATGAGTCTTGGAGGGGACATTCAAGCCATAGCAAATATATAGTATTGAATAGTTTTTGGGTGACAAAAATAAAAGAAAAATGGAGCCAATGAATAATAGTTCCCTGAGGAAAAGTTACAGCATGCTCTGATGGAGAAAACCAAAATCTCCGACTTAGGAGTGTCATTGGCTTCTACTGGCTCTGCTACTAACTAACTGCGACATATTCTGCAGTCATTTCACAGAATTTTCTCTTTTAAAAAACAAAAGGTACCCAAATCACCGGGATCCTTTCTGTCTCCAAAATTATACGTTTCTAGGGATTACCGGGCTGCGTCTCGCCTCTCCTCCCACAGCTCATGCTGTTCCTCCCCAGATCTCTGCTGCCTCCTGCTCCTCCGCCACGAATATTAACCTTTACTCTTCCTTTTGACAACACTCAAATATCAGGCTCTCAGGGAAGATGTTGACTTTTCAAATACAATTTAATCCAGTTGTCTGTGCAGCATCCTTTACTTTAGATAGCAGACATCATCCTTCCCTGGATTCCTGGTCATGGAGTTTGGTCTGGAGGGAAAAGCCTGCTTTCTTTTCTTTTCTTTCTTTCTTTATTTATTGGTTAAAGCTAAAAAACAAAAACAAATCTCAAAACCTCTAAGCCCTTCCAGTTTAAAAAGTCTCTTACCAGCAAAGGGAAGAATAAATTGAACCTTTCTCATCAAGGCTATCGACTGCTTCTCTCCAAGCCTCTCCTCCCCTTCCACCTTGCCAATAGCCAAGAGAAGATGCCACAGCCCAGAGAGAGGCCTCTGAACTCGGGAGTCTCCAGATGTCCCCGGGGCTCTGTCCCTGGGCGCTGCCGACCAGCTCGCCGAGGTGCAGGGACGCCATCTGCCCTGCGGGGCGGGACCCTTGGGCGCCCCGCTCCTACTCCGCAGCATGAGCCCCGAGCCTCGCCCCACCTGAGGCTAACGGGGTGAAGCCAAAGCCCCCTCAGGTAGCCAATGCATTGAAGGACCAGGACTCGGTCAGAGAAGTCCCAGAAGAGCCATACTGTGTCTCGTCTCTCCGTGCAGAATGCGCTCTGTGAACCCGTTTCTTCTCTGCCGCCTCCTGATCAGCACCCTGCACAGGCGCCGCGGCTTCTGGGACCCCACTGTGGGCAGCACCGGGCTGACCTCCTACAGACGCCCGCGGGTGTCAGGAGCTCCAACCAGGAGGGGCCGGCACGCACCCGGGCTTTGGCTGGATCCCGGAAGTCTCCGCCGTAGGAGTGAGAAGGAACCAGAGGTAGCCTCCCCAAGGTTCGGCTCCAGCCCGGGCCTCGGGCCGGGTGAGGCCGGGAGCGGCGCTGCCTTGCCGGCTTCCTGCGCAGGCAGAGCGCTCCTGCGGGAAGGCCGCATCGCGCGGGGTCGGAACTGCTGCTGCGGTTCCCGCGGTGTCCGGTGTCCGTAACTCAGCCCAAACAGGAGGGCCTTCAAGGGCAGGAAACGTGACTGACGATGAAAGAAAGGTCAACGGTGGAAAGCGATCCACAGAACACCCAGATAACGAACTTACCGAGCAAGGACATTAAAATAAACATGATTAATACGTGGAGGCCTGACACAGGATGGAATGATTCGGCAGAGTACGCAAATATTACAAATAGAACAGACGTATTGAAAATAAAAAAATATAGTGACTGAAACTGCGCACTGGGGGGGGGGTCACAGCAGCGACACGGAGGGGGAGGGGGAGGGGGAGGAGGAGGAGGAGGAGGAGGGGGAGGTTCCCGGCTGCCGTCAGAAGTGCAGCCACTGCTGGGGACGTTCCTAAGTGGAAGCTGTGGGTGAGACGCGCTCGCGCCGGGCCTGCCCCCCCTGGGTCCCGTGCACGGGCTGCGTCTCTACGAAGTAAGAGCAGGGTTTTCCCTGTTTGCTACCATGGATGCGATATCCTCATAAATTATTCTAACACGTATTCAGTTGATTCTTTTGAACTGTTAAAGTATAATCTTGGCCTTGAATTGTGATGCTCTTTCTCATTCTTCCCAACACAAATAACTGTTTCTTATTTTGCAGATATGACCCCCCATTTCTATATTAAACACCAGTCATGGTCCTGTCTGTAGTGCAAACTTTTAGAAATTTTCTATTAAATTTGATGTCTGCTGTAGGCTTCTAGCATGCACATTTTATTGGATTCAGAGATTTTATTTTATCCAGGGTTTCTTCATTTGATTGTTTCTTTAGACAATAAGAATAAATGTTAAATTTTATCCATTGCTTTCTTTTTGAGGGGTTTATTAAGATGTTCCAATCTCTTCATATAGGGAATTTCATTAAGAAGATTCCTAAGGATGAGCCAGGTTCTACTCCCAGGATGAGCCCTTTAGGCCATAAGGTCTGATTGTTCGTGTTGCTGTTTTTTTCTTGTCACTGCATCTATTGTAAGATTGTTGCACCTATTTTAAGTAGTTTGCCTATAGGTTTTGTTTTCTGTGCTATCCTCATCTGCTCTTGGTATCCAAATTATGATAGCCTCATAGAATAACGAACCTGGAGTTTTTCCTCTCTCTGGAAAAAATTTGGAAGAATCAGAAGCCAACATTAAAACCATCTGTGCTGGCTTCTTTCTTAAAAATAGTCCTGTCACATGGCTCTCTTTTCTTCTTTTTTTATTTTTCTATTTTAATAACCTTCTCCGGCTTTCTGTAACTTCTTCAGTTAATGTTATCAATGTAATTATCTTTAGGAAATAATGTTTCATTTGAGTTTTCTAATATGTTGGCAAAAATTTGGATATCCTTCCCAAAATATTGTAGGCATGATATACATATATATGTGCATGTGCGTAGATGAAGATTAGAGTTAATAAACTCTAAGTTTCTATTGATTGGAAGACATGCTATTGTTTTATGAGTTACAAAGAAATAATAATAGCTGCTGGCTGCCAGTTCATTTACAATGAAAGTGGTTTTTGATCCTTTAGAATATTTACTTTAAAACAGTTGATAGGGACCCTTTATCTAGGCCTCTGCAGACATGTGGAGTTTCGGCGCAGTGGCTCGCTCATGTACCAGCAGAAAGGGAAATATGCTGCTAAGACACCCCTGAAGCAGCCTCACACGGGGCCCTCTGCTCCAAATCACCTCCGCAAATGGCTCCTCCATTATCTCTCCAGCTCCCCTCGGCTCCATCTCCCGTCCTCTGGAACTCTTTCCAGCCACTGTCTGTGTCACAAGGACATCTGGTACTGGGGTCCAGTGTCCCACAGGCGCTGTGTCCCACGGCAGATGTGCTGAGCCACCAGAGGGAAATTTCAAAGTCCCTCCCTCCCCTGCACCGCCCTCCTCACGCAGGACCTGGCTGCCAAAGTCACCAGCCACACAAGCCGCTGAAGGCAGGACCTGTCCCCTCAAGGGATTCTTGCAGTGTCTTTTCAGGTTTGGTGTTTTCCCTTATGAGGGGAAACCAGGAGTCAGGCTAATTCAGAGGCTTGTCACAGGCTCTCCTGTGATAACCTTTAGTTTTATAGTAGCAGCTCTGAATTGTAAAATGGTGGAGTTAAAGTGACAAGCAACTTTAAAAGGCAATAAAGTGCCAAGATTATACCCTTAATGGAAAGTAGCAGACCTAATTTGGGGAGCTACTTTAAAGGAAGAGTTATTTTGTTCTTAGCAGATAGCAAGGAGACAGTGTGATCCTTTCTTAATGTTCAGGGATTCAAAGTTATTGCTGAAGAAAAGCAACGTCTTAAACATCGATGTGAAGTCTTATCTCATGAATGGGGTCTTTGAGTTCTGTGGCTCCTGTTGTTTACATGTAATTGCACCCATGGCTCCAGGGCACAGTGGTGCTGTCCCCATGGGGAGGACAGATGCAGTGACTCTGGTGCATTTGAAAGGTCCCATAGACACTGCAACTGCTGCTTTAAGAAAGTCTCTGTCCTGCATGTCAGGAAAAGGAGTCCCGGCTGAGACACACTGACATGGCCATGGAAGGAGCTCAGTGTCTAATGTCTGACTACCCATGAGGACAGCGGCAGCACCGATGTTACGAGGATAGTTTGGAGCATTAAACGAGGCTAATATAAAATTATCAACCTGTCTTTTCCAATATTTCCATGCTCTTCTTGTGTTTTGTTTTATCTTGGCTGGTGCATTGATTCCCCTCCCTGGGGGCACACACTACCGCCAGGCAATGAACATGGAGGAAGTCACACCCAGTCTGTGTCCCCCACCAAGCTCAAGGGCTGTGGAATGAGGGTGGCTGTGTCCATGTGGAGAGCCTCCGGCATCGGGAAACCACAGCCAGTCACTTCCCACCACACTGTGCAGTGCTCAGGTGTGGGCCAAGAACTGGGTAGCAGTTCAATGCGCGTTACTACAGCTGCCATATGGCTGTTATCGTCGTGCACGGTCGCTAATGTACAACACCTACATCTCCTCTGTCACAGCCTGTATTAAACCCACAAATACCCTAACAAGTTCTCACCTGTAATTTTTGGAAGAGTATTAACCATCTGGTTCCGGGGAACTAAATAATATGGCTGTTTCTGTGTCTTTATAGATGAAGACCAACAGTTTCTAAGGATTTCCTATCCCTCAAAGCAAACTCCTTCACTTTTCTTAATGCCAACGAGAAAAAAAAAAAAAAACCAGCCTCTTAGAAGTTTAGAAACAGGGAGTTTATCTTTATTTTTCATTTAACTAAAAAAATAGAGAAACATTTATTATCGATTATAGCGCCAAAGGATGAAGTGCCAAAGAATTTCTGTAAAACATAGATACACATAAATTAATATTCAAATAATTAAAAATAAAATTAGCTCAGTAAGATGTGGTTTATTTTTATCCTACTGTTTAGCTCTGCAACTTTATTTAATTCACTGCTTGAATATGTTTAAAAGCAAGATAATTAAGGCACAGGTTAAATGAATAATGTTCTTATTATGTACTGGAAATGCTTCTATGACAATTTATAGTGAACTGGAATCTTACTGCATTACAGAGGCTGCTACAGGCTTTCTGCTTCCCAGGAAGCAATTGGGGTGATTGGATTTTGTACACGAGATACCTATGGTACCTTAACAACCAAGTACCATCAGGTAGATCCCATATGTGGGGTTTGATGACATTTCCCAAATGTATTATGTTCCTAGGGCTGCTGTAAGAAATCACCATATACTTGGCAAGTTAAAACAACAGAAATTAAGGTGTCAGAAGGTCCACACTCCCTCCAGAGGCTCTAGGGGTGATTCTGTTCATTGCCTCTTCTAGTGCCTAGTGTAGCTCAGCTTCCTTGGCTTGTGGCCACATCAGTCCAACATCTGCCTCCACCCTCACACTGACTTCTCATCTGTGTGTCTGCTGTTCTTTTCTCATAAAGACACCTGACAAGGGAATTAAGCTGCTCCCTGATAATCAAGATGATCTCTTGAACTTAAGATCCTTAATTACATCTGCAAAGACCCTTTTTTCAAATAAAGGCACAATCAATCATAGGTTCCAGGGATTAGAAAGTGGGCCTATCTTTTTGCAGATCACCATTCAGCCTTTCAGTCTGCCCACTGGCCCTCCAAAATTAGCAACTCTCTCGTGTGCAAAGTACACTCACCCCATCCCAATATTGCCAAAGTCTCAACCTATTACGGTATCAACTTTAAGTCTAAAATCACATCTAAATATCATTAACTCAAATGTCCTAGGTCTTATAATTTAACCACATAAATCATGTATGGGTGAGATTCTGGTATGATCTGTCCTGGGGCAAAATTCCTCTCCATCCGTGGACCTATTAAATGAGAAAACAAGCTGCCAGCTTCTAAAATACACTGGAACAGACATAGGGTAATAATCAAAAATATTCCTATTCCAATAAAGGAGAAAATGGAAAAAAGAGAGGAGTCGTCAGTCCCAAGAAACATAAAAATCCAGCAGAAAAAGTTTCATTCGGTTTTAAGGCCTGGGAATAATCCTCTGTTGCTTGATGCTTTGCACCCATAGCTCCATCGCCTGGGCCCAAGTCTCCACCCTGAAGTTATTCTTCCGGGAGAGTAGTACCTGTTTGCAGCTGAGTATCTGCGTCAGCCCATTTTCTGCCAGTAGAATCCCAGAAGTCCAACAGCCTTTCTTCATTTTGGCATCTCTCAGTTCCCTTCAGTCCAAATTGGTGATGTTTCCGCTGATATAACAATCTCAAACGCCTTGTGGGTCTCCCATGTATGCCACGGGGATCCACAGCATTAAACACATCTTTCCTGGATAATTCCTTTATTCCTAGCTCTGCTGAAATGGTTGAGTGGATCCCTGAGTCACACACATAATCTCTTTAGCAAAAGGTTGTCCAGCTGCACCTTTGGCCTTCTCTTCAGAATGCACTTTCCTAACAATATATCACCTAATATGAGGATCTTTTGCATCAGGATAGACTGCAAATTTCTCAAATCATTCTTTTTTGATTCCTTTGTGCCTAATAGTCCGTTCCTCAGCTTATCTCTTTCCTTTTGCATTTTACTGTAAGCAGCAAAGATAAAACCAAACCGCACTTCAATATTTCACTTGGAAATCTCTTCAGCTAAATATGAGATTAACTGCTTACGAGTTCTGCTTTCACACAACAGAACACAATTCTGCACTATAACACAAGGATTGCCTTTCCTGTGTTTTCCAATAACATTTCCCACTTCCTTCTAAGCCCCTATCAAAAGTACCTTTCATGCTTGTATTTTGACCACTTTGTTTACGACCACGTGTGTGTTCTCTAATATTGAGCTTTCTCTGCTGTGCTCCTCACTTTCTCCTGAGTCTTCACCTGCGGAGCCTTTAACATTCATGATTCTATCAACAGTCTTTTAAAAGTAATCTAGGATTTTTCTACAATGCATCTCAAAATTAATTCAGCCTTTGCCCAATGCCCAATTCCAAATTCACGTCTACGTTTTTAGATAGTTGTTATAGAGGCAACTCACTTTCTAGTACGAAAGTATGTGTTAGTTTCCTGTGGCTGCTATAACAGATTTCCACAAACTGGGTGGGGCTGAAACAACAGAAATGTAATCTCTTACAATTCTGGAGGCTAGAGTATCAAATCAAGGTGCCTGCAGATCCACACTCTCTCCGGAGGCTTGAGGGGAGATTCATTTTCTTGCCTCTTCCAGCTTTTGGTAGTTTTTTAGTTTCCTTGGCTTTTGGCCACATCACTCCAGTCTCTACCCCTGTCTTCACATTGCCTTCACCTCTGTGTATCTGTGCCTGTCCACTTCTGTTTCTTATAAGAACACTTGTCATTGGATTTAGGGCTCACTCAGACCCCAGAGAATCTCTTTATCTCAAGATCCTTCACTTAATTACATATGCAAAGACTCTTTTACAAATAAGGTGATACCCACAGGTTCTAGGCTCAGCATGTATATCTACAGCCACAGGCAGTATCCACGTGAATGAACATGACCCTGCATACCATTAAACTTTATTTATGAACACCAAGATTTAAATTCCACGTGATTTTCACATGTCAAGAAATGTTATTCTCATTTTGGATTTGTAAAAACCATTTGAAAACATCAAAGTCATTCTTGGCTGGCAGGACACACAGCAGGCAATGAGCTATACTCGCTGACCTCCGCTACAGAAGAATGGTTTCCATACACAGATTTGTACAGTTATGCCAGCATCGAGTATTAAGTATATTAGGCTTATTGTACTAAACCGAAATTCATTAATCCATTGGATGCACAGGTATTGATTGCCTGCCCTGTGCAGGGGGTAGATCGGCACAGGGACTTTGCGATGAGGAAGGTGGACAACACGGCTGCCCTCTGGAGACTTCGAGTCCGCTGTCCAAAGGTATTTATGTGTCAAGTTCCAGGGGAAAAAATGACCTGTCTTTGGATTCTCACTGAAATTAGTGGGTAATATGACAAATAAATATCCAATTACAAAATGATGTGTTAAGTATTGGCATAGAGGTAAGCACTAGGTTTTATGTGAGCACATGAGAAAAATCCCAGCTTAGAACGAGATGATAGAAGAACCATGAAAATTTTCCTAGAAGAAGTAAATATTGAGCTGCTTCTGGAAGTCTGATAAATATGTGTCAAAAAGTGGAGGAGCAAGCACGGTGGGAGGTAGCATTTATAAAGGGAGATGAACAAAACAGACTACAACACCAACCTGAACCTGGAATTTTAGCATCCATTTTCATATGGGGTTCTTCAGGGTTGAGTGTTAATTTTAATCAGAATCCCAATGTCTTTGAAGGAGATGGAGCAGAGCCCTGAATATGAATATTAGACCATTTAGCAGCATCTGAGATTTACTAGGAAGAGTAGAAATACAACAATGTGTGTGTTGGGGGCAAGGGTTGGGAGTGAAGGGTCTGATGATCTTGAACACCACCTTGGTCTTCTGCTAGTTTATAATCTCAACAAGCCACCTAATTGCTGAAAGATAGACAAGATTACAGAGCTAGTGGTGAGTGAGGGCCTTGTCGATAGCAAGCACGTTTGTGTGTAGCAAGTAGAGTGACTTGTGTTTAACTCACTGTCGTAAAAGCTTTCAGACTGTTGTTGAAAATGTACATCAATTTTTGTACCTGGGTTTATGTTTATTGCCGAAAAACATTCACAAAATAATCAAATTATTTGCAAATGTAAGCCACCATACAGTTTTAGCTAATCTACAATGTCAAAGGGTTTGCTAAGGGTAAATATGAATATCCCTAATGACAGTATGTTTGGGGATTTTTCACTGAAATTTGAGATAGCCTTTGCTATTACCTAGGGTTAAAATGAGGAAGGACAATGAGTTCTTGGTGTAATTACTCTGAGTAAATATTTGATAAAAATAGCATATGTTTTGAAGGATGTTTGGGAAAATGCCCTTCATGTTCTATTTTTATAATGGCTGAAATATTAATGAAGGCAAGAAAGTCCCAATAAGTGAGCCACAAGGTTGAAATTCACATGTTAGGAGCATTGTGCAATGCTTAGGGAGGCCACTAATATTCTGAAGAGATTTATTGAAGAGAGATCTCCAAATCAGGAATTCTCCTAACTTTTTTACAAGGCTTCCTTTTGAGGCCAAGGTTTACTGGACCCTGCTGTTGTCTAGCTATGAAGGCTGTAAGGCAATAGGAATGCAATGGGCACAAATGACTTGCAGGTGTGGGGGGCTGTGGACAGCTGTCCCTTGCACATGTGGAGGTGTTCTGGTGCGGGCGCTGTGCTTCCGAAGGGTCCTCCTGCCCCACGTGGCTGGGTCCTGGGCTTTCTGTCATTGATGGGCAATGAGACCCGCCATGCGTGGGACTCACCCTGCTGTTGGCCGTCTGTGGCTGAGCTAAGAATTTTAACAATAGGGCTGGATGATCTGACCCTCGTATGTTTGCTCCCAATGTCTCAAACAGTTTTTGTGTTTACTAAACTCCAACTTTATTTTGCCCAGATTTTTTTCCTCCTAATCTTTTCAATCCACCTGTGTTTTATGAGCAATTAAATCCATGAATGGCTTTTGGTTTGTTTCTCAAGTTTGTCAAAATGTGGTTTTGCTGTCTGTGCAGTGTTTAATGTCTGAGAACACCCTGGAACCCCTTGCTAACAGTAAGAATTCACATGTCGATGAGGGTAAAGCAGTCACTAAGGAAGTGTTTTTTGCATTTGCACCAGTTCCAGCCGTGCCTCCTTCCTGTTGTGCATGCACAGCACGCGTGTCGCTGCTCAGCAACAGCCAGGCGGCCCGGCCGTGCCTTTGGCGCTGGGCTCCTGAGAAGCGTCTCCCTTGGTGGCATGTGGGTGTACACGAACCAGTTCAGATGGAATGGTGCTAGGTGGATTCCACACTACTCGGTAATTTTCTACTTACAGCTTCACAGAGTCCCATTGCTAGCTCCTAAAATTATGCCTGAGATACAAAGATAACAGCCATAGACATTGCCATTGTTCAAGCCCCATGGCTAATAGGTAAGGAAATGAGGCCTGGAAAAGTGGAAAAGTGGAGGTGTTTGTCCAGAGATGCAGGTGGCTGTAAAGCTGGAACTTCAGGCAGGTCTCCTTGTGCCCTATGCTCTTGTCATTACAGGTGTGGACGATAGTGACTGAGTCTATACTCTGTATGGGCACACACACACAAGCACACGCACACACACAAGCACACGCACACACAAGCACACGCACATACAACCATACATACAATAAATAACCTCTTTGGAGGGAAGAGGAAAGGGGATCTTGATACATCGTGCATTCTGGAATCACGCAGGGCTGTCTTTTTAGGGCATTAGAGCCGTCCTTCCCCTCCCCCAACCATGACTGCCCCCTCCCCCACAGTCTTCTACAAGGTCATATCTATACAAAGTTAATGTAGATAAAACTGATGGTTAAACTTAAAGCAATGATGTGTCAACCACATTGGAGTACGATGGCAGCAGTCCTCTCCTGCAGTTTTGTCTTTGATCTTGGGGGGCAAGGGCGTCTCCCTGCCAGCAGACAGTGTGGGTCTGCTCTTTCCCCTGAACCTGCTTTGGGTGACATGTGGAGACTGAATCAGAGGGAAATGAAAAAGAAGATGCCAAGACCAACGTGAAGATCCCAATTGCAGTTTCAAGAGTCCAGAACCAGCCAGTTCTCATCTGTCATCAGCTCAAGGTAACAGGTGTCTCCAGTCTGAGCTGACTCTTTTCCAGCCAAGGAAAAATCTGCGAGTCATTTTTGGCCTGTTCAGACTCTCGGCAGTGGGGGAGGCCGTGACTCAGCCCTGAGGCTGGAGAGACCTGCCCCTCAGCCTCCACTTGCTCTCAGCCACTGCCAGAGGGATAGTGGTCAGCCTTTGTCACAAAGAGCCACACGGGAGTGGTCTCACCGAGGAGCATCGGGAACCGAGCCTTTGGGCTTCCACGTGCAGAAGGTCTGGCCTCATTGAGGCAATTACGTATTGTTACTTGTTATTGTCTAACGGTCTACAGGGTCAGTGGCTCCTTCTTTGTTATTTACTTTTTATTTTGAAATAATTTCAAATTCACAGAAGAGCTGCAAAGACAGTGCTGAGCGTGTGTCCACTCTGAGAGTTCCCTCACCAGCTTCCTCTAACACCCACGTCTCACAGACCCTGGTGCACGTGCAAAACTGTGAACTAAACCGCAGACTGTTCAGATGTCGCCGGATCTCCTGCTAGGGACCTCTCGGGACCCCATCCAGAGTAGGACACTGCATTTATTTGTCATGTCTCTTTAGTTTCCTCCCATCTGTGATAGCTCCTTAGCATTTTTTATGACTTTGACACGTTTGAATAATATTCATCAGTATTTTGGAGAACTTCCCTCAAATTGGGCTTACCCGGTGCTTTCTCCTGGTGCCACTGTGAACCTTGTGGGGGACACCATAGAGGGGATGTGTCAGTCTGGTCTCATCATTTTAAGGGTGTGCGGTATCAACATGCTTCGCCACCTGTGATGCTCACCTTCAACACCTGGCTAAGGCGGGTTCAGCCAGCTTTCTCTATTATCAAGCAGCTACGTTTCCCTTTCCATATTCTGCTCCTTAGGGGAGGGCAACCGAGCTTCAGTTCCTGTAGGGAGGTGTACTATAGAATTTGTGGACTTACGTCATAACAACCACAGTAATTAGGAAATATTTGGGGGTAAATACTTTGAGGTTATGGCAATACCCTGTTTCTGGTCAAAGTTTTGACCACAAATTTTAGCATTCATTAGTGGACCTTGCCCGCAGCAATTATTACTCTAGTATTCTCATGGCAGTTTCTATTTCCCTCAGTCCTTTTGCATTTATTAATTGGAATTTTTCTGTAAGGGACATGTGTTCCTTCTCTCCCATTTTATTTGTTATTCAAGCATTTATTTATATCAACATGGACTCGTGGCTGTTTATTGGGTTATTCTTTGGGTTATAATCTAATACTATCATTATTTATTTTTGTTGTTGAAATTGATCTGGCTTTAACCCTAAAACTTTTTCAGGTTTGCTCCTTTTGAAATATTCCCATCTCCAGCACACCACCATTTTTTAAATTACTTGCTTACTTTCTGGCACAAGAAGATGGTCCGAGCTCATCTTACGCTTTCCCTCCCCCAGACCTAGCATCATGCATTTCCCCTTGGAGCCCGGGTTCCTTTTATTGGGGAGTGGTGTTAGAAAACAATTCCCAGGTGCTGGGTGTGCTTAATGCTACTAGGGTGTCACAGTTTCTAAGCCCTGTCAGTAGGCAGAAATAGAAAAAATGTGTATAAATAGTAACCCATGTGTACACATATATATTTATTTCTGTTTATTTCTTTGTATACATATTAAAATAAACGGGACATCGTGTTCATGTCTCTAACTGTAATCCAGACGGGTAGGGTTTATTCCAGTGTGCTCCCTTCTTGCTTATTTGTAACTAACTTCCTTGTTGGTGACCAACCTGGTTCTCATTATCTGTAATGCATTTATTTACTGATCTATTTAATCCCAGTGTATAGGAAAAGTAGTTTTAGAATTGCTAATTCCTACTCCTGTGAATAACAAATTTAGCCACTCGAGCATAATACTTATGTACATATATTTTGTCTTTAGCCTTATGATATCCAGTTAGATAGATCCTTCCAAAACTAATAACCCCCTGTCATGACCACCCCATTCTGTGACCCCATTTCCATACTCCTAACCCCTTTAACTTCTTGATTTTTTCCATTAAAGTTACCACATTCTAACATGCTGTGTAAATTTGGCATATTTATTGAATTCTTTCTGTCTCCCTGACTCGGATGGAAGCTCCATGTTGGCAGGGGACTTTGTCGGCACATCACAGTAGGCAGCACATATTCATTAAAGGAGGTGAGCGCAGGTAATTGAGGTTGAATATCCATGTGAATTCAGATGTCTGTTTAATATAAGTGGACTCCCAAAGAGGACCTTAATACTTTACAAGTAATCTGGAGAATTGGTCAAAAGGTCTCTGTTTTATGTATTTGCCGCATAACAGCTTCTTCAAGGCAACCTGGGCTGCTCCGCTGAACCCTGCTGAGCTCTTGCAGCACTGGGGTCTGCAGCGGCACTAGCCACCGACCCGGGCTGCACAGAGGGACTCGGGGCCTCGGATCTGTTTCTGAGAGTCAAACGGGTCTGGAATAGGGCCTAAACACTGGGATTTTTAAAACTTATGGTAAAATAGACATAACACAAAATTTACCATTTTAACTATTTGTAGATGTACAATTCAGTGGCATTTACATTTACATTATTGTGCAACCATCCTCACCATCCATCTCCAGAACTTTTTTCATCTTGCAAAACTGAAACTCTGTCCCTGTCTGAAACTCTGTCCCCATTAAACAGCACGTCCCAGTCTCCCTCCAATTTCTGGCACCCCTCATTCCATTTCTGTCTCTATGCGTCTGACTGTACTAAGGACCTCCTATGACTGGAGTCATCGCCTTTGTCCTTTTGTGACTGTAGAACTATTCCAGTAAAGTCAGGTTTCTCCACTGTCAAGTTACTCCTCTTTCCCCTTTTCCATGCTGTACTGGAAGGAAGTCACTGTGCACAGCCCACACTTAAGATGTGGAAAGTTATGCACACTCCTTCCTAAGGGCAAGGTATCTGCATAAATTATTTGGAATTCTTCTTGGATGATTTGTACTTTCTCTGCCATCTATTTATTTATCCAATCATTCATTTAGATCAGTATGGACCCAGATATTTACTTGATACTTCAATGTACAATCCTACTTTTAAAAATTTGTTGCTCAGGCTGGGCATGGTGGATCACACCTGTAATCCTAGCACTTTGGGAGGCCAAAGTAGCAGGATCACTTGAGGTCAGGGGTGGGCAACATAGAGAGACCCCATCTCTAAAAAAAAAAAGAAAAATTAGCTGGCCATGGTGGCACCTTATTTCAGTTAGCATAATGTCCTCAAGGCCCATCCATGTCAGCATGTGTCAGAATTTTCTTCCTTTCTAAGGCTGAATAATATTTCCTTACATGGCTATAGCACATTTTGTTTACCCATTCTTCCATCTGTGGACACAGGAGCTCCTTCCGTCTTTTGCTTATTGTGAGTAATTAGGCTGTGAACGCGGTGTACAAATATCTGTTCAAGTCCTTGCTTCCAATTTTTGCAGGTAATACCCGGAAGTAGGATTGCCTAAACATTGGGATTTTTATGTGGCTTTCCAGGTGGTTCAGGTGTGCAGCCAAGGTAGTGAACCCACATGGTAACGTTCTCATCATACTGCTATTAGGAGAGGCTGTCTGGAATTCCAAGGGTTAAAGGCACTCCATTCATATTTTTTGAATGGATGGATTCATAATGAAGAGTTCTTAAATGCCACACACAAAAAATAGAGACTCATGTTTTTAGAAAAAAATGGAGTGGGAGGTTAAAGCTGAAGGGACTGTGACAACGGGGTTTCAGGAAGTAGTCATGATATCAATGCACAGCCTGTAGCCCCAAAGGCAAAGTTTCCTTCCAGCTTTATCTCCCGTCTCAAAGCCTAAGTCAACTCACTGCCCATTTAGCCAACATACACTACGATGGGATGAGAAAAGGAATATGCAAGTTGTAAAACATGAATCTAACTGATTTAGATCATTTAAAAAGTGTTTAATGTAAGTCCATCATAGTTTGGTGGGTTTTTGCCCCAAAATGTTTTTCAAAATGCCTTTGCAATGAAAATTTATTGGGTAAGAGCTTTTACCTTCAGATGAACATCAATTTATTGCTGTTGAACTCCGACTCACAAAAGTAAATAAAATAATAAAAAGAAAAGGAAAATAAGACATGTATTTTCCCATCTGTCTCCCCCGGGCTTTCGGTGGAAACAATAAAGGAGGAGCCCTGAGCCTCTGAAAGCAACTCCCCACTCCCTGGAGAGAGGAGAGGAGAGAGGTCTTAGCAGGACTCACACCACTGTCTTCAGAGTGCCAGATTCTAGCAACAGGCCTAACACGTGGCTTGCGGTGAACCACGAGACCTGCAGGGCCACAGCCGGCCTGGGGAGCTGGCCAGCGTGGGCACCAGTGCAGCCTCTGGGTGGGGTCTCCACGCCTCCCACCCCAGTCCTTAGGAACCAGGCCTGAAGGAATGAGCTGCGGGCGGCAGGTGGGCAGGCAAGGCACTTCTGTCCAGCCAGCTGTGGTCCGTCCCGTGGCTCTGAGCTCCACTCACCTGCTCTAGCAGCAGAGTGACCGGCCGCAAGTGCAGGGAGGGGAGGTGGCTGGGCGGGCAGCTGTCTGACTACCAAAACGAAGGCAGACTGTGTGGTAAATCTGCGTGGCTCCTGCTCCCAGGAGTCAAGGTCATTGTTCAGCGGAACGAGGACCAGTGTGCTGTGACAGCTGGGCCCATGTCCCGCATGTGCAGGACTGCCCACCCCGGTTGAGCCAGGGTTGGTGGGAAGACCACACCTGCGCCGTTGTTATTTCCAAGAGTGTTGGCAACACAGCGTCTTCAGTTAACTGGATGGCTCTTGTCCCTGCAGCCCAGTGACCATTTCTCGTGGGCTGTCACCTGGCCTTCCATTCCCTTCCTGTGCAGGCCACTCACATTTGCTTTCTCTTCAACACTAAGACAGGTGCAGCCAGCCCTGGCTGAGAATTCCCTGCCCTGCCCATAGGCATCACACCTCTCTCTCTCTCTCTCTCTCTCTCTCTCTCTCTCTCTCTCATGCGAGTGCACGCACAACCTCGTGATAGCCTCTGAGTTTCTGGCTTTTTTTTAACTACCTACAACTATCTACAAGGTAGAAATCTATGGCAAGAAGGTAAGTAAGGAAGATACCCTGTTCTCTCTTCTTAGATCCATAAGCTGCCTGCTAGCACCCCAATCCCTATCTGTGGGGCACCCTGTGACCCCACTGGCCCTTCTGGGGCTGGCTGGGTGCATGGGTTTGCTGGCCTGCGAATTCCCTTGCAGAGGGCGGAGACACGGCCCCACCGTGTGCAGAAGTAGTGAAGTAGTAAGCTGCCTGCACCCTCTGTCCATCCGCAGCGCAGACAGATCCTCCCTGCATCCAGCATGTCCTCTGTTAATACTGATTTCAGAGGGACAGAGGTGGCACCCTGATCTTCAGGGGGCAGATGAAGGGATGAAGGAGGAAGGACAAAAGAGGAGTATCTACTGATCACCTAATACAATGTTTTCCAACTTGTTTTTGTCTACAGCTCCAAGTAAGGATTAAATTTGTGTATGAGATACAACTGAAACAAAAGTTTCATGAAAAGCTTACCCTTACTATATATGATAAGCAAACAATGCACCAAAGTTAATGTCAAATATGACACTGAGGATATTTCAATTCAAATCCCCAGAAAATCATTTAGAATCAGCAATAAAAATTCATTTCAAATCATGGCTTACTGAATTGATTTTCCCTTCCACTAATGGGTAGCAACCCACATTTTCAAAACCACTGGCATAATTGTGCCAGATGCTAAATGTGGGCACGTCTCATTTAACACCCACAAAATGTATTTGAGGGTGATATTAATATTAATGGCTCCATTTTACAGATGAAGAACCTAAAAGCTCCATGTCAGTGACTTGGAGAAACCCTTTGCCTAACAACAGCCAATTTGGTGTATGTCACAATTCGTGCCATGTCACTCTTGTTCCTCCCTCTTGGCTTCTATGGCAGGAGATGGCATTCCCACTGCTGAGGGGGTGCAGGAAGCTTCCTGGCATTGGCTCTGCTCAGTGTCTCTGCTGGTAGCAGCTGTTCTTCCAAAGTCTGGACCCAAGAGTGGGCTGAAGCCTCCCTGGCCCCCGTAGGCCTCTGCTTCTGATGCTGGAGTGTTGCTGATGGAAACCTCACTGATCCCACCCAGAGCACACGCTCTGCAAGGGCTTCTTCAGTAACTGGTTTGTTTTGTTTTGTTCTGCTTTGTTTTTTAATTGGCAAGGTCCATAGCACTGCAGGCTTAATCTTGTTTCAAATGGAACATTCCAAATTCAAGACTGAACTAAATTTAGTCCTTTATTTCTCTATAGAATTTGCTCTTCTAGAAGTCTTGACAGACAGGCACCAGTTCCATGGGCCGTCCCTTGCACCTGAGAAGTGTGTAAAATAAAGCCCACAGAGGTGTTCTCTTCCTGCGATTTAATACAGCATTTCAATCTGAAATCAAGTTTGAGAAGCTGAAATTATATCATAGAGTCCTTTCCTTTCTCTCTAAATTCCCTTAAAAAATCTCTATTGGGATCACATTTTGCATCCAATAATGTGCTGAGGCTAAGAAACAAGGTGGAAAGGAGGAGCTAGCGCACATCTGGTCCTTAAGGTAGATAACGAGCTCGTTCAGTGCTTCTCAAACCTTAGCTTGTCTGAGACTCCTCTGAGAGGCTTGTTACAACATGGGTTGTGGGACCTACCTGAGTTTCCCTCCCAGCAGGTGTGGGGTGGGCTGGAATTCTCACACCTAACCAGTTTCCAGGTGCAGCTGCTGGTCTGGGGACCCCACTTGGAGAACCACTGATCTAGCTGAAACATTTTCCCCACATGAGCCGTCTTGGGACTGATCTGAAGCCTCTCGAGGGCTTCAATGGGTTCCCGGGAGGTGGAGCAATCACTGTGGGTCAAGGTCAGCCTGTGCGGAAATGTGCTTTCATTTGCTAACTTCTTTCCTTTTCTGAGGTCTTGTTCCCTCCTAGAAGCTGGAAGCCAGTGATTGACAGGTCCAAGTGCACCCCTACCCGTGCTGAGGCCAGCCCATCTGTTAGAGCATATGTTCTGAAACCCACAGGCCTTCTACCAGGAGCTCATTATCTACAAATTACTAAGCCAGCAGCCGTGAATGTCTCTCCTCTGCCGTGACAGCAAACCGCACCGGCTGCCACTCTGGCGCTGCTGAGATGCAAGTTTGACAGGTGCTACCCGGCACCTGCCCCGAGGTCCTCCTCCTCCCCAGCTCTGTCCCCTGCCTGTGGACACTCGCAGAGAAGTGCTGCAGGAAGGCGCTTCTGGTCTTAGTAAACTCTCAGGAAATTTGGTACTGACACCTCTCTCTGTTTTTGTAGCAAAGATTTTACAGTGAGGACTATACCCTGCACACTGTTGATTTTCCTTTGGATCCCATGTTTGATTAACATTGAACAGAGATGTCTTGAAATGAAGCCAAATCTGCAAATGCCCTCCAACCCCTTGTATATATACAGGTCCTCCGGGGAGTCTGCGATGCACGGTCCTGCTGCCTCACTGAGTCTCAGGACATCCTCCTGGGCAGCCCTGGAGAAGGCAGCAGGTGCTCAGCCCCTGTGCTCAGAGCACCCCTACCCCCACCCCCACCATTTCTCACCTTTGCTTAAGTTAGTTTGCTAGAGTTAGCTCGTGTGAACGCTATTATTATTAACACATTATTGTTGAAATGTGCAGGAAAAAACTGAAAAAGAAAAATATCTTTTTCCGTTCAGTATTCAAACGAGTTTGTTGTGATTTGTCTGAAAGAGAGCTTGCGCCATTTATAAACTGGTCTGTGTGCACCTATGCCCCAGGTGAGACCTCTCAGACAGGTTCAAAACCCCTATATTTCATTTTATGCCACCCATGGCTCTGTCACCTTGCAGGTCCAGTGCCTTCCAGACAATTACTTTTCTCTGGCTGAGCAGAGAAAACAGAAAGGGCTATGCTCAATAGTTTTATCATTAAAGATGGCACCTTGGAGGAGATGCGAATCCCTCCAGCAACACATAACCAGGCAGCTTTTCCAGAAGTCTAGATCCAGTGCTGGCACCTGAACTTGGACTTATGGCAAGACCTGGCTGCTCTTTGGCTCCTGGCAGGGGGCGGAAAGTTGAATAAGTACGGTTTCTGTAGACAAACGTCTGTCTTAAGACGAAGCCCTCACGGCTGACCTGAATAAGTCTCCGCACGCTTGGCAGCCCCTGGGGAAGCAGTGAGAGGCCCAGGACTGCCTTTCTGGGAGGACAAACTCCCCTTCCATTAAAAATAATGTCTGGAGTCTAACAAGCACTCTTCAGCATATTTCTGTGTGTTCAAACTGGAGAATCTCACCTGCAGCCTGAACCCAGGGTAAGAGGAAACTGGTTATGTATATACCACAGTACAAATAATTAAAGATGAAGGTTGAGTTCACTAGGAGCTGCCAAGGAGCATGGCAGGGCCAGGATGACCCCCTCTTTCCAGCCCTGGCTCTGTGTCCAGCAAGTGGGGACATGCTGCATCCCCAGGGCTGAACTGAAGGAACACTGGCAGCAGCAGGTTTGTTCCGAAGTAAAAGGGTAAGGTCGGTACAGTGTGCCTGGCCCAGAATGTGGGTGAAGGAGCACAGCACTGTCTCCCAGGCTCCGAAATAAACAAACGCTCGCCAGGGATGGAACCCAGAGGCCACCCCAGGGCAAGTTTCTCTGTGTTCCCATCAGAACAGTTAAGTGCTGACACCCAGCTCTGTCAGAACTGCCACAGTCTATGCCGTCTCACTTCCCACGAGGCCAAGCGGCCACGCCTGCAGCCAGGACGCAGCAGAACAACCTTGCGGGTCTGGAAGGCGGAGGCGGCCGCTGGCACGGGGTGGGGGCGGCGGGAGCGCAGACACTGTGCTCTCCAGCGGGCAGAATAGCCGGAGCCCCTGGGTATTTCTGGGCTCTGAGGGGCTACTGGAAGGCAAGGGTGACAAGACCAGGCGTCAGTCCAGGGGAGGGGACGCCGGAGCAGCATTCCCAGGAAGGACCAGCAGCCACAGCGGCAGCAGAAGCCACACGGTGGCTTCAGCCCACAGGGCCTTCCCAGACCCTCAGTCCCATGGAGTTCTCCTACTGCGGCCGCGGGCGGTGAGGCCACGCGGCCCGGCCACGGAGGACAGTGGGGCTCCGAGAGGCCCGTGAGGCAGCGAGCAAGGCGTCCTGTAGGAACACTGCCCCTCCACGCCACCGTGGGCAGCGGGTGCAGCTGCGCCCTCTTCCTTCCAACGCCTGTTTGTGAACCAAGCGATACTTCAACTGGAAGAAAATCGTTATCAACCCCTCCCAGAACTTTCTTATCAGATGCCCCAGGCGAAAGGAATAGGCCAAGTATTTCCACTGTCCTTTCAAAAGAAGACCAGCGAAGTAATAATCACCCTCCCCGCACAGCAGCCGCCGCAGAGAGGGCAGGGCAGGGCCGCTCCCACGCACAGACACAGCCCTGGACGGTGAGCGGCGCGTCCCCCTTGCACGCGGGGAGCAGGGAGACCGCTGGCAGCGACACGTGTCCAGGACGACAGATTTAAAAGGCCAGACGCGTTGCTCCCTCGCCGGCCAGGGAGGGTAAGGGCGAGCACAGGAGCTCGGAGCAGAAGAGAAAGCCGCCCCAAGAGGAGCGTGTCCGTGGGCAGAGGCGCATGGAGGCCACGCTGCTCTCCAGGCACGCTCACCCGAAGGGGGACTCCAAGGGAACAGCTAGGGGGAGGCCGTGCCAGGCGACTGTGGTCACCCAGTGTTCGGCCCTCCCTGTGCTGCTGCTGTAAAGCTCCCTGCCCTGGTCAGCCGGGGGGACAGACACTGAGGGGACCCCTCTCGCACCCCAGCAGAGCAGCCTGGGCCGGCGCTCTGTCCTCACGCAGTGGCATCTCTGGGGACACCTGGGCATCGGTGCCCCACACAGGCCTACACACACACACCCCACACGCCCCCCACACACGTGCACCACACACCACACACACTCCTCACACACGTGCACCACACACCACACCACACACACCACACACTCCACACACTCCACACATACTCCACACATATGTCCACGACACACCACACACACTCCTCATACACATGCAACACACACCACACCACACACTCCACACACTCCACACACACATGCACCACACCACACACACTCCACACATACTCCACACATATGTCCACCACACACCACACCACACACACTCTACACATACTCCACACACACATGCACCACACACGTCCACCACACACCACACCACACACACTACACACCACACACACTACACACACACGTGCACCACACCACACACACTCCACACATACTCCACACCTATGTCCACCACACACCACACCCTCCACACACTCCACACATACTCCACACATATGTCCACCACACACCACACACACTCCTCACACACATGCAGCACACACCACACCACACACACCACACACTCCACACACACATGCACCACACCACACACACACCACACACACTCCTCATACACATGCAACACACACCACACCACACACACCACACTCTCCACACACACATGCACCACACCACACACACTCCACACATACTCCACACCTATGTCCACCACACACCACACCACACACACCACACACATGTGCACCACATACCACACACACTCCACACACACATGCAGCACACACCACACCACACACACCACACACTCCACACACTCCACACACACATGCACCACACCACACACACTCCTCATACACGTGCAGCACACACCACACCACACACACCACACACACTCCACACATATGTCCACCACACACCACACACATTCCTCATACACATGCAGCACACACCACACCACACACTCCACACACTCCACACACACATGCACCACACCACACACATTCCACACATACTCCACACACATGTGCACCACACACCACACCACACACATGTGCACCACACACCACACACACCACACACACTCCACACATACTCCACACACACATGCACCACACACGTCCACCACACACCACACCACACACACTACACACCACACATACTCCACACACACGTGCACCACACACCACACCACACACACCACACACTCCACACACACATGCACCACACACCACACACTCCACACATAGTCCACACATATGTCCACCACACACCACACCACACACACACCACACACATGTGTACCACACACCACACACGCTCCTCACACACGTGCAGCACACACCACACACTCCACACACTCCACACACATGCACCACATCACACACACTCCACACATACTCCACACATATGTCCACCACACACCACACACATGTGCACCACACACACCACACACTCCACACACACGTGCACCACACACCA
The DNA here is from genome assembly GCF_020740605.2 of Lemur catta. Taxonomy (NCBI): domain Eukaryota; kingdom Metazoa; phylum Chordata; class Mammalia; order Primates; family Lemuridae; genus Lemur; species Lemur catta. The sequence continues at coordinate 87,868,889 of NC_059137.1, forward strand.
CACCACACATACTCCACACATACTCCACACATATGTCCACCACACACCACACCACACATACTCCACACACACTCCACACATACTCCACACACACGTGCACCACACACCACACCACACACACTCCACACATACTCCACACACACGTGCACCACACACCACACCACACATACTCCACACATACTCCACACATATGTCCACCACACACCACACCACACACACTCCACACATACTCCACACACACGTGCACCACACACCACACCACACACACCACACACATGTGCATCACACACCACACACACTCCACACACACATGCACCACACACACACTCCACATACACCACACACTCCCACACACCACAAACACACCACACCACACGCACATATGCACCTGTACACACCACACTGCCCATATACGCACACCATACACCTCACACATTACACACACCACTCACATCAAGTACATCACAACACACCCACCACACACATTATACCACCCACATACACACCACAACATACCCCAAAACACCACACACTACACATACCACACCACATCACACACACATGCACCACACACCACACCACACGCATAGCACATACTACATCCCCCAAACACATCACCACACACACACACCACATACTACACACATGGCACACACACATACATACACACAACACAACACAGCACTCATACACCACATCACACACACCGCACACAGCAGGCACACCACACTGCACACACCGCAGACACACGTACCACACACCAGACAAAATGCAAGCCCCTCGCCATGCCCCCGGGCGATACTTCGACTGTGAGCTTTTACTGCCACCTAGAGGTCTGAATGTGGAAGAACCAGCTCAAAGAATACCACCCTCAAGTTCTTAAAATATGATCTGGGTCAAAAAGCTTATTTTTTCAAAATCAAGGACCTAGGAGGTTTCCATTGGGGAAAGGAGAGATGCATAATTTAGATAAGAGACCCACAACATTTATGTAATAAAATCTTTCTACTCTCTTGAGTGCCAAAGATCACATAGTGTATGTATGTGCATGTAGTGTGCATGTGTGCCTGTGTGTTTGTGTGCTTCTAGGTGCACATGCATGTGTGCACATGTGTGCTTTTTTGAAGGATGGTGTGTGTTCTGTGTGTGCACATGTGTATACGTCTATGTGGGGGGCGGGTTCCTGGGAAGACACTGCTGTAGTAAGAATCCCGGCAAGGAGATGCCCAGAGGTCCCCTGGAGATCTGGGAGAAGTGCCAAGGGGAGGGACTGGACAACCTGCAGTTACACTCAGGAAATCCTCTGGTCCGGGCTTCCAGATCAATCAGTTTGGGGGCTCTTAACAATTAGTATAAAACTTTGTCTGAAAGCCCTGCACATCGGCTCCTTAAATACTCTCAGGAAGATTCTGTTGTCCAACCAAGGTTGAAGGCTGTGGTCTATAACAAAGGTCAGCAAACTTCTCTCTGGAAAGGCTCAATGACAAACATCTTCTACTTCGCAGGCCATGCAGTCTCTGTCACAACTACTCAACTCTGCCCTTGTAGCCTGAAAACAGCCGTAGACAACCTGCAGAGGAATGAGCATGGCTGAGTCCAAACTAAACTTCATTTAAGGACACTGAAACTGGAGTGTCATACATTTTTCACTTGTCATGAACTATTCTTCTTTTAGTATGTTTTTATTCATTTCATTTTTATTCAAAACTGTTTTTGGTTGACAGGCCGTGCCCGTGGCGGGTTTGGCCTGGGGGCCAGAGTTGGCCACCCTGCTCTCTGTCACTGACTCTGCGGTGCAGCTCATTGCCGGCTGTAAGGCCACGCTGAATTTTTACCCACTCCTGGATATCAGTGCCCTGCAATATTGGCAATAAGGCTATTGATGTCTTATTATTGATATTTTGTATGTACACAAGATCCATTCTTATTCTTGATTGCGTACATAATAGGCAACTATTTTTTTCCAAAGGAGAATATTGAAGCCAGCAATCTGAAGCAGAGTCCCAACTTGAGCTTTTTTGATGATCTCATCCATAATTTGAAGCCATAGACCATCCAAACAGCAGCATAGTTTAATCCCTTAATCTGATGCACGGAGAAAGGAGTAGAGTGATAATTTTGAGATGTATTAGTTGTGGTCCAGTTTATTTTTCCTTTTGTAGTAGAACATTGTTGCTTTGAAGATTTTCAGGTCCAGAATATTGCAGAGATCCCTGCTGCCGTGTGCCTGCAGGAAACGTGAGCGTAAAGCTTGGCAGTGTTGACACATGGCAGATGTGCAAGGTGCACCTCATTTCCTTTAAGAGCTCACTCTGCAGCAAAGCCCTTATGTCTGTGCTCTGTCTCCTTGGCAACGTGTTCCACTGTCCATATGAGCAGCCTGGTCTGCAGGGCAGCTTAGGTCCATCTGCGGGAGGGTACCGCTCTCTGCAGGGCAGCTGGTCCACTTCCCTGCACGGCAGCATCACCTGAGAAGTTGTGTCAAAAAGAGAGATGCCTGAAGGAGCAGGTGTGGGTCTGGCCAAGACCCTGGCCTCCGAATGTCAGCAAGTGCCCCAGGGGTTCTAGAAGCATCTCAGGGGCTACACTGTGTGGTGTCTTAGGCTGCCAGGACTGCAGTAGCTCCGCTGAGGGGGTTACAACCTGAGGCCCACATAAGAATCATGTGGGAAAACTTTTAAAAGTTCAGGCCCAGGCTACACCCCCAGAGACCTGATTCTGGAAATCCGGAGTAGGGGCAGTCAGGGCACCTGTGACTGTACGAGGTTCCCGGGGATCTGAAGGCTCTGTGAGGTTGAGTGCCCTGCACCCTGCCTGGGGGTCTGAACGCTGCTGTACCTCAGTGCGACACAGCGAGAGCTGCAGACTGCCTGTGCCTGGTGTGGGCAGCTGAACAATGGCCCCTGAAGACGTCCACATGCTCATCCCTGGAGCCTATGAACATGTCATCCTGTGGTCTGAATGTTTGTGTCCTCTCAAAATTCATAGATTCAAAACTTAATCACCCATATGATGGTATCAGGAGGTGAGGCCTTTAGTGGGCAGTTCAGGTAGGTTCTACCTTCGTGGATGGAATTAGTGCCGTTATCAAAGAGGCCCCAAACAGCTGCCTTGCTGTCACCGTGTGAGGATGCAGGGAGAAGGTGCCATGTATGAACCGGACCACAGATCTGCAGCTGCCTTGATTGTGGACTTCCTGCCTCTAGAACAGTGACAAGGAAATTTCTATTATTTATAAGCTACCCAGCTTATGGCAGTGTATGATCGCAGCCCAGATGGACTAAGACAATTGCCGTACGTGGCAAGGGACTTTGCAGACACGATTAAGTTAAGGGTCTGGAGATGGGGAGGTTATCCTGATTACCTAGTGGACCCCGTGTGAAACCACAAGGATCCTCATCAGAGGGAGGCAGGCAGGTCAGAGTCAGAGAAGGAGACGCCAAGACGGGAGCAGAGAGCAGAGTGAGGCGAGGTCGCGAGTCAAGGCACCCAGGCCGCCTCTGGAAACTGGGAAAAGCAAGGAGGTGGATTCTCCCCTGGATCCTCCAGAAGGAATACAGCCTGTCAGCACTTCCACTCCAGTCCACTGAGATGGATTTTGTGCTTCTGATCTCGAGAGCTGTAAGATAATAAATCTGTGCTCTTTTAAGCCACTAAACTTAACAGTAATTTTTTACTGTGGCAACAGGAAATGAATCCAACTGAGACATCAGCACAGACCATGCAGAGCAGACCTTTGTCTAGAGGCCTTGTTCCTGCTACCCGCTGTGAGGAAGGGCAACTCCAGAAATCATACTTTGCCCTTTTCCTAGGGTTTGTTGTTTGTTCAGTCACTTTAGTGAACTAATTCTGTAAGGTCTGTATTCTTAGTAATGTTTGGTCGCTGAAGTCTCCATTCTATTAGTTTAGAGGGCAGCTAATAATTGGATAGAGATTTCCGTAAGTGCCTGGAACCAGCAAGTGTCCCAGTCTTTGCTGAAGGGCTCCGTGTGCGTGCTGGGGTGCGCGCTCAACACCCCGCCAGGCAGGTGGGCGACAACTCTGCTTCACCTCCTGCCGAAGCTAAACCTCAAGGTCAGTTAGAGGTAAAAGCTTAGACCATTCTCTAGGTCTTCCCTAAGCATGCCCACCACCCTATGTGTGTGACCTAGATTTCCAGAAATAGCTCAGAGCTTTTTAAAGCATTCTATAGACACATCATCCTCCAGCTTTTATTTTAAAGCTTTTTGCTGAAAGTATTGCCTGGCCCAAGGATTTTTCATTGCCTTAAGCAGCCATGAGGTTTAACAGTTGCCTCTGAGTGTTTTAGATAAATGCCCCTGGGGAAAGTCTGCAGGTCCTGGACAAGCTCTGGATCGAGTCAAAGCAAGAGAAGCCTTGAGTGGAGCCTTAGAGGCCACCACCAGGAAGGCCTCCTGTCTGCCTCCGCGGTGCCTGCTGGGCTGCTGGTTTTCAAGGGAAATGCAGGCCTGGGGAGGAGAAATAAAATAAAGAAAATTAAAATGCCACAAGCTTGCTGTTTTTTACTCAGTATACGTCCATTTCTCTGGAAATGGCTCTCCAAATAATTATAAGCCTTTGGTTAATTTTCAGAATTATGAAAAAGTTGGTTTTAACAATTTTTGCTAGTGGCCTCCTTGCTCTGTTGGTGCAGAGGACTTTCTGGGTTCCTTGTCATTCTTCCCAACATCTACAGGCAATGTTGATTTTACTACTGTATTTTATTTAACCCGGTATATCCAAAACATTTTTACTTCAGCATGTAATCAACATAAAACTTATTAATGACATTTTACATTTTTGTATGAAAGCTTCAAAATCTGGTGTGTGTTTCACGCTATGAGGGCATCTCAATTGGGACGAGCCGTATTTCCAGGGCTCAGTGGCCACACAGGGCCTGTGGCACCGTGCTGGACAGCACAGGTTTATGTCATAGTCCTAAGTGCACTGTGCAGTCTGCTCCACACAGTGGGATAGCTGTTGTTTAATAATTACATATCTGGCCAGAAATCCATGAAAACTGCCACATAATGGGAGAGGAGAACAGCAAGAAGCGCCTGCTCCATGAATTGGCATTTCAGATGCCCACGTGGAATAAGAAGCATTAGCAAAGTGCAAACTATATTCTTATGAAGGCATTAAATTATTTCTGTATATTGTATAGCAGATCCCTTCACTCTTTGGAGAGTAGCACATCTAGCTTCTTTGTGAAGACTTACAGCTCATCTAAAGATTTCATCTTTTACCTCATATTTCTTAGAAATTTAATAGGTACATGTTATCTGTTTTCCTATGTCTTTTAGCTCAATTAGCATATATACCAATGTTGACTTTTTCTTTCTTAGATCTAGTAAAACAGAGAAAAACAAACAATTCTTTGAAGAAAGAAACAGATTAAATCTTTTCCCTAATGCTTTCTTGAAGGTCAGGGGCTTTCTCTATGAAAAAGTAGTGAGGAGTTATCTGCAGCCTGCGTGGAGCAGCAGCTAGCCTGAAAGGAGTCCATTCTTGCTAACGGTTAGAACAGCGGACACTAGTGTGGTTGTCTGGGCTGCTTGTATTTTCTCTTACTCAGAATTACTACACGATAGAATTCAAGAATTTGTTACATGTCATTACTTGGTGTACTGATAATCATTTAAGAATAAAGACTCTTTCTCATGAAAACAATAATAATAATTACATAATGCAGAACATGATCAGTTAATTAGAACACACAGGGTCACTTATATAAGTGGTAGATGGCAGAAGCCCTTTGAAGGCAGCCTGTAGACAGGTGATGAGGTTTGCCTTTCTAATATACCTCCTTTGACCTGGAAATGGAAAGGGGAGGTGGAACATAAAAGAAAAATCAACTCCCCAGTAAAATATTAGGAATAACCAGTGTGGTGAGTTAGATTTTGGGGGGAAATATTCAGCTCTTCTCCTTCACCTCTAAGTATATCTCTCTGATCCCTCGACGCTGGGCTTGGTTACATGATTTGACATTAGTGTCCGGCTCCTAGGCTGCTGGATTTGCCATAAGAGAGACATGACTGCAATAACCTGCTTCCCCGGGACTTTGGATGTCAGACACACGATGCACAGGGCCATCCCAGCCAATTCACCCCTGCCAAGCCAAGCCTACATCAGTTTATCCCAGGCAACACACTAGTGTATGAGTTATAATTAAATATTATTGCACGCTGCTGAGATTTTGTGGTGGTTTCTTACACAGAATTCTTATGGCAATTGCTAGCTGATATAACTGCCAAGTGAAGATCAAAAATAAAAAAAAGCATACTCTGAAATAATATTGTATGTCAAGGAGCAAAGAGGTGAGTGTATTTAGTCAGCTTCTGCTGTGGCAACAAATGGCTCTTGTCAGTGAGGTAAGAAAGAACTAGCATTTCTCTATTTCTCAGCCCTGGTTTTGCAGGTGGGCTGTGGCAGTTCTACTGCAGGCTGCAAGTGGGCAGAGATCCAATTCCTGGGCATTTCCGGCTGCAGGAGGAACTACTCCCTGAGACACACTGTTCTCATGCAGGAGGAGCACATAGAGCGAACTCACACATATGTGCATTTAGGTCTTTGCTTAGACTGGCAAAACCACATCCACCCAAATTCCAATAAGCCAAAACAAGTTGTTCAGCCCATTGCTTGTGGGACAAGGATGTACGTTCCTCCTAGTCAGGCTGGAGGTGGTGCCAAGGGGAATACAAATATTTCCTGAACTACAATATAATCTCCCACCAAAAGTCAGATAGCCGTCTAGTTACCAGCTTTTCATGAATGGTTTGATTATCATCGGTGAGACACATATTGATGAACATGATTTAACAATGGTGATATTGATTGCTCACACCATTTTGCAGGAGCTATACTAAGCTCCATTTATTCTCAGAAATTCTCGCCTGGGTGAAATGCATGGATAGGAAAAAGAATGAGTGAGAGCAACAGTCCTACACTAAGAAGGGATGGAAATCAATGAGATGCATTATCATCCTCTTCTACATCCTTAGTTCAACTGGATGAACAAGCTTGCTCTCTGATTTACAACCAAACATGTGGCCAAAGCAAACTGTCTATCATCTCAGCTCCAGAAGGCTACTGGCACCCTACTTTTGCAGGATTCCGGGAAGGACCATCTCAGCCCCACTGTTTTGCTGGGAGAGTGGTTTGCACCAGGCCGGCCCTGGGTACTTCCCACATATGTGATCCGGGGCTTCACCCAGCATAGCTCTTTCCCGTCGGGCTGCCTCTAATTTGGGTTTACCATTACCTCAGTACTAGTTAAGAAAAAATTTCCCTATTTTTATCTAGCACTTTAATCAGAGTGTAATGATATCAAAGCCCATGTCGACTGCTGAATGTAACTTTGAAACAGTGTCCTAAGTCAGAACACACACACTATTTTCTTGTTATGTGAGCCTGTTCTCATTAATGACAACGTAACTGGAGGCAGGACTGCAAATTCCTCCTTCTCTTGCTAGGCCTGCCGCTGCAGCACCTCAGTGTTCATTATCCAGATATTGTGCCTGAACATTCCTCTGTCATTTATAAGATTGTGGAACATGTGGTCAGATCTTCTTGTGTGTGACCTTAGTCCCAGAAACTGCTGTCATCCCTAAAGTTATTTTAAGATCCCCTTACATCACTATTTTAAGACAGAGACCATCAAACGAAATATAATACATGTGTTTGCATCATTTCAATAACTAATTGAATTGCAAATGTATTTATTTAGAATGAAGTGAAAGGTTCTTCCTCTGAGGAAGCCACTTACTTTTGGTAAAGTGGATATTTTGACTAGCAAAAGTGGCATGAACAGTATGTCAGTGCTAGTGTACTAACACCTCATGAATCAAAAAGGAAATAAGAAAGGTCTCAGGTGTGAGCAAATATTCATCTATTCATGTAGAAATTCTTGGACTCCTGGATGGTGCTACTACTTTTAACAGTAATGAACAGCAAGAACCAAATCTGTCAGAATCCCTAAATTCCAGGTACCTGTGATCCCAGAAGCCTGGTCCTCTTCCCAGCTTGCTTCGATTCCATTAAGTATCCATGGTAATTGCATGACTCATGTGATGAGCACGCCTGCTCAGGCTGGATTTGAGTCAGGAAATATTGGATGCTCTCCTCGGGATCTATATTTATAGGAAATGGATAAAAACAAAACTGTTGATTAGCAACGCAGCATGGGTCTCTTAGAAAGCAAATTTAAAAGTAGTGTTCTCCAGGACTCTGCTTCTCTTAAAATAAGAATAGCCTCATTCGCAACCAACTTGACAAACATTTCCGTGATGCAAGTAGCTCTAGCTGGCACAATACACAATATTATTACTTTTCTCCAGCGAGCATGTACAGTCTATATTCAGCCACGGAGCTATTTCAGAGTTACGTTTGACAGCAGAGATGTCAGTGTGAACACCCTTGGCTTTCTTCCTCTTTTCTCATTTCAGACTCTGACTTTGTACATAGTCCAGACTTCAGCTAACATGGATATTTCCAAATTTAATCTCCAGCCAATGACTGGATCTTTATGAGTTTTTCATAATTCAAATTGCATAATAGAAACATAGCCATTTGGTTTTAACACAGACATGTGTCCAGAACATAATGCATCTTTTTATTTCTTTAAGTGTGCTTCTTTCTCTGTAGTCTCTAGTTTGGTTAATACTAACAGCACTGTCTACCTAAGTGAGACTTGGTTTTGGAGAATTCCTACAGGCCCAAATACACATTGGCAGACATTCTTCCAACCAACCTTCCACTCAGGAGAACTGTTATGTTTATATGACACTTTGCCTACCTTCTTTCATTTTTTTGCCAATCATTTTTTGCTCAGGCAGGAAGTCCATGTAGGGAAGCTGCTGTCTCCATGAGAACTCCACAGCAAACAGGACCTCTTGTTAGGCCCTGCCTCCCAACGCTGTTGCATTGGGGATTTAATTTCCAAAACATAAGCTTCTGGGTGACACATTCAAACCATAGCTGTTTCCAAATGTCACAGCATGATAAAACAAAAAATTGAAAGCATGATTACTATATCTTCAGTCAGCATTTCCAGCCTCATCTCTAACACCGTAGTCCCCAACCCCTGGGCCGCAGACCCATACTGGTCCGTGGCCTGTTAGAAACCGGGCCTCGCAGCAGGAGGTGAGCAGTGGGCCAGTGAGGGAGGGGAGCAAATTCTTCATCTGTGTTGAAGCCACTCCCCATTGCTCGCATCACCGCTTGAGTTCTGCCTGCCCCCGCCCCAAGTCCATGCAAAAATTGTCTTCCCTGAAACCAGGCCCTGGTGACAAAAAGGTTGGGGATCACTACTCTAACACAACCCAGAGAATGCTCTGTGAACACGCTTGCCTTGTTTGCAATTCCGTGGCTCACCCTGTCTTCACCCTGCCCAAATCTTTCAGGTCTCTTTGTTTAGAATGCTCCACTGACTTCCAGTTGCCAATGTCTGTGTATTTGGGCCTGCGGGAATTCTCCAAAACCAAGCCAAAAGCTCTGCTGCTCTTCCAGGGGGAGGCCAGGTTCCATAGCCAATGCCAGCAGCCTGCAGACTGTGACCTTATAAATACCCCAGCTCCATCACTGCTAGGTGTGTGTTTGTCACCACTTCCCATTTTCCCTGCGGGGTTAGGCTCCAGTTTCTCACTTTGGTGGCTGGCTTTACAGTATACCTTTTCTCCAACTGCCTTTCTTTTCTTCAACATTCTTGTTTACCTACCTGTGCTCCCTGCACTGCCATATAAACTTCTTGCACATCCTTGTCTCAAGGGGAATGCAAACTCGTCTGTCTAGAATGCTGCTCCTTTCTTAGCCTGTAGGACTGCTAGGGGCCCTCCAAGTTGTTTCTAAAGTGTGCGGTCTTTAGGAAGTCTCACCTACCACTTGGTGCTGAGCTCCTAGTTCCTTCCTCCATATTCTCATCACCACTTAATACCCTATGATTTAATATTTACATTTTTCTCCCCTCTAGGATTGGAAGTTCTATGGGGGCCAACCCTTTGTCTAATTCTTTTCCTTTGCACCTAACAGAGCCTGACACATATGGTAAGTGACATATAAATTCTGGATGAATGACACAATCTTTCAAACAAAATATCCACTGATTTTTTTTTTTTTACACTTTTCAGAGATTCATTTCTGCAAAATTTTGGCATAGCCTCTCTTTATGCCTTACTCTGATTATTTTTTATTGTAAAAAGATATAAATTTGGACACCAAGAGACAGAAACTACCGAAGTTATATATTTTAAATTATTGCCGTTTTATTCCTTACAAATTCATTGCTACATGATATGCAAATATTGCAATTTTTTTGTTACAGCCCTTGCCAGAAGGTAAGGATCTTCAGGGCCTTGATCTGGCTCTTGTCACTACTTTGGGGGTATGCTGTGGTTTGAATGTATGTGTTCCTCCAAAATTCATGTGCTGGAACTTAACCCCCAAGGTGATGATATGAATAGGTGGGCCCTTGGGAGGTGATAAGGCTATGGGGGCTCCACCCTCATGGCTGGAATTAGTGTCCTTATAAAAGGGCTTGAGAAAGAACATTTGTCCCTTGCCCTGTTCTGCTCTTTCCAGGTGAGGACACGACAACTAGGGGCCACCTTGAAGCAGAGATCCCTCAACAGACACCGAATCCACTGGCACCATGAACTTGGACTCTCCAGCCTCCAGAACTGTGAAAAACAAATCTCTGCTGCTTATAAATTACCTCACCTAAAGCATTTTTATTATAGCAGCAGGAACAGACTAAAAGAGGGTGGATGAAAGAGCCTATGCCAACAGTCTTAACATGTCAAGCTCATTCAGGACCCTGAGAAGTGGCTTCATGAAAATACATTGAAGCAAGCAAGTGTAATTTCAAGAGAAAGCAGGGTGACTACCAAAGGATTTACAAATATTCTGTGTTCTCATTATCTGCTGCTTACATGAAACCCAGACTTCTGAAGTTCTTGTTCATTCCTAGAGTTGGTCAATGTTCTGAAGAAAAGAAGGGTCAGTCTTTCAGGTGGATAAAGAGAATTTCCACGACGACCTTCAAGGAGGGAAAGGCTCCCAGGCTTCAAGAAAAAAAAATTTCTAATCAAATTTTTCTTATATAGTTTTTGTTACCAATCCTCAGATTCTCATAAACCATGAAAATTAAAGCTCACTCAAAACATTTTTATTTTTCCAAAATTAAAAATATTATGCAGTGTCCTTAACTCATTCCTTGTGTCTGGATGGATCACTGGTTTAAGAGGATTTGAGACTGAGCAGCACATGATTCGGTGACCACAAGGGCCAGGCTGGGAGTAGGGTGGGCCAGGGCTCAAAGGAGTTGTGGGCCACCCCTGCCAAAGCAGAAGCCATGCTCCAGGCTGAGGATTCTTTGCTTGGAGCCAACTTCTGGGGTCTCATCTATGCCTAGAAGAGCCCAATAAACATGTGAATAGCACCCCCAGAGCTACACAAGTTTGCTGTGTGGACACAGAGGCATTTCCTGATACTTTCATTAATGGCCATTATGATAGGGCTAAGGTGATATCTCACTGTGGTTTTAATTTGCATTTCCCTAATGATTAGTGATGTCGAGCACTTCTTCATGTTTGTTGACCATTTGTCTATCTTGTTTTGAAAAATTTCTGTTCATGTCTTTTGCCCACTTTTTAATGGGGTTGTTTGGGTTTATTTTGCTGATTTGTTTGAGTTCTTTGTAGATTCTGTGTATGAGATGCATAGTTTGTGAGTATTTTCTTCCATTCTGTATGTTGTCTATTTACTCTGTGTTGTTTCTAATCATTGTAAAGTGTCCAGTGCCCTAGATCTTAGTCACTATGGAAGCAACATAAGTGATGAGACCCAGGGAGAGAGAAAGAGAGAGCACAACCAGATGGGATGCCTTTGTGCTAAGTAATGCAGCTAGAAATGAAAGAACACTGTTACAAACATCCATTTCTATCCTGAGTTTGGATGCCCCAGATGCTTGGCCAAGGGACAAATGCTATTGGTTGGCTATTGGGTGTTTCAAGCTATTAAGATGGCTTGCTATTACTAACAGATTCTGACTCCATAGTATAGCAAAGAGAGTCAGGAATTCTCTTTCTAAGTTTGCTGCTGCAGGTGAGGTTGCTGTGACCTAGACTGATGCCAGGGTACTCCAGCCCAGGCAACAGAGCGAGACTCAGTCAATCAATCAATCAATCAATAAAGCGGTGATCAGCTATCAGGTTTTATATGCTTCCCTGAGAAACTAAAGTTGAGACCCCTTGAGGAACAGCCCACATAACTGAGCATGTAGTCTTAGATTTCAGGATACCATGCTCCCCGCACAAGCACGATGCACAACACCCCCTACTAATCCTATTATCTTTGCATAATATCTGCTAATTCTAAAATTAACATTTTAAAATGTTTATTTTGCTTGAGTGTATTTTTGGAATAAATTCTGTGACAATGCTTTAGGTAACGGGTGTCATACTGGGGTGTCTAAAATCTGATTTTTAGGAATCACTTTTTTAATCAGTTGCGCACCCACTTGGCAGTAATCTGACTCAAACTCAATTCTCCTAGTCTTTGATGAGCTCTCATGTGGAGCGGAACCTAAATTCCCTCAAAGATAGATGTTTCACTTGCTTTTTTTTCTGATGAGAGGAGCCCTCACTGAACTCCAAGAGCTTGTGAAGATGATTACAATGAGCTGGTGATTTCAACCAATTCCTGAAATGCCTTGGGATATTTTTACCCTGTGAGCTGTTTATGCAAAGAGAGGAAGTTTCATCTAGAAGGAAAGAAATAGTTTAAGTCAACTTTGGGTTTATATGTCAGATTTTGTTCACTTGACTCTCAATAGTGTATTGTGGAACTTTGGGTTTCTAGTCTCCTAACCTCGACTCTGCTGTTAACTACATGAATAGACCAAGACAAGTTACTTAGACTCTATGACTGACACTTTTCTTGTCTGTAAAATATGAGTTAAATTGGATGATCTGTATGGTCTTTTGCAACCTTAGTGTGCATTGATTCCAAAGCTAGATTTGGTCCACTCTATTCCTTTCTGCTTTTTCCATGACAAAGACTCCTCAAAGATCTGTCTAAATTTTTTTCATAACCACATGTTTTCTCAAAACACAACATAATATTGAATTGTATTCTTGCTCTGAAAACTTTCTTGAATAAACCTGATTAATAATAATTACCAAATTAATGACTATCTTTGGTATCTAACAACTTAACATAATAAAGACTATTAAGTGGATCTATAAGTATTTAACTGCTTTTGTGATTTAAAACCTATTTTTATTCATAATTACAATAGTGCGGTTGTGTTGGCTTATCTGGAATATTAATTCACAATCAAATACAGCAGCTATGAAAAGATACTGTTGTATAAGTGGATAATTTTCAAGAAATGAGAGATCTGATTATTCAGTTGGCAATCATAAGGTTAAAATCTAGTTGGAGTTACAGAACAACTTCAAATTTCTTTTGGAACCCTGAAATTAGGAATGTGCTCTTTCAACTCGCTTTGTTGTTTTAATCAGGCAGAAGAGCAATGTGTCCCTTCAAAGGTATTTAGTCACAGTATGATCTAGTTCAGCTGTTTAAAAAGAAACTCTTTTCTCTCCCTGCCCTGGAGTGTTCATAGTCTACAAATACAGTGTGTTATTTTGTGCGTGACCCAAATATAACTGGCATGTGCAGAGATCATCCAGCGACTCTACCAGTGTCACGGTGCAACGGAGAATGCTCCAGACCACAATCTCAGGCTGGAGGAGGAGGAGAGACTCTCGTTTCAAAGAGCTCTCAAACCTCTCCATATCTCCATATTTATTACAGGGAAAGGTATACGTGTTTACAGTAAAGAACATACAGATAAAATCTTTGGTGTCATATAGTAAGCATATTGTAAACAAGTCTATTTAGTGATATACATTAAATTTATAATTATCTTGTTATTGCCTTGTTGTTCCTTAAGGCCATAAAGAAAAAGGCAGGGACCCAACACCAGTCAGGCTTACATACATTCCAAAGCCTGCTGTGTGCAGCCGGCTGAAAACAATCATATCTCAAGTCCCGTTTGCAGGAATGCCAGATATCCACCTTTCTCACAGTCCCTTCACCCAAGCCTTTATGCCTTTTCCAACATCCTCTAAAGCATGATTATCTTCATATTGGGCTCATTAAGCATCACATTCTTCTGTGAATCACTGCAGTGTGACAGTGGCCCAGCAGTGAAATAGTTCCCTGTGAAACAAAGGGAAAAGCATGATTCTGTTCTAGTAGTTTCACCTTTAAGTCTGTTGTCAATTGAGAGCATTGCTTTGATGTATAATTAATCTAACTCGGGTCTGGTGTTTTCCATTTTCTACTAGAAAACTAGTAATCTGCATTTGCAACAGGCCTATACCTTCAACCAAATCCGGGGTCCACATTTATCTTGAAGGTTTGAGTTGGTGCCTGTAGTCCCAGAGAGAGCAGCATATTCCTCAGAGCCCTTGGACACTGCAGCTAGAACAAGAGCGAGAGTCACCCACCTTTGCTGGTTCTGCACATGGACACTGCCTCAAAAGCGGTTCGTACTTTGGAAGGCAGGTGGATTCCTACATCTGTGGCCTCTTCTGCCTGAAATGTTGGCGTGGTTGTTACAATTGTTTCATCTGGAATTAATGTGGGGTGGGAGTGGGGACTACATTCATGGGGTAAAAAGAAACACCAGTGAATTTTGTTTTTCACAATGTTAACATTTTAATCTCTACAGAATTATTTCCAAGAACTTTAAATATTGATAGATGAAAGATTATTTTCCCCATATGAAGAAAATCTATTTTCTGCCATCTAAGAAAAGGAGGTTAACCAAGAAGGATAAATGCTTATCTCATATATGCCGGTTTCCTCTGAGTAGTCAAATGCCCCCCCCCATTATTTTTAAATGGCACATAAATGTCCAGTTTGGTTCAGTACATGTTGTATGTTGACCTAGCTGACTATTCAATACCCTCCATGACTCCCTCTGCTCCAGGCACGCTGGCTTTCCCTCTGGCTCTGTCTATAAATGAGTGCATAAATGACTATTTGTATTCATGATGGCTCAAAAGTTTGTGAGCCTTTACTTCTGTTTTCATCACATTTTATAATGGGAGTCTCTCTATAATAGAGTGTAACATAGAAAAAATATATTTAAAGAAATAAGAAACACCTATAAGTTGCACTCTTACATATTCACTAGTAAAAATTGTAGGCTGCTCTTTGATTATATTTTTTATCCTTGTTCCAAATTGAGACTTTTAGGATTTTCCCCCAATCGCTTTATCTCAAGAGCCTTCAGAGCTGTTCTCTTGTTTTTCTAGTGCCATATGTAGCAGATGAACAAGGAGGGATTGTTTTGATTTGAATCCCTTGCATGTGATGATCATCATTGTATTCTTGAAGCTCCTTCCCGAAAGATGGACAATATCTGTTTTAGTGAGCTCAGGCTGCCATAACAAAAATGCCATGGACTGGGTGGCTTAAACAAGAGAAATTTATTGCTCACAGTTCTGGAGGCTGGGAAATCCAAGATCAAGTTGTTGGAAGATTGGGTGTCTGCTAAAGGCCGGCTTCCTTATTTGCATTTGACTATTTTCTCCTTGTGTCCTCACAAGGCAGAGAGCAGAGGAAGAGGAAGCTCTCCTGGCTCTTCTGATGAGGGCACTAATCCCATTCATAAGGTCGCTACCCTCATGACCTAATTAACTTCCAAAGGCCCCACCTTCTAACATCATCATATTGGGTGTTAGACTTTCAACAAATGAATTTTGTGGGGACACAATATTCAGTTCATAACAATGCCCAATCAGGTTTATTGTGACTTCTGGGAGCAACTGGTAATGTTTATAGTTGACATAATATATTATCATCCATCAGTGGAAAAAATAATTTCTAAGTCTCAATTTTTTCAGTGTTACATTCCATAAATTGTATCATAGGGATGAAATGGTAATGTAGCATATAGCTAGGCTTTTTTCCAGTGAGCAACTTGTAATGTTCTTTTTCTCAGCTTTGTCTGACACTGTTGTTCCATTGTCTATGTTATACTGTCAACTGTAAAAATGGTCTAAATGCTGATTTTGGTATCTTTTAATGATGTTATGTTGTCTTCATAAATAGGTATTAAGTGTGCTTTATTTCTGATTTGCTGTTATTATGTGAAAGCCTAATCCTAATGTGACATCAACTATAAGCACCTTTACTGGTCTTCTGTTTGAGAGACCTTGTGTTGATAGTTCTAGATCTACTTAAAGACCAATTAAAACTAACTGTGTTTACTTATTTAGATGAAACCATATCTGAGGTTGGGCGCGGTGGCTCACACCTGTGATCCCAGCACTCTGGGAGAACAAGGCAGGAGGATCACTTGAGGTCAGGAATTTGAGACCAGCCTGAGCAAGAGCAAGACCCTGTCTCTACTAAAAATCAAAAAATAAGCCTGGCAACTAAAAATAGAAACAAATAACAAAAAAACAAATTAGCTAGGCATGGCAGTGAGCACCTGTAGTCCCTGCTACTTGGGAGGCTAAGACAGGAGGATCATTTGAGCCCAGGAGTTTGAGGTTGCTGTGAGCTAGGCTGATGCCACGGCACTCTAGCCCAGGCAACAGTGTGAGACTCTGTCTCAAAAAAAAAAAAGAAAGAAAGAAAAGAAAAGAAACCATATCTCAAAAGTATGACTTCCATTTTTAAGTAAAAGTACCACAAAATACATCCTTCCTGGGATTTTGCAGTGTCATTGTTTCTGTAATTTAATATTTGGAATGGCTACAGAAATTGTATTTGACCAGAAGAATACTGTAGTCAAACTTATTTTAAGGTATATTTAGGGTACCAAAAAAAAAATTCTGAGAGGAGAAAAAAAATAATAGTGTAATGATATCAACATCCATTCTTTTCTCTTCTTGTTATGCTCACTAAACCTAACAAGAAAATCTGATACTCTCTGGACTCCCTATATCTTTGCTCTGGAAGTTACCTCTAAGTGTTAGGGAATGTTTCATTCCTCTTAGGGCACATTGACCCACTTGACTGATGGTTTAGTACCTTCCCCCAAAGTACTAACTAGTGTTGGTTGTTTCTTTTAATTTCAAAACCTGTTCAGTAGTAATACAGGTCATTATCAATGTCCTGACCCAGACCTTGGGTGCCAGCAAACTTAAGTGCATGCTATAAGCCATAGATACCTGCAAGCTATCAACCTATTGATGATAAATAGCAAACTAAGGCCCAGCAACATGCACATGATTGTCTGATTCATATTCACTTGTACATGGAGACAGGGTGCTGAGAGAGCTAAATAATGAACTCACATAACGCAATTAAACTCACTCTATTAGTGTGTTCTTTTCCTCCCCGTTCTTGCTGACAGTGTGCACACCATGCTTCACCCCACCACAGTTACACTGATTAGGTGGTAGGTGATACTAAGCCACTCAAGTATGTAGTAGGCTTTTTTTTTAAATTGTTGTTGCTTTTTTTTTATGCTCCATAAGTCAAAGGCAAAATTCTTGAGGTACAACTGCAGGTCTTCAAATGATGTACATAAAGCTCTACAAACACACTGCAGCAAAGGCGAGTAGCCTTTAAGAATATTGAGTCCCCAGAATTGGTCACTGGTTTATAATCTTAAATATCATTTTGTAAGGAAAAAATATGTAAAATTTTCAGGCATTTCCTGGAGTGCTGCTGAGTAAATGGGGCTCTTGTTCTAGCAGTTTCTCTCTCACAAACAAACAAAACTCTACAGGATACAACTCCCTGTGTCTCATCCTTCACCAGCCATCTATCCCTTAATTTTTCTTTAATTAATAATAATGTGCTAACAATAATTCCTATTATAGGTTGAGTGCCTATCATATGCCATGTAATATTGCAGTTCATTCATATTTACCTATTTGAATGTGCCCAATAGCGTTGTAGTACTATATTATTCTTGTTCTATGTGGGAAAACATAGAGGCTAAGGTAGGTTAGATATCTTGCCTAAGACCATACAGCTAATTCATAAGACAGCCTGGATTTGAGTATAGCTTTGTCTTAACTCCAAAGCTCACATTTGTTCCCCTGTACCAGGCTGCCTCTTGGTAAAATTTATCAGGAGGAATAATATTTTGTGCTTCAAATACAACTTGGTATTAACCTGTTTCTGACAGTGTCTAGCATCTTCTCTTAGGAGTATAAGGAAATTAAGCCCCTTCTATTGTACAGCTTCCACATCCCAATCAGATGCTGTTAAATCCAGACACAGCTTCTATTGCTGGACACTGGTGCCATGTGGCATATTGTCAGTCTTTACTAAATACCACATCCCAACAGGCTCAACTAAATCCATGTATTAAGAAAAATAACAAAGGAATTAAAGGACTTCATATGAGCATCAGAAATTTATCCTCATATCAACATCTTAGCTAATTTCCAGAAAAAGGACTTTGTTGTGCAAAAAAGGTCACCTCATTAAGAAATGTAAAGCAAATCCTGTTTCTTTTGCCTTTTCTTTATGAATCTTCCACACAAAACATTGATTTTTTTTAAGATGTATGTTCTTCCCTGCATAAGACCTTCTTTAGTCTAGAGCTAACTATTCTTGTCAAAATTCTGTTGCATTTGGAGTAGTGAAACCAATCTCCTGATGCTGTAACACAAAATTCTTTTCAAAAATGTAGTAATGAAGGAATTAATAAATTGGAAGAAATAACTTAAAATGCAAGATACTATCATTTAAGCCCTTGATGATAAAACAGTGGAATCTATACATTCAAGTTATGTTTTACTTATTTTTAGATATTATACAGGTACAATTTCCTGAAAATGCTGTAAAACATAAAATTTAAATGACAAAAAATGAAAAGCAATTCAGAAGAACATAAATGAAGATAGTTGATAAACGTGTTTTAATATTTAACTTTACTAGTAATTAAGAAGTATATATTAAATAATTAATATCCCTTTTAGCCATTAATTAACAAATATCCCAAGAAAGACCATGTTTAAAGCTTGTGAGGATAAGGAAAATTGATAAAAATCCTATAATGCTGGTACCTATATCAATTTGCTTCGTCCTTTTGAAAACAAATTTAGCAATGCGTCATTTGCACTCATTACATTTTATTGCAAAGATAACAGTGAGAAGTTTTTTCATGGCTTCATTTACTTGTTTTTGATTTAAAAAAATTATTTGACAAGCTTGTGTTGAATCTCAGAGCTGTCAAGCTACTGGGGATATATATAATGAACAAGAGTGTCACACCATTTGCTTTCGTGGGACCTGCAGTCTAGAGCAAGGTGCATTTATATAGATGAATAATTTTATAGTGGTGCAAAGAATTATGGAAGGGCAAGGAAGAGGAATGTAACCAGCCCAGAGTTGGGGGGCTCAGGGAGAGCTTTCACGTAAGATGTGTCAACTAAGCTGAACCTAAAGGATGAGAATGGGCCAGAAGCAAAACAGGAGCACCTGCATTCTGGGCAGAAGGAAAAGCACAGGTGTAGGCTCCAGGTGGAGAGCACTTAGATCCCTGAGATAATTGAGAGTCAATCCCTCTGGCTTCTGGGAGGTGAAGTGTTTAGTCCAGTAGGAGTGAATGACACCTAGAAGCCAAGGACAGTGGGACCACATTTGACCAGAGAGAGAGGGAAAGAAAGAGAACTGTCCATGTTATTTGAAGTCCTGCTGGAAGTAACTCCTTATATGTCTTTGGAAAATGTGCCCTCCATTTCTGAAATTCCAAAGGATTTTGATATTCTTTTCATTCACAGGCTTGCTTTCTTCACAGAACAAATGGGAAATGCATAAGCCCTGGGAGTGCTTGGAGTAGACACAGAATCTTGTGTGTCCTAAATTGGAAGCAATAAGTCCTTTCCGTTGTTAAAGGCTGCAAACTGCCTTTGGTCTTTCTGGTAATTTGTCCCTGTCATCTAACAGTTCAAATAAGAAGAGAAAGCATTGCATGTCTTCATGCAATTTAGCTTGGAAAATCCAGAGCTAGAGTACAAAAAGTATCGACACAATTTGTTTGACATGAGTTACTGTGCTCCCACAGACAAGGCTATGCCCTTAGAAATGTACACTTGCAGTCTCTGCACAAGCTAAGGGATCCTCTTTCATTTGTTCTACCTCATTTCATTTGGAAATATGGGAACTCTTCTTCCTTGTGGTGTTTCTCTGTTAACATCTGGATGCTTAGAGTTGAGAAGCAATCTCAACCCAGGAATCACGCCCCTGTGAAAAGGATGGAGTGTTCAGTAACACGGAAATTAAAAGCTTTAGTATAGTAGGCAGGCACACACATATTCATATACACAACAGCAACAAGCCAGACACATCTTAAGTGGAAATTAAAAGATCTAAAAAAAGCAACACACACACACACACACACACACGAAATCTGATGATAGCATAGTGGTTATAAGCGTGGGTGTTAATGTTAGATGGCACCATGTTTGAAATCTGGCTTTTCATTTATAAATTCTTTTGAGTATGTGTGTTACTTAGCTTCCTTTCACCTGTTTCCCCATGTGTAAAATGGCAGTAATAATTGTATCCACCTTCATTGCTGTGAGAATTACAGCACCTAATATACATGACACACTTAGCCCAAGGACCCTTGTATAGCAAGTATTCAAGCAAAGTTAGCCCTTGGCTGGGCATGGTGGCTCATGCCTATAATCCTAGCACTCTGGGAGGCCAAGACAGGACAATCACTTGAGTCCGGGTGTTCGAGACCAGCCTGAGCAAGAGCAAGACCCCATCCCTATAAAAAATAGAAAAATTAGCCAGGCGTGGTGGCTTGTGCCTGTAGTCCCAGATACTTAGGAGGCTGATGTAGGAGGATTGCTTGAGCCCAGGAGTTGAGGCTGAAGTGAGCTGTGATGACACCATTGCACTCCAGCCTGGGTGACAGAGCAAGACTCTGTCTCAAAAAAAAAAAGAAAAGAAAAGAAAAAGAAAGCCCCTAAAATGTTGAATATAAAATTGGTATTTTATTATTTTTTTGAAGGAGGCAAGTGGCTGGTAATTATGATTCAGAAAACAAATACATAATTATGTGCTTTTAAAATTCCAAAAAGATATAAAGGCTAATATTATTAACAGGTAAATATTTGTCTTTCATAGAATAACATGGCATTACTTGCATGTGACTCATTCATTCAGTTTAAAGTGTGTCTTCATGTTACTCTCTGAACCTGGGGTAGTAGCACTGTGGGTCATACAGGTGGTATGATATTTGCCCTGACCTCAGGCTATAAACTGCAAGCAGAAGGTGATTTCAGTGGCTGCAGGAATGGAAAGTCATTGATTAGGGCAACAGAGTTGGAAATCATGACTGTGTTTTCCACCATGTTGTGAAAATGACATGGGGGTGAGTCATTCCCAGGAGACTGTCCTCTAAATAACCCGACCATGTCCACTTCTGCCTCTAAGTTTCCCATCTTGCTGTTCTCAGACAACACTATCAAGTTAATTTTCTTTCCTGTGCCAGACCCCTCTGGGCTGATTAATTCTAATCTCTTGTGTGGAAGAAACTGGAGAACTTGGGTGTATTCTTCATTTCTGTACTTAAGACGGAACTCGTGGTGCTTCTGAGGAATATATGGGGTGCTTATTATCCCAGGGAAGCTAAAGAGTATTCAATAGGTATAGGGTACATGAATATTCAAAGGATGACTTTTTTTTTGGTCAAAATACATTTTTACCTTGTTGCTAGGATGAGGTGGTAAAAGATATTTAGCCCTAATTAATCATTTGCCAGTAAAATGAAATATCATTCTGTCTTTTAATTATCTATATTTAATTTACTGTTCTTGGTAGATAGTGGCATGAAGACATCTAAGGTTCTCCAAGATATGGAGACACAGTTCCATGACATTTATTCCCTATATCTCAGTTTTGAAACTTCAGATATTTGAGAGATGCATGTGTTTGTACCAGAATCCTAGAGCCTTGTTCTAGAAACCAAGCTATGTATTGGATGAGGCCAGAGCTTCAGTCTTAGGTAGGATGGTACCCACCCCCAGAAGCTTTTCCTCATCCCATGGAGAGGTTAGAAGCCCCTCCTGTATGCACTTGTAGCATTCTGTGTTTCTGGTGTCTTAGCAGTTGTCACACAGGCTTCTTGGGGCAGGTTGAAATGTCTCCCCTCCAGCCTGGAAGCTCTTTGAGGGCAGGGGTCTTGACCATCTGCTTGTCACAATATCCTCAGCACCTAGCACAATGGCAGGTACATATGAGGCACTCAATAATTATTTTTTCAAATAAACATGTGTTGCAAACCTTATGACATCTTTGATCTATCTCTCATGGTATAGGACTTGGGGCAAAATAGTAATACTAAAAGTAGAAATAATAGTAACATACTGTTAAGATGAAATAAGATAATGCATATGATGGCATTAGCAAATATAATAGATAAATATCAATTCATAATGATAACAGCAATATTCAAAATATGAAGGCTCTTCCCATTGTTCAAGCATATTTTCTAGGCTCTAGTTCTGAACCAGTAAGAAACAAGTAGAAGACATTCCCTTGCATAAGTGGTAGACTAACTTCTTCCCACTCAATGGGCTGTTTTCTGTCTGCTCAGTAGACAGGGAGTAAGAAGGGACTACCTCAGAGCCAAGTCCGGGTATGGGAGGGGCTGAAATACTTGGGGAGGTGATGGCCTGTTAGCGAGAGACTGTTGCTTTTCATGGGAGTTATTTTTTTTTTTATCTCCCAAAGAACTGAGCGAGGCCCTATGCTACTCATGAAGTTGTATTGGAATAGTTCTTTGGAGCTTGGTTTATGAAAAGCTGAATAATCATGAATCATTACAATGTAGAAAATGGGGTACAGAGCGGTGAGAGAAACACTGTGGGCAAAAAGGGCCCAGGAAAGCAGGCACAGAGACTGGGATGAGAAAACAATTCAACCAAAACCAAAAAGCCTAACTGGATAGTCTTATTGTGCTTCCATGTGGTTGGGGATAAGAGAAACATCTTAGAGGAGAAGAGGGCTTCTCACTTCTTGTTGGACCTAGTGATTCAGTTTAGTACGCCAAGCATCCTGCTACAGAGAACGTCCAAATGATTGAAGAACACGAGGCCGAGAGGACAGATAAGCATTTGAGAACTGTGTCAAGCTCCTCCCAAGTCACCAGGTGTATTTGGGAACTGGATGGCAACAGTAAGCAGGGCAGGATGCTGCCACAGGCTTTGTGTCAACGTGGTAATGAGCAGGTGATAACAGGCGTGGGGCCAGGTGTTCGTGGTACCAGCCTGGAGTCTGCCTGGTCCTGGATGTTATTAATAAATACTAGTCCAGAAGTCTTTTTTTTTTTTTTTTTTTTTTGAGACAGAGTCTCACTTTGTTGCCCAGGCTAGAGTGAGTGCCGTGGCGTCAGCCTAGCTCACAGCAACCTCAAACTCCTGGGCTCAAGCGATCCTCCTGCCTCAGCCTCCCGAGTAGCTGGGACTACAGGCATGCACCACCATGCTGGGCTAATTTTTTTTCTATATATATTTTTAGTTGTTCAGATAATTTTTATTTCTATTTTTAGTAGAGACGAGGTCTCGCTCAGGCAGGCCTCGAACTCCTGACCTCGAGTGATCCACCCGCCTTGGCCTCCCAGAGTGCTAGGATTACAGGCGTGAGCCACCGCGCCCAGCCCATTGCTTAATTTCTCCAGAACAAGCTAGGATTTTAGACTAAAACTGTAGCCCTTTTATTAAAAGTTGACAAGAAATAAATTATTTTTATTCTCTTTCCCTCCTTATTTCTTTCCTGTGCTCTTTTATAGATTTCCCTTCCTTGAACCATGAAGCATATACCTTCAATTAGTTTGAAAATTCTCTAACTTCTAGTCTCCCAGTAGGATTAGACCTGCTAAGAGTAACTGGTGTTTCCTATCTGACAAATAGGGGAATTATAGCAATAACTACTGTCAGCATTTTTCTCATTTAAACAAATAAGGCTGACAAGTGATGTTCGCTGCCATTCTGTTATGTTTAGTACACGCAGAGCAATTATTCACCTGCTGCCAACATTAGTCTATTCACAGATAAACCGTCCAACAGCATAGAAAGCTTACAGCACATCAGTGCCATAGTCATATTTTTATATTCTGTAAGACTCTACTCCATAACAAAGGCTGATGATTATAATTTTCACAATAATTTAAAGGTCTGGACTTTTCCATGCTTATTAGAGTTCTGCAATTTATCAGGTACAATGCTGCTCTTATTTATGAGATACTGGGTTTTTTTTGCCTGGAATTTTTGCTCTGCTGTAGCATTTCCAATGAACATGTTAGCTCCCCTCTCTGGAGATGCAGAGTAGCTGGCTGGACACTGTCTCTGCATGCAGGGCTATTGGGTGAACTTCAGCGGAGGAGGAGATGGGATCTGGGGATGTTTCTCATGTGTGGATATATGTCATATATGTATACATGTATACGTATGCACACCCATATATACTATTAAACCTGTATACGTATGTCTATACACATGTATATACTACATATGTAATGTGTGTATATGTATGTATATGTGTGTGTGCACATATATATCACTAGAGAAGTGAAGATTTGAGAAAGAATGTACGATTTTTAAAAAATATTTGTCTTATTCATTAGTTATTTCTTATTATGGAAGGGAGAAGTATAATGGATACAAAATATTCATGATTTTCCAAAGATTCTTCCGGAGAGGATGGTTTGATACAACTGAAGACCTCATGTTAGAAGAAAGCCTAATCCAGAGAGATAATGTACTTTTTGTGGGATCGTGATGCCACTTGTGGCCTTTTAAAGATGTCTGCCACCCCGATGCTGCTGGTAGGGAAAATAGCACTGTGTGTGGGAGCAGCTGATTTATGTTCACTTTGCTTCACTGATCCCACAGAGAGCCTCTGGAAACTGAGGATCCTAATCTTGGAACTGTGGCTTCAACATTTTCCTCCCAACTGTGGTTAGTTTGAATGAAGGGTTGCTAAACCTCCTGACAAGAATGGGGTAAGATCAGTTATGATCTTCATACTGGGTCACCCCCTGGCCTACTATTTATGTTTTCCAAAGCACAATGTGCAGCTCTTTGTCTATGTGATCATGATTTCCAGTTGGGGTCTTGCTGACCACAGGGACAGCCCTGCCCAGGGCTGGCTAACTCTTACAGCCAGCAAACACAGCTGGCCTGTGAGCCCATGGCACTGACCACCTCCTCCATGGAGCACTTACATCCCAGACTCTACTTCCCAGGACCAGGTACCAGACAACTAGAGATAGCCACTGTGCCCCAGAGCCCACTGACATTGTTGGGTTGTCTCTTCACTTTTTTGATTGTTTCCTTTGCTGTGCAGAAGCTTTTTAGCTTGATGTAAGCCCATCTATCCATTTTTGCTTTCGTTGCCTGTGCTTTTGAGGTCCTACTCAAAAAAAATCCTTTCCTCAGACCAATGTCCTGGAGTTTCCCCAATGTTTTCTTCTAGTAGTTTCATACTTCCAGGTCTTAGGTTTAGGTCTTTAATCCATTTTGACTTGATTTTTGTTTATGGTAAGAGATAAGGATCTAGTTTCTTCTTCTGCATATGGATATCCAGTTTTACCAGCACCATTTACTGTCCTTCCCCCACTGTATGTTCTTGGCACCTTTGTTGAAAGAGTTGGAGATATATATATATACACACACACACACATATATACATACATATATATCATGTTTTTTTCTATGTATACCTATGATAGAATTTAATTTATAAATTAGGCACAGTAAGAGATTAACAAAATAATAAAATAGAACAATTAAAGGCCGGGTACGGTGGTTCATGCCTATAATCCTAGCACTTTGGGAGACCACGGCAGGAGGATTGCTTGAAGCCAGGAATTCAAGACCAGCCTGAGCAACATAACAAACTACATCTCTACAAAAAATAGAAAAACTAGCCGGGCATGGTGGTGTGTACCTGTAGTCCCAGCTACTTGGGAGGCTGAGGCAGGAGGATGGCTTGAGCCCAGGAGTTTGAGGTTTCAGTGAGCTGTGATGATGCCACTGCACCGTAGCCCAGGCAATAAAGCAAGACCTAATCTCAAAAAAAAAAGAAAACAAAAAAGAAGAAAAGAAAGAAAAGAACAATTCTAACAATATACTGTAATAAAAGTATGTGAATGTAATGTCTCTGTCTCAACATATCTTACTGTACTGCATTCATCCTTCGCTTTACAATCTGTCCAACCGAGACAGCCCCCAAGTGACGGAGGGGCGGTAGCGCACACGGCAAATGGGGGACTCTTGTCCCGGGAGGGACAGAGCAGGACAGTGTGAGATTTCATCATGCTCCTCAGGACAGGCAATAATTTAAATCGTATAAATTGTTTAGTTGGGGAATTTTCCATTTAATATTTTCAGACCACAGTTGACCGTGGGTAACTGAAACTGTGGAAAGCAAAACCACGAGTGAGGGGAGCTACTGAAGACGGATTTCTTGTCTCGTGTCATAGAGGAACAAGATAAAAATAAATTATAGAGCCAGCTTCAAGGAAGCTACTGCCTAAAGTCAAGGCCTAGAGGGAAAATGTAGAATCTCTGAGTCAGTTTATGACCTGGGGCAGTTTCTTTTTTTCTGCCAAAGGCAAACTGAGCCAGATAAACTAAGCAGACCATCCAGATTCTCCAGACAAAAGGATTTGAATGGCTTATGTGTATCTCTCTGGGAACAGTCACCACATTTGAGGGTCTTGAAATATTTGGGGGTGTGCCAGCTTACTTCCATTCCCAAACAAGATCAATCTAAGAAGTCAATATTCCATTTTCGGCATCATCTTGTCTCATCACTTTGTGGCCTGCTCTTTCCTTCCCAGGTTTTTCCATCCCTTGAGATGCCCCACCAAACACACCATCTCTTCCCAGCAGGAGGGACTGTGAGTAGTGTTGGGGGTTGGAGCATCTGCCAAAGGGTGGGAATGGGTGTATGTCACCTCACGTGCTGGATGCATACCCCGTCAGGTAGGGGGCCAGGTGAGGGAGAAAAGAAACCTCAAGAAAACCTCTAGCAGAAAAGGTTCTAGTGAGGAAGGACATTAGCATGGCTTTCCTCATTAGTCTGAAATTAGGGGAGGAAAGTTTTACTTTTCTCAATCATTTGGGCTGTGGCAATGAGCAAATTCGTTAGTAATAAAAGCACTGGCCAGGTGCACATCTGTAATCCCGGCACTTTGGGAGGCTGAGGCAGGTAGATTGCTTGAGCCCAGAAGTTTGAGGCTACAGTGAGCTCCGATGACATCACTGCACTCCAGCCCAGTAGACAGAAAGAACCTGTCTCAAAACAGAGACAAAAACAAAAGTAAAAAACCATAATGCTTAGGCCATAAAAAGGAGCCTCTGCCCTCTTCTACTAAAAGAATTCAACACGGCTAAGAAACAGCTCTGAATTTCCAAGAGTGAGTTTTTTCTCATTAGAGGAATGGGGTGGAGGGGACATAGGGGCTTCCCAGACAGTCCTGTATGTCATGTGAGAATTTCTTTTACATTCTGTGTCCTAAAACAGAGCAGCAGCAGCCTCTCAGAGCAGACAGATAGAATGAATGTCCACCGGCACCTCATCCCACCCCCCTCACACCAAAGGCAGAGCATCTGGAGTGACCTGTTGAGCTAAAAGAATGGCCAGGACACCAGCGTTCAGACGCTCCTGCCAGCCCTGCCAGATCCATCCTGATGCCGGCCCCAGGTACAGCGCAGCAGAGGGAATCTCCCAGGTTTCTCAATTTCTTTCCATTCTTTACTTGCATACCTATTTTGTTCTAGAACTTGAGTGCTTGATACCCCCATTACCTCCCAGCTCACTTGTAGCCCCACACCTTTAAGTCTTTAATCTTTACTCAGATTATGCCCATTGCAGGGAAAATCCTCGATCATAAGCAAATAGATCATATGTAATGTCCCTCCTAGCTATCTCTAGTCTCTCAGCTGGAAATGACAAATTCCTCCCCTTGGCCTCTCACTCAGAAAGTTCAGTGGAGACCCTGCAGTATCAGAGCTAAATTATTTCTAGAGTAAAGAGCATTTCAGACTTGCCCTAACAAAGCTTCATAACAAGACTTGAAAAGACCAAATAGAACTGCCAGTAACTTAACTGAATGCCAGAACAAATTTCAACATTCTTTAAAGAAAGATCAGAAATTCAGACATTCTACAGCATAAAAATTTAAATTTCCAGTATTTATTTACTAGACATGGCAAGAAACAGGAAAATGTAATACATAATCAAGAGAAAGAATAAAAACACACACAGATATAGAAGAGATGCTGGAATTAGCATACAGGCACAGTAAAAGAGTTGTCATAATTATGTTCAAACATTTAAAATAAAATATGAACATAGGAGAAAAATGGAAGACAATAAGATTTAAAGAATTTATGGAGATGAAAAATACAATATTTGAAATGAAAATTTCATAAGGAAAGGGGCCAAAATGTTTTTGAAGAAACAATAGTGCAAAACTTTCCATATTAGATAACAACTATAAATTCACAGATCCAAAACACCAAGAAGGATCACACACACACACACACACACACACACACACACACACACACATGCACACATACACCTGTACATGCACAAAACCACACCAGTGCACATTACAATTGAATTTTCAAAAACTGATAATAAAGAGAAATTTACAAAAGTAGCTAAGGGAGGAAAAGCACATTACATACAAAAGAATAAAGATAAGAATTTCCACAGACTTCTTGTAAAAAAACAATGTTTGCCAGAAGACAATGAAATATTATCTTTAAAATGCTGAAAGAAAAAAATCTGTGAAACCAGAATTCTATAACCAGAGAAAATACCTTTCAAAAATGAAGGTGAACTGAAATACAATCCTTGAGTAATTTTGAAGTCTGTGACCTTAATTGCTATGTGATACCACTGCGCCTATTAGGTGCCAGATACTGGGCAAGATCCTAAGATAAATATGTAAACAGGAAAACTGCTGTTCCTTTATGGCTTCAAAAATATTCCATGAACCTCATAGGAGAACACCAAGGGTCCAGATTCCTTCAAAGAATAACAGGCAAAAAAAAAAAAAAATTAAGCAAGTTCTTTCTTTACCACCAAAGGCATTTGACAGTGAGTTAGTCTATCCCAGATTATGTTTATTTATACTCAGAAAGTATTACACATTCATAAATTAATAAATTCTTCCGCTTTTTCACAAGATGGCGCCGAAGGCAAAGAAGGAAGTTCCTGCCCTTCCCACAGCTGAAGCCAAAGCAAAGGCTTTGAAGGCCAAGAAGGCAGTGCTAAAAGGCGTCCACAGCCACAAAAAAAAGAAGATCCGTACATCACCCACCTTCCGGCGGCCAAAGACACTGAGGCTCCGGAGGCAGCCCAAATATCCTCGGAAAAGTGCCCCCAGGAGAAACAAGCTTGATCACTATGCCATCATCAAGTTCCCCTTGACCACTGAGTCTGCCATGAAGAAGATAGAAGACAACAGTACACTTGTGTTCATTGTGGATGTCAAAGCCAATAAGCACCAGATCAAACAGGCTGTGAAGAAGCTCTATGACATTGACGTGGTCAAGGTCAACACCCTGATCAGGCCTGATGGAGAGAAGAAGGCATATGTTCGACTGGCTCCTGATTACGATGCTTTGGACATTGCCAACAAAATTGGGATCATCTAAACCGAGTCCAACTGGCCAATTCTAAATATATTATCTTTTCACCTTAAAAAAAAAATAATAAGTTCTTCCCATTAAATGGTGGAATTGTAACATAGTTGTGAACCAGCGAATATTTTTCTTGTTGTTATTTGAGGCTATTATTTCAAGAATCATAGAAAATTTTCCAAAAGCATGACAGAGAAACAGAGATAGAAGAGAAACAAAGTGTGAGTGTGTGTGTGTGTGTGTGTGTGTGTGTGTGTGTGAGAGAGAGAGAGAGAGAGAGAGAGAGAGAGACATGAGTATTGAGAGTGACTGAGAGAGAACTAAAAGGATTCTTTCCAAGCTCACCTTCGCCAAGGCCCTGTGTGCCCCCCTCAGAGCTGCGCTTCTGCCACCTGGTTGCAATGAACTCAACTCTTTCATTTTCCTCCCTCCCTCCTTCTTCCTCTCCCTGTTCATCCCCCCTGCTGTCTTTTTTTTCCCCTAGGGGTAGAGTGTGGCACTGAGATCAGGTGGATTTTGTTGTGATTCTGGCTCCTCCTTTTCTAGCTTCCTGAAATAGGAAGATTTAGAAAAATTCTCTAAACCTCATTTTTCTTATGTGAACAATAGAAATAATTAATGATATCTGATACCTCATTGGGTTATCATGTAAAGTGCCTCCAATAGGTTCTGGCATGTGTTAAGTGCTCATTAAACATTAGCTGTTTTGTTTTCTTCAGTGCTCCAAGGATTGACACATTAATGCCCTCACTTTATGCTTGAAACTTCCCCTGATTCAGAGCCCATGGGAAAGAAAAAACAGACTAGGGATTATTGACAACATCCTGCACCCTCTTGGTGCTTCTGGTCATATAAATTCTGGCCTAAAGAAAAGATCCAGGCCTTCCTCTCCGAACTGATTAAACATGACCACATGGCACTTGGCATGTGCTAAGGGTTGTTTCAGGGAAAACACAGCCATCCCTGGACTCCCTGCATGCAAGCCTCCGAGTTAAGAGGCCATTTCCTCACTTCACAGATAAGGAAGCCAGTTTTATTAGTCACTTTCATGATATTCATTTAATATCATTGTGCTGTCTATATTTTCTGTGTCTGTGGGCCACCCACTTCCTGTCCTTGGGATCAGATTCTCAAACGTTATAACTTCCAAGTCCTCTCAGAGATTATTCCTTGTGAACCTCATAGTCCATCATGGGAGGGAGTTGAGGAATATGCTGGCACCCTCTTTGACCTGGGGAAATGGGAAGTCCTCCTCCCAAGGGTACATGGGGACAGTTGGCCTAGCCAAGGTTTTAACACACATCTCCCATTTCAGACACAGAACTTGATGCAATGGCCATTGCCCTCAAATTCCCCATTATCTGATGTGATCCGTGTAATTCCGTGGCTACCACAGACGTTCACTATGAAACAGGAGATGCAGCTCCAAGGGGATTGGCAAACAGGGGAGCAAACTGTGAGGTGACAGTGAAGAGGTTCAAGACATGCCACTCCAAAATACTCCACTTTGGCATAAGGACTATTTTGAGCCGAAGGCAATTGAGAAACAACAGATGCAGGAAGAGTTTTCTTCCCTTCCCTTATTTACATAAAGCAGGGCATGAATTTCCCTTTGTGAAGGTGGCAGAAGTTTCCCCACTCTCGTATCAGGATGAGGAGAACAACCTTTATCACTGCAGTTGGAGGGCCAGTACTCAGATGAGTCTGCATAAACACACCTCACTAAAATAACCCTTTTCTTCCATTAGTTTCCCACATATATTTCCTACTTTCCCACAATGTATTGCCCCTAGAAACCAAAACCCTCTTTTCTTTGTCCATTGACTTTTCCATGATTTATTACCCTTTGTTAAAATGATATATAATCCTCTGAGTCTAACTGCTTTTTTGGGTTTTCACTTCTTTTCTGTGATGCTCTCATACATAAAATTAAAAGTATTAATAAAATGTATATGACTCTTCCCCTGTTAATATTTTGTCAGTTAAATTGCAGGCTCCAGCTACTAAACCTAAGAGGGTTGAGGAAAAGTTTTTCCTCTCTACACCAGAAAACCAGCCAGTCCAAGATTTTCCTCCCACCATTTCTCAGACATTAAGAGTCAGCCAAGCTCCCAGCCGCTCTAAGATCCTAAGAAACAAATGATGAATGTCAGGTCTTAGTTTCACCTCAAGTATAAAAAGTATCTTTGTATATAGCAAAGAAGAAAACCCTCAAATCTATGAAGAGTGTATGTGTTTTGGGGGTAGGTAGTGAAGAATATAGTCATACCCTCTTTTTGTTTTGAAACCTCCAAAAAAGTTGAAAGAAAAATACAATAAATATTGATATATCCTTTACCAAAATTCACCAATTATAATATCAACATTTTCTTTCTCTCTTCAAATCTGTTTTTTTTCCTGAATCATTTGAGAGTTAGAGATATATGAAAATTCATCCCTGAAAACCTCAATGTGTCTCCTAAGAACAAAGACATTCTCTTATGTAACCATGATACCATTTTTATACCCAAGAAATACTGATACCATGATATTATCTAATATTTGTCCACATTCATATTTCCTGAATCATTCCAAAATGTTCTTTGTAACTGTTTTTTTTCTAGCCATAATCCAGTTAAATGCATTTTCTATCCAAAACACAAATTCATTACATTTAGCTTTCATGTCTTCAGTCTCCTTTAACATACAAGAGTTCTCCATCTTTTTTTTCTTTTATAACATTGATATTTTTTATGAATTTAGTCCAGTTATCCCATAGAATATTCCACCATTGTTTCCTCAAGATTTGAGTTAAACCTGTTTGGCAAGAATATTAGAGGACACTATGTCCCATTGGATTACATCAGAAGTATCTTAATCTGTTCAGGCTACTATAAAAAAATACTACAGATTGGGTGACTTATAAACAACAAATATTTATTTCTCACAATTCCAGAGGTTGGGAAGTCCAAGATCAAGGCACCAGCAGATTCAGTGTCCAGTGAGGACTCCTTCCTCAGTGCCTTCGTTCTGTGTCCTCTGACGGTGGCAGGTGCTAGCTAGCTCTATGGAGGCTCTTTATAAAGGCACTAATCCGAGTCACGAAGGCAGAGCCTCTCAAAGGCCTCCCCACGGGCCTCTTTCCTAAGGCCTCACCTTCCAAAGGCCTCCCAAAGGCCCCACCTCCTAATACCGTCTCCTTGGCAGTTAGGATTTCCACATAGGAATTTGGGGGAGACACAAACATTCAGACCATAACAAGAAGGCACAAATGTGTCCTCTTATTAATAATGCTGAGGTTGATCACTTGATTAAGGTGCTGTCTTCCAGATCTTTCCCCTGGGATGGTGTTCTTTTCTCTCTTTATTTATTTTATTGTATTGACGAATGCAAAACTAATTCTATAATAACTTGGGAGCCTTTACCAGACTGTGATCAATGACTTGATTCTTAACAGAAACACACAAATTTCAAAAAACTGGAGGAACTGAGCATCTACACTGAAGTTTTACTCTCTCTCCACCAATCGCACTTGACAAGATAGTCATACAGCTTCACAAGCTGTTTTGAGATTTTAGGCAATGCTGAAAAGTGGCATGCTCTATACTGAGTTATAAAAAATTCCACACTCATTCTGATCATGTCCTAGATGACCAGATTCCCTCAGTCACTAAATACACACACAGACCGGGCGCGGTGGCTCACACCTGTAATCCTAGTGCTCTGGGAGGCCAAGGAAAGAGGATCACTTGAGGTCAGGAGTTCAAGACCAGCCTGAGCCTGAGTGAGACCCCATCTTTACTAAAAATAGAAAAAAAAAACTAGCTTGGCAACTAAAAATAGAAACAAACAAATTAGCCAGGCATGGTGGCATGCACCGGTAGTCCCAGCTACTCGGGAGGCTGAGGCAGGAGGATGGCTTGAGACCAGGAGTTTGAGGTTGCTGTGAGCTAGGCTGACACCACGGCACTCTAGCCAGGGCAACAGAGCAAGACTCTGTCTCAAAAAAAAAAAAATACACAATATTTACAGTGTCATCTTAATTTGACTGTGTGCTTATTACACGCCAGGAACTAGTCTGAGCCAGTTCATGGGTTATTTTAGATATTCTTCACTATTACCACAGGAAGTTGGTATGAACGCGGCTTTTCACTAGCTTAGTGTGTTTAGAGAACTTGGTTCTTAAATTCCTTTCCTATGCCCAAGATCACAGTAAACATGAAAACTGGATAATTTATGTGAACTTACTTGTCTCTAATTCACAAGGGACCTAAGCAGCTGGGTGTAACACAGTAGGGAGTGGCAGGAATCCTGGGAGTAGAGGGGGCTGTACCAACCCTGCCTAAGGTGTTCAAATTCAAATCATTTCTAAAATACTCAACCAGCCCTAGTATTTTGTAAAAATTTTTTATAGAGATCTCACTATGTTGCCCAGACTGGTCTTGAACTCCTGGGGTCAAGTAATCCTCCTGCCTTGGCCTCCCAAAGTGCTGGGATTACAGATGTGAGCCACTATGTCTGGCCCCTAGTATTTTAATTTCTATGCCCCAAATTTAGCCTGCACCTGCTATAGTTACTTGCATATCAGCTCAAAAAATATTGGTACCTATTAATCATCAAAGAAGAAACTTTAGAAAAAGTCTATAATATTAACGAGGCTTTTTTTTTTTTTTTGCAAATAATGAATAACTCCATGATGACAAAGGTCAGAGGAGGAAAAGCTAAAATCCTCATCAATTGGTAGCAATCAAATTAGGTTTGCCATTTGATAAACATTGACCATAGAATAAAGTACATTAGCAGTATTGATAAATTATAATATATTTAAAATAACAAAATTATAATAAAATATAGTCAAGCAATTATGGATCCCAGTGCTAACTTCACAAAGTCACAAAGGCTGTAATGGCACCACTGCACTCCAGCCTGGGTGACAGAGTGGGACACTATCTCTAAAAAAAAAAAAATTGCTACTGATCTATTTAATCTTCACAAAGGTCCTTTACCAGAGCTGTAACTTCTTTCCTTCAGCTGAGGAACTGCAGGCACTAGAGTGGACACTGGGACTCACGTCTTCATAAAGGTGAACTTACAGAAGCTCCTTCTTGACCTTTAATGTATATCTGAGTCACCTTGGGACCTTGTCAAAAATGCAGAGTCTGATTCAGTAGGTCTAGGGTGCTGCCCAAGTGTTTGCATTTGTGACAAGTGCCCACAAGAAGCCAAAGCTGCTGCTCTGCCAACAACACTTTGAGGAACTAGTCAAGAAGGGTTGGATTCTGTTTGTGTTTCATTCTTTTCCTTCACCCCAAACAAGCCAATGGACTTGAAAGTTGGTTGAGAAAGTAAATACACAGAATAACCTAGGGTCCCACATAGCTCCCTTTTGATGAGATGAGACCTCCCGTTTCCTAACAGAGAACTCAGTGCTGAGTTCTGGTCAGAGTATTTCACACACGATTCCACAGAAACTCCCAGCAGCTCTTAAGACCTGGAATAATGGAATACCACATTCATATAATAAATAAGAAGAGGAAAAGGAGGAAAGTAATATAGACTAAGTGAAAATAAAGTCCAGAAATGAGTGATCTAGGGCCAGGTGCAGTGGCTCATGCCTATAATCCTAGCACTCTGGGAGGCTGAGGTGGGAGGGCAGCTTGCACTCCAGAGTTCAAAACCAGACTGAGCAGGAGCAAGACTCCTTCTCCACTAAAAATAGAAAAAATTAGCCTGTAGTCACAGCTATTCAGGAGGCTGAGGCAGGAGGATGGCTTGAGCCCAGGAGTCTGAGGTTACAGTGAGCTATGAGGACGCCACTGCACTCTAACCAGGCGACAGAGTGAGACTCTGTCTCAAAACAAACAAACAACAAACAAAACAGAAATGAGTCATCATTACTGCTGAAGGTCCAAAGGTTGTCAGGATGAGTCTTAGATTCTTGAACTCATCATGTCACTAGGCACCAATTGTCACTGGAGCCAGAAGAAGAACAGATGTGCTAATGAGTTTTTGACTGCCTGAAGGTGGAGGCTCAGTGAGACAAAACAGAGGTCAAAAAGAAAGCTAACTCTACGCTGATTCTTCTACCATTACTTCTACCTGATATATATATATTTTTAAGACAGGGTCTTGCTCTGTCACCCAAGCTGGAGTGCAGTGGTGTGATCATAGCTTACTGCAACCTTGAACTCCTGAGTTCAAGGGATCCTCCCACCTCAGCCTCCCAAGTAGCTGGAACTATAGGCCTGTACCACCATGCCTGGCTAATTTTCCAATTTTTTTTTTTTTTTTTAAAGACAGGGTCTCATAATGTTGCCCAGACTGATCTCAAAACTCCTGGCTTCAAGTAATCCTACCACCCTGGCCTCCTAAAGTGCTGGGATTATAGGTGTGAGCCACTGCACCTGGACTTGCCTAAGAATTTAAAGTTTGTATCAGTGTATAAGGTTTGGTATCCACTCACATTCCTTCACATACACATAGACCACCTCTGTCAAGAAAGAACCACCAGATAGATACCGGCCATGTTGGCTGCAGAAAGGAACTTGTCTCCTCACTATATATCTGCACTAACATTTATATTTTAATTGATGAAGTTACTAATTTTTCAAATATTTTAACAACATTAGAACTTTGATAACCACTAAACACTGTTGGGTTATGAGTCCAAATTTATAGAATAAATTCATAAATATATTTTGAGAAAATAAATATATGAATGGACACCAAAGGAAAGAGTACAGTGAGAATCCAACAGAATATGAGGATTATGGGTATGTCATGTACTTTTGCTCATCTGTATGAACTGAGGTTGTTTTCACTGATATTGCCTTGAATAATAAAAAGAAGGTATTAGTCCATTTTGTGCTGGAGAATCCAGCATATGAAGAATCCACATGAAGAAATAAAGAGCATCAGTAAAGATAACTACATAAGTAAATGTAAAAGAAGATAGTAGAAATGTACATTTTGTTTGTAATTCCTTTTGTCTCCTATCTGACAAGAGAACTACATATAGCAATAATTATAAATTTTTTACTGATGTACACACTATGTATAAAAATTAATTTCTATACAAGTAATACCACAATAGAGAGGGGAATTAAAATGGAACACACTAGAAAACATCTATTTAACACAAAAGAAGACAGTGATGAGAAATAGAGAAATGAAAAAAACACATAGGAAACAAACAGCAAATCGGTAGATGTAAATCTGATCTTAGAAATAATAATAATAAATGAAAATGGATTACCTAGTTTTGATTAATACCAAATTAATTGTAACAGCATATAAAAAATTTACTCCGTTAAGTTGGTATGAATCAAAACTAGATTGTTATAAATTAAGATGTTAATTTTAATCCCAAGAACAACATTAAGAAAATTATTTTTTGTATTTTTTTGTATTTCAGCATATTATGGGGGTACAAAAGTTTATATGCATATTGCCCATGCCCCCCATCCCCCCACGTCAGAGCTTCTAGCATGTCCATTCCCCAGACAGTGCACATCACACTCATTATGTATGCATACACCCATCCCCTCCCCCCCCAGATCTGCCCAACACCTGATTAGTGTTATTCCCAAATGTGCTCTTAGGAGATGATTAGGGAAACCAATTTGCTGGTGAGTACATGTGGTGCTCATTTTTCCATTCTTGGGATACTTCACTTAGTAGAATGGGTTCCAACTCTATCCAGGAGAACATAACAGATTCTATATCACCGTTATTTCTTACAGCTGAGTAATACTCCATGGTATACATATACCACAGTTTACTAATCCACTCATGTATTGATGGGCATTTGGGTTGTTTCCACATCTTTGTGATTGTGAATTGTGCTGCTATAAACATTCGGGTGCAGATCTCTTTTTTTATAGAATGTCTTTTGTTCTTTTGGGTAGATGCCCAATAACGGAATTGCTGAATCAAATGGTAGGTCTACTTGAATCTGTTTAAGGTATCTCCATATTGCTTTCCACAGAGGTTGTGCTAGTTTGCAGTCTCACCAGCAGTGTATGAGTGTTTCTGTCTCTCCGCATCAACGTCAACATTTATTGTGATGGGACTTTTTGATAAAGGCCATTCTCACTGGTGTTAAGTGATATCTCATTGTGGTTTTGATTTGCATTTCCCTGATGATTAGAGATGTTGAGCATTTTTTCATATGTTTGTTGGCTATTCTTCTACCTTCTTTTGAAAAAGTTCTATTCATGTCCTTTGCCCACTTTTTGATAGAGTTGTTTTGTTTTGTTTTGTTTTGCTGATTTTCCTGAGTTCTAAATAGATTCTAATTATCAGTCCTTTATTGGATGTGTAGCATGCGAAAATTTTTTCCCATTCTGTAGGTTGTCTGTTTGCTCTCATGACTGTTTTTTGGCTATGCAGAAGTTTTTTAATTTAATCAGGTCCCATTTATTTATTTTTGTTGTTGCTGTGATTGCCTTTGGAGTCTTCTTCATAAATTCTTTGCCTAGGCCAATGTCTATAAGAGTCTTTCCCACATTTTCTTCTAGAATTCTAATAGTTTCACATCTAAGGTTTAAGTCTGTTATCCACTGTGATTTGATTTTTGTGAGAGGTGAAAGCTGTGGGTCCTGTTTTAGTCTTCTACATGTGGCTATCCAGTTTTCCCAGCACCATTTATTGAATAAGGATTCTTTTCCCCAGAGTATGTTTTTGTCTGCTTTGTCAAAGATTAGATGGCTATATGAAGATGGTTTTATATCTGGATTTTTCTGTTCTGTTCCACTGGTCTGTGTCCCTGCACTTGTGCCAACACCGTGCGGTTTTAATAACAACAGCCTTGTGGTATAGTTTGAAGTCTGGTAAATTAATACCTCCCATTTTGTTCTTATTGCCTAAAATTGCTTTCACTACACAGGGTCTTCTCTGGTTCCATACAAAGTGTAAAATTATTTTTTCTATATCTGTGAAAAATGATGTTGGTAATTTAATAGTGATTGCACTGAATCTGTAGATCACTTTGGGTAGTATAGACATTTTAACAATGTTGATTCTTCTGATCCATGAGCATGGTATGGTTTTCCACCTGTTTACATGCTCCATGATTTCCTTCCTCAGTGTTTCACAGTTCTCCCTGTAGAGGGGTCTTTTACCGCCTTAGTTAAATATATTCCTAGGTATTTTATTTTCTTTGTTGCTATTGTGAAGGGTATTGAGTCCTTAATTTGTTTCTCCGTTTGACTGTTATTGGCATAATGAATGACTCTGATTTTTGTGTATTGATTTTGTATTCAGACTTTACTGAATTCATTTATCAATTCCAGAAGTCTCTTGGTTGAATCCTTGGGGTTTTCTAGATATAATATCGTATAATCAGCAAAGAGTGAGAGTTTGATCTCTTCTGTCCCTGTTTGGACACCCTTGATTCTGCTGTCTTGCCTGATTGCTCTCTCAAGGACTTCCAGCACTATGTTGAAAAGTAATGGGGACAGTGGGCACCCTTGTCTGGTTCCAGTTCTAAGTAGGAATGCTTTCAATTTTTCCCCATTCAGTATGATGTTGGCTGTGGGTTTGTCATATATGGCTTGTATCACTTTTAGATAGGCCCCTTCTATGCCTATTTTGTTCAGTGTTCTTATCATAAAAGAGTGTTGAATTTTGTCAAATGCTTTTTCCGCATCTGTTGAGAAGATCATATGGTCTTTGTTTTTGCTTCAATTTATGTGGTGAATTCAGTAAAAGAAATGACAAGGGAACTAAAATGGAATACACTAGAAAACATCTATTTAAGACAAAAGAAGACAATGATGAGAAGTAGAGAAATGAAAAAGACATATAGAAAACAATAGCAAATTGGTAGATGTAAATCCCATCTTATAAATAATTACAATAAATTAAAATGGATTATTAAATCCTCCAATCAAAAGAGAGAGATTGGCAGAATGGATTAGAAGAATGGAAAGAAAAATGATCCAACTACATGGTATCTACAGGAGACTTTAGATTCACAGACAGATAGGTTGAAAGCAAAAAGATAGAAAAAATACATAATGCAAGTAATAACCAAAAGAGTCAGAATAGTTATCCTAATATCAGTCAAAATAGACTTTAAGATAAAAGTTGTTACCAGAGATAAAGGACATTTTATCCTTTAGAGGTCAATCCAACAAAAAGAGTAACAATTATGTACACCTGTGCACATAACAACAGCACCCACAAATACATGAGGTAAAAATGGACAGAATTAAATATAGAAATACACATTTCAACAATAAAAGTTGGAGACTTCAATACCCCACTTTCAGTAATGGGTAGAACAACCACGCAGAAGATGAACAAAGAAACAAAAGACTAGAACAACACCAAACACAAACCTAACAGACATCTATACAAGAGTTCACCTACCAACAGCTGAAAACATATTCTCCTCAAGAACACGTGAAACACTCCCCGGGATAAACCATATGTTAGGCCATTTAAAAAGTCTCAATAAATGTAAAAGGATTGAAATTATACAAAATATTCTCTGAATGCATAGTAGAATAAAATTAGAATCCACAACAGAATGAAATTTGGCAAATATGTGGAAATGAAATAACAAATGTGTCAAAGAAGAAACACAAGGAAAATGAGAAAATGCTTTGACATTAATGAAAATGAAAACACAACATACCAAAACTTATGGATGCAGCAAAAGTAATGTTTAGAGTGAAAATTTATAGCTACAAATGCTTATATTTAAAAAAAGAAAGATCGTGAAATAATCATATAGCCTTTCATTTTAAGACAACAGGAAAAAAGGAGCAAAATAAATTCAAAGCAACCAAATGAAGAAAATAATAAAGATTATAAATAAAAACAAATGCAGCAGAGAAGAGCAAACAATAGAGAAAATCAACAAAAGCAAAAGTTGGTTATTTGAAATGATTGATAAAAATTTCAGTCTAGTTAGACTGACCAGGAAAAAAGAGAGAAGACTCACATTACTAAAATCAGGAATAAAAACAAGAATGTTACTACTTACCTTACAGACAGAAAAATAATTATAATAGAATACTATGAACAGTTGTATGGAAAAACTTAGATAAGCCAGATGAAATGGGCAAATTCATGGAAAGAAATGGACTACTAAAACTGACTTAAGAAATAGAAATTCTTAATAGTCACATAACAAGTCATAATCATACACAGTGGAATACTATTTGCCATAAAAAAGAATAAAAATCATATCACTTGCAGGAACATGTATGGAACTGAAGATTATTATGTTAAACAAATTAAGCCAGGCACAGAAAGACAAATATTACCTGTTCTCACTTGTATGTGGAGCTAAAAATTTTGATCTCATGGAGGTAGAGAGTAGAATGATAGATACTAGAGGCTGGGAAGGGTGTGTGAGTGGGGATGGGGATGAAGAGGGATTGATTAATGTGCACATATAGTTATATAGAAGGAATAATTTCTAATGTTTGATAGCAGAGTAGGATAACTGCATTTAACAACAAAATGTATTGTATATTTCAAATTAGCTAGAAAAGAGGACTTGGAATGACCCTAACATATAGAAATGATAAATATTTGAGATGATGGATATCCTAAATACCCTGACTTGATCATTACACATTCTATGCCTGTAGCAAAATATCACATGTACCTCAGAAATATGTATTAACACAAATATGTATCAATTAAATAAATAAATATTAAGTGTTCAAATCCATGAAGACAGGGTGTCTACTTATTTAGATCTTATTTAATTTTTTCAATGATTTATAATTTTCTATATATAAGTCTTGTGCTTTGTTAAGTTTATCCCTAGGAAATTTATTCTTTTATGACATTGTAAATGAAATTATCTTCTTAAATTTATTTTCAGAATATTTATTATTAGTGTATAGAAATACAACTGATTTTTGTATGTTGATCTTTCATCCTGCAACTTTGCTGAACTTGTTTGTTAGCTTTAAAAGTTTTCTTGTGTATTCCTTAGTGTTTCTTTTTTTTCAACCTTCAAGCAGAAGCTAACTAGAGGGGCTGATAACCGCAGCTTAGTGTTTCTTATATGCAAAATCAAGTCCTCTACAAATGGAATAGTCTTACTTCTTCTTTCTAATCTGGATGATTTTTATTTCTTCTTCTTGTCTGATTGTGCTGACTAAAATCTCCAGCACAATGCTGAATAGAAATGGATAGAGCAGACATTATTGTCTTGTTCCTTATATTATGGGGAAGAGTTTCAGCCATAAAAAAAATGAAGTACAGCTATTACAACATGGATAATCTTTGAATACACGCTAAGTGAAAGAAGCCAGACATAAAAGGTCACATATTGTATGATTCCATTTATATAAAATTTCTAGAATAAGCAATTTCATAGAGACAGAAAGTAGATTAGTTGTTATCAGGGGCTGAGGGAAGAGAGGAATGTGTAGTGACTGCTCACGGGTGTAGGATCTTTTTGGAGGGTGATGAACTATCTGGATTAGGTAGTGGTAATGGTTGCAATCTTACAAATATAACAAAAACCTTGTGACTATACTAAAACCACTAAATTTCACACTTTAAAAGGGGGAATTATATGGTATGTGAATTATATGTCAATTACAAATTAACAAACAGTTACCATGCTTGTGTTAGCCTATTCCTGGACTCTATTCCATCAATTCATGTGTCTACTTATAGGTCAATATCACACTGTCTTGATTTACAGTAGCTATATATAATTTCTTAAAATTGGATACAATGATGCCTCCAACTTCATTATTCACTTTCAAAGCTTTCTTTTAAAAATAGCTATTCTAGTTCTTTTGCTTTTCCATATAAATTTTATAATCAGCTCGTCGACATCTACAGAAAATCCTGTAGTTATTTGGTTGATAGTGTTGTTCAGTTCCTCCACGATATTGCTGATTTTCTGTCTGGTGATTCTATCAATTACTGTGAGAAGAGTGTAAAAATCTCTGACTACAACTGGTGATGTATCTACTTCTCCTTTCAGTCCTGTCAGTTCTGTTGTTTGGTGCATACACATTTTGGATTATAGATTCTCAGTGAATCGACCCTTCTATCATTATAATAGCCTACTTTGGCACTGGTAATTTTCTTTGCTATGCAGTCTACTTTTTTGTATATTAATAGAGCCACTTGAGTATTTTTTATTAATGTTCTCATGGTATATGCTTTTTAAAGGAAACTTTTAACTTTTAGAATAGTTTTGCACTCACAGAAAAATTGCAAAAATCATATAGAGTTCCCATATATCCCACATCCAATATCTCTATTATTAACATTTTGTATCAGCATGGCACATCTGTCACATGAATCAGTATGATACACTATTATTAACTAAAGTCCATACTTTATTCAAATCTCCTAAGTTTTTACCTAATGTCTTTTTTGTGTTCCAGTATTCAATCCAACATGCTACATTACATTTAGTTTTTGGGTTTTTTTCTCTCCTTCCTCCCTCATCCCCCTCCTACATTTAGTTGTAATGTAATGTAATGTCTCTTTAGGCTCTTCTTGGCTGTGACAGTTTTTCAGAATTTCTTTGACAACTTTTAGGGGTACTAGTCAGATATTTTGTAGAATGTCCCTCAACTGGGATTTGTCTAATGTTTTTCTCATGATTAGATGGAAGTCACGGGATTTGGAGAGAAAAAGTACAGAGGTAACATGCTAGTCTCTTCACATGTCAATGATACGTACTATCAACATGACTCACCACTATCGATGTTGCCTTTGATCACCCGGCTGAGATAGCA
Source organism: Lemur catta (assembly GCF_020740605.2). NCBI lineage: Eukaryota > Metazoa > Chordata > Mammalia > Primates > Lemuridae > Lemur > Lemur catta. The sequence continues at coordinate 87,912,258 of NC_059137.1, forward strand.
TTTTTTTAGGTTTGTTTACTACACAGTTAGTCTTTCTACTCCCTTTCCATACTGTATTCTTTGCAAGTAAGATACTATGTGCAGCCCACACATAAGGAGTGGGGAATTATGTTCCACCTCCAGAGGGCAGAGTATCTACATAAATTATTTGTAATTCTTCACAGCATGTTTTCTATTATCCTTCATTTTTTTATTCAATCATTTATATAAGTATGGACTCATGAATATATATTTTATACTTTGGGTAATAATTTAATACTACATTATTTATTTTCTTTGTCAAATTGTTCCAGCTTTGGCTATTGGGAGCTCTTTCAGTGGGTGCCTGTATCTCTATGACATACTCTCATCACTTCCTTTTTTATAATTTCTTACATTCTGTCACTATTTGATGTGCCAGGCTCATCTTGTTGGCATATCTTTTTTAACCCTTTTACTTTCAACGTATCCATATTGCTATATTTGAAGTGAGTTTCTCATTGGGTCATATTCTCTTTGGGTTTATTCCATTTGGGGTTCAGTCAGGTTTCTTTCTTTTTTAATTTTTTTTTTTTTTAGCAAAGTGAGACCCCCATCTCTACTAAAAATAGAAAAAATTAGCCGGGTGCAGTGGCATGTGCTGTAGTCCCAGCTACTCAGGAGGCTGAAGCAGGAGGATCACTTGAGCCCAGGAGTGTGAGGTTGCAGTGAGCTACAATGATGCCACTGCACTCTACTTAGGGCAACAGAGTGAGACTCTATCTCAAAAAAAAAAAAAAGGAAACTGAACCCCCTTCCTTACTCCCCGCCTTCATATTAAAAAATAAATAAGGCCGGGCGCGGTGGCCCACACCTGTAATCCTAGCACTCTAGGAGGCTGAGGCGGGTGGATCGCTCAAGGTCAGGAGTTCGAGACCAGCCTCAGCAAGAGCGAGACCCCTGTCTCTACTAAAAATAGAAAGAAATTATCTGGCCAACTAAAAAATATATATAGAAAAAATTAGCCAGGCATGGTGGCACATGCCTGTAGTCCCAGCTACTGGGGAGGCTGAGGCAGGAGGATCACTTAAGCCCAGGAGTTTGAGGTTGCTGTGACCTAGGCTGACGCCACGGCACTCACTCTAGCCCAGGCAACACAGCGAGACTCTGTCTCAAAATAAATAAATAAATAAAATAAAATAAAATAAAATAATAAATAAATAAATAAATAAATAAAAATAAAAGATAACACATGAGCACCCAGGGACTCAGCTGGACACACGCTGCTGAAATGGCTGAGGTCAGTACTAAAGGGGCACCTGCGAGGCTGTAAACTGAGCCCACCTGTCTGAGCCAAGAGGAAGCAGGGGTGAGGGGTGAGACTGCACCTTCAGTCTGGCACCATGGGACGCCAAGTGCTCCACCCTGGGCCTGGACCACAGCTGCATGCAGGAGGTGGAGGGCGTGCACAGGGGCAGCAGCAACAGCTGGCTGCCTGCTGCCGGGCCTCTGGGCCAGCTGCCCCTTCAGAAAGGTGTTTCCTCAGTCCACATCTGCCAGGCCCAGATCCATCTTCAGCTGTGGGAGATCCCCGCCTGTGCTCTGCTCCCAAGGGGCCCAGCCCTCTTACAAGGCCTTGGGCTTCTGGCGGTTTAGGAACAGAGACAGGTGAGCCCATCTGCCTGCTTCTTCCCCCAACAAAGCTAATAAAAAAAGTATGTAGTCTCCAGTTTTTACATGTTAGCTCAAATGGTTTTAAATACCACCATGCAGGCCACACTGTACCACATAGCCGCAGGCTGGACCAGGCCTGTGGGCCACCAGAGGCAACATCTAACACAAGAACAGGAGGGGCACCAAGAGAGGGAAACAACCCAAATGTCTCTCAAGTGATGACCAAATAATCAAATTGTGGCCTGTCCATACAACGGAATATTATTCGGCCACAAAAACAACTGAAGTACCAGTATGTGCTGTGACCTAGTGTTGGGAGCCAGCTTAGCCTTGTACAAGCGCCATCTTAGGTCTTCTTCTTCCTCCTAGCATAGAGATAGAGCGCGAAGAAAGCCCGCGTAAAGTCTGCAACACCCCTCCCACTCCCTCTCCTCATATCACATCACCACCCTTCCTCCTATCAGCAGCTGCCACGAGTCCTCATTCCTACCCTCCCCCCGTTACAGTGCATATAAGCAGCCACCCAGCAATAAAATTTCGAGGCTTGATCAGAACTTTGTCTTGCCTCCATTCTGTGTGTCTCCTGTCTCTTTTTTCTCACCAGCAGCAGGTAGTCCTCCTCGCGCCCCTGCGTTGTATGTCCCGCTGGTCGGGACAACCTAGGTGAATCGTGAGCACATTAGCCTAAGTGAAAGAAACCATTTGTAAGACTACATTGTACGATTGCATTTATATGAAACATCCAGCCAGGAAAATGAACAGATACAGAAAGCAGATCAGTGGTTGCTGGGGGGATGGGAGGATGGAGAGATGACAGATAAAGGATGTGGGGATTACAAAGTGATGCAAAGGTTCTAAAATTGTGATGATGATCTACAAACCTATTGCTATGCTAAAAATCACTGAACTGTTCACATTAAATGGGTGAATTGTATGCTATGTGACTTATAGCTCAACAAAGTTGTCACAAAACTCATCTTTTTAAAGAACAGGAGCGGCAGGCAGGCTGGCAGCTCTCCAGAGGGAGGTCCCACCACTGCCCCCTCCCAGGGACCTGCCATGGCCACCTGCCTCCCTCCCAGCCACAGCAACTTCCCAACCCCACCCCCAGCAGCCACTGGAAACACCAATGCAGCAGGAAAATGAACTAACTCCTGGGCTTCTGCCCCCCTACGAACAACTCTGAAGAACATTCTGATCTAGTCGCTCCACTGCCAGTGGGACAACGTCTGTACTGAGCCTGGCCTCCGGCGCTCAGTCTCCCACCTCTCTGCGCATCCCGGGCTCTCAGGCCAGGCCACACTGCTCTGAGTCCCCCCCCAACCCCCCGCACCCCACGCTTGTTTACCTGTGTCAGTCCCTCTCCCCTGCCAGCCCTTCCTCCTGGCTGCCCTGCCCGGGCTCTTCTGGGGCATTATCTGAACCCACCACCTGGTGCAGCAAGATGTCCAGTGTAACCTGAGTGCCCGCCTGACCACGCTGTTCCCCACAGAGAGCCAGAGAGGACGCCCTGGCACGTCCTGGCCAAGCTCTGCACCATCGTGGAGGGGGAGGAGGGGCATCTTACGCCTCCTGGCCTGACCGCACCAGGCACCAGAGGGACAGCACTGAGCAGCAAGAACAGGGTCGGGACCAGGCCTCGGCCACCGCTCCTGGTCACCAGGCTGGTACCCGAGGCCGAACTGGGGGCCCACTCCGGCCACCGCCCGCCTAGTGAGAAGCCGGAGCAGTCCCCACTCACTGTCCACCAGCCATCGCAGAGAAGGAAGGGGGTGACCACCCCCAGCCCGCAGGCTCGGCCGGAACAGGGCAGTCACCCGACTCAGCAGTGGCTCGCAGGGCCCCAGGGCCAGCTGCAGCCTTGGCTTCTGCCTCAGACTCAGGGCCGCCTCAGGCTCGGGGCTGAAGCAGAAGCTGAAGAGGTGGATGTCGCGCGCCGGGGTCCTCTTGCCCAGAAGGTAGGCCTTCACGGGGGGCGACGCCAGGACCTCCAGCTGGGGAGTAGCAGCGCCTCTCAGTCGGGTTTCTCAATCTCCCTTTCCCACGAACTGCCTTTTTACTCTGTTGATTGTGCCCTTTTTTGCACAGAAGCTTTTACTTTTGAAGAAATCCAACGTGTCTATTATTACTTTTGTTGTCTGTGGCAAGAGGTCATTGCCAAACCCAATATCATGAAGTTTTTCCATGTTTTCTTCTAACAGTTTTATACTTTTAGCTCCTACAGTTAGGTCTTTAATCCATTTTGAGTTAATTTTTTTATGCAGTGTAAGATAAGCATCCAACTTCATTCTTTTGCAGGTTTTCCCACCACCATTTATTTCAGAGATTGTCCTTTCCCCATGGAATGGCGGGTCATCCTTGTTGAAAATCATTTGACCGTGTATGTGAAGGTTTGTCTCTGTGCTCTCTGTTCCATTCCATTGGTCTGTCTTTGTGTCTGTGCCACACTGTTTTGATTACTGTAGCCTGTAGTAAGCTTTAAAATCTGGAAGAGTTAAGATCTTCAAATTTGTTCTTTTTCAAGATTGGTTTGGCTTCAAATTTCATATGAGTTTTATTTTTATTTTTATTTTTTGAGACAGTCTTGCTCTGCTACCCAGGCTGGACTGCAGTGGTGTGATCATAGCTCATTGCAGCCTCCAACTCCTGGGCTCCGGCAATTCTCCCTCCTACCTCAGCCTCCCAAATAGCTAGGACTACAGGCACATGTCACCACACCTGGCTAAATTTTTTTTTTTTTTTTTTTGTAGAGATGGGGTCTTGATACATTACCTTGGCTGGTCTTAAACTCCTGGCCTCAAGTGATCTTCCTGCCTCAGTTTCCTGAATTCCTGGGATCAGAAGCATGAGCCACCATGCCTGGCCTCATATGAATTTCAGAAACATATTTTTCTAATTCTTCCAAAAAAAAAAATCCATGGGTATTACATTAAATCTGTAGATTGTTTTCAATAATATTGACATCTTAACAATATTGTCTTTCAATCCATGAACATGGGATGTTTTTCCATTTATTTGTCTTTAATTTCTTTCAGCAACATTTTGTAGGTTTCAACAAACAAGTCTTTTGCCTCCTTGTTTATTTCTAAGTAGTTTACTCTTTTTGACATTATTGTAAATGGAATTATTTTCCTAATTTCTGTTTTAGATTGGTCATTGTTAGTGTATAAAACAACTGATTTTTACATGTTGATTTTGTATCCTGCTACTTTGCTGAATTTTTTTATTGGTTTTAACAGGTTTTTGTGGACTCTTTAGGGTTTTCTACATATAAGATTATGTTGTCTCTGAACAGAGATAATTTTCTTTCTTCCTTTCCAGTTTGGATGCTATTTGTTTATTGATTGCCTAACTGCTTTGGCTAGGATTTCCAGTACTATGTTAAATAAAAATGGCAAAAATAGGTATCCTTGAGTTTTCTTTTTTTAAGCTGCCCAGGGAAAGCTCAAAACTTGACTTGTTCTTGATCACAGAGGGAAAAATTTCAGCCTCTCACCATTGAATATGATGTTAGCTGTGGACTTTTCATATTTGGTCTTTATTATGTGAGGTAGTGTCCTTCCATTCTGTTGATTGCCTTCTTCATTAAAGGGTGTTGAATTTTGTCAAAGTCTTTTTCTGTGTCGATTGAGATGATGATCTCCTTCAAGCATTTCTTCATAGGACAGCGGAATAACTCTCATATTACCATAATCATACTAGGCTTTCTGTGTGATGTGACGCACAAAATAACACTTCATAAAGCATTTGATAATTGTACAATGGTCTTATGTGTGGGAAAGGGAGTAAATTTTAGCCAAGTGAAAGTAATTAGTCAATCAAAAAGGCATTTGCTTTGAAACTTTCCTGGGGCATCAAACTAGCTAGTAAAACTTGACTAAGTGGAAGCTGATTTTTATGCTTAAAGAAGGATTTAGTATTTTTTACTTATTAAAAGTGGTATATACACATTTTTTTTTGCAAAGGGAAAATGTATTCATATGTTGCATGTTTGATCATCTTTTTTAAGCATTATAAACACACAGAAAGGGCACAAGTTAGAAGTCTGTAGCTGCTACCAACTCCCCAAAGCCCCCTCATGCCCCTTTCCAGGCACTTCCCCAAGGTTTACTATGTTCCTGATTTTTTATACCATAGATTCATTTTGTATTTTATATAAATGATACAGTATGTATTCTTTTATGTCTGGTTTCTTCACTCAACATTGTATTTGACATTCATCCATGTTGTTGTCAGTAGTGATACTTTGTTTACTCTTATTACCGTACAGTACTTCATTGGGTGAATATTCCACAATTTATTTATCCATTCTACCATAGATAGACATTTGGGTTGTTTTCATATTCGGTCTATTACAAAGAATGCTGCTCTGAATATTCTTGTATGACTCTGGTGAACATATATACACTCCTGTCAGGTTAAATTCCCAGGAGTGGAATTACTAGGTCATAGAGTGTGTGTGTTTGTGTGTGTACACACATGTATGTTCATCTTCAGTAGAAAAAAATACCAGTTTTTCAGTCATTGTAAGAACACTCTTATCAGCATTTATGAGAGTTGCTCCACATCTTTGTCAGCATTTGGTATTATCTATCTTTTGATTTAAACCATTCTGGTGGTTACAGTAATATTTTGTGTTTTGTTTTTTGTATTACAGTTTTAATTTGAAATTTCCTGATGACTAGAGAAGTTAAATACAGACCTTTTCAAAAGTTTATTGACCATTTAGGTATTTCCTTTTGTGAAGTGTCTGTTCTAGGTTTTGCCCATTTTTTTTTTTTTGTTGCCTGATGCTTCTTCATTGTTTTATAAGAATTCTTTATAAATTCTGGGCATGAGTCCTTTGTCAGATATATGTATTACAGTTCTCTTCTCCCTTTCTGAGGCTTTCCTATTCACTCTTTAATGGCATCTTTTCATGAACAGACGTTTTTACTATTGATGAAGTCTAATTTCTCATATTTGTTTTCTTTTAGTGCATTCTGTAACCTACGAAGAATCTTTACCTAACCCAAAGTCATTAAGATATTCTGTTTTCTTCTAAAAGCTTCATTATTTACTGTTCATATTTAGATCTGCAGTCCATCTGAATCAATTTTGTATATGGTGTGAAGCTTGGGGTCAATATGCATTTTTCCCCCATATGACGTCTAATAACCCAGCAGGATTTTTTGAAGACCATCCTTTTCCCCCTCCACTACTGTTATCTATCCTCACCACTTTTAGTAGCTGTAAAGTATTCCATTGTATGGCACTGCCAACTTATTCAGCTATTCTTCCATTGGGCATTGGGGTTATTTTCTGGTCTACTATCATCAAACAGGGTGAATACTTTGTATGGACATCAAGCCATTCTGCAATTGTTAACACAGAAGTGAATGAATAACTGAGTGAATGACTGACTTACGTATGAATGATGGGGTCTGGCTCTGTTGCCCAGGCTGGATTGCAGTGGTGTGAGCACAGCTCACTACAGCCTCCAACTCCTGGGCTCAAGAGATTCTTCCGTGTCAGCCTCCCAAGGGGCTGGGACTACAGGTGCACAACACCACTGGGCTGAAATTGTAAATCTATCTTGCATTTGTTTTATTATGTGTGAGTCTGAGCAACTTTTCAGAAGTTTAAGGGCTACTTTCATTTTTTGCCCTTTTTGGGCCAGAGTATGCCCTTTTTAAAAGCTCTGGGTACACGCTGCCAGATGACCTCCCAAGACAAGAGGCCCAACCCCGGGCCGTCCCTCTTCATCCTCACTGGGCCTGGGCCTCATAGTTAGAACAAGGCCCTGCGTGGTGTCGCAGCCGGCACGCAAGTGCGGAGCTCCCGGCCTGCCCGGGAAAGGCGCCCGCCCCCGCCTGCTGCGCGCGGGAGCGCTACTCGTCACGTGACGTCAGGCCGGCACGGAGAGGACGTACCGGGGGCCATTACTGGGTGGCCCTCGCCGCTGGCGCGCTCTCGGAGCGCGGACGACCTGGGCTGAATGAAACACCCTGCTGCGTGTCGGCGAGGGGCTACGCAAACGCGCAGCCGAGCCCCGAGCGCCCGCCCCTGACCGAACGCCGCGCGTTCTCTCGGTCACGTGGCCCTCGCGGCCCCGCCCCAGCCCTAGCGATTGGCCGAGGGCTTCGTTGCTAGGCAGCCGCGGCGGCGCGAGCTCCGCAAGGCGGTGGCTGCGCGGTGGGATTCGGGAGCTCGGGGGGCGGACCCGCGCGCGGGCCGGCATGGACCAGTACTGCATTCTGGGCCGCATCGGGGAGGGCGCCCACGGCGTCGTCTTCAAGGCCAAGCACGTGGAGGTGAGTCGGGACCGGGGTCGGCAGCCCGCTGGCAGTGCGCTCCCTCGTCCCGCTGCCTAGCGCTGCAGACTGCTGCGGTTTCCTACCCTTTTTACATTCAACACGGTTTTTAAGACCGAGCCATTTCCTGGACCGCCGCCGGACACCGCCGCCTCCGCTCACGGCCCTGTTTGCCCGAGGGCGGGGCTCCTCTTAGGCCTGCGAGGAGTGCGGAGTGCCCTGGCCGAGCCCGGCCTGCGTTTCTCTCGCCCCCCGCCGCCTTTGTCTCCCCCTCGCTCTCTCTTTCCCAGCCGGGTGGGCTGGCAGTGTCTTAGTTCTTTCCTGCAGACTGGCGAGATAGTTGCCCTCAAGAAAGTGGCCCTGCGGCGGCTGGAGGATGGCATCCCCAACCAGGCCCTGCGGGAGATCAAGGCTCTGCAGGAGACCGAGGACAGTCCTTACGTGAGTGCGGAAGCGGCGTTGTGAGGCATCGGTTCTCGCCCTCCTTCCCGCTCCCTCATGCCTCTTTTACCCGCTTACCCTTCCCTCTGTCACTCACCCACTCTGCTCGTCCATCTGCCTCCTGACGCCGACTTTTGCCCTTTTTTGCCCACTTGTTCACCCTCATTAACCTAATTTCTTCATTCCTTACTTATTCACTCTCTCATTTACCCACTTATTTATGTACTCATTCATTCATTCACTAACTTAGTTTTTTCTTGAAATATTTAGTGATTTCTAATAATGATAAGTAGCACCTGTTGAGCTCCTAGTGTGTTCTGCAGGCCACGGTAAACGCTTTATGTAAGCATGTCACACTGACTCCTCTTTACTGATCTGAAGGCAGATTTCAGGATCTCCTTTTCTTAGGCAAGGGTAGGAGGTTAAGTCAACAGCTCAAGGGCCCTCAGCTGGCCAGTGGAGTCCTTGTCCCAGGTCTGATTGAGGAATCCAGACATTCTTCCCTTGGGGCCTCCAGTAGGCCCTACCTTGTGCAGGGCACTGGTGACACAGAGAGGAACCAGCTCCAGCCAGGCTCCTAAGAACTTAAGTGTGGTAATGTTGACAGAGACGTCAGGGCCAACCTAGTGTGGTTTGTGCTGTGACGGGGTACCAGGGGGGGCTGTGGGAACGAGGGACATCTTTCACTCCCAGCGTCAGTACTCTCTTATGGTGCTCGCTCTCTGATCCATGCCAGAGTAGGGAACATGTGCAACTCCCTGGAAAGTGACAAGGGTGGGTCTCTGCCATCCTCTGACTTACATTCCTTGTCTTCTGGAGATGTTCATGATATATTTGGTGACAAAACCATGTTATACAGCTCTGTGACATCTGGGTTCTGTTTGAAAATATTATCTACATGTGTATCTCTGTGTACCCCACCTGCTGTAAAGCTTCATGGAATACACTCTAAGACTGATTGTAGGTAGTGGGATTTTTCTTTTTTTCTTTCTTTCTTTATAATTTTGTGTCTTATCTGAACATAAGCTTGTGTTTTGATCTGTAAAATGATTGTGTACTACCTGAGAAATCAGAGCTAATTTTCAAGGAAAATAAAAGGGCTTCCAGATAGCATGTGTGGGATAGGTGGAGAGAGATCCATAAAGAGGCTGGTGACATGGTCCCCACATCTGGTGGATCAGATCAGTAATCCTGATCTTTAAAACATCCTCCACATTTGCCCCCAGCCCAGGTCATTGTCACCACTCATCAGAAAAACAGCAGCAGCCTCTCTGCTGCTCTCCCCAGCCACAGAGGGCTCTGTGAGAAATGTGAATAAAATCACCCACTCCCCTGCTCAAATAGCCCTGTTGACTTCTCTTCACACTTAGAGCACCATCACCGTGTGCCCACCTCCCACCAGCCTCTCATTTCTGTCATTCAACACAAATTCTTAGGCATCTCTCCAGTGCCCAGCACCGGGCTAGGCCCTGGGAGCACAGGACAGAGCAGACACATCCTTCCCCAAAAGGACCTCACATTCTGTGTCCCTCCGACTTCCTTCTGTGCTGACCTCAGGGCCTTGCACTTGCTGTTCCCCCTGCCCGTAGCTTCTTCCTATATTTCTACATAACTGGCTTCTTGTCTAGCCCTTCCCTGACCCCACTGCATCTAAATAAATTATCCATTTCTCCGCCCACTCAGAATCGCACTACTCTCTTGTATTTCTATCCTGTGCTTATCAGAACCTGAACATATCCCATTCATTCATGTATTTGTGAATCATTTGTTCCCTGTGTTGTGAGTTCCTTAGAGTCCTTAGTCTCCCAGCTCACTGCTCTGTGCAGCCTGGCCGCTCTGACAGTGGTGGCTTTTGTGTGTGTGATCTGTCTCCAGCTGCCCCAGCACTGGGGAAGAAGTGATTCCTGGTGCCCTTCCCTTGGTGCTGGGATTTAATGGCTCTAGAGGAAACAGGAAATCTGTGCTCGTGTGCGTCCAGCCACATGATTTTCAGGTGGGTGGGCTGGGTTAGGGGACCAGATACTGCCACTAAGTGACCTTTAGGCCTTCTTCCTAAATGTTCGTGGAGTTAGAGTGGGGGTCTGCGCTGTCTCAGGAGAGCAGAGCAACGTGAACACTGAGCTCTCTAGTTCTGAGCTCAGGTCCCATGTCACCTTCTCTGCCTGCTTGGTCCTCTGTCAGGGCACTGACTGGGAGTCCTGGGGTCACAGAGAGGGTCTGGGGCTAACAGGGTGTCCTTCCCTCAGGTGGTGCAGCTCAAAGCTGTGTTCCCGCATGGCGCAGGCCTTGTGCTGGCCTTTGAGTTCATGCTGTCAGATCTGGCTGAGGTGGTGCGCCATGCCCAGAGGCCGCTGGCCCAGGCACACGTCAAGAGCTACTTGCAGATGCTGCTCAAGGGTGTTGCCTTCTGCCATGCAAACAACATCGTGCATCGGGTCAGTGCCAGCATGGGCCACGGGTGGGACCTGGGGGGCTGACTCAGCTTGAGGGTGGGGGACAGAGCTGGTCAGGGCTTTCAGGTAAATAGCTGGGCCATGGCACTGGAGGGAGTGGGGACAGCGGCTGACCTGGGCGGTCAGCCTGCCAAGCTTCCCCTGTCCCAAGGCCCTCTGTGAGATTTGAGAGACTGATGCCTTTCTTGATATCCCTAGGACCTGAAACCTGCCAATCTGCTCATCAGCTCCTCAGGCCAGCTCAAGATAGCGGACTTTGGCCTGGCCCGAATCTTTTCCCCAGATGGCAGCCGCCTCTACACACACCAGGTGGCCACCAGGTAGGAAAGGCTGGATCTCTTCCAGCTCTCTCACTGGGAAAGAGATGCTCTGAGCCTTCTGTCCAGACATTGCTTGTGGGGCTGGTGTTGAGCTGGGGTAACCTTCTGGGGCATTCTCCTCTCAGCCCTGTGGCCTGGCTGTGACCACCAGTCCTCTTCCTCCCAGGTGGTACCGAGCCCCTGAACTCCTGTATGGTGCCTGCCAGTATGACCAGGGTGTCGACCTGTGGTGAGACCCCTGTGGTGGGGATGGGGTGATGTGGGTCTTAGATTCCTGCCAGGTCTCCCAGGTAGTAGATGTCTTTTTTCCCTGATGGGAGCTCTAGGTTGAGGGTGTCTTCCATGACTGGGGTATTCTGAACACTTTGGGGTTGGTGTTCCTCACCATGATGTTTTTGGGGTCAGGTGGAATGAAAATGGTGGTCCCAGGTGCGAAGCCTCTGGGCTGGGTGGGGAGGTGATCTGAGGTTTAAGGTAGGGAGGGTCTGAGCTGGTCTGTTCCGGGGTTAGAGGCTCAGATGTGATATCTCTGAGTGGTCAGAGGCCTGTGTTCCTGGATGTGAAGGCTCTGAGCCTTTTTTGGGGGGAAGTATGGTTGGTAGTGCCCACAGGTCTGAGTTGTCGGAGGCTCTGAGAAGTCTCAGAACTGTTGGGGCTTTGACTGTTTGGGGACTGTGCCCCTGGAAGTGAAACTCCAGAGGGCTTTGCCCTGGAGTGAGGCTTTGGGGCTGCTGTGGGGAGGTCTGCGTGCCTCGGTGGGAGATCTTTGAGCTGCTTGGCGCTCTGTGTCCGTAGGGCCGTGGGCTGCATCATGGGGGAGCTGCTGAATGGGTCCCCCCTTTTCCCGGGCGAGAACGACATTGAACAGCTTTGCTGTGTGCTTCGCATCTTGGGCACCCCCAGCCCCAAAGTCTGGCCGGTTTGCAGGGGCCCTTTGTGGGGAGGGAATGGGGGCAGGTTTACTAAACTTCCCAACAGCGAGTGACTGTTCCCTCCCCCTGTATCTTCTTTCTCCTGGCCCCAACCCTCCTGGACCCACAGGACCACTATTCTGGCCTAATTCAGAGGTTCCTCTTTTTTGCCATACTTCGGGGGGTTGGGGGCAGGCCTGTCCTCTGCCTTTTCCCACTCCAGCACACACATGCACAGTGTCTGGGCACAGAGCCGGCATCTGAGGGTGAGGGGATGGATGAAGGAATGTAGGAGAGGATAAGTGAATGAATGATGCCAGGGGTGGGAGTGGGGAGAGGGGAGCAAGGTGTGAGCGTGGGCGTATGTTAGGGACTGAGAGCTGGTGGCAGAGGGAGTATCGAGTGCTCGCTCTTACGTGCCTCCTCCTGTGCTCCCCCACCCAGGAGATCACTGAGCTGCCCGACTACAAGAAGATCTCCTTTAAGGAGCAGGCGCCCGTGCCCCTGGAGGAGGTGCTGCCAGATGCCTCTCCTCAGGCCTTGGACCTGCTGGGGCAGTTCCTCCTCTACCCTCCTCGCCAGCGCATCGCAGCCTCCCAGGTAGGGTGAGAGAGCACGGGCTCTGCTTCTTCAGCTCCCCTCCACTGCCCTGGCGTACTTTGTACTTGGTGGCCACATGATCCCATCAAGTCAGCAACCGTCAGAACCTGTGATGGGCAGGGACCAGAACCAGGCGTCTGGGATGCCTATGCTGCTCCCAGATCCCTGGGGACAGAGGCCTCAGAGCAGTCGTGCCTCTTGTGAGCAGACCCCGCTGGACATCCCCGGCGTTCCCCGAGGGGCTGGGGGCGGCTTTGGAGGATCATGCCCACCTTACAGGAGAGCGCGTGTCTGGGTGTGCTGGGTCCTGGGCTGCCGTAGACCACGTGGCAGATTCAACAAGAGAGTTACTGGGGAGTTGTTCCTTCAGTCCTTTAGTAAGTATTTCCTGAGTATGCGGCACATGCTGGGCATCGTTCTGGACCCTGGTACAGGTGGTGAACAAGCTGACCTGTGGTGAGGTAGCTCCAGGCCTAAAAGGTTATAGGAGGGCATGCCCTGGGCTGTGGGAGCCCCAGGAGGGAGGGCAGGGCTGACTGTGGGATCAAGCGAGGCTTTCTGGTGGAGGGCAGGTTTAGGCACCAGGAGGTGTTTGAGGAAGTGTTCACTGAAGAGAAAAATGGTGAGCAGCAGCAGGAGGGGAGGACTCGGGTTGCAGCTGGAAGGCCAGTGGGGGTGATGAGCACCACGAGCCACGGGCTGATGCGTGTCAAGGCCTCAGCCCTCAGGCCTGCCTGTGTCCTCGCCACACTCAGCACCAGCAGCCTGTGTTTATGCGTGCCACCTCAGTGCCCGCCGTCACCAGCTCCTGTGGGCCCTGCCTCCACAGCGCATCCAGGCCTCCTGACCGCTTCTCTCCTGGGTTTCCTCCCAGAACCTGTATCTCCCTCATCCCATTTAATCTCTTCTCCACCTGGTAGAGAGAGGGACCTTGTCCAAGCAGAGCAGAACACACCCATCCCCTGCCCGGGCCCTCCTGTGGCTCCGTGTCACTCAGAGGAAAAGCCAGGGTCTTTCCTGTGGCCCAAGGTGCTGCATGCTCAAGTGCTGTCACCTCTTGACCCTGCCTCCTCTTGTGCCCTGTGGTCACTCTTCTTCAGGCCCACGGCCTCCTGCATGTCCTGGAATACACCAGGACACCCTCTGGGGTCTGTGTACTTCTGTCCCTGCTCTGGAGCCTCATGCCCTGCTCACTCACCTCTCTTAGGTCTTTGCTCAAATGTCACTCAGGTGGCCTTCCCTTACCACTCTTCAAATCTGCGGTCTCACCAGTATTTCTCATTCCCCCTCTTGCTTTCTCTTTTCCACAGAGTTCCGACTACTGTATCATTATTTGACTGCTGTGTGTTTTACTTCGTCTTGTTTATTATCCCCCCCCCCCACCTATGTTGAAAAGGCACTGCTTTTTAACCACTGTGTCCCCAGCCTCTGGAACAGCGCTTCAGACATAGTGGATACTCAGGAAAGGTTTGCTGAGCCAGCCGAATGCATGAGTAGCTAAAGCAGTGAGTCAGCCAGTTGCCTTTGGCCTGAGGCTGGGGACAGGGAGGTGACTGGTTTCCTTCTGCTGTCCCTTACTTGCCACCCCCAGGCCCTTTTGCATCAGTACTTCTTCACGGCTCCTCTGCCTGCCCACCCATCTGAGCTGCCGATTCCTCAGCGCCCAGGGGGACTGGCCCCCAAGGCCCACCCAGGACCCCCGCATGTCCATGACTTCCACGTGGACCGGCCTCTTGAGGAGTCACTGTTGAATCCAGAGCTGATTCGGCCCTTTATTCTGAAGGGGTGAGACACTGGCCTTGGTCCTATCTGCTTGCCCCTCAGGATCACCCAAGCCACTTGTTCCTCTGCCACCTGCCTGAGTCAGCCCTCCAAGGCCTCCCCATGGCCACACTGGGCCCACTCCACACCTCATCCTGCTCCTTAGCCTCGTGAGGGCTGGTCTCAAGGAGACAGAAGTCACACTCCCAGCCAAGGTGATGAGGATGCCCAGACCAGCAGAGGAGCCCCACAGCCTGTCCTGTGTTCAGTGAGCGTCACATCTGTGTGCTGCTGACTTAACCATCAGAAACAGTGAGCTCCACTGCTGTTCAGGGCCTGCCCACGCAGAATGGCGATGCCTGCCTTGGTGCTAAGTTTCCCAGGCTCTGGCTCCTGGTCAAGGACATTCCTGTTAGAACTGGTGCAGAGAGTAATATGTCCTCCTGTTAGAAACTCAAGTGGGAAGAAAGGTTTGGTTTGGTTTGGTTTTATTCTGAGAGACATTAAACACTGGTTCAGGATCTGAGATTTACTATAGAAACCCAAGTGGCTCTGCCTTATGTCTGCTCCTCCTCCATTCCTATCAAGGGAAATGGCAGAGGTGGCATCATCTCATGACACTCGTTTTTTGGGGGTCACAGCCACAGGGCTTCCTGTGTCCTTCACGTGACTGAGCACTCATTTGGAAGTGAGGTGAACACAAGTGGAGGCCCAGGGGTGGCTAGTGTTGGGGGGCCAGCAGGAGACCCTCCGCCCAGGAGGCTGACATTCCAGCACACACTCCCTCGGGACGAGGGTGAGCGGAAGCAGCGTGTCAATAAGGAAACAAGCCCTCCTGCAGTTAATTTATTAATTTTATCAATCCCAATATAATCTCAGCCAGCTTTTGCCTTATTTTATAATAATTTGATAAAATGATTCTAAAAAATCCATGGAAATGCAAAGGGTCAAGAGAAGGAAGCAGAAGCAGAGAAGATGGAAGGACGACACCAAAACTTACCATAATGTTATGTTATAATTAGGGCAGTGTGATGTTGGTTCAGGGACAGATAAAAACATACAGACTAGAAAAATGTATTCTTAGCAATCCTTTGTTGTTAAAATGTTTGTTTTATGCTTCATGTGGATAAACTCCCTGCGCACTGAGGATACAGAGGTAACTAACACTGCTACAGCCACTGGCCTCCAAGCACTTAGTGGGATGACAAAACACAATAAACCTGGTTTTGCTTTCAGGACAGTCTGATGTTTTCATGCTCTGGCCTGTTTATTTCTCCAGCCACATCTTCTGCAGATTCTAAGCTCCAGTCAAGCCTAGTTATTTTCTGGTAGATCTCACCTCTACATAAATGGCAGCCTGTACCTAAGCTTGATGTGTTTGAAAACAGTTTAAATAAGATATGGTCAACTGATATAATGCTCTTTTGGTAGTTATCAATTGATGCCTTAAATTATTTGTACAAAAACTTGCAAACAATGTACACTGTACAACGATAACAAGGCACATGAGGCAATAAGAACATAAACAGCACAAACAACAGAAAACAGACTACAGATATTCCAGATAGTGGATGCACCAGATACAGACTTTACTGTTAATAGAACTATACTCTGGACTGGGTGCAGTGGGTGACTCCTGTAATCCTGGCAATCCGGGAGGCTGAGGCAGGAGGATCACTTGAGGTCAGGAGTTTGAAACCAGCCTGTGCAAGAGCGAGACCAGTTTATAGAAAAATTAGCCAGGCATAGTGGCATGTGCCTGTAGTCCCAGCTACTCGGGAATCTAAGGCAGAAGGATCACTTGAGCCCAGGAGTGTGAGGTTGCAGGAGCTATGATCGTGCCACTGCACTCTATCCTGAGCAACAGAGTGAGACCCTCTCTCAAAAAAAAAAAAAATACGAAAAACAAAATTAAAAGAACTGTACTTTGGGCTGGGCACTGTGGTTCAGGCCTGTCATCGCAGCACTGTGGGAGGCCAAGGTGGGAGGATTGCTTGAGTCCGGGAGTTGATCTGTCTGGGCAACATAGCAAGACCATATCTCTACAAAAAATAACAAATATTAGCTGGGTGTGGTGGTGCATGCCTGTAGTCCTGGCTACTCAGGAAGCAGGAGAATCGCTTGAGCCCAGGAGTTGGAGGTTGCAATGAGCTATATGATTGTGTCACTGCACTCCAGCCTGGGTGATAGAGTGAGACTCTGTCTCTTTAAAAAACAAAAAAACCAACAAAAAAAACTATGTACATCCAGGATGCTTAGTAATTACAAAGTTAAAGAGCATACAACTTCCAAAACTATAAGGAAAAATGGAATAATAAAAATACCTGATACAACAGAGGCTACAAATATGTAGCACATAGTAAAATGATAGTTTTAACTAAAGATATTAGTAATTTAGATATAAATACAACAAATGTTCTAGCTGAGACAAAGCTTATCTTGATTAAAAAAAATGAAGCTATGTGGTATTTCCAAGAGACAAATCTAAAACATGCATACCAAAAATTTGGTGTAGTTATTTGATATCAAACAATAGATTTTAAAGTAAATAGCATTACTAGGGGTAAACACATATAATTCTTTTTTGTTTGTTGTTTTTACCTCACAGTCCTGCTTTACTTTTAAAACACATTCAATTCTAGTGATAAGATACTCAATTCATTTGTGAATTTTTCTAAATTTGTATGTACCTAATAATATGGTCTCAAATATATTAGAATTGAATAGAGCTTAAAAGACTAAGGATATTAGGAATAATTATATGCTTATAAATTTGACATTTTGGTAAAATGGGCAAAGTCATAGAAACATTCAACTTTTTAAAAGCAAAAAAACAAGTGTCTTAAAACTGTTAAAGAAAGTGATCCTAAGTCAGTGAAAAGATCTCAAAAGAAAAGAAATTGGATCTTTTCATGATGTAATCTCAAGGCCCAGATAGCTTCGCTGCTAAATTCTACCAATCATTTAATAAAGAGAAATTGCCAAGATCCCAGAGAAGAGAAAGCCCACTCAGCTTATTTTGTGACATCACCCATAATCTTGATACTAAAATTCAACAAGGATATTAGAAAAAGGAAAATTATATGAGTACAGAGTACCTGAAACATAGGAAAATGTCTTCGTGACTTGGTAGTAGTCGCTTGAAGTAATGAAAGAAAATCTATTAACAGAATTTTTGCCCAGCAAATATATCTTTCAAAAATAAAGGAAAAATAAAGACTTTTTCAGACATGTAAAAGCTGAAGGAATTTGCCACTAGCTGACTCACACTAGAAGATGGTAGAAATAAAATGATACCAGATGGAAATCTGCATCTACACAAAGGAATTAAGAGTAGCAGAAATAACTAATTGGGCAAATACTGATTTTTTTCGTATCTAAATATTTGGTAAGATTCTCCAGTGAAACCATCTGGGCTTGTAAAGTTCATCAAAAACCAGGAAAGTCTCAGAAGTTGTCATAGTGAAGAGGAACATAGACAGGACAACTAAATATATATTAAACAACTCAAATAGGATATGGGTCAAAGAGGAAGTCTTGAGGAGGAGAGGGACTCGAGGAGAGGGGATCTGAAAGTCATTGTTAAGGTCAGGGTGACCATGAATGCTAGGTGAAGGTGGGGGCCAATGTGAGGGCAAAGCCAGGCTAAAGGCAGGGAACAGGGTCACACTCAAGTTCAGGGTGAGGGTGAGAACCAGGGAGAGTAAGGGCAAATGTAACCCCCAGAGCAAAGACTAGGTTGAAGGCAAGGGTCAAGTTCAGGTCAAGGCTGAGGGCCAGGGCAAAGGCCAGGCCAGGGGAAGGTGAGGTCAACTACCAAGGCTTTGCAGCAAGCTGGAGACCTGCAAGCTCAACATTCCAGGGCCAGACTGAAGGCAAAGGAGAGATCCTGAGCAAGAATGAGGGTGATGGCAAGGGCTAGGGCAGGTGCTATAGTATGAGTGTTTGTCCCCTCTGAAACTCAGGTTGAAACCTAACCCTCGATGTGGCAGTATTGAGAGGTGGGGCATCTAAGAGGTGATTGGGTCATGAGGGTTCTGCCCTCATGTATGGCTATGGATTAATGGGTTAATGGATTAATGAGTTATCATGGGAGTGGGACTGATGTATTTATGAGGAAGAGAGACCTGAGCTAGCACATTTAGCCCCCCTGCCATGTGATGCCTTGTGTCACCTTGGGATGCTTCAGAGGGTCCACACAAGCAAGAAGGCTCTCACCAGATGCAGCCCCTCGACCTTGGACTTCTCAGTTTCTGTAAGAAATAAATTCTTTTTCTTTATAAATCACCCAGTTTCAGGTTTTCTGTTACAAGCAACAGAGAACAGATGAAGACAGCAGGGCAGAGGTGAGGGTAAGTGCAAGGACCAAGGCCAGGGCAATGACCAGGGCCAGTGCTGAGATCAAACAAAAGGCCAGGGCCAGCGGCAGGCCTGAACCAGGTGTAGGTGAGGGTCAGCATTATGGCCAAGGCTGTAACTAGGGCAGGAGCCAGCGTGAAGGTGAAGGACAAGGACAAGGCTGGGGAGATGGCCAGTGGCAGGGACAGGCACAGTGAGCCTTAGAACCTGGGCGGTGCCCTCAGTGTGAGGTTCAGGCCTGGTGAAACTACAGTGAAGGCCAGGGCCAGCGTCAGGGTCAGGCGAGGGCTGGAACAAGGACAAAAGCTAGGTGGCGGATGCTGGTGATGTCCAGGGCAAGAGTCAGGGCAAGGCTGAGGAACAGGGTTAGGGTAAAGGTCAAAGGTCAGGATGAGATGGAGGAAAGGGCCTGTTTATTGGCGAGGGGGAGGTCAAGGGGTAGGGCCGGCAGGTTAAGGGGAGGCTCAAGGCCACCCTAGGGTCCAGGGGAAGGCCAGTACAAGGGCGAGGATCAGAGCGAGGCTTAGGGCAAAGGTGAAGAAAGGTGAAGGTGAGGAACAGGAACTGGGAACTGGCAGGTGTGTGCCAGTATACGAGGCGGGCCAGCGTGGGGGCAGGGGCAAGCTGGCAGTCAGGGACAAGCCGGGCGGCCAACTACTTAACAGGGAGTCAGCCAAACGAGGCCGGGCGGGGCTGGCCCTGCGTGGCGAAAGAACCGAGGGGTGGCGGCCCCGCGCGCGGGAAGCGCGGCAGGGTGGGTGGGGTTTGGCCACGCAGGGCGGGAGCGCCGTGGGCCTTGCGGCCGCAAATGCAGCGGGCCGTGCGGGGCGGAGGCGCGGCGGGGTGGGCGGGCCGCGTCGTGCGTGGCGGAAGCGCGGCGGGGTGAGCGGGCCCGGCCGTGCGGGGCGGAGGCGCGGCGGCGTGGGTGGGCCGGGCCGTGCGTGGCGGAAGCGCGGCGGGGTGAGCGGGGCGGGCCGTGCGGGGCGGAGGCGCGGCGGGCTGGAGGGGTTTGGCCGCGCGGGGCGGCAGCGCAGTGGGCCTTGCGGACGCCAGCGCGGCCGGACGCACGCAGGCGGCGAGACGGAGCCGCTGCCGGGTCCGCACGAGCTGCCGCGCGTTCTCATTCCCGGAGGCCCGAGACCTGCTCTCCGCAGCGCAGGGGAGCGAGGTAACGCGCTCTGCCCAGGGCCGGAGGCCGGGCCTGGGCTCAGTGTCGCCGGCGTGTCCAAGGCCAGGCGCTTCTCCCCTGGGGCCTCAGTTTCCCCATCGGTGAGGGGAGGGATTCGGGCTGCTGTGAATCCGTGAGGTTGCAGAGGGCGCTCGGCCCCCAAGGGCGGTGACCGCCGCGGCGTCAGGCGGTGCAGTCCGTCCCTCCTGAGCCCCGGGGGTGGCCGCCGGTGAACAAGGTAAGATGCACTGTCGCTGCCCTCAGGGTCCACCCCTCAGATTGGCTGAGGGGGCATCATTTTTCTTTCCACTCCCGCCTTTTGGAAAATTCTGGAACATCGTTTCTCGGGGCTTTTTGCTTTCCCTGAGCCTGCAAAACCATGCTCCGTTTTCTCCCCGTGATGCCTCCTCAATCCTGCCATCTCAGAGGTGTCCTCCCCGGTCGCTTGCGCACCGCCCTTCGCGTCGCCGTTCCCTTCCTGGCTGTGCTCAAGTACCTGCTGAGGGAATCAATGTCGTCTGCGCCGCTGCGCCACCCCCGCGCGTTACAGGTACGCTGGACTTCCTCCAGGGACGCGGCACAGCTGTAATTAAATGATTATCTGTAAAATGTATTTGTTTAGTATTTGTTTTTTTCAGGTAGAGTCATTCGTAAGACAGGGATTTTTTGTCTTTTCCATCACTGTCTCTGGAGCCCCGTATATGACTTGATATTTAGCGTCCCTTTAGTAAATATTTTTTGAGTAAATGAATTTTTAAAGGAACTTAAAATGCGTTATTATCTCACTTTACAAAAATATTAACAATCAGATCCTTATTGGAATACCATAATTATAATTTTAAAATCAAGTAAAATATTGGGTTTTCATCTTTTCATCCCCATTTTTATGGTAAGGAAAGTGAATATCACACAGTGATTCGCCTAAGGTCACCCACTGAGTCATGCGCAGGGCTGGAATTAGATCCTTGGCTGTTTTCATAGCAGTAGGCTAGGGGTAGTTTGGGGGCAGAGTTTGGCAGGGAGGTGCCTCACATCTTTTGGCAGCACCAACTTCTTTGGGTCCTAGTTTTCCCATAGGTACAGTGAGATCAGTAATCCCTCCTCACGGTGTCATTGTGAAGGCCAGGATCCAACAGAAGGATCCTCACAGATAGGTAGCATTTATTTTGTAGAGTATGTTATTAATACATATTATAATTCTTTATTTGGGAAATAAAATTACAGTTGGGTTTTGAACTAGGAACTACAGAAAAGGAAAATTCACAGATCTTCTTGCCTGATTTGATTTTGCAGAATATAAATTTTACATTCCTACTTTGTGCTAGCAAATGAGACAGGTGAGGGCTGTTGAAATGGGAGTCATTGCTTCTGCCAGGGCTTGGAAAGCCACATTTCTGGGATGGACTGCTGAAGCACTGGACTACTGAAAGCTCTAGAGAGTTACCCACTAAAACTCTGTGGGCTCCAGAATCCAGGGCAGTTTATCTAGAGAGGCCAGGAAGTTCCAGGAGGGAGGGAGAGGTTGGCACCCTGATCCCCATTTCACAGAACTGTCCTGAGCCTGTTGCAGATACTTCTGCAGAGAGCAGTTGTGGGAACAGGGCCTGCATAGTACCCGCCCAACAGGCTGGTCACATTCCACCATCTTGACCACATGCTCTTGGCAAGTGCCACAGTTTATTTACTGCATTACAGCAGCTTTCCTGGGAGGCCTCCTTCTCTGCTCTCATTTTCAATGCTTCCTTCTCACAGCAGCCAGAGCTATCTTCCTAAAGCACGATTTGACCTTGCCATTCCTCCATTCAAAATCCCCAAGCAGTTTCTCACTATCTTTGCCATTACGCATCTCCAGCTCCCTTTCCCATTCCTCTCCATCCAGGACCCTAGGTTCTCATTAAGGCAAATTACTAACTCATCTTTTTTCCCACTTAGGAATGTTTGCCTGGTTCTTCTGTCTGTCCCAGTGCTTCAGCTGTTCTCTTAGAGGACAGCTACTCTTGTTTGGGACTTGATCAGTTATCAATTCTCTGTGCCCCTCTGCCTTCCACCATTCACCCCCATTGATTTGGTCATTCTCTCCTTTCTTTGTCATTATTTGATTGTTTTTAACTGTCTCTGATTGCCTAGGGTAAGTTTTTTTGTGTGCAGGGACTGGGTCTGATTTAGCTCTTTGTGCCTTCCACAGGGCCTGGCAGGCTAGATGCTAATTGCCTTTTGACTGACCAGATACTCTCTTTGTCTTCCTCCTTGTTCCAGGTCTGGAATGAGGTTTCAAGGACCAAGGAAGTGTGGAGGTGAGTGAAGGAAGAGCCAAAGGTGGTTCCCCAAAGAAGAACACCTCACGAGGGAGAGCTGGGTGCATTGGATTCTTTTGAGCACTTTGCATTTCTGGCTCCATTGAATACATAAGAAAGGATTAGCCACAGCCCCTACCAGCAGGAAATGTTTCCCTGGTTAGGGATATAAGATTCTTTTCTCCTGAACATGGAGATACAGAGATTTTTTTTTCCTCCCCTTACAGCACTGGTTGTGCGCAGAAGTTTTTTTTTTTTTTTTTTTAAAGAAAGATCTTGCTCTGTTGCCCAGGCTGGAACCTGAAACTCCTACCTCAGCCTCAGCTAGGACTACAGGTGCAGCCCACCACAGCCAACTAATTCTTAAAAAAATTTTTTGTAGAGACAAGGTTTTGCTATATTGCCCAGGCTGGTCTCGAACTCCTGACCTCAAGTGGTCTTCCCACCTTGACCTCCCAAAGTTCTGGGGTTATAGGTGTGAGCCACCATGCCTAGCCTCACAGACAATTTGTAAAAAGCCCTTCACGCCCCTCTGTCCCACTGCTCCTTCATTCATCCCCCTCATCCCCACCCCAGACACCCTGGTTTTCTTCCATGTGGTGAAGGGATTTGGATTTTTCCCCAAGGTGTGAAAGGAGGTTGAAGGAGGAAGAGGAGACTGAGGGTCTGCTGGTGGTGGTGGCAGGGCTGGGAGACAGAAGAAAGATGGAAGGGAAGAGGGGGCGGGGGCGGGGGTGTGTCAGGCAAAGAGGGGCCTGGTCAGCCAGCCGGCACAGCTCTGCTAGGAGGCCGGGCCGGCTCCTGCAGCCCATGCATCCTGTGTGACAAGACACAGGTAGATTGCTTTCTCGGGAACTCCTTGGCAGCCACCAACACAGAGAACACACACTGACACGCATGTGCACAAAGATCTGAGCTAGGTTGTGGCAGTTAAGTGGGGGAAGGAGGAGGGGGAAACTGTCTCCTCAGGAAGGCCTAAAAGGGAAAAGGAATTCCCAGCAAGATCCCCCCCAGGGGCTGATAATTTTCAGGGACTTTTTGGCAGAAATAAAAGATTTTATAAAACAAATGGAAGATTGATATAAGGTAGGGTTACCAAATGCAGGGGCAGAAATGGACAGCAAATGAAGGCAGCGGGCTAATGGAAGACAAATCAACAGAAATATGATCAAACTGCTTTTAATTCAGCTTTAGCATAACAGCATAGCAATGTAAGTATGATATTATTAATAGAACTCATAAAGATAAAATGGAAAGAAATTAAAGTTGAAAATAAACATTTTAATCACTAAATTATTAAATTTTTCTTTCTTACTCATTTTTCCTTTGGAACCTGACATCTTTTCTTTTGTACCAAGATAGGACTGTAAGGAGCTGGAAAAAAGGAACTGTCGGATCTTCAACCTCTTGCTAAATACAGTATAGCCTGATTGTCAACTCGGAGCTATATTTAATTTTAATCACTCATGATGGAAAACAGCTGTTCACCTATGTTCTTCAAAACATGGAGGAAGTCTTTGTTTTTGCTTTTAGGTTTACTATGCCTTGGGATATTTGAGAATTCTGGAATGTTGATCTTGCCATATTTAGTTTTCAGCCTCATATAGCATTGCTCTGGTTGCTTTTTATTAATTTTTATTACTAATATTAGTTGGAAAACAGTATTAATCTATTTAGTCAGTTTTGAAGTAAGAGTTTTTATTGGAATTAGGTGTTTTCAATTTGGGGAATGTAGTCTAGGTATAACATTTAGTTCTGGAAATTGATGTTTCTCTAGATAGCTGGACAAGATTATGTCTTGCCAAATGTGTTTTTCAAAGAAATTGTTTCATTAGGAATAAATAAATTGGCTCATGGATTGTTGTATCTATTTGTGGAAGCCCTTGCAGAGGAATATTCACATGTTTAAATGGGTGGGATGCTGATTCCAGTCCTAGTCTTCATTATTTTTGTTGGTAAGCCAGTCTAGGACCTTTTTCATTTGAGTGAAATGTGTATTTTTTTAAGTAGTAAAAAAAAAAATTCTCTTTAGCACATCATATTACCTCCATGCAGTGTCATATGTTTCCATGCTGTGCTTCCAGGTTCCTTGTGCAAATTCTTCAGCTGTCTGCAAGCCAAGTCACAAATGGATTTCAGTTCATTAACATTTCATAGTGTTTGATGTTGAATTCTTTAACATAGCATCACTTGCAAGGTTGACCCATGTGCTTGTAAAAACACTGGGTTTGGCTGGGTGTGGTGGCTCATGCCTGTAATCCTAGCACTCTGGGAGGGTGAGGTGGGAGGATAGCTTGAGCTCAGGAGTTCAAGCAAACGCAAGACCCCATCTCTACTACAAATAGAAAAATTAGCCAGGCATCGTGGTGCACGCCTGTAGTCCCAGCTACTCTGGAAGCTGAGGCAGGAGGATCACTTGAGCCCAGGAATTAGAGGTTGCAGTGACTTATGATGATACCACTGCATTCTAGCCAGGGTGACAGAGCTAGACTGTCTCAAAAAAGGAGAAACCACGGGGTTTATGTTTCTTAAGCTCAGACAACAGCATTCCAAGGGCATCATCACTTGTGGTCACATGCATGTGTTATGTCCCAAAGCTGTGCCTGTTGTGGGTACCATGTCCAAAAGCCCATTGAATTTTCATGGACACAGTGAATAAACATAGTTAACCATGTCATATATTTTTAATCTGTAGTATATAATTTCAGTTGAAAATGCAACAAGTTACTATTTTGAACGCTTCATGACCTTTTGAACCCTGTCATTTCTTCAACACTCTAAGCATTAGCTTTTTGGTTAAAATTGCAAATGATTTATTTAAAGTAGATCATTTTTGTTGTGTGCAGTAGATTGTTTTATTGTTAGCTGCTATCTGTGAAAGGTTTTGGTGCCAAAATACTTTTTCACTGGATACATCATTGTATTTCAGAGGCACGGCACATACTTTATTCATAGTCATACTTTAACCGTGTTGATGTCCACCTTTTTTTGTTCCTTTTCTTTGGTCCAATCATTTGGTTTTTTATCTCTTTCCTGAATACTGGTTACAGTTCTCACTGTGGTTTGGCGTATACTGCCCTTATACATGAAGAAATAGATTTCACTTCCACAGAGAAATGTGCCTCCTCCCCCTTTTCTTAAAACACATTATCATCTTGATCTAGCTTTTATTTTCAAACTGGTTAGACTGAAATATGGTATGAGGAGAAAAAACAACTCAAACTGTGTTTTCCTCTCCTGTCACACCACAACAGTCAACACAGAGTGCTGCTGTGACCAGATGTGTGTGAGTTTCTCCCCACCACAGCAGGTGAGCAGTTCTGCAGGGGGCACCGACAGCGTGTCCTCCAATTCAGTTCTGACCCTGCCTACCTGGAGAGAGATCCCACAGGTTGAGGGCTCAGTCCCCAAGGCTGTCCCCCCACCCAGTCTGGGCCTCCAGAACTTCTGACCAGCTGCTTTCAAGTTCAGGTTCCCATGACCACCTCTTTTGGTTGGATTAATTTGCTAAAGCTGCTCACAGAACTTAGGGAAACACTGGTTTATTATGAAGGGTATTTAAAGCAGCAGTCCCCAACCTTTTTGCCACCAGGGACTGGTTTCGTGAAAGACAGTTTGTCCACAGGTGGGGGAGGGGGTGGAGGCAGACGGAACTCAGGTGGTGATGCATGGATGCGCCGCCTGGTTCCCAACAGGCCACACACTGGTGCCGGCCACAGCCTAGGGGGTTGGGAACCACAGTTTTAAAGGATACAAATAAGATGAAGAGATATACATAGAGCAAGGTCTGGAAGGATCCCAACTACAGGAGCTTCTGTCTGCGTGGAGCTGGGATGTTCCACCCTCCCAGCATGTGGATGAGCTCTTGCTCCCCTTCCTATAAGCCTCCATGTGTTTAGCTCTCTGGAAGCTCCCTGAACCCAGTCTTCTTGGGCCTTTTATGGAGACTTCATTGGATAAACATGATCGAAGCATGGACAACCTTGTTGGACAAAAAGGGTAAGATCTAATACTAACAGACTTGAATAGGGAAACCCAGCAAGGCCTGTCTGTTCAGATTCTTCTTGGCCCCTCTGTGCAGCACTCTTTTTCTCCAGGGCAGGGGGCAAGACCCCCTTTGGAATGAAGGTCTTACTGCCCGAATCGGATTGGATTACTGCTTTGGGAAAGGAGGACAAGAGAAGGTCAGAGAGAGTCTGCTTTCCCAAGGCCTGCTTCTGAGGTCTAAAGTGCTCTAACATAATGACTAACAAGGGCTATGGGAGTTAATGAGCCAGGAACTGTGGACAAATGTATATATATATTTATCATAATATATATATGATGTATGTATTCTTAATATATATGAATACCAGAAATATTGCACTTTCCTCTTATATCAACTAAAAGTAAATCAACAACATAAGGCTGCTGATACAAAGCAACTGACATTCAACCTCAGAGTGTGGGAGATGAAGGAAGTGATGACCATGGTGAATCATCCTTGTCTAAGGTACACCTCTATGTGGCTCTAGACAGATTTTTCCAGGTGGGAATTTGGGTTCAGTATTTTGCTGGACTCTCTGTTTTTATCTAATTTTTATGTAAAAATCTCATAATTTTTAAGTGTTGGCAGCTAGTTCCCGTGGGCCAGTTCTACGCAGTCCAAATGAAATAATCTGGGGACAGTTCTGCCCACAGACTGTTGTGTGCTACTTCTGGTAGAAAGACCAAAGACTCAGCAAGCGCAGTAGCCCTTTGTCCCACGTGGGCACTGGAATTCTCAGCGTGTTAGAAGCTCTCCAGTGCCTAGCCTGAACCAAAGATGTTCAGTGAATGTACAAGTGTGATGGTAGAGACAAACTTTGTGTTGTTCTTGTTCAAAACATGGAGCTGTGAAACAGTTATTTCCTATCTGACCTCATTTTCCTCTTATTGATATATGAGTGCTGGGCTGTGGCCAGAGGATGCCACATAAATGCTGAAAGTCTCTGTCCATGAAGCCTCCCTAACCCTCTCCAGCCAGATGTCCGGTCTCCTTGTGCTCAACTCCTGTAGCACCAGGGGCTGTTCCTTTTTTCTGAAACTTAACAGTTCTCCCTGAGTTTTAGTTCTGTTTATCCTCCTTATCACCAGCTGAGAGTGCCTATAGGGCCAGGCCTCTAATTCACTTTGGTGCCCACAGATTAGGTGGGTATTCAATAATTGTTTACAGCCTGGGTGAGTTAACATTTTATCAACAACTTTGCAAGAGATGTGCTGGCATAAAATTGATAATAGCCACATAGAAGTTAAGAATTCAGGCTCTTGGAAAATGGCAGAGTAATGACCTCTGAAAATTTTCTCCACAAAAGCAATGAGAAAACTGGCAAATATGGTCAAAATCAATTTTTTCAGAACTCTGAAAATAACCAAAGGTTTGCAGCAATCTGAGAAGTCTTTATTCAAGAAAAATGACTGAATCTCAGCAAGAGTGACCCTATTCCCATAACCCCTCTCTAGCTCTGTGTTAGTTTTGCGTATCAACAGCTCACAATCACAGTGAAAATTGAGCCTGGCAGTCACTGGAGGGTGAAGAATGGGATTGGAGATGCTTGAAAGCCTGTTCCTAGAGAATTGTCATCATTTGACCTGTCTGGTGTTTCTTGGAGGTCCCCATTTGCAAGGCTGGCTTTCTTTGATGTGACATGGCATTCACCCAGTGCAAAAACAAAACAAAAACCATTTACTTTGGGGTAATTTGTTGAAACAATTACAGACATCTGATTAATTTGTGGCTGCCTGATCTGATCGATAACAGTTGGGAAAAGAATAGGCTAACCAAAAACTTGAAAAGCTGGAGAATGAGATGCCCTTAAGGGTTTTGAAAAACTCGTAACACATTCTTAAGATGTAAGGGGCCACATGCATGCCCAGGGCTGTGTGCAAGCTCAGGATGGTTAACCTTAAGGGTCTGCACAAGCAGGAAGTGAAAGCTAAGGTGGAGTCATCACCTGCTCTGCTGAGTATCGAAGGTGAGCACAACCTACACACACGGCCCCATGGCAAAGACTGGGAGACATACTGGTTCCAGGCATTTAAGGAAATCTCTGTATAGTCATTAGTAAGCACTAATCTAACTGAGCAGAAATTGCAGTGGCCACAAATAACAAAGAATATAGATTTCTCAGAATTAGTTCAGAGACATCACTAAATAAACACAGTAACACCACAAAAACAGCAAACCAGGGGTGATCTGATTTCCAGAGTTGCCACATAATATGATTTAAAATGTTCAGTTTTTAGCAAAAGTTATGAGACATGCAAAGAAATATGAAAGTGTGGTCAATACACAGGAAACAAGGTAACCAATAGAAACTGTTCTGAGGAACCCCAGGAATTGGAATTACTAGACTTTAAATCATTTATTTAGAATATGTTGAAAGAACTCAAACCATATGTAAAAAACTAAAGGGAAGTATGAGGACAATGTCTCAACCAATATAGAATATCAATAAACAAATAGAAATCATAAAAAATAACTATAGAAATTCTGGAGTTGAAAAGTACGTAAATGAAAAAATCAGTAAAGGGGCTCAATAACAGATTTGACCAGGCAGAAGAATCTGTTTTCTTTGTTGTTTAGACAGAGTCTGCTCTGTCACCCTGGGTAGAATGCAGTGGCTCACCTGCAACCTCAAACTGCTGGGCTCAAGGGATCCTCCCACCTCAGCTTCCCGAATAGCTGGGACTACAGGCGCGTGCCATGATGCCCTGCTAATTTTTCTAGTTTTAGTAGAGATGGGGTCTTGCTCTTGCTCAGGCTGGTCTTGAACTCCTGAGCTCAAGTGGTCCACCTGCCTCGGCCTCCCAAAGTGCAAGGATTACAAGCACGAGCCACTGTACCCAGCCAGAAGAAAGAATCTGTGAATGTGAAATTAGGTCAATCGAGATTATCCAGTGTGAGCAATAGTGAATATAAAGAATGAAATATAAACAGTGCTGGCTGGACAAGGTGGCTCATGCTTGTCATCCTAGTACTCTGGGAGGTTGAGGTGGGAGGATCGCTTGAGCCCAGGAGTTGGAGGCTGGAGAGAGTTATGATCACATCACTGCACTCCAGCCTGGGCGACAGAGCAAGACCTTGTCTCAAAAAATAAAAAAAAAACAGTACCTAGGAGACCTGTGGGATGCTATCAAGCATAACAACACATAATAGAAGTTCCAGAATGAGAGGGAAAGAAGATAGAATACAGATGGTCCCAGATTTACAATGGTTGACTTTTGATATTTTGACTTTACGATGATTCGAAAGTGATACGTGTTCAGTAGAAACCATACTTCTGTCAATAAATGATGTGAGATATTAAACACTGCATTGTAAAATAGGCTTTGTGTTAGATCATTTTGCCCAACTGTAGGCTAATATAAGTATTCTGAGCACATTTAAGGTAGGCTAGCTTAAGGTATGATGTTTGGTAGATTAGGTGTAATAAGTGCATTTCCATTTACCATATTTTCAATTTATAATAGGTTTATTGGGATGTAAGCCCATTGTAAGTTGAGGAGCATCTGTATTTGAAGAAGTAGTCGCTGAAAACTTCCCAAATTTGATGAAAAACATTAATTTACACATTCAAAAGCTCAATGGGCTGCAAGTAAGTAAAAATAAGATAAACAAAGATTTTTGCACTAAGATACGCTGTAATAAAATTGTCAAAAGCCCAAGACAGACTTGACAGTAGCAAAAGAGGAGCAGCTCCAGTATAAAGGGACTCTGATGAGATTAACAACTAATTTCTCATCAAAACCATAGCTGTCAGAAGGTTGTGGGGATGACATCTTCCAAGTGCTGAAAGAAAAAGATTATCACTAAGAATCCACATCTAGGAAAACCTTCCAAAGTGAAGAAATTAAGATTTTCTTATATTAACAAAAGCTAAGAGAGTTTACTGCTGGTAGACTTGCCTTATGATAAATACTAAAAGTCTATAAGAAATACTAAAAGAAAATGAAAGAACACTAGACAGTAACTTGAATCCATGTGAGGAGGTAGTACCAATAAAGGTAACTATAGGCATATATCAAAGGTAGTATAAATGTATTTAATGTTTGCAACTCTTTTTTCTCCTAACTGATTTAAAAGTCAAATGTATAAAGCAATAAGTATAAATCTCTGTTGATGGCCACATAGTATATAAAGTTGTAATTTGTATGACAATGACAGCAGAAATGAGGCAGGGAGGAAATGGGGCTATATATGAGCAAAGACTTTGTTGATATACTATTGATTGTTAGTATTAATCAAAACTAGAATTTTCTTTGTTTTGTTTTGTTTTTTTTTTAGACAGAGTCTTACTCTGTTGCCCAGGCTAGAGTGCCGTGGCGTCAGCCTAGCTCACAGCAACCTCAAACTCCTGGGCTCAAATGATTCTTCTGCCTCAGGCTCCCGAGTAGCTGGGACCACAGGCATGCGCCACCATGCCCGGCTAATTTTTTTCTATGTATTTTTTTAGCTGTCCAGATCATTTCTTTATATATTTTTTAGTAGAGACAGTATCGCTCTTGCTCAGGCTGGTCTCGAACTCCTGACCTCGAGCGATCCTCCCGCCTCAGCCTCCCAAAGTGCTAGGATTACAGGCGTGAGCCAGCGTGCCCGGCAGGGTCTTTTTTCTTTATTAATTTGGCCACTCTATGCCTTTTAATTGGAGAATTGAGTCCATTTATATTCAGTGTTGTTATTCATAAGTAAGGACTTAATACTGCTATTTTGTTGCTTGTCTTCTGGTTGTTTTGTAACTCTTCTCTTCCTTTCTTCCTTTCTATTTATCTTCCTTTGTGGTTAAGTGATTTTTCTCTGGTAGTGTTTTAATCCATTGCTTTTTATTTTTAGTGAATCTGTTACAATGTTTTGCATTATAGTTACCACGAGACTTATAAAAAACATCACATAGGTATAAGAATTTATTTTAAACAGATGAAAACTTAGATCATGAAGAAAATAATATTCCCAAAGAAAACATGGGGAAAAAAACCTCTGCACTTTAACTCCATACCCCCCACATTTTGATTTTATGTTGTTTGAAGTTACATATATTCATAATACCTATCTCTTAACAGGTTGCTATAGCTATTATATTATTGTTTTGATAGATTTATCTTTTTGGATTTATAGTAGAGTTATCAGTGGATTGAGCACCACAATCATAGTATTAGAGTATTCTGGGTTTGTCTGTGTACTTAATTTTACCACTGGGTTTTAGACTTTTAAGTGCTTTCTATTTGCATGCTAATGTTTTTTTCTTTCTGATCAAAGAATTCTCTTTCATATTTCTTGTAAGAGGATCAGGTAGTGATGAATTCTCTCAGCTTTTATTTGTCTGGGAAAGACATTCTCTCTTATTCATATTTGAATGATAGTTTTGCTGAATACAGCTGTTCTTGGATGGCAGTTTTTTCTTCCAGCACTTTGAAAATGCCATTGCACTCTCTCCTGGCCTGTATGGCTTCTGTTAAGTCTGTTGCCAGACAAATTGGAGGTCCTTTATGTTATTTGCTTCTTTTCACTTACTGCTTTTAGGATCCTCTCTTTTTCTCAACCTTTGAGAGTTTGATTATTATACACCTTAGAGTGGTCTTATTTGGGTCGAGGTGCAGTGAGCTTTGATCACACCACTGCACTCCAGCCTGAGCAACACAGTAGATAATACTGTATAGATGAAGAACAACTATATTTCTCCTCTGAGAATGGCAGACCATTGGAGTTTACACTATTTGCAAAGGAAACTAAAATAGGGGAGGGAAAATATATATAAAATCTACTTGATAACATCAGAGAGCTAAAGAGACAGTGGATAATTTCTAGGGTAAAATTCGAGAGATGGCAGTTCTCAGACCTTCCCATACCTGAATATTTAACTTTCTCAAGTTTTAGAAAATGTCTTGTTATTATTTCTTTGAATGATCTTCCTACCCCTTGCTCTCACTGAACTCCTTCTTGAACACCAATAATTCTTAGGTTTGGTCTTTTGAGATAATTTTTTTTATATCTTTTAGGTAGTCCTTGTTCCTTTTTAGTCTTTTCTCTTTTTTCTACTCTGGCTGAATTTTTAAAATAGCCTATCTTTGAGCTCACTGATTCTTTCCTCTCCTTGATCGATTCTAGTATTGAGGGCCTCTGGTGAATTTTTTAGTGTAGCAAATATGTTTCTCTGTTCCAAGGTTTCTGCTTGATTTTTTAAGTTGTTATTTCAATCTTTTTGTTATATTTCTTTTAAATTTCTGAATTGACTTTGTGTGTTATCTTAGAGATCACTGAGTTTCCTCAAAACTGCTATTTTGAATTCCTGGTCAGACAGTTCACATATCACTGTCTCATTAGGGTCAATGATTGGTTCCATGCTTTGCCTGTTTGGGGAGGTCATATTTCCCTGTTGGCTGTTGTTTCTTGTGGATGTATGTCTATGTTTTTGCATTGAAAGATTAGTTTTATTCCAGTCTTCTGTCTGCTTTATTTGGATTTTTATTAGATATTTTTGCTTAGAGATTCTGTGTAATTTATCTGTTGATTTCCTTCCTTTTTTTACCCTCTAGGTTGCTGCCTACTTTTCAGCACTAGATAGCACCTTAAGCCAGGTTATGCCTTGATTCTAGTAAACAATCAGAGTGCCACGCATTCTGAATAGGGGAAGCCCCAAGAAGGATATCCTGGTAGTGTGGGGAGGCTGGCTAGGTGTTCATGCCTAGGGAACCTATGAAACAAACCTCCTAAGCGTGCTGCTGAACAACCATTCTTACTTGGCATCTCCTTTGGCTGATTTACAGAGCAGAGTTTCTAAGGCTGGAGACGGTGGTCCCTCTTCCCGACTTTGTCTTTGGCTGTCCTCAGGGATATTTCTGCCTTCAGGCACTCCTAATGCTTCCTGTGGGTTGAAGTAGAGACAGGTCTTCTGCCAGGAAATCCAAGATGGTGGGGAAGCTTGTTGTCCACCTCAGTCTCAATTTTCTAGTATAGAAAGCAAGAATCAAGGGGAAATTTTCCATGTGCTTGGTGCTGGGCAGATTAGGGGGCAGGGGTGTTTCAGATATGGAAATCTGATTCTTCTACCATGTGCTTGGAGGTTTTTCACTTCTCTGTGGCCCTAGGAACTGTCTCCTCATATTTGAGTTCTGGGATATTGCTGGTAATAATCTCAGTGCTATATATTTGTTTTTGTTTTTTGTGGATGGGGGTGTGAAGCCAGCTTGCTTCTACACCACCATTTTAGAACCAGAAGTCTCCAAGAGCAATTCATTTGTTTATTTTTATTCATTTATTTATTTTAAAAATATGGAATGCTTCACAAATTTGCATGTCATCATTGCATAAGAGCCATGCTATCTTCTCTGTATTGTTCTAATTTTAGCATATGTGCTGCCAAAGCATGCACATCCAGGAAGAATTTAATATTTAAACAAAACTAATTCTGTTAAGGAGGGGAACTTAGCTCAGCAATCAGAAAAAGTAATACCAGCTGGATGTGGTGGCTCATGCCTGTAATCCTAGCATCTTGAGTGGTTGAGTTAGGAGATTTCTTGAGCCCAAGAGTTCGAGACCAGCCTGGGCAACATAGACCCTGTCTCTACAAAAAATAAAAAAAAAATTAGCTGGGTGCAGTGGTGCATACCTGTAGTCCCTGCTGCCCAGGAGGCTGATGCAGGAAGATTGCTTGAGCCCAGAAGTTCGAAGCTGTAATGAGATATGATCATGCTACTGTACTCCAGACTGGGTGATGAAGCAAGACCCTGTCTGCTAAAAAGAAAACATAAATTCTTGTAAAAAATTAGCCAGGTGTGGTGGTGTAGTCCTGGACACTCTGAAGGCTGAGGTGGGAGATTTTCTTGAGCCCAGGAGTTCAAGGCTGCAGTGAAGGCCGGGTGCGGTGGCTCACGCCTGTAATCCTAGCACTCTGGGAGGCTGAGGCGGGTGGATCGCTTGAGGTCAGGAGCTCGAGACCAGCCTGAGCAAGACCCCGTCTCTACTAAAAATAGAAAGAAATTATCTGGCCAACTAAAAATATATATAGAAAAAATTAGCCAGGCATGGTGGCACATGCCTGTAGTCCCAGCTACTCGGGAGGCTGAGGCAGTAGGATTGCTTAAGCCCAGGAGTTTGAGGTTGCTGTGAGCTAGGCTGACGCCACGGCACTCACTCTAGCCAGGGCAACAGTGTGAGACTCTGACTCAAAAAAAAAAAAAAAAAAAAAAAAAAAGGCTGCAGTGAGCTATGATCATACCACTGCACTTCAGCCTGGGTAACAGAGCAAGACCCTGTCTCAAAGAAAAAAAGTAAGACCTAATAAGACAGATTTAATGTAAACAACTTTATAGTTGTTAAAAAGACTTTAGAATAAGTATAATTAATATCTACAGAGAAATTTGACAAAATGCTGTATAGGTGAAGAAGAAACAACTATAGTTCTCCTCTGGGAATGATAGACCATGGAATTCACACCACTTGGGAAGGACAACTAAAAAAGTTAGGGGAGGAAATATGTCAGAAATCTACTTGATAACATCAGAGAGCTAAAAAGAGTGAACAATTTTACTCAAGATTCAAGAGATGGCAAAAATCAAAGTGGTGAGTACTATCACTAAGGGCTGTCCCTGTAGACATTTACTCCAAGACAGCTGACAGGCTGAGCAAATCTTTCATAGCCTACAGGACAAAAGTTGGATTGCAGGGCCACCAAGGATGGGAAACCTGTGAGTCCTCATATAAGTGAGATTAGCAAGTATGGGAACTGAAGGGTAAGGGTGGATCATAAGGAAAACAGCTCTTGTACAGGCTGCAGCTCAGCACCCCTGGGTACCGGTAGGAGTCAGTGAAAATCGTTTCTGGAGAAAGACAGCATCACCTTACACCTCACGTTATTTTCATTTTCAAATAAAACATTGAGCCTACACTTAAAACCAGGTACATGAGAAGATAAGACAATGTGAACTAGAACTGGCAGGATGAACAGCGGACAATGTAAAGAGCCACAGGGGCTTTAGGTATTACAGATAGTAGATGCACACATTATGAAACCTATAGTTGCTATGTTCAGGGAGATAAATTTCAGCAGAGAACTTAAAGCTATAAAAACCATAACAGATCTAGAATAGGAAAATTCACTAACAGGTTATGAGCTCAGTGGATGGATTTAATGAAAGGGCAGATGACTGAATCAGGCAGTGATTGGAGTAGGTAGGGGCAAGGGAAGCTTGTGGGCCCCCAGCAATGTGCTGTTTCTTAATTTGGATGATGACATGAATATTTGCTTTGTTATAACTTATTCAGCTCTATACTTAGGTTGTATGCAATTTTTCATATGTGTCTTAAGAATATAAAAGAGAATTAGTGAACTGGAAGAGAAATCAAAAGAAACTATCTAGAATTAACCATAGGGATACCAAAAGTGGTAAATGTGGAAAAGAGGGTAAGAGAAATAGAGTAGGGTTTCTCAGGTTTTAGTGAGCACAGGAATCACCTGGAGATCTTGTCTGAGTGCAGATTCTGATTCAGGAGGTTCTTGGTTCTTGGGAATGCCTCAGATTCTGACTTTAATAAGCTTCTAGGTAACACTGATGCTGCTCCCCATAGACTATGTGGTCCACAGGGCTATAAAGGAATCACAAAAAATTCCAGTATTTGTTTAATTAGTATCTTAGGGGTAGAGTAGGGATGCACAGGGCAGAAGAAACGGAGAGAGATACTAGCAGATACTTTTCCAAAATAGGCTGAAGACAGGAAATCAAGAGGGCCTACAACCCCAAGAAGAATAAATAAAAATAAATCTACATATGAACCCATCAGAGTGAATTAAGATAACTGAAGATTAAGAAAAAAATCTTAATAGCAACCAGAGAAAATAAAACTACCTTTCAAGGCTGCTTAACAGCAACAGTAGAAGCTAGATGACGGAATGGTATCTCTAAAGATAGAACTGCCAGCTGAGAATTCTATAGCTAGAAAAAATGTCTTTCAAGGATGAAAACATGGAGAATTTACAACAACCAGACCACCACTTAAAAAGAAATACTATGGGACTTCTTCAGGCAGGAAGAAAATGATCACAGATGAAACTTCAGAGAGGCAAGAAAAATTGAAGAATAACAATATTAAGTAAAAGAAAATCTACATGAATACTGATTTTGTAAAATAGTAATAATAGTACATTATGGACTTTATATATGGAAATAAAATGTGTGACATTTGCATTTAAGCTAGAAGAGTATTATGAGCAATTAAAAAGTTCTAAGATCCTTGAATTGTCCAGGAAGATTAAATGTACCAATTAATAGTATCCTTTTATAAGTCAGGGATGCACATTGTACTCTCTAGTATAACTCAAAAAAGGATAGTAAAAGAGCTTATAGCTTCTAAATTGTAAGAGGAAAGTAAATGTGTCTGGTGGTTGCCCCACGGGAGCAGAGTTGACCCTGACCCCAAAGTTGGTTTTGAGGTTAAGACTGGTGATTCCACAGGGCGGGCTCCCTGGAGGCAAGTGTGAAAATGGCTTGAGAGAACACGGAGTGACTGACTTAGGCTTCTCTTGGGTCTAGGGAGGGTGGAGGTTGGGTGAGGGAGGGTGTCGAACCTGGGCCAGGTTTATGTGGCTTGAACTGCCCTGCCGGTGTGCGGCTTCCTCATCAGCTTGCCCTGCCGTGGAACAGGAGGGGAAGAGAACGGGGTGGGCTTAAAAGCTGTCGGTTGTCAGACATCAGAAATGGAGCCAGACTCTTTATTATAATTCACTCTGATGTTTGATGGCTGAAATGTGCATGTTTTATTTAATCGAATTTGAACTTGTTTAATTATTATGGTGCTGTAGGAGGTCTGCATTCTAAGGCTGGTAACCGAGGTGCAAGTTCTGTGGAAATACTTGTTCAAGAGCCCAACACTGTGTATTCGGAAAGGTGAAATGCTTTTTTGTCTCTTTCGTTAGTGTCTGAATATATGAGGGGCGGATGAGGAGTGTCTTGGTGAGGCCTTGTCTTCTGACTTAGTGTGTGCAGAGATGGGAGTGACCTTTCCATACAGCAGGCAAGAGAATGCCAGAGGGCTTCACCCCCAGGGGGAAACCTTGAATGAGGAATTGTTTCTGCCATTGGCGGCCACACAGCTGGACCTTTGGCAGTGGCTCAAGGGTCTGTAAATATGCGCAGATGAGGCTGGTTGTTGGCCAGGGCATCCAGGGCTCAGATGATGCCTGACGTTCAGGCTTTGGGTCCCATCCTTTCATCGGGACCTTCCCGTTAAGGGATCAGCGGCAGCAGCCCTTCAGTGGGTGCCGTCCGGAAAGTACATGCAGGCCCTTCCTGGCTTATGCAGGTTCTCAGGGAGCCTCTCAGGTAGCCAGCGTGTCCTGGAGAGGGGTGGCCTTTTCATTGCCATTACTTCTGGCAAGGGACAGCACAAAGGAAGCTGCTTCCTCCGGATGGCTCAGGTCTGCCCTTATCCTGAAGGTGTCATTTATGTTTTAGCAAGGAGGCCTCTGTGGCTGTGCCAGGCCTGCAGGTGCTGCCTACATGAGCCAAGGCACAACGTGCAACTGGGCACAGAGAGTCACAGGCTCAAGAACTGTGAGAGCCTCGGTCACTAGAAGGGCCCAGTATGTGGCCAGCCATTTTCACTCTGATGGTACGCAGCGTGGAGCCAAGAAGGACAGTGGCTGCCTCGGGTGGTCTAGGGACCCAAGGAGGCCTGAGAGGAGGTTGCTGAAGCCTTTGTGATGGAGTCTCGGGGGGGCACTGGCAGGATGCCTGTTGTATTGCAGTGTGGGCAATGTCTACAGCCTTTTGTTATAAAAAGTACCATTTGGAATGGTATCTTTTTCCCCCACAAATTTTATGGTGGCTGATATGTGGATAACACCTTAAAATTCATCAATGTTGACTGTGTGGCCTCCAAAACCCAAAAAGGCCTGCATGGTGCTGCTCGTGTTTTAACATTGTGGGTGCTTAGAGGATTGCTTTGCGGATGTCTGTTTCCGTTGTTTCCTCCCCTGGAATCTTTTATCTGTCTTTTAGTTTCTCTCTTTCTTCCTTCCTCTCTTTCTTTCTTCCCTTCCTTTCCTTCTTTCCTTCTTTTCTTTCATGGTTACCTGATACACCTTGAGGAGTAGGGACTCTCTACTCTGCTCATATTTATAAGTTTCTTCCTCCAGAGAGTCCCAAATAACTGTCGTCAGGGCTAGGGCCCCCACCCCTTGTGGCAGTTGTTACCTTGTCAGTTGTGGGGGCCTGGGCCTGAGCTGGGATGGGGCAGCCCGTCAGCATGTTGGTGAGCCGTGGAACTCGGTGGGGTCCCAAGTCTTTGTTGGTCATTTTACAGTTGACCAACAGGGTGATGCTGTTCTTTGGCCCTTTAAGAAGGGGGATGAGGAAGGGAGGTCCATAAAACATTGGTGCTGCTTTTCAAAAGGTCTATGCCTCTGAGTGCCATGGGTGTTTTTCCCTATAACCCTGAAAATCAGAATCTTTGTTGCTATGGAGATACTAAGCAGCAGCAACAGCTAAGGCATTTGTGGGGTCCTAGTGAGCCACCTGCTTTCAGGAGTGAGGGCCTGAGTACTTCGCTGGGTGGCTGGTCTTCCTCACACCGGCAACTGCCTGGTGGGCCCATATGTTGCACAGGGCATCGGTCTTTACACTGAGTGCTCTCTGGAACAGAGACCAGAGCCAAGTTGAGACACACGCCAGTGGTCCCAGGGCGAGAGCCACTCCTTGAGCCTAGTTGAGACTGCTGGAATCCAGACACATGATTCCACGTAAGGCACACAGGTTAGTCCGAGCCAAGAACATGATCCAAGGTCATTTTTAAAGAGGATTCTCCCATACTCTGGTTTCTCTTCAGATCGTATATGTCTTTCGCGTTTTAAAAAGGATTCTCGGCCGGGCGCGGTGGCTCACGCCTGTAATCCTAGCACTCTGGGAGGCCGAGGCGGGCGGATTGTTAGAGCTCAGGAGTTGGAGACCAGCCTGAGCAAGAGCGAGACCCCGTCTCTACTAAACATAGAAAGAAATTATATGGACAGCTAAAAACATATATAGAAAAATTAGCCGGGTATGGTGGCGCATGCCTGTAGTCCCAGCTACTCGGGAGGCTGAGGCAAGAGGATTGCCTGAGCCCAGGAGTTTGAGGTTGCTATGAGCTAGGTGGACGCCACAGCACTCTAGCCCGGGCAACAGAGTAAGACTCTGTCTCAAAAAAAAAGGAAAAAAAAAAAAAAAAGGATTCTTCTGTTCATAAATGCCAGTCATTGAAACCTAGGTCACTTAAGTCTGTACCAGTGGCTTTGTGGGACTCAGCACATACAGAACCAAGCAGCACAGCACAAGGTGCCTGCTTGCCAGCTGGCATCAAGCCCAATGAACAAGCCAAAGCAAGAGAAGTGTGAGGTGCATCACCTGGTCACTCCACTCTCTGTGCCAGTTTCCTTGTGGTTGCCCTGCAGGTGGACAGGGCAGGATCAACCTTTCCTCTCCAAATTTGGCTCAGATTTAGAGACTGCTGACTTTCCACATGCACCAATAGGGTAGAAAAGCTTTATTACTCACATAATGAGCCTTTCTTGGATAAAGCAGGACAGGCTCCCAAACAGATCCAAAAATGGCTTGAGAAAGCATGTAGGGATGACTGGCTTTGACTTTTTTTTTTTGAGAGACAGGGTCTCACCATGTTGCCCAGGCTAGACTACAGTGGCTGTTCACAGGTGTGATCATAGATCACTGCGGCCTCAAACTCTTGGTCTCACACAATCCTTCCACGTCAGCCTCCCAAGTAGCTGGGACTACAGGTGCACACCACCGCACCCGGCTTGGCTTTTGTAGGGATTAGGAGATGAGGCAGAGGTGGGTTCTCCTGCATGGGCCAGGGTTTGTGTGATTTGAACTTCCCCACTCATGCCAAAGGAGGGATCCTGTGGGCTTTCTTATCAGCCTTCCCAAAATGTAGGGTAGAACTGGGAGAGAGAAGTGTAGGGCTTGGAAGCTGTTAGCAGTCAAACATCAAAAATGGAGTCAGACTCTATTACAAAATGGTAAAACAAAGAAACAAAAAACAATCCTAAAGAAGTCCAGAAAAGCATGAAATGGAACATAAAACAATTAATAGAAATCCCATAATATGAAGGTATATACATAACCCCATTATATCAGTAATTAATTACATGTATATGGCCTAAATATGCCACTTAAAAGGCCAAGATTTTAAATTAGATTTTTATTTTTTTCTCTTTTTTTTATGGTCAAGATCAGAAGTGATAAACTAGATTTTTAAAAAGGCAGCACAAGAGATGTGTGGTGGGTTGAGATGTCCTCCTAAAAGTTCATGTCCACCTGGAACCTCAGAATGTGACCTTATTTGGAAATGGGATATTCGGAGATGTATTTAGTTAAGGATCTCAAGATGCAGTCATCCCGGATTTAGGTTGGGCGCTAAATCCAATGACTAGTGTCCTTACAAGAAAAGGAGAGAACACAGACACGCAGGGGAGAAGGCCATGTGAAGACAGAGGCAGAGACTGCAGTAAAGCTGCCACGAGCCAGGGAAAGCCCACAGTCTTCAGAGGGGGTCCATCCCTGCTGACACCTTGATTGTGGACTTTAGGTGTCCAGAACCGTAAGAGAATACATTTTATTGTTTTAAGCTACTCAGTTTGTGGTACTTTGTTACAGCAGCCCTAGGAAAGGAATACAAGATTCGTGTAAAACAACATTTAAGGAAGGTTAGAATTAAAAGGATGGAAAACAATTCATTAGTTCTTAATAGTATACTGGAGATGCTAACCAAAAGAAAACTGATATAGCTACTAATATTAGACAAAGAAGATTTTAGGATAAAAAGCATTACTAGATACTAGGGGACATTTCATAATAATAATTAGATTAACATCCCAGAAAGATATAGCAGTCTAATTTCTAACCTCCCAGGAAAACATAACAATCTAATTTTGGATGCATTTTAAAATATGGCCTAAAAAATATAGAGAGCAAAATTTATAGAATTACAAGAAGAAATGGTTAAATCTACAGACATTATGAGAAATTTCTGATATATGGCTAAAGAGAGATGATCTGGTAGACCTAGTATTACAGGGGTGATCCCTTTAGAAGGCAGAGCATTTTCTCAGGCTGCTTGTGGAAGAGGAAGTCAGGTCTGCGGCCTGAGAGGGGGTCAGTCAGTGTGGATCCACCGCTGGCTGCGATGTTACAGAAGAGCCTGTGAGAAGGCCAGTGGCAGTGACCTGAGGGCAGCCTAGACACCCAGAGTGATCCTGGGCCAGCAGCAAGCAAGAAAACCTCCTTCTGCCACCACCTTAATGAGCTCGGAGGAAGAATCTTCCCTAGAGCTTCCTCAAGAGCCCAGCACTCTGACACCTCGACTTCAGCTTTGTATGATTTCTTCTCTGACCCACGGGTTATTTAGAAGTTTTATAATACACTTAGGTCTGTGGCTAAATTT
Source organism: Lemur catta (assembly GCF_020740605.2). Classification (NCBI taxonomy): domain Eukaryota; kingdom Metazoa; phylum Chordata; class Mammalia; order Primates; family Lemuridae; genus Lemur; species Lemur catta. The sequence continues at coordinate 87,953,937 of NC_059137.1, forward strand.
TATTTTTGGTGTATGGTAAGGGTTGGGGTTCATGTTTTTCCAAATGGATATCCAAAATTTGAAGGAGAGCCTGCCTTTCCTCGTGGAATTACTCTGGAGCTTCATCAGAAATTTTACTGGCTGTGTTATATGTAGATTGATTTCTATTGCTTTGTATGTCTATCCTTAATAACAGTAACACATTGTCTTGTTTGCTGCAGATTTGTAGTATATCGTGACCTCCATTTGCTGTTTTCAAAAATATATGTGTTTCCGTAAAATTTTCAGATCAACTTGTCAGTTTCTACCAAACTGCTTCTGATTACATTGGATCTAAATATTGATTTGGAGATCACTGATATCTTAGTATTATAAGCCATGAATATAATACATTTATCTCAGTTTATATAGGTCTTCATTTATTTCTCTCAACAAAGTTTTATAGTTTTAAGTGAACAAGGTTTGCACATATTATGTTAAAATTATTCATTAGGGTATTTTTTTTTTGAGACAGGATCTTGTTCTATTGCCCAAGGCTAGAGTGCAATGGTGTCATTATGGTTCACTGCAATCTCAGACTCCTGGGCTCAACATCGTCTTGCCTCAGCCTCCCAAGTAGCTGGGACTACAGGCATGTGCCACCATGCCCAGCTAATTTTTGTATTTTTTGTAGAGATGGGGTCTCGCTCATGCTCAGGCTGGTCTCAAACTCTAGGCCTCAAGCAGTCCTCCTGCCTTGGCCTCCCAAAGTGCTAGGATTATAGGCATGAGCCACTATGCCTGGCTTCTTTACTATTTTTATACTATTTCAAGTATCATTGTTTTAAAATTTAATTTTCTCATTTTCCTTTGCTAATATATAACACATAGAAATATACAAATAATAGCATATATGGAAATGTATAGTTTTGTATTTAGTATACAGAGAAATTGCTATACATACTATATACAGCATATACAGAAATCATTTCTGTGTAAATATGTATGGAAATATAATTGATTTTTGTATATTGGCCTTATATCCAGCAACCTTGGTACATTCACTTATTAATTCTAGTGGGGTTTTTTTGTAGATTACTAGAAAACTATCATAGGTGCCACCATGCCCAGCTAATTTTTGTATTTTTTGTAGAGATGGGGTCTCACTCTTGCTCATGCTGGTCTCGAACTCCTGAGCTCAAACGATCCACCCACCTTGGCCTCCCAGACTGCTAGGATTACAGGCATGAGCCACCACGCCCGGCCTGCACTCACACTTTAAAGGGACCCCTCAAGGAGGTAACTGGCTTGGAAGGAGGATTAATAAACCACTGAACGATTAAAATTTGTACAATTTTGCTAAGAAATACTTATATCCTCGATGTTCCCACTATTGGATGGACCTCTTTGGTCAGTAGAAAACCTTAGGAAACAAGCCTAATGCTTTCACACTGTTGGTGGGTGCCACTCCATGGGAACCAATTAGCCTTCCCCTATCTGGTAGAGTTGGTAAATATGCCACTATACTGGCTAAGGCAAGGCACTGAAGGGTGACAGTCTGTCAGAGCTGATTTAGATAAGAGGTGCTGATTCCATTTCACCTTTCAATTCCCTGGTATGGCTTGTGCTTAAAGCCACTCCTAATGAGTGGAGGCTAACTGTAGAATATAGAAAGCTAAACAAAGCTGTTCTCTTTATAAGAGCATCTCTACCAGATATTGTCACCTTAATTGATAACACTTAAAAAAAAGTGGGTAAATGATTTGGAGTTACTTACTGTATAGACTTGGCTAACATGTTCTATTCACTAAAAATTTTGCAGGAGAGTCACCCACAATTTGGCCTATACTTTTGAGGGTCAACAGTACACCTTTACCTGAATGCCTGTATGGTACTGAAATAGTCCTGATATTTACACATGGACTTTGCCGACAGGACTTAGATGCCTACCCGACACTTCCCCAAGAAACGGTGATTTGGAATCGTATCAATGACATCATTCTCACTGGTACTGATCAAGATTCTGTCTCACAAGGACATTACAACCGTTAGCAACCACCTCACTGAGAGGAGATGGACAATTGCCCCGTGTATGGTACAAAACCCCTACCAGCCTGTTAAAGTGTTAGTCTATTTGGAACTCAGAAGGGTGAACTATTCCAAATTTGGTAAAAGATAAGATCCTAACACTCCAACCCCCCACATCAGTAAAGGGGTCTAACCAACATCTGGATTCTGGCACCAGTACATTCCTCCCTCTGATATTTTCCCTTATCTATCCAGCCACTTGTAACTTTTCCACCTTTCAGTTATCAAAACTGAAGCCCTTACTGTCCACAGCCAATTTACCTTATAAACCAAGACTCCTATTATGCCCTAAGTAATGGAAAAAGCTCATTGTAAAACATAGACCTCCTTAGTAAAATGGACATAGTATCTATAGAATCAAGCTACATTCCATCCTACTGGAGTGTCACACTCCATGAGGAAATAGACACATACCCTGCCACTGAGGTTAATTTGCCAAACCCCTGAAAATTCCTCTGCCTCTTACCTAATGGGGACAGGAGGGAGGATGGTCAACACTCTCAAAACAAGAAAACTAATGGTCTTTCTTTACTGATGTAGTGAGCATAGAGCATAGGGTTTAAGGGAGGTGATACTCCAATTTCCATATGTGCAATACTCCCAGCGATAGTGTATGCCCTTGAAAAAATTTTTCTAAGTTTTATATTTTCACAGACTCCTGGTTAGTAGCTAATGAGCTAACTATCTGGTTGGGACTTTGGCAATGTCAGGACTAGAAAATATAACACCAAGATATTTGGGGCAAAAAGATGTGGGGAGAAAATCATTACATTGGCTCCTGTTCTGCCCACCTTGATATACCACACCTTGGCTCATATCAGATAAGACATGGAAGAGGCACAGTAGAACACCAAAGCTAATAAATTACCCAAAACATCAGAGTAGGGAAGCCTCTTGAAAGGACAGGGTCTCAAGAGTTTGGGACGAGTCACCCTACTACCAGTGGGCACACAAGAGGAGGGGTCAGCACATTTGGGCATGGTTGGATTACAAAAATGGGTTGTTAACAGAGCAGTCAACACAGCAGAGAGGCATTTACACAAAGCCATTAGGGACTATACCACATGATAGAAGTCTAGGCACTGAGCCCACTGCCTGGGAGGAGAAATTCACAGAAGAGAAGGGCGACATAAGAACTGGCAAATAAACTTCACTGGGCCTCACCTTGCAGCAGTGGGAGCCAAAGGAATATGGTTTAACAATGGTAGATACCTATGCAGGTCATCTGTTTTCTTACCCATGTGAAGCATGAACCTCTGCTAATGTCACTGATAGGTTAACAAAACAGTTTCACAGCCTTTGGGCATGCCACAAGTTATACAGTCAGATCAAGGCTCTCACTTTACCACAAAGCAAATGCAACAATGGGCATTACAAAATAATATTACTAAATAACAGCAGTAGTATCATAGAAAGACATAATAGGCCTTGAAAACAAGGGCTACTGAGAGAACATAGAGGACAATGGTGCCCCAAGTCATCAAAAATGCTGCTCATAGTCCTGATTACATTACAGTAACTCCACATCAGCCTAGGGCATAACTATACCATATTTAAATTCAGAACAGATGAAGGGACCACCAGCAGAAATGCTCTGTCCTCTACTGGTGACAACACTGGAAACTACATAATTATAATTTTTATGGATACAGGAGTACTGACATAGCTGCCCACAGCCAAGGAACCACTCAGTACTTTTACATTCACTTTCTCCCTCACAGAAAATCCAGAGTCTAACCACCTCTCCATTGATCCTGATGCCCACATACCCTCCTCCACTAAAGATGCTGTGGAACAAACTTGGACCTGCTCCCAACACCCAGCGGGTGGAACTAAGTTACTCTCGAACTGGGTAACACCACTTGGGTTATCCTCAGGAGACAATCAGCTCCCCTCCTGCTGGCCATGGATGACCTCCAACTTCAACCTTCACTCTGTTGCTGTGCCCCCTCTTTATCTTAGAAATTTCCACCCTAGCCATTGTCAACTACATGTTCATTGGTGGGTCACCCCAGTCCTGGTCATCTGCACCCTACTGCTGACAGCAATGTGCACATGCACATCACAGAGAAGAACACAGCATGGGTCAAATTGAGGCAATGGGCCAGCTGGTGGCTACCTGGGTTGGTCAGTCAGCAGCAAGGCTGGTGGTCCTCCCTCATCTCTGTGGCTGCCAGCAACAACCCTTTGGGCCAGGCACACTCTGCAAGCCTACCTGTGACTCACAGGTGCCTTCTAATCCTGAGGGCCAACTCTTACTTCAAATCAGATGAAATTCACTATTGTTAAATAGTGCCATTAAACCAACAGAGCAAGGGCCACATTCTTTTGAGTCTCATGCATCTCTGGATGCATCCAGAGATTGTATGCATCCAATATCACAAACCAGATGCTCATGATTGGTGCAAACAAATTAAACACTGTAATCCAGAGGCAATACCAATGAGAGAAAATTATACCTCTTACTAATCCCTCAGATGATAATAGATGAAAATCTTGCCAACAATGTACACCTTTACAAGTATTGGTCTCTTTTCCTATTCATTATAATGATGTCTCTTCTCTTCTAGTATAAGCCCCACTTATGGAGGTGGAAAGAAATTGCACTAACCAAGTAGCCAAGGGCATGTTACCATGAATCTCCTCCTGGCTGTTAACCAATATATAAGTAATATTACCTGGGCTAAGCATGTCTAAGAAACCAGAGATTACAACCAGCTTAGAAATTCTCTCTAACCTAACCTTCCCACAATACCAATTGTAAGTTTTACATAACACTCATGGAAGCAAGTTCTACCACAACTGCAATGCTGGCTGCCCACAGAAAATAGTAACTGTTGGGTGTTACAGCAAAGACAACTCTTATGAAAAACACATTTCATCAGATTGATGAAGGAATCTACTGCTCTCTGCATGTGAGTTTCTCCACCCAATTTTCTCTATCCAATTACTTGCTTACAGCTATTACAAAATTTGCTGGGCCTACCACTGTTACCATTAATAAAGTCTTAGGAAGTATTTGAGGGAAATTGCTACTCAGTGTTACTGTGCTGGGGGTTTGATAAAAAACATTCATATCCCACCTTACAGAACAAAGAAACGATAATGGAAAGACTGGTGGTGAAGCTATCCTGGCAGGAAATTTATTGGTGGTGCAGTCACAGCACCACCTCCCAAGGGGCCACCCCTGAAGCTACTAAAGCTGTACAAACTGTCTAGAAAAGTTTCCCCTAGAATGGAGGTGATGGAGCAGGTGGTCTCATAATGATTCACTGCCTTATTACCTTGTAACAAATAGGGACATAAATGGGCCAGATGTATAAAACAATTGATGTTTATTTTTTAAATAACTTGGCCCACCCATGAGAATCCCATGTATGAGTGGCCCATAGTTTAAGATCTAATTTGGTGCACAGCTAAATTAATTTTTTTGCAAATTGCCAAAAGCACCTGTGAAACCTATCCCATGCCCATGGAAACACACCAATGCTACTTCCCTATCAGCAATCAGCAGGAAATTCAATCACCAATGCACACCAATCTGAGTAGGAAGGACCATTCAATTTTCCACCAAACCAAACATGTATGTGGCCTTAGCCACAGAAATACATAGCCATATATATCTAACTGCATGCTGAGATTGATTCTGACAACCTGATCTTGGTACACATAGCCTAACACCTCTCCCCTGGCAATACTCTTCCATAAACTTTTCTTAACAAGATGAGCCTAGTCCCCTAACCGTCGACATCCAACAACATTGACATTCCACAAATTTGTGTTAGGCTCATCTCACACAGTTACATAGGAAGTTTTGGGATGAGCCCATACCAACTGAGTTGATCTAGATGCTGAATACAAGGTAGATAACTCACAAACTTGTTTGACTGTAGTACTGTATGCTCCTATTCACACCATTTGGAATTGCACTAAGTCATACAAACTTACCTTCAAAGAATACAATGCAGGCAGCAGGGGGACCCTGGTGGCCTGAAAGAACCAAATGGCTTCCCCATCACAAACTTCCCCAGTCCAACCCTGGACAACATTTTTTGTACTAGAGTTTGGCTCAACAATCCAGTAGATTTTTACTCAGCAGTGGAACCCCACTTCAACCCCCCAAATACTTGTCGTCACAAACCACACTAGCCACAAATTTCCAATTCCATAAAGAATTTTCCCAATAGTCCTCCTGGTACTAATAACCCTAGGATTACTAACCTGGGGACAGTAGCAACAGCACATATGTGGCACATAACACAACAATTAAAAAAACCACATACAACCATGTCCCCAAGGAATTATCCACACAAACTAAACAAATGGCCCAAGGACTGAAACTCTTGGTGCAATCTCAGTGTACTTTAGGGACTGTGGTATTAGATAACTGCAGAGCCCTAGATCACTAATTGGCTACTGGGGGCAGAGGGAGGTCCATGTACTAGCTGACACGTCTTTCTGCATGTGGGTAGAATAATACTAACCAGGTTTTACCAATAGCCAAGGACATGTATCAAAGGGGCCATGATATCACTCTATTGACTAAGCAGACTGAACAAGTCAAAAGCTTCTCCTTTTTTTATCCATTCTCCTGCTTTCCCCCACTAAGTGAACTAACTGGCTGCAAACAGGCTTTGAAATTCTAGTTTGTGCACTTGTAGAATTCTATTCTTTAGAATGCTTAATTACTGGCTTCAGACTCAGGCATTGAGAAATAATGTACAATTTAGATTATAAAACAACATAGGGCTATGGAGATGTGTTATTACATTAAGGAGCCAAAAAATGGCCCAAGAATATTGGCCCCTATGTTGTTTACTTCTTTTTTAGCAGGCTGAAACTATTAGCTCAAAGCCTCCTGCCATCAAACTCAAATTTTCACATCCAACTGCATTAATTATAACCCAAATAAATATTTTTTTAGCCAGTTAGAGCCTTCCTGCTTTGCATACCCCAAAAAACTATAGGCAGTGTCTGCTAGTCATAGATAAAACAAACCCTGGGGACATAAAAGACCTCAAACTATGGCTGCTCTTCAGAGCTCTCCAACCCAGACACTCCCTATTACGGGTTGAGTTGTGTCCCTTAAAATTTATATGTTGAAGCCCTAACCCCTAGAACCTCAGAATGTGACTGTATTTGGAAATGATGTCTGTAAGAAGGTAGTTAAGTTAAAATGGGGTCCTTAGAGTGGGCCCTAATCCAATCTGACCAAGTCCTTATAAGAAGAGGAGATTATGACACAAACACAGAGGGAAGACCATGTGACAACATGGGGCGAAGACAGCCATCTGCAAACCAAGGAGAGAGGCCTCAAGAAAAACCAACCCTGCTGACAACTTGATCTCAGACTTCCAGCCTCCAGACTGTGAGAAATTAAGTTTTTATTGGTTAAGCAGCCTAGTTTGTGGTATTTTGTTATGAGCAGCATTGCCTAGACACATAAGGCCCCTCTCTGATTCTCCTACCCTCCAGCTGCTCCCTTGCCCTGTCCCTTCTGGGTTCTGGGTGGTAGTCTCCAGCCACTACCTCTAAAAGGTTTCCTACGGAGAGGGACTTTCCCTCCATGGCAGCTCATCAAAGCAACACCCACATAAAGATCACTGTGTCTACTGCCACCTTATGGTCATGTCTTTTCCTAGCCTCACACTCATCATGTTGTATCCACAGCTGTATCTTATGCATACTTCTATCTGTATCTACCTATGTCATCTTTTCTTGGATGTACTGAGACACATTTCTGCAGCTGGTGGTTGACGTCTAGTGAAGCAGGGTTTCATATCTGAGATCTAAAAGTAATAACTCATACTATGAGTGTTGAGAGAGTGGCCACAAAGCCACTGATTAACCCAAAAGATCCAGTTCTTGCCTGTTCCCAGAAATAAAACAACTCAACATAATGAGTGCCTACAATGTGTTAGATGCTGTGCTAACAGATTTATACATGATATCACAGGAAGACATCAAATAGTCTTCTGAGTTAAATACTATTATTCCCATTTTACAGTTGGAAAATCTAAGCAACTTAAGGGATATAAATGTTAGGCAACTTGCCTAGTATCAAACAGCAATATCCAGCAGAATTTGATTTGGAATCCAGCTCTATTTGACTGAAGAGCCTAAAAAAGTAATAAAGACATGCAACTTAATTTCAAGGGCTTTTAAGAAATTAGTTGTATTTACTCTGCAAGTCACCCAGCATATATGTGTGTGTGTATATATATAAATATATATAAATAAAATGAGAGACTGCTAAGAATATAATGTACTTAAATAACAAGTATCTTTAAATATTTAAACATGAGTGCAGTAGATATGTCATGGCTAAATAGGAATATATATCTAAGCCCCTAAAGTCATCTTGCTTATGCATTCAGATTGTTGGATCTTTTCTCTAGGATGCTGCAAACACATTTTAAAGTATAACCATGGAGTTTAGTATCAAGGAACTTAAAGTTGGAAAGGCCTTTGGAGATTATCTAGTACAGTTCTTACATTATAGCCTCAGAAAATACTAATCACCATGAATGGAAATGGATTTGCCTAGAGATCCTGGATGTTAGTAGAAGATCTAGGAACAGAACCTGAGCTCTATTATACAGTGATAAAAATAATAATAAAAATAGTAATAATTATAATAAGAGCTATTATAATTTTCAGGGTGGCTGTAATATGCCCTGCATATATATTATCCTATTTAATCTTTAAAACAATATTTTAGTATAGGTATTATTAACTCCATCTTGAATAAAAGAAAAGTTTCTACATCCAGGATCACACAGGTAAATACATGGCAAAACCTAGATTCAAATTAAGTTCTCTTATGGACTCATAATTCTGTGCTTCCCCCACTATTATATTATTTTCATCTTAGTTTTAGCATTTATTTATTAATGTTATTAATTTATTTATTAATATTTATTCATGCTATTAAAACTATAGAAAAATAATTGAAAATGATATCAATGAAAACAAGATTAAGGCAAATATGTATTTCATGATCAATGTCAGAAAGATCTCTAAATAGCTAAGCTTTATTCTTGTCTCAAGGAAAGTTTGCAAGAAAATAATGTGTGCACTGAATATCACCACCTCAAGTTCTAAAGAAATGGGATTATCTGGAAAAATCCAGAGCTTATTCCCTTTTGTAGGAGATATCAGTTGATTTTTTTGTAGACATTCCATTTGTATCCTCAATGTATAGTCTTTTTTCTGTTTCGGCTTGTCCCGGTAGTTGCTTATACTATTTCTTCGGTCATGTATAGATAACAGAATGAGATATGCTCTGTATTGAACCTTTTAGATGAACTCCTCACCTATGGTGGCATGACGCCAGTTGTCCTGTGGAGCTTTACCAAAAACTTCTTCAGGGCTTCTTTTTCTTTATCTATCTCCCTGAGCTGGACATCTAAAGCCTTCTGGAGTTTTTGAATGTGAATCCTGGTCCTCTTCTCCTCTCCAAGGTTGTTCACAAGAGCCTTCCGTATGTACATGTTGTCTCCTGGTTTGAAAGTGCTCTTCCTCCTTACGCAGCCCATGCCACCCTTGTTCAAAATCTGGCTGAGGAGGTTAAAGACAGAACAATAAGGCTGCCTATAAATGTCTCAGTAAAATGATTCTCCTGTGGTTTGGAATATTAGAACCACAGCACCATGGGAACAGAGCCTCACAGAATCTTGCAGCTGAGTGGCATCAGAGAAGCACTTGACAGACTACAATGGCCATCAGGATGCCCACCCTACTGCCATCGTGTTTTTCTACTTAGGCTGAATGGTAAGTATCCTTAGGTCCTCTTAATCAGGACCAGAATGTTTATGGAGAGAAAAAGTAAGTTGAACCAATAATTTGGTTTAGTTTTAGAATGATTCTTTATTCCCTTAAGTGTTACTTAAGTTGCTAAATAATTGAGATTGTGTCATTTGTCTAAGTTTAGGGTTAGACTTAAATTGGATAAGAACTTTTTCATAAAGTTTTCATATAAGAACAGGAAAGAGGAAATATACACACATCTATTCATTTTCATAAAAAGAAGAAATATAAACTAAATATTAATGAGATTATAGAGAAGGGAAGAGGCAAGGAGGATAGGATGGGGCAATAGGAGTAAGGTCGGAGCAACAGGAAGAGGGACACTTTTTTAAGTATATGTATTTTTTTGAGACAAGGTCTGGCTCTGTTGTCCTGGCTAGAGTGCAGTGGTGTCATTATAGCTCACTGTAACCTCAAACTCCTGGGCTCAAGGGATCCTCCTGCCTCAGCCTCCTGAGAAGATGGGACTATAGGCATGCGCCACTATACCTGGCTTATTTTTCTACTTTTTGTAGAGACAGGGTCACACTATGTTACTCAGGCTGGACTTCTGGTCTCAAGTGATCCTCGCACCTTGGCCTCCCCTTTTAATTATTCTTACATTTATAAATATGCTAATTGTTCATGTGCTCAAAAATAATTATATTCAAGGAGGACTGGGGGAGGTGGTATCCCAAACTAATCTATGTGTACTGAGCAAAGAAGTCAATATATTGTAGATAAGGAGGGCCAGGTTCTTTCTGTTGGAGAAAGAGCTACAAAAAACGAGGAAGGCTATAATATACCCTGTGGTGATGAACTAGAATTGGAGGTATCAGTATGAATTTATGATTCTATGAATCAGTATAAATCCATAGTTCTATGAATCAGTATAAATTTGTGGTTATATAAATTAGTATGAATTTATGGTTATAGGAGTTGGTAGGAATCTGTAGTTCTATAAATCAGTATAAATCCATGATTACATGAATAAGTATGAATCAATGGTTCTATGAATCAGTCTCTGGACTTCAAAGATAGATACCTTACACACTTGAGATGTTGTGACTCTCTCCATCAGAGATTGAGCCCCATTTATTCATGGCTTCAAAACTGTCCCTGGAAAATGCAAAAGACAGGTTTTTTTATGTCTCCTCTTTGGGTTTTATCTATGACTCACCTAAGTCTTGATTCTGTTATTTTATTCCCTTTAAACTCATTATAGGCAGACACATGTAAAATTCTTCCAGTCCTCTTTAATCAGGAGTAGAAAATCTGAGCATTGTGAAATGTTCTTAATATATAGGAAGGCATATTTTTCTTCTGATAGGAGAATTTTATTAATTTTCAACTGTCAACTATGGCCTTTAGAAATCACTAAAAGATTTAGCAAAACTAACATAATGAGCAGCACTTTATTGTTTACAACAACATAATGGCAGGAAAGGATTATCACTGCTATTTTACATGTGAAGAAACTGAGGCTCAGAAAGTTGAAGAACTCTGTTTGAAACTGAGCTAGAAGTGGGGCCAAGATGGTGGACTAGAAACAGCCTGTGCATGACACTCTCAAGAAGAGGACTGAAAGTTGTAAATGGATGTTCACCTATAGATGGATTGTCTTAGAGCATTGTGAATCATCAGAAAAGTGACTGGAGACACCAAAGTGAAGGAGACTAAACTGGGGTGAACTGCTTGACAGGATCAGAGGTACCTGGGGAATCCCCCTGCATGTGGGGAAGTGACAGAGGAGAGAACCCTGGAGCTCCATACTCCCCCTACAGACACTAAAGCCAGAGCTGTGAGAGGGCTCCTCCACCACTGCAGGCCTCCGGACTAAAGCAGGGAGCTGCCTGGAGACTGTGCAGCATCACTGCACTGGGCAGCAGGTACAGCAGGGTCCCCACACCAACAAAGAAACACTGGATTTAAACAAAACTCTAGAACAAATGGACCTAACAGAAACTTACAGAACATTCTACCCCCAAACTGCAGAATATACATTCTTCTCATTAGCACATGGAACATTTTCTAAGACAGATCTTATGTTAGGACACAAAACAAATCTCAGTAAATTTTTAAAAATCTATATTATGCCATATATCTTCACAGACCACAGTGGAATAAAATTAGATTAATTCCAAGAGGAACTCTCAAAACTATACAAATGTATATAAATTAAATAACCTGCTGCTGAATGATCCCTGGCTCAATGACAAAAATCAAGATTTAAATCAAAAGATTTTTTGGATTGTATAGCAAAAGTGAGACATGCTACCAAAATCTCTGGGCTACAGAAAAAGCACTGCTAAGAGGGAATTTCATAGCACTAAATGCCTACATTGAAAAGACAGAAACATCACAAATTAACACCTTAATAACTAGGGGGGAAAAAAAAAAGAAGAAGAAGCCAAACCCAAACCCAGCAGAAGAAAAAAATTGACAAAGATCAGAGCAGAACTAAATGAAATTGAAATGAAAAATACAAAGAATCAATGAAATGACAAGTTGGTTCTTTGAAAAGGTAAACAAAATTGATAGACCACTAGCTAAATTAACCAGAAATAGAAGAGAAAGGATTCAAGCAAACTCAAATCAGAAATGAAAAATGAGACATTACAGCTGATACCACAGAAATACAAAATATCATCTGAGACTACTATGAAAACCTCTATGCACACAAACTAGAAAATCTAGAGGAAATGGATAAATTTTTGGAATCACACAACTTCCCAAACTTGAATTAAGAAGAAATAGAAATCCTGAATAGACCAATAACAGTAGTGAGATAGAAATAAAAAAGCTCCCAACAACAAAAAAAGCCCAGGGCCAGATCGATCTATAACTGAATTCTACCAGACCTCCAAGGAAGAACTGGCACCTATTCTACTGAAACTGTTCATAACATTGAGAAAGAGGGAGTTCTCCTTAACTCATTCTATGAAGCCGGTATCATCCTGATACCAAAGCCAGGAAAGGATACAATAACAAAAGAAAATTATAGAACAAAATCCCTCATGAACATAGATACAAAAATACTCAAGAAAATACCACCAAACCGAATCCAACAGCACATCAAAAAGATAATCCATCACAATCAAGGGGGTTTTATCCAGGGATACAAGGATGGTTCAACATACATAAATCAATAAATGTTATTTACCACATAAACAGAAATAAAAACAAATACCACAAAATCATTTTAATATATGCAGAAAAAGCATTTGGTAACACCTAGCACCATTTTATGATAAAACCCCTCAGCAAACTAGGTACAGAAGAAATATACCTCAAAATAATAAAAGCCATATATGACAAACCCACAGCCAATAGCATATCATACTGAATTGGGAAAAGCTAAAAGCATTCCCCCTAAGATCTGGAACAAGGCAAGGATGCCACTGTCACCACTTCTATTCAACATAGTACTGGAAGTTCTAGCCACAGCAATCAGCCAAGAGTAAGAAATAAAGGGCATCCAAATTAGGAAAGAGGAGATCAAACTATCCCTGTTTGCTGACAATATCATCTTACACTCAGAAAACTCTAAAGACTCCTCCAAAAGACTTCTAGAATTGACAAATACAATTAAGTAAAGTCTCAGGTTACAAAATTGATGTATACAAATCTTTAGAATTTCTACTAAAAACAGTCAGGATGAGAGTCAAATCAAGAACTCAATACCACTTACAATAGCTAAAAAGAAAATAAAATATCTAAGAATATACCTGCCGGGCGTGGTGACTCACGCCTGTAATCCTAGCCCTCTGGGAGGCCGAGGCGGGTGGATCGCTCGAGGTCAGGAGTTCAAGACCAGCCTGAGCGAGACCCCGTCTCTACTAAAAATAGAAATAAAAATTATCTGGACAACTAAAAATATATATTAAAAAAATTAGCCGGGCATGGTGGCTCATGCCTGTAGTCCCAGCTACTTGGGAGGCTGAGGCAGTAGGATTGGTTAAGCCCAGGAGTTTGAGGTTGCCATGAGATAGGCTGACCCCACGGCACTCACTCTAGCCCGGGCAACAAGGTGAGACTCTGTCTCAAAAAAAAAAAAAAAAAAAAGGAATATAGCTAAACAAGGAGGTGAAAGATCTCTACAAAAAGAACTACAAAACACTGGTGAAAAAAATCAGAGATAAAACAAGCAAATGGAAAAACATCCCATGCCCATGGATTAAAAGAAACAACATCATTAAAATGCCAATACTACTCAAAGTGATTTACAGAATTCAATGCAATTCCCATCAAAATACCAATGACATTTTTCACAGATCTAGAAAAAACAATCCTAAACTTCATATGGAATCAGAAAAGAGCCTGAATAGCCAGAGCAATCCTAAGCATAAAGAACAAATCTGGAAGCATCACATTATCTGACTTCAAATTATACTACAAGGCTATAGCAACCAAAACAGCATGGTACTGGTATAAAGGTAGACACACAGACCAGTGGAAGAGAATAGAGAATCCAGGAATAAAGCCATATACTAAGAGCTACAACCAACTGATTTTTAACAAAGCAGACAAAAACATACACTTGGGAAAGGACATCCTATTCAATAAATGGTGCTGGGAAAAATGGATAGCCACAAGCAGAAGAATGAAACTGGATCTTACCTCTTGCCATATGCAAAAATTAACTCAAGATAGATTAAATACTTAAATATATGACCTGTAACCATAAAAATTCTAGAAGAAAACACAGAAAAAATTCTTCTGGACATAAGCCTAGGCAAAGAATTATATGATTAAGACCCAAAAGCAAATACAGCAACAACAAAAATAAATGGGACTTAATAATTTTCTGCACAGCAGAGGAAATAATCAACAGAGTAAATAGACAACCTACATAATGGGAGAAAATATTCACAAACGATATGTCCAACAAATGACTAACATCCAGACTCTACAAAGAACTCAAATCAGCAAGAAAAGTGGGAAAAAGACACAGATTTTTCCTCAGAAGAAGATAGACAAATGACCAATGTATGAAAAAAAGCTCAACATCACTAATCATCAGGGAAATGTAGAATGTTTATTGCAGCACAATTCATAATAGCAAAGATATGAAATCAACCTAAGTGCCCATCAATTCATGAGTGGGTGAAGAAAATGTGGTGTGTATTAAATCTATGCTATGGAGTACCATTCAGCCATGAAAAGGAATGAAATAATGTCATTTGCAGCAACTTGGATGGAAGGAACTAGAGACTATTATCCCAAGTGAAGTATCTCAGGAATGGAAAAACAAAGACTATATATTCTCACTTATAAGTGGGATCTAAACAATCTATCAGGTATAGCACACACTAGTCTGGTGATGGGTGCACTAAAAGCCTGACTTTAGCATTGCACAATTCACTCCTATAACAAAAAACACTTGTACCACCTTAATCTATTCAAATAAAAAAAACTGAGCTAGAAGTATTGACGACAGGAGAACTGCCAAACTCTTGGCACAAAACAACTCTGTCCAAACCTCTACACTAAGAGATGATTAAACTCTAGTGTGGCTTCTAGCAGGTTGAGGCCACATCTTTAGGACGACCCCTGTAGTCTCATTAAAATGGCTGCCTGAGAAAGTTCAAGGCTGCCAGGAGAATTGACTGTTCTAGTCAACACCTGACATAGGTTCCTGACCTCCCTTTCTTAGAGGAGTTACTGAAAAGGGTAAAAAGAAAAAATATATACTTACAATTGTAAACATGTATCTCCTACAACTCAGGGGTGTCTTTCTCAAGGATCTGTTCCTTTGAAATATAATCATGAGGAAGGATAAGGCCTCTGTCTTCCAGTGTCTGTGGGAGGACAGACTCCTAACTTTGATAACTGCCAGCTCGCACACATGGCTGCCTCATCACATTTACACTGACCAACCCTTTGTAGTTTTTCACTGCCCTGGCTGTACTGAGTCCCAGCTCATGCCCTCCCTACTCCCTCATTCTCTCTTTACAACACCCAGGCACTTTTGCACAAGTGGGAATGGAGCTCAGCTATTCCCCCTACTATCAGTAGTTACTGAATAAAATCTTTTTTCACTTCCTTATGTCCAGCTGTGTTTATCTTTGACAGGTATAATTGAAACCCTGTTCCTCAGCCATCTAACTCTACTTGACTCCTTATAGTCACTATCCTGTCTCTCGTAAAAGATTAGGGTTCTTCATATCCCATAGTCCATAAATGAGGCAACTTTTGGGTATGTAGCAGAATCTGCTTGTCCTAGAAGGGATCTGTCCAAACTCTGGGGTTCCTCACTCCATATCCCAACCCAAACCTGGCTCAGCTACAGTTCTGCCCTATTCTGTGACACTTTGAGGGACAGGAATCTGAGCTGAGCAAGGCCAAGTGCTGGAACTATGATCTTGTGAGGTATCTCAGGAATGGAAAAACAAACTCAGCTTCAGACTGGTCTGTGTGCAGTGGGCCCAGATTAGAGCCATACGGCTGGGTTAGTTAGACTATGTTTCTAGGACCTCAGGGGTTTTGTGCTGGATCTTCAGGGGGTCAGGGCACTGCTAGAACACAATCCAGCTGTGTTAAACATCAGGCCAGGGCTCTTTGCCAGCAGAGTACAGGGAGACAGCTGGGTAGGAGAGGAAAACTCTTGGTCAGAAGTATGCATGCTGTAACATTTGGAACTGAAGGTGACTAAAGGTGACTCATTACGGGCTCCACAAAAAAAATCTAAGGATGGCTTTGGACCTCCGTAGAGCATGAACCTGAAGGTTCAACTCAATCTTTTCTAGTTCTTATTGGGCCGAGATATTCCACCTGATGTACAAAGTTCCATGTTGAACAAGAAAATAAATTTTAAAATAATGTTTTAAATGTTGAACAGATAAGAAGGGTCTAAGATCTCTGTGGACTTATTTTAAACCACTGCCTCTGTAGAAAGCAAGTAGAATTGGGTGGAGACTTCATGAATGGGAAAAAACACAGTAGTCACTCAGTGGGCCAAAGGGAGGTTGAACCCTGAGGAATGCCAGTCAAAGCAGCTTGCGCAACCTCTCTCAATACTATATTTTCCATGTCCAAATGGCAGTACAGAAACAGAAATGAGAGAGTAACAGTGAATTCCACAGCAGAGAAGGGTAGAATGAGGTGGAAAGAATGATGTATGGCAGGAGGATGGGAACCAAGATCATAGATTCCAAACAGGTACCAGGGAACACCTTTCAACAATTCCCGATGTATGAATCAGGGGCAGATATGGCAGCTAAAAGGGGTCCAGATAGCCTGGACAATCTCTACCTTGGGTAATCATTGGTATGGAAAACAGATGGGTGTCACCTCCTGTGGAAATATTCTTCACAGACCTGATATAGATGTGAATTATGTCCTGAGATTGGCTCCTCTGAGACACCCTGACCACTGCCCAGCTTTGGCAGACATTTGGACAGAAGCCATGGACTGGGAGGATCTAGGCTGCTCTCTCACAAGCCATGAAATCTAATATTTGCTGTTCTTCACCTGCATCCTAGTCTCATGGCCTGTGTCTCCTGACCAGGGAACCGTTCTTTTCCCACAAGCCACCAGCAATTCCATTATTGGGCATATACCCAGAAGAACAAAAGTCATTCTTTAACAAAGACACCTGTACCCGAATGTTTATAGCAGCACAATTCACAATCGCAAAGATGTGGAAACAACCCAAGTGCCCATCAATCCACGAATGGATTAGTAAACTGTGGTATATGTATACCATGGAGTACTACTCAGCTATAAGAAATAACGATGATACGACATCTCTTTGGTTCTCCTGGAGAGAGCTGGAACCCATTATACTAAGTGAAGTATCCAAAGAATGGAAAAACAAGCATCACATGTACTCACCAGAAAACTGGTTTCCCTGATCATCACCTAAATGTACATCAGGGAAGGATACCAATTGGATATCAGACTGGGATGGGGGGGGTGGGGGCAGGGGATGGGTGTATGCCTACATGACGAGTGCATTGCGCACCCTCTGGGGAATGGTCATGCTTGAGGGTGCAGACCCGGGGAGGTGGGGGGGGGAGGGGATCGAGGTATGAATACATGGCGAGTGCCAGGCGCACTGTCTGGAGAGTGGGAGCGGACGCGCTTGGGACTCTGACTCGGGGGGATGGGCGGGACAGGGACAATGTATATGACCTGAACTTATGTACCCCCATGATGAGCTGAAATAAAAATAAAAATAAAAATAAAAATAAAAAAAAATAAATAATAAAAAAAAATAAATAAATAAAATTGAGAAAAAGTTAAAAAAAAAAAAAAAAGAAACATGGGCGATGGAAAGAAGTACATCTGACAGTGCGTCTCAGGATCTACAGCCTTGTTCTTTGTCATCTTCCTTTGTTCTCTGTGACCTCATTCAAGTGCTTTCAAGAAAGAGTTGTTAATGTCAGGCCATTTGATCTCTGGGCTCCAGCTTGGACCACTGCTCCCTGCTCACCGTGCCTGCCTCATTTGTCCTTATTCTTCAAACTAGACCTAACGATGACTTTCTTAGAAGACTTTCTCCATGGAACCCACACTTATATTTAATAATTAATTCTCCTTGTTAAACTCTCACACAGCACCTTCTGTTTTTCCTTTATAAAACCCATCATATATTGTGATTGTATGCATGTTTGTGATTATTAATTTGTTTCCTTCTCTTTCACCACAAACTTCATGATGGCAAAACTAACGTTTTTTTTTTTTTTTTTTTTTTTTTGTGGTCTGGAATTCCAGCACATAGCTTAGTACCAAACTAGGCTTAAAAAGTCTATAATAATCAAGGTACATACATAATATTTTAACTGAGCCTCAGATGGGAAACAATGTGCCTGAGGTCACTCAGCACATAAGTCACTCAGCACATAAGTCGACAGGTAGATGATGTAAACATGTTTGTCACTCATTTTGAGGACAAGTGTGAGAACCACATCTGGGAAGTGCTGTGATCATGCTTCCTAAACATAAAGGTGGCAAGGGGAAATGTTATAAAATAATATAACAAACCTAATCATCCCAAGAGTGATAGGCCCATACATCCTTGAGATCCAAGCAAGGCTAATTTGATTAGTCTGACTTTGTGAAGTAGGATTTACATCTCTAACTGTAGTTTTCTAAATATCACTTAAAATCCCATGGTTGTGTATATTTGATACACATTTTTTGTTTGGGTCCTAGATATGTGATAATATAAATTTTTAAGGGGATAAAAAATTTTAATTCTCTTATGTTATGCTCCATAGCATAATTATAAACGTTCTCAGAAAAATATACAAATTTAAAACTTTTAAATAATCTTGATCAATGAAAATATTCAGTTTTAACTTTTCCATTTATCTGTCAATTAAGTAGTTTTAGAAAATAGAGAATTTTAACCTTCTCTGAATAGCCTCAGCACAAACAGAATGCGATCGGAAGGTGAAAATCCTCTGTCATAATTGATGAACTGGAGAACCTTTCAAATCAGACAAAACTCAGAACTCCAAGCAGAAGTATGACTTCGGCACCTTTATTATCTGAGAGCAATCAGGAGTTGTCACTTCTGAGATTGAAAACACAGCAATGCCCTATTGCATATGTTTACGTATTCAAACCTAAATCACAGAGGAGCCGGACTGAGCACAGGCATGGCAGCTTTTCCAAGATTAGATTTACCTTTGTCCAGTCTTTGCTTTACGTGGTTGGTAATAGAACAAATCACTTGCTTGTTTCCCCAGCAGTGATTATGTCCCTTCTGTCTGCAGCTACATCTCCAAAGCCAGACATGCTAAATGTACAGTGTGTGGTGTCAAACAACTGGACACAGTTTTCTGGTAATGTGCTCTTTGACGTGGTATGGCAACAAATGGAGTAAATCTTGCCTCATCATTCTAGGTGTACTAGATTCCGGTTGGCAAGTCCAGAATAAGTACATGAGCCCTATTAGGAAAAGACTAACTTTACTGTCTCCTATGGTTCAGAAACCAACACACATTTCACCTGGCATTGTGGAGTAAGAGTAGTGACAAGCCCATCCATCTTTCCTAATCTTCAGCAGAGCATAAGTTATTTTGGAGGTAAAGATAGAAAATACATACACCAGTAAAAAATTTTAAACTAAACAATGCAAGAGTATGCTGGGGAAAATCATGAATTCAGATTGTGGCTAGTTTGAGATGAAAACCTGAATCTTTCAGGGTTAATTCCTGCAAGCAATTAAAATCATCTGTGGATAACTTATACAAAAATGGAATTTATTCAAATAGACACAGAACTAAAAGTAGTAGGAAGATAGAAGAATGGGTTTATAAAAAAGGGTAAAAACCAAAAGAGCTCCAGAAACAAGGTAATATAGGAAATCCACGTATAGCTAAGCCACACAGTTTGCATATCACTACACTGTTGCAGTGAGGAAAGCTTCCAAGTTGAAGAGTTAGTACATGTGGATGGGATGAGAGGAGAGGAGACCATGTCAAACATTATAAAAGGAAAGCCCTTAGTCAGCAAGGAGTTTGATATGTTTCAGGAACTTTCACAAAGCCAGAGTAGCTCCAGTAAATGATGGAGAAAGTGTATGTCAAGATAAGGACGAAAGTCAGAATGTGTCAAGTCATGCAGAAGATTGTAGGATAAAATCTACATTTTTATCCTTAAGATAAACAGCAAAGAAAATATATTGAGTATTTCTTACAAGGGAGAGAAAGAATTAGTCTGTGCATGTGTGTTTTAAGTTCATCCTTACTGATATTTGGAGAATGGATTTAAAAGCACAACAGTGAAAAAAGAAAAACCCCCAAGCAAAGCATTTTTAGAGAGTATATTCAATAATAGTAGGTGTGGCCTAGAAAGAAATTAGTGGAATTATTCCCAAACTGCAGTTTTCATAGAACAGGAGATACAAAAAGAAGAGCTTGTGGTCTGTGAAACTGTAAAAATTCTTAGGTTAAAAAGGGAACTACAAAAATTTTCAAAAGCTATTACAATTTGTTTTCCTCACAATCTAATGCCTTAAGACTACAGTGAAAACTTTCTACTAAAAAGCATTTAAAATTTTTGGTTAAAAAATAATAAACAAACTTTTATAAACCCATGGTTAAGCTGCTAGGAATAGAAAGAAAATCCTCAAAGGCTACAAATATGAAAATGTGAATCCATGAAAATAAGCAAAAACTGAAGAATGCATTTTACTTCAGTGCCTACAGCAGAACTTTAAAAAACAACAGTACAAACAGACACAGTACAAACATTAGAGGCCTATGTGAGACTGGAATTGAAATCAGAGATCTGCATGGATTCAGGTGGCCCAGAAAGTTGTCACCTTTTATAGATGAATGAGAAACATTCCCTCCTGAGACTTGCCAACAACTGGCACATGTCCCAGCAAGGCCCCAGTAGGGTACAGATGGTACACTCCAGGCAATGGAGGAGGGTTTAATACAGGAAATATTAACTGTGTGAGTGGGGGAAGGAAAAGCACAAGCAAGGGATAGTGACATACCTAGGGCTCATAACTATAGAGCTGTTGCTAACCCAAGACCAAGGTGACAAGTGACAGAAAGGGCTCTGACAATGTAGAAGGTAAACAACATTGTGGAGAAGATTACCTTTGAGAGGAACCAAGACCTCCTCTAAGAGACAGAGTCAGCCTAAGGCAACCCTCCTGGTCAGTTCAACCCAAATGTAAATTATTAGGGCATGCCAGTTTCTTGCCATCCTGTTCCTCAGGTCCCATCAGGGTTGATGATACCACAGGATACTGTTGGACCTCTGTGATGTTACTGCAGGATGTCAAGATAATCAAGGTCCCTGTGAACTCTACGGTGACAGCAGAAAAGTTAACATAGACTCTGGCAAGGCAACCAATGTCCACTTCTATTTTTCCATGAAAAAGCCAACAGCTCACAAGCCACCTTCTTAGTGGGAGTGAAAAAGAATGCAATCACCAGCTCAAGACCACATACCAAGTGCCAGAGTTTGGTAGATACCGTCTAGCAAAGACATAACATTCAGCACAGCAGCTACCAATTTAGGCTACCAGTGTTTAAGGATACAGCAGTCCACTGTCATCCAATACCATCCTTCTGGTTTTGCAAGGCTCACATAGGCGACTGAAAAAAGAATATGATGGAGACTACCACTACCGCATCTTTTATGACTCGTCTGGCATTAATCTCTAAAATTCCTCCCAAAATGCATTATTCCTTGTGAATTATTATTTTGGCTAAGATAGTTTCCAGGGTTTCCACTTGGTTCCTTCTATCACAATAGGTCCTACTCCCCAAGTCAAAGGATCTGTGTGAGAATTCTGCCACATCTACCCCACGTCTATTCCTGCTATACATGATGGAGTTGGGGCTATAGTCACCGATTAGGTTTGTGGATTCTTTCATATTACTGTGAAATGGGTTTGAGCCCAAACTTCCTTTCTCTTCTGTCTCCATAAGACCCCAACCCCACTTTAACTGGATAACCATGATTTTCTGTTCCCTTGAGTGTCATCTGAGACTTCAGTTCTAAGAGTCCTCAAAGACTCTTCATACTCCCCTTTCTCCAGTGCACAGTAACCCTGCCAAACAGCTAAGGGAACCTTTGGGAAATAGAATACTTGTTTTATACATATATACATACACTTGTGCTGGTATTAGAATGTTTCACTTCAAACAGATTCAACAGGCCCCTCAATGATTGGTTTATTGCCTGTAAACTGACATGAATTTCTGTACTGTGGGAGGAGCCAGGATCATGCAATTTCAGAAACCCTAGTGTGCTTTACATGTGCCTTGCCCCTAGGGACACCACGACATAGTAGCCACTGTTACAGAACCTACAGGTCAAGAAACTATAGGCACAGGGTAACCACTATTGCATAGTTGCATATTTTGTAATTAAATCCGTCTTCTCTAGTAACTATGTGCTGCCACCTGGTCTCTGCCATTCTGGAATTTCTACATCTCCATTGCTATTGCCATGGCAGTGTCCCTCACTGTCGATTCTGCAGAGTCACCATCAAATATCTCAAAGATGTTAGGACTCCTTAACAGAGCATTCCTTACTGCTTTTAAGAAAGGAGACACCTGGTTGCTTTGGCCAATAGAATGCAGCAGATGTGATGGTGCATCAGTTTGGAATCCAGACTTAAGGAGTCCCGTGTGCTTCCTTCTCTGTCTTGGAACCCGCCCAGCTGCCACATGAACAGGATCAGGCCTCTTGGAGGATGACAGACCACCTGGAGGAGGCAGGAGATGAGTCCCCTCGGCTACAACCAACCTAAACCAGCCAGCCTCGGCCAACCACATGACTGACCACAGTAGCACCACCAGGCCTATTCAGAACCAGCCCGACCTGGCCCAGCTCATCAGAGCCACTCAAGAGCCATCAAGTGTTTGAGGTAGTTGATTACACAGTGATAGCTAATTCATTTTAATAGTACAAAGCCCTAGTAAATATATGCTACCGCAGGCCAAGAGTCATTCCCCACTCTCCTTATTCGGCAGTGATGGAGTCCTAAGTTCTCATAACGATGATGGGTATTGCAGGGAACTTCCTCCAACAAATACCATCTCCTCCTCAGAATAGGACCACAGGTAAACTGACTTGGTCCAGGGAACTAGTCGATGATGACTTGGTCCAGGGAACTAGTCGATGATGTCCAAAACTGCATGGACCCTGATGCTTATAGAGTTTTAGGGGGAACCTCTTTAAGCAAATAATACAAAAGTATAAATACAAAATTATCTCTCTGAGTGAACATTATAAGTAGAAAATAAATCACAATGAATTACATACTTAAGAAGGCCGAAAAATACCACAGAAACATCAAAAAGTACAAAAACCACTATATTTATATTAAGTAACAAACTGATACACTCTTTAATATATTTTCTATGTATCAGTGGCTGCTTAATCTTTGATTAGCTCTCACTATTTATTTATTTCCTTATTAGAGACAGGGTCTTACTCTGTTGCCCAGGCTGGAGTGCAGTGGCACAATCGTAGCTCACTGTAAACTTGGTGATTGGTTTTCATGTGAAAGTAAACTCAAACTTTTCTTTTCTCTAGAGGAAACAGATTCTTTCCATATCATGCTCGACTGCAGTTCACTTCCAGTTATTATGGGTGGCATGGAAAAATTTCATTACCTTCACAGCTCATTATTGGTAAAGTCATGTAAAATTTTAGAAGTGTTGTCAATTTAAGAAAAGCCCTATCAAATTCATTTCATATACGAGCTACAAGATACCAGGGAATTTCTCATAAATGGCACATTTTTCTCTCTTTTAATATGAAACTGTTAGACTTCATTATGATGGCAAATGTCAGATACCCTAAGA
The DNA here is from genome assembly GCF_020740605.2 of Lemur catta. NCBI lineage: Eukaryota > Metazoa > Chordata > Mammalia > Primates > Lemuridae > Lemur > Lemur catta. The sequence continues at coordinate 87,978,062 of NC_059137.1, forward strand.
TAAGGTCCATTATGTTGGGTTTATAAAACATGTGACTTCACAGGCAAATGGACTCACCGTAGTATTTCTACAGGTATTAACCCTACAGACATAGGCATTCTGAGGTGTGTGCACGTGTATCTGTTCTGCATTAACAAATATATTCCTAGGGGTGCAGGCACGATGGCTGACTAGAGACATTGGTCGCCAAATCGTCTCAGAAAGAAGGAAAAGTTTTAGTTGAAAAAAGCAGAGCTCAGGTGTAATTCTGAGGGACAAGTGCCAGAACCTACCTGAGATTCCATGGGAAGACGTTGCAGAGCAAAACAAGAAGGAGTACTCTCAAGGAAAGCAGGATAAACTGCAGGCAGATGCCTACATACCGACAGCTCTTCTCAAAAGGAACACTCTGAAATCACAGAGAAGTGATGTGGGATATTCAAAGTGAAGGAGAATGTGACCGGGTGATACATTCGACAAGGCTGAAGGTAACTGTAGGGAGGCGTCTAAGCGCTGGGAAGATTAGGAGGATAGAGCACTGGGTGCTTCTAATTATAAGCAGGAGAGTTCCCAGCAATGAACAGGTACCCTGCAGACCTATTATCTCTGAGTCGAGAAAAGAGGTTCCAGATGAGAAGAAACCAGCAAAAGGACCTGGGCAACACGAAAAAACAAAACAGTTCAACACCCCAAGGGATCCACAATGGAGCTATAGTAGTAAACTCCAACCACAAGGAAAATGCATGAATGACAGAAATGGAATTAAGAATATGGATGGGAAATAAGATGAAGAGAAAGTTGAAAACCAACAAAGAGACGCCAAAGAAATATTTTAGTAAATTAATGAAAAAGTCACTAAAAGCTACACAACATAAGAAAGGATATAATAGAATTTAAAGAAATGAAAGGGTCATTTAGGGAATTTCAAAACAGCAGAAAGCTTCAGCAACAGACTAAACCAAGTCTCTCAAGCTAACCCATACATTTAAGGAGGCAGAGAAGAGAATTAAAAAGGCAGAACAATCACTTAGAGACATATGGGGCCATGCAAAGCAAACTAACATGTAAAGTATAGGTACCCCTAAGGGAGAAGAAAAAGGACGTAAAAGCATGGAAAATCTATTTGAGGGAATTATTCAGGAAAACTGCCCTGGTATTGTCAGAGATCCAGACATGGAGAGACAAGATGGCCACTGAACACCAGGAACATTCATAGCAACTAGGACATCTCAAAGACACATAGTAATCATCCTGGCCAAAATAAAAATGAAGGAGAAAATTCTGCAAGCAGCACGGTATAAGCAACTGACCTACAAAGGAAAAACCATTAGGCTAACAGCAAACTTCTCAGCAGAAACTTTAAAAGTCAGAAGGGGGTGGGGCCCAATCTTCAATCTTCTTAAGCAGAACAACTGCCAACTTAGAGTTTTGTATTCTGCAAAACTAACTTTCACAATTGATGGAAAAATTAAGTCTTTTCCACAAAGCCAACACTGAGGGAATCTGTCATGACCAGATCTTCCCTGCAGGAAATACTCAGAAGCACATTATATACAAATCAGCACAATAGATACCCACCAGTGTAAAATCACCCCAAAAAGCTAAAGCTCACAACTCACAGAAAACAATATCACAAAAGGGAAAACAAAGTAATAAGGCACTATGCAACAGATAAACAGAACAGGATCCCACCTATCAATTCTTTCTCTCAACGTTAATGGTTTAAATGAACCAGTCAAAAGACATGGGCTAGCTGAATGGATGAAAACACACAACCCAAGTATCTGCTGTCTCCAGGAGACACATCTAAACCACAAGGACACACATGGGCTCAATGTGAAAGGATGGGAAAAAATATTCCACACAAATGGAAACCAAAAGAGAGCACGTGTAGCCATTCTCATATCAGACAGAATTGACTTTAAATCAACAATAGTAAAGAAAGACAAAGATGGTCATTATATAATGGTAAAGGGGGAAATTCAACAAGAAGACATAACAATACTACATATATGTGTACCTAACACAGGAGCTCCGAGATACATAAAAAAAACTGTACTAGAGCTAAGGAAAGAAACAAATATTAAATGGTAGCATTGTAATCCAAGGACTTCAACACCTCACTGTCAGAGCTGACAAATCATCAAAGCAGAAAATAAATAAATAAATATTGGACTTAAATAGAACCCCCAAACAAATAGACCTAACAGACATTTACAAAACATTCTACCTTAAAACTACTGAATGTGCATTCTTCTCATCAGCACATGGGGAATTCTCCACGGTGGATCATATTTTAGGCCAGAAAACATGTCTCAACAAATATAAAAAAATCAAAATCATACCATGTATCTTCTCAGATCACAGTGGAATAAAACTAGAAATCAATTCCAAGAATAACACTCAATTCTATACAAAGTCATGGAAATTAGGCAACCTGCTGCTGAACAATTATTGGGTCAATGAAATTAAATGGAAATCAACAGATTCCTTCAATGGAATGACAAAGGGTACACAAGCTATCAAAATCCATGGGATTCAGCAAAAGCATACCCAAGGGGAAAATTTATAGCCTTAAGTGCACACATCGAAAAGTCAGATCACAAATTGACAACCTAATACCACATCTCAAGAAATTAGAAAAGAAAGAGCAAATCAAACCGAAATCCAGCAGAAAAAAACAAATAACAAAGGTCAGAGCAGAACTAAATTAAATGGAAAACAAAACAACAAAAAATACAAAAGGTCAGTGAAACAAAGATATACAAAATAGTTCCTTGAAAAGATATACAAAATTCATAGGCCTCTTGCTAGATTAATCAGGAATAGAAGAGAAAGGACCCAAATAAGCTCAAGCAGAAATGGAAAAGGAGATATTACAACTGATAGCACAGAAACACAAAACATCATCTGTGAATACTATGAAAATCTCCACACACATAAACCAGAAAATGTAGATGAAATGGACAAATTTCCTTCAAAGACTCAACACTCCAAGACTCAAGCAGGAAGAAATAGAACTCCTCAACAGACCAATAATGAGGAGTGAGATTAAAGCAGTAATAACAAGTCTTACAACAACAAGAAAGCCCTGGATCAGGTGGATTCACAGATGAATTCTGCCAGACCTACAAAGAAAACTGGTATCTATACCGCGGAAATTATTCCATAATGTTGAGAAGGAGGGAATCCTCCCCAACTAATTCTATGAAGCTAGTATCACCTTAATACCAAAGCTAGGAAAGGACAGAAGAAAAAAAGAAAAGTATACACCAATATCCCTTATGATATAGACTAAAAAATCCTTAATAAAATACTAGCAAACTGAATTCAACAGCACTTTAAAAAAAATAATAATCCACCATGACCAAGTGGGCTTCATCCCAGGGATGCAAGGAAGCTTCAATATACAAAAATCAATAAATGTGATTCACCACATAAATAGGAGCAGAAACAAAGACCATATGATCATCTCAATAGATGCTGACAAAATAAGGCTGTAAATACAGATGAAGCTCTGCTCACTTGCCCGCAACTCACTTCCTGCTGTGTGGCCTGGTTCCTAACAGGCCACACACCGGTACTGGTACACGGCCCGGGGGCTGGGGACAACAGCTGTAGAGTACTACTCAATCATAAAAAAGGATGAACTAATGCCTTTTGCAGCAATTTGGAAGGAAGTGGTGACGATTATCCTAAGCAAAGTATCTCAACAATGGACAAACACCACATGTACTCTGTAATAAACTGGAACTAACCAATGGGCACACAAGTGCACTAGGGGAAGTAGAAGCCATTGGAAATCAACCAGGGGGGAGAGGAAGGATGGGAGGGGCAAAAACCCACCTAACAGCACAATGAATGCTATTTGGGTGATGGGCACATTTATAGTCTCAAGCTACGTAAAATAAACATTTGTACCCCCTTAATATTTTGAAATGTAAAAAATAATAAATAAACATATTCCTGATAGGAAAAAATTTCCATTTGAATGGAAGAACCAAATATGCAGCTTATAGACTGACATATCTGATGATCTGATGCTTAGGAGAATTTTCCATAGATGAGCTTTTGGCTCCTTAGATTTCAAGCCTTTCCTTTCCCTTTATACCAATATGCTTCAAGTGTCTGAAACTATAAGGCGCAGTGATGGCACAATCTTATTGTAATACCACGTGAGTCAGCACAGTGCTCTCCGCTCCATTTCCTAGAAAACATTCTAACTCAGGGACAGCTAGCAATTACTTATCTATATACAGAAGTGAATGGGAAGCATATACTTCCCAACAAGCCCAAACTAAATGTACCTCCAATTCAAAAGTGCTGGGGGGTAACTTCCAAAAATGCCTAAAGCCACACCAAAGCACCCAACATAAAGGAAAGCCAGAGAGAAATGAGACAATTACCTGAACTGTGATTAAAATACTAGTATTTTACTTTTTATATACAAAACATGACCATGTGAGTAAACTCTATGTCTCTCGGAGGGGACTGGAAGGGAACATGTAAATAAGGGACCCTGACGTTTCAGCTTCACTAACTTCAAAATAAATCACTGTGTCATTCTATGGGAGTCAGAAAAAAAGAGGATAAAATAGAAGAGTACATTATGCTAAATTTATCAATATCAAGATACTTTCTCAGAACTTGATACTTAATGAGTTGGTTCAAGTAGTTAAGATGGGCATTAACAGTCTAGCAAATTGGTTAATTGGAAAAAAGCACACACACAGACTCCGGGAAGACAAATGCCCAGAGAAGACCTGAGAACACCTTAAGCCTTTATGATGATCTGATTAGTTAAGGTCTTCCCATGCACAGAGCCAGTCTGTAAATATTGACAGAAGTGGCTGTTTTTTTTCAAATGCCAATTTTCAACAAAAGATCACAAGGCATACAAAGAAACAAGAAAACATGCTCATTCACAGGAAGAAAATAAATCTCTAAAAGTTGTCCCTGCAAACACAAAGGTATCACACTTACCAGCAAGATATTGCAACAACTGTCTTAAGTATGCTCAAAGAGCAAAGAAAAACACAGATCAAGAACGAAAGGAAACCAGGAAAATAACATATGAACAAAATGAAAATATCAACAATGAAACAGGACCAAAAAGAAATTCTGGAGCTGAAAAATTCAGTATCTGAATTGAAAAATTCACTACAATTTAAAATTCACTCAAACAGGAAAGAAAAGGAAAAAAAAAAAAACAGTGAACCTGAAGTCAGGTCATTTGAAATTTTGAATCTGAGGAGGAAAAAAAAGAATAAAAAAACTGGAACAGAACTTACGGAATTTATGGAGTGTCATCAGGTAGACTAATGTATGTATTATTGCAGTTCTCAGAAGGAGAAGAGACGGAAAAGGGGAAGATGGATTATTTGAAAAAATGATAGCCCCAAACTTCCCAAATTTGAAGAAAAACAGAGATACACAAATCCAAGAAGCTTAATAAAATCTAAAAAGATCCATGATAAAACACATAATCAAATTGTTGAAAGACAAAATGAGAATATTGAAAGCAACAAGAGAAAAGCAACTTATCACGTACATGGTGCTCTAGTTTAAATATTTGTTCCCTTAAAACTTATGTTAAAATTTCATTGCCATTGTAACAGTATGAAGATGTGGAACATTTAAGAGATGACTAGGCCATGAGGTATCTGCCCTCATGGGTGAGATTAAGGCTCTAAAAGTGCAAATTCAGCACACACACACATCCACTGTCTGTCTGTCTGTCTCTCTCTCTGTCTCTTTCTCTCACCCTCTCTTTGCTCTTCCATCATGTGATGCCTCCCACCAGGGGATGACACAGTAAGAAGGCCCTTCCAAGATGCCAGCACCTTGATATTGGACTTCCCAGTCTCCAGAACTATTAGACAAAAAATTTCTATTCATTATAAATTATCCAGTCTCAGATGTTCTGTTATGGCAGCACAAAGCAGACTAAAACACAAAGGATCCTCAATGACATTGTCAGCATATGTCTCAGCAGAAGCCTTACAGTGCAGAATGTAGTAGGATAATAGAATTAAAATGCTGGGGCAAATCATCAACCAACAATTCTCTATCTAATAAATCTGTTCTTCAACAGTGAGGGAGAAACTAAGCTATTCCACATAAAAGCTGAAGGAGTTCATTACTATTGGAACTGTCCTCCAAGAGATGCTAAAGGGAGTCCCTCAAATGGAAATGAAAGGATACTAAACAGTAACTAGAAGCCATGTAAAAATCTCCCATAAAGGTAAATATATGGACATACATAAAAATCAGTATTTTGTCACTTTGGCTTATAACTCCACCTTTTATTCTCCTACAGGCATTTGAAAGACAAAAGCAAAAAAATAATTATAAATATATAACAGTGGGTACAAAATATATAAAAATGTGAACTGTAACATCAATAACAAAGTGGTGGGTAGAGCTGTAAAGGAGTAGAATTTTTTCGTGATTGGAAGTAGGCTAATATCAATTTAAAACAGATTTTTATAAATTTAGGATGTTATATGTAATCCCCATGGTAACCACCAAGATAATATCTATAGAGTGTACACAAAAGGAAATGAGCAGTGAATCAAAATATTTCATTATAGGCTGGGCGCAGTGGCTCACGCCTATAATCCTAGCACTCTGTGAGGCCGAGGTGGGAGGACTGCTTGAGGTCAGGAGTTCGAGACCACCCTGAGCAAGAACGAGACCCCATCTCTACTAAAAAAATAGAAAGAAATTAGCTGGACAACGAAAAATATATAGAAAAATTTAGCTGGGCATGGTGGCGCATGCCTGTAGTCCCAGCTACTCGGGACTACCTCTGGATCCAAGGTGAAGAGGACCAGTAACTGATCAAAGCCAACCAATGGAGAATATGTAATGTGAGTTAGAAACAAACTTGTGTTTTTGGAAGTCACCGAGATGGAGAATTATTTGTTACATAGATAATCTGGCATGGCCCGATGGATGCATGCCTCACACATCAACACATAGAAGATCACCACACTGCACATGCGTGCACACATGTGCACATATACACACATTCTCCCCAAACTTTCCAAATATGCATCCTCAACCCTCTACAGTTAGAAATACACACATCTACAACCTTCCATGACCCAAATACACATACAGACACACCAAACCCCACTCCCCAAGTGCATATAATATAAGACATACCAGCCTTCTCAAACAGCTACATAAAACCATGGACTCACATGTGCTCTATCTCACCAGAATTCAACATGTACTTCACAGGACATCACCCTTCTCAAATAGACATACACACTCCCTACAGATACTCTGAATAGCCACATAAACGACCCAAACACTAGTACACATGCATATATCCCAAAATAAGCTTCACGTTATACACAAAACTCCAACCCCACCACAAACATATACGGTGGCTTTCAAACCTCCCTAATACACACTCAGCCTCCTACACCCCTGAAATTCACACACATAAACTCCATGTTTATACACACAAAGACATGCTAGCCTAAACATACACACACATTTTTCTTCCACCCTCTAAATGTAAATGAAGAAATGATTCAAGCTGAGCAGGGGTAGACTGTGGTGGATATGGGCATCTGCCACCTAGATCCCTCCTTGATGAAGCACTTGTTTTGCCAGTTTCTGGGAAAGCTTCTGGAAGACAGCCTTGGCTGTCAGACTCTATAGCAGTGGCTTAAGCTATGGACAGAACCCTCACCGAGTTCTCACCTCTTCATGGGGAGGCTTCATATTCAGTGGCTAAGAGAAGCAGGTGATAAAGCAGCTGACTAAGGACAACTGAGGACAGTCCTATTGAGACACTTTAGCCCCACAGTGCCACGTGGGGTCAGGTGAGATTGTTTTGAGGCATGGGTCATAATTTCATTTTTCCCTCAGACCAATTTTATTCCCCTTTTCCCCACTATTTTTAAACAAAACACCATACTCATTAATTATCTCAGAAACTGAACCAATCTGAGACAATATTCTTTGATTCCTTCATTCAACAGTTATTTATCAACCACCAACAAACAAGGTGAAGATTGCCCCGTTCACGGATATCATATCCTACTGGAGGAAACAGACAATAAACAAATAAATGTATCATGGATACACACACATGTAGTTTCTTGGAGATGTTCCTTCAGCAATTAGATGAAGACACTGGGGCTCTGTAGAGAGAACTGAGGGGCTATAAATGCAGATTTGAAGGAAAGTACAAAGGAAAGAGTAAGTTCCCTCATATAAAATGGTTTCTACTACTGAGTTTTCTCCTCACAGGATACCTGCAGTTTTGGTACATGTTCATTTTTAGGTCTCTCAGTTTTCTATTGTGGCAATAATGTAGAAAAACAGATGAATGGAAAATTCAGCTGATTCAAACCACAAGCATTTCCTCATGTCAGGCGTCTACAGGCAGTGATTTGGGCTTGGCTCTGCTGGATGGTCCTTCCGCTCCAGTCTGGGCTCGCTCACATGACTGGGACACTCAGCTCTCCCGGGCCACATCCTCCAGAAGGCTGGCCTGATCATGTCCTCCATCGACGGCAGAAGAGCAAGAGGAAGAGCCCGAGGCAGGTCCCACGGCCGAGCCCGGAGTCAGAGTGGGATGGAGGCTGTGCTGAGTCCCATGGTGCAGGGCACAGGTGCAGTGAGGTGAGGAACTGGGGTCATTTCTGCCTGAATTAGGTGAAGATTCTGAGGCGCAACTTTTATCCAACAGCAGGTTATTGCTCTTGAACTGTGGAAAAAACACTTTCTCCCTATATCTGTTCTTCATTCTTTGCTGCCTCCTTGGTGCAGACACCGTGATAAGGCTCTGGAGGACTCTCAGGTGAACAGGTCGGCTCCCTGCGCCTGAGGTTCAAACCCTGCAGGAGACAGAGGTTTAAGCATTAACTTTGCTATGACACAGAGGCTGAGGCTGGGGTTTTAGGAGGAACGGCAGGGAGCCCATGCTCCCCCAGGGCTATCAGAAGGAATGGCTCCAAGTGTGGATGGGAAGAGGGCCTGAACTAGGAAAATGGCAGTATGTTCTGTATAAACTAATAATCATACCAGCTAACAGGCTGAATACTTATTAATACAATATGCCACTCACTGCTCCAAGCACTTTACACACATTAACTCTAATCTTCCTAACCCTGTAGAGGTAGCATTACTATCCCCGTTTTACAGATAAGTAAGCTGAGGCTCAGAAAGATGCTCACCCAAGGTCACGAAGGTCACAGAGTACACACTGGGGCCTGCAGAATTTGAGCTGGCAGTCTGGCTTCACAGCTTGTACCCCTGCCCTGACCTAGGTTGTCCTTTTGGGAACTTCCCAGCCCCTGTGGGAGTGCTGAGTGCAGAGAAGACACTCCACACAGGAAGTGAAGCCTCCACTATCTTCTCTGGGGGTGAAGCTCCCCCAACAAGGAGGGGTCCCCATGGGGGTGGATAACCTCAGTCAGGCCTGTTCCAGTGTCCGCTGTCAGTGTGGCAGCAGTCTCCTCGCTTGCAGAATGCTCCGGCTCCCGTTGCCTGCTTCCCGTGCTGGGCCGGGGCATGTGTTTCTGGGCTACCTCCAGCCACACGTGCCTGCCCCTCTGACTAGGTCCCTGAGCTGCTCCCACAGAAGAGACTCCGGGCTTTCTTAAATACCCCAGTTCTGATCTGGGGGCACCACAGACACATTTGGTGCTCAAAAGATGGGTGAGTGAAGGCTTGCCCTATGGGAAGGACTTAGACCACTGAGCCCCAAGCTGATACTCGTCAATGGTCCCTGCTACTTGCGGCCACAGGAGATGAGCCCGGGCAAGGTGGGACGGGCTGGGGCTCCTGTGCTGTGGATGGGAGGACTTCATATCCCCCGACTTGCTCACTCCACCTCTTCCCGCACAGTCAAAGCCTGCCTTGGGCTCCATTCCTGATCCTAGCTATCTCTGCTCTGTTCCTACTGTCTCTGTTGAGCCCATTCTGCCTTTCTGGGTCTCTCTGGGCCAAGTCTCCTTCTTTTGGCCCTCTGACTACAGCCTCCTCCCACTGACCCCAGACTCCTACAGCAGACACCAGGATGTCCTCCTTCGACGGGTTAGTTACTAAATGACCACACTGCCACCTTCTGGGTGTCCTCAGGCCCACCAGTGTGTCACTATATGGTCCTGGGGCCCCATATATCCATGTGGACTGAGATGGGTGTAGACTCTTCTTCCCATCAACTCCTGAGAATCAGAGGAGTAAGGGCCGTCTAAGGCCTGGACGGAGGGCCACTCAGTACACAGCTGAGTATTTCTTCTGTCCAGGACAGAAGGGGGCAGTGCATGGTGTATGCCATGACAGACACCCTGAGAAAGGACTGGCCCCACAACAACTAGACCAGTCCATCCCCAGCCATCCCGACAACTTCCATTCATGCAAGCTCAGTGGAAGATTTTCAGTGCTGATTCAAGATCCTGAGATACACCTGTTCTTCTCCCCCAAACCTCAGGACCATGACTTCCCCTTTAAAAATAAAAAAATCCCAAGATGACCTACCTACTATACATTAGAGTGCATTCGTATTTAAAATATATCATGTTTGAAAACACAAAAGCATGACCGTGGCTCACGCCTCTAATCCTAGCACTTTGCCAGGCTGACACGAGAGGATTGCTTGAGGCCAGGAGTTCGAGACCAGCCTGAGCAAGATTGAGACCCCCATCTCTACAAAAAGTAGAAAAATCAGCCAGGTGTGGTGGCGCATGCCTGTAGTCCCAGCTACTCGGGGGGCTGAGGCAGGAGGATCACTTGAGCCCAGGAGTTTAAGGCTGAAGTGAGCTACGATGACGTCACTGCACTCTAGCTCAGGTGACACAGACGGGGCCTGTCTCCAAAAGAAAAAAAAATGCATAAAAGCAGACAGAGCTCCATTCTGCCAATAAAACACAAAGCAATTAGCAAAACGCACTGTCATTATGTTAGGGTAGGACATGAAAGAGGCAATGGGAGCTCCTAGGAATCCATCTGCATGACAGGGAAGCAGTTATTGGAACAGTCAAGAAAATGATGCTGACACCTTTTATAGGCAGAAGGATTCACCATGAGGAAGAAAAGGCCAGAAGGCAGCTCACCGTAAGAAGCAGGGCTCAGAAATGCTTGGGTGGGTCCGAGGGAGGAGGCGGGGACTGTGGGTCAGCTGGTGGCCACCTTGATCACGTGGCTCCCTCTGGCGGGCTTGTAGTTCCATGTGAAATAGAGAAAATACAGGAGGTAGGGTCAGCCAGTCAGAGAAACACAAAGCTGAGATGTGCTTCCCAGAGCCGGCAGCAGCCTGAGCCTACAGAAAAGAAAGGAGAACACGTCTGAAGGGTTGGGAAGGTCAGAGCCCTGTGTCCTCAGAGCGGCCCTCCCCAGAGCTCCAGGTCTCAGCGCCCAGGCCCCCTCGGAACAGAGCCTGCCCACCTCTGTCACTGTCGCTTCACTCACCCCAGCCCTGCCAGGCTTCTCCCACTTCCGCAGAGCTGGCACCCACCCTGCCAGAGATGGTGGGGGCCCAGAACCAAAAGGTGAGACACATCAGGGACACCAAATCCATTCTCTTTTTGGGGTCCTGCACCTCCATGGGACAGAAGATCTAGAGGATGTGACTGGAGCACCCGCCCTAGCAGGGCCTCCATCGCCCTTCTGATTGCCAAAGGTACACAGACCGGTTCCTCCTCTCCTTAGCACTCACACTGCTCAGCCACCAGACCAGGAACACATCCCTGTTCCGCTGTGCCTGAGACCCTCGCCAGCAGCTCAGGGCTGCCCTGGACAGGAGCACGTCAGGAGGCTCAACCTCACCTGCCCCCGAGGACAGAGCGAGTCTGCCTGCCTGGGTTCTGGGTCTGGCTTTTGTCCCAGGACCCAAGCCCATGCAAGCTCAGGCGTCCTTGGACCTACTCTCCCCAGGCCCAGGGACTCAAGGCGGGCTGTCCCCTACTTCCTCTTTATTCCTCACTTTGCCCCTAGACTTGGGCTGTATTACTGCCAAGCTCTGCCCAACACCTCCCACCAAAAAGCTGATCAGGCCCTGGCGTGTCCAGAAGACCCCAAATGACATCTTCTCAAATAACAGATCAGGAACCACCTTGAGCTACTCAATCTGAGGGTGCATTTGCTGTACAGACTTTCAGAAGGAAATGCTACATTCCTGGCTTCATCAGGGTAAAGGAGAAGAGCGCACATGCCTTTGACTCCTTCTTTTTAACCACGACCCCCTCGGACATGGCTCCTAGTACAGAAAGCAAAAGTCCTCTCAACACCGAGGACTTGCTGGAGGTGCTGCCTAGCCCAGGTTGCCCTGGAGATAGGTTGGCTGAGAACTGGTGGCATAGCTGACCTGCCTGACACCCACCCATCAGCCCAGGGGGCAGATGGTAGCAGGGGCCCAGGCAGGTTTTCAATACCTGAACCTCATGGTGGACGATGTCCTTACCTACCAGCTGTGTCCAACGGGAGCCAGCAGTGCCATCAGCTGCCCAGCTGATTCTCAGGGGGTTCTGCCTGGAAGAGGACTTGGCACATCTGACCTCCTGTCTGGGAACCCCCACAACTTTGTGAGTGCTGTCCATCACATGAACGACGCCTACGGAAGTTTGGCTCTGCAAAGCATTCTGTCCACCAGGCCCACCCCATCCCAGGACCCAGATGACAGGAACACACAACTGCGGAAGCAGCAACCACCTCCTTAAGATACAAGAATTTCTGAATCCTTCTGCTTCAGGAGGAGTCGAGAATTATCAATGTTAGTGGGGATTCTTTGGCCCCAAAGAATGAACCAACTGGGTAGGAGCAACACAATGACTCAGAATATCAAGGTTCAAGGCACACAAATCGGGTCCACAGCTCCCAGGTCCCACCCACAACTCACACACAGTCCCCAGTACATTTACCCACTGATGCCTGGATATTCTTGATTCACACAAACCTCTGCTCACACATCCCGAACACACACACACACACACACACACACACACTCCAGTGTGTGCCGGTTAAATGCTTAACAAAATGCCCCCCAGGGGGAGATGGAAAAGCCTTGATTTGTGGTATTTAACTGTAAATATAATTTGGTGTAAAATGGTGTGAATATCCCAGCGTCCATAATTGCAAGCTACCAACCTGCATCCTGAGAACCTTCAACTCTAAACAAAACCACACTACATGTGTCAGGACCACAAACCCCTCAAATATACTGAACACACATGTACAACTGCTACCCGCCCCCTGAACACACAGACAGGCCTCCTACTACCTAAATTTGGACAGACAAAACTACTCAGCCTGAATGCTCACATGCCACTCCTACAACCATATGTACACAAACAAGTGCACAAACACAAACACGTACAATGAACACACTGCCCCTATGTAAACAATGCACACCCTACAGCAAGCCACAGGCTCTCAAAAGCCACAAACTGTACAAATACTTATTTCATGCACTCCCCCTAAAAAAGAACCACATGCAATCTCACAGCTCTAAAATACACATACATGCTCCATGATTCCTGAATGTACACACAACCCATAAAGCCTCTCTGTTTCCAAACATACACACCAAACCTCCCACATCATCCAGAATTTAAAACACAGAAGCTCCATAAACCCAAATACCCACATAGCCCATATATCTCTTTATGAAATACATATAAATCTATCTCACAGACACTGAGAACACATACAATCAGAACCACCAAATTCTGCAAGTAGTCTGTTCCAGGACAGACAAGGGGGACCCCTAACTCTTGATATACTCACAAACCCTTTATATACGTAGTCATGAACTGCCCACCAATACACATCCCCCATACTCAGATACACACAAAACACAAAAACACCAACGATCCCAGCACTCTAATATACATATGCAATTCTCCCACACTTACAGACAAACACGCAAGTGTTCCCAATCCCTGAATATGTACATCCCTCAAAACACCACACAATATCACACACCTCCGGAAAACAACCTCCCAACCTCGTTCCCCAAACATTCCCAAACATACGTAGAAACACCCTACCATTCTACAAAGAAATATACTTTCAATATTCCTCTCACAATCCTAAGCTTAATAAAATGAACAGATACATAATTCATCCACCTGCTGACAGATATACACAGAAGCCAGTATACCAAGACACACAGAAATATCTCCAGCCTTCCATTTTAAATACACATAAAACCGCTTCCAAATCCTACATTATCTCAATCTAGTAGGAACCGGGTGCCACATCCCCAAATCCTAACAAAAACCATATCACATAGCTCAGATAAATATAAATACATTTCTCTCACTCCCCTGTTTAAATACACGACCCCACCTTTCTGTCAGAGAAACACGTACTCAATTCCCAGAATATATTAACCACTCACTGAAACATCCAACCACATAGCCCCAAACAATATTCAGCCAAGTTACCATGTCCCTTGAACACACAAACTTAATACACATGTACCTCTCCACATGCCCCAAATATACCCATGATTACCTAGCACACTACAAATAGGCAAACATACCACCCCATATCCACAAATATGCATACGGCCCCGCACTACCTGCACATCCATAATCACACACTTCCAAATACACACACACAAATCAGTCCTCCATCTTCCAGAATACACAATCATACAAAACCCACCTCACAACTGCACATATTCATCCTACCAGTGCCCCGAATAGGCATAGATCACCCTCACACACTGATATACCCACACACAACTCCAGAAAATCTCAAAAAGAAACACACAGAACCATACAACATGCCCTGAATACACAAATGGTCCTCCTACATCCCCCAAACAGATAAACCAAACAGACTGCACACCCAAAAACATATACACAAGCACTTTCCCTGACACTGCCCATAGGCACAAGCAGAAAATCCCTCCAAAGCTGCCATCAGACACACAAATCCCCAACACTCCTGGGGAAAAAAAACATATAGAAAATATACCTCCATCATCTCCAAATTACAAACACCTAATGCCAGCTCTTTGAGTACACATTACATCTCACACCCTTCATGTACAAACGTTCCCCCTACACACTCTCACAAAAAGTCAGGACCTTCTTTTAATCCATGATATCCACACAGACAGCACCGACCCACACATGTGAATGCACGTATCAGATTCTCACCAGGTAAAGGCATAACAGACTCCCAGCTATGACAGCATATAACCATATTCCCAAGAGACCTCTAGATAAAGACGTCCGAAAACCCACTCACAACCCTACAATCCCCAAGAGGACCGCTCTTAACTGTGCCACCGCGTTTTCAGATACACACAGCCATCCCAGAAATCTCACACTCTCTCAAATCAAAAGGAAATCTTCCTCACATTCTCAAACATACATCCTGAGGGGGGCCCCCAACGACTCATGAATACACACACGTGTAATCAATTCTACAGATATCATACATGTGTAGCCTACGATTACAAATAATACCAAAATAGTCACTACTCTTTATTTTAAGTTCCATGTAGGCAAATGATTCTCATAGAATGCTTTGGTTCACTTTTCCCAAACTCTTGCATCCATAACAAACCTATGCTCTGCAATCAACAGATTGTGAATCAAAGCTTTACTGAATTTTGAAAACTCACTCACGTCACTGACTGAGTTAAAACATGAATGTTGCTGGATAATTTTGTTTACATTAATAAGTTTCAGAAGTGAAACAATAAGGATGCACATTAGACCTTATTCATTTTCCAATGACATGAGCTACTTCTTTGCTGACTTGGATAATGGTTTTCAAATATTCCTCAAGCTCTGACATTATTCAGAATGGAAGAGCTGGAGGCTGGGCGCGGTGGCCCATGCCTGTAATCGCAGCACTTTGGGAAGGCCAGGCAGGAGGCTCCCTTGAGGCCAGGAGTTTGAGAACAGCCTAGGCAAGAGCATGACCCGGTTGCTACAGAAAAAAAAAAAATAGAAAAATTAGCCGGGCGTGGTACCGAGCGCCTTTCCTCCGGCTACTGGCGAGGCTGAGGCGGGAGGATCGCTGGAGCCCGGGAGTTGGAGGCTGCGGCGGGCTGTGATGAGCGGCGCACTCTCAAGTTCACAACCCATTGCTAAACGTCCCCTCTCACTTCAGGTCCAGGCCACTCACCCAACAGGCAAAGGAGCGCGGCCCGGGCGCCGCCCCGCGTCCCCGGGACACCCGCGCCCCGCCCGGGACGCAGCCGCCGCAGGGGGCGCTGAGGGACCCAGGGCGGTGTCGCCCGGCACACACTCAGGGGCCAACTGGCCACAGGCGGCCCAAGGAGGCGGCGACGGCTCTGCGCATCCATTACCTCCGCTTTTGATGTCATTCCTTAGGGAAGCCGCTGGGAGAAGCGGCGGGGTCTGAGCGTTCCCGCTCGCGCCAGCGCGTCCTCCCCAGCGGACGCTCACAACCGCCGCCGCCGGGAGCCGTTGCAGAGCGACCCGCCGCGCGCACAGCCGGGCACGCCACAGCCGGGCACGCCACAGCCGCGCACGCCACAGCCGCGCACGCCGCGCCAGCACCCCCGCGGGAGCGCGTGCGCATGCGCGGGGCGGGGCGGCGCTGTCCCGCCAGGGCTGCGGGAGCCGAGGGCGGCCGGGTCCGGGCGGCGCCGCGTCCGAGGCTTCCTGGGCGCCGGCCTCGCACGCTCGGGGGACCTCGGCGGCCCTCGCTTGCTGTAAGGAGCGCCTCCGAGACGAGCGCTCGTGACCCTCCAAAATTACACACCTGCCGACGGTGCACTTAGATGCAATCCTCGCCGAAAAACTTTTTGGAGCAAAGTATCCTCAAGTCACAGCGAATCGTGCATACCTTTTGGACTGCATTCTTTCATTCCTGTTCGTGCCCTCCAGAAACACTGTGTCCGTTTTCCCTAGTCAGTCTGAAGATTCCGGTGAAGAACGGTTCGGGCAAAGAATTTTACACCTGGGGAACACTCGGGGACATGCTTTCCGATGACTCCATTCCTAGAGTTTTTCCTACCAAATTCACTGTACTGAATATTTATTTAATACATAAAGATGTTTCAATAGATGTTGATTCATAAAAGTTTTCTATAAAAATTGCTCTTATAACCTTCATCAAGATTTGAAATTGGGCCAATTTGAGATGACGCAGCAGCAATTAGAAAAGGAACAATTCCACCCTCTCCCCCGCCCCCCACTTTGTAATACAGTGCAGAGTTCCAGTTGGCAAGAACATACTACAGCATCAACTCACTGACATGAGTTTGTGATACTTTCAGAAGCAACTTGAATCATCACAGCCTCCTCCTGGTTGTTTGCAGGATTGTATTTCTCAATCCACAGGAGGACTTTGAAGAGAAGAGCCTCCAACTGCAGAGACTGGAAGCAGGCCAGGCACAGACAGGGCATCTTGCCATTCCTCCAACTTCCATGACTGGAACAGCATCTGTCTTCCGAAGCCAGTGATCCACGTCCAGACATGGGTTTTCTTTCTTTCTTTTTGGTTAGGTAAGAGTTTCACAGGTGGACAGAGATTTTTTTTTTTTTTTTTTTCCTCATCAGTCAGTGCCAGGCCAGGACTTTTCTGTGGCAATGGTCAGAGAGCAGGGTCCAGAGGACTTTCAGCTACTGCCTTCCTTGGCCAGTCTTCACAAATTACATTTGGGCTAATTGGATTATATCTGCTTCTGGCGTCTAGGATTTTAATCAAGTACAACAGCAATTGCAGAATTCAGACGAGACACTATTTCCACAGTGCAAATTTTATATCAGTGGCCCAGAAAAAAAACACATTCAAATCCTGTATCAAAACCATGAGTGAGAACTCGGGCAATATTGGATGACTTCACAAGGGGAGAAGCAACAAAGAAGCCCGCCTTCCTTCAGTGCCCGAGTATGATGATTTCTCTCACTGTCCCTCTTGACTGAAAATCGTGTAAGGTTGCCCCGTGGAGCTTAAGTCCTAAGAAAAATCTCCAGATAGTTTGCTTTTTTCATACTAGCCTCTAGCTGGTTTTCTTTTTGCTTAAGTTCACCCTGATTTTGCATGAATTGCTCTCACTTCATCTTCTCAAGGATGCAGGAATGGATGCCTGTGAATGGAGCTCCGGACATTGGTAGGTAGAATCCTGGCTGGTCTCAAAATGGACATCCAGTCCACGGGTAGTGCATTGCTAACACCTGGAGAAACCTGAGCTCTAGGAATTTGAAGCCCCTTTACCTTAGGGAAGGAGAAGAAGGTGCTCTGCCCTCCTTTCCCTTCCAGCTTGCCTAACCCCGCTAAACCGAGAGGCTTGAAGAAGGGTATGATGGCTACTCCAAACTCCATGTCATCAAAGAAGCCTGCGTATGTTTTCTCTGTAACTTTTGTGTGTCGTGGTGGAGCCACAGCTCACACTTGAGTCTCCTTACTGCAAATGCTCGTTCTTGCAGAGATTGTGGCCATGGGCGGGTCTCCGGCACACAGGGTTGCTTCCTACAGAATGCTGAGCAAAGATCCCCTGGGTCTGCTGAGACCCTGCTGTTTGCAGACACTCAGTCGGCCGGCCTCCCTAAGAATCCATCTTTCGCAGACAGAAAATGTGTCCTGGATTTTGTTCAGAAATTGCAGCCACTGTTGCTGTTCGTCAAGAGCCCAGCTCCACAGGTGAAAAGCAGGGTGGGTTGAGGGGTGCAGAAGTAGGCTTACTGATGAACAGTCGGAGAAAAGGGGACATCAAGTAATCCGTGAACTGTGAATCTGCAGAACTGTTCACAAATTGCCTAAAGAGGCACACACAGATGACGTTGCCACTGTCTAACTGGAAGGGAGCTCCAGGTTCTTGCCCACCTGCCAGAGCACTTCCTGGAATGTTGGTCCCCCCGACCCCCCAGGCCTGCTGCCCACCACCCCTCCCCCACTGCGGAATGGCTGGGCCGCTGCGGTTCTATCCTGTTTACGCTCAAATTTTGCCCGGCTCTACTTGGACCTCTGAGCGTCTGCTGAGGCAGGTCACGCTCTGGGTCCTGCCCGTGACTTTTCTTACCGAGGAGGCCGCCAGACGGCTGCTGTCAGTGCCTGTGCTGCGGGGATGGCTTCAGAAGAAGGTGAGGCTATAGGCGGAAGCCGTGTTACCAGACCCCCTGCCACCCCTCAGACTCAAGTTGAAGCTCACCCTGGGGACAGCTGATGGGGATGGGGACGAGGGAGGGAACACTGCACGTCCCCCGGTTGGGTTGTCCCAGCTGGGAAGCCCATGGCCACCTGAGGCTGTGGTTGGGGAGGACGGCGCCCGGGAAGTGGACCAACGCAGTCGGGGAGGTACACCGGGCAAGGGGGAAGCATGGGAGGAGACGTGGTCAGGAAAGACTGAGTCTTTCCAGACGGGAGACTGGCCGGCTCGACATGTATTCGTAGGGAGTCGTGGGATTGCGTTGTGGCGGTAGCACAGGGAGGGTTACAGGGCACAACCTGAGCCCTCTGCCATTTCTTCAGGCAGCGGGAGCTTGTCCCGTGATATTATTCTGAGGGATTTGGACAGCAGTTTCCTGGATCTTTGGGGGGAGTGGGGAGAAATGGCCTCAGCCAGAAAACCGTTGAGTGGCTTATCTGTGACGGAGTCTGCGGTGACATATCCCCTCTGTGAGCGGGGCCCGGGGTTACTGTGACTGCTACAGCCCTGAGCCTCTCAGCCCCTTCCCCCTGGAGACAGCTGCTCTTTCAGTCCCAGGTAGCTGCTGTCTTTGGATGAACAAGGGTGGGGCAGCTGGGGATCCTCCACCAGCACAGGGCTTGGGCTTCCCTGAGTGGTTCTGAATTGTTCCCCTTTTGCGGGAACTCGGGTCTTCAGACCCGCTTCATCCTGTCCACTAGCTCACAGCCGACCTCCCGCCTCCTGTTTTACTGTCGAGATGAAGATTTTCCCAAGATCCCACGTCCAGTACTTCGTGAATGGGGAACAGTGTGAAGGGTTGTTGGTTTTGAGTGGAAGGATGTGAAAAGGCCGGTTTCCTTTTCAGTAGGGGAATGAGAGTAGCACACAATTGGGAATATGATCGTCTCTAATTATTATTAAAAGTTAGGACCCGTGTCCTGATGAATTAGGTGCATGAGCTGTGGACCTTGTTCTCCTGGGCTAGAGTCTGCTTGAGGTCCTAGTGAACAGGGATGAGTTCCAGGCAACATTGTCCCACCTGGCACCTGGCTCCTGCCTGGGTCTTTACGTTCCTTTATTGGGAGCTCAAAGAAGAAGGACCACAGATGGCCGCCTTCCGCACCGCCCCCCGCCCCTGACCCCTTCTAAGATGACCAACGGCCATGCAGATCTCTGGAAACCCACCCTCACTGCCCCAACGTCCCCATGTCTTGGCCCCTGTCCAATCCTGTGAAGCCATTGCTGGCTGTGCAATGACGGTATCCCAGGGCACGCAACACCGACTTCACAGACCGGGCCCCTGGGAACAGAGCTTCTAGAGTGGGGGCAGGGAACACCAAGCACGGGGATAGGGTGGCCCGAATCTGACCCCTGCTCAGCATTTGCTGTGGGTGGTGCTAGGAGAAGCACCTGCACCCTGAGGTGATGCGTTCTGGGGTTATCTTCAGGATTCCTGGGGCGCTGGCTTGGAGAGAGAGTTCTTGCAGTTGTTTTTGTTTTATTGTGTCAGGCTAGGATAGAGAGGGCAGGTCCTAAGGAACATGAGGAAAAGGAAGACTGAGGATGAGATGGGGCCCTCTGAACCTGCCAGCGTTGGGGTGCCTAGAACTGCCACTGAGGAAGGTCCCTCACGTGCTGCTGGGCACACTAAGGGGTGCTGTTCCCGCCGGAAAAGTCCAGCCTGATCCATGGCTCAAGAGAAGCCGTCGAGGCTGCCAGTTGTCTGCCAGGCGTCCCTGGGGGGGCTCTTGCAGGCAGTGAAGGCTCAGGTGTTGCTTCTTGGCAGACAGGGTCAGGGTCAAGTTCTCCAGCGGAATAATTCTCAAATGGAGGAACAGAGCATCAGATTCACTCCCGGGACTTTTGCAACCCGCACCATGTCCCCCCGGCCGTGTGGCACCCACACCTGTTGAGATTCTTCGCTGTGATCCCCACTCACTAATGGGGAGCGCGAGAGCCTCCCTCCTGGTTGCCGCTTCTCCTCCTCCATCCACCCTTTCCTTTGTCTCCACAGCATCCTCAGTGCTGAAACCGGACACGACCCTGAACCCTGGTGCCTCCATGCCTCCGTTCATGGGTCTGCCCTTTCTCCCACCTGTCCCTGGCCCAGCACACCGGCCACCCTGGGGACAGCAGCCACCACCCCTCATGACTGCAGCGTTCCCTCCTGGAACCCCCCTGGTGCTGTCTGCTCTGCCCGCGACTCCTCTGCTGGGAGGAGATAGTGCCCGTGGCCCGAGTGGGGCTGGCACTTTCAACGTCCTTGTGCAAGTCAGACCAGAAGCGGGGCCGGTGCAGCCCCCTCACACCCAGACCTTGGTCCTGGCTCAGGCCCCACTCAACTGGAGTGCTCCAGGAGCCCTCTGCGGGGGTGCTAAGGGTCCAGCTCCCCTACTCTGGGCAGCTCCTCCCGTGGAGACCGTGATGCCTGCTCCAGTCATCGGCAGTGCTCCAGTTGTTGGCGGTGCCCCAGTCCCTGGTGGTGCCCCAGTCCTTGGCAGTGTCCCGGTTGTTGGCGGTGTCCCAGCCAGCGAAGGAGGCTGGTTCATGGGCCTTCCTCACCCGGAGCCCCCACCGGCGACCCAGCTGGTCGCCATTGTGTCCCCAATGAAAGCTCGGCCACAGCCCCTCGGGGCGTGCAGGGAGGGCAGCCTGCCCCCCTCCCAGGCCAACGCCTCACGGGATGACTCCTGTAACACCAAGAGCGTCTACGAGAACTACCGACGCTGGCAGCGTTTCAAGTCGCTGGCCCAGAGGCACCTGCCCCAGAGTCCTGATACTGAAGCGCTTTCCTGCTTCCTCATGTGAGTGTCCTCAGGGGATGGCGGCTCATGCAGAGGTCACACATACAGAGGAACGTGGGTGGACAGGAGGGGCAATTTAGGGGTTCTGGAAGGATGGCCCTGAGGGCCATGGGCCACCCTCTGGGAAGGGGACTTCTCAGCCGCACTCACGTCACTCCAGTCACGACATGCTTCGGGTCCTTCTCTCAGTCGAGCCTCACCACACAGCGAGTCCAGCCAGTCCTCGTCTTCCAATAATTACCACGCCATAGTTTACAGAAATCCAAAGGTCTGACGGGGTTCCTGGTGTGACGCCGGCTAGGATTTGGGTTTAGATCCCTGGGGCCACACGCTGATTCCTCCCCTTGGACTTTCACCCTCCAGCATAGCACCTGACTGTTGATGGCCATGGGGACATCACCTGGGGGCGCATGAGAGGTGCGAGCACCCCACATTGGTGGCAATACCATCACATTGGTGGCTAGGGCTTCAGCATGGGAACTTGGGGGGAAGCAAACACTCAACCCCGAACATTGAATATGACATTGAACACGGTAACATGAGGACTCAAGGGGAAGTCGGAGAGGCCACATGATCCCCTCGGTGTTGCTGTTTGGTGGTGGGAGGGTCCTGAAGACTGAGCAGCCGACATTGGGGTGAGCCTTGACAGGGACAGATGGCAGGACAGCTGGGGGAGGGCAGGGGATGTGTGTTGGGCCGGGCCAGCTCGGGATGCAAGGTGGGCTCGTAGGCTGTGACTGACCCCACTGTCTTACAGCCCAGTGCTTCGAACCCTGGCCCGGCTGAAGCCCACCATGACCCTGGAGGAGGGCCTGTGGCGGGCCATGCAGGAATGGCAACACAAAAGCAACTTTGACCGGATGGTCTTCTACGACATGGCAGGAAAGTGAGTCAGGGGTCCTGGGCTCAGGGCTGCGTGGTGGGGTGAGGGTGGGTGACAGAGGCAGGGCTGCTGTGGTGGCTGGTCGGTGCAGACCGTGAGGAGGGGTGCCCCCCGGCACAGGCCCCGCGCTCCCTCCACCTGGGTGCTGGGGTGTCTCGGGCCTCCCGTCCCAGAAGCTCTGCCCTGCCGGGTCTTGGGTCGTCCCTGCCCGATGGTGAAGGTCATGGTGGTGACAGTCACCAGCACGGCCCAGTGCGTCTCCTCCAGCGGTGGGGGCTGTGCAGAAGGTGGCCTGGCGACTATCCACAGGACTGCGGTCCACCCCTCCTCAGGAAAAGTGGCCAGAAGTTGGTCACCTGCCATCCCAGCAGGGACCGGGCGAGGCTGGTCAGGGGAAGCCGGCGCCTCACACACCCGAGGACACGGCTCTGGCCTTACTGCCTTTGCGCCTCGGCAGGGCCCTGTGTTCTAACATACAGACAACCAGGCAACAAGAGCCCTCAGAGGACACGAACCCTGTCCTCTCAGCTCAGCCTCCATCCCTCCCGCCATCTCCTGGGCCCTTGTGCCCCAGGTTACCCTCAGGGCTCACAGCCCCAGCCTCAGGATTCCCGGATCTGGGCAGCAAAGCTGGTGTTTTCTGCGATAATCACGTCCCTGGCCCAGAATCTGGCTGTGGGCTGTGCTCTGGGGCCCTGGGCAGACACAGGGGAGGCCTGGAGGAGGGGCCACAGTCGGGCCCTGCCTGAGTCACAGAGGCCTGACTTGCATCAGCCAGCCCGTGTCGATGGCCTGGGCCCTGCACGTGCAAGGGGAGGAAGGGCGACCCCGAGTCTGTGGTTCTCCCCTGGGAGCAGTTCCCTCCTGGGACTGGACCCAGCCAGGGCCTGGACAGCCCGCCCAGGGTACTTCCTTCCCATGCCTGTGGTCGGCCCCTCCCTGGTGCTGGGCCCGGGGGCCTGGCCTCCCTCTCAGCACGGCCTGTGCCTCCCACACCCCCAGGTTTATGGAGTTTGAGGAAGAGGAGATGCAGCACCAGCAGCTGCAGTGGATAAAGGGGTCCCAGTTCCTGCCTCCACCGGCCCCTCCGAGGCCTGCTCCTCGAGGGCCCCCAGCCCCTGAGGCTGTCCAGCAGCCAGGTGAGCCTCCCCACCTTCCCTCAGGAGCCACAGGGAGCAAAAGCCAAAGGGACCAGGGAGGCCACCGGCCCCACCTCCCGAACTTTTCTTCAAGAGGGGTCATTTGCTCTTTCCAACCAAACCGCCCACCAAGACCTGGGGGCTCGGCCATCTTGGTCGTGAACTGAGTATTGACCTGCTCAGGCTTCAGAGCTACTCTCTCCGCGGCCTGTCCAAACCCAACCCACAGTCCGCCCATGGAGCAGGGGCTAGCTGGGGAGGGGACCCGAGCACCAGTGGTCCCAAACTTCCTCCCACGCGAGACTGTCTCAGATGTGCCCCCTCCTGCGGCGTCTCCTCTCTGGGTTCCACAGCTCAGGTTGTCCTGCCCCGGCCTGGACAGGATGCATGTCCCCCGGCCCGAGCCCTCCCCAGTGGGCCTTTGAGGAGTGCTGCAGCCCCTGCCACGCCATCCTCCTTCCTCCCTGCCTCAGTGGTCCTTCCCAGGAAAGCTGGCCCCAAGGCCCGGCCCGCCCACCTGCCACCACCCGCACCCCAGCGGCGGCCGCCGGAGACCAAGGTGCCCATGGAGATCCCTGCTGAGTCCGTCAAGGAATACGTGGACATCATGGACAAGCTGCTGGGGCCGCCCCACAGGGCTCTGGACGAGCCTGATGCGCAGTGGGAAGAGGAGGCCACCGAGCAGTCTCAGGACGAGGCCGGGACGTACCCGGACCCAGGACTCCTCAGCTACGTGGACAAGCTGTGCTCCCAGGAAGGCTTCATCACCAAGGTGGACAGGCCTGGGGCACTGGGCTCTGGAGCATTCCGGGGAATGGCACTGCCTCCCCCTTGAAATTCAGCTCTGTTCCTTAGCTACAGAGCAGCGTGTGAGTGTGTGTGTGTGTGTGTGTGTGTGTGTGTGTGTGTACATGGGCGTGAGTGTATATGTCACACGTGTCTGTGTCTGTGTGTTTTTGTCACCAAGGGCGTGTGTGAATGTGGCTGTGGGTGCGTGCATTTGTGTTCCTGTGTGTCCGCGTGGCTGTGGGTTGGTCTGTGTGTGTTCTGTCTGCGTGTCTGTGTGTGTGTGCAGCGGGTGGTCGGGATGGTATAACAACCCAGCGGTGTGCACCAGGATGGGGTGGTCTTTGCTTCCTGCGTCTCCTCGAGGTCCCCTTGGCTCGAGGTCACGCCCACCAAGGACACTCACGCCCTCTTCCTTCTGTCCCAGGTGGAGGCCGTGATTCACCCCCGATTCCTGGAAGAACTGCTTTCCCCAGAAGCAAGTATGGACTCCTTGGCCCTAAGCCAGGAGCTGGAGCAGGAGGAGGGGCTCACCCTTGACCAGGTGAACCAGGAGAGGGAGGGACCCCCAGGGCAAGCATGGGGGGAGGCACACTCAGTACTCCAGGCAGAGAGGGCCCCTCAGGGAAAGCAGGGGAGGGAGGAGCAGCCGGGTAGACCAGGGCAGGGAGGGCCACCCCAGCTGTATCTTCCCCTGCCCTGCCGGGGTGCACGGCTTCCCGAGGGGAGCCACTGGGGAGCAGGGGGAGATGCAGGTGCGGACCAGTAGGAAGGAGACCAGAGGACCCGAGAGGAAGGGCAGGAGGCCAGCTGCAGTGAGGCCCAGGAGGGCAGTCAGCAGAGCCACAGGCTCTGTCTCTGACACAAGCCAAGTGACCAGTCGCCTTCCCTGCCTTCTGCCCAAATGGCGTCGTTGTCTCCACCATCCTCACAGCTGGTACAGCGCCAGGAAATAAATGCCCATTTTTCTTCCCCCAGCTGGTGGAGAAGCGACTCCTGGACTTGAAGGAGAAACGGGGTGTGGGGGCAGCCCCAAGTCGTGGTGCACCCAGGTTGGACTCGAGTCCTTCTAAGTCTGCAGCTGGCCGAGGTGCAGACAGCGACGGCTGTGGCCCCCGGCTGGGGGTCGGTGCAGAGCCCTGCCCACCACAGACGGCTGCCCGTGCCCCTCAAGGACACGGCAGAGTGCAAGCCGAGCTGCCCGGGCCTAAGGCCCCTGCTCACCTCTCTGGGCATCCAGAGTCCCCCAGGCTGAGGGCCGCCCGGCCAGCCTCGCCTCCCCAGGGCCGAAGACCCTCCTCCCCTGGCCTGGGGACCAGGGATGCCTTAGGTCTCCCAGGAGCCTCTCCTGTCGGGGAGACGCTCAGGCCAGGCGATGGCTCCAGTGAGGATCAGGAGGAGCTCCCCAGCCTGACCTTCCTCCTGTCCTCCCAGTACAGGCTGGTGCCCTGGAGGCTGTCCCAGAGCCCTGTCCCTGCCCAGCCCCCATCTGCTCAGAGAAGAGGCCTCAGCCTCACTGCCCCTACGGTGGCCAAGTCTAAGAAGCAAACTCTCTCTGGGGGCCCGTCCTCTGCTGAAGAGACCGCCCACCCAGGGCCTCAGCTCGGGGTCTCGGGGGGGCAACCCCTGGCCTTGGGGCCAGGTCGATCCTCACAGCCTCGAAAGAGAAGGGGCAACCCGTTTGTCTCGGGGACGAGGAAGAAGCGGCGCCGTAGCCTGTAGGGACAGCAGGGCGGCCGCTCGGGGGCCAGCCCCCAAGGTGGGCCCTGACGGAGAGTGGCCCCTTGCTACAGCTTGCAGCCCCGAGTGCCAAGGGCTCCGCCTCGCGCCGTGGGGGCAGGGTGGGGGCGATGCACTTCCAGGGGGACAGTGCCCTGGGATATTGTGTGTTAATGTAAATAAAGGAAGTTTTATTGAAAATGCTCTCAGGGCTGCTGTCCCTGTCCTGGCATCTGTGCCGCTCGGGGAGTGAGGACCGCGAGGAAGGAAGAAAGGAAGGGCCCGCTGAGACCCCCGGGTGCTCCCCTCCAGATGTAGCCTGGCCTTGCGATGCCGCCTCGCCGGCAGACTCCCACAGATCCCTGAGGTCCCTCTGTGCCCACTCACAGAGCCTCGCCTACCCCAGGGGTCTTCTCTGCGCATCCCGTCATCATGTGTGTCCCTTAGCCCTCTTGTCACGGAAAGCTGCTTTGGAGCCTCTCCGGTCTCTAGGTCATCTGCCCACTTTCTAGAAGGGAGCCTGGCTGGGGTACTTTTCTCTGGGGAGCTTCTCTCTGCCTCCCTGGAGGAGGCGGACGCCGGGGCCAGAGCGACCCTCAGCACAGCCAGGGCCCTTCCTGGGGAGGGGTTTGACAGCAGGAAAGGCGCGGGTCTAGGGGACACGGCTCTCTGCCGGGGCACAGGAGCTGACGTCTGCGCGGCCCAGTGGAGCGCTGGCGCGTGGCGAGGCGGCAGCTCCCCGGAATCCTAATCGGGACCCGGCAAGGGGCATCTCCTCACGGGCCTGTGTCTGTGACGTGACAGTGGGGGGAGCATACGAAGTCCCTGTGCAGGGTTTCTGGGCACAAAAGGGCCTTGTCCCGCGGAACGAGGAGACCCGTCTTGCTGTGGCCTCAGGGGCCTGACCTCAGGGGCCCTCGGGATTTTGCCTGGAATCCCCCACAATTCCCGTCCCAAAGGATGACCGAACTCTTGTGTGGAACTGTCGCATGCATAGATTTGTATTCGTATCAAACAGTCCCTTCCTGACACAAATATGTATACCAGCGGTCACAAACCCAACCGGCCCCGCAGGGGCAGAATGGCTGTCGACACATGGTGGCCGGAGGGCTGGCGCGAGCTGGGGATGGAGGCTGAGGGGGCTGAGGGTCAGCTGCCCTGTTGCCGGGCTTGGGCACAGACCCCACGGGCAGAGGGCCGAGCAGGGGCTGCCTGGGACGTGGCATTTGTTGTCTGGGAGGAGCCTCAGGGGTGGGGTCCAGGTGGTTGCTGGAGGGAGACATCTGGGCAGGTAACAGCGAGATGTGGAATCCATTAGGGGAGATGCTGAGCCGAGGGGAGGATGCCCCTCTTTCACGGGACCGTCCTGTCCCCCCCGTCTCTGCCAAACTCCCCTCATCCCGTGTTCGTGGCCAACCTCTCCACCCCTTCCTCGCAGCCCACCTCTCAGAGTCTCTGATCCTAGCACGGGCGAGACCCAGCACCTGCCCTCGCTCCCTCCCGGCCAACCGCCCCTCCAGGTTCTGAATTCTGATTCCTCCCGGAGGGCCCGAGAGGGCCGGGGCGGCTGCGACTCCCAGAGCCTCAGCCCTGGCGCCGCCTGCCGAGCAGAGCTGTGAGCCCAGCAGCGACGGTAGGTGCGGCACAGCTGTCTACTGAGGCCTGGCCCTTCCGCTGGGTGACACAGGGTGCCAGGTCTGGGCCCTCGCCCGCCCCATCT
Organism: Lemur catta; assembly: GCF_020740605.2. NCBI lineage: Eukaryota > Metazoa > Chordata > Mammalia > Primates > Lemuridae > Lemur > Lemur catta. The sequence goes on from NC_059137.1 coordinate 88,006,179, forward strand.
GCCCAAGGGAACTGCCGGTCAGCCGGACAGACGCTCCTCCATCACCTTCCCTTCTCCAGTTCCCCGTGGGCGGCGCCCAAGTCCTGCCTGCCCTCCGTGGCTCTGTGAAGGACAGTTCGTTCTGGGAGGAGCTTTCCTGGCTGTCGCCCCTTTCCTGTTCCCAGGTTGCTCTCCACATCGAGAAGGGAGCCCAGGGTTTGTGCTAGGCTTGGACAGTGAGGTGTGGGCCCGCACACCATGGCCCTGAGGTCCAGAAGCTTCCAGAACACTGCACCGCGCAGGCCCTGGTTGGCAGGGGGGCGGGGCATCTCCACCGGCCACCCGACCCACTGTGTCCCTGGTGTCCGGCTGCGCACACGTCAGGCCATCAGGGCAAGTGTGGGGAGCGGAGATCAGCGGCGTGCGTGGGCCCCCAGGCAGGGACGGGCAGCACCCCGCTCCCGCGTCAGGGCTCGTGCTGCTGCTCCTCCCTCACCTGCCTCGTGTCTGCCCCCGGCCCGGCAGTGGCCCCACAGTCTCCAGAAGGAGGCAGCCCCTGTGCTTCCTCTACCTCTGTGCCCCGTGAACCCCATAACCCACCCCCAACCTGCACGGTGGGGCCGACCGGTGGCTCTTAGAGACTGAATGTGTCCCCCCGAAATTCCTGTGATGAAGTCCCAACCCTCCACGTGATGGTATTTGGAGGTGGGACCGTGGGAGGTAACTAGGCTTAAACGGGCTCCTGAGGTTGGGGCCTAATGGTGACGTCAGTGTCCAGGGAAGAAGAGGAAGAGACACCAGAGCCGTCCCTCTCTCCCCCACGTGAGGCCGCGGTGCAAGCCAGGAGGAAGGCCCCGGCCAGAACCCGGCCCCGCGTGCTCTCCCCTCAGACTCCCGTCCTCCAGACGGTGACGAGCGCTTGTCTGTTTGTTAAGCCTCCGGGCCCGGCACTGTGTCATAGTGGCCCGTCCCGACTAGGACGAGGCTCCTCAACTCGGGAACTTCCTTCCTGACGGGTACCTGGAAACCATGCTTCAGAGCCACCAGAAAGAACGAAGAGACGTCGCAAGTACGGCGTACAAGCTATGAATCAGGAGAGCGGAGGAACGAAGCGCGGGAGAATCTCCAAAACCGACCGCATCATCGTGCCCGACGCCAAGGGAAACCGTGGTGCTCGCGCAGCAGGCGCTCCGTGTGTGCCCGACGCTGTCCTGGGGGCTTCGCCTCCCCGGGCACTCCTCGAGTCTCCAGGGAAAGCCCTGAGGAGGTGAGGCTGAGCCAGGTCCCACTCCAGCGCCTCCTGCCTCTGGGCGGCGGCCGGTGGTTGGGCTCCACAGCCCTCCGCCCTCGCGGCCGGGCAGTAGGTCCCCGCAGGAAGCCGTAGTTTCCTGGGCAATTTGCAACGGGCAACAGGAGCAAGACTGGCCCCATCAGTGACAGTGCTGTGCTTTCTGACTGTGGCCAGGATGGACCAGCTCCAGGTGGCTGCACTTTCATTGCAACGTCAGAGTTGCACGATGTCCTTCAGGTGTTGATACACTGGCGGTAGCGGGGACAGTCACCCGGTTTGGGGGCTCCTGGCCAAGCAGCTGCTAAACGGCCAGGCCTGCCCACGTCTGCTGGTCAGGCAGTCACTGGCCATCACCGGGGACAGACTCTCAAGAGTCGCCACCAGTCCAGCACACACCTGTGAGGGACTTTTAGCCCTGTCACTGAATTCTCAGATAGGATGTCACAGAGGATGCCTTGTGCGCAGACCTGTGTCCTGTGATCGCACCTTAGGCAAGTGTATCGTGATTCATGCCGCACTAACCAACGGCTCATTTTCCTTTCTCATCCCAGTCCTCCGAAGGAGCAAGTCCACTCCTTATGCCACGGTGCGCCCTTGGAATTTTCTTTGTCTTAGTTACACTCATCCCAAAGATAGTGTCCCAGGGCCTCGTATCAGGTGTATGCTATTTGTACGAGGAGTATGAGGGATTAAAAGATATTCTCTGGGATTAAACACAAACAACATTGAGATCTCACATGTGACGACAGGGTCACAAGGCTCCTAATAAATGTAAGTAGAAGGGCTCATCGCGATAAAATGCTGCAGCCCCTTGCAATCCGTTAGCACAGATTGAAACAGACTCAATGCAAGCTTTTCTCTTTTGTAACGTGCCAAAGGAGCACCTCAAAAGCATAAATCACACAAACCAAGTTTTGCCACGGGGGCCATCGTGTGTCACCCGAACCACCCGGACAGACCAGAGCCTACCCCATCTAATGCTTTTCCCTGCATTCCCCAGGAATTGGAGCTTCTAAGCCCACATCAAGTAACCATAGATCCCAAGATGTCCTGCCTTCACAACCACTGCTTTGTTTTCCTTTTCACTTTGTTTGTTTGTTTGTTTGTTTGTTTGTTTGTTTGTTTTTGAGACAGAGTCTCACTCTGTTGCCCAGGCTAGAGTGCCGTGGCCTTAGCCTAGCTCACAGCAACCTCCAACTCCTGGGCTCAAGTGATCCTCCTGCCTCAGCCTCCCAAGTAGCTGGGACTACAGGCATGCGCCACCATGCCCGGCTAATTTTTTCCATACTTTTTTTCAGTTGTCCAGCTAATTTCCTTCTCTTTTTAGTAGAGAAGGGGTCTGGCTCTTGCTCAGGCTGGTCTCGAACTCCCGAGCTCAAACCATCCGCCCGCCTCGGCCTCCCAGAGTTCACTGTGGTTTTTTTTTTTTTGCTTGTTTGCTTTTAGAGACAGGGTCTTGCTCTGTTGCCCAAGCGGGAGAGCAGTGGTGCCATCATAGCTCACTGCAACCTTGAACTCTTGGGCTCGAGTGATCCTCTGGTCTCATCCTCCTGAGTAGCTGGGACTACAGGTGCGTGCCACCTCACCTAGCTAATTTTTAAAAAAAATTTTCTAGAGGCATGGTCTCTGTATGTTGCCAAGGTTGGTCTTGAACTCCTGGCCTCAAGGAATCCTCCTGCCTGGCCTCCCAAAGCACTGGGATTACAGGCATGAGCCACTGTGCCCTGCCGACAGTGAACCTTTGGGTATGATTGCCTAGAATCGTGCCTTGCGTAAGGGATGATACATCAAAGAAATAATTGATAAGCTGGACTTCATTAAAATTAAAAACTTTTGTTCTGCAAAAGGTAATGTCAAGAAATGTGGAAACAAGCCACACACTGGAAGAAAATATTTGCAAAGGACACATCTAATCAAGCACTGTTATCTAAAATATACAAAGAACTCTTAAAACTCAACAATGAGAAAATGAACAATTTGCTGAAAAAATGAACAAAGTACCTGAACAGACATGTCACCAGAGAAGATATACAGATGACAAGTAAGCATACGAAAACATGCTCAATCTCATATGTCATTAGGGAATTACAAATTAAAACAAGACACCACTATGCACCCATGAGAATGGCCAAAGCCCAACATATTATTTAATAACACCACCAAATTACGGCAAGGATGTCAAGCAATAGGAACTCCCATTCACTGCTGGTGGAATTACAAAGTGGTACGGCCACTTTGGAAGACACTTTCTTACAAACTAAACATATTCTTACCATATGATACAGCAATTGTGTTCCTTAGTATTTACCCAGGTCAAGTCGAAATGCATTGAAGACTAAAAACATAAGACCTGACGCTATACAAGTGGAAGAAAACATAGGGGAAACACTTCAGGACACTGGTGGTATAGGCAAAGGTTTTATGGCTGAGACCTCAACAGCAAAGGCAACAGGAACAAAAATAGACAAATGGGACTGTATTAAACTGAAAAGCTTCTGCACGGCAAAGGGAACAATCAACAGAGTGAGGAGACAATCTGTTGAGTGGAAGAAAGTAAGAAGTACTCATCTGACAAAGGACTAATATCCAGAACATGCGAGCAGGAATATACAAGCAAATCAAACAACTCAGCAGTCTGTAGGTGTGGAAACAAACTTAGAGGAGTTCAGTCAGCTGGCCAAAGCCACAGCACAATGGCTTCGCCCGCAGAGACGCCGAGAGTATACGTGTGACTGGAGGAGATGGAAACCCAGGAGTGTTAAGTAACTACTGTGTGTGTGCAGGGGAGGGGGAAATTTTATATGGATACACATATTTTTTCTTCTATATGTACACCTACAGTCTCTCCTTAACAGCGTGCTTTGGCCCAGCCTGGATCTACAGGTCCGCAGAGGTGCTCACGGGCTGCGCAGAACTGAGTGCTCCACACGAGGGAATGGAAAGCATTTGATATATGTGGTTCTTTGAAAGGAAGATATTATACATTCAATGCATTGACATTGTCTGGCAGATTTTATGTAGCTCCCAACAGGGAAACCGAGGCTCCACAGCATAGTGACTACGAGCCTGAGTTTGAATCCTGATACTGCCCCGCACAGCACTGGCTGGATGGCGGCAGGAAGGGTAACTAGTCCCTGTGTGCCTCCATCTCCTCACGTGAAGGAGTAAAATAATAATGCCTAAGTCACAGAACTTGTTGCGAAGACTGAAATAATGATCTCTGGGGAAATGAGATACTAAGCAGATGAGGTTTGTAACACTCTTAGATGCTGCAGGGCAGATATTTCAATGCCGCCTTTTATGGGGTAGGGAAAGTTCCTTGATTTGACCACGGTTTTTCATGGGAGTGGATCTCAGTCTACTTTTTCATGGCTCTTGGTTCTACCCTCTGGGAAATTCTTTTCCATTATCATCCTCGGCCATTTCTTAAATAGGCCTAAGGTAATAAATATATACTTACCCTCCTTGGGGTAGTCAACTTCCTGCCCACAGAAGGTTGGGGGCACAAGGGTTGCTGTACATTTCAAACTCATCTCTTTTTGGTTCAGGCTGGTGGTCCTTTTGATAATATAAACTCTTACAAGAATCTTACTAACTTTAGTTTTGTTTTCAACTTAATTACAATGTTCACGGACATAAGTATGATAACTAGAAATAAATTTCCCTGCATACACCTACCTTTCTCTCTCATCCACTTCATTCAGGTTATAATCATTCAGGAGACAAACGTCATACCACTAATCTGAACAGGAAAAAATATAGAGTTTCTTAAGTACAAGGAAGTTAACTACCGAAGGAGTAAAAGGGAACTCCAAGCCGCGACAGCGGTAGCAACTTGAGAATTCAAACTGCCATTCCTCGCGCTGAGGGAAAGGCGAAAAGGGTGAATCTTAGAGACTCAGACGAGGGCCCTGCAGGCTCAGATTCAGGCCTGAGCCCAAAGTGCAGGGCTGCAGGACAACGTGGCCCGAGCCAGGCAGACGCAGGCCTCCGAGAGGGGGATATCGACAGAGGGACCACTATTCGCAAGAACTGAAGAACTCTCAGACCAGTGAACCACGGTGAAAACTGTTTTGTCTCACAGAGGAAGCTGTTCTCTTAGCACCCAGCCCTTGTTGTTGCTCACCCCAAAACAAGGACTAAAACCCCACATGCCCTGGTGTATTGCGGGGGCAGGGATAAAATGCAGAGCTACAGTCAGGAGAGAGGAGGTATACTCAGAATGTATTCATGGAACTTACACATTTTAATCATAAAAATGGAAGGATACTTGTGCACATGAAATTGGGAGCGCTAGAGCAGAGTGGTGCATAAAACTGGATCGTGCTGTATTTATCAGTTGGCGTCTTCCCCAGGGACTCTTGTTTTTAGGGAACTCATTCAGGCAAATACCTGCTTAGGGTCTCACTGATCTGCTGAGTTGCCTAAGGCAAACTGTGACCAGATGATGCTCTTGTGAATGATATCTAAAGGATGGAAATTAACTGGCATTGTGTACGGAAAGATTCCAGGAGCAAGGAACCAGCATATTTGATACTTAAACATATTCACTCTTGACAGTTCTTTTCTTTTGTTTTGCTTCAAATTGGGAAGAGATTTAGGTGGGATTTCTGGAACGAGGGAGTGAGGAGATCGTCAACTCCTCTTCCTACAAAGCAGTGATAAAACCGGAGGAAGTTATTAATATCTAAAGCAACCATTTCAGGACTCTGAAAACTGACCGAGGCATCAACAAATTGAGGAGTGTTTATCAGGGTAAAAACAAAAACAAGCCTATTGAACCTCAAGCAATAAGAGTGGCTGTCTGTATGATTATTCCCTACGGCAGCTCCTACCAGCCCCTGTCCCTACACCTTCCCTAGCTCCATCAGCAACAGTAGTTCTACCAGAATGAGGCAAGCTGCGAAAACCAGAAGTTTCTCTGCTGCAGAGAACTGATCTGATTTGGAGCAGAACTTTGAAATACCCAATACCTTCGGCCATTATGAGAAACAGTAGGGATTTTGGGTAAAAACCAATAAGGAATGGCAACATTGCAGATAGTTTGAGGTCACGATCCCAGTTGAAGTTAACAGCAGATTTGCAGACTAATAAAAAATTTCACAGGAAAAATCTGGAAAATGAGATAGGCATAGTGGTCTGTAATAAACTGCCACATATCCTGACTGGTCTGGACAGTGAACATCTGTGCAAGGTTGCATGCGTGCTGAGGAGAAACGATAGGCAACCCTAGCTGTGCACACACTCCTGATTGAATGCAAGGCCCTGTGAAGTCGTGGAGAAGACAGGATGAGGTCCAGAAGGAAGTAAAATCTAGAAAGACCCGTGAACTGCCTGAACTTCGGATGCATTTCCCTATCCGCACACAAATCCATTAGAAAAGTGTGAAAACCTTACTGACTCAAGGGTTTGAATGCAACCTCTGACCACTATATTATACCACAGAGGTGAGTCCTGCAAAGCCAGGCTTAAATACAAAAGGAAGAATAAAAAACAAAAAACCTGAAGAGACATCAATGGCTGTATACCACAAGGGAGACAGACCCCATAATTAGTCCAGGTAAATTCCTGAAAGTGGGAGGAGACAAATCAGAATCTGGAGTTTGTACAGTATTTTTTCCTAAAGTGTCCAATTTCCAACAAAAAAAAATTAAGAGACAGGAAAGTGAAACCCGTAAAACAGAAGCCGTATGGGGTCCTGATCATGGAATTTCCAGAGAGACTTCAAACTATTTCTAATAGATATGTTCAAAAAACAAAAGGGAACCATGGTTCAAGAATTAAAGGAAACTGTAATGGTAATGACTCATCCAAAAGAAAATATGAATAAAGAGATACAAATTATAAAAAAGAATCAAGTATAAATTCCATACATGAAAACTATAATAATGAAAAGGAAAAATTCACTGGACAGTTTCAACAGAAGATTCAAGATGGCAAAAGAAAGAATAAATGGGAATTATCCAGTCTGAAGAACAGGGGAGAAAATGAAGAAAAACAAACAGAGCCTCAGAGATCTGTGAGACAATCAAATATACCAACAGATGAATAACGGTTGTCTAAGAAGGAAAGGAGAGAGAGAGAAAGGGTAAAAAATTTTAAAAGAAATACTAGCCACAACATTTCCACATTTGATGAAAAATAATAATATAATAATCTAAAAATTCAAAAAGCTCAACAAACTCCGAGTAGAATAAAACAAAGAAACCTGCATCTGGACATATCAAGAAGCAACCTATTAGAAAACAAAGACCAAGGGAGACTATTGAAAGCAGCAGGAGAAAAAATAAGAGACTCGTCACATACAGAAGAATGACATTCTTATTAGTAGCTGACTTCTCATCGGAAAAACATGGAGGTGAGAAGACAGTGAGATGAAATATTCAAAGTGCTGAAAGGAAAAAGTTGTCAAATAAGAATTCTATATCCAGCCAAACTATCCTTCAAATTGAAGTTGACAGAAGAGCGTTGTAAAAGAGCCATCGCAAAAGCTCTCACATTCAAACTGGATTCACTTGTGTCAAACCCAGGCAAAATGGAGCCAGGGAAGGCCATAAATGGAGGGCTCTCACACATGATATACCTGATAAGAGGAATTATCACGAGAAATTTTTGCACACTGCAGTTTACCACAAGTCACACGAGGACAGTTAGCAGCACAAAGACAGACAGCCGCTTATACGAAAACACTTGCCTGACACGGTTTCACAAGCCCAATCCCATGAACCAGTGTGCTGTGGCTTTAACATTACAAATTCTACCTAGCCACTGCCGCCACTCACAAATCAGAGCTGGCCAGCTCCTGAAGGATACTGCCAGTGCCAATGAACTTTCTTTCAAAACAACTTGCCTAACCTCCTTTTTCACCAACAAAACTCTAACGTTTTCCTCTGTTCTCCAGACACACTGGAGGCCCCCCTGGTCTGTAGTGTGTCCAAGATTGCAATCCTTCTTCTTGTACATTATTCCCAAATAAAAGCTTTTGATTAATACTTAGAGATTTATCACTATATATTTTTAAATTGACAACAGATAAACAAAAACTGAAGAATTTATGGCTAGCAATCTTGCCTTATACAAAATACTTAGGAAAGTCTTTCAGTTTGAAAGAAAATGATACCAAATGGTAAATCAAATTCACACAAGGAAATAAAGAACAAACGGCAAATACAAAGGTACATACAAAATATTGCATAAATATATCTTTCTCTCTTCTTTGAGCAGCTGAGAATTAAAAAGACTTAAGAATGTATAAAGCAGACCGGGCGCGGTGGCTCACGCCTGTAATCCTAGCAGTCTGGGAGGCCGAGGCGGGTGGATCGCTCGAGGTCAGGAGTTCGAGACCAGCCTGAGCAAGAGCGAGACCCCGTCTCTACTAAAAATAGAAAGAAATGATCTGGCCAGCTAAAATATATATAGAAAAAATTAGCCGGGCATGGTGGCGCATGCCTGTAGTCCCAGCTACTGGGGAGGCTGAGGCAGTAGGATCGCTTAAGCCCAGGAGTTTGAGGTTGCTGTGAGCTAGGCTGACGCCACGGCACCCACTCTGGCCCGGGCAACAAAGCGACACTCTGTCTCAAAAAAAAAAAAAAAAAAAAGAATGTATAAAGCATTAAAACGTTGTATTCATGGGTTCATGTCATAGAGATGTAATAAAAAGGACAATAACAGCACAAAGGAGGGAAAGGAAATCAGGCTATATTGGGGCACTTTCTCTATTTTACCAGACTTAATTTTAATCTGAAGTAGATTTAGATAAATTAAGACGCATATTGTAATCATTACAGCAACCACTAAGAAAGTAACTAAAACTATTGTTACAAAATTAGCAAAGGAATTAACGTGGCACAATGAAATAATTATATAGCAGAAAAGAAAGCAGTAAAGAAGTAAAAGTAGAGGAAAAGAAAAGAGCCACATGGAAAACAAACAGCAAAATGGAAAATGTAATTGCAACCATATCAATAATCATATCATGTGTGAATATTCTGAGATTATCCAGACAGAAAATCAACAAAGACACATCAGAGTACCAAACGGACATAACAGACATTTATAGACTATTCCATCCCACAGCTGCAGAATATACATTCTTCTCAACAGCACGTGGAACATTCTCCAGGACAGATTATATGTTAGGGCACAAAACAAATCTCATCCAATTTTAAAAAACCAAACTCATATCAAGTATTCTTTCTGACCACAATGAAACAAAACTAGAAGTCAATAACAGGAGGAACACTGGAAACTGTACAAATACGTGGAAACTAAACAACACGCTCCTCAACAATCAATAGGTCAATGAAGAAACTAAACAGGAAATTAAAAAATGTCCTGAGACAAATTAAAATGAACACACAACATACCAAAACCTATGGGACATGGCCAAAGCAGTTCCAAGAGGGAAGTTTATAACAATAAATGGCTAGTGGAAAGATCTCAAATAAACAACCTAATGTTGTGCCTCAAAAAACTAGAAAAAATGAGCAAACTATGCCCAAAATTGGTAGAAGGAAAGACACAGTAAAGATCAGAGCAGAAATAAATAAAATAGAGACTAAAAAGCAATACAAAGGATCAATGAAATGAAGAGCCATTTTCTGAAAAGTTAAACAAAGCCAACAAACTTTTAGCTAGACTAAGGAAAAAAGAGAAATGACTCAAATAAATAATATCAGAGATGAAAGGAGACACGGCAACTGATAACACAGAAATACTGAGGGATCATTAGAGACTTATGAACAACGGTATGCTAACAAATTGGAAAACTTACAAGCAATTGATAAACTGCTGGACAAATACAACCTACCAAGATAGAATCATGAAGAAAGAGAAAACCTGAACAGACCAATAATGAGTAATAAGATTGAATCAGCCATACGAAGTCACCCTCCAAGCAAAGCCCAGGACCTGATGGATTCACTGCTGAATTCTACCAAACATTCAAAAAACAAATTATGCCAATTCTTTTCAAACTATTCAAAAAAATAAAGTGGAGGGAATTCTTCCAAACTCATTCTGCCCAGAATTACTGTGATACCAAAACCAGACAAAGACACAACAAAAAGAAAAAACAAAACTACAAGCCAATATCCCCGATGGACATAGATGCAAAAATCTTCAACAAAATACTAACAAACTGAATTCAACAGCACATCAAAAAGGTCCTTCACCATGATCACATGGGAATCATCCCAGGGACCCAAGGATGCTTCAGAATATGCAAATCAATAAATATGATACACCATGTTGACAGAATAGAGGACAAAACCCCTGTGATCATCTCGATAGAGGCAGAAAAAGCATTCAATATTCAACACCCCTTCAGGATAAAAATCCAAGACAAGTCCCAAAACTTAAATTAGGCATAGAAGGAATGCACCTCAACACAATAAAAGCCAAATATGACAAGCCCCCAGCTAACATCATACTGAATGGGGAAAAGTTCAAAGCTTTTCCCCTATAATCTGCAACAAGACAAGCATGCCCACTGACACCATGTCTATTCAACATGGCACTGGAAGTCCCAGCCAGAGCAACTAGCCAAGAGAAAGAAGTAAAGGCCATACAAATTGGAAAGGAGGAAAGCAAATTATCTTTGTTTACAGATGACATGAACCTGTGTATAGAAAATCCAATAGACCACCAAAAACCTACTGGAAGCAATAAATGAATCCAGTAAATTTTCAGGATACAAAATCAACATGTAAAAATCAGTAGCATTTCTATATACCAACGGTGAACTATCTGAAAAAGAAATCAAGAAATCAATCCCACTTACAACAGCTACATAAAAAATACCCACAAATAAATTTAACCAAAGTGGTGAAAGATACCTACGACAAAAGCTGTAAAACATTGATGAAAGTAGTTGAAGAAGACACCAATAAATGGAAATATAGCTCATGTTCATGGATTGGGAGAATTAATATTGTTAAAACGTCCATGCTACACAAAGCGATCTACACATTAAATGCAATCCCCATGAAAACATGAATGACATTTTCCACAGAAATAGACAAGACAATCCTAAAATTCATATGGAAACACAGAATTCCGTGAATAGCCAGAGTAATTCTGAACAACAACAACAAAAAGAAGACAAAGCTGGAGGTATCAACAGACTACAAAGCTATGGTAACCAAAATAGCACGGTGGTGGCATAAAGACAGACACATAGATTAATGGAACGTAATAATAGAGAACCCATTAATAAGTATACATATTTACAGCCAAACGATTTTTGACAAAGGTGCCAAAAGTACACAATGAGGAAAGAAAAAGTCTCTTCAATAAATAGTGCTGGAAAATTGGATATCCACATGTGGAAGAATGATACTAGATCCCATATCTCTCGCCATTTGTAAAAATCAACGCAAAATGGACTAAACACATAATGTGAGACCCCAAACTACGAAACTACTAGGAAAACACAGGGCAAATGCTTCATGTCATCGTCTGGGCAAGGATTTCTTTGAATAAGATCTCAAAAGCACAGGCAACAAAAGCAAAAATAAACAAATGGGATTACACCGAACTAAGAAGCTTCTGCACAGTATGGGAAACCATCAACAAAGTGAATAGCCCAACCTGCAGAAAGGAAGAAAATATTCACGGACTACGCATCTGACGAGGGGTTAATACCCAGAACATAAAGGGAACTCAGACAATTTAATAGCAAAAAAACCTAAATAATCCCATTTGAAAATAGGCAAGGGACAGGAACAGACATTTCTCAAAAGAAAACATACAAATGGCCAACAGGTATATGAAGAAAATGCTCAATATCACTAATCATCAGAGGAATAGAAATCAAAATCGCTATGAGGTATCATCTCACTCCAGTTACGATGGCTATAACCAAAAGGACAAAAAATAACACATGTTGGCAAGGATGTGAATAAAGGGGAACTTTCATACACTATTGTGAATGTAAATTAGCACAGCCATGATGGACAACAGTATAAACATTCCTCCCAAAATTAAAAATAGAACTACCATATGCTCCAACAATCTGACTGCGGGGTATATATCCAAAGGAAATGAAATCGGTATGTTGAAGAGACATCTGTACTCCTATGTTTCTTGCAGCACACACACACACACACACACACACACACACACACACACACACACATACACACACACACACTATAGCCAAGGTATGGAATAGACCTAAATGTCCATCAATAGACAAACAGATAAAGAAAGTGTGGTATGTACACACAATGGAATACTCTTTGGCCATAAAAAGGAATGAAACCCTGTCATTTGTCACCACATGGGTAAACACAGAGGACATTATGTTAAGTGAAATAAACCAAGCACAGAAGGACAAATACTGCAGGATATGTGGAATATAAAAATGTTCATCTCACACAAGGGGAGAGCATAATAGTGGTAGCCAGAGACTGGGGAGAGTAAGAGGGATGGCCAGATGGGGAGAGGTTGGTCAACTGGTACACAGTTATAATTAGATAGGAGAAATAAGTTCTGGTGTTCTATTGCACAATATGGTGACTACAGTCAACAGCAATGTATTGTATACTTCAAAATAGAAGGGAGGATTTTGAATGCTCTCATCACAAAGAAATGACAAGTGTTTGAGGTAATGGATATGCCCATTACTCTGATTTGACCATTACTCGATGTATATAATGTGTTGAAACATCACAATGTGCCCCATAAATATGTATAATTCTTATGTGTCAGTTAAAAACAAAATAAACACAAAACATGTAAATAGTCTAAACATACCAATTTAAAGACAGAGATTGAAAGACTGGATAAAAATGCAAGATGTTGCCAGATGTGGTGGTGCACACCTGTCATCCCAAGCTACTCCGAGGCTGAAGCTGGAGGATCCCTTGAGTCCAGGAGTTCAAGGCTGCAGTGCCCTACGGTCACGCATAGGAATAGCCACTGCACTCCATCCTGGGCAACATAGCAAGACCCCGTCTCTAAAATAAAGGAATAAATGAATAAATAGAAGAAAGATATTTATAAATGTGGTCTCCAAAGGCACACAGAAAGAAAGAAACAAAGGAGAGAAAGAAGCAAAGGAAACAAAGAAGGAGAGAGGGGGAGGGAGGGAGGGGAAGGTGAAGGAAGGAAGGAAGATAGGAAGGAAAGAAAGAAGGCAAGAAAAGAAGTGAAGGTCATTTAACTTGGACTGGAAGAAGTAGAACTTTTACTCACAAATATCATGATCATATATGTAGAATATTCCAGTGAACCCACCAAACTAACGCAAACACAGAAAAAGACTAGAACTAACAAACAAGTTTAGCAAGGTCATTGGAAATAATACTTCTATATAAAACTCTATTGTATTTCTATATAGTAGCAACAAAAACTACAAAAGGGAAATTAACAAAATAATTTCATTCAAAATTGGATGTAAAGAATAAAATACTTAGAAATAAATAAATAAAACAAATAAATTTAATAAAGAAGTGAGGGATTTGTATGCTGAAAACTACAAAACATTGCTGAGAGAAATTAAAGATCTAAATAAATGGAGGAACATTGCTTGTTCATGGATTGGGCGATCTGATGTTATTAAGATGGCAATTCTCCTCAAAGGAATCTATAAATTCAATGCAGACCCTACCAAAATCCAAGCAGACAGTTTTTGTGTTGAAATTGAAAGGCGATCCTAAAACTCACATGGAAACGTACAGGACCTAGAATAGCCTAAAGTTTTGAAAAAGAGCATAACTGGAGGACTTTCACCCACTCTGTTTTAAGATTTACTGTGTTACTAGATTACATGTTAACCTAGACAGTGGGATTCTGGCAAGATGATAGGCATATAGATCAACGGAACAGAATTGAGAGTCCAGAAATAAGTCCTTAATATTTTATTGTCCATTGATTTTTAACAATGATCCTAAGACAATTCAGTCGAGAAAAGGCAATTCTTTTTTTTTTTTTTTTTTTTCTTTTTTCACCCAGCAAACGCTTTGGGGACAAATGGATACCCACAAGTAAAAACAGAAACAAGCAAAAAAATTCACATCACATTACACAATCTCAAAATTCATCGTAGACCTTAACGTAAGAACCAACTCTTGAAACTTCTCAGTGAAAACATAGATGAAAATCTTCATCACCTCGTAGATATGACATCGAAAGCATAATTCATAGAGGAAACAAATTGATAAATTGGACTTTATCAAATTCAAAACTCTTGATTTTCAAAATCCACTGTTAAAAGAATGAATAGACGAGCCAGAAACTTGGAAAAAATATTTGCCAATCCTGTATCCGGTAAATAACTTGTATCTGGAATACATAAAGAACTTTTACAACTCAATAAAAAGAAAAGAACACATTTTTGAAATGGGCAAAAGCTTTGAACAGACATTTCACTAAAAAACATACAGAACGGCAATTAAGCACACGAATATATGTTCACCACCGTTAGTCATTAGGGAAGTGCAAATTAAATCTACATCTTTACTCCCACTAGAATGACTGAAATAAAAAAGACACACAACACCAAGTGTTGGCAAGGGTGTGAAAAAAAGTGGAACCTTCACGCATTGCAGTGTGAATGTAAAGTGACAGATTCTTTGGAAAACAGTTTGGCAGTTTATGATATGTTAAACATAAACTTACCATATGACCCAGCAGTTTCACTCCTAGGAATCTGCCCAAGAGACACAAAAACATATTTTCATACAAAGTCTTGCCAGAAATATTCATGGCAGCACTGTTCCTAATAGCCCCAAACTACAAACAAATGTCCATCAATTAGTAAATGGAAAATCAAAATGTGGTAAAACCACACAACGGAATAAACAGGAACAAAATAGTGACATGTGCAACAATTACGGATGAGCTTCAAAAACATTATGCCAAGTGACAGAAACCAGACACGAAAGACTACATATTGTGTGGTTGTGTTTATATGAAATGTCCAGAAAATAAAGTCACAGAGACAAAAAGGAGATCAGTGGTTGTCTGGGGGTAGGAACGGGACTGAAGACTAACTGCCAATTTGGGGATTGTTGCACAATTCTATAAACTTACGAAACTTACTCAAAATCATTTCGTGTTTGGCTACTTCACATGTTCTGGTATCTAATTTTGCTCTACATGCCTTCTTCTGATGATTTCATCAACTCCTGTGGCTTCAACTGTTATCTGAATCCTTATGCTACTCTGTATCTCCACCCCAAACCCATTTCCCAAAGTCCAATTGGCATTTCTAAATCCCTATTGGCAAAATCTAACCCGGCAATCCATAGATGTCTCAATCTTAATTAATTTAATATGGTTCTCATTATCTTTACCCCACTTTCACCGTCAGTCTTACCTTCCCTTTATAACATTTATGAATTCTTCTTCTAGTCTCTGTATTGAAGTATAAATTCTTCCTAAAGCTAAGCTATGTTTGCCAAACCCTAATTTTTAAAAAATGTGTTAAAGTGTAAATTCTTAACCAGTACGTAAGGGTGTGTGACCCTTGATGTCTGTTTTCATTAATAATGACAGTGATTATTAAACTGATATTGTAGCATATACTGTGTGAAGTGCTGTTCCGCTTACTCTCTTATGTCAAGACCCAGTGGTGAATAAAATAATTTCCCTGTAATATGGATTTACAGTTTAGTGATAAAGACAAAGACAAAGACAGGAAATGAATGTAAAATGTCAGGATCTCACCTCTAATACAAACACATTCAGGACATTACGTCCTGGAGTGGAAAATAGGAAACCTGTCTTTGAAATGTCGGGATCCTTCCCCCTTCCCACCGGGCTATGGAGAAATCACTAATTAACAAAAGATAGGCGTCTCTATCGATGTCATAAAATGTTTGCATTTCCTACTTGAAAATGACACGTTTTCGTTTTCGTTTTCCAGATAATTAATCAGATTGAAAATCTGTTGCTGTGTGTGCGTCTTTTAATTCCCCCTTCGGTGAACTGCCTTTTCGTATCCTTTCCCATTTTCCTATGCGTAGTCTTTTCGTTTCTCCTTAATTTGTAGGAGCGCCTGATTGCACTGTGGAACCAAAGATGGCCTCGCGGTCAGGGCCAAGGCCGACCGGCCTGGGGCGGGGGCGGGGTCAGGGCCCCGGGTCAGAGTCTGTCTTGGAAGGGGGCCAGGGCGGGGCCGGGGAGGGGTCAGAGGCGGGGCCTGGGAGGGTTCGGGGTCAAGGGTCAGGGTCTGCCGTGAGAGGGGGTCAGGGCGGGGTCGGGACCGGCTCCTCCGCACCTCCCTCCGGCCTGGCGTCCGGCCATGGTCGCGCGGGCGGCGAGGATCCGAGGCCGGCGGCCGGCCGCGCTCCTCTGGCCGCTGCCGCTGCTGCTTCTGCCCCCGAGCCTGGGGGCCGCGCCCGCCCCGGCGTCCCGGGGCCCCAGCCCCTCCCGGACGCCACGCGGGGCCGGAGGGAGCCCGGCGGCGCAGGAGGGCCGGCAGCAGGCAGCCGGCGGGCCCCTGGGCTCTGCGGGCCGAGCGCACGGTCCACCGGCAGCGGCGGGTGTGTGGCCCCGCCGGGCGCGGGGGCTCCGAGGGGCGGGGGCCCGTACGGGCCGGGGGCCCGGAGTCCGGCCGAACCGGGGGGGGGGGCATGGAGGGCGGGCCAGCAGAAGGGGCGGCTGGGGGAGGCTGCGGGCCGAGCTCGGGCCCAGTGTCCTGTGCTCCAGAGTCACCGGCGTCTTTTCTCTACCCTGCGCTTCCACTCAGGTAGCCCCAGAGACGACATCAGCAGAGGTGGGTCGAGGCTCCCTTCCCAGGACCCGTGGTGGGAGCCATGGAACTAGACAGACGGCCAGCGCCTGACCCTGGGGCTGGGTGGAGGGATGGAACAGCAGAACTGCTGCTGGGAGCCCAGAGTTGGGTGGGCCCAGGGGTCTCACGTCCCTTTCCTAAGGCCTGGGAGCACAAGCCAGGGACCAGGGCACTGCCTTTCAGGGTCTGGGCCCACTGTGCCCCTCCTAGGGGGGAGTCTCAGAACCAAGGTTGTCTTTATTAGCCCTACCCGCTCTCCTTCTAGAAATAGAGGATCATGAATCAGAGAGGGGGAGTGAGTTTGTCTAGGCCACACAGCACCGCAGACTCCTGCCTGGGAATCTCTGTCCCCAGGGTACTGGGGAGAGGTAACGGGGCACAGACACATCCAGAAGCCACGATCTTGAGCAAGTAACATTAATAATGTCTCAGCCCTTCAGTTCTCTGATCGGCAAAGTAGGCATAGAGGTGTGCTGGTGAAAGGAAATAAAGTCACAGGGCCTGGCTGCCAGTCCCCCACCCCTTGGCTGGCCCAGTTAAGGATAAGCTGCTGTGGTCACCCTCAGTCACCTTCAGTGGCCCCACCCCCAGGCCCGTGGGCCCCCATTCCTAGAGAGCTTGCTCAGTTGTCCTCGGTCATCTGGTCTTTGGTGAGGGCCACTGAAGGGGTAGCCCTCAGTCATTTTGGCCAGGTCACCCGTCTGTCCTGTAGCCTTGGCTTTCCCATCTGTGAAGCAGAGGAGGGGCCTCACTGGGGTGACATTTAAGGGCACCACCAGTGTCTCTAACAGGTGGGTGGGGCTGTCTCCACAGTGTGCGGGAAGCCCAGGGCGATGGGGAAGATCTATGGTGGCCAGGACGCCGAGGCTGGCCAGTGGCCGTGGCAGGCCAGCCTGCTGTACAAGGGCTCGCACCTCTGCGGAGCTGCCCTCATCGACTCCCACTGGCTGGTTTCGGCTGCCCACTGCTTTTTCAAGTGAGTCCTTCCCTGGGGTCCTCAGCAGAGGGGCTGGCGAGGGAGGGGGATGCAAGGGGAAGTGGAGACAAGGGCCGTAAGGGGTCCCCCCTGTTTCTCCCCTGGGCTTTGGTCTGGGTGATCTGCTGCCACGCAGTGGGTGTGGTGCCTGCCTTTGGCCTGCAGTCCCCTTCGCCTGGACCGTCCTCCCCGCTTGCCACCCAGCCCTCCCTTCATCTGCCCAGATCCTCTTCGACCTTCATCCTCAGCTGCAGCAGAGAACCGCCCCCAGCCCCGTCCTCTGTGTCTGTGCCCCCAACACAGACGTGCCTGAGAGCAGCAGCAGTGTCTGTCTTGGCCAGGCCTTCTCCTCACTGTCCCCCACACTCCTGCGAGTCAGACTCAGGCAGGGACGTGGGACTCCGCACCTGTGACCAGCAACCGGGTCATTCTTTTCTCTGTAAAACTGCCTGCCTGGGAGAAGCCGTGCCTGGCTGCCTGGGTGGGAAGGATGGGGCCTTCTGACCCTGGAGAATGACGTAGACGGTCAGGAGTCTAACTCCTCTGGCCCTCCTGGGCCTGACCCAGTGCCCAGCTTCCGAGCAGACGCGGAGGGACGCACAGGGAGTGGAGGGTATCACAGCCCAGGTCAGGGAGTTGCAGCTTGGGCATTTACTGGCTTTGAGACCCCAGCTGGGTCCTGTCAGCGTCTACTCTGTGCCACGCTGACCTGAGACCCTCTGTGGCACAGGACGGTGGCAAGACCCGACGTCCGGGTGTCTCCATCCTCTCAAGAAGGCGAGGCACAGGCTCCAGTCAGCATGATGCAGGAGAGGAACCCTAACGTGGGTGAGGGGCAGACCCAAAGGAGAGGAGTCCAGAGAGCTGCTGCAGTCTGACGGGAGGGCTGAGGAGCTGCAGGGGTTTGCCAGAGGGGAGACTCGGACGTGGGGAGTGTGGCGAGGGCCTTCGAGGTGGGCGTCCTGTGTGAACAAAACCACAAGAGTAGGACGTTTCATCAGTCATGTTCAGGAACAAGGAGAGCTTCAGTTTTATGCACTCATCTGGGCATTTGTCAACAAATCCTTTGTGAGTGCTTACAGCCCGGTGGAGAAGCAACCGACGGGGAAGGGGCAGGAAAGGTGGTTGGGCCGGGCGGTGGGGCCTGGGGAGCATTCAGAAGGGTCAGGCTGGAGCTAGGAGTGAGCCAGAGCTCCTTTTGTTGTAAGATAAAAGGGCTCGATT
This sequence comes from Lemur catta, assembly GCF_020740605.2. Classification (NCBI taxonomy): domain Eukaryota; kingdom Metazoa; phylum Chordata; class Mammalia; order Primates; family Lemuridae; genus Lemur; species Lemur catta. Next base: position 88,025,391 of record NC_059137.1, read on the forward strand.
CGATGACCCCATCAAGGACTCTTCCAGGACTAGGATTCTCTGGCCCTCTGATTCTAGGGTGTGATGGGAAGCCATGTGTCCTGACATTGCGCGTAGAATACCCATTAGCCTTAGGAGAAAAGAGCTCCTGACTGTTGGAAATGGGAAGACAAAGCTGCCTGGCATCATGGCAGGGTGGAGGGGCCGAGAGAAGTGTGGCCACTTAGACAAGGACTCAGGAAGAGAGCGCTGCCCACACTCAGAGAGGGTGGTGAAAATGGGCCCTTTCTTCCTCCAGAAAATCCCGGGCCCTGGAGAACTATCAGGTTCTGTTGGGATACACTCAACTGTATCAGCAAACCCAGCACACCCAGAAGATGTCTGTGAACCAGATTATCACCCACCCAGACTTTGAGAAGTTGCACCCCTTTGGGAGTGACATTGCCATGTTACAGCTGGACCTGCCTGTGGACTTCACTTTCTACATTGCCCCAGTCTGCCTCCCATCCGCAGACATGCGGCTGCCCAGTAACGCATCCTGTTGGATAACTGGCTGGGGAATGCTCACCGAGGACAGTGAGGCGGGTGTGGGAGAGGCTGGAGGGTGAGGGAGGGGAGGTTGAGGAAAGGGTAGGGGAGGAGAAGAGGGATGGAAGGGAAGAAGGGAGAGTGGCTTAGCCAGGCAGAGAGGCCCAGGCTGGTTTCTGGAGCCACTGGACCTTGGTCCTCTGTGCCTCATTTCCATGACCTATAAGATGAGAACCAACCATGCTGGCCCTTCTAGGTCTGAAGGTGTGTGGGTTCCACAGCTTCTGAGTCCCCTGAGTCCCAGGCTCTGAAAGTCTGGGAATCTTTGACCTTTGGAATCAAGAGTCTGGGTTTTTTGATTCTTCGTGGTTCTTGACTCTAAGGTTTTAATCAGCCACGGATCTGAAATGACTTGTTCCACTCAAAAGTTATGCTCGGGAGCTGGCCTATTCCAGTTCACCACCCAACATCTTGATCTTCCCTTGCCATAGAGGGTGCTTGGGAAAAGTAGAAGGAAAACACATTGTGGCTTCAGACCTCTGAGCCTGCATGATCAAGTTAGAATGATGACGGCTTAGGAGTGTTTAACCTCTCTGAACCTCACTTTGCTCTTATCGTAACCTGGGTCAACCATCTCCTTCATAGTCCTGTTAGGTGACCTGAATAACAGAAAAGAAAGTTGTTTTTGTTTTTTTCAGATTGAAAGAAGAGAAATATAGGCAAAGACTTACAAACCCGTTTATTGAAGAGAGGAGTGTTTGTGGGGTTCGGGGAAATGCTTATGGTATAATGTTAAGGGGAAAAAAAGAACATATATGTATAATTATTTATAGGGTCACAATTTAGGACAGTGTTTCTCAACAGAGGTGCTGCGGCTATTTTGGACCAAACATGTTTTTGCTGAGTGGGGCTCTGCTAGCGTCCCTGGCCTTTGCCTACTAAACGTCAGGATCACTCCCTAATCACATGACGGCCAGACCCCAGCATTCACACACACACCCATACAGACGGGTTATTCCTTGAGGTCAGGGGCCATAGATTACCTGTTTTAGTATCCCAACCTGTACCCGGGGGCCTGGTCCCACTGCACTGCTGCCACCTGGCCCAACAGACCATCACTTCTTGCCTATAGCTTCTGAACTGGTCTGCCAGCTTCCACCATTGTGTTTCTCCACTTTAGTCTCCACATAGCATCCGAGTGTCACTTTAAAACATAAGGCATGTCACTTCGCTGTTGAGTACCCTCCAGTGCCTCATTTGTGCTTAGAATGAAATCCCAACTCCCTACCTTGGCTGTAAGGCCTTGTGTGACGTTGACGCCCTTCTCCTTGTCTGCCTCATTTCCTACTGCTCCCTTCACATACCCCATCCCAGCCACTCAGGCCTCCTCGCTGCTCCTTGAATATGCCAGGGCCATTCCCATCTCAGGCCTTTAGCTTTGCTGCCTTCCCTGCCTCGCTCGCTCTCCCCTCTAATCCTTGCATGACTGTTTCTTCCTTACACTTGCAACTCAGCTCCTCCTCTGAGGAGTTTTACTTAATCACGTGAGCTAAAGTAGGAACCCCTACTATCACATCTCCCTGTTTTATTTCCTTCATACCACCTAATCTAAAATAATTGTACTTACTTCACCTACTCTGTATCTTCCAACTAAAAAATGTTCCCTTAAATCATTAGTATCTAAAAGATGCCTTGCGTGAGGGTAGATGAACAGATGAGAGAATAGATAAGTGACCGGGTGAGTGGATGGATAGGTGGATAGTTGGGAGGACAAGTGGGTAGATGGAAGGGAAGATGGATGGACGTGTGCATAGAAGGATGGGTGACTGCATGGATGGACGGATGGATGGATGGATGGATGTGTGGGTGGGTGGATGACGTTTGGGTGGGTAAATGGATGTATGGGATAGATGTGTGGATAGAGGAGTGGGTGGATAGATGGCGTGGATGGATATGTTGATAGATGGAAGGATGGGTGGGTGAATGATGGAGGGATGGATGGAGAGATAGATAAAAGCGTGGATGGATGGGTAAATGGATGGAAGGATGAATGGATGAAGAGGGATGTGCGGGAAGAGAGGTAAGTGGATGGAGGAATGGGTAAATGAGTGAATGGGTGGGCAGATGGGTGGATGAAGAGTTGGGAGAAAGATCAGTGATAGATGGATGGAGGATGGATGGAACAGTTCATGGAAGTGTAGATGGGTGAGTGAACCACTGCTAAGCCCTGATGAGTGTGTCACGTGTTGGTGGGATTTGTCTCTTTGTGGAATGGAGTGGTGTGATCTATTGCTATGAGAGAGGTGAAGGGAATAGGATGAGTATGTGGAGGGGTTTGAGAAGAAGAGTAGCTTATCAAGGATGGGTAGAAGACTTAAGCAGTGTTTAAAGCTCAGCTGTTCTGAGAAAACTCCATGTTTCACGGGGGGAGTGAGAAGCAGTCAGGAACAGTGGGGGTTCAGAGTAGCCTGGGCTTCTTTGGCTACCCTACAGGGAATGCCACTGACCTCCGCTTATCTTTGCAGTGCGCCTATTACCGCCCTTCAATCTCCAGGAGGGGAAAGTGATCCTCATTGAGAACATGTTCTGCAATTTCTTGTATGGTCAAATTACTAGCACAGGCAATACTTACTATGTGCATGAGGATATGGTGTGTGCGGGAGACTTCTCGACAGGAAAGTCCATCTGCCAGGTGAGTAAGGCCGTTTCTACTCTTTCCTTGCTTGTTCTCTTGGCCTCAGTTTCCCCAGTGGGGATTGTGTTGCCTCCACTCTCTTTGTGAAGACCCCTGGACTTTTTTCCTTCCCCTGTGTGTCTTCCCTGGGCTCCATTCCTCAGAAATCTCCCCCAGACTACCCCCTTCCCCATCCCAGCATGATGAGCATTTTCTGGAAAGACCCTCAGACAACATCCATTTTTGTTACCTATTTTAAACATTTTTATTGCAGCATAATGTACATACGTAAGAGTACATGATTCATAAGTGTATAGTTTGATGAAGCTTCCCATGCTGATACCACAGCATCCCAGGGAGCCCTCTGCATGCTCCCTTCTCATCGCTGATGCCCAAGGGTAACCACCATCTTAACTTTTAACACCTTAGATTGAATTCTGAATTTTCTATACATGGAATTTAGAGTTGGGACTCTTCTGTGTCTTAACATTCTATTGGTGAGATTCATCCATGCGATTACACATCATTGTAGCTTGTTCATTCTCATTGCTCTACAGCATGCCATTGTGTGAATCAAATTCTATCATCAGTTCTACACTGGGGGGAATATCTGAGTAGTTTCCAAGTTGGAAGTGTTATGAATAGCAGTGCTATATACGTTTTTGTATTTGTCTTTGGGGCAGAGATGAACACCATGTATTTCACATTCTGTTTTCATAGAAGCCCACGAGTAGACTTGCTAGAGGAAAAGGTGCGTGTGTTCAGCTTTGACAAAAAGGTTAGCTTTGGCTTCAGGTCAGCCAAAAAGCCCTCCCTCCTGCAGTGGATGAGTTTCTATCCTCACCAACACTTGGCCTTTCCCATCTTTTTTCATTTTGGCCATTTTGGTGAGTGAGTAGTGGTTTATAGTTTTAATTTGTATTTTCTGATGGATAATTAAATTAAATATTTTTTCATATGTTTAATTTATTGTTATTGGATATCTTCTGTGAAGTTTCCCTTCAGGTTTCTTTTCCCCTCTCATTTTTCTGTTGGGCTGCCTGTCTTTTTCTTCTAGGGGTTCTTTATATATTCTAGATATAAGTTCACTGTTAGACATTGGATTGTGAAGATCTTTTCCAACCCTCTGTAACGTCCCCTTTTCTAGGTGGGGAAACTGAGGCCCAGAGAGGGAAAGTGGATGGCCTAAAGTGAGGCGGCACAACCCGGGCCCAGGTGATCTGACTCCAAGGCCAACCTTGCCTCTACGACATCTCCCACAGCGTCCAGGCCCTTAGCTGGCATCTGTGGGCTGAGCTTTTGTGCAGATGCCACTGCGGAGCAGAGAGGAAAGTGTTAGGAACCTGGAGTCAGAGACATTGCTCTGCCACGTGTGCCTGCCCTGTGACCTTGAATGGTCTCTCCACCTTCTGAGCCTGGGTCCTCATGCACAGTGTGGGGGTTCTGAGGATTCCTTCATGAATTTGTTGAAAGGATAGTGTAGTGGGTTGAATAGTGTTCCCCCAAACTTATGTGCACTCGGAACCTCAGAATGTGACCTAATTTGGAAATAGGATCTTTAAGGATGTAATTAGTTAAGAATCTCAAGGTGAAAGCATCCTGGATTTAGGCCCTAAATTCAATGACTGGTGTCCTCATAAGGAGAGGAGAGGCCACAGAGACACAAAGAGAGAAGATGGCCACGTGAAGACAGGCGGAGAGTGGGGTGATGCTCCACAGGCCAAGGAATGCCAGGGCCACCAGAAGCTGGAAGAGGTAGGAGGGGTTCTCCCCTAGAGCCTTTGGAGGTCGAGTGACCCTAACAACATCTTGATTTTGGACTTCTGGCCTCAAGAACTGAGAGAGGATCGGTTTCTGTTATTTCTAAGCCACCAAGTTTGTGGCGATGTGTTATGGCAAGCACTTGGAGTGAATACACTTAGCTAAGGTCACAGCACTTGGGAAACGACAGATTGAAAACTAGAACCAGGTCTCTCCTGCCCTGAAGCCTGAGCCTGAATCCCCCTAGCCTGTGGGAGGGCTCACCAACAGCACTGTTTTCATTACTGCCCCGCGAGCTGGCTGAGCCAGAGGGAGGGAGCTTGGCCCACCCGCCCTCCTGGTGGGAGGTAGCCCCAGGTTGCTTGGTTTCCCATCCACATGCCCCTCCTTTCCGGCAGTCTGGCCCGGCCCATCCTCCTCACAGAGTCTGTGGAGTAAGGAGGCTGCTGAGTGCCAGGGCCTGGTGGGGCTCAGCCACCGAGTCCCCAGTCCGGCTCCCTTCCAGCCTTCTTCTCCAGCTGCCTTGTCTTGCAAAGGCCATGCCCGTGGAGCCTCAGGACCAGCACCCTTTTACTGCCTGCTGGACATCCGTAGTGCCCGCTCGACCCTGCCCCTCCTGCAGGCCAAGGACACCACTGAGCTGGCGCCTCCTTAGCCTTTCAGTCACCACTGTATGTCTGTGAGACGCCATCTGGATTCATCTCCTGCCACTCACCTGCTCTTGTCCCCACTTCCACCCGAGGCTCTTTTCCCTCCCCCAGACTACCCCCATCCTTGCGTGGAGCACCTGGAAACAACTCTGAGGAGAGACGGGGCCCCGGGCTGACTCAGCGCTCAGACTGTGGAGCAGGACAGGCCTGGTTCCAGTCTTCCTCTGCCATTTGCATGTGCTGTGACCTTAGCTATGTTCTCACCTGTGAAATGGGCTTGCTGACAGCCTCTACTTTGTAAGGTTCCTGTAGAAAACTTAGCATCATGCCTGGCTCTTAGCAGGTGCTTAACAAGTGTTGGTTTTCATGTTCCTGGCCTTGTCTGTCTCCGTCTATCTGAGTTATACTCATTCTTCTGGGCCTGTCTTAGACCTGTCCTTCCACCCCCCACAGCCCCGGCCCCTCTGACACTTGTGTGTGTGCACGTGCACACACACACACACAGTAGTGCAAACCACAGCTCACTCTGCATGGAGTAACTAGTGTTGGGGCGTCCTCTGCCAACTCCGAGTTCCCCAAGGGTCTGAGTCTGCTGGAGTCCTTCCCCTCTCCCCCAGACTGGCCCAGAATCCAGCATGATGCTGGCAACCACATGATTCATTTGCATGAACTGAGGAGGCCTGGAGTGGGTGGGGACCACTGCCCAGAGGACCAGGCCTCCCACTGGCCTTGAACTGGCTGAGTGGGGGGTGCACTGCAGGGAGCGGCGAGGGCATTCAGAGTAGGGGCACCAGTGGGAAGACCTGAGGCAGCAAAGGCACATTCCCACTCTCAGGAAGACCCTGTGTGTGAGTCACCAAAAACTGGGTGACTGAGACCACAGACATCTCTTATCTTACAGTCCTGGAAGTCAAAAGTCTAAAACAGGTGTCAGCAGGACTGGTTCCTTCTGGAGGCTCTAGGGGAGAGTCTGTTTCCTGCCTTTTGCAGCTTCTAGAGGCCGCCTGCGTTCCATGTCTTGTGGCCTCTTCATCCATCTTCAGAGCACACCAGTGTGACCTCTGCATCTACTGTCACGTCTCCTCTGACTCTGCTCCTCCTGCCTCCCTCTTTCCCCTATAAGGAACTTTGTGATGACATTGGGCCTCCTAGATACTCCGGGATAATCCCCCACCTTAGGATTCTCCACTCAACTCCATCTGCAAAGTCCCTTTTGCCACAGGAGATAACATATTCACAGCTTCCCGGGACGAGGACGTGGACGTTTTAGGGGCCACTTTTTGGCCACCACACCATGTCCCCCCGTGCCTCCCCTCAGGCCTCCACAGCCTGCCCCCAGCCCTGCTGTCCCTCTCGGCACGCCATCTTGTTTCTTCCCTCACTGAGGGGACCCGGGCGGTCAGACTAGAGCCCGCTCCTCCCGGGCCTGCATCTACCCACCTCAGATCTGCCTGGTCCTGGGCCCGCCTTGAGCACCCAGCACCCAGGGCCTTCCCCTGCTCTCCCCCTCACACCTCCCACGGAGACACACAGCAGTAATCTCCTCTGGCTGTGCCCAGTTTCTCTGCCTCCCTTCCCCAAAGACTCCTCCTCTCCTTACCCCACGCTGCCCCACCGTGCTCCCACGTGCCGCCAGACCTGCTTGGCCCGCAGCCTCTGCTCCCCTGGCGCGCCAGCAGCACTTGTCGCCTGGCGCCAGGCCCAGCCACTGCCCACTCTGCTTCTGGCTGCCCCCTCCTGGTCACTAAATAGATGCTGGAGACCCCAGAGCTGAGTTCTCAGCCCTCTTCCCTCTCTCTCTGCACCTTCTCCTTGTGGTGATAAAGGATTAGATTCCACAAGTCCCTTGGCTCCTCCTTCAAAATAGCATCTCAAATCTGTCTCGCCTCCCTCCTGTAGTCCTTCCTGGTCTACCTCTCTAGCTGGTGCTCAGCAACCGTTCATTCTCCACACGGCACCAAACTGATCTGTTTAGACAGGTCATGCGTCCCACCCCCGATGACGTTCCTCTAGACTCCCTCCATGCGGCCCCGGGACCTCCCCTGGCCCCATGCTCCCGACCACTGGGCTCACGCTTCTGCTTGTTTGCACTAACTGTGCCCTGTGCTCCTGGACCTTGCAGGGGCAGGTTCTCTTTCCTGTCTCCAGGCCCAGCTCAGGACAGCTTTCTGTGACCACCTTCCACCTTCTGCAGGGTCTGTCTGCTTGCTTACTGTGGCTCCTGCCCTCCCACCCCAAGGTTGAGACCCTTTATTTGGGCCTCACCTTTTGGCCTATGAAGTAGGGGCCTGACCCCACCATGACAGCATTTCAGTACTCTAGGAACTCCCAGCAACCTTCTAGAGACCCCTGCCTGCTCCCCTAGAGAAGTGGGCTGTCTCCACCAGGCTGGGTATGGGCATTTTCTGAAGATGCTCACCCAAGAAGCGGAGAGAAAGCCCAAGGTCCAAATGAACAAACAACGGAGGAGCCCCCAGTGGGAATGCTCTGCCGCAGCTCAGGGTTTACAAGAAGTGAGGTCTGCACAGAGGTGAGAGCGGGCCCAGCTCTGCTCACAGCCCCAGCCTCTCCTGGGCCCTGTCCCTACAGCTGTCCCCTGTAGGCCTTAGGCAGCGTGTTGTCCCACGTGCAGGGCACAGGGGGTGGGGCCCACATGTTGACAGATTCAGATCCATGATTGTCCACCTTGAGGATCAGCTTAGGAGCATCTCGGTATTCGACCCAGTGTCCCACCCTGGAGATGTTCGTCTAGTGGGTCTGCAGTGGGACCCTGACTCAGACGGTGGACGCCCAGAGTGCCTCACCTTGCTACCTGATGTCTCTGAGCTACTCAGTCCCCAACGCCAACTCCTCCCTCCCTCCCTCTCTCTCTCTCTCTCTCTCTCTCTCTCTCTCTCTCCCTCCCTCTCTCTCTCCTCAGGGCGATTCCGGGGGGCCTCTGGTCTGCTACGTCCCCAGTGCCTGGGTCCTGGTGGGGCTGGGCAGCTGGGGCCTGGACTGCCGGCATCCCGTCTACCCCGGCATCTTCACCAGGGTCACCTACTTCGCTGACTGGATCAACGAAATCAAGAGACTCACTCCTCTTCCTGCCCCTGCGTCTGCTCCTCCTCTCACTGGCTCTCAGCCCCAGCGCCTGCGGGCTGCCGGCTCTCCCGGGCCCTGCACAGCCCTTGTGCCTCCACAGACCTGGCTCCTGCTGCCCTTTACCCTCAGGGCCCGGGGGTGACCTGGGAGGCCCTCCACTCCTCTCTGCCCAGGCTCCAGTCTTCAGGCTGGACCCTCCTCCCTCCAGCCCACCATCTCTGCACGGTTCCTCCCCAGCTTCTCTGTCCATCAGCTGCCACTCCCTAAACCAAGCCTGGCGAAACCGAACCAAACCAAATATCTTTGTTATTTTATTTATTTATTTTTTAAGACAGAGTCTTGCTATGCTGCCCAGGCTGGAGAGCAGTGGCACAGTCAGAACTCACTGTAGCCTAGAACTCCCATGCTCATGTGATCCTTCTTCCTCAGCCTCCTGAGTAGTTGGGGCTAGAGGTGCACACCAGCATGGCCAGTTAATGTTTTTTGTTCTTATTTTTGTGGAGATTGGGGGTCTCTCTATGTTGCTGTGGCTTGTCTGGAACTCCTGGTTTCAAATGATCCTCCTGCTTCAGCGTCTGAAAAGAAAACAGATGTTTTCTGTTTTTAAAAGAAAATTCATAGTTTTTTTAGGAATGTTTCAACCATATAGAAAAAATATAATTGAAAGCAATATAGTCACATCTAAATGTAGGCAATATTTGCATTTATTATCTTTGCTTCAGCTCATTTTTTAAATAAAAGCTTTATTAAATCATTCATGTAGAATACATTCACCCATTTAAAACAGACAAGTCTTCACAGGTGGAAAAGTGATAAAGTAATTGAAAAATAAAAAGTGAGAAAATTTGTACAATTTTATGGTTTTTCTACAGAATTTGTAACATCACCACCATAAGTATATTCGTAGAATTTGCAGCCATCACCATAATAACTTTTAGAACATTTTTATCACTTCAAAAAGAAACTGCTTATCCTTTAGGTATCACCCCCCGGCCCCTCATCTATACGCCCCAGCCCTGAGCAAACACTCACTTGCTTTCTGTCCACATAGTTTTCCATATTCTGGACTTTCATATGAATGGAATCATATCATAAGTGCCTTTTATGTCTGTCTGCTTTCACACAGAATAATATTTCCAAGATTCACCCATGTTTTAGCACATATTGTTACATGAAACCTGCACTGGGTAGATATACTAAAATTTCTTTACCCATTCATCAATTGATGAACATTTAGGTTGTTTTCACTTTTTGGCTGTTATGAATAATGCTGCTAAGAACATTGGTGCGCAAGGTTTTGTGGAGATGTATGTTTTCGTTTCTCATGGCTATGTGTCTAAAAGAATTGCTGGGTCATAGGGAAAGTCTATGTTTAACGTTTTCAGAAGGTGATGTTCTCAATGCAGATGCATCATTTTATATACCCACTAGCTCTGTATGAAGGTTCCAATTGCTGTCCACCTTCTAGTCAATATTTGTTGTCATCTGTCTTTTTGAAAATATTCATCCTAGTGGTTCTGAAGTTGCATCTCATTGTAGTTTTGATTTGCATTTCCCTGATGTTGAGCTGATTTTCACATGCTTATTGGCCATTTGTATATCTTCCTGGGTCAATGTGTATTCAACATTTGCCCATTTTTAATTGATTTATTTGTCTTTTATTATTGAGTTATCATAACTCTTATATATTCTAGATAAAAATCTCTTTCCAGTATATAATTTGCAAAACAGTTCTCCCATTCCATAGGTGGTTCTTTACTTTCTTGATAGTGCTCTTTGAAGCACAAAAGTTTTTACTTTGAATGAAGTCCAACTTCTCTATTTTTTCTTTTGTTCCTTGTGTTTTTAGTGTCATATGTAAGAAGCCATGAACTAGTTCTAGGTCATGAAGATTTATTCTTAAGCTTCTTCCTTTTTTAAAATCCATCTTAACCATTTTTAAGTGTACAGTTACAGTTCATTTTGTTAAGTATATTCACATTGTGCAAGAGATCTTTAGAAATTTTTTATCTTTCAAAACTGAAATTTTATATACATTAAACATTAATTTTCCTCCTCTCAGCCCTTGGCAATCACCTTTCTACTTTCTGTTTCTATGATTTTTGACTACTTTAAATACTTCCTATGAGGGAATGTATTTGTCCTTTGGTAATTGGCTTGGTTCACTTAGCGTAGTAATGTTCTTGAGATTCATTCATGTTGTAGCATGTGACAAGGTTTCCTTCTTTTCGAAGGCTGCTTAATATTCCATGGTATTATATATATGTACCATACCTTATACTTTCATCCATCAATGAACATTTGGATTGCTTCCACCTCTTGGCTATTGTGAATAGTGCTAAAATGAACATGGGTTTGCAAATATCTTTTTGAGATCCTGCTTTGAAATCTTTAGAATATATACTCAGAAGTGGGATTATATGGTAATTATATTATATAATTATATATAATATTTATATGATAATATGGTAATTCTATTTTTCTTTTTTTGAACTGCCTCCATACTGTTTTCCACAAGGGATACACCATTTTATATTCCCACCAACAGTGTGCAAGTGTTCCAATTTCTCTGCATCCTCCCCAACATGTTATTTTCTGTTCTTTTGGTAGTGACCATCCTAATGGATATAAGGTAAAATCTCATTGTGGTTTTGATTTGTATTTCTTTTGTGTTAGTGATATTGAGTGTCTTTTCCTATGTTTGTTGACCATTTGTTTATCTGCTTTGGAGTTTTGTCTATTCAAGTCCTTTGCCTGTGTTTTTCCAACTTTTTTTTTGTTTTTATAGATTTAGGCGGTAAAACTGCAGTTTGTTACATGGATAGAGTGTATAGTTGGGAAGTATGCTTTGCTCATTTTTAAATCAGGTTATGTGTTTTTTGTTGTTATTGAATTATAGGAGTTCCTTATACATTCTGGATATTAAACCCCTTATGAAAAATATGATTTGCAAGTGTTTTCTCCCCTTCTGGGGTAGATTTTCTTTTCACTCTTTTAATTTTTTTTTGATGCACAGAAGTTTTAAATTTTATGTATTTCCACTTGTCTATTTTTGTTTTTGTTGCCTGTAATTTTTGTGTCATATCCTAGAAATAATTGCCAAATCCAATGTCCTGAAGATTTCTCCATATGTTTTATTCTCAGAATTTTATTGTTTTAGGTCTTATGTTTAGGTCTTTAACCCATTTGAGTTAATTTTATATGTGGTATAAGGTAAGGATCCAACTTCATTCTTTTGCATGTGAACATCCGGTTTTCCCAAAACTATTTTTTGAAGAGATTGTTCTTTCTCCATTGTGTAGTCCTCGCACCCCTGTTGACGATCATTTGACCACATATACAAGGGATTATTTCTGGGCTCTCTATTCTGTTCCATTGGTCTATATGTCCTTATGCCAGTATTATTGGAATATCATCTTGATAACTGTTGCTTTGTAATATGTTTTGAAAGCAGGAAATGTGTGACCTCCAATTTTGTTCTTTTTCAAGATAGTTTTGGCTATTCAGAATCCCTTGAGAGTCTATGTGAATTTTAGTATAGGTTTTTCTATTTCAGCAAAAAGTGTTGTTGGGATTTTGATTGGAATTGTATCAAACTGTAGATTGCTTTAGATAGTATGGACATTTTAGCAATATTAAGTCTTCCAATGCACATTCATGGGATGTCTTTCCATTTGTTCGTATCTTTTTTGATTTCTTGTAGCATTCTTTTTTTTAGCGATAAAGTATTTTTTAATTTCAAAATATTAAGGGGGCATAAACATTTTTATTATATGGATAGCTTTTATAATGCTTAAGTCTGGGCTATTAGTTTGCCCATCACTTGAATAGTGTTCATTGCACCTGATAGGTAGGTTTTTACCCCTCCCCCATTCTTGATTTCCAATGACCTTTACTTCTCTCTGTGCCCATGTGTGCCCATCTGTTAGTCCCAAATTATTAGACAGTACATGTGGTGTTTGTTGTTCTATTCCTGAGATACTTGACTTAGGATAACAGTCTCCAGGTTCCATCAAAATTGCTGCAAAAGGCATTATTTCATTTGTTATGACTGAGTAAATGGTGTAAATATGCCACATTTTGTTAATTCACTGATGAATTGATGGGCACTTAGGTTGATTCCACATGTTTGTGACTGTGAATTGTGCTGCCATAAATATTTGGGTGCAGGTGTCTTTTTGATAAAATTTCTTTTTCTTTGGGTAGATATCCAGTAATGGGATTGTTGGGTCAAATGGTAAGTCTATATTTATTTCTTTGAGTAATCTCCATACTGTTTCCCATAGAGGTTGTACTAATTTGCAGTCTAACCAACAGTGTATAAACGTTCCTTTCTCTCTGCATCCATGCTAGCATCTATTGTTTTTTGATTTTTTTTAATAACAGCCATTCTGACAGAGGTAATGTGATATCTCATTGTGGTTTTAACTTGTATTTCCCTGATGATCAGTGATGCTGAACATTATTTCGTATGTTCATTGGCCATTTGTCTTATCTTCTTTTGAAAAACTTCTGTTCATATCTTTTGCCCACTTTTTAATGGGGTTGTTTGTTTTTTTCTTGCTGATTTGTTTGAGTTCTTTGTAGATTCTGGATATTAGTCATTTGTTGTATGTATAGTTTGCAAATATTTTCTCCCATTCTTTAGGTTGTCTACTTACTCTGATGATTATTTTCTTTGCTGTGCAGAAGCCTTTTAATTTAGTCAAGTCCTGTTTATTTATTTTTGTTGTTGCTGTAATTGCCTTTGGGGTCCTCTTCATAAATTCTTTGCCTAGACCAATGTCTAGAATAGTTTTTCCTACATTTTCTTCTAGAATTTTTATGGTTTCATGCCTTACATTTAAGTCTTTTATCCATCTTGAATTAAGTTTTGTATATGGCAAGAGATACAGGTCCTGTTTCATTCTTCTGCATGTGGCTATCCAGTTTTCCCAGCACCATTTGAATAGGACTTCCTTTCTCCAGTATATATTTTGTCTGCTTTGTCAAAAATCATTTGGTTATAGGTATATGGTTTTATATCTGGGTTCTGTATTCTGTTCCATTGGTCTATGTCTCTACTTTCATGCCAGTGCCATGCTGTTTTTTGGTTACTATACTCTTATAGTATAATTTGAAGTCCGGTAATGTGATGCATCCAGATTTGTTCTTTTTGCTTAAGATTGCTTTGGCTATTCAGGCTCTTTTTTGGTTCCAAATGAAGTGTACAATTATTTCTTATAGATCTGTGAAATATGACATTGGTATTTTGATGGGGACTGTGTTGAATCTGTAAGTCACTTTGGGCAGTATGGACATTTTAACAATGTTGATTCTACCAATCCATGAGCATGATATGTTTTTATATTTGTTTATGTCATCTGTGATTTCTTTCACCAGTGTTTCATAATTCTCCTTGTAGAGATCTTTCACCTCCTTGGTTAAGTGTATTCCTAAGCATTTTATTTTCTTTGTGAATAGTATTGAGTCTTTGATTTGAGTCTCAGCTTGACTATTATTAATATGTATAAATGCTACTGATATCTGTGCATTGACTTTGTAACCTGAGACTTCGCTGAATTTATTTATCAATTCTAGGAGTCTTTTGGTGGAGTCTTTGGTATTTTCTAGATACAAAATCATATCATCAGTGAAAAGTGATAGTTTGACCTCCTCTTTCCGAATTTGGATACCCCTGCTTTCTTTCTCTTGCCTAATTGCTCTGGATAGACCTCCAGTACTATGTTGAATAGAAGTGGTACAATAGGCATCCTTGTCTTGTTCCAGTTCTTAGGGGGAATGCTTTCAACTTTTCCCATTTGGTATGATGTTGGCTGTGGGATTATCATATATGGCTTTTATAATGTTGAGGTATGTTTCTTCTATGCCTCGTTTGTTGAGGGTTTTTTAATCATGAAAAGGTGCTGGATTTTGTTAAATACTTTTTCTGCACCTATTGAGATGATCGTATGACCTTTGTTTTTGCTTCTGTTTATGTGGTGAATGACATTTATTGATTTATGTAAGTTGAACCATCCTTGTATTCCTGGGATGAAGTCCACTTGGTTGTGGTGAATTATTTTTTTGATGTGTATTGAATTTGATTTGCTAATATTTTGTTGAGGATTTTTTTGCATCTTTATTCATAAGGGATATTGGTCTGTAGTTTTCTTTTTTTTGTTATATCCTTTCTCTTATGGCATTCTTTTGTAATTTTTAGTGTATAAGTCTTTTGCCTCTTTGGTTAAGTTTATTTCTAAGTATTTTATTCTTTTTAATGTTACTATAAATAGAATTATTTTCTTAATTTTCTTTTTAGATGTACCATTGTTAGCATGTAGATACACAATGGATTTTTACGTGTTAATTTTGTATCATGCAACTTTGCTGAATTCTTTTATTAGTTTTCACATGTTTTTTGTGGAATCTTTAGGGTTTTCTGCATATAAAATCATGTAATATGTGAACAGAGATCATTTTACTTCTTCCTGTCCAATTTGGATATTTTTCATATGTTTTTCTTGTCTAATTTCTCTGGCTAGCACTTCCAGTACTATGTTGAATAGTAGTGGTGAGAGTGGGCATCCTTGCCTTGTTCCTGTATTAGAGGAAAAGCTTTTGGTCTTCCATCATTGAATATAATGTTATTGTAGGCATTTCACGTAGGGCTGTTATCATGTTGTAGTATTTTCCTTCTATTAATAGTTTGTTGTGTGTTTTAATTCATGCAAGGGTGTTGAATTTTGTCAAATGCTTTTCTGCATCATTTGAGATGATCATGAAGTTTCTGTCACTTTTTCTGTTAATGTGATGTATGACATTGATTGATTTTCATATGTTAAACAATCCTTGCAAAAACAACATTGTGAAATAACAGTTTAAGCAGATGATGTGTTCATGGATCCAGGCAAATGACCACTATCTGCAGGGTGTTCAGAGGAGGTGCCTGACTCCAGCAGGCAATGTGGCTGTGACTTGTCTGAGAGAATGAGGCAGAGGCTGGGCAACATTTTTTACATGGTATTCATCAAGGTAAAGCTTGGTCAGTGATGCCAGGGAAAGGACCATGATGGTGAGTGTGGTGAATACCTAACTCTGCCATTATCAACCTTGATTCAAAGCATTTTCTGAAGAACCAGAATCAATAGACAGTGATACTTTGGGCCCACTGAGTGGGTCTTCCCTACAAAATGTCATGTTTCTCCAAGAACAGAGCAGGCAGGGCAGGGAGTCACCATATTTCCAAACCAGAAACTATTTGTTAATAGGACAACTTTTATGAATGTAAAGTGACTTTGCTTGAAGGGAATTGTTAAGCAGCAGGTGGAGTGATGTGTTTCAAGGAGGATTTGGGCTGTCTGGCGTGGAGGTGACCTTCCTGTCAGACAGGGGCAATTCTGCCAGTAAGTTGTCAGGATGCCTGGGTAGTCTTCCTTGGGCACTTCCATCATTCCTCAGATGACAGAGACACAAAGGAGCTAAAGGGATGGGGTAGGGGACAGAGAACATCCCTCACTCACAGCGCAGAGCCATCAGCACCTCCTGTCTCCTCAACTCTTTGCCCACACTGCCACTGTTGGCCTGTCAGATTCCTGCTTTTGGAAATGCTGTTGATAGCACACCGATTATCTGAAAAGTTCTCAAGCATCAACTTTTCATTGCTCAGCAGCACAATGAAGAAATTGGAGAAAATGTATATATACATGGAAGTTGCTAATGATATATTGTCTTAGGGCAAACTATTGCTTATTCTGCAATATGTATTTCCTAGTTAATTGGGGGGTTAGGATGTCATTTCTTTTATGAAATGATGTTAATATGTTTGTAAAATGAATGATGGGCACTCCCATGAAAAACTCTATGCTTTTTGGGGGAGGGAGGGGAGTAAGACCATCATAGCTCACTGCAGCCTTGAACCCTTGAGCTCAAGGTATTCTCCTGCCTCAGCCTCCAGAGTAGTTGGGACTACAGGCACGTGCCACCATGCCCAGCTAATTTTTAAAATTGTTTTGTAAAGATAGGGTCTCACTATGTTGCCCATGTTGGTCTTGAACTCCTCACCTCAAGCAATCCTCCTACCTTAGCATCCCAAAGTGCTGGGATTACAGGTGTGAGCCACTGTCCCAGCCAAATATTTTGATTGTTGCAGTGGCAAGGAGGCAGGGTTAAATTGTACAAAACTACTTCCCTGCAGGCCAGCCTCCTTCAAGTTTTCATGAACACTGCCCATTGCCAGGCTTAAGGCCATCAAAGCTGGGTGAATGCTGCCGGCTGACTCAGACCCTGACAGCATGGGAGAGGCTGGTACTCTCCTCACCTCAAGTGCTTATTAGATGGAGAAGTGCTGGGCCCACACCCTGCTCATCACAGTGCTGGTCCTAGTCCCTGTCTACACAGGTCCTGGGCTTCTCTGATCATGCAATGTAAAGGCACCAGAGCCCAAGGATTGGGCCCCTCTCCTGGGCCCTTGATCCCTTGCCATTATTTCTGTCTCTGTGAACGTCTTCTAATAAACACATCCCCAGTAGCTTGGGGGTCATATCTTCAGGGAATTCCTTATTGGTGCAAAAAATTGAGGACAACTACATAAAATTAATGTTTGAAAGTTTTTTCAAATCTATATAAAGTAACTAAACCTAATTGCATTCTACTCTGTGTCCACAGTATGAGTTTTAAATTATATAAAAATGAGAATGAGAATAGGAAAGCCTCCAAACACTTGGAAAGTCAAATGTACATTTCTAAATAATTGATTAAAGAGGAAATCTCAGGAAAATTTAAAAATACATTGAACTGAATGCAAATGAAAATAGGACATATAAAATGTAGTAAGATCCAATAAAGCATTACTAAGAGGACAATAATTGGCACTAAATGCTTATATTTGAACAAAGTACTGACATCAAGCATATATTTATGCTTTCACATAAGAAAAATCCCCAAAACACAGCAAAATAAAACCAAATCATGAAGAAGGAAGGAAATAATAATACACTATGAACAAGAGGAATTTATTCCAGGAACACAAGGCTATTCAATATTCCAAAATCATCAATGTAATTCACCATATTAACAATCTAAAGAAGAAAACACAATAGTCACACCAATTAATGCATAAAAAGCATTTGACAAAATTCAGCATGCATTCGTATTAAAAATGTTCAGAAAACTAAGAATAGAAGGTCACTATCTCAACTTAATAAAGAAATCTACAAAAACCTTACAGCTAACACCATGCTTAATGGTGAAAGAATGAATGTTTTTCTCTTAAGTTCAAAAATAAGGCCAAAATGTGCTCTCTTGTTTCTCTTTTTCAATTTAGTACTATAGATACTAGTCAGTGCAGTATGGCAAGGAAAGGAAATAAAGACATACAGATTAGAAAAGAAGAAATATTACCATTTGTATTTATGGATGACATTGTCTATATAGAAAATCCCAAAGAATCCAGAAGAACACTCTTAATAAATGATAATATATTACTTTATCAAAGTTTATGGATACAAGATCAACACATGAACATTAATCTTATTTCCAAGTACCAACAATGAACAACTAGAAACCAAAACTAAAAACCCAATGCCATACACAATGGTTCCCAAAAAAGGAAATATTTTTGGTTATAAATAATTTTATAGAGGTTGATAAAACCAAGAAAACTCTGATGAAAGGAACCAAACAATACCTCAATAACTGGAGAGGCATATCACTTTCATGGATTGGAAGATTCAACATAATAAAATGTCAACTCCCAACAAAATTTGTTTTTGTAAATATAGACAAGCTTATTCCAAAATGTATATGGAAAGGCAAAGGAACTAGAATATAAAACGATTTAGGGAAAGCAAAATAAAGTTGGAAGATATTAAGACTTACCATGAAAAGCTATAGTATAAGCCAGTGTGGTATTGGTGGAAGGACAGATATATAGTTCAATGAACAGGATAAAGAGCATACAAAATAAACACACACAAATAGAGCATACTGATTTTTTACAAAAGTTCAAAATCAATAAAAAAGGTAATGTTTTTAACAAATACAAAAGTTAACAAAAAATAGATCATAGATTTAAATGTAAAACATAAAACTGTGAAACTTTTAGAAGATAACATAGAAAAAAATCACTGGGTTCTAGGGCTTGGTGAAGAGCTCTCTGACATGATATCAAAAGCACCATCCATAAAAGAAAGAATAGATGATAATTGGACTTGAACAAAATTTAAAAATTTTCCCATGTGAAAGACCATGTTAAAAAAATGAAAAGAAACTGCAGATTTGGAAAAACTATTTGGAAACCACATATCTAACAAAGTGTTGTATCTAGAATATATAAAGAACTCTCAAAACTCAACAGCAAAAATAGAGACAATCCAATTAGAAAATGGGCAAAAGACATTAAGAGTCATTTTACCACAGGGACAAATGTTTGGCAAATAAGCTATGAAAAGATGTTCAACATCACTAGCCATTAATAAAATGCAAATTAACAAGGAGAATTACCACACACCAATTAGAATAGCTAAAATAAAAATTATTGACCCTACCAAATGCTGGTGAGGATGCCAAGAAACAGGATTTCTCATATATTGCTGGTGGGATTGTAAAATAATACAGCCACTCTGGAAAATAGTTTGACTCTTTCTTAAAAGAAGAAAAAAAACCTAAATATACGGTTAACCATATAACTGAGCAATTGCTTTCCTGGGTATTTGTCCCAGAAAAATGAAGACTTAACATTTATATAATCCACACATGACTATTCCTAGCATCTTTATTTGTAATAGCTCAAACTGGAAACAACCAAAATTCCCCCAATAGGTAGATGGTTAAACTATGGTAAACTCATACCAGGAATATGCTTCAGTAATAAAAAGGGAATGATCTATTGATACAACAAAAACTTGAATGCATTTAAGGAAATTATACTGAGTGAAAAAAAGCCAATCTCAAAAGATCACATACTTTATTATTCCATTTATATAACATTCTCAAAATGACAAAATCATAGCAATTGAGAACATAATTGGTTGCTAGGGATTCACATGGTATAGATGAGGAGCCAGGTGTGACCAGGGAGGGGCAACATGAGGATGTTTGTGAGGATGGAATAGTTCTCTATCTGGCTTGCAGCAGTGGTTACCCAAATGTTTACATGTGATAAAATAAATGGCTTAGAACTCTACACACACACACTGTACCAAGGTCAATCTTCTGGTTTTGATATTGTTCTATAATTATGTAAGATATAACCACGGTAAGGGCCTGGGTGAAAGATACAGAATGTACCATCTTTGCAACTTCTTGTAAATGCATAATTATTTCAAAATAAAAAATTAAACAAACAAATCCAAAAAAATCAGCAAGTTGACTCTTCTACCCACTTGGAAATAAATGATATACTTCAATTCATTTATTTTTAATGCTTCTGAAATGTTTTTGGCCATGGAGACTATATGCAACAATTCCTGTCTTAGTGAGTTGGGTTTAATGCAGTGCAGCTTGGGGATTGGGGTATCTTTAAAGTGGAATTCTTGTAGACAATATACAGTTAGGGCTTTTTTAATCCACTTTGACAGTTTATCTTTTAATTGGTATATTTAAACCATTGATGTTGCTTATTGATGGGAAATTATTGATAGGTAATTATTGATATAGTTAGATTAAATCTGTCACATTTGTTACTGTTTTCTATATTTTGCCCTTGTTTTTTCTTTTTGTTTTTGTCTTCTACCATTTTTCTGCCTTCTGTGACTTTACTTGAACATTTTATTATTCCATTTCCTCTCTTCTCCTAATATGTCAGTTATATTTTTTTATTTTTTACATTTTTAGAGGATGCCTTTGAGTTTGCATTATACATTTACAATTAATCCCAGTCCACTTTCAAATAACACTATATTACTTCATGGGTAGTGCAAGTACCTTATAATAGAATATTCCCAATTCCTCCCTCCTGTTCCTATAATATTGCTGTCATTCATTTCACTTATCCATAAGCTTTAATCACTGAGTACATTATTACTATTATTATTTTGAGCAAATTGCTACCTTTTAGATCAATTAAGAATAAAAAGCTGAAAGTTTTTATTTTACCTTCCACTTTTCCTTCTCAAATGTTCTTTCTTTATGTTGATCTAAGTTTCTGACCTATATCATTTTCTTTCTCTCTGAAGAACTTTTTCTAAACATTTCTTGCAAGACAAGTATACTGGTTAAAATTTCTCTCAAATTTTATTTGTCTGAGAAAATCTTTATCTTTCATTTATGTAAGATAATTTCATTGGATATAGAATTCTAGGTTGGTGGATTTTTTTTCTATCAACACTTTTAATATTTCATTTCACCCTCTTCTTGCTTGCATAGTTTCTGAAGAGAAGTCTGATATCATTCTTATCCTTCTTCTTGTATAGATAGGTAAGGTGTTTTTTTCCTCTGGTTTTGTTCAAGATTTTCTCTCTCTCTGATTTTCTGCAGTGTGAATGAATATGACATGCTTAGGGGTAATTTTTTGGTATTTATCCTGTTTGGTGTTTTCTGAGCCTTCTGGATCTGTCGTTTTGTTACTGTCATGACTTTTGGAAAATTCTTAGTCATTGTCTCAAATATTTCTTCTTGCTTTTTTTTTTTCTTTCTTCTCTTCTGATATTTTCATTATATGCATGTCACACCTTTTGTAATTATCCCACAGTTCTTGGATATTGTTTTATCATTGAATTCTTTGTTCTGTTTGCATGTTGCTTTTGGGAGTTTCTATTGACATATCTTCAAAATAACTGATTTTTTTTCCTTGGCTATGTCCAGTTTATTGATAAGCTCATCAAAGACATTCTTTATTTCTGTGACAGTGCTTTTGATTTCTAGCATTACCTTTTACTTCTTTCCTAGAGTGTCCATATCTCTGCTTATATTATCCATCTTTTTTTTTGGATGTTGTCTATTTTTTTCATTATAGCCCTTACCATATTAATCATAGTTATTTTAGATTCTTGGTCTGAAGATTCCAAAATTTCTGCCATATGTAAGTCTGGTTCTGATGTTTGCTCTGTCTTTTCAAACTATGTTTGTTTAATTTTAGTATGCCTTGTAATTTTTGGTTGAAAGCTAGACATGATATACTGGGCTAGAGGAACAGAGGAAAACGGGTCTTTGGTATAAGGTTCTATGTTTATCTGGCTGGTAGTTAGGCTATGTTTACTATTTGGTGTTGCTGTGTTAAAGGCTAGATTTCCTCTAGTTTTTATCTGCCCTGCTGCCTTTGAGTTTCCCTAGAGACTCCTTATTAAACAAGGGCTGAGATATGCAGTTCCTTCTGTTGTAATCCGTGTTACTACATAGGAGCCCTACTAATGTGGTGGTGAGGTGTGTATGTGGGAGGGGAAGTGTTCTATAGTTCCATGATTAAGTCTCAGTCTTAGAGTGAGCCTACGCCCCTGGGCCGTGACCTTCACACATACTTCTCAGTAGTACCCACCCACACCTCTAGTGGGACAAGAAGGCAAAAGGGGGCTGGAGTTTGGTACTTCCCTTTCCCCAAATCAGTGGGCTCTGATAAAACCCCAACAGATTAGGGTCTGGTAAAATATTAACAGTTTCTCTTGAGGGCAGACTTTTGTAGAGTAGAACTAATGTTCTGGTCATGTTTCAAAGTGGTTACTTTTCCCCACCCCCGTCAAAACCAGGAAGTGATTTTTCTGTGATCTATACCCTGAAGACCGGATAAGACTATAAAAGGTAAAACTCATGAAAGTTTGGGCACCCTCCCCAAAGACTGGCCCTGAAGTTTTTAACTCTCAAGCTCATCTATACTGACTTTCCTGCACTTCGTAAGTTACAGTTTAGGTTTTCCTACCCTAATAGTGGCTCCAGCGGCCAGCTTCTACTCCTGAACTTCCTTCAGGCAAGCTGCATTTCTCTGTGCCTGTCTGTCTCCAAGTTTGAGGGCAGCAGTTTGCCTCATGACCTCAATTCTCTGACAGACCTAAGAAGAGTTAATTTTCCATTTGTTCAGCTATTTTCCTGTTTTGAGAATGGGAGTGACGACTTTCAAGCTCCTTATGCCCCAGCCTGGAAACTGGAAGGCTTTAATTGATCTTAGTTCTTTTCTTTTTACTTCCGTAGCTTTTCTGGGGATGATTGGCCACAAGACCAGCAGGCCATGCCAGTGCACCAATGGGGAGGGTGTCTGATGATGTCTCCAGGCCCCCCCCCCAGTCCCCACCCCAGTCTCTCTCTTCAGGAATGAGGGTCTCAGGCTCAATCTCGGGACAGGTTAGAGTAAGCCTCTCCCAGGTGCCTGAGGCTTGGGTAACTGGCATCTGGGTGCAGGCTGTGGGAGCAGGAAGAACAATGGTGTTTGGGCTCTCTCAAGAGAGATGTGGGTTTCAATTTCTGTTTCACTACTTACTACCTGTGCCATCTCTGAAAAGCTACCCTAATAGGCTTCAGTTTATCTTGAAAAGAAACCAAACCAGGGTAAGAATCCTCAGCACTTATGTTTGTTTCAGGCAATGGGGAAACTGGCTGTGTGGGAGCTGAGACTTGGTGGATATGTTGTGTGCACTAGGTATGTGTTGGGACCCTTTGATTTAGAGGTCTGAGAACATTTGGGGGATAGGAAGTCACTTAACTCCCGGAATAGGGTATATGACGGCCAGGCCCCTAAAGCACAGCCAGCCTGTGGCTGCCACAGTTGCGAGAACAGTGGCTCTAGCGCCAATGGAGTGGTTAATACCCCAGACTGAACCGCTCAAACTTCCCTGAGCTTGTGGAGAACCTGTGTGGAACGCATGCTGCCGCTCACTGACATCCCAGAGTCCTGAGAAACCCTGCTGTGAGACCCTGTAACTGAGCTTACTACCAGGGGAGGGAATGCTTGCTGTCCCCTTTCCAGAGACTGCTGGGCTCTAAGGCTGGATGCCAGTAGTGGGCATACAACCCGGCATCACGCTGCCTCCGTGGTGGGGCTCCGGCTACAGGCAGGGGCTGCTAGAAATGCCCCTACAGGATTGGACACTGGGAAGATACTTTCTTAAGGCCTCACAAGATTATTTGGGGATGAGAGTTCCTGCATGAGGAGCAGAGGGTCTAAGCCAGTGAAATCCTGGTGGTGATGCACATGTGAGTCCATCTGTGCCTCCCTGCTGGTGAGGGTCCAGGACACTTGGGCAATACCAGGATCAGAAAGAATGTGCACTGGATCCTTTGGATGGCACTTGGTCCATATGGACATGTGCTAAATGGGAGCTCTCCCAGTTTTAATGTGGTATCTGAAGCCTGGGTTGGGCTGCACTGGAAGCGCCGGGGTCCTGCTGGCTGCACAAGGACTCTGTGTGTGGCAGATCTGCAGGAAGGATGGCCTAGGACACTTCTTTGAGGCTTACTGCTGGGCCACTAAGTCCTGGGTCAGCTAAGCAGAGAAGGTGACACCAGGCCCTAACCACTGGAGGACTGTGGACACCCCAGGGCAGGCTTGGCCTGGGGCCTTGGACAGGAGCAAGCAGGTTCATGTGGGGCCGGGGGCTCGGCGGGCAGGCAGTGCATCAGGCTCCTGCAGACTTGGGGAGAGCAGGGCCTACAGAGGCAAGTGAGGAGGTGCTGGGAGCTATCCCCAGGAGCAGAGCTCCAAGCATGGCTGGCCTAAACTTCAGCTCTAAGCCTGGCGTCAGGGCCCTGTTCTGTCTGCTTCTGATCCACTTTTCCAGGCCTCCATGAGAGCCCTCTTGCCACAGGCCGCAGCTCCCTTCCTCGCTCACAGCCTGGGTCCTGGCCCTTAGTCCTGCTTAGTCACCTGTGCCCTGCGGACCTCCCTCCCTTGCTCTCCACTGGGAGCCAGTGCTCCCTCCTCCAGCCCTAGGATTACTGTTCTACTTCGGGGAGGCACTTGCTCCCCTGCACAGAGGACTCCGGGGGCAAAGCCTGAGCTCTGAAGGACTGGGCAAGGGCAGGCACAGCCCGCTTGCTCCCTGGCTGGCAGCCCCGGCTCCCTCAGCTCCAGGACTGCCCCGCAGTCCTGGGGCCTGAGGTGGAGAGTCCCTGGGGGACCCATGCCCTTGCCCTGGGCGTCAGACGACTACCCCGGAAGGGAGAGCAGGCAGGCTGAGGAGAAGGCATCTAGAGAAGGCTGTGCGGGGCGGAGGTGGAGCACAGGGGTCTTTTATTTGGTTTGGTTGGGTTTCGCCAGGCTTGGTTTAGGGAGTGGCAGCTGATGGACAGAGAAGCTGGGGAGGAACCGTGCAGAGATGGTGGGCTGGAGGGAGGAGGGTCCAGCCTGAAGACTGGAGCCTGGGCAGAGAGGAGTGGAGGGCCTCCCAGGTCACCCCCGGGCCCTGAGGGTAAAGGGCAGCAGGAGCCAGGTCTGTGGAGGCACAAGGGCTGTGCAGGGCCCGGGAGAGCCGGCAGCCCGCAGGCGCTGGGGCTGAGAGCCAGTGAGAGGAGGAGCAGACGCAGGGGCAGGAAGAGGAGTGAGTCTCTTGATTTCGTTGATCCAGTCAGCGAAGTAGGTGACCCTGGTGAAGATGCCGGGGTAGACGGGATGCCGGCAGTCCAGGCCCCAGCTGCCCAGCCCCACCAGGACCCAGGCACTGGGGACGTAGCAGACCAGAGGCCCCCCGGAATCGCCCTGAGGAGAGAGAGAGGGAGGGAGAGAGAGAGAGAGAGAGAGAGAGAGAGAGAGAGAGGGAGGGAGGGAGGAGTTGGCGTTGGGGACTGAGTAGCTCAGAGACATCAGGTAGCAAGGTGAGGCACTCTGGGCGTCCACCGTCTGAGTCAGGGTCCCACTGCAGACCCACTAGACGAACATCTCCAGGGTGGGACACTGGGTCGAATACCGAGATGCTCCTAAGCTGATCCTCAAGGTGGACAATCATGGATCTGAATCTGTCAACATGTGGGCCCCACCCCCTGTGCCCTGCACGTGGGACAACACGCTGCCTAAGGCCTACAGGGGACAGCTGTAGGGACAGGGCCCAGGAGAGGCTGGGGCTGTGAGCAGAGCTGGGCCCGCTCTCACCTCTGTGCAGACCTCACTTCTTGTAAACCCTGAGCTGCGGCAGAGCATTCCCACTGGGGGGTCCTCCGTTGTTTGTTCATTTGGACCTTGGGCTTTCTCTCCGCTTCTTGGGTGAGCATCTTCAGAAAATGCCCATACCCAGCCTGGTGGAGACAGCCCACTTCTCTAGGGGAGCAGGCAGGGGTCTCTAGAAGGTTGCTGGGAGTTCCTAGAGTACTGAAATGCTGTCATGGTGGGGTCAGGCCCCTACTTCATAGGCCAAAAGGTGAGGCCCAAATAAAGGGTCTCAACCTTGGGGTGGGAGGGCAGGAGCCACAGTAAGCAAGCAGACAGACCCTGCAGAAGGTGGAAGGTGGTCACAGAAAGCTGTCCTGAGCTGGGCCTGGAGACAGGAAAGAGAACCTGCCCCTGCAAGGTCCAGGAGCACAGGGCACAGTTAGTGCAAACAAGCAGAAGCGTGAGCCCAGTGGTCGGGAGCATGGGGCCAGGGGAGGTCCCGGGGCCGCATGGAGGGAGTCTAGAGGAACGTCATCGGGGGTGGGACGCATGACCTGTCTAAACAGATCAGTTTGGTGCCGTGTGGAGAATGAACGGTTGCTGAGCACCAGCTAGAGAGGTAGACCAGGAAGGACTACAGGAGGGAGGCGAGACAGATTTGAGATGCTATTTTGAAGGAGGAGCCAAGGGACTTGTGGAATCTAATCCTTTATCACCACAAGGAGAAGGTGCAGAGAGAGAGGGAAGAGGGCTGAGAACTCAGCTCTGGGGTCTCCAGCATCTATTTAGTGACCAGGAGGGGGCAGCCAGAAGCAGAGTGGGCAGTGGCTGGGCCTGGCGCCGGGCGACAAGTGCTGCTGGCGCGCCAGGGGAGCAGAGGCTGCGGGCCAAGCAGGTCTGGCGGCACGTGGGAGCACGGTGGGGCAGCGTGGGGTAAGGAGAGGAGGAGTCTTTGGGGAAGGGAGGCAGAGAAACTGGGCACAGCCAGAGGAGATTACTGCTGTGTGTCTCCGTGGGAGGTGTGAGGGGGAGAGCAGGGGAAGGCCCTGGGTGCTGGGTGCTCAAGGCGGGCCCAGGACCAGGCAGATCTGAGGTGGGTAGATGCAGGCCCGGGAGGAGCGGGCTCTAGTCTGACCGCCCGGGTCCCCTCAGTGAGGGAAGAAACAAGATGGCGTGCTGAGAGGGACAGCAGGGCTGGGGGCAGGCTGTGGAGGCCTGAGGGGAGGCACGGGGGGACATGGTGTGGTGGCCAAAAAGTGGCCCCTAAAACGTCCACGTCCTCGTCCCGGGAAGCTGTGAATATGTTATCTCCTGTGGCAAAAGGGACTTTGCAGATGGAGTTGAGTGGAGAATCCTAAGGTGGGGGATTATCCCGGAGTATCTAGGAGGCCCAATGTCATCACAAAGTTCCTTATAGGGGAAAGAGGGAGGCAGGAGGAGCAGAGTCAGAGGAGACGTGACAGTAGATGCAGAGGTCACACTGGTGTGCTCTGAAGATGGATGAAGAGGCCACAAGACATGGAACGCAGGCGGCCTCTAGAAGCTGCAAAAGGCAGGAAACAGACTCTCCCCTAGAGCCTCCAGAAGGAACCAGTCCTGCTGACACCTGTTTTAGACTTTTGACTTCCAGGACTGTAAGATAAGAGATGTCTGTGGTCTCAGTCACCCAGTTTTTGGTGACTCACACACAGGGTCTTCCTGAGAGTGGGAATGTGCCTTTGCTGCCTCAGGTCTTCCCACTGGTGCCCCTACTCTGAATGCCCTCGCCGCTCCCTGCAGTGCACCCCCCACTCAGCCAGTTCAAGGCCAGTGGGAGGCCTGGTCCTCTGGGCAGTGGTCCCCACCCACTCCAGGCCTCCTCAGTTCATGCAAATGAATCATGTGGTTGCCAGCATCATGCTGGATTCTGGGCCAGTCTGGGGGAGAGGGGAAGGACTCCAGCAGACTCAGACCCTTGGGGAACTCGGAGTTGGCAGAGGACGCCCCAACACTAGTTACTCCATGCAGAGTGAGCTGTGGTTTGCACTACTGTGTGTGTGTGTGTGTGTGTGTGTGTGTGTGTGTGCACGTGCACACACACAAGTGTCAGAGGGGCCGGGGCTGTGGGGGGTGGAAGGACAGGTCTAAGACAGGCCCAGAAGAATGAGTATAACTCAGATAGACGGAGACAGACAAGGCCAGGAACATGAAAACCAACACTTGTTAAGCACCTGCTAAGAGCCAGGCATGATGCTAAGTTTTCTACAGGAACCTTACAAAGTAGAGGCTGTCAGCAAGCCCATTTCACAGGTGAGAACATAGCTAAGGTCACAGCACATGCAAATGGCAGAGGAAGACTGGAACCAGGCCTGTCCTGCTCCACAGTCTGAGCGCTGAGTCAGCCCGGGGCCCCGTCTCTCCTCAGAGTTGTTTCCAGGTGCTCCACGCAAGGATGGGGGTAGTCTGGGGGAGGGAAAAGAGCCTCGGGTGGAAGTGGAGACAAGAGCAGGTGAGTGGCAGGAGATGAATCCAGATGGCGTCTCACAGACATACAGTGGTGACTGAAAGGCTAAGGAGGCGCCAGCTCAGTGGTGTCCTTGGCCTGCAGGAGGGGCAGGGTCGAGCGGGCACTACGGATGTCCAGCAGGCAGTAAAAGGGTGCTGGTCCTGAGGCTCCACGGGCATGGCCTTTGCAAGACAAGGCAGCTGGAGAAGAAGGCTGGAAGGGAGCCGGACTGGGGACTCGGTGGCTGAGCCCCACCAGGCCCTGGCACTCAGCAGCCTCCTTACTCCACAGACTCTGTGAGGAGGATGGGCCGGGCCAGACTGCCGGAAAGGAGGGGCATGTGGATGGGAAACCAAGCAACCTGGGGCTACCTCCCACCAGGAGGGCGGGTGGGCCAAGCTCCCTCCCTCTGGCTCAGCCAGCTCGCGGGGCAGTAATGAAAACAGTGCTGTTGGTGAGCCCTCCCACAGGCTAGGGGGATTCAGGCTCAGGCTTCAGGGCAGGAGAGACCTGGTTCTAGTTTTCAATCTGTCGTTTCCCAAGTGCTGTGACCTTAGCTAAGTGTATTCACTCCAAGTGCTTGCCATAACACATCGCCACAAACTTGGTGGCTTAGAAATAACAGAAACCGATCCTCTCTCAGTTCTTGAGGCCAGAAGTCCAAAATCAAGATGTTGTTAGGGTCACTCGACCTCCAAAGGCTCTAGGGGAGAACCCCTCCTACCTCTTCCAGCTTCTGGTGGCCCTGGCATTCCTTGGCCTGTGGAGCATCACCCCACTCTCCGCCTGTCTTCACGTGGCCATCTTCTCTCTTTGTGTCTCTGTGGCCTCTCCTCTCCTTATGAGGACACCAGTCATTGAATTTAGGGCCTAAATCCAGGATGCTTTCACCTTGAGATTCTTAACTAATTACATCCTTAAAGATCCTATTTCCAAATTAGGTCACATTCTGAGGTTCCGAGTGCACATAAGTTTGGGGGAACACTATTCAACCCACTACACTATCCTTTCAACAAATTCATGAAGGAATCCTCAGAACCCCCACACTGTGCATGAGGACCCAGGCTCAGAAGGTGGAGAGACCATTCAAGGTCACAGGGCAGGCACACGTGGCAGAGCAATGTCTCTGACTCCAGGTTCCTAACACTTTCCTCTCTGCTCCGCAGTGGCATCTGCACAAAAGCTCAGCCCACAGATGCCAGCTAAGGGCCTGGACGCTGTGGGAGATGTCGTAGAGGCAAGGTTGGCCTTGGAGTCAGATCACCTGGGCCCGGGTTGTGCCGCCTCACTTTAGGCCATCCACTTTCCCTCTCTGGGCCTCAGTTTCCCCACCTAGAAAAGGGGACGTTACAGAGGGTTGGAAAAGATCTTCACAATCCAATGTCTAACAGTGAACTTATATCTAGAATATATAAAGAACCCCTAGAAGAAAAAGACAGGCAGCCCAACAGAAAAATGAGAGGGGAAAAGAAACCTGAAGGGAAACTTCACAGAAGATATCCAATAACAATAAATTAAACATATGAAAAAATATTTAATTTAATTATCCATCAGAAAATACAAATTAAAACTATAAACCACTACTCACTCACCAAAATGGCCAAAATGAAAAAAGATGGGAAAGGCCAAGTGTTGGTGAGGATAGAAACTCATCCACTGCAGGAGGGAGGGCTTTTTGGCTGACCTGAAGCCAAAGCTAACCTTTTTGTCAAAGCTGAACACACGCACCTTTTCCTCTAGCAAGTCTACTCGTGGGCTTCTATGAAAACAGAATGTGAAATACATGGTGTTCATCTCTGCCCCAAAGACAAATACAAAAACGTATATAGCACTGCTATTCATAACACTTCCAACTTGGAAACTACTCAGATATTCCCCCCAGTGTAGAACTGATGATAGAATTTGATTCACACAATGGCATGCTGTAGAGCAATGAGAATGAACAAGCTACAATGATGTGTAATCGCATGGATGAATCTCACCAATAGAATGTTAAGACACAGAAGAGTCCCAACTCTAAATTCCATGTATAGAAAATTCAGAATTCAATCTAAGGTGTTAAAAGTTAAGATGGTGGTTACCCTTGGGCATCAGCGATGAGAAGGGAGCATGCAGAGGGCTCCCTGGGATGCTGTGGTATCAGCATGGGAAGCTTCATCAAACTATACACTTATGAATCATGTACTCTTACGTATGTACATTATGCTGCAATAAAAATGTTTAAAATAGGTAACAAAAATGGATGTTGTCTGAGGGTCTTTCCAGAAAATGCTCATCATGCTGGGATGGGGAAGGGGGTAGTCTGGGGGAGATTTCTGAGGAATGGAGCCCAGGGAAGACACACAGGGGAAGGAAAAAAGTCCAGGGGTCTTCACAAAGAGAGTGGAGGCAACACAATCCCCACTGGGGAAACTGAGGCCAAGAGAACAAGCAAGGAAAGAGTAGAAACGGCCTTACTCACCTGGCAGATGGACTTTCCTGTCGAGAAGTCTCCCGCACACACCATATCCTCATGCACATAGTAAGTATTGCCTGTGCTAGTAATTTGACCATACAAGAAATTGCAGAACATGTTCTCAATGAGGATCACTTTCCCCTCCTGGAGATTGAAGGGCGGTAATAGGCGCACTGCAAAGATAAGCGGAGGTCAGTGGCATTCCCTGTAGGGTAGCCAAAGAAGCCCAGGCTACTCTGAACCCCCACTGTTCCTGACTGCTTCTCACTCCCCCCGTGAAACATGGAGTTTTCTCAGAACAGCTGAGCTTTAAACACTGCTTAAGTCTTCTACCCATCCTTGATAAGCTACTCTTCTTCTCAAACCCCTCCACATACTCATCCTATTCCCTTCACCTCTCTCATAGCAATAGATCACACCACTCCATTCCACAAAGAGACAAATCCCACCAACACGTGACACACTCATCAGGGCTTAGCAGTGGTTCACTCACCCATCTACACTTCCATGAACTGTTCCATCCATCCTCCATCCATCTATCACTGATCTTTCTCCCAACTCTTCATCCACCCATCTGCCCACCCATTCACTCATTTACCCATTCCTCCATCCACTTACCTCTCTTCCCGCACATCCCTCTTCATCCATTCATCCTTCCATCCATTTACCCATCCATCCACGCTTTTATCTATCTCTCCATCCATCCCTCCATCATTCACCCACCCATCCTTCCATCTATCAACATATCCATCCACGCCATCTATCCACCCACTCCTCTATCCACACATCTATCCCATACATCCATTTACCCACCCAAACGTCATCCACCCACCCACACATCCATCCATCCATCCATCCGTCCATCCATGCAGTCACCCATCCTTCTATGCACACGTCCATCCATCTTCCCTTCCATCTACCCACTTGTCCTCCCAACTATCCACCTATCCATCCACTCACCCGGTCACTTATCTATTCTCTCATCTGTTCATCTACCCTCACGCAAGGCATCTTTTAGATACTAATGATTTAAGGGAACATTTTTTAGTTGGAAGATACAGAGTAGGTGAAGTAAGTACAATTATTTTAGATTAGGTGGTATGAAGGAAATAAAACAGGGAGATGTGATAGTAGGGGTTCCTACTTTAGCTCACGTGATTAAGTAAAACTCCTCAGAGGAGGAGCTGAGTTGCAAGTGTAAGGAAGAAACAGTCATGCAAGGATTAGAGGGGAGAGCGAGCGAGGCAGGGAAGGCAGCAAAGCTAAAGGCCTGAGATGGGAATGGCCCTGGCATATTCAAGGAGCAGCGAGGAGGCCTGAGTGGCTGGGATGGGGTATGTGAAGGGAGCAGTAGGAAATGAGGCAGACAAGGAGAAGGGCGTCAACGTCACACAAGGCCTTACAGCCAAGGTAGGGAGTTGGGATTTCATTCTAAGCACAAATGAGGCACTGGAGGGTACTCAACAGCGAAGTGACATGCCTTATGTTTTAAAGTGACACTCGGATGCTATGTGGAGACTAAAGTGGAGAAACACAATGGTGGAAGCTGGCAGACCAGTTCAGAAGCTATAGGCAAGAAGTGATGGTCTGTTGGGCCAGGTGGCAGCAGTGCAGTGGGACCAGGCCCCCGG
The DNA here is from genome assembly GCF_020740605.2 of Lemur catta. Lineage (NCBI taxonomy): Eukaryota > Metazoa > Chordata > Mammalia > Primates > Lemuridae > Lemur > Lemur catta. The sequence continues at coordinate 88,057,625 of NC_059137.1, forward strand.
GTACAGGTTGGGATACTAAAACAGGTAATCTATGGCCCCTGACCTCAAGGAATAACCCGTCTGTATGGGTGTGTGTGTGAATGCTGGGGTCTGGCCGTCATGTGATTAGGGAGTGATCCTGACGTTTAGTAGGCAAAGGCCAGGGACGCTAGCAGAGCCCCACTCAGCAAAAACATGTTTGGTCCAAAATAGCCGCAGCACCTCTGTTGAGAAACACTGTCCTAAATTGTGACCCTATAAATAATTATACATATATGTTCTTTTTTTCCCCTTAACATTATACCATAAGCATTTCCCCGAACCCCACAAACACTCCTCTCTTCAATAAACGGGTTTGTAAGTCTTTGCCTATATTTCTCTTCTTTCAATCTGAAAAAAACAAAAACAACTTTCTTTTCTGTTATTCAGGTCACCTAACAGGACTATGAAGGAGATGGTTGACCCAGGTTACGATAAGAGCAAAGTGAGGTTCAGAGAGGTTAAACACTCCTAAGCCGTCATCATTCTAACTTGATCATGCAGGCTCAGAGGTCTGAAGCCACAATGTGTTTTCCTTCTACTTTTCCCAAGCACCCTCTATGGCAAGGGAAGATCAAGATGTTGGGTGGTGAACTGGAATAGGCCAGCTCCCGAGCATAACTTTTGAGTGGAACAAGTCATTTCAGATCCGTGGCTGATTAAAACCTTAGAGTCAAGAACCACGAAGAATCAAAAAACCCAGACTCTTGATTCCAAAGGTCAAAGATTCCCAGACTTTCAGAGCCTGGGACTCAGGGGACTCAGAAGCTGTGGAACCCACACACCTTCAGACCTAGAAGGGCCAGCATGGTTGGTTCTCATCTTATAGGTCATGGAAATGAGGCACAGAGGACCAAGGTCCAGTGGCTCCAGAAACCAGCCTGGGCCTCTCTGCCTGGCTAAGCCACTCTCCCTTCTTCCCTTCCATCCCTCTTCTCCTCCCCTACCCTTTCCTCAACCTCCCCTCCCTCACCCTCCAGCCTCTCCCACACCCGCCTCACTGTCCTCGGTGAGCATTCCCCAGCCAGTTATCCAACAGGATGCGTTACTGGGCAGCCGCATGTCTGCGGATGGGAGGCAGACTGGGGCAATGTAGAAAGTGAAGTCCACAGGCAGGTCCAGCTGTAACATGGCAATGTCACTCCCAAAGGGGTGCAACTTCTCAAAGTCTGGGTGGGTGATAATCTGGTTCACAGACATCTTCTGGGTGTGCTGGGTTTGCTGATACAGTTGAGTGTATCCCAACAGAACCTGATAGTTCTCCAGGGCCCGGGATTTTCTGGAGGAAGAAAGGGCCCATTTTCACCACCCTCTCTGAGTGTGGGCAGCGCTCTCTTCCTGAGTCCTTGTCTAAGTGGCCACACTTCTCTCGGCCCCTCCACCCTGCCATGATGCCAGGCAGCTTTGTCTTCCCATTTCCAACAGTCAGGAGCTCTTTTCTCCTAAGGCTAATGGGTATTCTACGCGCAATGTCAGGACACATGGCTTCCCATCACACCCTAGAATCAGAGGGCCAGAGAATCCTAGTCCTGGAAGAGTCCTTGATGGGGTCATCGAATCGAGCCCTTTTATCTTACAACAAAAGGAGCTCTGGCTCACTCCTAGCTCCAGCCTGACCCTTCTGAATGCTCCCCAGGCCCCACCGCCCGGCCCAACCACCTTTCCTGCCCCTTCCCCGTCGGTTGCTTCTCCACCGGGCTGTAAGCACTCACAAAGGATTTGTTGACAAATGCCCAGATGAGTGCATAAAACTGAAGCTCTCCTTGTTCCTGAACATGACTGATGAAACGTCCTACTCTTGTGGTTTTGTTCACACAGGACGCCCACCTCGAAGGCCCTCGCCACACTCCCCACGTCCGAGTCTCCCCTCTGGCAAACCCCTGCAGCTCCTCAGCCCTCCCGTCAGACTGCAGCAGCTCTCTGGACTCCTCTCCTTTGGGTCTGCCCCTCACCCACGTTAGGGTTCCTCTCCTGCATCATGCTGACTGGAGCCTGTGCCTCGCCTTCTTGAGAGGATGGAGACACCCGGACGTCGGGTCTTGCCACCGTCCTGTGCCACAGAGGGTCTCAGGTCAGCGTGGCACAGAGTAGACGCTGACAGGACCCAGCTGGGGTCTCAAAGCCAGTAAATGCCCAAGCTGCAACTCCCTGACCTGGGCTGTGATACCCTCCACTCCCTGTGCGTCCCTCCGCGTCTGCTCGGAAGCTGGGCACTGGGTCAGGCCCAGGAGGGCCAGAGGAGTTAGACTCCTGACCGTCTACGTCATTCTCCAGGGTCAGAAGGCCCCATCCTTCCCACCCAGGCAGCCAGGCACGGCTTCTCCCAGGCAGGCAGTTTTACAGAGAAAAGAATGACCCGGTTGCTGGTCACAGGTGCGGAGTCCCACGTCCCTGCCTGAGTCTGACTCGCAGGAGTGTGGGGGACAGTGAGGAGAAGGCCTGGCCAAGACAGACACTGCTGCTGCTCTCAGGCACGTCTGTGTTGGGGGCACAGACACAGAGGACGGGGCTGGGGGCGGTTCTCTGCTGCAGCTGAGGATGAAGGTCGAAGAGGATCTGGGCAGATGAAGGGAGGGCTGGGTGGCAAGCGGGGAGGACGGTCCAGGCGAAGGGGACTGCAGGCCAAAGGCAGGCACCACACCCACTGCGTGGCAGCAGATCACCCAGACCAAAGCCCAGGGGAGAAACAGGGGGGACCCCTTACGGCCCTTGTCTCCACTTCCCCTTGCATCCCCCTCCCTCGCCAGCCCCTCTGCTGAGGACCCCAGGGAAGGACTCACTTGAAAAAGCAGTGGGCAGCCGAAACCAGCCAGTGGGAGTCGATGAGGGCAGCTCCGCAGAGGTGCGAGCCCTTGTACAGCAGGCTGGCCTGCCACGGCCACTGGCCAGCCTCGGCGTCCTGGCCACCATAGATCTTCCCCATCGCCCTGGGCTTCCCGCACACTGTGGAGACAGCCCCACCCACCTGTTAGAGACACTGGTGGTGCCCTTAAATGTCACCCCAGTGAGGCCCCTCCTCTGCTTCACAGATGGGAAAGCCAAGGCTACAGGACAGACGGGTGACCTGGCCAAAATGACTGAGGGCTACCCCTTCAGTGGCCCTCACCAAAGACCAGATGACCGAGGACAACTGAGCAAGCTCTCTAGGAATGGGGGCCCACGGGCCTGGGGGTGGGGCCACTGAAGGTGACTGAGGGTGACCACAGCAGCTTATCCTTAACTGGGCCAGCCAAGGGGTGGGGGACTGGCAGCCAGGCCCTGTGACTTTATTTCCTTTCACCAGCACACCTCTATGCCTACTTTGCCGATCAGAGAACTGAAGGGCTGAGACATTATTAATGTTACTTGCTCAAGATCGTGGCTTCTGGATGTGTCTGTGCCCCGTTACCTCTCCCCAGTACCCTGGGGACAGAGATTCCCAGGCAGGAGTCTGCGGTGCTGTGTGGCCTAGACAAACTCACTCCCCCTCTCTGATTCATGATCCTCTATTTCTAGAAGGAGAGCGGGTAGGGCTAATAAAGACAACCTTGGTTCTGAGACTCCCCCCTAGGAGGGGCACAGTGGGCCCAGACCCTGAAAGGCAGTGCCCTGGTCCCTGGCTTGTGCTCCCAGGCCTTAGGAAAGGGACGTGAGACCCCTGGGCCCACCCAACTCTGGGCTCCCAGCAGCAGTTCTGCTGTTCCATCCCTCCACCCAGCCCCAGGGTCAGGCGCTGGCCGTCTGTCTAGTTCCATGGCTCCCACCACGGGTCCTGGGAAGGGAGCCTCGACCCACCTCTGCTGATGTCGTCTCTGGGGCTACCTGAGTGGAAGCGCAGGGTAGAGAAAAGACGCCGGTGACTCTGGAGCACAGGACACTGGGCCCGAGCTCGGCCCGCAGCCTCCCCAGCCGCCCCTTCTGCTGGCCCGCCCTCCATGCCCCCCCCCCGGTTCGGCCGGACTCCGGGCCCCCGGCCCGTACGGGCCCCCGCCCCTCGGAGCCCCCGCGCCCGGCGGGGCCACACACCCGCCGCTGCCGGTGGACCGTGCGCTCGGCCCGCAGAGCCCAGGGGCCCGCCGGCTGCCTGCTGCCGGCCCTCCTGCGCCGCCGGGCTCCCTCCGGCCCCGCGTGGCGTCCGGGAGGGGCTGGGGCCCCGGGCCGCCGGGGCGGGCGCGGCCCCCAGGCTCGGGGGCAGAAGCAGCAGCGGCAGCGGCCAGAGGAGCGCGGCCGGCCGCCGGCCTCGGATCCTCGCCGCCCGCGCGGCCATGGCCGGACGCCAGGCCGGAGGGAGGTGCGGAGGAGCCGGTCCCGACCCCGCCCTGACCCCCTCTCACGGCAGACCCTGACCCTTGACCCCGAACCCTCCCAGGCCCCGCCTCTGACCCCTCCCCGGCCCCGCCCTGGCCCCCTTCCAAGACAGACTCTGACCCGGGGCCCTGACCCCGCCCCCGCCCCAGGCCGGTCGGCCTTGGCCCTGACCGCGAGGCCATCTTTGGTTCCACAGTGCAATCAGGCGCTCCTACAAATTAAGGAGAAACGAAAAGACTACGCATAGGAAAATGGGAAAGGATACGAAAAGGCAGTTCACCGAAGGGGGAATTAAAAGACGCACACACAGCAACAGATTTTCAATCTGATTAATTATCTGGAAAACGAAAACGAAAACGTGTCATTTTCAAGTAGGAAATGCAAACATTTTATGACATCGATAGAGACGCCTATCTTTTGTTAATTAGTGATTTCTCCATAGCCCGGTGGGAAGGGGGAAGGATCCCGACATTTCAAAGACAGGTTTCCTATTTTCCACTCCAGGACGTAATGTCCTGAATGTGTTTGTATTAGAGGTGAGATCCTGTCATTTTACATTCATTTCCTGTCTTTGTCTTTGTCTTTATCACTAAACTGTAAATCCATAGTACAGGGAAATTATTTTATTGACCACTGGGTCTTGACATAAGAGAGTAAGCGGAACAGCACTTCACACAGTATATGCTACAATATCAGTTTAATAATCACTGTCATTATTAATGAAAACAGACATCAAGGGTCACACACCCTTACGTACTGGTTAAGAATTTACACTTTAACACATTTTTTAAAAATTAGGGTTTGGCAAACATAGCTTAGCTTTAGGAAGAATTTATACTTCAATACAGAGACTAGAAGAAGAATTCATAAATGTTATAAAGGGAAGGTAAGACTGACGGTGAAAGTGGGGTAAAGATAATGAGAACCATATTAAATTAATTAAGATTGAGACATCTATGGATTGCCGGGTTAGATTTTGCCAATAGGGATTTAGAAATGCCAATTGGACTTTGGGAAATGGGTTTGGGGTGGAGATACAGAGTAGCATAAGGATTCAGATGACAGTTGAAGCCACAGGAGTTGATGAAATCATCAGAAGAAGGCATGTAGAGCAAAATTAGATACCAGAACATGTGAAGTAGCCAAACACGAAATGATTTTGAGTAAGTTTCGTAAGTTTATAGAATTGTGCAACAATCCCCAAATTGGCAGTTAGTCTTCAGTCCCGTTCCTACCCCCAGACAACCACTGATCTCCTTTTTGTCTCTGTGACTTTATTTTCTGGACATTTCATATAAACACAACCACACAATATGTAGTCTTTCGTGTCTGGTTTCTGTCACTTGGCATAATGTTTTTGAAGCTCATCCGTAATTGTTGCACGTGTCACTATTTTGTTCCTGTTTATTCCGTTGTGTGGTTTTACCACATTTTGATTTTCCATTTACTAATTGATGGACATTTGTTTGTAGTTTGGGGCTATTAGGAACAGTGCTGCCATGAATATTTCTGGCAAGACTTTGTATGAAAATATGTTTTTGTGTCTCTTGGGCAGATTCCTAGGAGTGAAACTGCTGGGTCATATGGTAAGTTTATGTTTAACATATCATAAACTGCCAAACTGTTTTCCAAAGAATCTGTCACTTTACATTCACACTGCAATGCGTGAAGGTTCCACTTTTTTTCACACCCTTGCCAACACTTGGTGTTGTGTGTCTTTTTTATTTCAGTCATTCTAGTGGGAGTAAAGATGTAGATTTAATTTGCACTTCCCTAATGACTAACGGTGGTGAACATATATTCGTGTGCTTAATTGCCGTTCTGTATGTTTTTTAGTGAAATGTCTGTTCAAAGCTTTTGCCCATTTCAAAAATGTGTTCTTTTTTTTTATTGAGTTGTAAAAGTTCTTTATGTATTCCAGATACAAGTTATTTACCGGATACAGGATTGGCAAATATTTTTTCCAAGTTTCTGGCTCGTCTATTCATTCTTTTAACAGTGGATTTTGAAAATCAAGAGTTTTGAATTTGATAAAGTCCAATTTATCAATTTGTTTCCTCTATGAATTATGCTTTCGATGTCATATCTACGAGGTGATGAAGATTTTCATCTATGTTTTCACTGAGAAGTTTCAAGAGTTGGTTCTTACGTTAAGGTCTACGATGAATTTTGAGATTGTGTAATGTGATGTGAATTTTTTTGCTTGTTTCTGTTTTTACTTGTGGGTATCCATTTGTCCCCAAAGCGTTTGCTGGGTGAAAAAAGAAAAAAAAAAAAAAAAAAAAGAATTGCCTTTTCTCGACTGAATTGTCTTAGGATCATTGTTAAAAATCAATGGACAATAAAATATTAAGGACTTATTTCTGGACTCTCAATTCTGTTCCGTTGATCTATATGCCTATCATCTTGCCAGAATCCCACTGTCTAGGTTAACATGTAATCTAGTAACACAGTAAATCTTAAAACAGAGTGGGTGAAAGTCCTCCAGTTATGCTCTTTTTCAAAACTTTAGGCTATTCTAGGTCCTGTACGTTTCCATGTGAGTTTTAGGATCGCCTTTCAATTTCAACACAAAAACTGTCTGCTTGGATTTTGGTAGGGTCTGCATTGAATTTATAGATTCCTTTGAGGAGAATTGCCATCTTAATAACATCAGATCGCCCAATCCATGAACAAGCAATGTTCCTCCATTTATTTAGATCTTTAATTTCTCTCAGCAATGTTTTGTAGTTTTCAGCATACAAATCCCTCACTTCTTTATTAAATTTATTTGTTTTATTTATTTATTTCTAAGTATTTTATTCTTTACATCCAATTTTGAATGAAATTATTTTGTTAATTTCCCTTTTGTAGTTTTTGTTGCTACTATATAGAAATACAATAGAGTTTTATATAGAAGTATTATTTCCAATGACCTTGCTAAACTTGTTTGTTAGTTCTAGTCTTTTTCTGTGTTTGCGTTAGTTTGGTGGGTTCACTGGAATATTCTACATATATGATCATGATATTTGTGAGTAAAAGTTCTACTTCTTCCAGTCCAAGTTAAATGACCTTCACTTCTTTTCTTGCCTTCTTTCTTTCCTTCCTATCTTCCTTCCTTCCTTCACCTTCCCCTCCCTCCCTCCCCCTCTCTCCTTCTTTGTTTCCTTTGCTTCTTTCTCTCCTTTGTTTCTTTCTTTCTGTGTGCCTTTGGAGACCACATTTATAAATATCTTTCTTCTATTTATTCATTTATTCCTTTATTTTAGAGACGGGGTCTTGCTATGTTGCCCAGGATGGAGTGCAGTGGCTATTCCTATGCGTGACCGTAGGGCACTGCAGCCTTGAACTCCTGGACTCAAGGGATCCTCCAGCTTCAGCCTCGGAGTAGCTTGGGATGACAGGTGTGCACCACCACATCTGGCAACATCTTGCATTTTTATCCAGTCTTTCAATCTCTGTCTTTAAATTGGTATGTTTAGACTATTTACATGTTTTGTGTTTATTTTGTTTTTAACTGACACATAAGAATTATACATATTTATGGGGCACATTGTGATGTTTCAACACATTATATACATCGAGTAATGGTCAAATCAGAGTAATGGGCATATCCATTACCTCAAACACTTGTCATTTCTTTGTGATGAGAGCATTCAAAATCCTCCCTTCTATTTTGAAGTATACAATACATTGCTGTTGACTGTAGTCACCATATTGTGCAATAGAACACCAGAACTTATTTCTCCTATCTAATTATAACTGTGTACCAGTTGACCAACCTCTCCCCATCTGGCCATCCCTCTTACTCTCCCCAGTCTCTGGCTACCACTATTATGCTCTCCCCTTGTGTGAGATGAACATTTTTATATTCCACATATCCTGCAGTATTTGTCCTTCTGTGCTTGGTTTATTTCACTTAACATAATGTCCTCTGTGTTTACCCATGTGGTGACAAATGACAGGGTTTCATTCCTTTTTATGGCCAAAGAGTATTCCATTGTGTGTACATACCACACTTTCTTTATCTGTTTGTCTATTGATGGACATTTAGGTCTATTCCATACCTTGGCTATAGTGTGTGTGTGTGTATGTGTGTGTGTGTGTGTGTGTGTGTGTGTGTGTGTGTGTGTGTGCTGCAAGAAACATAGGAGTACAGATGTCTCTTCAACATACCGATTTCATTTCCTTTGGATATATACCCCGCAGTCAGATTGTTGGAGCATATGGTAGTTCTATTTTTAATTTTGGGAGGAATGTTTATACTGTTGTCCATCATGGCTGTGCTAATTTACATTCACAATAGTGTATGAAAGTTCCCCTTTATTCACATCCTTGCCAACATGTGTTATTTTTTGTCCTTTTGGTTATAGCCATCGTAACTGGAGTGAGATGATACCTCATAGCGATTTTGATTTCTATTCCTCTGATGATTAGTGATATTGAGCATTTTCTTCATATACCTGTTGGCCATTTGTATGTTTTCTTTTGAGAAATGTCTGTTCCTGTCCCTTGCCTATTTTCAAATGGGATTATTTAGGTTTTTTTGCTATTAAATTGTCTGAGTTCCCTTTATGTTCTGGGTATTAACCCCTCGTCAGATGCATAGTCCGTGAATATTTTCTTCCTTTCTGCAGGTTGGGCTATTCACTTTGTTGATGGTTTCCCATACTGTGCAGAAGCTTCTTAGTTCGGTGTAATCCCATTTGTTTATTTTTGCTTTTGTTGCCTGTGCTTTTGAGATCTTATTCAAAGAAATCCTTGCCCAGACGATGACATGAAGCATTTGCCCTGTGTTTTCCTAGTAGTTTCGTAGTTTGGGGTCTCACATTATGTGTTTAGTCCATTTTGCGTTGATTTTTACAAATGGCGAGAGATATGGGATCTAGTATCATTCTTCCACATGTGGATATCCAATTTTCCAGCACTATTTATTGAAGAGACTTTTTCTTTCCTCATTGTGTACTTTTGGCACCTTTGTCAAAAATCGTTTGGCTGTAAATATGTATACTTATTAATGGGTTCTCTATTATTACGTTCCATTAATCTATGTGTCTGTCTTTATGCCACCACCGTGCTATTTTGGTTACCATAGCTTTGTAGTCTGTTGATACCTCCAGCTTTGTCTTCTTTTTGTTGTTGTTGTTCAGAATTACTCTGGCTATTCACGGAATTCTGTGTTTCCATATGAATTTTAGGATTGTCTTGTCTATTTCTGTGGAAAATGTCATTCATGTTTTCATGGGGATTGCATTTAATGTGTAGATCGCTTTGTGTAGCATGGACGTTTTAACAATATTAATTCTCCCAATCCATGAACATGAGCTATATTTCCATTTATTGGTGTCTTCTTCAACTACTTTCATCAATGTTTTACAGCTTTTGTCGTAGGTATCTTTCACCACTTTGGTTAAATTTATTTGTGGGTATTTTTTATGTAGCTGTTGTAAGTGGGATTGATTTCTTGATTTCTTTTTCAGATAGTTCACCGTTGGTATATAGAAATGCTACTGATTTTTACATGTTGATTTTGTATCCTGAAAATTTACTGGATTCATTTATTGCTTCCAGTAGGTTTTTGGTGGTCTATTGGATTTTCTATACACAGGTTCATGTCATCTGTAAACAAAGATAATTTGCTTTCCTCCTTTCCAATTTGTATGGCCTTTACTTCTTTCTCTTGGCTAGTTGCTCTGGCTGGGACTTCCAGTGCCATGTTGAATAGACATGGTGTCAGTGGGCATGCTTGTCTTGTTGCAGATTATAGGGGAAAAGCTTTGAACTTTTCCCCATTCAGTATGATGTTAGCTGGGGGCTTGTCATATTTGGCTTTTATTGTGTTGAGGTGCATTCCTTCTATGCCTAATTTAAGTTTTGGGACTTGTCTTGGATTTTTATCCTGAAGGGGTGTTGAATATTGAATGCTTTTTCTGCCTCTATCGAGATGATCACAGGGGTTTTGTCCTCTATTCTGTCAACATGGTGTATCATATTTATTGATTTGCATATTCTGAAGCATCCTTGGGTCCCTGGGATGATTCCCATGTGATCATGGTGAAGGACCTTTTTGATGTGCTGTTGAATTCAGTTTGTTAGTATTTTGTTGAAGATTTTTGCATCTATGTCCATCGGGGATATTGGCTTGTAGTTTTGTTTTTTCTTTTTGTTGTGTCTTTGTCTGGTTTTGGTATCACAGTAATTCTGGGCAGAATGAGTTTGGAAGAATTCCCTCCACTTTATTTTTTTGAATAGTTTGAAAAGAATTGGCATAATTTGTTTTTTGAATGTTTGGTAGAATTCAGCAGTGAATCCATCAGGTCCTGGGCTTTGCTTGGAGGGTGACTTCGTATGGCTGATTCAATCTTATTACTCATTATTGGTCTGTTCAGGTTTTCTCTTTCTTCATGATTCTATCTTGGTAGGTTGTATTTGTCCAGCAGTTTATCAATTGCTTGTAAGTTTTCCAATTTGTTAGCATACCGTTGTTCATAAGTCTCTAATGATCCCTCAGTATTTCTGTGTTATCAGTTGCCGTGTCTCCTTTCATCTCTGATATTATTTATTTGAGTCATTTCTCTTTTTTCCTTAGTCTAGCTAAAAGTTTGTTGGCTTTGTTTAACTTTTCAGAAAATGGCTCTTCATTTCATTGATCCTTTGTATTGCTTTTTAGTCTCTATTTTATTTATTTCTGCTCTGATCTTTACTGTGTCTTTCCTTCTACCAATTTTGGGCATAGTTTGCTCATTTTTTCTAGTTTTTTGAGGCACAACATTAGGTTGTTTATTTGAGATCTTTCCACTAGCCATTTATTGTTATAAACTTCCCTCTTGGAACTGCTTTGGCCATGTCCCATAGGTTTTGGTATGTTGTGTGTTCATTTTAATTTGTCTCAGGACATTTTTTAATTTCCTGTTTAGTTTCTTCATTGACCTATTGATTGTTGAGGAGCGTGTTGTTTAGTTTCCACGTATTTGTACAGTTTCCAGTGTTCCTCCTGTTATTGACTTCTAGTTTTGTTTCATTGTGGTCAGAAAGAATACTTGATATGAGTTTGGTTTTTTAAAATTGGATGAGATTTGTTTTGTGCCCTAACATATAATCTGTCCTGGAGAATGTTCCACGTGCTGTTGAGAAGAATGTATATTCTGCAGCTGTGGGATGGAATAGTCTATAAATGTCTGTTATGTCCGTTTGGTACTCTGATGTGTCTTTGTTGATTTTCTGTCTGGATAATCTCAGAATATTCACACATGATATGATTATTGATATGGTTGCAATTACATTTTCCATTTTGCTGTTTGTTTTCCATGTGGCTCTTTTCTTTTCCTCTACTTTTACTTCTTTACTGCTTTCTTTTCTGCTATATAATTATTTCATTGTGCCACGTTAATTCCTTTGCTAATTTTGTAACAATAGTTTTAGTTACTTTCTTAGTGGTTGCTGTAATGATTACAATATGCGTCTTAATTTATCTAAATCTACTTCAGATTAAAATTAAGTCTGGTAAAATAGAGAAAGTGCCCCAATATAGCCTGATTTCCTTTCCCTCCTTTGTGCTGTTATTGTCCTTTTTATTACATCTCTATGACATGAACCCATGAATACAACGTTTTAATGCTTTATACATTCTTTTTTTTTTTTTTTTTTTTGAGACAGAGTGTCGCTTTGTTGCCCGGGCCAGAGTGGGTGCCGTGGCGTCAGCCTAGCTCACAGCAACCTCAAACTCCTGGGCTTAAGCGATCCTACTGCCTCAGCCTCCCCAGTAGCTGGGACTACAGGCATGCGCCACCATGCCCGGCTAATTTTTTCTATATATATTTTAGCTGGCCAGATCATTTCTTTCTATTTTTAGTAGAGACGGGGTCTCGCTCTTGCTCAGGCTGGTCTCGAACTCCTGACCTCGAGCGATCCACCCGCCTCGGCCTCCCAGACTGCTAGGATTACAGGCGTGAGCCACCGCGCCCGGTCTGCTTTATACATTCTTAAGTCTTTTTAATTCTCAGCTGCTCAAAGAAGAGAGAAAGATATATTTATGCAATATTTTGTATGTACCTTTGTATTTGCCGTTTGTTCTTTATTTCCTTGTGTGAATTTGATTTACCATTTGGTATCATTTTCTTTCAAACTGAAAGACTTTCCTAAGTATTTTGTATAAGGCAAGATTGCTAGCCATAAATTCTTCAGTTTTTGTTTATCTGTTGTCAATTTAAAAATATATAGTGATAAATCTCTAAGTATTAATCAAAAGCTTTTATTTGGGAATAATGTACAAGAAGAAGGATTGCAATCTTGGACACACTACAGACCAGGGGGGCCTCCAGTGTGTCTGGAGAACAGAGGAAAACGTTAGAGTTTTGTTGGTGAAAAAGGAGGTTAGGCAAGTTGTTTTGAAAGAAAGTTCATTGGCACTGGCAGTATCCTTCAGGAGCTGGCCAGCTCTGATTTGTGAGTGGCGGCAGTGGCTAGGTAGAATTTGTAATGTTAAAGCCACAGCACACTGGTTCATGGGATTGGGCTTGTGAAACCGTGTCAGGCAAGTGTTTTCGTATAAGCGGCTGTCTGTCTTTGTGCTGCTAACTGTCCTCGTGTGACTTGTGGTAAACTGCAGTGTGCAAAAATTTCTCGTGATAATTCCTCTTATCAGGTATATCATGTGTGAGAGCCCTCCATTTATGGCCTTCCCTGGCTCCATTTTGCCTGGGTTTGACACAAGTGAATCCAGTTTGAATGTGAGAGCTTTTGCGATGGCTCTTTTACAACGCTCTTCTGTCAACTTCAATTTGAAGGATAGTTTGGCTGGATATAGAATTCTTATTTGACAACTTTTTCCTTTCAGCACTTTGAATATTTCATCTCACTGTCTTCTCACCTCCATGTTTTTCCGATGAGAAGTCAGCTACTAATAAGAATGTCATTCTTCTGTATGTGACGAGTCTCTTATTTTTTCTCCTGCTGCTTTCAATAGTCTCCCTTGGTCTTTGTTTTCTAATAGGTTGCTTCTTGATATGTCCAGATGCAGGTTTCTTTGTTTTATTCTACTCGGAGTTTGTTGAGCTTTTTGAATTTTTAGATTATTATATTATTATTTTTCATCAAATGTGGAAATGTTGTGGCTAGTATTTCTTTTAAAATTTTTTACCCTTTCTCTCTCTCTCCTTTCCTTCTTAGACAACCGTTATTCATCTGTTGGTATATTTGATTGTCTCACAGATCTCTGAGGCTCTGTTTGTTTTTCTTCATTTTCTCCCCTGTTCTTCAGACTGGATAATTCCCATTTATTCTTTCTTTTGCCATCTTGAATCTTCTGTTGAAACTGTCCAGTGAATTTTTCCTTTTCATTATTATAGTTTTCATGTATGGAATTTATACTTGATTCTTTTTTATAATTTGTATCTCTTTATTCATATTTTCTTTTGGATGAGTCATTACCATTACAGTTTCCTTTAATTCTTGAACCATGGTTCCCTTTTGTTTTTTGAACATATCTATTAGAAATAGTTTGAAGTCTCTCTGGAAATTCCATGATCAGGACCCCATACGGCTTCTGTTTTACGGGTTTCACTTTCCTGTCTCTTAATTTTTTTTTGTTGGAAATTGGACACTTTAGGAAAAAATACTGTACAAACTCCAGATTCTGATTTGTCTCCTCCCACTTTCAGGAATTTACCTGGACTAATTATGGGGTCTGTCTCCCTTGTGGTATACAGCCATTGATGTCTCTTCAGGTTTTTTGTTTTTTATTCTTCCTTTTGTATTTAAGCCTGGCTTTGCAGGACTCACCTCTGTGGTATAATATAGTGGTCAGAGGTTGCATTCAAACCCTTGAGTCAGTAAGGTTTTCACACTTTTCTAATGGATTTGTGTGCGGATAGGGAAATGCATCCGAAGTTCAGGCAGTTCACGGGTCTTTCTAGATTTTACTTCCTTCTGGACCTCATCCTGTCTTCTCCACGACTTCACAGGGCCTTGCATTCAATCAGGAGTGTGTGCACAGCTAGGGTTGCCTATCGTTTCTCCTCAGCACGCATGCAACCTTGCACAGATGTTCACTGTCCAGACCAGTCAGGATATGTGGCAGTTTATTACAGACCACTATGCCTATCTCATTTTCCAGATTTTTCCTGTGAAATTTTTTATTAGTCTGCAAATCTGCTGTTAACTTCAACTGGGATCGTGACCTCAAACTATCTGCAATGTTGCCATTCCTTATTGGTTTTTACCCAAAATCCCTACTGTTTCTCATAATGGCCGAAGGTATTGGGTATTTCAAAGTTCTGCTCCAAATCAGATCAGTTCTCTGCAGCAGAGAAACTTCTGGTTTTCGCAGCTTGCCTCATTCTGGTAGAACTACTGTTGCTGATGGAGCTAGGGAAGGTGTAGGGACAGGGGCTGGTAGGAGCTGCCGTAGGGAATAATCATACAGACAGCCACTCTTATTGCTTGAGGTTCAATAGGCTTGTTTTTGTTTTTACCCTGATAAACACTCCTCAATTTGTTGATGCCTCGGTCAGTTTTCAGAGTCCTGAAATGGTTGCTTTAGATATTAATAACTTCCTCCGGTTTTATCACTGCTTTGTAGGAAGAGGAGTTGACGATCTCCTCACTCCCTCGTTCCAGAAATCCCACCTAAATCTCTTCCCAATTTGAAGCAAAACAAAAGAAAAGAACTGTCAAGAGTGAATATGTTTAAGTATCAAATATGCTGGTTCCTTGCTCCTGGAATCTTTCCGTACACAATGCCAGTTAATTTCCATCCTTTAGATATCATTCACAAGAGCATCATCTGGTCACAGTTTGCCTTAGGCAACTCAGCAGATCAGTGAGACCCTAAGCAGGTATTTGCCTGAATGAGTTCCCTAAAAACAAGAGTCCCTGGGGAAGACGCCAACTGATAAATACAGCACGATCCAGTTTTATGCACCACTCTGCTCTAGCGCTCCCAATTTCATGTGCACAAGTATCCTTCCATTTTTATGATTAAAATGTGTAAGTTCCATGAATACATTCTGAGTATACCTCCTCTCTCCTGACTGTAGCTCTGCATTTTATCCCTGCCCCCGCAATACACCAGGGCATGTGGGGTTTTAGTCCTTGTTTTGGGGTGAGCAACAACAAGGGCTGGGTGCTAAGAGAACAGCTTCCTCTGTGAGACAAAACAGTTTTCACCGTGGTTCACTGGTCTGAGAGTTCTTCAGTTCTTGCGAATAGTGGTCCCTCTGTCGATATCCCCCTCTCGGAGGCCTGCGTCTGCCTGGCTCGGGCCACGTTGTCCTGCAGCCCTGCACTTTGGGCTCAGGCCTGAATCTGAGCCTGCAGGGCCCTCGTCTGAGTCTCTAAGATTCACCCTTTTCGCCTTTCCCTCAGCGCGAGGAATGGCAGTTTGAATTCTCAAGTTGCTACCGCTGTCGCGGCTTGGAGTTCCCTTTTACTCCTTCGGTAGTTAACTTCCTTGTACTTAAGAAACTCTATATTTTTTCCTGTTCAGATTAGTGGTATGACGTTTGTCTCCTGAATGATTATAACCTGAATGAAGTGGATGAGAGAGAAAGGTAGGTGTATGCAGGGAAATTTATTTCTAGTTATCATACTTATGTCCGTGAACATTGTAATTAAGTTGAAAACAAAACTAAAGTTAGTAAGATTCTTGTAAGAGTTTATATTATCAAAAGGACCACCAGCCTGAACCAAAAAGAGATGAGTTTGAAATGTACAGCAACCCTTGTGCCCCCAACCTTCTGTGGGCAGGAAGTTGACTACCCCAAGGAGGGTAAGTATATATTTATTACCTTAGGCCTATTTAAGAAATGGCCGAGGATGATAATGGAAAAGAATTTCCCAGAGGGTAGAACCAAGAGCCATGAAAAAGTAGACTGAGATCCACTCCCATGAAAAACCGTGGTCAAATCAAGGAACTTTCCCTACCCCATAAAAGGCGGCATTGAAATATCTGCCCTGCAGCATCTAAGAGTGTTACAAACCTCATCTGCTTAGTATCTCATTTCCCCAGAGATCATTATTTCAGTCTTCGCAACAAGTTCTGTGACTTAGGCATTATTATTTTACTCCTTCACGTGAGGAGATGGAGGCACACAGGGACTAGTTACCCTTCCTGCCGCCATCCAGCCAGTGCTGTGCGGGGCAGTATCAGGATTCAAACTCAGGCTCGTAGTCACTATGCTGTGGAGCCTCGGTTTCCCTGTTGGGAGCTACATAAAATCTGCCAGACAATGTCAATGCATTGAATGTATAATATCTTCCTTTCAAAGAACCACATATATCAAATGCTTTCCATTCCCTCGTGTGGAGCACTCAGTTCTGCGCAGCCCGTGAGCACCTCTGCGGACCTGTAGATCCAGGCTGGGCCAAAGCACGCTGTTAAGGAGAGACTGTAGGTGTACATATAGAAGAAAAAATATGTGTATCCATATAAAATTTCCCCCTCCCCTGCACACACACAGTAGTTACTTAACACTCCTGGGTTTCCATCTCCTCCAGTCACACGTATACTCTCGGCGTCTCTGCGGGCGAAGCCATTGTGCTGTGGCTTTGGCCAGCTGACTGAACTCCTCTAAGTTTGTTTCCACACCTACAGACTGCTGAGTTGTTTGATTTGCTTGTATATTCCTGCTCGCATGTTCTGGATATTAGTCCTTTGTCAGATGAGTACTTCTTACTTTCTTCCACTCAACAGATTGTCTCCTCACTCTGTTGATTGTTCCCTTTGCCGTGCAGAAGCTTTTCAGTTTAATACAGTCCCATTTGTCTATTTTTGTTCCTGTTGCCTTTGCTGTTGAGGTCTCAGCCATAAAACCTTTGCCTATACCACCAGTGTCCTGAAGTGTTTCCCCTATGTTTTCTTCCACTTGTATAGCGTCAGGTCTTATGTTTTTAGTCTTCAATGCATTTCGACTTGACCTGGGTAAATACTAAGGAACACAATTGCTGTATCATATGGTAAGAATATGTTTAGTTTGTAAGAAAGTGTCTTCCAAAGTGGCCGTACCACTTTGTAATTCCACCAGCAGTGAATGGGAGTTCCTATTGCTTGACATCCTTGCCGTAATTTGGTGGTGTTATTAAATAATATGTTGGGCTTTGGCCATTCTCATGGGTGCATAGTGGTGTCTTGTTTTAATTTGTAATTCCCTAATGACATATGAGATTGAGCATGTTTTCGTATGCTTACTTGTCATCTGTATATCTTCTCTGGTGACATGTCTGTTCAGGTACTTTGTTCATTTTTTCAGCAAATTGTTCATTTTCTCATTGTTGAGTTTTAAGAGTTCTTTGAATATTTTAGATAACAGTGCTTGATTAGATGTGTCCTTTGCAAATATTTTCTTCCAGTGTGTGGCTTGTTTCCACATTTCTTGACATTACCTTTTGCAGAACAAAAGTTTTTAATTTTAATGAAGTCCAGCTTATCAATTATTTCTTTGATGTATCATCCCTTACGCAAGGCACGATTCTAGGCAATCATACCCAAAGGTTCACTGTCGGCAGGGCACAGTGGCTCATGCCTGTAATCCCAGTGCTTTGGGAGGCCAGGCAGGAGGATTCCTTGAGGCCAGGAGTTCAAGACCAACCTTGGCAACATACAGAGACCATGCCTCTAGAAAATTTTTTTTAAAAATTAGCTAGGTGAGGTGGCACGCACCTGTAGTCCCAGCTACTCAGGAGGATGAGACCAGAGGATCACTCGAGCCCAAGAGTTCAAGGTTGCAGTGAGCTATGATGGCACCACTGCTCTCCCGCTTGGGCAACAGAGCAAGACCCTGTCTCTAAAAGCAAACAAGCAAAAAAAAAAAAACCACAGTGAACTCTGGGAGGCCGAGGCGGGCGGATGGTTTGAGCTCGGGAGTTCGAGACCAGCCTGAGCAAGAGCCAGACCCCTTCTCTACTAAAAAGAGAAGGAAATTAGCTGGACAACTGAAAAAAAGTATGGAAAAAATTAGCCGGGCATGGTGGCGCATGCCTGTAGTCCCAGCTACTTGGGAGGCTGAGGCAGGAGGATCACTTGAGCCCAGGAGTTGGAGGTTGCTGTGAGCTAGGCTAAGGCCACGGCACTCTAGCCTGGGTAACAGAGTGAGACTCTGTCTCAAAAACAAACAAACAAACAAACAAACAAACAAAGTGAAAAGGAAAACAAAGCAGTGGTTGTGAAGGCAGGACATCTTGGGATCTATGGTTACTTGATGTGGGCTTAGAAGCTCCAATTCCTGGGGAATGCAGGGAAAAGCATTAGATGGGGTAGGCTCTGGTCTGTCCGGGTGGTTCGGGTGACACACGATGGCCCCCGTGGCAAAACTTGGTTTGTGTGATTTATGCTTTTGAGGTGCTCCTTTGGCACGTTACAAAAGAGAAAAGCTTGCATTGAGTCTGTTTCAATCTGTGCTAACGGATTGCAAGGGGCTGCAGCATTTTATCGCGATGAGCCCTTCTACTTACATTTATTAGGAGCCTTGTGACCCTGTCGTCACATGTGAGATCTCAATGTTGTTTGTGTTTAATCCCAGAGAATATCTTTTAATCCCTCATACTCCTCGTACAAATAGCATACACCTGATACGAGGCCCTGGGACACTATCTTTGGGATGAGTGTAACTAAGACAAAGAAAATTCCAAGGGCGCACCGTGGCATAAGGAGTGGACTTGCTCCTTCGGAGGACTGGGATGAGAAAGGAAAATGAGCCGTTGGTTAGTGCGGCATGAATCACGATACACTTGCCTAAGGTGCGATCACAGGACACAGGTCTGCGCACAAGGCATCCTCTGTGACATCGTATCTGAGAATTCAGTGACAGGGCTAAAAGTCCCTCACAGGTGTGTGCTGGACTGGTGGCGACTCTTGAGAGTCTGTCCCCGGTGATGCCCAGTGACTGCCTGACTAGCAGACGTGGGCAGGCCTGGCCGTTTAGCAGCTGCTTGGCCAGGAGCCCCCAAACCGGGTGACTCTCCCCGCTACCGCCAGTGTATCAACACCTGAAGGACATCATGCAACTCTGACGTTGCAATGAAAGTGCAGCCACCTGGAGCTGGTCCATCCTGGCCACAGTCAGAAAGCACAGCACTGTCACTGATGGGGCCAGTCTTGCTCCTGTTGCCCGTTGCAAATTGCCCAGGAAACTACGGCTTCCTGCGGGGACCTACTGCCCGGCCGCGAGGGCGGAGGGCTCTGGAGCCCAACCACCGGCCGCCGCCCAGAGGCAGGAGGCGCTGGAGTGGGACCCGGCTCAGCCTCACCCCCTCAGGGCTTTCCGTGGAGACTCGAGGAGTGCCCGGGGAGGCGAAGCCCCCAGGACAGCGTCGGGCACACACGGAGCGCCTGCTGCGCGAGCACCACGGTTTCCCTTGGCGTCGGGCACGATGATGCGGTCGGTTTTGGAGATTCTCCCGCGCTTCGTTCCTCCGCTCTCCTGATTCATAGCTTGTACGCCGTACTTGCGACGTCTCTTCGTTCTTTCTGGTGGCTCTGAAGCATGGTTTCCAGGTACCCGTCAGGAAGGAAGTTCCCGAGTTGAGGAGCCTCGTCCTAGTCGGGACGGGCCACTATGACACAGTGCCGGGCCCGGAGGCTTAACAAACAGACAAGCGCTCGTCACCGTCTGGAGGACGGGAGTCTGAGGGGAGAGCACGCGGGGCCGGGTTCTGGCCGGGGCCTTCCTCCTGGCTTGCACCGCGGCCTCACGTGGGGGAGAGAGGGACGGCTCTGGTGTCTCTTCCTCTTCTTCCCTGGACACTGACGTCACCATTAGGCCCCAACCTCAGGAGCCCGTTTAAGCCTAGTTACCTCCCACGGTCCCACCTCCAAATACCATCACGTGGAGGGTTGGGACTTCATCACAGGAATTTCGGGGGGACACATTCAGTCTCTAAGAGCCACCGGTCGGCCCCACCGTGCAGGTTGGGGGTGGGTTATGGGGTTCACGGGGCACAGAGGTAGAGGAAGCACAGGGGCTGCCTCCTTCTGGAGACTGTGGGGCCACTGCCGGGCCGGGGGCAGACACGAGGCAGGTGAGGGAGGAGCAGCAGCACGAGCCCTGACGCGGGAGCGGGGTGCTGCCCGTCCCTGCCTGGGGGCCCACGCACGCCGCTGATCTCCGCTCCCCACACTTGCCCTGATGGCCTGACGTGTGCGCAGCCGGACACCAGGGACACAGTGGGTCGGGTGGCCGGTGGAGATGCCCCGCTCCCCTGCCAACCAGGGCCTGCGCGGTGCAGTGTTCTGGAAGCTTCTGGACCTCAGGGCCATGGTGTGCGGGCCCACACCTCACTGTCCAAGCCTAGCACAAACCCTGGGCTCCCTTCTCGATGTGGAGAGCAACCTGGGAACAGGAAAGGGGCGGCAGCCAGGAAAGCTCCTCCGAGAACGAACTGTCCTTCACAGAGCCACGGAGGGCAGGCAGGACTTGGGCACCGCCCACGGGGAACTGGAGAAGGGAAGGTGATGGAGGAGCGTCTGTCCGGCTGACCGGCAGTTCCCTTGGGCAGATGGGGCGGGCGAGGGCCCAGACCTGGCACCCTGTGTCACCCAGCGGAAGGGCCAGGCCTCAGTAGACAGCTGTGCCGCACCTACCGTCGCTGCTGGGCTCACAGCTCTGCTCGGCAGGCGGCGCCAGGGCTGAGGCTCTGGGAGTCGCAGCCGCCCCGGCCCTCTCGGGCCCTCCGGGAGGAATCAGAATTCAGAACCTGGAGGGGCGGTTGGCCGGGAGGGAGCGAGGGCAGGTGCTGGGTCTCGCCCGTGCTAGGATCAGAGACTCTGAGAGGTGGGCTGCGAGGAAGGGGTGGAGAGGTTGGCCACGAACACGGGATGAGGGGAGTTTGGCAGAGACGGGGGGGACAGGACGGTCCCGTGAAAGAGGGGGCATCCTCCCCTCGGCTCAGCATCTCCCCTAATGGATTCCACATCTCACTGTTACCTGCCCAGATGTCTCCCTCCAGCAACCACCTGGACCCCACCCCTGAGGCTCCTCCCAGACAACAAATGCCACGTCCCAGGCAGCCCCTGCTCGGCCCTCTGCCCGTGGGGTCTGTGCCCAAGCCCGGCAAGAGGGCAGCTGACCCTCAGCCCCCTCAGCCTCCATCCCCAGCTCGCGCCAGCCCTCCGGCCACCATGTGTCGACAGCCATTCTGCCCCTGCGGGGCCGGTTGGGTTTGTGACCGCTGGTATACATATTTGTGTCAGGAAGGGACTGTTTGATACGAATACAAATCTATGCATGCGACAGTTCCACACAAGAGTTCGGTCATCCTTTGGGACGGGAATTGTGGGGGATTCCAGGCAAAATCCCGAGGGCCCCTGAGGTCAGGCCCCTGAGGCCACAGCAAGATGGGTCTCCTCGTTCCACGGGACAAGGCCCTTTTGTGCCCAGAAACCCTGCACAGGGACTTCGTATGCTCCCCCCACTGTCACGTCACAGACACAGGCCCGTGAGGAGATGCCCCTTGCCGGGTCCCGATTAGGATTCCGGGGAGCTGCCGCCTCGCCACGCGCCAGCGCTCCACTGGGCCGCGCAGACGTCAGCTCCTGTGCCCCGGCAGAGAGCCGTGTCCCCTAGACCCGCGCCTTTCCTGCTGTCAAACCCCTCCCCAGGAAGGGCCCTGGCTGTGCTGAGGGTCGCTCTGGCCCCGGCGTCCGCCTCCTCCAGGGAGGCAGAGAGAAGCTCCCCAGAGAAAAGTACCCCAGCCAGGCTCCCTTCTAGAAAGTGGGCAGATGACCTAGAGACCGGAGAGGCTCCAAAGCAGCTTTCCGTGACAAGAGGGCTAAGGGACACACATGATGACGGGATGCGCAGAGAAGCCCCCCTGGGGTAGGCGAGGCTCTGTGAGTGGGCACAGAGGGACCTCAGGGATCTGTGGGAGTCTGCCCGCGAGGCGGCATCGCAGGGCCAGCCTACATCTGGAGGGGAGCACCCGGGGGTCTCAGCGGGCCCTTCCTTTCTTCCTTCCTCGCGGTCCTCACTCCCCGAGCGGCACAGATGCCAGGACAGGGACAGCAGCCCTGAGAGCATTTTCAATAAAACTTCCTTTATTTACATTAACACACAATATCCCAGGGCACTGTCCCCTGGAAGTGCATCCCCCCCACCCTGCCCCCACGGCGCGAGGCGGAGCCCTTGGCACTCGAGGCTGCAAGCTGTAGCAAGGGGCCACTCTCCGTCAGGGCCCACCTTGGGGGCTGGCCCCCGAGCGGCCGCCCTGCTGTCCCTACAGGCTACGGCGCCGCTTCTTCCTCGTCCCCGAGACAAACGGGTTGCCCCTTCTCTTTCGAGGCTGTGAGGATCGACCTGGCCCCAAGGCCAGGGGTTGCCCCCCCGAGACCCCGAGCTGAGGCCCTGGGTGGGCGGTCTCTTCAGCAGAGGACGGGCCCCCAGAGAGAGTTTGCTTCTTAGACTTGGCCACCGTAGGGGCAGCGAGGCTGAGGCCTCTTCTCTGAGCAGATGGGGGCTGGGCAGGGACAGGGCTCTGGGACAGCCTCCAGGGCACGAGCCTGTACTGGGAGGACAGGAGGAAGGTCAGGCTGGGGAGCTCCTCCTGATCCTCACTGGAGCCATCGCCTGGCCTGAGCGTCTCCCCGACAGGAGAGGCTCCTGGGAGACCTAAGGCATCCCTGGTCCCCAGGCCAGGGGAGGAGGGTCTTCGGCCCTGGGGAGGCGAGGCTGGCCGGGCGGCCCTCAGCCTGGGGGACTCTGGATGCCCAGAGAGGTGAGCAGGGGCCTTAGGCCCGGGCAGCTCGGCTTGCACTCTGCCGTGTCCTTGAGGGGCACGGGCAGCCGTCTGTGGTGGGCAGGGTTCTGCACCGACCCCCAGCCGGGGGCCACAGCCGTCGCTGTCTGCACCTCGGCCAGCTGCAGACTTAGAAGGACTCGAGTCCAACCTGGGTGCACCACGACTTGGGGCTGCCCCCACACCCCGTTTCTCCTTCAAGTCCAGGAGTCGCTTCTCCACCAGCTGGGGGAAGAAAAATGGGCATTTATTTCCTGGCGCTGTACCAGCTGTGAGGATGGTGGAGACAACGACGCCATTTGGGCAGAAGGCAGGGAAGGTGACTAGTCACTTGGCTTGTGTCAGAGACAGAGCCTGTGGCTCTGCTGACTGCCCTCCTGGGCCTCACTGCAGCTGGCCTCCTGCCCTTCCTCTCGGGTCCTCTGGTCTCCTTCCTACTGGTCCGCACCTGCATCTCCCCCTGCTCCCCAGTGGCTCCCCTCGGGAAGCCGTGCACCCCGGCAGGGCAGGGGAAGATACAGCTGGGGTGGCCCTCCCTGCCCTGGTCTACCCGGCTGCTCCTCCCTCCCCTGCTTTCCCTGAGGGGCCCTCTCTGCCTGGAGTACTGAGTGTGCCTCCCCCCATGCTTGCCCTGGGGGTCCCTCCCTCTCCTGGTTCACCTGGTCAAGGGTGAGCCCCTCCTCCTGCTCCAGCTCCTGGCTTAGGGCCAAGGAGTCCATACTTGCTTCTGGGGAAAGCAGTTCTTCCAGGAATCGGGGGTGAATCACGGCCTCCACCTGGGACAGAAGGAAGAGGGCGTGAGTGTCCTTGGTGGGCGTGACCTCGAGCCAAGGGGACCTCGAGGAGACGCAGGAAGCAAAGACCACCCCATCCTGGTGCACACCGCTGGGTTGTTATACCATCCCGACCACCCGCTGCACACACACACAGACACGCAGACAGAACACACACAGACCAACCCACAGCCACGCGGACACACAGGAACACAAATGCACGCACCCACAGCCACATTCACACACGCGCTTGGTGACAAAAACACACAGACACAGACACGTGTGACATATACACTCACGCCCGTGTACACACACACACACACACACACACACACACACACTCACACGCTGCTCTGTAGCCAAGGAACAGAGCTGAATTTCAAGGGGGAGGCAGTGTCATTCCCCGGAATGCTCCAGAGCCCAGTGCCCCAGGCCTGCCCACCTTGGTGATGAAGCCTTCCTGGGAGCACAGCTTGTCCACGTAGCTGAGGAGTCCTGGGTCCGGGTACGTCCCGGCCTCGTCCTGAGACTGCTCGGTGGCCTCCTCTTCCCACTGCGCATCAGGCTCGTCCGGAGCCCTGTGGGGCAGCCCCAGCAGCTTGTCCATGATGTCCACGTATTCCTTGACGGACTCAGCGGGGATCTCCATGGGCACCTTGGTCTCCGGCGGCCGCCGCTGGGGTGCGGGTGGTGGCAGGTGGGCGGGCCGGGCCTTGGGGCCAGCTTTCCTGGGAAGGACCACTGAGGCAGGGAGGAAGGAGGATGGCGTGGCAGGGGCTGCAGCACTCCTCAAAGCCCCACTGGGGAGGGCTCGGGCCGGGGGACATGCATCCTGTCCAGGCCGGGGCAGGACAACCTGAGCTGTGGAACCCAGAGAGGAGACGCCGCAGAAGGGGGCACATCTGAGACAGTCTCGCGTGGGAGGAAGTTTGGGACCACTGGTGCTCGGGTTCCCTCCGCAGCCAGCCCCTGCTCCATGGGCGGACTGTGGGTTGGGTTTGGACAGGCCGCGGAGAGAGTAGCTCTGAAGCCTGAGCAGGTCAATACTCAGTTCACGACCAAGATGGCCGAGCCCCCAGGTCTTGGTGGGCGGTTTGGTTGGAAAGAGCAAATGACCCCTCTTGAAGAAAAGTTCGGGAGGTGGGGCCGGTGGCCTCCCTGGTCCCTTTGGCTTTTGCTCCCTGTGGCTCCTGAGGGAAGGTGGGGAGGCTCACCTGGCTGCTGGACAGCCTCAGGGGCTGGGGGCCCTCGAGGAGCAGGCCTCGGAGAGGCCGGTGGAGGCAGGAACTGGGACCCCTTTATCCACTGCAGCTGCTGGTGCTGCATCTCCTCTTCCTCAAACTCCATAAACCTGGGGGTGTGGGAGGCACAGGCCGTGCTGAGAGGGAGGCCAGGCCCCCGGGCCCAGCACCAGGGAGGGGCCGACCACAGGCATGGGAAGGAAGTACCCTGGGCGGGCTGTCCAGGCCCTGGCTGGGTCCAGTCCCAGGAGGGAACTGCTCCCAGGGGAGAACCACAGACTCGGGGTCGCCCTTCCTCCCCTTGCACGTGCAGGGCCCAGGCCATCGACACGGGCTGGCTGATGCAAGTCAGGCCTCTGTGACTCAGGCAGGGCCCGACCGTGGCCCCTCCTCCAGGCCTCCCCTGTGTCTGCCCAGGGCCCCAGAGCACAGCCCACAGCCAGATTCTGGGCCAGGGACGTGATTATCGCAGAAAACACCAGCTTTGCTGCCCAGATCCGGGAATCCTGAGGCTGGGGCTGTGAGCCCTGAGGGTAACCTGGGGCACAAGGGCCCAGGAGATGGCGGGAGGGATGGAGGCTGAGCTGAGAGGACAGGGTTCGTGTCCTCTGAGGGCTCTTGTTGCCTGGTTGTCTGTATGTTAGAACACAGGGCCCTGCCGAGGCGCAAAGGCAGTAAGGCCAGAGCCGTGTCCTCGGGTGTGTGAGGCGCCGGCTTCCCCTGACCAGCCTCCCCCGGTCCCTGCTGGGATGGCAGGTGACCAACTTCTGGCCACTTTTCCTGAGGAGGGGTGGACCGCAGTCCTGTGGATAGTCGCCAGGCCACCTTCTGCACAGCCCCCACCGCTGGAGGAGACGCACTGGGCCGTGCTGGTGACTGTCACCACCATGACCTTCACCATCGGGCAGGGACGACCCAAGACCCGGCAGGGCAGAGCTTCTGGGACGGGAGGCCCGAGACACCCCAGCACCCAGGTGGAGGGAGCGCGGGGCCTGTGCCGGGGGGCACCCCTCCTCACGGTCTGCACCGACCAGCCACCACAGCAGCCCTGCCTCTGTCACCCACCCTCACCCCACCACGCAGCCCTGAGCCCAGGACCCCTGACTCACTTTCCTGCCATGTCGTAGAAGACCATCCGGTCAAAGTTGCTTTTGTGTTGCCATTCCTGCATGGCCCGCCACAGGCCCTCCTCCAGGGTCATGGTGGGCTTCAGCCGGGCCAGGGTTCGAAGCACTGGGCTGTAAGACAGTGGGGTCAGTCACAGCCTACGAGCCCACCTTGCATCCCGAGCTGGCCCGGCCCAACACACATCCCCTGCCCTCCCCCAGCTGTCCTGCCATCTGTCCCTGTCACGGCTCACCCCAATGTCGGCTGCTCAGTCTTCAGGACCCTCCCACCACCAAACAGCAACACTGAGGGGATCATGTGGCCTCTCTGACTTCCCCTTGAGTCCTCATGTTACCGTGTTCAATGTCATATTCAATGTTCGGGGTTGAGTGTTTGCTTCCCCCCAAGTTCCCATGCTGAAGCCCTAGCCACCAATGTGATGGTATTGCCACCAATGTGGGGTGCTCGCACCTCTCATGCGCCCCCAGGTGATGTCCCCATGGCCATCAACAGTCAGGTGCTATGCTGGAGGGTGAAAGTCCAAGGGGAGGAATCAGCGTGTGGCCCCAGGGATCTAAACCCAAATCCTAGCCGGCGTCACACCAGGAACCCCGTCAGACCTTTGGATTTCTGTAAACTATGGCGTGGTAATTATTGGAAGACGAGGACTGGCTGGACTCGCTGTGTGGTGAGGCTCGACTGAGACAAGGACCCGAAGCATGTCGTGACTGGAGTGACGTGAGTGCGGCTGAGAAGTCTCCTTCCCAGAGGGTGGCCCACGGCCCTCAGGGCCATCCTTCCAGAACCCCTAAATTGCCCCTCCTGTCCACCCACGTTCCTCTGTATGTGTGACCTCTGCATGAGCCGCCATCCCCTGAGGACACTCACATGAGGAAGCAGGAAAGCGCTTCAGTATCAGGACTCTGGGGCAGGTGCCTCTGGGCCAGCGACTTGAAACGCTGCCAGCGTCGGTAGTTCTCGTAGACGCTCTTGGTGTTACAGGAGTCATCCCGTGAGGCGTTGGCCTGGGAGGGGGGCAGGCTGCCCTCCCTGCACGCCCCGAGGGGCTGTGGCCGAGCTTTCATTGGGGACACAATGGCGGCCAGCTGGGTCGCCGGCGGGGGCTCCGGGTGAGGAAGGCCCATGAACCAGCCTCCTTCGCTGGCTGGGACACCGCCAACAACCGGGACACTGCCAAGGACTGGGGCACCACCAGGGACTGGGGCACCGCCAACAACTGGAGCACTGCCGATGACTGGAGCAGGCATCACGGTCTCCACGGGAGGAGCTGCCCAGAGTAGGGGAGCTGGACCCTTAGCACCCCCGCAGAGGGCTCCTGGAGCACTCCAGTTGAGTGGGGCCTGAGCCAGGACCAAGGTCTGGGTGTGAGGGGGCTGCACCGGCCCCGCTTCTGGTCTGACTTGCACAAGGACGTTGAAAGTGCCAGCCCCACTCGGGCCACGGGCACTATCTCCTCCCAGCAGAGGAGTCGCGGGCAGAGCAGACAGCACCAGGGGGGTTCCAGGAGGGAACGCTGCAGTCATGAGGGGTGGTGGCTGCTGTCCCCAGGGTGGCCGGTGTGCTGGGCCAGGGACAGGTGGGAGAAAGGGCAGACCCATGAACGGAGGCATGGAGGCACCAGGGTTCAGGGTCGTGTCCGGTTTCAGCACTGAGGATGCTGTGGAGACAAAGGAAAGGGTGGATGGAGGAGGAGAAGCGGCAACCAGGAGGGAGGCTCTCGCGCTCCCCATTAGTGAGTGGGGATCACAGCGAAGAATCTCAACAGGTGTGGGTGCCACACGGCCGGGGGGACATGGTGCGGGTTGCAAAAGTCCCGGGAGTGAATCTGATGCTCTGTTCCTCCATTTGAGAATTATTCCGCTGGAGAACTTGACCCTGACCCTGTCTGCCAAGAAGCAACACCTGAGCCTTCACTGCCTGCAAGAGCCCCCCCAGGGACGCCTGGCAGACAACTGGCAGCCTCGACGGCTTCTCTTGAGCCATGGATCAGGCTGGACTTTTCCGGCGGGAACAGCACCCCTTAGTGTGCCCAGCAGCACGTGAGGGACCTTCCTCAGTGGCAGTTCTAGGCACCCCAACGCTGGCAGGTTCAGAGGGCCCCATCTCATCCTCAGTCTTCCTTTTCCTCATGTTCCTTAGGACCTGCCCTCTCTATCCTAGCCTGACACAATAAAACAAAAACAACTGCAAGAACTCTCTCTCCAAGCCAGCGCCCCAGGAATCCTGAAGATAACCCCAGAACGCATCACCTCAGGGTGCAGGTGCTTCTCCTAGCACCACCCACAGCAAATGCTGAGCAGGGGTCAGATTCGGGCCACCCTATCCCCGTGCTTGGTGTTCCCTGCCCCCACTCTAGAAGCTCTGTTCCCAGGGGCCCGGTCTGTGAAGTCGGTGTTGCGTGCCCTGGGATACCGTCATTGCACAGCCAGCAATGGCTTCACAGGATTGGACAGGGGCCAAGACATGGGGACGTTGGGGCAGTGAGGGTGGGTTTCCAGAGATCTGCATGGCCGTTGGTCATCTTAGAAGGGGTCAGGGGCGGGGGGCGGTGCGGAAGGCGGCCATCTGTGGTCCTTCTTCTTTGAGCTCCCAATAAAGGAACGTAAAGACCCAGGCAGGAGCCAGGTGCCAGGTGGGACAATGTTGCCTGGAACTCATCCCTGTTCACTAGGACCTCAAGCAGACTCTAGCCCAGGAGAACAAGGTCCACAGCTCATGCACCTAATTCATCAGGACACGGATCCTAACTTTTAATAATAATTAGAGACGATCATATTCCCAATTGTGTGCTACTCTCATTCCCCTACTGAAAAGGAAACCGGCCTTTTCACATCCTTCCACTCAAAACCAACAACCCTTCACACTGTTCCCCATTCACGAAGTACTGGACGTGGGATCTTGGGAAAATCTTCATCTCGACAGTAAAACAGGAGGCGGGAGGTCGGCTGTGAGCTAGTGGACAGGATGAAGCGGGTCTGAAGACCCGAGTTCCCGCAAAAGGGGAACAATTCAGAACCACTCAGGGAAGCCCAAGCCCTGTGCTGGTGGAGGATCCCCAGCTGCCCCACCCTTGTTCATCCAAAGACAGCAGCTACCTGGGACTGAAAGAGCAGCTGTCTCCAGGGGAAAGGGGCTGAGAGGCTCAGGGCTGTAGCAGTCACAGTAACCCCGGGCCCCGCTCACAGAGGGGATATGTCACCGCAGACTCCGTCACAGATAAGCCACTCAACGGTTTTCTGGCTGAGGCCATTTCTCCCCACTCCCCCCAAAGATCCAGGAAACTGCTGTCCAAATCCCTCAGAATAATATCACGGGACAAGCTCCCGCTGCCTGAAGAAATGGCAGAGGGCTCAGGTTGTGCCCTGTAACCCTCCCTGTGCTACCGCCACAACGCAATCCCACGACTCCCTACGAATACATGTCGAGCCGGCCAGTCTCCCGTCTGGAAAGACTCAGTCTTTCCTGACCACGTCTCCTCCCATGCTTCCCCCTTGCCCGGTGTACCTCCCCGACTGCGTTGGTCCACTTCCCGGGCGCCGTCCTCCCCAACCACAGCCTCAGGTCGCCATGGGCTTCCCAGCTGGGACAACCCAACCGGGGGACGTGCAGTGTTCCCTCCCTCGTCCCCATCCCCATCAGCTGTCCCCAGGGTGAGCTTCAACTTGAGTCTGAGGGGTGGCAGGGGGTCTGGTAACACGGCTTCCGCCTATAGCCTCACCTTCTTCTGAAGCCATCCCCGCAGCACAGGCACTGACAGCAGCCGTCTGGCGGCCTCCTCGGTAAGAAAAGTCACGGGCAGGACCCAGAGCGTGACCTGCCTCAGCGGACGCTCAGAGGTCCAAGTAGAGCCGGGCAAAATTTGAGCGTAAACAGGATAGAACCGCAGCGGCCCAGCCATTCCGCAGTGGGGGAGGGGTGGTGGGCAGCAGGCCTGGGGGGTCGGGGGGACCAACATTCCAGGAAGTGCTCTGGCAGGTGGGCAAGAACCTGGAGCTCCCTTCCAGTTAGACAGTGGCAACGTCATCTGTGTGTGCCTCTTTAGGCAATTTGTGAACAGTTCTGCAGATTCACAGTTCACGGATTACTTGATGTCCCCTTTTCTCCGACTGTTCATCAGTAAGCCTACTTCTGCACCCCTCAACCCACCCTGCTTTTCACCTGTGGAGCTGGGCTCTTGACGAACAGCAACAGTGGCTGCAATTTCTGAACAAAATCCAGGACACATTTTCTGTCTGCGAAAGATGGATTCTTAGGGAGGCCGGCGGACTGAGTGTCTGCAAACAGCAGGGTCTCAGCAGACCCAGGGGATCTTTGCTCAGCATTCTGTAGGAAGCAACCCTGTGTGCCGGAGACCCGCCCATGGCCGCAATCTCTGCAAGAACGAGCATTTGCAGTAAGGAGACTCAAGTGTGAGTTGTGGCTCCACCACAACACACAAAAGTTACAGAGAAAACATACGCAGGCTTCTTTGATGACATGGAGTTTGGAGTAGCCATCATACCCTTCTTCAAGCCTCTCGGTTTAGCGGGGTTAGGCACAGCTGGAAGGCAAAGGAGGGCAGAGCACCTTCTTCTCCTTCCCTAAGGTAAAGGGGCTTCAAATTCCTAGAGCTCAGGTTTCTCCAGGTGTTAGCAATGCACTACCCGTGGACTGGATGTCCATTTTGAGACCAGCCAGGATTCTACCTACCAATGTCCGGAGCTCCACTCACAGGCATCCATTCCTGCATCCTTGAGAAGATGAAGTGAGAGCAATTCATGCAAAATCAGGGTGAACTTAAGCAAAAAGAAAACCAACTAGAGGCTAGTATGAAAAAAGCAAACCATCTGGAGATTTTTCTTAGGACTTAAGCTCCACGGGGCAACCTTACACGATTTTCAGTCAAGAGGGACGGTGAGAGAAATCATCGTACTCGGGCAATGAAGGAAGGCGGGCTTCTTTGTTGCTTCTCCCCTTGTGAAGTCATCCAATATTGCCCGAGTTCTCACTCATGGTTTTGATACAGGATTTGAATGTGTTTTTTTTTCTGGGCCACTGATATAAAATTTGCACTGTGGAAATAGTGTCTCGTCTGAATTCTGCAATTGCTGTTGTACTTGATTAAAATCCTAGACGCCAGAAGCAGATATAATCCAATTAGCCCAAATGTAATTTGTGAAGACTGGCCAAGGAAGGCAGTAGCTGAAAGTCCTCTGGACCCTGCTCTCTGACCATTGCCACAGAAAAGTCCTGGCCTGGCACTGACTGATGAGAAAAAAAAAAAAATCTCTGTCCACCTGTGAAACTCTTACCTAACCAAAAAGAAAGAAAGAAAACCCATGTCTGGACGTGGATCACTGGCTTCGGAAGACAGATGCTGTTCCAGTCATG
The DNA here is from genome assembly GCF_020740605.2 of Lemur catta. NCBI lineage: Eukaryota > Metazoa > Chordata > Mammalia > Primates > Lemuridae > Lemur > Lemur catta. The sequence continues at coordinate 88,089,147 of NC_059137.1, forward strand.
GAAGTTGGAGGAATGGCAAGATGCCCTGTCTGTGCCTGGCCTGCTTCCAGTCTCTGCAGTTGGAGGCTCTTCTCTTCAAAGTCCTCCTGTGGATTGAGAAATACAATCCTGCAAACAACCAGGAGGAGGCTGTGATGATTCAAGTTGCTTCTGAAAGTATCACAAACTCATGTCAGTGAGTTGATGCTGTAGTATGTTCTTGCCAACTGGAACTCTGCACTGTATTACAAAGTGGGGGGCGGGGGAGAGGGTGGAATTGTTCCTTTTCTAATTGCTGCCGCGTCATCTCAAATTGGCCCAATTTCAAATCTTGATGAAGGTTATAAGAGCAATTTTTATAGAAAACTTTTATGAATCAACATCTATTGAAACATCTTTATGTATTAAATAAATATTCAGTACAGTGAATTTGGTAGGAAAAACTCTAGGAATGGAGTCATCGGAAAGCATGTCCCCGAGTGTTCCCCAGGTGTAAAATTCTTTGCCCGAACCGTTCTTCACCGGAATCTTCAGACTGACTAGGGAAAACGGACACAGTGTTTCTGGAGGGCACGAACAGGAATGAAAGAATGCAGTCCAAAAGGTATGCACGATTCGCTGTGACTTGAGGATACTTTGCTCCAAAAAGTTTTTCGGCGAGGATTGTATCTAAGTGCAGGGTCGGCAGGTGTGTAATTTTGGAGGGTCACGAGCGCTCGTCTCGGAGGCGCTCCTTACAGCAAGCGAGGGCCGCCGAGGTCCCCCGAGCGTGCGAGGCCGGCGCCCAGGAAGCCTCGGACGCGGCGCCGCCCGGACCCGGCCGCCCTCGGCTCCCGCAGCCCTGGCGGGACAGCGCCGCCCCGCCCCGCGCATGCGCACGCGCTCCCGCGGGGGTGCTGGCGCGGCGTGCGCGGCTGTGGCGTGCCCGGCTGTGCGCGCGGCGGGTCGCTCTGCAACGGCTCCCGGCGGCGGCGGTTGTGAGCGTCCGTGGGGAGGACGCGCTGGCGCGAGCGGGAACGCTCAGACCCCGGCAACGGGCGCTTCTCCCAGCGGCTTCCCTAAGGAATGACATCAAAAGCGGAGGTAATGGATGCGCAGAGCCGTCGCCGCCTCCTTGGGCTGCCTGTGGCCAGTTGGCCCCTGAGTGTGTGCCGGGCGACACCGCCCTGGGTCCCTCAGCGCCCCCTGCGGCGGCTGCGTCCCGGGCGGGGCGCGGGTGTCCCGGGGACGCGGGGCGGCGCCCGGGCCGCGCTCCTTTGCCTGTTGGGTGAGTGGCCTGGACCTGAAGTGAGAGGGGACGTTTAGCAGTGGGTTGTGAACTTGAGAGTGCGCCGCTCATCACAGCCCGCCGCAGCCTCCAACTCCCGGGCTCCAGCGATCCTCCCGCCCCAGCCTCGCCAGTAGCCGGAGGAAAGGCGCTCGGTACCAGGCCCGGCTGTTTTCTATTTTTTTTTTTTTCTGTAGCAACCGGGTCATGTTCTTGCCTAGGCTGTTCTCAAACTCCTGGCCTCAAGGGAGCCTCCTGCCTGGCCTTCCCAAAGTGCTGCGATTACAGGCATGGGCCACCGCGCCCAGCCTCCAGCTCTTCCATTCTGAATAATGTCAGAGCTTGAGGAATATTTGAAAACCATTATCCAAGTCAGCAAAGAAGTAGCTCATGTCATTGGAAAATGAATAAGGTCTAATGTGCATCCTTATTGTTTCACTTCTGAAACTTATTAATGTAAACAAAATTATCCAGCAACATTCATGTTTTAACTCAGTCAGTGACGTGAGTGAGTTTTCAAAATTCAGTAAAGCTTTGATTCACAATCTGTTGATTGCAGAGCATAGGTTTGTTATGGATGCAAGAGTTTGGGAAAAGTGAACCAAAGCATTCTATGAGAATCATTTGCCTACATGGAACTTAAAATAAAGAGTAGTGACTATTTTGGTATTATTTGTAATCGTAGGCTACACATGTATGATATCTGTAGAATTGATTACACGTGTGTGTATTCATGGGTCGTTGGGGGTCCTCAGGGTGTATGTTTGAGAATGTGAGGAAGATTTCCTTTTGATTTGAGAGGGTGTGAGATTTCTGGGATGGCTGTGTGTATCTGAAAACGCGGTGGCACAGTTAAGAGCGGTCCTCTTGGGGATTGTAGGAATTCAGGGGTTGTGAGTGGGTTTTCGGACGTCTTTATCTAGAGGTCTCTTGGGAATATGGTTATATGCTGTCATAGCTGGGAGTCTGTTATGCCTTTACCTGGTGAGAATCTGATACGTGCATTCACACGTGTGGGTCGGCGCTGTCTGTGTGGATATCATGGACTAAAAGAAGGTCCTGACTTTTTGTGAGAGTGTGTAGGGGGAACGTTTGTACATGAAGGGTGTGAGATGTAGTGTGTACTCAAAGAGCTGGCATTAGGTGTTTGTAATTTGGAGATGATGGAGGTATATTTTCTATATGTTTTTTTTCCCCAGGAGTGTTGGGGATTTGTGTGTCTGATGGCAGCTTTGGAGGGATTTTCTGCTTGTGCCTATGGGCAGTGTCAGGGAAAGTGCTTGTGTATATGTTTTTGGGTGTGCAGTCTGTTTGGTTTATCTGTTTGGGGGATGTAGGAGGACCATTTGTGTATTCAGGGCATGTTGTATGGTTCTGTGTGTTTCTTTTTGAGATTTTCTGGAGTTGTGTGTGGGTATATCAGTGTGAGAGGGTGATCTATGCCTATTCGGGGCACTGGTAGGATGAATATGTGCAGTTGTGAGGTGGGTTTTGTATGATTGTGTATTCTGGAAGATGGAGGACTGAGTTGTGTGTGTGTATTTGGAAGTGTGTGATTATGGATGTGCAGGTAGTGCGGGGCCGTATGCATATTTGTGGATATGGGGTGGTATGTTTGCCTATTTGTAGCGTGCTAGGTAATCATGGGTATATTTGGGGCATGTGGAGAGGTACATGTGTATTAAGTTTGTGTGTTCAAGGGACATGGTAACTTGGCTGAATATTGTTTGGGGCTATGTGGTTGGATGTTTCAGTGAGTGGTTAATATATTCTGGGAATTGAGTACGTGTTTCTCTGACAGAAAGGTGGGGTCGTGTATTTAAACAGGGGAGTGAGAGAAATGTATTTATATTTATCTGAGCTATGTGATATGGTTTTTGTTAGGATTTGGGGATGTGGCACCCGGTTCCTACTAGATTGAGATAATGTAGGATTTGGAAGCTGTTTTATGTGTATTTAAAATGGAAGGCTGGAGATATTTCTGTGTGTCTTGGTATACTGGCTTCTGTGTATATCTGTCAGCAGGTGGATGAATTATGTATCTGTTCATTTTATTAAGCTTAGGATTGTGAGAGGAATATTGAAAGTATATTTCTTTGTAGAATGGTAGGGTGTTTCTACGTATGTTTGGGAATGTTTGGGGAACGAGGTTGGGAGGTTGTTTTCCGGAGGTGTGTGATATTGTGTGGTGTTTTGAGGGATGTACATATTCAGGGATTGGGAACACTTGCGTGTTTGTCTGTAAGTGTGGGAGAATTGCATATGTATATTAGAGTGCTGGGATCGTTGGTGTTTTTGTGTTTTGTGTGTATCTGAGTATGGGGGATGTGTATTGGTGGGCAGTTCATGACTACGTATATAAAGGGTTTGTGAATATATCAAGAGTTAGGGGTCCCCCTTGTCTGTCCTGGAACAGACTACTTGCAGAATTTGGTGGTTCTGATTGTATGTGTTCTCAGTGTCTGTGAGATAGATTTATATGTATTTCATAAAGAGATATATGGGCTATGTGGGTATTTGGGTTTATGGAGCTTCTGTGTTTTAAATTCTGGATGATGTGGGAGGTTTGGTGTGTATGTTTGGAAACAGAGAGGCTTTGTGGGTTGTGTGTGCATTCAGGAATCATGGAGCATGTATGTGTATTTTAGAGCTGTGAGATTGCATGTGGTTCTTTTTTAGGGGGAGTGCATGAAATAAGTATTTGTACAGTTTGTGGCTTTTGAGAGCCTGTGGCTTGCTGTAGGGTGTGCATTGTTTACATAGGGGCAGTGTGTTCATTGTACGTGTTTGTGTTTGTGCACTTGTTTGTGTACATATGGTTGTAGGAGTGGCATGTGAGCATTCAGGCTGAGTAGTTTTGTCTGTCCAAATTTAGGTAGTAGGAGGCCTGTCTGTGTGTTCAGGGGGCGGGTAGCAGTTGTACATGTGTGTTCAGTATATTTGAGGGGTTTGTGTTCCTGACACATGTAGTGTGGTTTTGTTTAGAGTTGAAGGTTCTCAGGATGCAGGTTGGTAGCTTGCAATTATGGACGCTGGGATATTCACACCATTTTACACCAAATTATATTTACAGTTAAATACCACAAATCAAGGCTTTTCCATCTCCCCCTGGGGGGCATTTTGTTAAGCATTTAACCGGCACACACTGGAGTGTGTGTGTGTGTGTGTGTGTGTGTGTGTGTGTGTGTTCAGGATGTGTGAGCAGAGGTTTGTGTGAATCAAGAATATCCAGGCATCAGTGGGTAAATGTACTGGGGACTGTGTGTGAGTTGTGGGTGGGACCTGGGAGCTGTGGACCCGATTTGTGTGCCTTGAACCTTGATATTCTTAGTCATTGTGTTGCTCCTACCCAGTTGGTTCATTCTTTGGGGCCAAAGAATCCCCACTAACATTGATAATTCTTGACTCCTCCTGAAGCAGAAGGATTCAGAAATTCTTGTATCTTAAGGAGGTGGTTGCTGCTTCCGCAGTTGTGTGTTCCTGTCATCTGGGTCCTGGGATGGGGTGGGCCTGGTGGACAGAATGCTTTGCAGAGCCAAACTTCCGTAGGCGTCGTTCATGTGATGGACAGCACTCACAAAGTTGTGGGGGTTCCCAGACAGGAGGTCAGATGTGCCAAGTCCTCTTCCAGGCAGAACCCCCTGAGAATCAGCTGGGCAGCTGATGGCACTGCTGGCTCCCGTTGGACACAGCTGGTGGGTAAGGACACCGTCCACCATGAGGTCCAGGTGTTGAAAACCTACCTGGGCCCCTGCTACCATCTGCCCCCTGGGCTGATGGGTGGGTGTCAGGCAGGTCAGCTATGCCACCAGTTCTCAGCCAACCTATCTCCAGGGCAGCCTGGGCTAGGCAGCACCTCCAGCAAGTCCTCGGTGTTGAGAGGACTGTTTGGTTTCTGTACTAGGAGCCATGTCCGAGGGGGTCGTGGTTAAAAAGAAGGAGTCAAAGGCATGTGCGCTCTTCTCCTTTACCCTGATGAAGCCAGGAATGTAGCATTTCCTTCTGAAAGTCTGTACAGCAAATGTACCCTCAGATTGAGTAGCTCAAGGTGGTTCCTGATCTGTTATTTGAGAAGATGTCATTTGGGGTCTTCTGGACACGCCAGGGCCTGATCAGCTTTTTGGTGGGAGGTGTTGGGCAGAGCTTAGCAGTAATACAGCCCAATTCTAGGGGCAAAGTGAGGAATAAAGAGGAAGTAGGGGACAGCCCGCCTTGAGTCCCTGGGCCTGGGGAGAGCAGGTCCAAGGATGCCTGAGCTTGCATGGGCTTGGGTCCTGGGACAAAAGCCAGACCCAGAACCCAGGCAGGCAGACTCGCTCTGTCCTCGGGGGCAGGTGAGGTTGAGCCTCCTGATGTGCTCCTGTCCAGGGCAGCCCTGAGCTGCTGGCGAGGGTCTCAGGCACAGCGGAACAGGGATGTGTTCCTGGTCTGGTGGCTGAGCAGTGTGAGTGCTAAGGAGAGGAGGAACCGGTCTGTGTACCTTTGGCAATCAGAAGGGCGATGGAGGCCCTGCTAGGGCGGGTGCTCCAGTCACATCCTCTAGATCTTCTGTCCCATGGAGGTGCAGGACCCCAAAAAGAGAATGGATTTGGTGTCCCTGATGTGTCTCACCTTTTGGTTCTGGGCCCCCACCATCTCTGGCAGGGTGGGTGCCAGCTCTGCGGAAGTGGGAGAAGCCTGGCAGGGCTGGGGTGAGTGAAGCGACAGTGACAGAGGTGGGCAGGCTCTGTTCCGAGGGGGCCTGGGCGCTGAGACCTGGAGCTCTGGGGAGGGCCGCTCTGAGGACACAGGGCTCTGACCTTCCCAACCCTTCAGACGTGTTCTCCTTTCTTTTCTGTAGGCTCAGGCTGCTGCTGGCTCTGGGAAGCACATCTCAGCTTTGTGTTTCTCTGACTGGCTGACCCTACCTCCTGTATTTTCTCTATTTCACATGGAACTACAAGCCCGCCAGAGGGAGCCACGTGATCAAGGTGGCCACCAGCTGACCCACAGTCCCCCCCTCCTCCCTCGGACCCACCCAAGCATTTCTGAGCCCTGCTTCTTACGGTGAGCTGCCTTCTGGCCTTTTCTTCCTCATGGTGAATCCTTCTGCCTATAAAAGGTGTCAGCATCATTTTCTTGACTGTTCCAATAACTGCTTCCCTGTCATGCAGATGGATTCCTAGGAGCTCCCGTTGCCTCTTTCATGTCCTACCCTAACATAATGACAGTGCGTTTTGCTAATTGCTTTGTGTTTTATTGGCAGAATGGAGCTCTGTCTGCTTTTATGCATTTTTTTTTCTTTTGGAGACAGGCCCCGTCTGTGTCACCTGAGCTAGAGTGCAGTGACGTCATCGTAGCTCACTTCAGCCTTAAACTCCTGGGCTCAAGTGATCCTCCTGCCTCAGCCCCCCGAGTAGCTGGGACTACAGGCATGCGCCACCACACCTGGCTGATTTTTCTACTTTTTGTAGAGATGGGGGTCTCAATCTTGCTCAGGCTGGTCTCGAACTCCTGGCCTCAAGCAATCCTCTCGTGTCAGCCTGGCAAAGTGCTAGGATTAGAGGCGTGAGCCACGGTCATGCTTTTGTGTTTTCAAACATGATATATTTTAAATACGAATGCACTCTAATGTATAGTAGGTAGGTCATCTTGGGATTTTTCGTTGTTTATTTTTAAAGGGGAAGTCATGGTCCTGAGGTTTGGGGGAGAAGAACAGGTGTATCTCAGGATCTTGAATCAGCACTGAAAATCTTCCACTGAGCTTGCATGAATGGAAGTTGTCGGGATGGCTGGGGATGGACTGGTCTAGTTGTTGTGGGGCCAGTCCTTTCTCAGGGTGTCTGTCATGGCATACACCATGCACTGCCCCCTTCTGTCCTGGACAGAAGAAATACTCAGCTGTGTACTGAGTGGCCCTCCGTCCAGGCCTTAGACGGCCCTTACTCCTCTGATTCTCAGGAGTTGATGGGAAGAAGAGTCTACACCCATCTCAGTCCACATGGATATATGGGGCCCCAGGACCATATAGTGACACACTGGTGGGCCTGAGGACACCCAGAAGGTGGCAGTGTGGTCATTTAGTAACTAACCCGTCGAAGGAGGACATCCTGGTGTCTGCTGTAGGAGTCTGGGGTCAGTGGGAGGAGGCTGTAGTCAGAGGGCCAAAAGAAGGAGACTTGGCCCAGAGAGACCCAGAAAGGCAGAATGGGCTCAACAGAGACAGTAGGAACAGAGCAGAGATAGCTAGGATCAGGAATGGAGCCCAAGGCAGGCTTTGACTGTGCGGGAAGAGGTGGAGTGAGCAAGTCGGGGGATATGAAGTCCTCCCATCCACAGCACAGGAGCCCCAGCCCGTCCCACCTTGCCCGGGCTCATCTCCTGTGGCCGCAAGTAGCAGGGACCATTGACGAGTATCAGCTTGGGGCTCAGTGGTCTAAGTCCTTCCCATAGGGCAAGCCTTCACTCACCCATCTTTTGAGCACCAAATGTGTCCGTGGTGCCCCCAGATCAGAACTGGGGTATTTAAGAAAGCCCAGAGTCTCTTCTGTGGGAGCAGCTCAGGGACCTAGTCAGAGGGGCAGGCACGTGTGGCTGGAGGTAGCCCAGAAACACGTGCCCCGGCCCAGCACGGGAAGCAGGCAACGGGAGCCGGAGCATTCTGCAAGCGAGGAGACTGCTGCCACACTGACAGCGGACACTGGAACAGGCCTGACTGAGGTTATCCACCCCCATGGGGACCCCTCCTTGTTGGGGGAGCTTCACCCCCAGAGAAGATAGTGGAGGCTTCACTTCCTGTGTGGAGTGTCTTCTCTGCACTCAGCACTCCCACAGGGGCTGGGAAGTTCCCAAAAGGACAACCTAGGTCAGGGCAGGGGTACAAGCTGTGAAGCCAGACTGCCAGCTCAAATTCTGCAGGCCCCAGTGTGTACTCTGTGACCTTCGTGACCTTGGGCGAGCATCTTTCTGAGCCTCAGCTTACTTATCTGTAAAACGGGGATAGTAATGCTACCTCTACAGGGTTATGAAGATTAGAGTTAATGTGTGTAAAGTGCTTGGAGCAGTGAATGGCATATTGTATTAATAAGTATTCAGCCTGTTAGCTGGTATGATTATTAGTTTATACAGAACATACTGCCATTTTCCTAGTTCAGGCCCTCTTCCCATCCACACTTGGAGCCATTCCTTCTGATAGCCCTGGGGGAGCATGGGCTCCCTGCCGTTCCTCCTAAAACCCCAGCCTCAGCCTCTGTGTCATAGCAAAGTTAATGCTTAAACCTCTGTCTCCTGCAGGGTTTGAACCTCAGGCACAGGGAGCCGACCTGTTCACCTGAGAGTCCTCCAGAGCCTTATCACGGTGTCTGCACCAAGGAGGCAGCAAAGAATGAAGAACAGATATAGGGAGAAAGTGTTTTTTCCACAGTTCAAGAGCAATAACCTGCTGTTGGATAAAAGTTGCGCCTCAGAATCTTCACCTAATTCAGGCAGAAATGACCCCAATTCCTCACCTCACTGCACCTGTGCCCTGCACCATGGGACTCAGCACAGCCTCCATCCCACTCTGACTCTGGGCTCGGCCGTGGGACCTGCCTCGGGCTCTTCCTCTTGCTCTTCTGCCGTCGATGGAGGACATGATCCGGCCAGCCTTCTGGAGGATGTGGCCTGGGAGAGCTGAGTGTCCCAGTCATGTGAGCGAGCCCAGACTGGAGCAGAAGGACCATCCAGCAGAGCCAAGCCCAAATCACTGCCTGTAGACGCCTGACATGAGGAAATGCTTGTGGTTTGAATCTGTTGAATTTAGCATTTATCTGTTTATCTATAGTACTGCCATAATAGTTAAGTGATAGACCACAAAATGAAGGTGTACCTCATGCTTGGATTGCATGTATCCTTGTAGGAGTAAACCACAGTAGTAGAAACAGTTTTATTTGCAGGAATGTACTCCCTCCTTTGTAGTTTTATATTCTCTTATAATAATTCTCAAATCTGTATAATCTGTATTTACACCCTCCAAACACTTGTGTCTGCAGAGCCCAGAAGATTAATAGCCCTTAATTGAACTGCTGACAGGAAATCTCCAAAATTCATTATGTATGTGGTTTGTGTGTGGTGTATGTATATCTGTGTCTGTAGTATAACATACATATGCATGGTGTAGTGTGTGTGTGTAGTGTTAGGGCATTGTGTGCATGTGTGTGTTTCATATGTAGAAGGTGGTGGGGAAAAGGCACATAAAACATGTACACGTGTGTACATGTGTAGGGATATGGTAGGGTTTGAGTAATATCAACCTTGTGTAGGAATTGTGTATGCATGATTTTTTGGTAAATGTAGGGTGATTGCCTTTGTGAGTATACAGCTGATGTGGCATTGTGTATGTGTTCGTGTGTATTGGGTGGTTCTGTGTGTTTTGAGGGTATTGTGAATATGTATTCGTAGTCACCCAGCATGGAGGCTCAGGGTGAGGTTGTGGGAGGGGGTGGTTGATAGGAGTTTGCCTGGTGGGTACAGTGTGCCTCCAGTCTCTCCAATGATGGAGGCACTGAAGGCCCTGACTTCACAATCATGCAATATATCAATGTAGCAAAATTGTACTTCACCCCCATGAATATAGACAAATGAAAAAGTTTTAAAATAATATGTATGCAATGCATTTGAGAAGAGGTGGGGTTATACATTTTAGTGCTTTGCATGTTGCATGTGTATATATTCAGAGTAGAGTATGCTCATGGTGTCTAGATAAGAATTTAGAGGGTGTATTTTTTGGGAGATATATTTTTTGGTGTGGTGGAATTTAGGGAGAATAGGGTTGTTCAGTATATCTTTGTGTGGCAAGTTGTATATATATATATGTAATTTGGAGCTGTGGCCCAATTCCATCTATAGTTTCTCACAATGGAGGCTTGTGTACATTCATATCTAGGGCTGTGAGGTGATGATGTTTGTTTTGGGGAACGCAGGAGCATCACGAGTATTTGGGAGAAGGTGGGAATGTCCATTTGAGTATCTGTTTGTGGGGTATTGCTGCATTTGTCTTCACCTTCAGAGACACTGCATGTATGTGCATGTTCATGGCATACAGGGGATTGTAAGTATAGTATTTGGAATTGGAGGATTGTATCATATAAGGATATGAGTTTGGTTTCAGTGTATTCAGTTATTGTCAGAGGGTTTGAGTGACTGCATTTCAGGGCATTATGGGATTAAGTGTATTTTCATGGGGTATGAGGACATGTGTATCTACTTAAATGTTTATATGAGGGTATTTGGGAGGGTGTTTTTATATTAAAGACTGTAGATTGTGATTTTAGAGTTTTTGAGTGTATATGTATTTGGGGCTTAAGGGGTTCTGGGCTTACAATCAGACATCTGGTAGGCAGGGAGTTTGTGTAATTGAGAGTTTTCAGAGTTACATGGAGCTATGTGATTGTGACTGTGTACATTAGAGGTATGGAGAGTCCTGTGTGTATCTGGTGATTGTGGGGGTATGGCTGTGTGTGTATTTGGATCTGTGGGTGTACTGTGGGTGTGTATATTTGGGCATCAAGGTGCTTAAGCTTGTGTAATGTAGAGGCATGAATGTATTCAGGAAGTGTGGTGTCTGTGTGTCCATTGTGAAGCTATATGGGTGTATGGTGTGCTTTTACTAAGGGACTGTAGGACAGTTATATGTATATGGGAGTAGAAGTTCTGTGAGGATGCACTGGGGGTTGGTGTACTGTATGCGCATAGTTTATGGTGTGATAGGAAATATGGGTATTTATTAAGAAGAGTGTTTGAGGGGAAGTTTTTGTGAATGTGTACATTTTGGGCCTTGGGAGGGGTTTGGTAGAGAAATGTGTGTAGGTGGGAAGGTGTGGTAGAGAAATGTGTGTAGTGGGGGCACTAGTGGATTGTGCATGTATTTAGGAAATAATGGATGGATTGTGCCTGAGATTGTTGGTGTGTATTTTTGGAGGAGGTTGGGGAGCTTTATGTGTGTTTCTGAGTTGTTGTTGGAACATCAAGTTCCACTGGGAATATGGAGTTATTATGTGTTTTGGGTTGTGAGTCTGTGTATTTCTCTAGAGGTTATGCATGTGGTATGTTTGTAATCAGAGTGCATCTGGTTGTGTTAGGTATTGGGGAGAGTGTAAGGGTTGTTTGCATGTTGGGGATGCAACAGTATGACATATGGTTATTGGGTATGTGTGTTATTAAGAGGATCAAATCTTTGTGACTTTTCAGGGGGTTTAGGATTCTGTTGATGTGCATTATGGCAACTCATAGGATTATGTGCATGTATGAATTTTCAGTGTTTGGTGGTATCATGTGTGTCTGTATGGGAATGTATAAGAGTGTATAGTGGGAAGTAAAGAGCTCATGTATTTGAATACATGGAGGATCGCTGGGCATGTGCATTTGGGGGTATGGAGTAGGCATATTTATTACAAGATAAGGTGCTATATATGTATTCAGGGGATGTAGGGGTGGGGTGATTTGTGTGTTTGGTGAGGTGGGAGTTGTGAGTCCTTTGTTGTCACGTGTGAAGAATGGTCATGCACATGTGTCTGTGCAGGTTTGTGCCTGTGTGAGTAAGAGGGTGTGCAGACCTGTAGCCAGATGGTGTGTGTGTTTGGGGATGGAAGAGGGTCGCAGGGCACATTGGTGGTTGTGAGGCTCTCCTATGTGGACTGACCCTGGTTTCTTTTGATCATGTGTGTTGCTCACACTCATCCTGGTCTTTCTGTAGGGCAGTGACTCTGCTAGAATGATCAGCCGTGGTCTTCTTGCTCATCCTCATGTGGATGGGTCTGGCTGCGTTAGTTCTGCCAGCAGGTGGATATGTCTCTCACACTTGAGTGGTCCTGACGTCCAGGGTCTGGGGCTGGTGGATAGATGCAGGGCAGGGCTGCCCACCTCTGGGAGTGCTCTCAGTGGGGTTGCAGCCAGGGATTAGCGGAGATGGGAGGAGGCTTTTCCTCTAGGTGACACGTGGCCAGCCCTCTCCAGAATGTGCTGGGAGGCAGGCGGTGGCTACTCAAAGGAAGGAATCTGCCAGGAGACAAACAGACCCCAAGAACAATTCCTGAGAGAGAAGTCTGTGCTAGCTTGTCTGTTGCTTTCTCCCTTGGGTGGCTCCCACTGCAGGGGAAAACCCAAGCCCCTCAGTGTGGCGCCCCGCCCCCCGCCCCAGGGCCCTTCTTGGCCTGGCCCTGCTGGCCGGCCTGTCTGTCCACACACCTCACTCACAAAGTACGACCTTTGGTGACCCCAGCATGGCAACTCTCATGCTCTTCCCTTGGCTTGCACTGTCCCTGCTGCCCTGATGCTGTGGGCTTAGGAGTCACCTTCTCTAGGTGGGAAAGGCCCATCTCCTCCATGTTCACATAGCATCCTGTGCTACTGCTGATCCCCTCCATGTCACCCACTGCTTTCAATAAAATCCAAACTCGTCACACTGTCCCTTGCTGGGTAGAGTCTGGCCTATCCCCCTCTCCCTGCCCACCACCTTGGCCTTGGTCATTACCCCCAGGTGCAGGGGCCTCCCCTCTGTTCCTGAAATGTACCTCAGGGCCTCTCTGTTCTCTGTTCTCTCTGTCTAGAACACTCCTGTGGGCCCTTTCTTCAATATAAGATCTATCGTGTCCTTGGCCCATCACTCTCTTGGCTATTACCCTCCTTCATTTTTCTCAGATGTTGCTCTTTGTCTCTCAAGGCTAAAATGGGAGTCTGGTGAAGGTCTTGGGTCACTGCTATATGGACAACTGGCAACTGTGGAAGACTTTTGGAAAGACCAGCCGTGAGTGACTGACCTGCACAGTCCCCTGCTGGGCAGCCTCTAGGAAACTGCTGCCCCTGGAGCCCAAGCTCTGTAAGGGCAGGGACGCTAGGCCAGCCCCCAGACCTGACTCACTGTCAAGTCTTATCACTGGTAGGTGGAATTGACTCAGAGTCATGTAACGTGGGACACAAGGCACCTTGCAAAATCCCAAACACAAATGATCCTCAGGAAAAAACTTAATTGGCTCACATTTCAAAGTGCAATGAAGTAGGTATGAAATATAATGTAAATAGGTTGGCTGTAGAATTGTCAGTGTCTGGTAACTTGTGGAATGCAGCATGTTTCACATGATCTATATGTTTAGAGCCAAACTCTTGGTGTCCTGAGCCACTGAAGGAAAAGCAGACGCAAACTATGTGCTCAGTTGTGTTGATCAGGTTGCACTGAAAACCAAAAACAAGTGATGGCTGCATGTGCCTGGCACCATGACAGGTACTTTCACATTCATACTTGCCAAATCCATAAAAATCCCACTAGGTGGGTACATTATTCCACTTTACAGATGATGAAGTTGAGGCCCAAAGAGGTAAGGAATCATGACCAATATCTTATATGGGCCACACTATTAATCAGATTGGTTAACCCATGAAACAAAGCCAACATTACTCTGATCAGTGCACCCAGATGCCTGGCTGTGAAGAAACAAAACACTTCATCCCAGCAGCAGAATGACCAGTACCAGTTACCCCAGCAAAGACACCGGGTTTATTATCCTGCTTTCTTAATCAATATAACTGTAATAAATTAACCTGTGATTTCCTGCTCTATTCCTAGGAGCAAAATAATGTGCATTCTTCTGCGCTACTACTTTAAAATAACATTCATGGTCCAAAGTGACTCAGTGATGTTCCCAGATCATCATGAAGTTGAGATACTTCTTATAACTGCAAGTCTCACAGACTAGTATATGAAATCTGCTAGGTCATAATTAAATTAAAAAGCTTCTGCACAGCCAGAGAAACTGTCACGAGAGCAAACAGACAACCTACAGAATGGGAAAAAATTTTCGCATGCTACACATCCAATAAAGGGCTGATAACTAGAATCTATTTAGAACTCAGGAAAATCAGCAAGAAAAAGTCAAACAACTCTATCAAAAAGTGGGCAAAGGACATGAACAGAAATTTTTCAAAAAAGGCAGAAGAATGGCCAAAAAACATGAAAAAATGCTCAACATCTCTAATCATCAGGAAAATGCAATCAAAACCACCATGAGATATTGCTTATCTCCAGTGAGAATGGCCTTTATCAAAAAGTCCCAAAACAATAAATGTTGGCGTGGATACGGAGAGATAGGAACACTCGTACCCTGCTGGTGGGACTGCAAACTAGTGCAATCTCTGTGGAAAGCAATATGGAGATACCTTAAGCAGATACAAGCAGATCTACCATTTGATCTAGCAATCTCATTATTGGGTATCTACCCAAAAGAACAAAAGGCATTCAATAAAAAAGACATCTCCACTCGAATGTTTTATAGCAGCACAATTCATAATTGCAAAGATGTGGAAACAACCCAAGTGCCCATCAGTACATGAGTGGATTAATAAAATGTGGTATATGTATACCATGGAGTACTACTCAGCTATAAGAAACAATGGTGATATAGCACCTCTTGTATTTTCCTGGATAGAGCTGGAACCCATTCTACTAAGTGAAGTATCCCAAGAATGAAAAATAAGCACCACATGTACTCACCATCAAATTGGTTTCACAGATCATCACCTGAGAGCACATTTAGGAACAACATTAATCAGGTGTTGGGCAGATGGGGGATGGGTATATAGCTACGTAATGAGTGCGATGCCCACTGTCTAGGGGATGGACATGCTTGAGGCTCTGATTCGGGGGGGAGGGCGAGGGGGGGAAAGGGCAATATACGTAACCTAAACTTTTGTACCCCCATAATGTGCTGAAATAAAAAAAAAAAATCTGCTAGGTCAATTCTCTGGGTAATGATGGTGGATTGAAGGAGCCCAGAAGGAGAGAAGATAGGAAATAGGGCAGAAGGAATATGTGCAGTGATGAGAAGGCGCCATGGCCAACATTTAAATATTAACAAGGAAGTAGTGAAAATAATGGGCATAAAACTGTCATAAGTCAAGGATACATAATGTAGCTTCTATGGGAGTAATTTGTGAAGAACGTAAAACTAAAATATAAATAGGCAGAAAAGTAGAATAAACATTTGATATATGCAAAAAAGGCATAACAGATGAAAATGAACCCAGAAGTGAGTCAAATAGGAAATAAGACACTAGCTATAAACCTTATATGACCAGGCAATGTAGATTTATGTTGTTTAAAATTTATTTTTCAAGCAATTTTAGGTTTACAGAAAAATGAACAGAAAATAGAGTTCCCAAAGGCCCCTCAGCAGTTTCCTCTATTATTAACATCTTACATTAGAATAGCACATTTGTTAAAATTGATGAGCCAATGTTCATATATTGTTATTAGCTAATGTGCATAGTTTACATTGGGGTCCACTCTTTGTGTCACACATTCTATGGGTTTTGAAAAATGTATAATGACAAGTATTGATTGTTCATAGTATTATACAGAATAGTTTCACTGCCCCCCCAGGTCCCCAGTGTTCCGCTTAGTCATCCTTCTCTCCATGGCACCAAATCTCTGGCAACTACTAATCTTTTTACTGTCTCCATAGATTTGACTTTTCTAGAATTTCATGTAGTTGGGATCATGTAGTATGTGGCCTATATTATTGGCTTATTTCACTTAGCAATTAGAATTTAGAGCACCTCCACATCTCTTCCTGGTAGAGTTACTCTTTAATTATCATTCTTCTAACAGAAAATATGATAAATAAAGGTCATTAAAGTATCTCTTTTCTAGCATTACATATGCTTGTTTTTATACACCAACTCACATAGTGCAAGAGAAATGATTTATAGTTAAGAAAAATCAGGTAGAACAACACAGAAATTATAGGTACAAACCTGTTGACATGAAAACATCTAATTTCCCCAGTTGCATTGTCTCAGAAATTCAGTTGCAGTTCTAAGGTCTGATTTAGGTTCTCCCATATCCAGCCTTCCCATCTGGTGCGTACCATTTGCTCCACTGTGACGATAGGATGGTGCACTCTTCTAGGGTTTGGATATTAACATGAACAACCCATTAGAAAATGGGTACCTTATTAGATTTAATATTTCTTTTTGTGAATTGAGCCTTTTTCTTTAAGGATAAGAGTCATATTCAAATGGATAATATTATAGTAAATTAACTAAATGTAACTTGGGGATAAGTTTTATTTATTGAGATAAAATTTACATAGCAAAATTAACCACTTTAACATGTACAATTCAGTGTCATTTAGTACATTGACAATGTTGTACAACTATTCTAATTTAAAAATATTTTTATCACCTCAAAGAGAAACCCCATACACATTCCACCATTCTCTGTTCTCCCAACTACTCAACAGGCACCAGTCTCCTTTCTGTTTTTGTAGATTTACCTATTTTTAGATATTTCATATAAATGGAATCATGCAATATATGACCTTTTGTGATTATTTCACTTAGCATAATGTTTTCAAGGTTCATCCATGTTGTATGTTGTATGTATCAGTATTTTGTTTCTTTTTATGCCTGAATGATATTTCATTGTATTATGGGTATACATTGTGTTTATCCACTCAGCAGCTGATAGACATTTAGGTTGGTTATACCTTTTGGCAATTGGGAATAGTGCTGCTATGAACATTTGTGTATGAGTTTTTGTTTGAAAACCTGTTTTCAGTTCTTTTAGGATACACTCAGGAGTGGAATTCCTGGGTTATATGGTAATTTTTTGTGTCACATTTTTGAGGAACGTAAAACTGTTTCCTGTTGTGGCTGTACCATTTTACATTTCCACCAGTCATTCTAGTGTATAAGTGGTATTTTGTTATGTTTTTTATTTTCATTTCCCTAATGACTTATTATATTGAGCACATTGTCATGTACTTATTGGTAATTTCTGTATCTTTTTTCAAGAAATGTCTATTCAAGTCCTTTGTCCTTTTATAATTGGATGGCTTTACGTCTTTTTTTTCAAAAACAAACAAAAACTTTTGTAAAAGTCCTTTACATATTTTGGATACTATACCCTTATCAGATACATTTTCAACTGTTTCTACCATTCTGTATGCTGTCTTTTCTGTTTTTTTTTTTAATAGTGGCAACTTGTATTTATTACAGTTATATACAGCCCTGTCTTATATTCTGAAATCTATACATGATCACACAGATGAACATGAGCCACCTGGTGGGAAGGACAGAGGCGGCTGTCGGTCGGAAGGGCCCCCGTGCCTGGCTTGTCAAGGGACTAGCTGAGCTGGCAAATGGGGGCGTGCACAAGTGCAGAGTGGTTTTTGTCTGGGAGGACAGTCAGACATGTCTGGGGCTGGGGACAGGTGCCCCAGGGCTGTGGGGACTGGCCGGACTGGTCAGGGGCCAGGGGTGGGGCGGCAGACTCCGAGGAGCCAGGAGGCTGGTGAGGATACTAGCTCTGGCCGGGCACAGTGTCAGTAATCAAGACACGCAGCAAACACACCCTGGACAGGACATCTGTCCGGAGAGGGGCTGGCGGGCAGGCGAAAGGGGGCTGGCGGACAGAGCTGCGACGACCCACACCACCGCTGGGCCGCAATGCAGCTGAGGACAGTTCTAGCCCCCACCTGTGCTCCAGGCCGGCCTCCCAGGGCCAGAGGAGGTGGCGGGGCAGTGGCACGCCACTGTCATGGGGGAGGGGCAGGTGGGGACCCTAGTCCTGCTCATTCTCGTTGCTGGCCCCTTGGGGTCGCCGCAGCTTCTCCACCTGCTTGTTTATCTGCCCATACCCACCCCTGCAGTCCTCCCTCTGCACCCCCAGGCAGTCCTTCTCATCCACGTGGCTCATGTTGTCGTCCTCTTCCTCCTCGACCTCATTCTTCTCCTCCTCGCCATGCACCTCCAGCCTTACCTGGCTCTTGATGTTTATTACCCCCTCCCTCCTCCTGGGGGCCCAGCAGGTGGTAGGAGACCATGGAGCCCTCAGGGCTGTGGCCCTCCTTCCCTGCGAGGATGGCGTAGACTCGTTGCTGACCGGCTAAGTGTTGCTGCTGCTGTGGTGGTTCACGGCCACAGGGCTGGAGGGCGAGGGTGACTTGACTAGGATCTGCCAGGGGGGATCTTTGGGGCCAAGGGGGAATGGAGGGAACTGCCTCCGATTTAAAAGAAGCGCTTTCAAGGAGTTAATTTCTGACTGTAGTTCATTGATATTCTGTGACTCTAGGATCCAGTTCATAGATGTAGTGGCCTTGGTGGCTCTAGGATCCAGTTCGTAGATGTAGTGGCCTTGGTGGCAGTCAGCTAATAAGCAAGCTCCTGGACCTGCTGCTGCTGCTGAATCAGCAGCTCCTGGACAGAAGCAAGGGTGGTCTGTAACTGAGTCACTGTCTGGGCCATGCTGCCACTCACTCGGAGAGACTCGCCTCCATCTGCTCCAGCTGCTTCCTGTCCTCTGGGCTGCCCAGGATGAGGGGGGAGCAGGTACTTCTTGTAGAGCTGGTAAAAGCCAAATGCGATCCCTGCCATGATGATGGCCAAGGCACCATAATCTCGCCATCAGTAACCTGTAGGGCTATTTGGCTGAGAAATGAGGTGAGGGGGCTGGACAGGAACCACCTGTGTGGCTGGGCCCAAGGACCAAGGCTCATGGGCTGCAGTGCCCGACTGCTGGAAAGCCTAATCAGTCTCTTCATCTGTCAGCCCTTTCTTCTTAAGGAATGCTCTCCTGGTCGCAAGTGGGCTCTGGCAGACCTGGGAATTCTGCAGAAACTTCATTGCTGTGGCAATCAGCAGCCCTCGAGGCAGCACATTTTCACTTCCCAGAGCAGAGCTTGGCCTGTCTCCTCAAGCAGGGGCCCTCACAGCTCCAGGCTAGGAGCTTCCCAAGGATCCTGTCACCCTTCCTAACAAGCTCAAGTGAGACTGGTGGCACTGGTAGCTTGGAAGCAGGGCCCCAGATCCCGGGCTCCGGAATGTGGTCAAAGAGCTGTTTCTTGATAATACCCTTTGATGCACAGAAGTTTTCAATTTTGATAAAGTTCAATTATTTTGTTGTTGCTTGTGCTTTTAGTGTCATATCCAAGAATCCGTAGCCAAATCCATGGTTATAAATATACATCCTGAGAGTTTTATATGTTAAGTTTAGAGTTTTGACCTACTTTGAGTTAATTTTTGTATATAGTGTGAGGGAGGGGTTTGACTTTTTTATTTTGCATTTCAGTATCCAAATATCCCAGCATCATTTGTTGAAAAGACTGTCCTATCCCCACTGAACGATCTTGCTACCCTTGTGAAAAATCAACTGACCATATGGTATGAAGGTTTATTTCTGGATTGGTTATTCTGTTCCATTGGTATGTATGTCTGTCTTGAGGCCATTACAAGGTTGTGATTACTATAGTGTTGTAGTTAGTTTTGAAACCAGGAAGTACAAATCCTCCAACTTTTTCAAGATTCTTGTGGCTATTTTGGGCCTCTAACAATTTCATATTTTGGGGGTCAGCATTTTCCAGTTCTGCAAAAAGATCCTAGGGATTTTGATAGGAATTATAATGAGTCTGTAGCTTGCTTGGGATAGTATAGCCATCTGAATGATATTAAGTTTTCCAAGCTATGAAAACAGGATTTCTTTCCACTTATTAGGTCTTAAATTTTGTTTTTCAGCAATGGTTTGTAATTTTCAGTTTACAAGTCTGGCACTTCCTTGGTTAAATTTATTATTAAGTATTTTATTGTTTCAGATGCTATTGTAGATGTAATTGTTTTTCTAAGCTTCATTTTGGGATTTTTTCATTGCTAAAGTATATAAATAACAACTGATTTCTTTATCAGATCTAGTATCCTGCAACTTTGCAGGATTAATTCATTAATTAATTAGCTCTAATAGTTTTTATGGGGTGTGGGTGGGTGTGAACTCTTTAGGATTTTCTGTGTATAAGATCATATCATTTGCAAACAGAGATAATTTTACTTCTTTCTTTCTAATTTGGATGTCTTCCATTTTATTTCTTGCCTAACTACTCTGGTTAGAACTTCCAGTACAATGTTGACTAGATAAGGAAAAAGGAAGCATCCTTGTCTTGTACTTGATACTAGGGAAAAGCTTTCATTCTTTTACCACTGAGTATGTTAACTGAGAGTTTTTCATAAATAATTTTTATCATATTTCAAAAGTTCCCATCTATTCCTAGATTGTTTAGTATTAATTATCCTGAAAGAGTGTTAGCTTTTATCAAATGCTTTTTCTACTTCAATAGAAGTGATCATGTGTTTTCCCTTCTTTTTGTTATTATGGTGCATTACATAGATTGATTTTCATATGTTCAATCATCCCCGAAATAAAATCCCAGTTGGTCTTGATGGATAATACTCTTACTAAGCTGGTGGGTTTTGTTTGCTAGTATCTTTTTGAGTATTTTGGCATCAATACACATGAGGGATAGTAGTCTATAGTTTTCTTGTGTCTTTATCTGCCTTTGATATCAGAGTAATGCTGGCTTCACAGCATAAAGTAGGACGTGTTCCCTCTTCTTCTATTTTTTAGAAGAGTTTGAGGATTGGTGACAATTCTTTAAATGGTTGAATTCATCAGTGAAACCATCCTGTCTTGGGCTTTTCTTTTGATTGCTGATAAAATACTTTTCCGTGCAATAGGTCCATTCAAATTTCCTATTTCTTCCTAAGTTTTGGTCGTTTGTGTGTTTCTAGGAAGTTATACAATTCATCTAGTTATCTACTTTGTTGGTGTACAGTTATTCATGGTATTATCTTAAATTCTTATTTCTGAAAGGTTCATAGTAAAGTTCCCACATTCATTTGTGATTTTAGTAATTTGGGTCTTCTCTTTTCATATTGGACCTAGCTAAAGGTTTGACAATTTGTGGGGTTCAGGTTTCTCTTATGTTTCTGCCTCCTTAGGGTGTAAAGTCAGAGTGTGGATTTGGAATCTTGCTTCTTTTTTATTGTAGTTATGTTTATAGGTATAAATTTCCCCCTGGGCAGTGCTTTTGCTGCTTCTCTTAAGTTTTGGTATGTTGTGTTTTCATTTTCATTTGTCTAAAAGTATTTTCTCATTTTGTCTATAATTCTTCCCTCACTCATTTGTTATTTAAGAGTGTATTCTTTAATTTCTACATATCTGTGAAATTTCCAGTTTTCCTTCTGTAATTGATCTCTAGTTTCATTCCATTATACAAAGATAATTTGTATGATTTTTTTTTTTTTTTGAGACAGAGTCTCATTCTGTCACCCTGGGTAGAGTGCAGTGGCATCATCGTAGCTCACTGCAACCTCAAATTCCTGGGCTCAAACAATCCTCTTGCCTCAGCTTCCTGAGTAGTTGGGACTATAGGCGTGTACCACATGCCTGGCTAATTTTTCTATTTTTAGTAGAGACTGAGTCTCACTCTTGCTCAGGCTGGTCTCCAACTCCTGAGCTCAAGCAATCCTCCTACCTTGGCCTCCCAGAGTGCTAGGCTTACAGGTATGAGCCACTGCACCTGGCCCTTTGTATGATTCTAATTCTTAAATTTTTTAAATTTCTTGAGACTTGTTTTGTGAACTAATGCTCCTATGCATTTGAGAAAAATGTGTATTTTGCTGTTGTTGGGTGGAGTCTTCTGTATATGTTAGTTAGTTTGATGGTGTTGTTCAAGTCCTCTATTTCCTCATTGATCTGTCTCATTGTTTTATCCATTATCGAAAGCAGAGTACAGATATTCCCTGATTTACACTGGTTCAACTTAACATTTTTTCAACTTTAAAGGGGTGCAGAAGTGATATGCGTTGAGCACAGTCTTCAACTTATGATGGGGCTAAAGCCAGATAAACCCATCATAAGTTGAAAATATAAATAGAAAACATACTTCTGACTCATGATATTTTCAACTTATGATGGGTTTATTGGGACATAACCTCAATGTAAGTTGAGGGGCATCTGTAAGTGAGGTCTCCAACTGTTATTGTAGAATAGTCCATTTCTTACTTCAATTCTATGAGTTTCTGCTTCATATAATTTGAGACTGTTGTTAGGTGCTTATTTCTATATTTTCTTGATTCATTAGCCCTTTTAGCAATGTGTAATGTCCATCTTTGTTTCTTGTAACAAGTGTTGACTTAAAGTCTATGTTGTCTGATGTCGGAATAGTCAATGCAGCATTCTTTTGGTTACTATTGCATGGAATATCTTTTTCCATCCTTTTACTTTCACCCTATTTGTGTGTTTGGATATGAGTGTCTTGTAGACACATGTAGTTGGATGATGATATTATCCATTCTGCCAATCTCTGCCTTTTAATTGGATAGTTTGATACATTTACAATTAAAGATATTATTGGCAAAGAAGGACTTACATCATTTTTTCTATATGCCTATATATATTTTGTTCTTCAGTTACTCCATTCCTGCCTTCTTTTGTAAGTGACTAATTGATTTCTAGTATACCATGTGTTTCTCTTCTCATTTTGTTTGTGTATATATATATATATTTTTTCAGAATATTACAGGGCTATAAACACTTTGGTCACATAAATTGCTTTTGCACCACCCGAGTCAGAGCTACAAGTGTGCCCATCCCCCAGATAGTGCACACCACATTTATTAAGAGTGAATTTACCCCCCTCCTACCTGCCCAATCCCTGATGAATGTAGCTTCCATATGTGCACATAAGTGTTGATAGATTAGTACCAATTTAATGGTGAGTACATGTGGTGTTTGTTTTTCCGTCTTATGATACTTCATTTAGAAGAATGGGCTCCAGCTCCATCCAGAATAATACCAGAGGTAATTCACTATTTTTATGGCTGAGTAGTACTCCATTTTAGGGGTTTTTTTTTGTGTGTGCTTATCCTGAGGATTACAATAAAAAAACTTGATTTTTTAAAAGTCTGAATTAATGACAACATAGTAATAACTAAAACTCTGCGTCTTTACAGCTCCCCACCCTCTCTTATGTTAGTATTGTCACAAATTACATCTTTATACATCATATGCCCATTAACATAGCTTTATAATTATTGTTTTATACATTTTTCTCTTATTAATAAATCACATTTTAAAAGAGGAGTTACAAGCCCAAAATGCAGTAATACTGGCTTTTAAAAATTTCCCTACCTTTACTATTGTTCGTATGGCTTCAGGTTACTGTCTAGAGACCTTTCATTTCAGCCTGAAGGATTCCTGTAACAATTCTATTTTTTTTTTTTCCCAAACCAAATTTTTATTTGCTGGCTGAGGTATACCTTTTCAGTTTTTTAAATCTCTGACAGGAAAAACAGAGATCATTTTAGAATTTTTATAATAGCTGGTTTATTAGAATTAAATGCCTCTCAAAATGATTTAAATTCTTGGTCTGATATTATGAATAATCTATACAGAAAATCCTTAAAATTGGCTTGAGTTAAGCCAGATATAAGCCTGGATCTCTTTTGCCAACCAACTATTCTTTGCTTACAAATATATAAATTACTTTAATAATATGATATTCTTAGTTTAGTAATTTATTAATATTATTATAAGTTTATTCAATATGAACATTTTTAGCTCTGCTTGATTAGATGAAACAGGCACACATGCTTTAGCTGAGAAATTCCATTTTCTGGTTCCATGTGAAGCAACATCTAAAGCAGAAGAGAGGAGAAACAGTTATATTTTCAAAAATAGTTAAGCCAGACTTTCTTGGAGATACTTCACTTTTAATTTTCAGCCTAGCCCTCTTTTTGATAGGGCTAGCCATTAATACTGACCAGTTTAGCTTTCCTGACTGTTAACAACTATCCCACAATGAACCTGCCTTCACACTGCAGACATTGTGGTGATCCTTTAACATATACATATTCTAAAATATATGCTCAAAGTAAAAATCTCCAAATTCACAAGACTGTGAAATATAAAACACAAACAAAGAAACAAACAAACATGCTTTAGATTGTACAGGCTAGAAATAAGAGAAGATTCATATTTGGTAATAAAGGTAAAAGCCATACTTGCTCTAAATATTTAAGAAAGACCTAGGAATCCCAGAAGGTCCTGGGGCTCAATTATCCTTTTCCATTTGCAGAGAAGCAGTAGCCAGGGCTACTGCTATGACTGGCTGGTCAATTCCATGGCGAGTTTCTTCTGTTCACATTCTGTGACCAAATGGTCTCAAGCATTCTTGTCAGTAAGAAGTTCTAGCAAAAATTGCCATAGTTGGATTTGGCCATTGTTTCTTGTTCTGTTCCCAGGTGAGCTTTTATCTTCTCCTGGGATCCTTAGAGCTCTTTGTACTTTAGCCGCCTTTGCACTACTATTTATAACTTTAATGGTACTTGGTATAGCAGACTGCACTGATGCTGGAATAATTTGCACAGGTTGATCAATTGTAACTATTTTATTCATCTGTTGTTCTTGGCTTGCCAATACACATTTTTGAAGAAGCTCAGATGGCTCCAAAGAATTTCTCCCCAAGGGACCTGCTGAAAAAGTCTTCTTGGTTGAGACTACATAATATTCTTCCAGAAATGTTGAGTGTGGTGAGGTCTATATTGGTCATGCTGAATTCTTTCATTATCCAAACCACCTAATGCAGGACTTGGTCTGTTGGACCACTGTATGGGATCATAAGGTATCTCAAAGCATTCCTCTTCTTTCCTATAACCTTCTAGTGTAGCAGCCCATCTTGTCACTTATTCTGAGGTTTCATCTGAAATGGTTGTGATGTATTTTGTGCCACCAAGAGTTATGACTTGAGCTTCTTAACGAGATATGCTTCTGATTCAGAAGTGGTGGGCATCTGGATCAATAACTACTTCAACAGTGCCTGCAAGTTTAACAATTTCAATGATGTTTAGCTTTGGCTCGATTCCTTGGTAAGAAATTACCCATATACTAAGCTGTACACTTCCATCTGTCTTTACTCTTTGGTCAAATAAGCTGCATTCTTGATCCAGCTAGATATCTTGCAGGCAAATTTCATGATCATCCAAAGAATACTATAATTTTGGTTCTAGTAGTTTCTTTAAATTGCCTATTGGTTCACTGATGTCTATGGCCTAGCCTACACATTCAACTAGGGCATATTCTGTGATACTTTCTTCCGTGCACTCTGATTTTTCTGTTCCATCAATCTCAATTTCTATTAGCTCCTCTGCTTCTCTTTTAGTCATGGTTGAAGTGTTTCAAAAGACCAGTCCTGCTCTAGAATCGGCCCTGTCGCCCCCACCCGCACTCTAGAGCTGGCTGAGAGTGGCAGTGGCCAGGGCTCCATGTGCAGCATCTCTCCGGGTAAGACCTGCAGCTCCCACAACTCAAAGTGTCCTTTAACAATTCTTGTT
The DNA here is from genome assembly GCF_020740605.2 of Lemur catta. Lineage (NCBI taxonomy): Eukaryota > Metazoa > Chordata > Mammalia > Primates > Lemuridae > Lemur > Lemur catta. The sequence continues at coordinate 88,114,564 of NC_059137.1, forward strand.
AAGCAGTCCTACTAGTGATGAACTTCTTCAGTTTTTCTTTATTTGGAAATGTCTTAATTTCTCCTTTATTTAAAAAAATTGTGGTAAAATACATATAACATAAAAACTTATCATTTTAACTATTTTAAGAGTACAAGACAGGGGCATTAAGTACGTACGTATTACTATGATACCATCACCACCATCTATCTACACATTTTTAATTTTACAAAACCATTAACTATTAAATCATTAAATAATAATTCCCCATTCTCTCCACCCCCCCCCCACCCCAAGCTCCTGGCAACCACCACTCTACTTTCGTTCTGTATGAATTTGACTACCTCATATAAATAATCACCTCATATACATGAAAACATACAGTATCTGTCCTTTTGTGACTGGATTATTTCATATAACATAATGTTCTCAAGGTTTACCCATGTTGTAGCATTTGTCAAAATCTCCCTCATTTTTCAGGCTGAATCATATTCCATCGTATGTATAGTCCACATTTTATTTATCCATCTATCCTCAATGGACACTTGAGCTGCTTCCACCTTTTGGCTATAGTGAATGATTCTATGATCATGAGTGTACAAATATCTCTCTAAGTCCCTGCTTCAATTTTTTGGGGGGACAGATACTGAGAAGTGGAATTGTAGGACATGGTAATCCTATTTTTAATATTTTGAGGAACCACCATACTGTTTTCTATACCTGCTATACCATTTTACATTGTAACCAACATTGCACTAGGGTTCCAATTTCTCCATAGCCTCACCAGTAGTTGGTCTTTCTACTTCTTTGATATAGCCATCCCAATGGGTATCTCACTGTGGTTTTTATTTGCATTTACCAAATGATTGTCATATTATTAGGATTTTGATAGGGATTGCATTGGGTCTGTATTAGATTGCTTTGGGTGGTGTTGATGTGTTAACAACAAACTTGATTTCATTGCTTTTCTTTATGGTTTTTCTGTTCTCTCTTTTGTTTATCTGTGCTCTAATCCTTATTAGTTTCTTCTTTCTGCTACTTTTGAGTTTAGTTTATTCTTTTCTATTTCCTTATGGTATAAAGTTAGGTTGTTGATATTTGAGATATTTCTTTTATAATATAATGCTTTACAGCTATGAATTTCCCTTTTTTGCTGCATCCCATAAATTTTGGTAAGTTGTGTTTTTGTTTGCATTCATCTCAAGATATTTTATAATTCATCTTATTTCTTCTTTGACTTATTCATTGTTTTAGAGTGCCTTATTTAATTCCACATATCTGTGAACTTTCCCATTTCCCTTCTGTTGCTCATTTCTAGTTCTATTGTGATTGAAAAAGAAACCTTATATAATTTTAGTTGTTTTATATTTATTAAGACTCTTTTCATGGTCTAATAACATAGTCTATCCTGAAGATGTTCCATGTATGCTTAGAAATTTGTAATTTGCTATTGTTGAGTGGTGTGTTCTGTGTCAGTTACGTACAATAGGTTTATATTGTTCTTCATTTCCTCTGCCCTTATTGATCTTCTAACAGGTTGTTCTTTACATCACTGAATGTGGTGTATTAAAGTCTCCAACTCTTACTGTAGAGCTGTTTATTTTTCCCTTCAATTCTGTCAATGTTTGCTTCATCTGTTCAGGAGATCTGTTATTTGGTGCATATATGTTTATACTTGCTATATCTTCTTGGTGAATTGACCCTTTTATCATTATATAATGTCCTTCTTTGTCTCTTGTAACAGTTTTTGTCTGATATTGGTATAGCCACCCCTGCTTTCTTTTGATTACTATTTGCATGGAATATCTGTTTCCATCCTTGAACTTTCAACCAATGTGTGTCTATAGATCTAAAGTGAGACTGGTAGACAGCATATAGTTGGATCTGTTTTTAAAATCGTTCTGCCAGGCCGGGCGCAGTAGCTCATGCATATAATCCTAGCACTCTGGGAGGCCTAGGCAGGAGGATTGTTTGAGCTCAGGAGGTCAAGACCAGCCTGAGCAAGAGTGAGGCCCCGTGTCTACTAAAAGCAGAAAAATTAGCCAGGCATCATGGTGCATGCCTGTAGTCCCAGCTACTCAGGAGGTTGAGGCAGAAGGATTACTTGAACCCAGGAGTTTGAGGTTCCTCTGAGCTGGGCTGATGCCATAGCACTCTACTCAGGGCTGCTCTACTCTGAGACTCTGTCTCAGAAAATAAATAAATAAATAAATAAATAAATAAATAAATAAAACCATTCTGCCAATCTATATGTTTCGATTGGGCAGTTTAATCCATTTACATTTACTGATACAGAAGGACTTAATATTGCCATTTTGTTATTTTCTGTATGTCTTACAACATTTTCTTATCCTTCATTTTTCTTACTGTCTTCTTTTGTGTTTAGTTGATGTTTTGTAGTGACATATTTTAATTCCCTTTTCATTCTCTTTTGTGTATACTCTTTAGATATTTTCCTTTTAGTTACTGTGGAGATTATGTACAACATTCTAAAGTTATAACAATATATTTTAAACTGATAATTTCAATCAGGTACAAAAACTCCACTTCTTTATGGTCCCTTTCCATTTATCGTATTAACATTACAAATTATATCTTATGTATTGGGTACTCATTAACATAGATTTGCAGTGTTTTATACTTTTTTCTTTTGATTCCTGTAACAAAATAAAAAGTGGAATTATAAACCCAAATTATAATAAAACTATTTTTATATTATTCCAGGTATATACTTTACCAGAGAATTTTGTATTTTCTTAAGGCTTTCAGTTACTGTTCAACATCCTTTCATTTCAACTAGAAGGACTCCTTTAACATTTCTTGTGTGGTAGGTCTAGTGGTAATGAACTGCATCAGCTTTTGTTTATCCAAGACTGTCTTGATGCCTCTCATTTTAAAGGATGGTTTGCTGGATGTCAAATTCTCAGTTGTCAGTTTTTTTTCAGCACTTTAAATGTATCACCTCACAGCCTACTGGACTGAAAAGTTTCTGCTGAGAAATCTGCTGATATTATTGTTGAAGATCTCTTGTATGTGACAGATTTTCTTTTCCTGCTTTCAAAATTGTGTCTTTGACTTTTACCACTTTGATTTTTGTGTGAGTTGGTGTTGGTCTCTTTATGTTTATTCTACTTGGAGTTCATTGAGCTTGTATTTATATATCCTTATCTTTTACTAAGTCTGGAAAATTTTTGGCTATTATTTCTTCAGATAAGCTCTCTGCCCCTTTCTCTCTCTTCTACTTTTGGTATTGCTATAGTGCATATATCAATCTGCTTTATATTGTCCCATGAGTCCCTTAGGCTCTTTTCATATTTCTTCAGTCCTTTTTCTCCTCAGACTTGGTAATTTCAAGTGACCTGTCTTCAGGTTTACTGATTCCTTCTTCTGCTTGTTTGAGTTGCTGTTGAACCCCTCCAATGAATTTTTCAATTCTATTGCTGTAAGTTTCAGTCCCAGAATTTCTTTTTGGTCCGTTTTAATAACTTCTCTTTGTTGATAGTCTTATACGTTCATGTATAATTTTCTTGATTTCCTTTAATTCTTTATCCATGTTCTCCTTTAGCTCTTGAACATATTTAAGAGCTTTGTGTAGTAACTGTAAACCCTGTGTTTCTTCAGGGTTGCTTTATGTAGATTAATTTTGCTCCTTTGAATGGGCCATGTTTCCCTGTTTCTTTGTATGGTTTGTAATCTTTTGTTGAAATTTGGACATTTGGAAAACAGCCACTTTTCCCAGTCTTTGCAGACTGGATTTGTGCTGGGGAAAACATTTACTAATCAGCCCAGTGGAAATGCTTAAGGTCATCTCAGTTTTTTTCTGAAAATAAATCTTCCTTAGGCTTCTGTGTGTGCTATTCCTGTAATTCCCCTCTACACTTGGATGCCTTTAAATGCTTTAATTTCTCTAAGAGTCTCACACCTGTTTTGTTGAACCTTTTATTATCAAATGTTTTATTGTATTCATCTTCCTGTATCTCTGGCCCCAGGTGCCTGTGGTCTGCAGTCCTCAGGCAGCTTTAATGGCCCACGTGCATGCTATTGCTTTCAGCCAACACAAATCTGTTATCTAAAATGCCGCCCTTCCTGTCTAAGCTCTGATTCAAGTGAGACAGAAACAAGTCCCTCACACAACCTCCTGAGAAGACAGAAAGTTGCAAATAAGTTCCACTCTTTTCCTTCAGTCATAAGGGTGGAAGTAGCAGTTGGCTTAACTGCCTTGTGCCATGCCATAAGCATGTGGGGCAGGGTGAGAAAAATTGCCATGAAATTTCCTATTCGAATTTGTTTAGAATGTGTCTTTTTCTTAATTGGGTATTCACTTGGTTGCTGCAGATTTTCTAGAGCTCCCATAAAGCTATCTAACTTAGTCTGTTCTTGTTTATTTGATGTTTTGGTGCAAGAACAAGGGCCTGAAGATTCCTAATCTGCCATCTTACCTATGTTACTGCTCTCCCTATTTTTTGACAGATAAATTCTTGGTTGCCTTGGGTTTTTCCTTCAACACTTAAATGTGTAATGGAACTGCCTTCTTTCTTGCTGCTTACAAGAGCCACCTTTGTTTTAGCTTTTGACAATTGATTATAGTGTCTTAGTGTGGACGTCATTGAACTTACCTTGTTGGAGTTCATTGTGCTTTTTGGATGTGTAGATTCATGTATTTTGTCATATTTGGGAAGTCTGGGGCCATTATTTCTTCAGATGTTTTTTCCCCCTTATTCTCTCCTTTCTCCCTCAGGGACTCACATTAGGTGTATGTTGACATGCTTAATATTGTCCCATAAGTCACTTAGACTGTACTTATTATTCTTCATTCTTTTCTCTTTCTGCACCTCAGTCTGGATAATCTCAGTCAATTCTTCAAGCTTGCCAATTCTTTGTTCTGTTTGATCAAATCTGCTGTGGAACTCCTTTAGTGATTCTTTCATTTTAGTTATTATACTTTTCAGATCAAGAATTTATATTTTGATTCCTTTTTGTAATTTCTCTTTATTAATATTTTAAATTTGGTGAGACATCATTCTCCTGGTTTACTTTCATTCTTTGTCCAAAGTTTTGTTTAGCTGTTTCAGCATATTTAAGACAGTTTATTTAGTCTCTGTGTAGTAAGTCTAATGCCTGGGCTACCTAATGGAAATTTCCATTAAGATTTTTCCTGTGAATGAGTCATACTTTCTCATTCCTTTTTCTTAAAAAAAATGCACTTTTAGATAATATAAAGTGACAAATGTCAAACTCAGATTCTCTCTCCTCACCAGGATTTGTTGTTGTACCTGTTAATTACTATTGATGTTGTTGCTGCTGTTTGCCTGAATCCAGATTGCCTTTGGAAAGATGCAGTGGTGGTTATGGGTTGATAAAAGCTTTCCTGATATGATAACTCTATATTGCATTTGAGATTTTATTTTAAATTAATAAAAAAACAATGTTGCTTCTCTGTATGTATTCTTGTGTTCAGGTCTCTAACATTTAAGATTCAAATTTTTGACACAAATGTATCAAATATACGGTCATTTAGAACTTTGCCTTTTATAAATATTTGATTAAGAGTATCCAGGCCAGGTGCAGTGGCACATGCCTGTAGTCCTAGCACTTTGGGAGCCTGAGGCAAGAGAATCACTTGAGGCCAGGAGTTTGAGACCAGCCTGGCCAATAGAGAGACCTCGTTTATACAAAAGAATAGGAAAACTAGCCAGGCGTGGTGGCACATGTCCCTAGTCCCAGCTACTTGGGAGGCTAAAGCAGGAGGATTGCTTGAACCCAGGAGTTTGAGGTTGCAGTGAACTATGATGACGCCACTACACTCTAGCCTGGGAGACAGAGCAAGACCTCGTCTCAAAAAAAAAAAAAAAAGTATCCAATGGTGATATTTTGAGTATACACATAAACATCATGCCATTGACTTTCAGTACCCTTTTTAACCACTGGAAACCATTGGTTAAGTGTCTGAAGATTTAATGAGATTAGAGAATCAATTCCAGAAACTCCAGAACCAATTCACATTGACCTTTTCTTAAATTAACGAATATAATGAAAATGGCTGGTTGCTCCCAACTATGCTGGAGAATGTGGAGGAAATAAAAAAAAATGAGCTCAAGTTTTCAACCTCCCAGCTCAAACTCCACGTAAGTGACCTGAAAGTATTTGTGTCTGCCCTGAAAGAAATCTTTATCTCCTGGTAGCCACACAGTGGTAATTTTTCTGAAAATGAAACCTAGAGTAATTCATTCTGAATTACAACACAAGTTGAATTTCCAACTCCACAGAGTGTCTTCTATTAAAGTGAGTGTACTTATTAGGAAAGAGTGGGATCCTGAAAATTAGAATGAAAACATTTGGGAAGATCCTGATATGGCTGTAGATACCAAACCTTTAAATTCTGCTGTGTTTTTTGACAGTAGAAATAATCTGAGATAACTCTACTTTGCTTTTAAAAATGTAATGACTTCTCCTAAAGTAGTTGGCTTCCAAGATACTCCTGTTTCTTCTTAAGACCCACCTCCACCACTTTTCCTTGTTTCTTGCCTCATAACTAGACTCAAGTCCCAGAAGTCCCCAAAGGATGAGGTGAAAAATATGACCCATCAGGAGACATGCTATACCCAAAAAGAGATGCATGATTTTTCTAATTTATACAGACATAAACCCAGGGAATATGTGTGGGGAGGCATGTTAAGACTGTGGGGTAATGGTAGAAGGAATATAAAATTGTATCAGACCTAATTTTTTTATATGACTCCAATAAGCAGATTATTGACTGGGTGTTGTAGCCTCAAGTGGGTAGAAAGATCTTGTTTGGTTTGCTACAACATGGAACAAAAGGTGGTCTATAATAAATACAGTTGAAATGCCAGAACTTCCTTAGTATACCCTAGAGGAAAGTATCCATAGGCTAAGAAAGACTAGAATGTTAGAGTGGATTTATCATGTAAGACCTGCTCATTCACCCAGAGAAGGGTACATAGGGCACACCTTTCACCATGAATGTGAGAAACAGATAAACGTCTTTGTTTGCTGTAGTGAGATGATGTAGAGCTGCACCATCCCTGAAGAGTTCTGTGGATGCTCCTCTTTGTAGTTCTGAAATTACATGTGACTGCTGCCACTGAATTAGGATCCTTGAGTATAATGGGGATAACTAGATCCCAGGGTGACAGGAGCCAAGTGGTAGCACTAGATTGCCAAAGACAAGGTAAGTGTGTTTACTGTAATGAAGAGTGAAGTCCATGCAGTTATCACAATAGTCTCGCTTGCAGAAACCTCTGGCATAGGATAGTTGATCATGGTGTCCCTAGAAGAGAAAGATATGTGCAGTCTACTAAATTCTAGTTCTAGGTCAAGTGAACAGAAGCCTAATTTGTCACCAAAATAGGACTGTGGACCTTCAGTCAATTTCCAGACTTGAGTTAGTTCTGGGTCTGGGTTTATAGACCCAAAACCCTTTGAATGAAGAGGAAAACAGGTAACCTTGAGAAAGGATCCCACTACACTGCCAAACTTTATATCTTTCTCCAAGCCATGCTAAATCAGATTTACAGCCCTTTACCAAGGTGATGGTACACTGCAGAAAGGAAATAATCAGACCCTTTGGGGATTACTGGATACAGGATCCCAATTGACATTAATTCCAGGAGTCTCAAAATGTCACTTTGGTCCACCAGTCAGAGTAGAGTTTTATGGAGGTCAGGTGATCATGAAGTTTTTTAAACCCAGGCCCATCTCACAGTGAAGTCCAGTGGGTCCCAAAGCATACCCTGTGGCTATTCCCCCAGTTCCAGAAGGCATAACTGGAATAGACATATTCAGCAGCTGGCAGAATTCCACATTGGTACCCTGACCGGCGAAGTGGGCTATTATGGTAGCAAAGGCCAAGTGGAAGCCACTAGAACTGCCCCTACCTAGGAAAATAGTAAACCAAAAGCAACACCATATTCCTGGAGGGACTGCAGAGATTAATGCCACCATAAAGGACTTGAGGGATTCAGGCATGGTGATTCCCACCACATCCCCACTCAACTTACCTATTTGGCCTGTGCTAAAAATAGATGCATCCTGGAGAACTACAGTAGATTATATAAACTTAACCAGGTGGTGACTCCAGTTGCAGCTGCTGTTTCCAGTGTGGTTTCATTGCTTGAGAAAATCAACACATCCCCTTGTACCTGGTAAGTAATTATTGATCTGGAAAATGCTCAATACTTCTTAGTAAAGACCACCAGAAGCAGTTTGCTTTCACCTGGAAAAGCCCACAGTACTCCTTCCCTGTCCTACCTCATGGGTATATCAACTCTCCAGTTGTATGTCATAATTTAGTCCACAGGGACTCTGTCTTTCCCTTCCACAAGACATCACACTGGTCCATACATTGATGATATGCTGATCGGACTTAGCAACAAGTAGCAACTACTCTAGACTTACTGGTTAGACTTTTCTGTGTGAAGGGTGGGGGGGGCAGGAGTAAATCTGACAAAAATTGAGGGCCTTACAGCTCAGTGAAATTTTTCAGGGTTCAGTAGTGTGGGCCATGCCAAGATATCCCTTCTAATTGTTCCAGCCAGCCCTTCTTGAAATAAAAAAGGAAGCACAATGTCTAATTAGCCTCTTTGGGTTTTGGAGGCAACGTATTACTCATTTGGGTTTACCACTCAAGCCCATTTACCAAATGTTATGGTATAAATGTTTGTGTCCTTCTAAACTTCAAATGTTGAAAGCTAATTCTCCATGTGATAGTATTAAGGGGTGGGGCCTTTGGGAGGTGATTAGGTCATTAGGGCTGTGCCCTCATGAATGAGATAAATGCCTTTATAAAGAGGCCTAAGGGAACTTGTTAGTCTTTTCACCTTCCATTATGTGAGGATGCAGCAAGGTGCCATCTTGGAAACAGAAAGCAAGCCCTCACCAGACACTGAGTCTGCTGGCATCTTGTTCTTGGAACTCCCAGCCTCCAGAACTGTGAGCAATAAATTTCTGTTGTTTATAAATTACCCAGGCTAAGGTATTTTGTTAGAACAGACCAAATGGACTAAGATACCAAGTGACCCAAAAAGCTGCTAGTTTGGAATGGGACCTCAAACAAGAGAAGGCTCTGTGACAGATTCAGGCTGCTGTGCAATCTGCTGCCACTTGGACCATTTGATCCAGCAGATCTAATGGTGCTTGGAGTGCCAGTGACAGAGATGGAGTCTTTGGCAAGCCCCTATAGGTGAATCACAGAACAGACCCTCAGGATTTGGAGCAAATCCTTGCCATCCTTTGTGAATAACTGTTGGGAAAACAGCTTTTGGCTTGCTGTGGAGCTTCAGCAGAGAGTAAGCACTTAACCATGGGCCACCAAGTTACCATGCAATCTGAGCTTCCCATCATGAACTACATGTTGTCTCATCCACCAAACCACAACGCTGGGTGTGCACAGCAGCACTCCATCCTCAAATATGAGTGGGATGTATGAGATTAGGCTTGAGAAGGCCGCCCTGAAGACATAAGTAAGTTATACGAGGAAATAGTCCTCATGCCCAGGGTCCTGCATAATATGCAGGCAACACCCAAAAGTAGACAGCTGTAGCAGTAGTGCCCCCTTCTGGGACATCTCTGAAGGACAGTGGTGAAGGGGTAGCTTTATAGTGGGTAGAACTTCAGGCATTGTACCTGGTTGTATGTTTTGCCTGGGGGGAGAAATGGCCAGACATGCACTTCTATACTGATACATGGCTTAGCCCACAATTTGGCTGGATGGTCAGGGACTTGGAAGGTACTTGTTTGGAAAATTGGTGACAAGCAGATCTGAGGGAGAAATATGTGGATAAACCTCTCCAAATGGGCCAAAACCATGAAGGTATCTGTGTTCTTTTTGAATCCCCACCAATAAGTGACCTCAGTAGAGGAGGACAGTAATAAGCAAGTGGGTAGCTGTGGTGTGAGGCCTAAGCTCATGCAAGGGTAGTGTCCTCGCCTGATTCCTTTGCTTCTGCTTTCCTTCCTGCTGTTGCACAATCTCCTGATCTCTGAAGGGACTGAGGAACACATCCAGGTAAGCCCTTGGCTCAGACACTGATGATTTAAAAAAAAAACAAAAACAAAAAACTACTTTTAAGAGGATTTAGTACTTAACTGCTCTCCTAATGCGAAACCTCTGGTCAGTGCACCTGGGCTTTGCTCAGCACTGCTGCTTACTAGCATGACAAAGGGCTAATCTTTTAATCACAGGGCTTGATGGATCCTACCTGGGCCACTGACACAGTAACCTTCCTGGATGTGGATCTCTATGCCAGGGAGATTGTCTGGCATTCCCAAGAAGTGCCATAGGAGGCAGCTGCCTATGAGAGGAGCCCCCAGGTCCCCAACTTTCCCTGTAACCACCTAGAAGATCTGTACCACACTGATTGGATGAAGACAGAAACTGAAAGGTACAACTTTACACATCTAGAAATCCAAAATATTCTGAGAAAACCTCCAAAGAGAAAAGGGGAGGGGGGGAATTTAAAAAACGCATGTGGCAAGAAAAGGCAGAGCCATGGTAGAGGATGGTTTCAATCCATGGACCTCTGGGTTGTAGTCCCAGCACTCGTCTGCTGTGCCACTCTGCTGCCGGTGCCTCTGTTGGTTGGAAAGCCCTGATCCTTAGGGTTATAGGGAAAAACACTCATGGCACCCCTGTAGCACAGCAAAGGGACCAATTCAAACCCAACCTAAACCCAGAATCCTTAAACTGGATAAAGCAGCAACTGCCATGGAGGAAGCTCCTAACTCTGACAATTCTGGTGTGAAGCTCTGTGGAGGAAGACATGTAAAAATATAAGCACAGTGGAGAGTACCCCCTGAAGTATATCAAGTGGCAAACAAACATGGAGGGAGGAAACAAACAAAAATTAAATTGAAAGAAAGGTTCACAGTTTGACCCAATTAGAAGGCCAAAATTTACTAAAATAACTTTTACATCGAAAAGATAAAAAGATTCCATTTTTAGGTTTAAATAGCAATTGGAGATAATCATAATTCCCCCTGTAGTATAAATTAACAGCTCTGGAGGCTGGCAGTGCTTTCAAGTTCCATAAGTTCATACCATAACTTGTAGGTAATAATGAACTAAGTCCTTATAAATCATTATGGGATATCCCTCAATAATTAGAGTCAGGAAGATCATATCAACAGGGAACTTAAGTATCTTTAGGGATTTTCACCCTCACTTCTGGAACACAGAGGTCCCTTCTATTAAAACACTTTACTAGAAATGTTACCAGATGAAATTGTGATAGATTCATCCATAAATTAATTTCTTTCTGATTTAGCCCATCTTTCATTCCAAAAATATTCAGAGACTAGTGTTATGGAATAAACTTTTTGTGTATTAGGGTTTTTTAATTGACAAATTAAAAATTGTATATATTTATCTTGTCTAACATGTTATTTTGAAATACGTACATATTGTGGAAGGGCTAAATCAAGCTATTTAACATATGCATTACCTCACATACTTATTTTTTGTGGCAAGAACAATTCAAATCTACTCTGTTAGTAATTTTGAAGGATACAATGCATTATGTGGTCATGCACCTCAAAACAGTGTTTCAGCGAACTGTGGACTGCATATATGATGGTGTTCCCATAAGATTATAATCCCTTATTTTTTTCTAGTATATCTCAGAATGGGATAATCCCGTATTTTTATGTGCCTTTTCTACGTTTAGATGCACGTTACTATTGTGTTGCAGTTGCATACAGTATTCACTACAGTCACCTGCTATACAGGTTCACAGCCTAGAAGCAATAGGCTATACCGTATAGACTAAGTTTGTAGTAGGCTGTACCACCTAGGTGTGTGTAAGTACCCTATGATGTCTGCACAATGACAAAATCACCTAATGACAGAACACATAGAACGTATCCCCATGGTTAAGCAACACATGAACTGTATTAACTATAGTCACCATGTTATACAATAGGTCTCTTAAACTTTTTCTTCCTGCCTAACTGAAATTTTGTATCCTTTTACCAACATCTCCCCATACCCCACACCCAGCCCCTAGTAACCACAATTCGACTCTCAACTTTGTAGTAAGCCTTAACTTGCTTACTACAATGGTGCCAGACAGGATTGATTTACATTATTCACTGACAGAACAAATCAAGGTTTGTACAGTCTGGTATCCTCTTGCATTTGGATAAGTGCTTTAGGATAAGTTAGAGGGGTTCCTCATAAAATCAAGAAAAAGGCAGTTGATTGTCTAAGATCAAACAAACTAATATAAATTATTTTTTCAATAATTGGCTTGGACAAAAAGGAGGCTGTTTGAGTGGCCTCTATCATTAACTACGTCCATTTGCAATTACTACAAATTGTTGTTGTCAAATATACTGTTAATAGGGTCTTAAATGTTATTGTGAAGTCACTATCTCATGAGTTCATGATTCTACATAAATGAGCCTGAAACAACTTGGTGTTTAATCCTGATGACTACCTTAAACTAAGTTGTTGGTATATATCTGATCATCTTCCTATCTTTTGTGTGGATATCCTATTGTTCTGGGTTCAGGGAGACTCAGCAGGAAAGATTGTAAAAGGAACACTTCCACTTATAGCAGCACCTCTGTAGAAGATATCCAAAGCAAATGGTCAAAAATACTGTACAATTCTACTTACATAAAATGTCCAGAATAAGCAAATCTATAGATAGAGAGTGGTTGCCAAAGGCTGGGGTATGAAGGAAATGGGAGGTGACAATTTCTTTGCAGGTGATGAAAATATTCTAAATTGATTTTGTAATGGTTATACAATTCTGTGGATATTCTAAAAGCTACTGAACTGTACACTTTAAATGGGTGAATCGCATAGTATGTGAACTATGTTTTCATAAAGCTGTTACAAAAGAAAACCACTAAAAGAGTGAATGGCTAAGAAAAGAAAAAAATAGAAGGCCCTGTCAGAGAAATCAGCTATAAATAAAAAAGGGAGGGATGAGGCTAGAATGAATCCTGTGGTGTATATAAGAGTTGAAGATAGTACGAAGATAGGTTTATTTTAATATATGTGAAGGTAGATGTTTACAGAAATAAATAGATATGAGTGTGTACATGGGTCACTAAATGTACACCTATTTTCTAGCTGTGTCCCGGAGGGCTGTTAGAAGCATATCTAATGTTCACACCTTAGATTTTAAATACCATTCTTCAATAAAAGGAGCCAGGGAAGCCTGATTCAAGGGCTGGAGCAGGGAAAATACAAGATGTGTTTGGAGCATCTTCCAGTGTGGAAATTAAGGATAATTCCAAATGGCTAAAGCTGGAAAAAAATGAATAACAAAATAAATAATGATAGTGTTAGATTGTAACCCAATGAGTAAGTATCCATGAGTCTATATTGGTATAAATGAATGAATATAGAAATCAACAGGAGATAAGAAACATATCTTCAGAAGAATTCCAAATAATAGAGAAAGAATACAAGAAATATAAATCAACATTAGAACAGTACAGTAATAATTGCTGCAGGCAAGGGTCAGCAATGAATGCCGAAATTAGTGGGCAAAACATTAAAGAGAAAGAGGATATTTATGTATCCTCAAAGCATCTTCCCCCAAATATTTATTAATTATTAAGGTGGTCTTAATACTGTGTTCACAAATGCTTTGATAATCCTTTTTCCAGAAGCTAGAACTTAATTTCCCTCCCTTGGCACACAGGCTGGACTTGGCAATTACTTCTTCCCCGCCACCCCACCCGCCCTCCAGGACTGTGAGAAGCGATTACTTCTAAAAATAGAGAATGGAAAGAGAAAAATGGTAACTTTACAGACAGACACCACTTTCAGCAAGTGATCAAGGTTAACATTGCCAGGAAAAGTCATGTTGGCATCAGGTACCCTCTGATAAGATACAGTGAGGATACTTCACCTCTGTGGTACTTGTCCAAAAGGTCAGTAACGCCAGTCTAATAAGAAAACATCAGACAATTCCAAATAGAGAGACATTCTGTAAAATTCCTGGCCAGTTCTCTTCAAGTGTCAAGATCATAAAAGACAAAGAAGGACTGAGAAACTGTCACAGAATGCAGGAGACTGAAGACATGTGACCACTAAATTCAACATGGGATCCTAGATTGGATCTTAGATCAGGAGAAGGGGAATAGTGTAAAAATATTGGAAAAACTGCTAGAAAATTCAGCTGAGGTCTGTAGTTCAATTAATAGTGTCCCAGTGTTAATTTCTTAGCTTTGAGAAATGTACTATGGTTGTGTAAGATGTTAACATTAGGAGGGAAATGTGAAGTTACCAGTTGGCCCTGGCATCCTACTGTAAGAATAGACTTCATGTATTTATGTATTTACTATTGGTAGAGACTATTGGTATATGATCTATTTTTTTTTCAATGGTTTATAAATCATTAGTCTACTCAGTTTGCTGCTTACTGTCCCAGATTTGGCCAATGGGTGGGAGTCCCTTCAAACTGGCTCCTCTATCCTAGTGGCATGTTCCATTGTTTGGTTTTTTGGTTTTTTTCCTTAAGCACTTCCTTACTTTCTGGCATGACAAGATATTCTGGGATCAAACTGTAGGCCTGGAAGCAGCCACTTCTCCAAGAAGTCCTGGTTTCCATCCATGGAAAATGGTGTCAGACTCTAAAATCTGGGCACTGTATGTGCTACCTGCTACTGCAGTATCCTTGCTTCTTTGTTTTTTCAGTGGACAGACCTAGAAAATATGTATGTGTATATACACATACACACAGATATACACACATACACATGCACATGCACACAAACATGCACGTGCACATAAACATGCATAGACACACAACTACACATCTTAGGAATCAAAAGCTCACACCAATACTTCCAATTACAGTCCATCCTCACAAGCTACTTTCTTGCTTTGCCCCATTCCTCCTTCGTAGGACTTTCCTTCCACAGTGCGAACCCTGGCTCCTACTAACATAGACACACGTACTCACGTGCCCAATCCTGTGTAACGCACATAAAATAATTTCAGGATTGCTTTGCCCAGGCTGCTACAATATACAAACCTACTAGAGAGTTTTGGATTGTTTGTAATTCTAATACACACACATATAACAAGCTCTGCCAGACACTGGGGTATGTTCATTATTTTCCCTATGTATGCCTTTTGCACTTTTCACTTAACATTTCCTAAAAATCATTCCATAAGAGTTTGTTGCTATCTCCTTCCTCATTCTTTTCACAGCTGGGTTTTACTCCATCATGGGTTATTCAATCAATTTCCTATGCTTGACTGTCCAAGCAGTTTCCAATATTTTGCAGCTGTAAATAATACTCTCATCAATAACCGTGTGCATGTGCACACTCACATAATTGAAGGTGAACCTTCAGGACAAATGCTTAGAGGTGTGCTTGCTGTGTCAATAGGTCTGTGTATATGTAATTTTATAAGTATTGTTATTTCCCAATATAGGGCGTATACTATTTTGCATTCCTACCAACAATGTATGAATATGTCCATTTTCCCATAGCCTCTCCAGTAAAGTACTGTCAAGCTTTTGAATTTTTTTGTAATCTGATGTGTAGAAAATGGTATCTCGCTGTAGCTGTAATTTATATGTCTCTTATCATGAGTGAAGCTGAAAATACTTCATGTTTTGGTAAAATATCTGTTGATGTCTCTTGCCTTCTTTTCTATAGGATTTCTAGTCTTTTCCCCTCACTTAAAAAAATCTATAACTTAGAGTTATTAACTTTTTATCTGCAAGGTTTCGATTTATATGTTGATTTTCTTGAAGTCATTTGTTTTCTGACATTGCTTTTTCCATGGAAAAGTTTTTGATATTTATACTGTAAAAAATATATTAATATTTTATTGCCTCTGGATTTTATGTCACGATTAGAAAGCCTCTACCTCCACCAGGTTAAAGATTATTTCATCCATGTTTCCTTCTAGCATTTTTAATATTAATTTTTACACTTAGATCTCTGACTCATTTGGAATTAATTCTCAAGTATGATGTGAGGAATGGAATTAATTTTATTATTTTCTAAATGGGTAACCAATACCCCATTTATTAAAAGAATATTTGCACCACTGATTTGAATGTCTACCATTCTAAAATACTACATTTTCAAATGTAGTTGGGTCTAGTTCTACACTTTCTATTATATTTCCATTAATCTCCTGATGTATTAATAGCACATTGTTTAAATTATAGAGGTTTTTTGTATCTGTAAGGGCTGGTCCCCTCAGAGCTCTTCCTGTTTGGTGTTTTTGTAGCAATTCTTATGTTAATTTTTCCACATGAATTTTAAGATGAACTTTTTTGGCTCCATAAGAAAACTCATTGGAATTTTTAATGGAATTACACAATTTATAAATAAACTTAGTGAGAAGTGACATCTTCATTATGTTGAGATGTTCTAACCAAGAACAGAAGATGCCTTTCCACTTGTACAAGTCTACTTTGTGTCTTTCAGTAGTTTTATAGTGTGTTTATTGGTTTGGAACATTTTAAATTAATTTTATTCCTAAAAATTTTATCTTAATCCAATGTTATTAAATGTAGAGTCACTAATTTCATTCCACAGGAAAAAGGCAATAATGGTATTACCTTGTGAAAATTGTCATTTTGTGCTATTTTTAGTTCTTATCAGTCAAGCCTATTATATTTCCAGAGTTCAGACAGTAACACTAAAGAAGATGTACTTTGGTGGTTTGTTTGTTCTTTCTTTTCCAAGGACCTATAGCTAAATGTGTAGTAGGTAGTTTGGTATAGATTTCCTATTTCCATAAAACACTAATGTTAATTGCCTGTATGGTTTTCTATTAAACCAATCAAAAGGGTTCTTTTTCTCTTTTTTATCACTGTTTTCATGTAAATTAGAGGTTTCAAATTTATCTGGTATAGCATTTATAACAACACAAGATCATTTTTTATTTTCTTTGCTGTTTTAACTCATATATCATTTATTAGGTCTATTTCCAGTGAACAACTCTGGAAACTTCTATTTATGAAAAAACACTTTGAAGTAAAAGTTTAATATGTACTATGCTATAGTGGATATTATTTCTGTTTCTACTCTCAGTAGAAGTTTTTTAAGCTACTGGTGAGAGGACATCAGATTTTTTTTGCCACATTATTGGCACATTAAGGCACACATTACTAAACAACAAATTTTCAGTACCATTAAAATACAGAATTCATTTCTGCAATGGAATTATATTGTATTTATATTTCAACATGACCTTTTCTTAGCATACTAAACGTAAAATTTCTAGATTATAATTAAAGCAACTTTGAAGTATAATTTATATGTTTATATAAAGTAAAATGCTCACTTAAAATGTACAACTATACAACTTCATGCATTTTGACTCCTGTACCCACCACCCCACAAGATATAGAGCATTTCCAGCACCTTAGAAAGTTATCATGTGCCCCTTTGAGATCACTTCCCACTGGCCCAGATCGTTGACAACCACTCATCTATCTTCTGTCACTACAGATTTCATATGACAGTATCAGATAATTTTGTCATTTGTGTCTGCTGTCACTCAGCATTATGTTTCTCAGATTTACACGTTTCTCCACGTAGCAGTAGTTACTTCTTTTTTTTTTTTGTTCCTATACAGTATTATACTAGAAAGAGAAATCAACCCGAATTATTTTCAAATGGTAAAGCAACTTTACATTTCAGGGTAACCTGTACTTCATCAAGATATATATATTTTTAATATACAGCTAATTTGCTAAGATTTTGTTAAAGATTTTTGCTTATAGGATTATTGCTACATAATTTTATTATTTTGTAATGTCTTTTTTGGGTTATTGTACTGGGGTTACACTGGCCTCATTAAATAAGACAGGAAGATAAACACTGGTAATTTTTTCCTTGAATGTTTAAAAGAATCCACAAGTAAAAACATCTGGGCGTGGAGTTTTCTTTGTGTGAAGTTATTTGTTTTTTGATAACAATGTAATTCCTTTAATAAATGTGTCACTACTCATTACTCAGATTTTGTTCCATCCTGTGTCAACTGTATTTTTCAAAGAATTTGTACATTTCATACAATTGTTAAACTTGTTAGTATAAACTTGCTCATAATATCTCCTTATCATCCTCTTATGGTCTAAAGGATATACAGTGTGAATGTCCCTTTCATTCCTGTATTGATTATTCATATCTTCTTTCTTTTTTTCCTTGATTAGTCTACCTAGCAATATATAATTTTGTTGATCTCTTCAGATAATCAACATTTGGCTTTGCTAACTTTTCTACTGCCTACCTGTTGTTATATTTCATTGATTTCTGCCTTTAATTTCATTATTTCCTTCCTTTTACTTTGTATTTCCTTTGGTTTTCTTTTTCTAGCCTTTTTTTTTTTTTAAGAGACAGAATCTCGCTGTTGCCTGGGCTAGAGTGCAGTGGTGCAATCATAGCTCATTGCAACCTTGAACATCTGAGCCCAAGCAATCTTCCTGCCTCAGCCTCCTGAGTATCAGGGACTATAGGCATGTGCCACCATGTCTGAATAATTTAAGTTTTTTTAATTTTTTGTAGAGATGGAGTCTTGCTATGCTGCCCAGGCTGGTCTTGAACTCCTGGCCTCAAGTGATCCTCCTGCCATGGCCTTCCAAAGTGCTAGGATTATAGGTATGAGCCGCTTTACCTGGCCTTTTTTCTAGCTTTTTAAGGTAAAACTTTAAGTTACTGATCTTAGACCTTTCTTCTTTTCTAAAATAAGTATTTTAAGGCTATAAATTTTCCTCTAAGCAGTACTTTAGCTGTAATGTGTCTCACAAATTTTTATTTGGCTGAAAGGAATCTTAAAAGAACTAAATACATAGGTATTAGTGGTTTAGAAGACTAAATAGTGGTCAGATATAATTTCTCTCCAAAATTATCTATAACTTGAATGAAAATCTCAATAAGAAATACCACCCAAGGGTTTGTTGGTTTTGTTTTTTTGTGAGTTTTTTTTTTTTTTTTGACAAGCTGATTCTAAAATTTAAGTGGAAATGCAGAGGTCTTAGACTGTCGCAAGCAATCTTGAAAAAGAACAAAGTTTGAGGACTGATACTACCTAATATCAAGAATTCCTATAAGCCTACAGTAACACAGTATGGTTTGGTGACACATTAATTGAAGGAACTTACAATAGAGAGCCCCAAATAGACCCACACTTAGCCAGTCATTGGGTTTTCAACAAAAGTGCAAAGCAATCCAGTAAGGGTTGTCTTTTCAGAAAATGGTGCTAGAGCCACTGGCTATTCATATGGAAAAGAAAAATAACTTTGATCTTTGCTTTACACCATATACAAAATTACAGTCAGTAGGTCCTCACTTAACTTTGTTGATAGGTTCTTGAAAACTGTGACTTTAAACAAAACCATGTATAACAAAAACAATTTTTTTCTCATCAACATCGTAACAAGACAATGTTGAAGGAAATGACATTATTTGAGGGCCTGCTGTATGTCATTTCACTTTGAGTTGCAGTTTCTAAGAACCTATAGACAAAATTAAGTCAGGATTTACTATACTTCAAGGTGGATCGTAGACCTAAATGTAAAAGCTAAAACTATACAGCATTTAGAAGAAAACATAGAAGAACATCTTCATGACAACAAAAGTTTTTTTTGAAAAGGGAAAAATTAGACATTCTCAGAATTACAAACATCTGCTCATCAGAAGATATTTTAAAAAGGAATAGAAAAGTTTCAGATTAAAAGAAAATATGTGCTAAACATATATGTGGCAAAAGACTGGTATCAAGGACTAATAAAGAACTCATAGAACATTAATAAAAAGAAAAACAATACTATAAATAATTGGAAAAAGATTTGAATGCCAACTTTACACAAGAAGATATTATGTATGAATGATCAAAAAGCACATTGAAAAGTAATCCACATCATTATCATCAAGGAAATGCAAATTGAAACCACAACGAGATACCATTGTTCCTTCGTATCCATGGGGGACTGGTTCCAGGACTCCCCTCAGACACCTAAGTCCATGGATGCTCAAGTCCCTTATATGGCACAGTATTTGCAGATAACGAATGCACATCTTCTGGTATATTTTAAGTCATCTCTGGATTACTTATAATACCTAATACAAAGTAAAATGCTATGTAAATAGTTGTTACTCTGTATTGTTTAGTGAATAAAGAGAAGGGGAAAAAAGTCTGTACACACTTGGTACAGGTGCGCTTTTTTTCCCACATATTTTTGATCCACAGTTCGTTCAATCCATGGACGCAGAACCCACAGATACGGAGGGTCAACTATATATCCATCACAACAGATAAAATGAACACATTGTTAGGGAAGATGTGAAGCAAGAGGAATTCTCATATATTGTTCATGGAAGTGAAAAATATTATTAAATACAATAATTTTGGAAAAGGTCTGGTCATGTCTTATAAAACTACATATACCATTACCCTATGACTCAGTGTACTTGGTTAGTCTCCCCCCAAAATTCATGACTACCTAGGAATGTGAATGTGGCCTTATTAAAAATATGTATGCAGATATAATCAAGTTAACATGAGGTCATGCTGGATTAGGGTGAGCCTTAATCCAATGACTGGTGTCCTTTTAAGGAGAAGTTTCGATAGAGAGACACAAAGAGAGAAAAAAATTATGTAACAATGGACGCACAGACTGGAGTTATACAGCTACAATTTGAGAAATGCCAGCAACCACCAGGAGCTAGAGAAGAGGCACAGAGCAGATTCTCCGCAGAGCCTTGAGGAAAAACCAACCCTGCTGACACTTTGATTTTGGACTTCTGGCCTCCTAAACTGTGAGAGAATCAATTTGTTGTTTTACACAGCAGCCCTGTGAAAATGATACACCTAACAGCATATGCCTTACGATCCAAAAGAAAGTAAAAGTAAGTTTACATTTAAAAAAAAAACAAACTCATATAAGAATGTTAATAGCAGCCTTAAATAGCTAAAAACTTAAAGCCATCAAGGTGTTTATCAAGAAGAATGTACAAACAGTCATACATTCATCCGACAATATGCTACTCAGCATTAAAAAAGAACAGGCTGATGTGTGCAACAACATGGATGAAGCTTAAAAACTTTATGCCGAGTGAAAGCAGCCTTATGCAAAAGAGTACATACTGAGTGATTCAATTTATGCATAATTCTAGAATAGGCAAAATTAATCTATGATAAAATAAAATCAGAACAGTGGTTACCTCTGATTAATGGGGGCAGAGTTTACTGAGTGGGGATGAGGGAACTATCTGGGTGGCAGTAATGATCTGCATCTTGGTAAGATTTGGGTGGTAGAGGTAATATGCATGTGTTTAACTTGTAGACCAGTATGTTTAAGCTTTTGCATTTCCTGTAAGTTCTACCTGAAAAAAAAAAATAAATAAACTCTAAGCATAAATGATAATGCATGCTACCCATTCCTCTTGGGGCCCACCCTGCTGACCTGAACTGCCAGGGAATGACCCTCTTAAATTGCAGCATCTGGAGATTCTCAAGTGGACTCCTGGACCTCTGAGTCCATGAGTCCTTGCCTGCCAGACCATCCCATGAACCTATCCCTTTCCTTTTACCACCTGTCAGGTCATCTTTGCCAGGACAACTCAGTGGTCACATCAGACCTTAACATACATTCACACCTGCCAACTACACTGATAGATCCAGATCCTCTGGACGAGAATAAGCAGAAGCTAAGGGTGTATATACCACGAAGCCCCCCCAAAATGACAGCTATAGCTACCCATGAGTAGGGCCTCATAAGCTCTTTACTTACCTACAGGCAGAACATGAGTCTCTTCTAGTCTTTTCTAAGAACAAGGCCTCGATATAGTACACTTACTCAGATATGCCCAGAAATCCGTATCTCCCAGCGAAGAACTGCTTGCACTAAACTCACTGTCACCAACAAAGGCAATATCACTAGAAACCTGTTACAATGGCCAAAATAAAAAATAGTGGTAATACTAAATGCTGGCAAGTATCTGGAGAACCTGGATTACTCAAACATTGCTAATGAGAATATAAAATAGTATAGCCATTCTGGAAATGAGTTTGACACTTGTTTATAAAACTAAACATGTGTTTACCATATGACCCAGCAATTGCACTCTTAGGCACATATTTCAGAGAAATGAAAAGTTTATGTTCATACAAAAACCTGTATACAGATGTTCCTAGAAGCTTTATTTGTAATAGCCAAAAAGTGAAAACAACCCGAATGTCCTCCAGTGGGTGAATGGTTTAACAAACTGTGGTACGTGCATACCGTGGAATACCGCACATCAATAAAAGTAGTATTAATGTATACAACTTGGATGGGCCTCAAGGGAATTATGCTGACTGAAAAAAAGGCAATCTCATGATATCTTTTACACAATATTCTTGAAATGACAAAATTATAGGGACAAAGAACAGATTAGTGATTGTCAGAGGTTAACAGAGGAAAAGAGGGAGGCAGTTGGCTGTAGCTATAAAAAGGTAGCAGAAGGCATCCTTGTAATGGCACTGTTCTGTATCTTTGAGTATGGTGGTGCTTACATGAACGTACGTGTGATAAAACTGCACAGATGTAAACACACATACACACAACAAAGAGGAAATGTAACACTGGTGCAATCTGAATAAGGTCAATATTACCAGAAATACAATGCTGGTTTAACAATAAAAAACAAAACAAAACGAAAACAATGTAATTCACCATATTAAAAGACTAAAATAGAAAAAAAAAGTCTCTGATCTCAAAAGGTGCCAAAAAAGAATTTGACAAAATCCAACATCCATTCCCAATAAAAACTCTCATGAAATAACGAATAGAAGAA
Source organism: Lemur catta (assembly GCF_020740605.2). NCBI lineage: Eukaryota > Metazoa > Chordata > Mammalia > Primates > Lemuridae > Lemur > Lemur catta. Next base: position 88,137,331 of record NC_059137.1, read on the forward strand.
AACTCTGCCAAGCTGGTAAAGGGCAGCTATAAAAAAAACTTAAATCATACTTAAGAGGACCATATTTGTCATAAGATCAAGAACAAGGAAAGGATGTCCACTTTCACCATTTAAATTAAACATTGCACTAGCTGCTTTCAGCTGTGTACTAAGGCAAGAAAAAGAAATTAAAGACATACTAAATGGAAAGAAAGAAGTAAAACTAAAGCTACTAGCACTAAGAAGTGAGTTTTGTAAGATTATAGGATACAAAATCACTATACATAAATCAATTGTATTTCTATGTACCATCAACAAACAATTAAAAATTGAAATTTAAAAAACAGCATTTAAATAGCATCAAAATATGAAATACTTAGAGATAAATCTAACAAGAGATGTTTAAGACCTATACACTAAAAACTACAAAACAATGGTGACAAAAATTAAAGAAGTCTCACGCAAATGGAGAGATGTACTATATTCACATATTGAAAGATATGGTATTATTTACACATAAATTTTCCACAAATTAATACAGATTAAACTCCATCCAAATCAAAATCCCCGCAAGCTTTCTTTGTAAAAATTGCCAAGCTGATTCTAAAATCTATATGAAAATACAAATAACTAAAACAACTGGAACAAAGGGCAAGTTGGAGGAATTACATTGAGTTTAAGACCTGTTATAAAGCTACAGTAACCAAAACTATGTACTATTGGCATTAAGAGAGACACAAAAAGAGGAGTGGAAAAAGAGTCCAGATATAGACCCTTACACATATGTTCATCTGATTTTCCACCAAGGTACATATGCAATTCAGTAAAGATAGGGTATTCTTTTCAATAAATGGTGTTGAAAAAATTGGGTATTTGTTTGCCAAAAACAAACAAACAAAAAAATACTTAAATCGAAACCTTTCATCAAATATAAAAATTTACTCAAAATAGGTTCATAGATCTAAATGTAAATTAAAAATTATAAAATTTTTAAAAGAAAAAACAATGAAAATCTTTTTTACCTTAGCTTAGACTAAAATTTCTTAATATGCCACCAAAAATACAATTCATAGGAGAAAATATTGAAAACTGGACTTCACCAAAATTAAAAATTTCTCTTTGAAAGACACCATCAAGAGAATAAAAAGCAAGCCACAGAGAAAATATCTGTAAATCATATATCTGATAATGGACTTCTATATAGAATCTATGAAGAATTTTCAAAACTCAATGATAAAAATGTAAGAAACTAGTTTTTAAAATGGGCAAAATGTGTGAAAAGATACACATCTAAAGAAGATACAAGATGGCAAATAAGCACATGAAAAGATACTCACCATCAGCAGTCATTAAGAAAATGTCATTTAAAACCACAGTAAGATGCCACTCACTACGCAGCTATCAGAACATCTAAAATTAAAATAATAACCAAGCCAAGTGTTGACAAAGACACGGAGCACCTGGAACTCTCACACACTGGCTGGCTGGGAATGTGGTGCAGACACTTTTAGAAGTTTGTGAATTTCTTAAAAACTTTAGTATACATTGTATCATAGAATCCAGCCATTCCATTCCCAGGTATTTATCCAAAAGAAACAAAATCATTATGTCCACACAAAAACTTGTATGTTCAAAACAGCTTATTTATATTTGTCAAAAACTGAAAACATCCTAAATGTCTTTCAGTAGGTCAATGATTAAATAAATTGTGATACAGCCATATAAAGGAGTACTACTAAGCCTTAAAAATAAATGAACTATTGATATACACATTATGGATAAAATTCAAAATAATTATGCTGAGTGAAGGATCCAGTTGTATTCTGTATTAAGTCCAGTTATATAAATTCTAGAAAACAAAGACAAATCTAATCACAGAAAGCTGCTCAGTGGTTGCCTAGGTACAGGGGAGGAGAGGAAGGCAGGGAGGGTGGGAGGTAGAGATTATAGTGAGGCACAAGGAACTTTTCGGGATGAGAGATGTGGTTGTTATTTTGGTTGTGGCAATGGTTTCATGAATGTTAAAACTTACCAAATTTCACACATTAAATATGTGTAGTTTATTATACCTTAAAAAGATACCTATTAATATCCCTTATTATACCTTAATGCCTTATACTTTAATAACATTTTTATATTATAACTTATATAATAAAATTATTTCTAAAAAACACAAAAGCACTCAGTTTGCTATAAACTATAACAACTGTATAGTTACATTTAGAAGCAAAAAATAATAAAACAAAAATAAAAATGCCAGAACACTGAAAATAAATTTAAAAACATAAATCAGGCAAGAATTTATCCTTATCTTACAAGTTCATGTAAAATTAATTCCAGTTGGATTAAAGACCTAAATGTTTCCAGAACTTATATGGAATTTCTACAAACCAATAATAAAAAGAAACAGCCCTCCTGAAAAGTAGGCAAACACCCTGAACAGTCGAATCACAGGAGCGGAAATACCAAGGGCCGAGCAACATGAAAAGATGCTCATGCTCACTGGTAAGCAACTTAAAGTCCCCTGGACATTTCTTTTACCTCATGCCAAATAGAGCAAAAAATGAAGTCTGACAAAACCAAATGTTGGTGAGGACGTGAACAAGAAGTCTCATGTACTGCTGCTGGGAGCATACACTGGCGTAACTGCTTCAAAACACAATTTGGCATAATTTAAACAAGTTGAGGCTCTGCCTGCCTGGGAACCAGCCACCCCACTCCCAGGTATGTATTTTATGAGAAACTCCTGCACATGTTCCCAAGGAGGTATACAAAAATATACAGCGACATTGTTTAATAGCCAACAATCGGAAACATGTTGCAGAGAAGTTTATGAACATGCAACACAGTGATTTATATGATGGAAGAACCCACGGGATGGAACAGAAGGATAAAGGCTGTCATGGAATGCTAGCTTGGAAACCGGAAGTGAAGGAGCAGGACACAAACAGGTAAAGTACACGGCTGTCACCTGATTTTCTAAAGTGCTCTTAGGCTGTAGGGCTGCTACAACACTACTCATTGTACAATTCTTCATACTTTGCTGTAATCTTAAATAATCCATCATAAAAGAAACAATGTTACTGGAATTTATGGGATAGAACTGAGGCACAAGAAAAGTTATCAGGTGAAGAACAGAAACTGGAAAGTACCTGGCAAGGGCAGGAGGCTTAGTCCTAAAGGGCAGGTGCCATTTTGAAGATCAGGCTGACGACAGAGCCAAAGAACAGGGAAACGCTAGATGTGCTCGAGAAGGGAACCCCAGTGGGAGGAGTGAGGCTCCCTGAGGGAGGAGAGGGGGCAGGCCAGGCACGCGCCCTCGTAGGGACGTGTGTGGCATGGAAGGAAGGCAGCACCACACAGCCTTTACCAGTGGCTTGGGAGGCCTGGAAAAGAGCTTCCTCCAAGCACCTCCGAGTCCGCCCTTCCTTCCTTAACTGCTGAGCTTCTCAGTGCCCTGCACCCTCCTCTGCCCAGGGCTTCCCACTCACCTGGACAAAGGTCCAGAAGACATTCATTCTCCTCTCGCCAGGGCTCGTCCCCTTGCTCCAGTTGTATGATGAGTTTTGGTTTGGAAAATGCAATTCCTACTCACAGGAAAAAAAACCAAGGTGACCTTGGGTTAGTGGTTTCAGAGGCTGTCACAGAACTCAGGGCCAACCGAGGGAATGCAGTCAACCTAGAAGGTGGTAGGGGAGCACAGTAGGTGAGGTAGAGGATGTCTGAATGCTGAGGAAGGATGATAAGGGAGGAACCCCTGGCTCTAAAGACAGTACACTGATTGTACTCTATGCTTCAGTAAATAATATTCCCCCATTTGAAGCAAGATAACTTTAGAGGAAGGGCCCAGCCTAGAAGAAGAGTGCTAGAAATGCAGTGTTGGATACCACACACACACACACACACTACGCATGCACACATAAAATCCAGACATTCTCTGGAGGATAGGGAAAGAACTTTTTCTTTCTCCATCAGAAGCACGGCAGCTGTTACATAAAAGGTTAAGATGCCCGCAGGCAGAGTCTAAGACCAAAAGCAGGCCAGCCTTACCCAGCGAAACCAGGTGGCTGTAGTTCTCTAGCATCACCTCCCTGTACAGGTTCCTCTGAGCAGGACTCAATAGCTTCCACTCCTTCTGGGTGAAGGCCACAGCCACATCCCGGAAGGCCATTAATGCCTGTAATACAAACACATCCCTGCTCACTCAAGAGCCAGCCATGCCCACTAATCAACTTAACTTAAGCCACTAACTGTGGCCAAGGCAGCAAGAAGGTAGTCCTAGAGCACCCAGGTGAGATTTACAGATCCTGCTTTTAACCTGAACCCCGATTCTATATGTTCACAACTATTAATCCTTTCATACGTTTATGCAGGGTCTATTTCTCGGTTCTCTATTCTGTTCTACTGATCTATGTCTATGATGTTGTCAAAAAACACACAGGTTTGATTACTGCAGCTATATAGTAAGACATGAAATAAGGTAAACTGATTCCTCCCTCTTTATTCTTCATTTTAAAAGCTGATTTAGTGATTCTAAAATAGTTTATGTCTATGCCTTTTTATACAAATTTTATAATAATCTTGTCTATACCAAAAAAAACCTTGCTGGTATTTTGATAGGATTTCCATTAAACCTGTATATCAATTTGGTGAGAACTGACATCTTTACTATGCTGAATCTTCAAACCCATTAATACAGCATGCCTCTCCATTTATTTAGATATCCTATGATTTCTTTCATTAATATTTCTTGGTTTTCAGGATACAGATCCTACACATTTTGTTAGATTTACACCTAAGAATTTCTTCAGCTTTTTTAGTAATTTTTAATGGTATTATATTTTAATCTCAGAGACTATATGTTCACTGCTATAGGATACAATTGTTTACATGTTTATCTTGCGTCCTGCGACCTGGCTGAACCTACTTATTAACTCTAACAGTTTTTTTCCCTAGGTTCCTTGAGCTTTTCTAGATAGACATTCATGTCCTTTGCAAACAAGGACAGTCTTATTTCTTTGTTAATTATTTGCATGCTTTTTATTTCCTTTTCTTGTCTTATTGCTATAGTTAGAACTTCTAGCATTATGTTGAATGAGAGTGGTGAAAGCAGACATCCTTGGCTTGTTCCCAACCTTAGAAGGAAAATATTCAGTCTTTCACTGTTAGGAATAATATTCCACAAACATTAGGACAGCTGTTACCAAAATAAGAAAAACAAGTTTTTGTGGGGTGTGAAGAAACTGTAATTTTTTACATTGCCAGTCATAATGTAAAATGGGGCAGTTACTATGGGAAATAGTTTGGTGGTTCCTCAAAAAGTTAGATACAATTACCATATGATCTAACAATTGCACTCGTAGGTATATACCCCAAAGAATTGAAAGCAGGGACTCAAACAGATACATGTCCAATGTTCATTAACAGCACTGTTCACAATAGCTGGAAATACCCAGGTATCCATCAACTGATGCAAGGATAAAGAAAATGTGATATATATGTATATACAATGCAGTATTTTTTCAGCCTTAAAAAGGAGGGAAATTCTGGTATGTTTTCAAGAGATAATCCTTGAAAATATTGTGCCAACTGAAATAAGCCAGTCACAAAAGGACAAATACTGTATGATTTCACTTATGTAAGGTACCCAGAATAAACAAATATATACAGACAGAAAGTAAAATAGAGGGGCCAGCACAGTGGCTAACAACTATAATCTCAGAACTTTGGGAGGCTGAGGTGGGAGGATTGCTAGAGGCTAGGGGGTTGAGACCAGCCTGGGCAACATAGCGAGACCCCATCTCCACAAAAAAATTTAAAATTTTGCCAGTCATGGTGGTGCATGCCTGCAGTCTCAGCTACTTGGGGAGGCTGAGGCAGGAGGATTGCTTAAGCCCAGGAATTTGAGGCTGCAATGAGCTATGATCATGCCCATGCACCGCAGCCTGGGTAGCAGAGTGAGACCCTGTCTCTAAAAAAACAAAAAAAACAAAAAAAAGAAAGTAAAATAGAGGTTACCAGTGGCTGGTGGAAAAGGGGACTGGGGAATCACTGTCTAATGGATATAGTTTCTACTTGGGATAATGAAGAAGTTCTGGAAATGACAGTAGTGATGGTTGTACAACAAAGTGAATGAACTTAATGTCACTGAATTGTACACTTAAAAATAATGTTATACATATATTACCACAATAAAAAAAATGAATAATATTAGCTATAGATTTTTATAGAGAAGGTTCTCCTCTGTTCCTGCTGTCCTGGGAGTTTATTTTGCTTTGTTTACAAATGGTTGTTGAATTCTATCAAATTCTTTTGCTGTTTCAACTGATACAATTGTGATTTTCCTTCTTTAGCCTATTAATATGGTGGATTATTACACTGACTGATTTTCAGATATGGAACTAGCCTTGCATCCCTGGAATAAGCCCCACTTGTGTTACTATTTTTTTATACATTGCTAAAATATTTGCTAATTTTTGTTAAGGATTTTCATGTGTATACTCATATGGGATGTTGACCTGTAGTTTTCTTTTTTCAGATTGTTCTTGTTTGATTTGGTATCAGTGTACACTTGCTCCATAGAGTAAACTGAAAAGTGTCCCTTTCTTTCCTATATTCTAGAAGAAACTGTATAGCCTTTGGTTTAAAGTCTTTAGACATTTAGCAGAATTCCATAGTAAAATTATCTGGACTTATATTAATATATTTCCTTTGTGGAAGTGTTTTAAATTACAAATTAGACTTCCTTAATAGTTAAAGACCTATTCAAATAATTTATTTCATATTGGGTAAGTTACAATAGTATGTGTATTTCAAGGTCAGTCCATTTCATCTAAGTTGTCAAATTTATGGGTGTAGAGTTGTTCATAATATTCCCTTAGTATCCTTTTGATGGTTGCAGAATACGTAGTAATACACCTTGTTTCATTCCTGATACTGTAATTTGTATGTAGTCTTTTTCTTAGTATTGCTAGAGGTTTGTTGATTTTATTAATGTTTTCAAAGAACAGCTCTTTGTTTCATTGATTTTTTCAATTGCATTGATTTCTGCCTTTATCAATATTATTTGCGTAGAGTTATTTTGCTCTTCTTTTTCTAGGTTCTTTGATTGCTGACTTGAGACTTTTCCTCTTTTCTAATGTATACATTATAGTGCTGTAAGTTTCCTTCTCAGCACTGCTTTAACTCAACCTCATGTGTTTTGAAATATTGTGTTAAAATCTTCATTCACTTTCATGCATGGTTTTATTTCCCTGAAGACTTCCTTTCCCACTTATTAATAAGTACATGTTTATTTTCCAAGTGTTTAGAAATTTTCCTGTTATCTTTCTAATTGGTTTGATTCCATTGTGATTAGAGAACAACTCTGTATGATTTAAATTCAAAAAAAATTTAAGATAAACAAATTTTTATGTTTCATGTGGTTTTATGACCCAGGATATGTCTATCTGGGTATGTTTCCATGTGTACTTGAAAAGAATATGTATTCTGCTTTTGTTAGGTGGAATTTTTAATAAATGTTTATTAGATCCTGTTAGTTGATGGCATTGATGAGTTCTTACTGATTTTTGGTCTATTTGTTCTATCAATCATGGAAAGAAGGGTGTTGAAGTCTCCAACTAATTGTAGATTTGTCTATGTCTCTTTTGATTTTTGCTTCACATTATTTTGAATATTTTTTTCATTTTACTTTTTTAAAATTTTTTATTTAAAAAAAATTTTTTTTAGATCTAACAGAACTTCCCAGTATAAAGGCTTTGTTATTTGACACATACAGAGTAAGTATTACTATTTTGCCTGGTGAATTGACCCTTCTATCATTATACAATATCCTTCTGAATGTTAATTTTCTTTGCTTTGAAGTCTACTTTGCCTAACATTAAGCAAGAGCTACTCTTGCTTTTGTTTAATGTTTGCATAATTTATCTTTTTTATTCTTTAACTTTTAAACTACCTCCACTGTAATAGTTGAAGTGAGTTTCTTGTAGACAGAATATAGTTGAGTCAGGTTATTTTAAATTCACCAGTCTCTCTTTTTTAGTTGGTATATTTAGACCATGTAAATTTAATGTAAGTATTAATGTTAAGGCTTACATCTTCCATTTAAATTTTATTTGTTCTCTCAGCTTTTTGCCTATTTCTTGTTACCGGTTTCTTCTGGGTTACCTGAACTTCTTTAGACTTCTATTTTGATTTATCTATAGTGTTTCTTAGTGTATCTCATTGTATAACTTTTCTTAGTAGTTGTTCTAGGTGCTATGTTACATATATATAGCTTATCCCAATCTACTGGTATCATTATTTTACTAGTTTGAATTATTATACAAAATCTTACCTCCCATTACATCCCCTTGCCCTTTCTGTTTATAATGTAATTTTCTTAAATAGTTCCTCTATATACATTTAAAATCACATCAGACAGCACAATAATTTTTGCTTCAACCATCAAAAAGTTTAAAAAATTCATGTATAATAGGAATGCCTATTATACGTTTACCTATGTTTCCTTACCACTTTTTTTCTTCTTGATTGTGTCAGGGGTCCCCAAGACCATCCTCAGGCTTGATGATTCACTAGAAGGACTCATAAACCTCATCATATAATTATAGTCATGGCTTGTATTAGTACAGTGAAAGGATGCGAAGCAAAATCAGCAAAAGGAAATGGTACAAGTGACAAAATCTGGAGGAAACCAGACACAAAATTCCAAGAATCCTTTCCCACCGAAGTCACACATGATCCACTTACTTTCCTTCAGCAATGACTCGAGACGTGTTCAATGTTGTCTACTAGACAAGGTCATTACCCAAAGTCTTTAGTGGGGCCTAGTCACACAGGTATCTTCTGTCTAGCATATACTAAAATTCCAGATCTCAGAAGGAAAGCAGGTGTTTTGCATAAACCACATCATTTACACAGTTTAGGCACAATAAGCTATACTTAACAGTTCTGGGAATGATAGGAACCCTGCCAAAACCAAGATCCCAGATGCCAGCTAAAAGATAATCTTTCAAGCAGGACTTTCTAAGGATAGCAGTTATCAGACCTACTATGTTATCTCTTTACTGCACACAGATGTTCCAAAGTTCCCTCTCTTATTGCTCTCTTTTTGTTTAGGGTAGGTCTGATGGAGACAAGTTCTCTTAGTTTTCCTTCGTCTGATAACGTCCCGATTTCCCCTTTCATTCCTGAAAGATTTTTCCTTGGTATGGGATTTGGGTTTTTTTTTTTTTCTCAGCATTGAAAAACATTGCACCACTTGTATCTAACTTCCATAGTTTCTGACAAGAAATCTACTGGAATTCTAATCGTTTTTCCCCTGTAAGTAACATGTAATTTTTCTCTGGCTGCTTTCAAGATGTTTTTTTCATCTTCAGCTTTCAGAAATTTTATTATATTAATAATGTGTTCTGGAATGGATTTTTTGGATTTATCATGTTTGAGATTTGCTTGGCTTTTTACATCTGTAGATTTTTGTCTCTTGCCAAATTTGGAGAGTTTTCAAGTACTTTTCAGCCCTGTCCATCTTCATTTCTCCTTCCAAACTCCAATAACAAAAATATTAGACCTTCTGTTAAACTCCCACAATTCTTGAGGCTCTGTTCATCTCTTTGCCAGTATATTTTCTCACTGTTATTCAGATTGAGTAATTTCTATTGTTCTATCTTCTAGTCCACTCATTTCTTTGTTACCTCTAATATGCTGGTAGGCCCATCCACTGAGCTTTTTATTTCAGTTTTAAAACCTCCTTATACTTATTCTTTATACTTTCTACTTGGCTGAGGCTGATTTTTGCATTTATCTCAAATGTTTTCTTCTGGCTGTGGATATTTAGTTGTCCAAATAAATATTATTTGTATAGACTGTCTTTTTTTGGTTGAATGATCTTGGCACCCTTGTCAAAAATAAATTGCCCATATACATGAGGGTTTTTTCTGGACTCTCAATTCTGTTCCATTGACCTATACATCTATCTTTATGCCAGTATGACACTGATGTTGATGTTTTGATTATTATAGCTTGGTAGTATGCATTAAAATCAGGCAGCATGTGAGTGCTCCAACTTTGTTTCTCTTTTTCAAGATTGTTTGGCTATTCAGGATTCCACATAAATTCTAAGACAGGCTTTTCTAAAAAACAGAAAAAAAACTACTGGGATTTTATGTGGATTAAATTAAATCTATAGATCACTTTGGGTAGTATTGTCATCTTAACAAAATTAAATTTTCCAATTCATGAGCATAGGAGGTCTTCCCACTTATTTAGGTCTCCTGTAATTTGTTTCAACAATGTTTTATAGTCTTCCATGAACAAGTCTTTTGCCTCCTTGATTAAACTCATTGATAAGTATTTTATTCTTTTTGATATTATAAATAGAATTTTTAAAATTTCCTTTTCAGACAGTTCATTGGAAATGTACAGAAATTTAACTGATTTTTGTGTATTTATTTTGTATTCTGCAACTTTGCTAAATTCATTAGCTCTAACAATTTTTTTTGTTGGATGTCTTAGTCCATTCATGATGCTTTAACAAAATAGCTGAGATTGGATAATTTATGAAGAACAGAAATTTATTTTTTACAATTCTGGAGGCTGGAAGTCCAAGATCAAGATGCCAGCAAGTTCAGTGTCTGGTTAGGGGCCCAGTCTCTACTTCCAGTATGGAACCTTGTTGCTCTGTCCTCACAAGGCAGAAAAAAATGGAAGGGAAAAGAACCGAGCTAGTTCCCTCTACCTTTTTATAAGGTCACTAATCCCATGGTAGAACCATCATGACTTAACCACTTTCTGAAGGCCCACTTCTTAACACTATCACATTGGTGATTAAGTTTCAACACATGAATTTTGGGGGACACATTCACATCATAGCAGGATTCCAGGGTTTTATAGATATGAGCTCATGTCTTCAGTGAAGAAATAATTTTACTTCTCCCTAACTAATTGGATGCCTTTTCTTTTTATTGCCTAATTACTCTGGCTAGAACTGTCAATACTATATTGAATAGCAATTGTGAAAGTTAGCATCCTTATGTTGTTCCTCTTTTTAGGGGAAGGGTGTTTAGTCTTTCACCAGTATGAATGATGTTAGCTGTAGATTTTTCATACATGGCTCTTACTATGTTGAGGGAGTTTCCTTCTATACCTAGTTTAGTGAGTGTTTTTATCATGAAAGGATGTTCAATTTTGTCATGCTTTTACTACATCAAAGGAGATGATCGTGTGGGTTTTATACTTCATTACATTAATGTGGTACATTACATTAATGTGGTATATTACATTATTGATTTTAATATGTTGAACTAGCCTTGCATTCTGGCAGTAAATACCACTTAGTCATGATATATAGTACTTTTAATGCTGTGCTGAATTTTAATTTGGGAGTATTTTGATTAGGAATGTTACATCTATATCCATAATGTATCCAGTATCTATGTACTGGCCTGTAGTTTTCTTTTCTTATAGTGTCTTTGTGGTACCAGGCTAATGTTACCCTCATAGAATGAGTTAGAAAATTTCCCTCTTCCACATTTTAGCAGAGTCTGAGAAAGATTTGTGTTAACTCTTCTTTAAATGTTTGGTAGAATTAGCAAGGATGCTATCTGGTCATGGGCCTTTCTTTCCTGGATTTTTATTACAGATTCAATATTCTTAATATTTATAGCTCTATTCAGAATTTTTTCTTCCTGAGTCAATTCTGATAGATTGTATATTTTCAGAAATGTGTCCATTTTACTTTGGTTAACAAATTTATTGGCATACATTTATTCATAGCATTCCCTTATAGTCCTTTTTATGTCTTTAAATTGACAGTAATGTCTCCAATGTAATTTCTGAGTTTAGTAGTTTGAGTTTTCTTTTTTTGGTTAGTCAATCTAGCTAAAGGTTTATCAATTTTATCGATCTTTTCAAGTAACCAACTGTCAGTTTCACTGATTTTTTTTCTGTTGCTCATCTATTCTCCCTTATGTATCTTTGCTCTAAACTTTACTATTATTTCCTTCCTTCTGCTCGCTTCAGTTTAGCTTGCTCTTCTTTTTCTAGTTCCATAGTATTACAAATAGGTTATTGATTTGAAATCTTTCTTACTTTTATAATATGCAAATACAACTATAAATTTCCTCCTTAGAACTGTTTTTGCTATAGTCTATAAGTTTTGGTGTGCTGTGATTTTATTTCCGTTCATCTCAAGGTATATTCTACTTTCCTTGATTTTCTCTTTGATCCATTCATTAAGACTGTGTTTTTTAATTTCCACATATTTACTAATTTTCCAGTTTTCCTCCTGTTATTATTCATTTCAGGTTTCTGTCCATTGTGATCACAAAGGTACTTTGTATGACTTCAATAATTTCAAATTTATTAAAACTTATTTTGTGGCCTAACATTTGATCCATCCTAGAGAATGTTCCATGTTCATTTTAGTAAAATGTGCACTCTGTTGTTGGGTGGAGTGTTCTGCGTATAAATGCTCCTTGACTTACAATGGGGTTAAATCCCAATAAACTCATTAAGTTGAAAATCTGCAAGCCAAACTATCATTAAGTCAGGGACTGTCTGTATATCGCTTAAGCACAATTGGTTTATAGTGTAGCTAAAGTCTTATATTTCCTTACTGATCTCTTGTCTGGTCGTTCTACTATTATTGAAGGTGAAGTATTAAAGTCTCCAACCATTATTGTAGAACTATTATTCTCTTCAATTATGTCAATTTTTACTTCATATATTTTGAAGCTATATTGTTAGGCCTGTATGTTTATAACAGTTATATCTTTTTTCTATAGTGAATATTTTATCAATATATGATGATATCCTAATGATCTCTTGTAACTTTTTGTGATTTAAAGTCTATTTGTCTCACAATGACATAGCCACCACAGCTCATTTGGTTATTATTTGCATGAAATATTTTTCCATCCTTTTACTTTCAACCTTTCTCTGCTTCCTGTTATCTAAAGTGAGTCTCTTGTAGGTAGTGTATACATGATTCTTAGTTTTATTTTTAATCCAGTCTGCCTACCAATCTATACCTATGATTTGAGGAGTTTAATCCATTCACATTTAATGTTTAATGTAATTGCTGATCAGGAAAGATTTACTTTTGCCATTTAGCTATAATACCAACTTAGTTTCAATAGCATACAAACATTCTGCTCCTATATATTTCTAACCCTCCCCCTTTACATTGTAATTGTCACATAAATTTATAATTTTTCATCTGCTTGTCTTAAATGATATAGGAAAAGAAAAAGTTATAAACCAAAAAGAACAATAATACTGGCTCTTTAATTTTTACCTACGAAATTACCTTTACTAGTGTTCTTTTTTTCTTATGTTTTAGAGTTTCTGTCTAGCATCCTTTCATTTCAGCCTGAAGTATTTTTTGTAGGGCAAATCTGTTAATAAACTTCCTCAGCTTTTGTTTATCTAGAAATGTCCAAATTTTGCCTTCATTCTTGAAGGATAGTTTTGCCTGTTACAAAATTGTTAGTTGACAGCTTTCTCTTTCAGGGTAGCATCTTAACTGTTATTTCACTGATGTGGCTTCCATGGTTTCTGATGAGAAATCAGCTGTTAATCTTATTATGGATTGCTTCTAGGTAATGAATGCATCAGTGATCATTTGCTGCTTTCAAATTCCATCTTTGGGTTTTGAATATCTGACTATAATATGTCTTTGTGTGAATCTTTTTATGTTTATCCTGTTTGGAGTTTGTTGAACTTCTTGGATGTATACATTTATGTCTTTCATCAAATCTGAGGAGTTTCTAGATATTACTTCTTCAAGTATTCCTTATGTTTTCCCTCTGCAATTCCCATTATGTGCATGTTACTACACCTGATGGTCTCCCACAGGTCTCCCTCAGGTTCTGTTCATTTTTCATTATTCTTTTTCTGCTCTTCAAAATGGATAATCTCAATTGAACTATTTTCAAGTTCACTATAATGCCTACTCAAATATGCCGTTGAACTCTTCTAGTGAATTTTTCACTTCACTTATTGTATTTTGCAGCTCTAAAATTTCTACATTGATCCTTTATAATTTTTCTTTATTGATATTCTCTAATTGTTGAAACATTATTAACCTGGTTTCCTTTAGTTCCACATCTATAGTTTCCTTAACTCCTGTACTTATTAAGAAAGTTGATTTAAAGTCCTTATTCCTGGGCTTCCTCATGAACAGCTGGGAGACAGGCAATTTACTGGTAGCTCGGGAGCTTAAAATGCCCCAGTACTCTCTTCCAGTTTTGACTAGAATTCAGAATTCTACAAAAGTTGATTCTGACATTTTTCACCAGCTCACTAGTTGCTTTTAAGGAAAGACAGAGCCCTGGATTTTCTGCACTATGATATTTTTTATGACACGTTTGGTTTCTTGAAAATGGCATGATTCTGTTTATATCAAATATCCAGAACAGGTAAATCCATAGAACACAAAGTAGTTCAGTGGCTGCCAGGGGCTGGGGAGGAGAGAATGAGGAATAACTCTTACGGGTACAGGGTTTCTTTTAGGAGTGATGAAAACGTTATGGTGGTGAAGGTTGCACAACTTTGTTAATATACTAAAATCCACTCAATTGTACATTTTAAAAGGATGGATTTTATGGCATGTGAATTATATCTCAATTTTAAAACTTCAAAAACTTTATATTCCAATGATAAGTGAACTCCTAAATAAATCAGGAGTCTTATAAGAATGGGGATTTTGCTGAAGGTATCATAGTTTCTATCATCAATGTCTCCTGCACACATCAGACATTCAAGAAGATTTTAAGATTCAACAAAGGGGTGCTAACTTCTTATTAGCTAACATCCTGTGCCTACCAGCCCCCCTTCTATATTACAACTGTAATGCATATTACAATTTCTCCTCTCAAGCAAAAGTCCTTAGGAGAAATGCCTAATTGTTATCGAAATGTCATATTGTATATATAGGTAAGATTTTTCTCCATAATTCAGATAATTCAGATACGATGCATAACAAAGTACCTGGCAATGCAATTTTAAAAATCATAAAATGTGTAACTTCTGTGTCTCAAATAACATACAACAAAACAAACCCCTTTGTTCTTTATTTCATTCAGAATAACTGAAGATGTGGTCCCCTTTATGCAATGAGTAGTTTTTGAGTGCCAGCCACTCTTCCAGATATAGAAGCTTCATGTTAAAAAGCTAGCCTCTTAGATGCTTGTATCTTTTCATCAATATTGCATGAGTAAATAGCTAAAACAAAAACTATATACACATTGAGTGATGCTGGCCACAGACAGGATACAGTTCAGGGCCAGCTACAGATCCCACGTGAAGGGGCAGAGTAAGGACAGAAAATGTAAGCCAATGTTCCATGTTTGGCAAGAATGTTTCTCCATTAACGTACAGGGTAAAGTGCAACATACAGAAGAAAAAAGTCCCCTGTTACCTGGGGAAATATCCTGAATTGTATATGCTACATGCACATTTTCTCTGAAAGCATAACAGATTTGACAATTGAGAGACACACAACTCTCCATAACATTCTGATAATGTTACAGCAGAGCTGACCGAGAACAAACCGAGTGGCACTTAAAGGTGCAGAAGAGCAGGTTTATTATGCCAGCGGGCTCAGAGGGGCCTCGCCACCAAATTCTGAGCCCCTAACAAAGAGTGTAGTAGTCTTTTATACATTTCGTTTAGGGAGGGAGTGGGGCACAGGTACAATGTGGTTATTTTTAGCGGGGGCAGGTTCTTGAACAATCTTAGATCCTGGTATAGAGTTTCTATAGAATTTCTTTCTGTTCTAGCTTGTCATAGCAGGAAGTTGCTACAAGCAGTTTACAGAGGCAAGAGCGGCAGCAGTTTAGCGGTTACAAGGGGGGTTGCCCAAGGGGAGGGGTTTCGTCTAATGGAATTTTCCATTTCTCTATCATTTCCCCACTTTGATGCTTACTATAAAATTCTTTCTATAAGGCATTATGATATTCCTGTAGAATGTGATTCAGGCTGTGGTTTGTGAAACTGTGTTTTGTATGAACCTGGTGATGAGGTTAAAAATTGGGGGGCCTAAGGTTATTAGGAGGAGTATAATTAAGATGGGTCCTGCCAGTGGCAGCAACCATGTAGCCCATGGCCCGAGGTTGAAACCCCATGACTGTTTTAAATCTTGGTTTCTCCTTTCTATTCTTTCTTTCAGTTCTTTAACTTTTTTGGTTACTATCTCTGATTGATTTACATAATAACAACATTCTTCCCCCAGAAAGACACAAGTTCTCCCCTTTTCTGCGGTAAGGAGATCCAAGGCCCGCAGTTTTGTAAGGCCACTGCAGCTACTGAATCTATCTGGGCTTGTAGAGATAGGAGGGAGTCTGCTACTCTCTCCATGTCTTCATTTAACTCCTGTGATAATTCATAGTATGTGTTTAATGAAGTTCCTAGGCCACTTAATCAGGTTCCTATTCCGGCGGCAATTCCTCCTCCTATTGGGAGACCAGCCAAGAGAGCCCGCTTCTACCGAATGTTTGTGTGCGGGCTCAGGGCCTCTTCTAATTCATTGTCTGTAAAATCAGAGACATCAGGTGTGAGGAATACTTGTATACAGCTACCAGACCACTTTGTCAGGAGGCAGGAATACACCTGAGCCCCACAGAGGAAAAACACACCTTTTGAGGGGCAGATTATTTTGCTTTCGACCATGGTGTCATTTTTTGTACATATCTGTCCAGGGACCTCTCCTATTGAGAGATTTTCTGGCCTCCTCCAGAGACATGTTATGTTTAGTCCAGGGAGGACGGCCAACTTTACATTGCTAGCTACTGGCCCTTTAATGACAGTGGTGTTAGCAGTGGTATTAGGTTGGGCCGTGTGTTTGATAGTTCCATTCCGCCGGGTGGGCACTGGGACTCCTATGAAGACTCGTTTTTGCAATGGGAGGCAGACCCAGCAGGAAGTATAGTTGGGCAGGGCCCGTAGAGTAATATTTAAGAATTTGGCAATTAATAGGGATGTCTTAAGGAGTTCTGTAAGTTTCCGAATTCCACTGAGGTCGGGGTTGTTTGTATAGGGGTGGGGTAGCTTGACCAATTCGGTCAGTTTTAACCTTTTGGTCAAGTTTCCTTTTTGCTTGGTCCTGCACTCCCCGTCCGTCTGAGATTCCTGCATGGGTATAGTAAGTCCAGCACATAGTCTTTCCTTTGGGGTTCTGGCAGGTGGAAATATATGGGCTAATGATCTGCCTGGTCTAATAGAGTTTGTTCCCATAAGTACACAGGGCAGCTCTAGTGTAGCACTTTGCTGGCATGTAAGTTTGGGAGATAAAGAAGGTCCCTGCAGGGCCCCTGACTCAAGAGGGGCATGCTGAGCATGGGGGCGTGGACCCTCCCTCCACTACGGGGGTCAGAGTTAGTACCTCAAGTAGAAGAAAAATCCTGCTATGGCCCAGTATAATACAGTAAAAGTTATTTTCCCCCCTACTGTCCAGTCTTTAGGGGTCACGATGCCCAAGAGTATGGCCAAAAGTCCAAAGAGTCCGGTTGTAATGTTGAGAACCAGTTTGTTCATTTGGCTGGTGCAGTCTTTGGTGTTGTAGATTGGGTGAGTTTCCGACGTAGGTGAACCTTTAGTGTATTTTCTGGGTCCCACTGTCACTACTGAATGACAGCGGCAGTCCAAACCATAGGATGATCTCTTTTAGGAGGATTTTTACTACCTCTCTGGCTTTTTCAGTTCATGTGGGGATGGCTTCGACCCAGCCTAAAAAGGCACACAGCATAACCAGCAAGTACTTGAATCCCCTGCATGATTTTACTTCTGTAAAATCAATTTCTACGTCTTCAACGGGGGAGGTCCCCGTGTATTGGATGCCTGGGGTAGGTCTGGGTCGCGTGGTTGCGTTGTTCTTGGCACAGACCTGGCAGCAAGAGAGAGGAGCCTGGCAATGTAGTAATACTTGTTGAGCAGATTAGTTAGGACTGTCTTTCCCATGTGGGACAGAAGGTGGTACTGGGAGGTAATTGGATATGCTAGTTTTCTGGAGATGAAGATCCGACTGTCTGACAGGTGCCACCACCCCAGTTCATTCCTTCTGGCACCTTCTTGTTTTGCCCAACTATCTTCTTCTGGAGTGTACTTGGGCTTTTCCAGCCATTCAGGTACCAACGGGATCTGGCTGGTGTCCCGGGAGCCATTCTCTGGGGGCTCCTGTTCAGCTATGGCTTTTGCTGTTTGGTCAGCCAAATCTTTACCAGTGGCTATTGGGTCTGTTCCCTTCTGATGTCCCCAGCAGTGAATAACGGCAATTTCTTTTGGTTCCCATATAGCCTCTAACAATTGGAGAATCTCTTCTCTGTTTTTGATTTCCTTACCCCCTGTAGTTAGTAGTCTTCTCTCCCTGTAAATGGCCCTGTGCACATGTAGGGTGCTCCAGGCATATTTTGAGCCAGTGTAAATATTTGCCCTCTTGTCTTTTGCATATTTTAGGGCTTGGATTAAGGCCCACAGTTCTGCCCTTTGCATGGACCATCCCGTTGGTAGGGGTCCTGCCATAATCACCTTGTCTTTTGTTGTAACTGCATATCCTGCCCTTCATTTCCCGTCCCGGACATAGCTGCTAACGTCTGTGAAGAGTTCCAGTTCAGAGTTTGACAAGGGACTGTCCTTGAGGCCTGGCCTGCTGGCACATATTTCCTCCACTACTTCAAGGCAGTCGTGGTCTGGGAGTCCCGGGTCTATGAGCAGGAGGGTCATTGGATTTAGGGTCAGCACAGCCTCCAGGGTTACTTGCGGATTGTTGCATAATAGCCCTTGGTACTGAGCCAGTCGGCTGCTAGAGAGCCAGCAGTGTCCCAGATTTTTGATGAGTTGTATGACAGTATGCGGGATGTGAACATGGGTATGTCAACCCAAGATGAACTTGTCAGCCTCCTTGATCAGGAGTACTATTGCCGCCATAGCACGAAGGCATGAAGGCCATCCAGATGCCACCGTGTCCAGTTGCTTGGACAGATATGCTACAGGCCTTTGCCATGGTCCAACAGCTTGAGTCCAGACTCCCACTGCCACCTGGTCCCGCTCATTAACAAACAAGTTGAAGTCCTTAGTGTGGTTGGGTAATCCTAGGGCTGGGGCTAGTTGTAATTGGGTTTGTAAGTCTCTGAAGGTGTGCTCTTGCTCATCTCCCCATTCTACGTCTTTTGATTCTGGCCCCCATACAACTTCATAGAGTGGCTTTGCCATATGTGCAAAACCCTGGATCCAAATGCAACAGAATCCAATTGCTCCTAGAAACTCTCAGAGTTCTCTCTGACTACTGGGCCTCCGGGTCAAGCAGATCATATGTTTCTGCTCATGTCCAAGTTGTCTCCACCTTTCAGAGATATGAAATCCTAGGTACTTGACTACTTGTCTGCAAATCTGGGCCTTTTTCCAAGAAACTTTGTATCCCTTCTCAGTGAGCAGTTGAAGTACGGCCTGAGAGG
This sequence comes from Lemur catta, assembly GCF_020740605.2. Lineage (NCBI taxonomy): Eukaryota > Metazoa > Chordata > Mammalia > Primates > Lemuridae > Lemur > Lemur catta. The sequence goes on from NC_059137.1 coordinate 88,156,758, forward strand.
CCTGGAGGCAGTTGTCTTTGGTCTGGCGCGCTAGGAGATCATCTACATATTGCAGGAGGGTGCAGTGGAATTCTTCCCTTGGGTATGAGGCTAGGTCTGCTGCTAGTGCTTCTCCGAATATCGCTGGTGAGTTCTTGAAGCCTTGTGGTAATCGTGTCCATGTCAATTGTTTCTTTCTCCCAGTGCCTGGATCTTCCCATTCGAAGGAAAAGTGGGATTTGGCTCACTGGTGCCACTTGTATGCAGAAGAAAGCATCCTTCAGGTCCAGGCAAGTGAACCATTTAGCATCTCCTGGGATAAATCCTAGAAGGGTATAAGGGTTGGGCACCACCAGATGAAGAGTCACTGTGGCCTCGTTAATTATCTGTAGGTCCTGGACCGGCTGGTAGGTCCCATCCGGTTTCTTTACGGGGAGTAGAGGAGTGTTCCAGGAAGACAGGCACTCTATTAAGATGCCTTCCTGTTGAAGTTTGTTCAGGTGGTGTTGAATTCTCTCCCGTGCATCCCTTGGGATGGGATATTGCTGCTTCCTCACGAGTTGGGCTCCCGGTTTTATTTCTACTATCACTAGTGCCCACAGGTGTGCTAATCCAGGGGGGTTGTCCTCTGCCCACAGTGCTGGAAAGTCTTGTTTGAATTCTGGGGGATTTTTTTTCCCCTAGTGGTTTGAAGGAGTCATACTTGTAGGGGTTTTTGGTATCACTGTGGAGTCGCCGTTCCATTTCTCTGGGGACCATGATTCCCATTATGAGGGATCCCAGGGCCGGCAGTGGGAGGTTGGCTGTGCCCTCAGGATGGAAGGTGATCTGGGCTCCTAGCTTATGTAGGAGATCCCGCCCCAGCAGATGAACCAGGCAATCTGGGAGACATAAGAATTCATGTGTTACTTGATGTCCTCCCATCTGGCAGGTGTGGGCTTGGCAGAAGGGTGGAGCAACCTGGTCTCCAGTGGCTCCTATTATGGTTGTCTCCTGCTTGGTGAGTGGGGCTACTGGAGTGGTCACCACTGAGTGCTCTGCCCCAATGTCCAGCATGAAATCACTGGCTGGCCTCCACATTCATAATGACCATGGGCTCCCGGGGACCCAGGTTGAAGGAACCCGGTCAGCCCTATTCTGAGTTGGTGCCTGCAAGTCCGATGAGGTCCTGGGTTTTTGGCTCTAGCTTGAAGCCTTGGGGAGATTTCTGTTTCAGCAGGGGCCAGTTTTCGGATGGGGACATTCATTCTTCCAGTGTCCGGTTTCCTTGCAATGCACGCACCGGTCTGGTCTCAGTGTCCCCCTTCTCCGAGATCCCTTCTCTGGGTGTTGGCCCAATTTCAGAGGGGTGTGGGATTCCCAAGTGCTGCTGCTAGGAGTGTGGCCTTTTGTCTCATTTTCCTCTCACTTTCTTTCTGGGCAACCAGGTCCCGATTCCTATATACCTTCTGGGCTACTTCCATCAGCTGAGTGATGTTCATCCCAGTGAAGGTGTCTAACTTCTCTAATTTTTGTTGTATGTCTGGGTGTGTCTATGTCATGAAGGCCGCATTCACCATCCGTTGATTTTCCAGTGCTTCAGGGTCAAAGGGAGTATAGATTCTGTAAGCTTCACAGAGACACTTGTAGAAGTCGCTGGGAGTTTAATCTGCCTTCTGTGTGACTAGAGCGACCTTATTCATATTAGTGGGCTTTTTAGCTCCCTCCCAGACTCTGTGTAGGAGGGCCTCCCGGTACCTGGTCAGGACATTCCAGCCTCCTGGGGTGTTGAAATCGCATGTGGGCACAGTATTGGGTACAGCACGTTGGGCCCATGGTTCCACATCAAGGACTCCCGCCGGTACATGGTCCTGGATCCACTTCCGGACACCCAAGGTCAACCTGCACCACTCCTCTGTGTTGAAGAGTGTCAGGAGTAGCTGCGAGCAGTCTTCCCAAGTTGGTTGATGGGTCTGGAAAATGCTCTCCAGGAGGTCTATCATGGCCTGAGGCTTCTCAGAATAAGAGGGAGTGTGTTGTTTCCAATTCAGTAGGTCTGTGGTGGAGAAAGGTTGGTAGTAGGGGACTGGCTGTCCAGGCTGGACGGTTCCATCATCAGCAATTTGGGGCTGACCTCGCAGACCAGCAGCTGGAGAGCCAGAATCGGATATTTGGCAGAGTGGAGATGGTGGGCTACTGGGGTCCCCTCGGTAGGTGCTTCTGGCATTTGGGGCAACGAGACCGATGGTGGTGGAGTGTCTGGGGCTGTTGGGGGTGATGGCCGTGGTATTGGGTTGGCAGGACTGTATGGGGGAGGCAGAACTAGGTCATCCTCTGGTGGTCCCTAGTAGATAGTCTTAACGCTGGGGACCTTCTTTGGCTTCAGAGTGAAGAGGACTCTACTCTGACTCTTCTCTACGTAGAACCAAACCCAAAGAGGCAGGGTCTGGGATATTTCTAGCCAGGAATCAATATATGGGAATTGGTCTGGGTGCCCTGGAGTACCTGTGACTAGAGTCCAAACTGCCTGAACCGTCAGGACATCAAGTGTGCCAGTGTCTGGCCACCCAACTCCAAAGCAGGGCCACTCGACTCCACAGAGTGTACGGAGGTGATTGGGAGTCATCTTGACTCCATAATCACCAGAAAATCCCTTTTTAAAATTCTTTAACATGCACCTGAGAACTGTGGGTTTGGACTCCTGCCCTCCCATGATGGACTAGCGAGCGGTGTCTCACAATGGTGGGGTTCTCTCAGTTGTCCGTCTGGCTGTTCCCCTCGTGGGGAATTAGGCACGTCTTGGCTAAGGTGCTCCCATCTAAATCCCGGGCTGGGTCACTTCCCTTCTGTGGAGCAAGTCACCATTATGCTGTGTGATGCTGCCACAGGGTCTTGAACAACCTTAGTTCCTGGTATAGAGTTTCTATAGAATTTCTTTCTGTTCTAGCTTGTCATAGCAGGAAGTTGCTGCAAGCTGTTTACAGAAGCAAGAGCAGCAGCAGTTTAGCGGTTACAAGGGGGGTTGCCCAAGGGAAGGGGTTTCGTCTAATGGAATTTTCCATTTCTCTATCAATAACATCAAATCCAATCATTTTTAACTATTCCAGGAATACGGAAATATCCATGAGCCCAAGAATATGATTATATCCAGATTGTCTCTCAAAAACATTCTACACTTGACATATTTATAGTACAAAGAAAAACTGAATTAGCAAAAGTTGCAATAAATATTTGGTGTAATTGATATAATCAACACAAAAGTACCCTGCCTGGCAGCTGTTTAAGTTGTTAGTAAATGTTAATTCTGTTCAATCACATCAAGTTCACATGTTGCCTAGCCAGTGTACAATGATCTATCTTCAGAAAAGTAGGCAATCTGGAACTTTAAATGTAATCTTCAATTTTTAAGTATGGAAAACTCACTTAAATACAAAGCATGAGGTGTGCAAAACTAAATCTATCCATGCACTACACACAGACAACAGGTTAGCATCCTCACCTCTACACAGAGAAAACTAATGTGGCCAAAGACTACTGTCTGCTTCAAGCTTCCTAAATGGTGAGGAGCCTGCTGGTCACCTGGTCTCTGAGATGGGCTAGACTTCCTAAGACATTCTCACAGCAATGTCTTCCCCCTTAAATCTTCAACTTGCTAAATCCTTCAGGAGCAACTCAGACAATTCCTCAAAAGCATTCCTACACTTTTTAGCCCTTGGGTATCACTGAACACATAAGCATGGAAGTCTTGTATTTTTAACTGCCCAGGATGTGATGATCATAGTTAACTACTTGGTGAATCATGAAAGGAGCAGAGAAGTCTGAGAGAAAGCTCCAGGTAAGGTGGGTCACACCTCTAAGATCAGAGATAGGCTTTGCCAGACACAAAGAAGGCAGCCTCCAGGACAAGAAAAGACAGTTCTTCCTACAAGAGCTAGGAAGAAATTTCAGGACTCACCCCCTCCCTGGTTGTCAGGAGCCCTGGGCCCATATCCCTGCTCTCCTGAGTACTCTTCCTAGAGAAGAGTCAAGTTGCAGAGGCAGATCTAGGGAAAGAGATGAGAAGTAAGAGAGGTATTTGGAAGGTATGCCCTTCACACTCTGTCCAGCCTCCCAATTCAGTAGCAAGTAAGGGAAAGGGGAGGTAAAGAAGGCAAGATACAGAAGGCATCATGCAGCCCATTCTTAGCCAGTGTTCTATAAATGAAGCCCACAGATCTGGGCCAGCAGCAAGCTCAGACACAAGATCTTATTGGGGAATAAAGCCCCCATCTTTCAGCAGGTGAGTGAGACTATGTGTGGACTCCAATAAGAGAAAAAGGCCCGAGAGTGTCTTCAGGTAAGCATTCACATTGAGAAATAGTGGCCCATATTAAAAACAAAAGCACCCCATTCACATCTGCCTTGAGGCCAAATAACAGGGTCTAGGAAATCCAAAGTAGAAGGAGCCTAGAGGACTCCAGAGAACGTAGGCTTTGAGGGAGACATTAAGCAGGCTGGAGTCCATAACCTGAGTTTCCTTCCATGTGACCCTGGCTGCACCATTCTGTCCACTCACATAGCCAAGATTAGGTTCCCAAGATTCAAACATGCGTTGGAATTTAGGAATGGGCAGTCAGCAATTGGCCAAGATCTAGACAAGCAAATTTCATGAAGAGATTTTAATAAGGGAGAAGTAGAAGATTTTTCCTTAATGATATTTACACCTAATAGGTGCGATGCGTACTGTCTAGGGAATGGGCACGCTTGCAGCTCTGACTCAGGCGGGGCAAAGGCAATGTATGTAATCTAAACATTTGTACCCCCGTAATATTCTGAAAGGCCTTGACTAGATCTTGTCTTGAACAAATGAATGAGAAAAGAGGACTACAAAGGACAGTTCAATAGTTCAATATAAACCAGGTATGAGATGATATAAAAAGAGTTATTGTTAATATTGTTAGGGGTGATCACAGCATCCTGGATATAGAGGAAAACGACAGTCATTATTAAGAAATGATGCAAAAGTTCTAAGGGGTGAATTGACACGCTTGCAATTTTTTTTAAATGCAAAGCCTTCAAAAAATGAATAACATTAGAAAAATAAAGGAGCCCTTACAGAACAAAAAAACATTTAGAGACACCAATCAAATGCAATGTGTAAACCCTGTTTAGACATTTTAAAGCAATCAAAGAAATCTGAACACTGGATATTAGATGGCATTGAAGAATCAATATTAATTTTATTAAGCTTAGGTTAAAAATGGCCTAGCTGATGCCATCTGCAAATAATTGTGGCTATGCTTAGTGCAGAAGCTACAGCTAATATAATGGTGAGAAACTAGATGCTTTCTCTCTAAGATAAGGAACAATGTAAGGATGTCCCCTTCTATCACTCCTATTTAACACTATAGTAATACTAAAAGTCCTAGCTAATGTAAGAAGACAAGAAAAGGAAATAAAAGGTATACAGATTGAGAAGGAAGAAATAAAGCCATCTTTGTCTGCAGATGACATGATTGTCTATGTAGAGAATCCCAAAGACCCAACAAAGAAACTCTTGAAATGAACAAGTGATTATAACAAGATTGTAGGATATAAGGTTAATATTAAAAAATCACCCCCCAAAAAGTAATACTAGGCATAAATCTAAACAATCTTTATAACATCTCTATAAAGAAAACTACAAAATTCTGCTAAAAGAAATCAAAGGCTATCTAAATAAATGGGGATATATTCCATATTATGGCTCAGAAGACTCAATATTGTTAAGATGTCAGTTCTCCGTAACTTCAGCTATAGGGTCAAAGAAATCTCTATAAAAGTCTCCAGAAATTACTTTGTGCATATAAAAAAACTGATTGTAAAATTTATATGGAAAGGCAAAAGACACAGAAGAGTCAACACAATATTGAAAAAGAACAACACAATCAGAAAACTAACACTACCAGACTTCAGGACTTACTATGAAGTAATAGTAATCAAGCCAGTGTGGTACTGGAGAAAAAGTCAAACAGATTAACAGAGAGAGCCTAGAAGTATATCCACACAATCAAGTCAACTAATCTCTGACAAAGGAGCAAAGGAAATTCAATAAAGAAAGGATAGTCTTTAAAACAAATGATACTGGAACAACTGAACATCTATATGCAAAAAAAAAAAAAAAGTATCTGGACACAGATCTTACACCTTTCACAAAAATTAACTCAAAATGTATCATAGACCTAAAGGTAAAAAACAAAACTATAAAACTCCTGGAAGATAACATAGGAAAAAATGTCGGTGACTTTGAGTTTTACAATGACTTTGAGATACAACACCAAAAGCACAATCAATGAAAGAAAAAATTGGTAAGTTGGGTTTCATTAAAATTACAAACTTCTGCTCTGGAAAAGACACTGGTAAGATGAAAAAATAAGCCACAAATCAGGAGAAAATACGTCAATAAGAAAGTGACAAAATGCAAAAGGAGAAATGGACAAATGCATAATCATGGTTAAGAAAATTTATGATGCTTCACTCAATGAAAAAGCAAAACTGACAATAAATCGGTAAGGAAATAGAAGAATTGAAAACCACAATCAGGCAGTATTGATCTAACGGACATTTACAGAAGACTAAACCCAACAAGTATAGAATACATGTTCTTTTTAGGTACACATAGAATATTCACCAAAGTAGATAAAATGCTGAGGCACATAAAACAAGTTTCCCATTTCAAAGAACTGAAATTTGAAGAGAGAACAGATGGTCCCAACTTAAGATGGTTCAACTTAGAATTTTTTGACTTTACGATGGTGTGAAAGTGATATGCATTCAGTAGAAACCATATTTTGAATTTTGAATTTTGATCTTTTCCAGGACTAGCAATATGTGATATGACATTCTCTTGCAATGCTGGGCAGCAGGAGTGAGCCCCAGATCCCTTTCAACCATGCAATCACGAGGGTAAAGAACTGATAATTCTATAATGTACCGTGTTGCCAGATGACTTTGCCCAACTGTAGGGTAATATAAGTGCTTTGAACACATTTAAGGTAGGCTAAGTTAAGCTATGATGTTCAGTAGGTTAGGTATATTAAATGCATTTTCAACTTAAACAATATTTCAGCTTATAATGGGTTTGTTGGGATATAACCCCATTGTAAGTCAAGGAACATTTGTATGTTCTTTGCCCAAGACAGAACGAAAGTAGAAATCAATAACAAGAGACTTGGGGAAAAAAAAAAACCCTCCATAATTAGAAATCCAGTAGCCCTTGCTTACACAAGATATAAATCAAAGAAAAAATTCCAAGGGACAGAAGGAAATATTTTGAACTCAATGATTCTAATAAACACAACATAGCAACACATATCACAACTCAGCAAATTTGTGATATGGAACTATTATGGGCTGACTTGTTTCCCTTCCCCCATATGTTGATCCTAACTAACCCTCAGTACCTCAGAATGTGACTGTATTTGGAGGCAGGGTCTTGAAAGAGGTAATTGAGTAAAAATGAGGTCATTAGAGTAGGCCCTAATCCAATATAAATGGTGTCCTAATAAGAAGAGAAAATTTGAACATCGAAAGTTCTAGAGGGAAGACCATGTGAAGACACAGGGAGAAGATGACCAGCTATAAGCTAAGGAGAGAAATCAACACTGCTGAGGCCTTAATCTTGGACTTCTTGCATCGAGAATTGTTAAGAAAAAAAATACTAACCAGTATTTAAGCTAACCAATCTCTAGTACTTTCTTATAGCCATCCTGGAAAACTAATACAGCAGCTAATACAGTTCTTAAAGGGAAAGTTGTATCTTTAAATGAATGCACTAAAAAAAAGTTTTAATTAAAAATAACTCAGATCCATCCTTGAGAAGCTAAAAAACAAGAGCCAAAAGAATCTAAAATAAGAAGTAATAAAGAGGAAGAATCAATGAAATAGAAGAGAAACTATAAAGAACATTAAAAAGCCAAAGGTTCTTTGCAAAAATATTAAAACAATATTAAAACTGCTAACCCCCAAACATGAAATTATAAAACTCTTAAAAGAAAACATACAAGAAAGCTTCATAACATTGGTGTCGACAATGATTTCTTAGATATGACACCAAAAGCACAGGCAACAAATGCAAAAAAAGACAAAAAAGGCTACATCAAACTTAAAAACTTCTTTGCAGAAAAGAAAACAATCAACAGAGAGAAAAGGCAACCTACAGAATAGGAGAAAATATCTGCAAACCATGTATCAAATAAGAGGTTAACAGGTAGAATATATAAAGAACCCTTATAACTCAATAACAATAAAACAACATAATTATTAATAAGAACGGGCATAAGACTTGAACAGACATTTCTCCAAAGAAAATAAACAAATGGTGGACAAGCATATGTACATATATGTATAAGAAGAGATGTTCAACATAACTGATTATCAGGAAAATGCCAATCAAAAACACAATGAGGTATCATCTCATCCCCATTTGTATAGCCATTATAAAAAATAAATAAAAAAATAACAAGGTTGACAAGGATGTGAAAATATTAGAACTCTAGTACACTGTTGGTGGGATGATAAAATGGTGTAGCCACTATGGAAAAAGTAAAATTAAAAATAGAACTACCATATGGTCCTGTAATCCCACTTCTGGGTATATATCCAAAGGAATGGAAAACAGAATCTTGAAGAGATATCTACACACCCATGTGCACTACAGCATTATTTCAAAATAGCCAAGATGTGAAAGCAACTTAAATGTCCATGAATGTATGAATAAATAAGGAAAATATAATTTATCCATACAATTGAATATTATTCAGCCTTAAAAAGGAAGGAAATTCTGGTATATGCTACAACATGGATGAAGCTTGAGGACGTTATGCTAGGTGAAATAAACCAGTCACAAAAAGAAAAATACTGCATAATCCCACTAATATGAGGTACTAAAGTAATCAAACTCATAAAAACAGAAAGTAGAATGGTGGTTGCCAAGGGATGGAGGAACGGGAAAAGAGGGAGTTGCTATTCAGTGGTTAAAAAATTTCAGTCATACAAGATGAAGTTTCTAGAAATATGGTATACATAGTTAACAATACTACTATACACTTAAAAATTGTTAGGAGGGTAACATATGCTGTGTTTTTATCACAATAAAAAAGAATAAAAGAGGTGTTAGAGTGTGAGTTTCGTGCTGAAAAATCATTAACCCACCATTCTGCTTCTGTAAACCTGCTTGCTCCTGCTTGCTCCAGACAGTACCCCCAGCAAAGAAATTCCTAAGTAATTACAACACCCATGTTCTGTGTAAATAGGATATGGCCCAGAGCCCAAATTGCCCAGATCCTGTTGCAACAAGATAAGAAAATGATGTAATGCTTGCTCAAGGCTTTTTGTACACATGCTTGCTCAATCTCAGTAATTTTTCACCCACAAATTTGCATTATAAAAGCTTTCTGTTTCAAAGGCTCAGGGCTGCTCTCTGGGTTGTCGCATTTGGTGGTGCAGAGGGTAGTCGCTGGCCATCTAATAAAGACTCATAATTTGGCTCAATTCGGTCTTTAGGTGGTCATTTCTCGCACTCTGTACCATAACAGAGGGTCAAAGCTCCCACCCCTACCATAAAAATCACTAAACCTGGAGGAAGAGTGATTAAATTAAAATTTTAAAAAAGACAAATTACCAATATCAGGACTAAAAAAGGAAGCATGGTTACAGATTCTAAATTCATTAAAAGGACAATAAGAAATTCTTATTAAAAATACAACTTTAGGCTGGGAGCAGTGGCTCATGCCTGTAATCCCAGCACTATGGGAGGCTGAGGTGGGCGGATCGTTTGAGCTCAGGAGTTCAAGACCAGCCTGAGCAAGAGCGAGACCCCGTCTCTACTAAAAATAGAAAGAAATGATTTGGACAGCTAAAAATATATATAGAAAAAACTAGCCGGGCATGGTGGCTCATGCCTGTAGTCCCAGCTACTCGGGAGGCTGAGGCAGGAGGATCACTTGAGCCCAGGAGTTTGAGGTTGCTGTGAGCAAGGCAAATGCCACGGCACTCCCTCTAGCCTGGGCAACAGAGTGAGACTCTGTCTCAAAAAAAAAAAAAAAAAAATACAGCTTTACACCCCCCAAATTTTTTAAATTTAGATGAAATGTACAAATTCTTTTAAAAACAAAACTTACCAAAACTAACATAGAAATTTTGAATAGCTCTATATCTGCTAAAGACATTAAAATCATAAATTTAAACTTTAACCAGAAATAAAAGTCCAGAGTCACTGATTAAATTCTGTCAAATAGTTAAGTAGAAAAAAGAAGTGAATACTTCCCAATTCACTTTATGAGGCCAGCCTAATCCACATACTAAAACCTGACAAAGTTATTACAAGAAGGACAATTATAGAATATCCTTCATGCAAAAGTCCTTTAAAAAACATTAGCAAGTCAAATCTAGTAATATAAGGGCAGTACATCAGAACACCTGAGATTTAGCCAAGAATTGCAATTTTACTTTAACATTCGAAAAGCAATCAATTTATTTACATTAACAGGATAAAGGAGAAAAATCACCCTCAGTATATGCAACAAAAATTGTGACAAAATTCAATAGTTATTAATGATAAAAACTCTCAACTAACAACAGAAGGAAATTTCTTCAATTTAATAAATAAGCATCTACAAAAAATCTCAAGCTAATAGCATACTTAATGGCAAAATATTGAATGATTTCCCTGAAATCAAGATCAAGGAAAGGATGTCTCATCTCACCAATTTGATGCAACACTTGATTAGGAGATAGAAACAATACAAAAAGTGAAGAAAGACTAGAAAAGAATAAGTAAAAAACAGACAAACTTAGTAAGTAACTTAGTAAACTTTGCATCAATCAGGATGGGTAAAAGATAGACAATATCAGTGTTGGGAAGGGTACGAGGCAACAGAATTCTCATACCATGATGGTAGGGCAGTAAAATGACACAATAATTTTTGAAAGCTGTATGGCAGTTTCTTATAATGTTCAACATACACTTATGACCTAGCAATTCCCAAAGTACCCATGAGATATGAAAAAAGAAAGGGGGGAACACAAAAGAGTTCTACATCAGCCCAGTAAATGAGCCCCCCCAAAAAAAATACAGTTGGGCCAGGCATGGTGGCTCATGCCTCTAATCCCAGCACTTTGGGAGGTCAAGGCAGGAGGATCACTTGAGGCCAGGAGTTTGAGGTCACAGTCATCTGTGATGGTACCACTCCACTCCAGTCTGAGCAACAGAGTGAGACCATCTCTTATAACAACAACAAAAAAAAAAAAAAAAAAAAAAAAGGTTGTACAAGAATGTTCATAGTAGCCTGACTCCTATATCAAACAAGAAAAAAGAAAGAGAAGAATGGATAAACAAATGGTAGTATATTCACACAGTGGAACAGAATAAAAAGGAATAGGAATAAACTGATGAAGCAACAAGAAGGCAAAACCAAAGAATACATACTGTATGATTCTAGGAAAGGCAAAACTTTAGTGAAGGAAGCAGATCAGTTATACAACAGTATACATTACTCAAAATTCATGAAATTGTACACTTAAAAGTTGTGATTTTTGTAATAAATAAAGGTGAGTTTTCAAAAGACTGCAGGCAAAGATATTTTCAGAAAAAAGAAAAATAAGAGAACTTACTGCCAGCAGACCTGCACTACCGGAGTTTCTTCAGGCTGAAGAAAAATGATGCCAACAGGAAACCTGGATCTTCTGTGGTGACTGAAGATCAGCACAAATGATAAAATGTGTTCACACACAAAAATGACTTTTTTTCCTTATTTCTTTAAAATACATGACTTTTTATAGCACAAATATGAAAATTACATCGTGTGATTGATAGTATAAGTAGATTCAATACATATGACTATTATAGCATGAAGAACGAGGGAGTATGTATAAGTACCTGTACAATTACAAGATCCCTCATATTACATGAAGTGATACAAGATTAACTCTAAATAGACTATGAAAAGTTACAAATGTATAATATATTGTCATCTCTCGAGCAACAGCTTAAAATATAAAGTAAAAACACAAAGCAATAAAAATAAATGGCAATTAAATTAAATAAGAATGCTAAAAAAATTTCAATTAATGAAAAAAAGATAGGAATAGAACAGAGGAACAAAAAACTGAGGTGCAAATAGAAAACAAACAGCAAAAGAATACACCTAAATCTAATTATATCAACAATTACATGAAATAGACATTCCAGTTACAAGGCACAGATTGTCAGAATAGATTTTAAAAAAGCATGACCTGACCATATGTTGTCTAAAAGATACACACTTTAAATATAAAGACATAGGTCAGCTGAAAGAAAATGGATGAAAAAAGATATAATATGCAAAGAATAAACGTAACAAAGCTAGAGTGGCTATATTAATATCAGATAAAGCGTATTTCAAGACAAAGTATTACCAGAGGTACAAAGGGATGTTTCATAATAATAGAGTCAATTCATCAGGAAGACATAACAAAGATATATGTGATAAATGTGTATGCACCTTATAACAACAGTGCTTTAAAATACATAAAGCAAAAATTGACATAATTCAATGGAGAAATAGACAATTCCATAATCCTAGTTGGGGAATTTTATACCCTGTCACAGCAATTAATAAAATAACTAGATTAAAAATATCAGTAAAGGCCAGGCACAGTGGCACAAACCTGTAATCCCAGCACTTTGGAAGGCTGAGGCAGGAGGATCGCTTGAGGCCAGGAATTTGAGGCCAGCCTGGACAACATAGAGAGACCCCCATCTCTACAAAAAAATTTTAAATTAGCCAGATGTGGTGGTATGCACCTGTTGTCCTGGCTGCTGAGGAGGCTGAGGCAAGAGGAGGACTTGAGCCCAGGAGTTTGAGGTTATGGTGAGCTATGATCATGCTAGAGTAAGACCCTCTTACAAAAAAAAAGTCAGTAAGGAAAATTAAAGATCTGAAAATAACAATCAACCAACTTGACCAAACTGATATTATTAGACTACCACTCCACAACAGAAGAATATAGATTGTTTTCCAGGGCCCATGGTTGATTCAAAGACATTGGGTAGTGAATAAATTTGCAAGGATTGACATACATAATTTGTTCTTTGGCCTGAATGGAATCAAGTAACAAATCAGTAACAATAAGATATCCAGAAAACTCCCAAATATTTGGGAATTAAATAGAGAATGAGCAGAGAGGAACTGTATTCATCAAGTGTAGACAACTTTCACTGTAAAAGGGAGCAGAGAGATGGGGTAATGACTGAAGGAAGAAATCATGACCCTGTTTTTGTCAAAACCCTACAATGGGCCCCACTGACCACAGAATAAGATCCATCCTTTCTATCTTGGCACCCCAAGCTTTCCCCAGTAATAGTCCAATCTCCTTTCCCACCTGAGTTTCCATCACTCCCCCAATGAACTTCCCTTCCCAGGTAAAAAGGACAGCTCCTCATACTCTCAGTCACTTACTCACACAGTCCAGCTGTGTGCCGAGCACTGTGCTGGTAGCCTGAGAAGCCAGATAAGGTGCCTATCCCTAAAGAACTGTTAATATCTTAACCAGAGGAACTGTCAGACAGTTGGGAGGCATCATAAAAGCCCTGGTGTCCTCGTGTACAAAGTGCTCTGTGCCTAAAGTAGACAGTGGAAGTAATTCTGCCAGAGAAAACCCGGAAATGCTTCGCAGTGGACAAACATCTGTAGCAAGGCGTCTTTTGAAACAAATGGGGAAACTGAACACAGTGTGAATACTAAATGAGATTAAAGAAATTGTGTTAATTTTGTTGGGTATGATAATATTGGGGGTGTTTTCTTTAAACTCTTATTTATAAGAGATGCACACTGAAGTATTTACAGATGAAATGATATCACATTTGGGATTTGTTTTAAAATACTTCAGCAGAGAAGTGCCAGACCCGAGTTTTACTTCACTCCCAGTACGGCAGCTCCATGGGGTTAAGTACCTTGCTCAAAATGACAATGAGAAAGAGGCAGACATGGATTTGAACTCACCCTATTAAGGGCCTAGAGAAAGAGATCCAAACTTGGGTAGTTGACTTGGAGGAAAGATGGGTCACTCATTTATAAGTGGTGAATCTGAGTGAGGAATCCATGCATCTTCACAGCTACTTTTGCATATGTTTGCAATGTTTTCATACAAAAAAATTATAAATAAGAACATTAAGTCTAGATGCCTTATCTTCCACAACTTCCTCCATCCCCAGAAATTCAGGGGGGTCAGTCAATAGGTTCCTGGGCTTAGGAAAAGTTCTCTGGCCTAAGGGCACCATTCTACTTGCTCCACCCCATGCTCCTGAAAGGGTTCCAAAGCTCGAGGGAGCCACACAAGGACAGAAGCTGATAATCTGGACATAAGGATACCCAATGCAACCCAGGGATGTCTGACCCCTGCCCAGCTTACCTCAACTCACCAAGGCTCTGCGGGGCTTGCAGGCCCCAAGGCCAGTGACACAAGTCACAAGGCTCTAGCCATCCCCCCACCATGAAGGCCAAGTCTGGATGTTTGACACAAGACAATCCTCCCCCACAAACCCGGGTCCTAGTAGCCTGTAATGGCCTATAGAGCAAACCCAGCAAATCCAGGGCCTATAACTGGCCAGTTAGCTATAGTTCAGCCATTTTGGCTGTGGCTATAGATGCCTCATGGCTGCGTGACCATGTACAGAAAGAAAATATACCCTATACAATGGAAAACAAAGTAGTTAACTTGTAACTGATTGTTGTGCTTGCTTAACTCATGGAAGAATGTCCTTGACTTAACGGATGCTATGTGCTTCTGTAAACCCGCTTGCTTATAGATGGTAATCAAAACAGGTGGTCTGGGGCTGGTCCCAGGCCCCCTGGTAATGGAATTTATTGCAAAACTGACTCCACCTTGTGTACTCAGAGTCAGGTAAGACCCCGATGTAAAATAATATAAGAACCCTTCCTCTTTTCTGGTTGAGCCCTGCTCTCTGTGCCGCCGCCTTTGGTGGTGCAGAGGGTAGTCACTGGCCAGCTAATAAAGACTCCCAATTTGGCTCAATTTGGTCTTTGGGTGGTCAGTTCTCCCGTCTTAGACCATAATGTAGCCAAGCTCCGCCTTCATTACCAGGATGCCCTACACAGCCACACAAGCCCCAACCAACAACCTGATTAATGCCCAAGCCGTGTGCCCCTCACCAATAGGGATATTCGCTCCAACCGAGGATGTGTCACCTCGTCCAGAGGCACACTGGTCCAGCCACTTCCTGGTCTCGATGGATGGCGAGGTGGGAGTGACGGGATGCTGTCTGGGTGTCCCATGCCGAACCCACCGCATGTTTCCCAAAGCACTGGGGACTCAGCCGCGGAGTAGGCGCAGGCCAGCGCCGGCCCCTGCAGTACAGGATACTGCGCCCAAAGCCCTATCAGGAAAGCACGCGACAACGCCCCCTCCTCATCCGAGGACCTCTGCCAATACCTCTCTCCAGACCCCTCCCTGAAAATCAACTATCCAGGAACGTGAGCCCACCACCTGGACCTCCTTCGCCCACACCAGCTTTCCCAACCTTCCTTCCGCGGGGGAAGGAGCGCGCTCGCCCACCAGAACCGCGGACAGATGCTCACCACGCGCCTGGAGACGATGGCCAGACGCGACGCTGGCCCAGGCTGCCCCAGGGCGCGCGACGGCCCTACCTAGAATGGCCTGGAGCGAGGGACCACAATACCCAGAGTGCGCCGGGAATCGAGACTACATCACCCAGAAGGCCGCGAGAGGCGGGACTCTTCACCGCTGGACCTGGAGCTTCCGGCAACACGATTTGCTCTTCTTACCTGTAGCTCCCACTGAGACCCATGCTCTTGTGACTGAATGACAGTTGCTTAGGCTCTTGGAGAAATCGTGAAAAATCAAACTAACTTTCGGATACATGAGAAGGGTGATTCAGGTGAGCCCTAAATCTTTTTTTCTTTAAACTTGATGTGGTCCTTGTAATTTTAATTTACTTTTATTAAAAAAGATGTCAGTTACCTGGATATTTACTTGTTCTCCATCATGCAAATTAATCCCTATTTTTACACGCCTGTGTTTTAAATGATAGAGTGTATGAAGGTACTTTTAAAAATGCCAAAAGTACTGTTTTTTTCTTTTGTGAGGAAGAATCTAAAGTTTTTTTTTTTTAAACAAAACCCAATTGATTACAAGAAAAAAGAGGAGGAAAAACTAAATCTGAAGGCATTTAAAACTACTATAATTAAAATTATTTTACTGCCCGGCACAGTGGCTCACGCATGTAATCCTAGCACTTTGGGAGGCCAAGGCGGGAGGTTTGCTTGAGGTCAGGAATTCGAGACCAACCTGAACAAGAACAAGACCCCCATCTCTACAAAAAATAGAAAAAATTAGCCGGACATGGTGGCACACCGATAGTCCCAGCTACTACGGAGACTGAGGCAGAAGGATCACTTGAGCCCAGGAGTTTAAGGTTGCAGTGATCTATGATGAGGCTACTGCACTCTAGTTGGGGTGACAGAGCGAAACTGTCTCAAAAAAGATTTTTTTTTTTTTACTAATACAAAAATTGTTTATTGGATGTAACAGAATAGAATGCTCAGAAACATACCATAGTCTTTGCAAAAAGACACACACTCTTTTTCTAGAAATTTGACAAAAGTGATATTTTCAAGTTACTCTCTATTTGCTTCTCCTCAAAATGAAGTAACAGGGACTAGATTTAGCCTTTCACTTAAAACAACACTAAAAAGGACAAAGTATATGAATAAACAGATTTGAAAACACTGGATATCAGACAATGAAGGGCAGTGATCTGTGAGATATGACTAATGAATGAGGGGGCTTCCTCAGAGGGAGAGAATTTCCAAGTCACAGGACAGAGAAGGAAAACCCATGTAGAACCTGGAGTTCTACTTGAATTGAGGAGATGGAGCTGGGAATCTGAGGAGGCCAAGACAGCTTGAGTTCACAGGGCAGGGTACTGAAAAGGGGAGAGAACTCCAAAGTTGTGCAGAGAGCTCTCTTTCTCAAGTGTCAGTACATTGCATATGAGGAAACTCCTTAACATCAGGGGGGAAAAAAACTACTGGAAAGAGTTAGAGGGAAATACTGTGAGCTTAAAGAAAGAAACACCACCTGTTCCCAACAGAGTGGAAATTGTCATAATTCACATGGCATCGAGTAATGTACTCAATAGGGTTTTGCCTCAATAGTGGGGCAAAATTAGGCCTAAATGTTTCCCTTGTCTCACCTAAGACAGCCTAAAACCTAGCCTAGAAAGGATCAAATTGTTCCCAAGTAACTTAATTGCACCCCAGATATTAGAGGAATACAAAACAATCCAGCACCCAATAAGGCAAAACTCAGGATTTCAGAATTCCAGTTTAAAAAAATCCAGCATAGGAAGAAGCAGAAATGTATTGCCCAGAGTGAGCAGAAAAGTAAATCAACAGAAATAACACAAATGGCACAGAGGATAGAAATAAAAGATAAGAACACTAAAACAATTATTATAACTATAATCCATATGTTCAAGAAGCTACTAAAACAATTATTGTAACTATAATCCATGTGTTCAGTAAGCTACAGGAAAGATTGAACATGTAAGTATGGCTATGAAAGATATAAAAGAGACTCAAATTGAACTTTGAGAAGTAAAAACTACAGTGTCTGAGATGAAAAATACACTGGATGGTAGGGTTAATTTTATGTGTCACCTTGGCTAGGATATGACCCAGTTGTTTGGTCAAATACTAGTCTAAGTGCTGCAATGAATATATTTTATAGATGTGATTAACATTTTCAGTCAGTTGCCTTTAAAGAACATTATCCTCCACAATGTGGGTGGGTTTCATCCAATTAGTTGAAAGCTTTAAGAGCAAAATCTAAGGTTTCCAGAGAAGAATGAATTCTGCCTCAAGACTGTAACAGAAATCTGCTGAGTTTTCAGTATGCTTCTCCTGCCCTACAAATTTTAGACTCAAGATTGCAACATCAAGTCTTACCTGAATTTCTAGCCTGCCTGCCTACCCTAGAAATTTCAAATTTGTCAGCACTTGCAATTACATGAGCCAATTCCATAAATAAATCAATCTCTCTCGATAGATTTTACACACACACACACACACACACACACACACGCGCGCGCGCACGTGTTCTGGAAGACCTTGATTGATATAGTTGGTATTCCAGCAGACTAGACATTTCAGGAAAAAAGATTAGTGAACTTGAAAACATGGAAGGGGAAGCTATGCAAAGTAAAACAAGGAGGAAAAAATAATCAAATGAAAATTATTATGAAAAATTTTTGATGAAAATTATAAAATGACAGATCAAAGCAGCTCAATGAAGGCCAAGCAAAAGAAATATGAAGAAAACAATACCAACATACAACTGCTCAAAACCAGTTATAAGGAAATGTGTTTTTAAAAGCCAGAGAGAAGAGATATATTATGTGCAGATAAACAAAGATGACGGCAGATTTCTTGCTGTAAAAAATGCAAGGCAAAAGGAGCAACATCTTTAAAGAACTGAAAGAAAACAGTATGTCAACCCAGAATTCTTTACCCAGTGAAAAAAACAAAAACAAAAATACAGGAGGGGGGGGCAAGATGGCAGAGTGGAGATGACCTCCTGGATTCGTGCTCCCGGAAAGGAAGGCATGGATCTCGACCTGCCACAACGCTAGAGGATTGCTCCTCCACAGGAACGGTGGGGTGAACCCACAGAGAATCACCGTGGGACACAGGGAACAAGAAAAAACAGAGGCGAGTGGGAAATCAGACCGAGATAGTTTGGAGAGTGCGGGACGGAAAACAGACAGCGGAGTGCGGGACGGCCGTACCTGCCTCACCGGACAGTGGGGCGGGTTCAGCCCCACAGCAAAGCGGCTTGGTCTCCCCACTGACCCCCACATCCACTCGGTCAGGGATCTGACTGAAATCGGTGCAGAATCACCGCGGGAGACGTGGAGCTCCGAGGACAGGTGACATAGGCAGGAGGGAGCTTGGACTCTGGCGGCTCTCCGGTGCCCTATCTCTTAAAGGGACAGACGCGTACCTGCACCGAGGCGAGGGGCCACGAGCATGAAATATTAAAGCGGGACTTTTTTTTGCTCTTTTCTTCCCCTACGGTGGCTTTCCGGCCGGGGAGCCGCTGTGGGCCCTGGCGCCTGCCGAGCTCTGAACACTCTCCCCGGGCGCCTGCGACCGACCGGCGGATGCGCGGTCGCCATCTCGGTTCCCACAGCTAAGCGGAAAGGACCTTGGACTCGGGCGGGTCTCCGGTGCCCTATCTCTTAAAGGGACAGACGCGGACTTGCACCGAGGCGAGGGGCCACGAGCATGAAATATTAAAGCGGGATTTTTTTTTTATCTCTCTCTTTCTTTCTTTCTTTCTCTTTTCTTTCTTGTTTTCTCTTTCTTCTTCTTGTTATTCATATTGTTTCTTTTTTTTTTTCTTTTTTCCTTTCTTTTTCTTTTCTCCTTTTTGGTGGCCCTCCAGCCCAGGAGCTACTGTATACTCCTGAGTGCTCCAGGCCCCCAGCTCTGATTCCTATCGGACCCTGAAAATTGCCCCCCAGTGCCAGTGATCTGCGGATGGGCAGCAGCAATTGTGCGGGCCAAGGTCTAACTGCTGCAGAGCCATAGGGTGCCAGGCGGCTCCCCAGGAGGCTCCATCCCCTGGTCTGTGGACCCTCTCTAGGTCCCCTTCCCGGGTGTGAACACTGAGTGCTTCCCCAGACTCAAGAGTGTGGAGCCCGGACCTTAGGAACACTGGGACAGTGTAGACCTTTGCCCGTGGGAGCTGCAGCAGCTGGGGCACTGAGTGAGTGAGGGCACTGCCTCCTCCGCCTAGCCAGTGTCTTTCCTGCGGAAAGAGACAGAAACCACACATCCAGAGGAAGAACCAAAAGACAGGGGGGGAAAAAAAAAAGAAAAGGAAAAGAGAGGGAGAAGAGGCTTTCTGCTTGCAAATAGTGTGAATCCTGCCTACTAACTGAAAGTCCACAACACAGTGATTTAACTTGCCAAACTGGTCTTAGGTCAAGCCAACCCTCTAGGGGTGGACCCATCAGAAGCAGTCCCCCAACTGAGATAGAAAAAAACTCTAAACAACACACAACAGGCTCCCCCTCTAGATAAAGGAAGCAACATACCTAGACTGTTTCACAGCCTAAGAACAGAGTACAAGACGTGGTGTTAACTAGACTAAAGCTGTGAGAAAAGATCTAATGATAGAGCCAGATGGGAAGGGCTCAGCGGAAAAATAAGAGGAGCACAAAAAACCAAACGGAAACCTCACCCCCAAAGAGAAATACCAACTCTCCTCCAATTGGCACAAGCCAGTTTCAGAATACCAACATGTTACCAGAAGAATTTCAGTCTTGGGTCATAAATAAGCTGAATGATATACAAGAAAAAATTGATATCCAACGCAAAGAAACCACAAAAAAATTCCAGGATTTGGAAGAAAAATTCACTAAAGAAATAGAAATATTGAAGAAAAACCAAACTGAACTCCTAGAAATGAGGGATTTATTCAGGGAGCTACAAAACACAGTGGAAAGTCTCAAGAACAGAGTAGATCAAATAGAAGACAGAATCTCAGAGATCGAAGATAACTCTTTTCAATTAAATAAGACAGTCACAGAGATAGAGCAAAGAAATAAGAAAAAAGATCAGAGTCTTCAAGAAATGTGGGATTATGTGAAGAAACCTAACATGAGAGTTATAGGCATCCCTGAAGGTGAAGAAGATAATAAGCAAGGGCTGGATAAACTATTTGAAGACATAATAGAAGAAAATTTCCCAGGCCTTGCTAAAACTTTAGATATACAGGTTCAAGAAGCTCAAAGAACCCCTGGTAGATTCATAGCAAATAGGAAAACACCACGCCACGTAGTGGTCAGACTGACCAAAATATCCACTAAAGAGACCCTTCTTCGAGCTGTAAGGAGAAAGAAACAAGTAACATACAAAGGGAGACCCATTAGAATTACACCAGATTTCTCAACTGAAACTTTACAAGCAAGAAGAAGTTGGGGCCCCATTCTCACTCTTCTGAAACAGAATAATGCCCAGCCTAGAATCTTGTACCCAGCTAAGCTAAGCTTTCTATATGAAGGAGAAATTAAGACATTCTCAGATAAACAAGGACTGAGGGAATTCACCAAGACCACCCCTCCAAGAAGTACTCAAAAGAGAGTTACACACGGATCATCTCAACAAAGACCCACGAATGTAAAACCACCCAAGAGCTAAAGATCAAATTCTAGCCACCACAATGGCTCAAGAGAGAAAACATAGCAATGAAGTTCTACCCAATAAGATAAACAGAAATCTGTCCCAATTATCAGTTCTCTCACTAAATGTCAATGGCCTGAATTCCCCACTCAAGAGACATAGACTGGGCCAATGGATAAAAAAACACAAACCAAGTATCTGCTGCCTTCGGGAAACTCACTTAACCGGCAAAGATGCATTTAGACTGAAAATAAAAGGATGGAAATTGATATTTCAAGCAAATGGTAGCCAAAAGAAAGCTGGTGTGGCAGTTTTAATTTCCAATAACTTAGTCTTTAAACCAGCAAAAGTAATAAAAGACAAAGACGGTTACTACATACTGGTGAAAGGCACAATTCAACAAGAAGACATAACCATACTTAATATATATGCACCCAATCTAGGCGCACCCAGATTCATAAAACAAATCCTACTCGATCTAAACCAAATGATAGACAACAACACTTTAATAGTTGGAGACTTTAACACCCCACTGACAGCACAGGACAGATCCTCCAAGCAGAAAATAAGCAAAGACATAGTAGACTTAAATAGAATGCTAGAACAAATGGGCCTGACTGACATCTACAGGACATTCTACCCGAAATCCACTGAATATACATTCTTCTCATCAGCTCACAGGACATTCTCTAAGATTGACCATATCCTAGGTCATAAAGCAAGTCTTAAAAAAATTAAAAAAATAGAAATCATACCCTGCATCTTCTCAGATCACAATGGAATAAAAATAATAATGAACCCTAACAGGAACTCTCATTCCTACTTAAAGTCATGGAAGCTAAACAACCTTCTTCTGAATAACAATTTTGTAAAGGAAGAAATTAAGTCAGAAATCAAAACATTCTTTGAATTAAATGACAAAGGTGACACAACTTATCAAAATCTATGGGATGCAGCTAAAGCAGTCCTGAGAGGAAAATTCATTTCCATAAATGCCTATTTCAAAAAGACAGACAACTTACAAATAGACAACTTAATGACTAGACTCAAAGAGCTGGAGAAAGAAGAACAGACTGACCCCAAACCCAGCAGAAGGCGAGAAATTATTAAGATCAAATCAGAATTAAATGAAAAAGACAACAAAAATACTATAAGGGAAATTAATAAAACAAAAAGTTGGTTCTTTGAAAAGATAAATAAAATAGACACACCACTGGCTAGACTAACCAAGAGCAGAAAAGAAAAATCTTTAATAACTTCCATCAGGAACATGAAAGGAGAAATCACAACCGAAGCCACAGAGATACATGACATTATCTATGAATATTACAAAAATCTTTATGCACACAAATTGGAAAATGAGGAGGAAATGGACAAATTTTTAGAAACACACAGCCTTCCCAAGCTCAATCAGGAAGAAATAGAATTCCTGAATAGACCAATATCAAGAACTGAAATTGAAACAGCAATAAAAAACCTTCCCAAAAAGAAAAGCCCTGGTCCAGATGGGTTCACACCTGAATTTTACCATACATACAAACATGAACTGGTGCCCATCCTACATAAACTATTCTTCAATATTGAGAAGGATGGAATTCTCCCCAACACATTTTACCAAGCCAATATAACATTGATACCAAAACCAGGAAAGGATGCAACAAAAAAAGAAAACTACAGACCAATTTCTCTCATGAACGTAGATGCAAAAATTCTCAATAAAATCCTAGCAAATCGTATCCAAGTGCTGATTACAAAAATAATTCATCACGACCAAGTAGGCTTCATCCCAGAGATGCAGGGGTGGTTCAACATACGAAAATCTATAAATGTAATTAACCACATAAATAGAAGCAAAAATAAAGACCATATGATCCTCTGAATAGATGCAGAAAAAGCATTTGACAAAATTCAACACCCTTTTATGATAAAAACACTTAACAACATAGGCATAAATGGGACCTACCTAAAAATAATACAAGCCATATATGACAAACCCACAGCCAACATCATACTGAATGGGGAAAAATTGAAAGCATTCCCACTCAGAACTGGAACGAGACAAGGCTGCCCACTGTCCCCATTACTTTTCAACATAGTATTGGAAGTCCTTGCGAGAGCTATCAGACAAGAGAGCAGAATCAAAGGTGTCCAAATAGGGACAGAAGAGATCAAACTCTCACTCTTCGCTGATGACATGATGTTGTATCTGGAAAACCCCAAGGACTCAACCAAGAGACTCCTGGAATTAATTAACGAATTCAGTAATGTCTCAGGTTACAAAGTCAATACACACAAATCAGAGGCATTCATATATGCCAATACCATTCAATCAGAGAACCAAATTAAGGACTCAATACCTTTCAAAATAGCAACAAAGAAAATAAAATATCTAGGAATATATTTAACTAAAGAGGTAAAGGACCTCTATAAAGAGAACTATGAAACGCTAAGGAAAGAAATTGCAGAACACGTAAATAAGTGGAAATCTATACCATGCTCATGGATTGGAAGAATTAACATCGTTAAAATGTCTATACTACCCAAAGTAATCTATAGATTCAATGCAATTCCTATTAAATTACCAACATCATTTTTCACAGATTTAGAAAAAATAATTATACACTTTGTATGGAATCAGAGAAGACCCCGTATAGCAAAAGCAATCTTAAGCAATAAAAACAAAATGGGAGGTATTGATTTGCCAGACTTCAAACTATACTACAAAGCTGTGGTGCTTAAAACTGCTTGGTATTGGCACAAGGGCAGGGACACAGACCAGTGGAACAGAACAGAAAACCCAAATATAAAACCATCCTCATATAACCATCTAATCTTTGACAAAATAGACAAAAACATACTCTGGGGACAAGAGTCCCTATTCAATAAATGGTGCTGGGAAAACTGGATAGCCACATGTAGAAGACTGAAACAGGACCCACAGATTTCACCTCTCACAAAAATCAAATCACGGTGGATAACAGATTTAAACCTTAAATGGGAAATGATTAGAATTCTAGAAGAAAATGTAGGAAAGACTCTTACAGACATTGGTCTAGGCAAAGAATTTATGAAGAAAACCCCTAAGGCAATCGCAGCAACAACAAAAATAAACGAATGGGACCTGATTAAATTAAAAAGCTTCTGCACAGCCAAAGAAACAGTCATGAAAATAAACAAACAGCCTACAGAATGGGGAAAAAATTTTCGCATACTACACATCAGATAAAAGACTGATAACAAGAATCTATTTAGAACTCAGGAAAATCAGCAAGAAAAAATCAAACAATCCTATCAAAAAATGGGCAAAGGACATGAATAGAAATTTTTCAAAAGAAGACGTAAGAATGGCCAAAAAACGTATCAAAAAATGCTCAACATCCCTAATCATCAGGGAAATGCAAATCAAAACCACAATGAGATACCACTTAACTCCGGTGAGAATGGCCTTTATCAAAAAATCCCAAAACAACACATGTTGGCATGGATGCGGAGAGACAGGAACACTCATACACTGCTGGTGGGAATGCAAACTAGTGCAACCCCTATGGAAAGCAATATGGAGATACCTTCAACAGATTCAAGTAGACCTACCATTTGATCCAGCAATCCCATTATTGGGCATATACCCAGAAGAACAAAAGTCATTCTTTAACAAAGACACCTGTACCCGAATGTTTATAGCAGCACAATTCACAATCGCAAAGATGTGGAAACAACCCAAGTGCCCATCAATCCACGAATGGATTAGTAAACTGTGGTATATGTATACCATGGAGTACTACTCAGCTATAAGAAATAACGATGATACGACATCTCTTTGGTTCTCCTGGAGAGAGCTGGAACCCATTATACTAAGTGAAGTATCCAAAGAATGGAAAAACAAGCATCACATGTACTCACCAGAAAACTGGTTTCCCTGATCATCACCTAAATGCACATCGGGGAAGGATACCAATTGGATATCAGACTGGGATGGGGGTGGGGAGAGGGGATGGGTGTATGCCTACATGACGAGTGCATTGCACACCCTCTGGGGAAGGGTCATGCTTGAAGATGCAGACCCGGGGAGGTGGGGGGGGGAGGGGATGGAGGTATGACTACATGATGAGTGCCAGGCGCACTGTCTGGAGAATGAGAACGGATGCTCTTGGGACTCTGACTCAGGGGGATGGGCGGGACATGGACAATGTATATGACCTGAACTTATGTACCCCCATGATGAGCTGAAATTAAAAAAAAAAAAAAATACAAAAGCTGAAAGAATTCCTTATCAGCAGGCTTACATTACAAAAAATATTAAAGGACATCCCTCAATCAGAAGGAAAGAGATACTGGATGGAAATAGAAATCTACACAAAGGGGTGAAAAGCACTAGAAAGAATAAGTAAAAGCTGTGTTTCTACTCAAATCTCTTTAACACATAATCAACTGTTTATAAAGAACATATTGTGTTTCTAGCATATATAGGAGTAAAATGGCTAACAATGATAGCATGATAGCCAGGGTCAAAATACAAATACATTGTTGTAAGGTTTGCCTACTTTATGTAAATAGTATAGTATCACTTGAAGGTAAATTGTGATGAGTTAAAGATGTATACTATAAACTCAAAGATACCACTAAAATAGCATAACAAATATATATGTAATAAACCACACACAAACAAAAGCATAAAAAGACAATTAAATGAGGCGACCATCGCACTTCCCGGCTTGGCAGGCCCGCCAGGTAATGCACAGTACCAGCCCTCGGCCCCTGTGGTAGATCCTGAGTCTCAGTGGCCCTCGCCCTGCAGCCTGCTGCGTGCACTGCTGCTCGCCTCCTCAGCCAGCTGTGCTGGAGCATCTGAGCCCGCTGCCCAAGCAGATGGACTACAAGGGCCAGAAGCTAGTTAAGCAAATGTTTTAGGAAATTATTCTTTTTTCTGCGTTGGATTTATTTACGGGTACGTGGCTGAACAGTTCAAGTGGACGTCTATATAGTTATGGCCAGATTTGCATTTTCTTGTTGCTGACACTTCCTCCCTGGCCCATCTCTTGCTGGCATCCTCGCAAGTGGTTACCTGTTCAAGACTCAGGCACAGAAGACAAGAAACCGGGGGAGAGAATAATTAAGAGGCATACTAAAAATAGTTAATTGGAGTTTTCTTGATCAGCACCTGCTTTTATTTCCTGTGAGATGAGCTAAATTGCTTCATACCAAAAATATGAGCTGAGCCACCTGTGCTCTTATGGCACAGCTGTGTCTGGATTTAGTTCTCTTTATATTTCATTTCTAACCCAGGTGGGTTTTGACTTGTGAATAGTTTAGACCCTCTCTTCATAATCTTCCTCTGAAATGGAGAACAGAAAACACAAGTATGTTGTTTCTTTCACGTATACATAAATAAATGAATAAATGCCTCATAAAAGATAGTACAATTAAAAAAAGACAATTAAATGACAAAGATTTCCAGATTAGATAAAGAAAAACAGGACCCAACTATGTGCCATCCACAACAAGTCCACTTTTTAATATAAGACATATATAGGTTAAAAGTAAAAATATGGGAAAAGGTAAAACACTAATTTTTTAAAAAGCTGGAGGGGCTTTGTTAATAGACAAAACTGACTTCAGACAAGGAATATTACCAGGGACAAAGGTAATCACCATATTCCAGGTCAAAAAACAGTGTCAACAAATTAAAAGAATTGAAGCCGTGCAAACTACATTTTCTAACTATATAAAATAGAATCAGCATCATAAAGATACCTGGAAAATCCCTAAATATTTGGAAATTAACTAATATTTTATAACACCATCTGAGAACAACATATCTCATCATTTATTCAAGTCCTTTTTAAATGTCTTTGGTTGGGTTTATTATCTCTTCATCTGTCATGTATATATTTCTAACTAAGTCTACTCCAGTTATTTTATTTTGTTATTTTTAATGCTTTGGTGAATGAGGTCTTTTATGCCATTTTAAATTCTAATTGGTTATTATTAGTGAAAAACAACATTGATTTTGTATATTTATTTTGTATCTCTCCAGGTTACTAAACTTAATATTTTCAATAATTTTTAAGTGATTGTTTCCATTTTTTCAACTACATGATTACATCATCTACAAAGAATGAGATATTTTCCTTCTCTTTTAAAATATTTATAGTCTTTTATTTTTATTTTGGCTGTGTTGACTAACACTTTCAGAACAATATTAAAGTTGCAGTAACTGGCAAAAATATATGAATACACACACACAGACATATACAACGATCAATATAAAAACAGAAAAACTTGCAATCAAATGTAACATAAAGCAATGATATGCCTAGCATATAAAAGTTCTTATAAATTAATTCACTAATTAATTCAGTAGAAAAGTGGGCAAAAGAAATGAACATGTGATTACTTCTTAAAGTTCTAGGAAATATAAGAATAGTGGCTCATGCCTGCAATCTTAGCACTTTGGGTGGCTGAAGCAGGAAGAAAAATTGAGGCCACGAGTTGAAGACCCCATCTCTACAAAAAAAAAAAAAAAATTTAGCTGGGCATGGTGGTGCATGCCTGTAGTCCCAGCTACTTGGGAGACTGAAGCAAGAGGATCACTCAAACCCAGGAGTTTGAGGCTGCAGTGAGGTATGATGATGCCACTCCACTGTAGCCAAACAACACAGTGAGATGCTGTCTCAAAAAATATATATATATTTAAAGAAATGCCCCTGATATAGTATACAACATTGAGCAAAGAGGTTTTCTTGTTGGAAACTTAATCCCCAATGCAACAGTGTTGGAAGGTGGGACCTAATGGGAGGTGTTTTGGTCTTGAGAACTCTGCCCTTATAGATAGATTAATGCCATTATAAAAAGGGCTCATGGGAATGGGTTTACCCTCCTTGCCCTTCTGCCATGTGGTGATGCAGCAAGAAAGCCCTCACCAGATGCTGGCACCTTAATCTTGGTTTTCCCAGCCTCCAGAACTGTGAGCCAATAAATTTCTCCTCATTATAAATTACCCAGTCTCAGGTATTTTGCTATAGTAGCACAAAACAGACCAAGACATATCTTGTGTTGATTTATTACCATTACTGCTAGTAGACCACGTTGAGATGTGTCTCTTGATTTAATTTTTATATTGAATTTGAGGGAGAAGTATGTCATATGTTTCAGAAATCTTAAAAGTAACTTCCATTTATATATGAATTATGTATCCAGAATCACACATATTTTTATATAAATAAATTCTAAAGCCTAAATTACTGTAAACTTAATGCAATTCCAATTAAAATAACATTTGCATATTTTTGAACATTACAAAATAATTACAATATTTATCTAGATGCCTATATTTGTGGTATTTATTGTGAAAATGGTTACAAATAATACAGCCTAATTTGCTCTATTATTAGCATGTTAATATCAAACTCAGTGTGATGATGGTGCAAGTCAGCTCTCTGGAACTAAGGGGAAAATCAATAAAGTAGGTAGGGAGGGAGAGAAGAAGAGACGGAGGAAGAAAGGGAGGAAAAATGACTTGGAATAAGTTTAGAAAGCTTGAGAAAATAGAGTTTCTTACTGGGAAAAGTAAAGCTAGACTACAAAGCAAACATGAAGAGAGAAATCAGAGATGTAACAATGAAATATAGATGATTTTGAAACTATCTTGCAGTGTAGACAGCCTTTGTATGCATTACATCAAAGCAGAAACCATCAAGGAAAAGACAGATGTCTTTGCACTTAAAAATGCCTTGCAAGAACAGTAGCAGAATGAGTCCAGTTTCTGCTTGCCATCTGCAGAGATCTCTCCTGTCCACTCAGTTGTGGGAAATCCTGCTGAGGTGAGTGTGTCTGTGATGGAGAGAGAAAAGGAACAGTCCCATAAACTGTTTATTGATGCCTTAAGCTTTGAAACCACAAAAGAAAGTTTGAGGAACTACTCTGAGAAATGGGAAAAACTTGACTGTGTGGTAATGAGGGACTCTGCAAGCAAAAGATCAAGAGGATTTGGGTTTATAATTTTGTCATCTGTGGCTGAAGTTCATACTGCCATAGCTGCAAGACCTCATTCAATTGAAGGGAGAGTGGTTGAGTCAAAATGGGCTGTGGCAAGAGAAGAATCTTGAAAATCTGGGGCTCATGTAAGTGTAAAGACTGAGGAACATCACCTTAGAGATTACTTTGAGGAATATGGAAAAGTTGATGCCATTTGAGATCATGACTGATAGGCAGTCTGGAAAGAAAAGAGGCATTGGCCTTGTTACTTTTGATGATCATAATCCTGTGAATTAAATTATGCTGTGGAAATACCATACCATCAGTGGTATAGTGCTTTAAGAAAGGTTTTGTCATGATAAGAAATGAAGGAAATTCAAAGTTCTAGGAGTGGCAGAAGAGGCAACTTTGGTTTGGAGGATTCGTGTGGTGGCTGTGGAAATTTTGGACCAGGACCAGGAAGTAACTTTAGAGGAGGATCTGATAGATATGAAAGTGGTCATAGCTTTGGGGATGTCTATAATGGGCATGGAGGAGGATCTGAAGGAGGCAATTTTGGAAGTAGCACCAGTTGTGGACTAAGAAGATGTGGATATAGTGGTGGAAGACCTGAATATGGCAACCAGGATGGGAGCTATGCAGGTGGTTATGACAACTGTGGAAAAGAGAATTATGAAAATGGAAATTACAGTGATTCTGGAAATTATAACTAGCAACCTCTTCCTATGGTCCAATGAATTTTGGTAGCAGCAGGAACATCGGGGTGCCATATGGTAGAGGAAATGTGGTCCAGGAAGCAGTTAAAAAAGTGGTGGTTACAGACAGAGGAGCTTCTTTCTATTTGCCATGGGCTTCACTGAATAGCCCATGGAGAGAATGAGAGCCCAGAGCTAACGGAACAGCTTCAGGTTATCAAAATAACAATGTTAAGGAAATCTTACCCCAATCATGCATAAACATGCAGTGATATGGCAGAAGACACCAGAGCAGATACAAAGAGGCATTTTGTGAATGGATTGGATTGTGTAATAACATTACCTTACTATGGAAGATGGATTATAGGGAAAAAATGCCTCTGAGACCATTTCTTAGCTTTTTAATTATTGTTTCTTTCTAGTGGTCTTTGTAAGAGTATTGAAGCAAAACTTCTTTGATAATGTTAAATTTGTAAGTTTCAGGTGACATGTGAAACCTTTCAAAAGATTTTTTTCTCAAAGTTAAGAAACTATTCCTAAGTATCGTGGTATAGTAAGACAGACATTTTCCTTTTTAAAATTTTAAATTCATATACAGAGTTAAGAAGCTGTTGTACATGTATGATTAATAAAATTATTCGAAAGAAAAAAATGCTTCTTGAATTCCAACCAAGACACAGTAGCCCCTTCCTCCCAGATCCTCCCTCTTACAACTACAAAACCCTGGACAAAACACAACTGGCATAGGCAGACTCAGAGATGGGAGGGAGGAAGGAGGCTGTCTGTGAACCATGAGATTTGAGGATTTGAGGAAAGACACAGTAGTGTCATTACTCTAAGTAATGACACATTACTAAGAGAGGAACACCAATTAGAATGACAGACATTTCTCTTCTGAAGTCATACGTTCCAGAAAGAAGTAAAATAATATTTTTCAAGTACTGAAAGAAAAGAACTGAACTCAGAATTCTATATCCAATGAAAACATTCCCTCCAGAAATGAAGGAAAAATGAAGACATTCTCAGATGAAGGAAAACTAAGAGAATTTGTTGCCAGTAAACCTTATCATTAAAGAAAGGCTAAAGGAAATTCTCTAAACAGAAAAAAAAAAAAAGTTATAATAGAAGCAGGCTTAGAAATCCAGACAGAAAAAAATTAAAATTCTTTTCAGTGGGGAAAGGTATAAATAGGATATCCTTCTCAGGATATGAAGTCACATTTCAGGGTTGAAGCAATAATTAAAACACCATCTAATGTGATGTTCAGTGTATGTAGAGGAAATATTTAAGACAATTTGTGTTTTG
Organism: Lemur catta; assembly: GCF_020740605.2. Taxonomy (NCBI): domain Eukaryota; kingdom Metazoa; phylum Chordata; class Mammalia; order Primates; family Lemuridae; genus Lemur; species Lemur catta. Next base: position 88,187,917 of record NC_059137.1, read on the forward strand.
AAAATGGGGAGGATAAAGCAACCTAAATGGAAGTAAGTTGTTTATACTTCACTTAAAAATGTAAAATATCAATACCAGTAGTCTTTAATAAGTTATGTGTGTTATTTTTAATACCTAAAGCTTCCACTAAGAAAACTATACAAATCAATATGCTAAAAATTTTTAAATAAATCAAGATGAAAATTATTGAGTAAACTTTTATGTAACACACAGGAAGGTAAAAAAGAAACTGAGGAAACAAACAGAAAACAATTAAATGACAGGCTTAAGCCCTAACATACCAATAATTACCTTAAATATAAATGGTCTACATATCAATTAAAAGACAAAGGTTGGGTTAATGAGTGACATCAGCAAGATGGCAGACTAGAAAGCTACAGGCCCTCCTTCCCCTACAGACACCAAATTAAGAACAATATATGGACCAAAATACCTCTGGGAGAACTCCAGAGACTAGTTGAGCAACTAAAGCACATAGGCCATTGCAAAATGAAGAATGGCAGCAAAAGGGGTAGGAAAATTCATGGCATTTAGTATGCCCATTTATGCCCCTCCCCCTACTTCACATATTCTTGAGTAACCAGGATGAAGCCCCTTATACCAGGACTCTTCACTCAGGACAGAGACAAGGAATAGACTTACATCCAATATTCTGGATTGTCTGGGGGCTGCCTGAGGGAGCAGTTTGTGTCTTGGCTGACTCAGAGCACTGATGATACTGGTACCAGAGTTTGGATGTCACTGAAAACAAAGGCTGGAAGCATGTTAGAGCTGTAGTTCTACAGGCAGATGCCTGGGGGAACAAGAAATAAGAAAAGGTTTGAGTTGTAATAGAACATAGTGGGCTGATTGGTGAAGGTCTCCCCCTGAATGAAGCCAATATGCTAAAACTAGAAGAGATGGTTGATTTTTCAAATGCCCAGATCATTAAAAAAATGCAAGGCATAAAAAGAAACAGGAAAACTTTGCCCAATCAAAGGAATGAAATAAAACTCCAGAAACCAACACTAAATATATGAAGATCTATGAGCTTCCTGACAAAGAATTTAAAATGTTATAAAGGTATTCAATGGGCTAAAAGAGAACACAGAAACGCAACTAAATGAAATCGGAAAAACAATGGATGTGCAAAATGAGAATATCAATGAAGAGATAGAAACTATAAAGAAGAACCAAACAGAAATTCTGGAGCTAAAAAATATAATACAATAACTAAAAAATATAATAACTAAACTGAATAAATCATGAGAGGGGTTCAATAGCAGACTTAGTTAGACAGAAGAAAGAATCAGTGAACCTGAAGACAGGTCATTGAAATCAAGTTGGAGGAACAAAGAGAAGAAAGAATGAAAAAAAGTGAAGACAGCTAAGAGATTTATAGGACACTACTAATCAGACCAATATATGCTTTGTGGAAATGCAAGAAGAAGAAAGAGTAAAGGGGACATAGAACTTACTTGAAGAAATAATGACAGAAAACTTCCCAAGTCTAAGGGAAGAAATGGACATATAGATTCAAGATGCTTAAAGAACTCCAATTAAATAAATTCAAAGTGAACCACATCCAGACACATTAAAATCAAACTGCCTAAAGTCAAAGACAAACAGAGAATCTTGAAAGCAGAAAGAGAAAGGCAATTTATCACATCCAAGGGAGTTTCTGTAAGATTGTCCATGGATTTTGCAGCAGAAACTTTGCAGGCAGAAAGGGAAGGGGATAATATATTGAAAGTACTAAAAAAACAAACAAAAAAAACCCTGTCAATCAAGAATATTGTGTTTGGCAAGTCTGTCTTTAAAACAAGAAGGAGAAATTAAGACTCTCCCAAATAAACAAAAGCCAAGGAAGTTTGTTCTGTGAAAGGGTTATACATGCAAAGCAACCCCTAAATGATGAAGGAGCCAAGAAACCAAAGAAGGAGGCAGACAGATCCAGTGTGTCGATATAGGATGATTTATTAGGGAAACTTAGTGACACAAGTATGTTCTTGGGCAGCTGCAAGACAGGTAGATCTCTGAACCACAGCCCCCCAGACCCAGGGCTTATTTCTGGGGGGAAAGTATATGTGTTCTAGAAGGAATGTGTAGGTGGGTGACAGAATGCTGTTGGTATCACAGCCTATGATCTTTTGCACCAGGATCAAGGGTTGTTTTGGAGGAAAGGTGAAACTTATAATAATGAATAGGTTTTCCTACGTGAAAAGTAATACATCAACTACTTTTGGAGGCATTCCCAGACTCGGGGTTAATAAGGTGGGTTAGCATTTTAAAATGCTCACTCTTGTCCCTACAAAGTTTGTTACCACTAGACCCACTCTACAAGAAATGCTAAAGGGGGGCTGTTCTAGTTGAAATGAAATGATGGTAGACAGCAACACAAAGTAGTATGAAAATATAAAGTTCTCTAGTAAAAGTAAATATATGGACAAATATAGTAACCTATACTATACTAATTTTAGTATATAAAATTTAAATGACAAAACTAGAAATCAATAACACAAGGAAAACTGGAAAATCATGTGGAAATTAAACAACACACTGTTAAACAACCACTGAGTAGAAGAAGTCACAAGGTAAATTAGAAAATACTTTGAAACAAATGAAAATAAAAACAAAACATACCAAAGCTTATGGGATGCAGAAAACGCAGTCCTAAGAGGGAGGTTCATAGCTGTAAATGCATACATTAAGAAATCTCAAACCAACAACCTAATTTGAAAACAACCTAATTCTCAAGAAAGGAGAAAAAGAGCAAACTAAATGCAAATCTAGCATAATGAAGGAAATAATAAATATTAAAGCTGAGATAAATTAAATAGAAATTAGAAAAAAATTGGAAAAAATCAACGAAAGCAAGGGGTTGGTGTTTTGAAAAGATCAATAAAATTGACAACCCGTTACCTAGATTAACTAAGAAAAAAAGAGAAAAAACTTGTGACTAAAATTAGAAATGAAAGAGGATATATTATAACCAATTCCACAGAAATAAAACGGATTATAAGAGAATACTATGAACAATTGTATACCTACAAATTGGAGACCCTAGAAGAAATGAATAGATTCCTAGAAACACACAACTTACCAAGACTGAATCATGAAGAAATAAAAAATCTGAACAGGTCATTAATGAATAAGAAGATTGAATCAGTAATCAAAAGTCTCCCAACAAGGCCAGGTGCAGTGGCTCACACCTATAATCCTAACACTCTGGGAGGCCCAGGCGAGAGGATAACTTGAGCTCAGGAGTTCGAGACCAGCCTGAGCAAGAGTGAGAACCTGTCTCTACTAAAAATAGAAAAAATTAGCCATGTGTGGTAGCATGCGCCTGTAGTCCCAGCAACTCAGGAGGCTGAGGCAGGAGGATCCCCTGAGCCCAGGAATTTGAGGTTGCTGAGAACTAGGCTAACGCCATGGCACTCTAGCCTGGGCAATAGAGCAAGACTGTCTCTAAAAAAAAAAATCTCCCAACAAAGAAAATTTCAGGATCAGATGGCTTCACTGGAAAATTCTACCATATTTAAAGAAGAATTAACCAATCATCCTGAAACTCTTCCCAAATAATTGAAGAGGAGGAAATACTTCAAACCTCATTATATGATACCAATGTTACACCCTGAAACCAAAGTCAAAGAACAATATGCCTGATGAATATTGATGCAAAAATCCTCAACAAAATAATAGTAAACCAAATTTAATAACACATTAAAAGGATTATATACAATGATCAAGTGGGATATATTCCTGGAACGCAAGGACATTTCAACATATGAAAATCAATCCATGTAAGATACTGTTATTAACAGAATGAGGGGGAAAACACATGATCGTTTCAATTTTTACAGAAAAAGTATTTGATAAGATTCAACACATTTTCAGAATAAAAACACTCAAAGCTAAAAATATGAGGAAGCTACCACAACACAATAAAAGCCATATATGAAAAGCCAAAATCTAACAGTATACTCAATGGTGAAAAACAGAAAGCTTTCCTCTAAGATCAGGAATAAGGCAAGGATGCCCACTCTCACCACTTCTATTCAACATAGTATTGGAAGTCCTAGCCAGAGCAACTGGCAAGGAAAAGAAATAAAAGCCACCCAAATTGGAAAGGAAGAAGTAAAATTATATCTTTTCACAGATGACATGATATATATACAAACCCTAATAATTCCACACAAAATACTGTTAGAACTAATAAATTAATTGAGCAAAGTTGCAGGATACAAATTCAACACACAAAAAATCGACTGTGTTCCTATACACTAACAATGAGCTATCTGAAAAGGAAATTAAGAAAACAATCCCATTTACAATAGCATCAAAAAGAATAAAATACTTAGGAATAAATCTAACCAAGGAAGTGAAAGACTTGTACACTGAAAACTATAAAGCATTACTGAAAGAAACTAAAGAAGAGACAAATGAAAAGATATTCCATGTTCATGGATTAGAATACTTACTATTGTTAATATGTCCATACTAAAAGCAACCTACAGATTCAATGAAATTCTTATCAAAATCCCAGTGGCATTTTTTGCATAAATAGAAAAATTCATCCTAAAATTCATATGGAACCTCAGGGGACCCTAAATAGATGAAACAATCTTGAAAAAGAACAAATTTGGAGGGCACACATTTCCTAATTACAAGGCTACAGTAATCAAAACAAAATAGTGGCATGAAGACAGATAAATAGACCAATGGAATAGAACATATAACTCAGAAATAGATGCTCCAGTATATGCACAAATGATCTTTGACAAAGGTGCCAAGACCACTTAATGGAGAAAGGACAGTCTCTTAAACAAATGGTGTTTGGAAAACTGGATATCCACATGCAAAAGAATGAAGTCACCCCTTATCAGTCAGTGGTCCCCAACCTTTTTGTCAACAGGCACCGGTTTCATGGAAAACAATTTTTTCCACGGATGGTGGCAGTGGCAGGGAGGCCGAGCTCAGGTGGTGATGTGGGGCTCTGTTTTCCTAACAGGACACAGACCAGTACCAGGCTCCAGCCCAAGGGTTGGGGACCACAGCCTTATCTTATTCCATATACAAAAACTAACTCAAAATGGATTGAAGACCTAAACAAACGTAAGACCTAAAACTATAAAACTCCTAGAAAAAAATCATGAGGGAAAAGCTTAATGAAATTGGAATGGGCAATGATTTCTTGGTTATGACACTAAAAACACAGGCAACAAATGCAAAAATATAATAGATAAATGGGCCTACATCAAATTTAAAAACTTTCATGCATCAAAGGACTTAACAGAGCAAAAAGGTAACCTACAGAATGGGAGCAAATATTTGCAAATCATATATATGATAAGGTGTTAATATTCAGAATATATAAAGAACTCCTACAAGACAAAAACAAAAAATCAAAGAACCACATTTAAAAATGGGCAAAGTAGGAGTTCTAGGCTACAGTGAGCTATGATCACATTACTGCACTCCCGCTAGGCAACAGAGCAACATCCTGTCTCTTAAAAAAAAAAAAAAGTTCTTCAAGACAGGGGTAGAATAAATCTGTTTGCATTTGCAGACAAATAAAAATTGAAAGAATTCACCACGAGAAGATCCACCCTAGTTTTCCTTCAGGAGAAGGTAAATTATCCCAAGTAAAAGGTGAAAAATGCAGGAAGTAGAGGGGTGCAGCAAAAAGTGTAAACATATACATAAAACTAAGCAAATGTTGACTTTACCAAGCATTAGAAATTATGTCTATATACACATAGCCTGAGGTAATTTTTTAAAATGATGTCTTGCTGAGGTTTTAATATACTGAGGGAATTAAAATACATGGAAACAATAGCCTGTAAACCAGGAGAGAGGTAAATGGATTTAAAATATTCTAAGATTTTTACATTGTCCAGGAAAAAGGGAAAAGTTATAAGTAACTTAGATTTTTGTTGTCATGGATACATTTTGTAATTTCTACCACTAAACAAATTGTAAAAAAGTATATAGTTACTAAACCAATAAAGGGAGAGATGGAAGAAAATGGGCAAAATACTTGAGTAGATATTTTTCCAAAGATGATATACAAATGGCCAATCAGCATATGAAAAGATGTTCACCAGCACTAATCATCAGGGAAATTCTAATCAAAACCACAATTAGTGATCACTTCACACCCATTAGAATGGCTACTATTTAAAAAACCCAGAAAATAATAAGTGTTGGAAAGGAAGTGGAGAAAATGGAAACCTAGTATACTGTTGGTAGAATTGTAAAATGGTGCAACTGCTATGGAAAACAGTATGGCAGTTCCTAAAAAAAATTAAAAGTAGAATTAACATATGATCCAACAATTCAAACTCTGGGTATATACCCAAAAGAATTGAAAGCAAGGTCTCAGAGAGAGATTTGTATTCCAATGTTCATGGAAGCACTACTCACAATAGCCAAAAGCCTAAGCAATCCAAGTGTCCATCAGCAGATGAAAGTATAAACAAAATGTGGCATATCTATACAGTGTAATATTATTTAGCCTTAAAAAGTAAGAAAATCCTGGCATACGCTACAACATGGATGAACCTTGAGGATGTTATGCTAAGTGAAATAAGACAATCACAAAAAAGACAAATACTTTATGAGTCCATATATATAAGGTACCCAGAGTAGTAAAATTTATAGACAGAATGTAGAATGGTGGTTGCCAGGGCCTGGGAAGGGAATGGGGAGCTGTTGTTCAAAACGTATAGAGTTTCAGTTTTGCAAGATGAAAAGAGTTCTGGAAATTGGTTGCACAATGAAGTGAATATGCTTAACACTACTGAACTGTGCAGTTAAAAATGATTAAGATGGTAATTTTATGTTATGTGTATTTTACCACAATTAAACATTTTTAAAAATTATAGAGATGAAAAACAGACTAATGGTTGCCAGGGGCTAGGGATGTGGGGGTGCAGGGTACAGGAGGTAGGTGGATGTGGTTCTAAGAGAGTAGCACAAGGGACCCTTGTAATAATGGAACTGTTCTGTATCTTGTCTGTGGTGGTTGGTACCCAAGCATACATATGATAAAACTGCATGGAACTAAAAACACACATACACAAATGAGTACATGTAAAACTAGTGAAATCTGAATTAGGTGGGTGGGTGGATTACATCAATGTCAATTTCCTGGTTGTGATAATGTACTATAGTTTTGTAAGATGTTGCTATTGGGAAAAACTGGGTGAAGGGTACACGGGATCTCTGTATTATTTTTTACAACTGCATGTGCATCTACAAGTATCACAAAACTTTAATATAAACACATATATTATAACAGTCTTTTAAGAAAGAAAAGTACCTCTTCATCAAAGGATACTATGCACAAATTTGAAAACAAACTACAAACTAGGAAAAACTTATGTAACATATCTGGCTACTAGTTGATTTTTTGAATGTATAAAACTTGTTCAAAAATAGTAGGTGAATCTGAAACACTCTAGTAGAAAATATCAGAGCTAGGTGAAATAAAATTTTCATACAAAGCTACTAAAAATAATCAAGTTTAATCATAAATTAAAGAATTAATGTCAGTAATGATTTTTTTTCTTTTTCTTTTCCTTTTCTTTTTTTTTTTTTTTTTGAGACAGAGTCTCGCTTTGTTGGCCGGGCTAGAGTGAGTGTCATGGCATCAGCCTAGCTCACAGCAACCTCAAACTCCTTGGCTTAAGCAATCCTCCTGCCTCAGCCTCCTGAGTAGCTGGGACTACAGGCATGTGCCACCATCCCTGGCTAATTTTTTCTACATATATTTTTAGTTGTCCAGATAATTTCTTTCTATTTTTAGTAGAGACGGGGTCTCACTCTTGCTCAGGCTGGTCTCGAACTCCTGACCTCGAGCGATCCACCCGCCTCAGCCTCCCAGAGTGCTAGGATTACAGGTGTGAGCCACCACGCCTGGCCATGATTTTTTTTTTTTTCTTTTCTTTTTTTTTTGGGGGGGGACAGAGTCTCGCTCTGTCACCCTGGCTAGAGTGTAGTGGCATCATCGTAGCTCACTGCAGCCTCAAACTCCTGGGCTCAAGCAATCCTCCTGCCTCAGTAGCTGAGACTACAGGTGCTCACCACCACACCCAGCTAATTTTTTCTATTTTTAATAGAGACGGAGTCTTGCTCTTGCTCAGGCTGGTCTTGAACTCCTGAGCTCAAGTGATCCTCCCAAATCAGCCTCCCAGAGTGCTAGGATTACAAGCATGAGCCACCATTCATGGCCAGTAATGGTTTTTTAAATACACTTTTATTATTCTTCAATCATTGCCTCAAACTGTACCAAAATGCTTATAACTTCTGTTACTTCTCCCTCTCCTACTTTTTCCAGAATTTATTTTTTAAAGTAGGGAGAAGACTCGTTAAAGCTGTAAACCGGCCAGGTGCGGTGGCTCACGCCTGTAATCCTAGCACTCTGGGAAGCCGAGGTGGGTGGATTGCTCGAGGTCAGCAGTTCGAGACCAGCCTGAGCAAGAGTGAGACCCCGTCTCTACTAAAAATAGAAAGAAAGTATATGGACAACTAAAATACATATAGAAAAATTAGCCGGGCATGGTGGCACATGCCTGTAGTCCCAGCTACTCGGGAGGCTGAGGCAGGAGGATCACTTGAGCCCAGGAGTTTGAGGTTGCTGTGAGCTAGGCTGATGCCACGGCACTCTAGCCTGGGCACCAGAGTGAGACTTTGTCTCAAAAAAAAAAAAAAGCTGTAAACCTTCTTAGCACTGGCAGGCTGAGGTAGTAGCTGGCCTGGTCAGCCATCACACCACAGACTCTTGGGACTCACTGCGTGGGACAGACAAAATCTGCATCAAATGAGTCCCTAAGCAGAGTGTAATTATCAGCTCTTGTCTTGGCATTAAGAGCTCCTGAAACCATCATTACGTGGTTGCACAGACAGCCTGGATCACGTCTTCAAGATCTAGCTTCCCCTATCACTGATTCCAAATCATTCTTCTTTTCTAATATTAACATTATAAATCTGTTCAAGGTATGAGGGTGGAAAGCTTACTAAGGTGCTCATGGCGTGGGTAGAGAAAGATTTCTCACGCAGAGATTAGTATAGAAAGAAGAGTTTTATTTACTCTTCCCTGGGGAAGAGGAAAAGGACCAGCAGGGAGGGAAAAGGAAGGATGTGCTGACCCTGAAAATCAGCTATTGAGGCTTTTTAAAGGGGGTTGTAAAAATGGCTGAGTACAGTTGAGAAACTGCTGCATTTGCTCCTTCCTTTCTTCTTGGCAGCAGGTAGGTAACAAAAACTGCAAGGATGTCAAAGTCCAAGAGTTGGCTTCCCCACCTTTCCTTGGAGATGGGACTATCGCAGGAGATGTGACTCTGTCCTCCAGATATGGTTAAGGCTGTAGCTCATTCTCCTGCTGTTTACTCAGGAACTCTGTAAAAGCAGATTCTCAAAAAAACAGTTTTGAAAGAGATAGATTTACATCTCTTTTCCGTCATTCAGCTCTTTTCAGAAGTTGTGCAAAACAGAACTCCTGCAGGGTGCCTGCTAGGGAGGGAACTCATAGGATTGATCTTTAGCTGTTACTGGGGAAATTGTGGGATTAGGTAATTTCCTGTTATTTTTGCAAGGCGGCCCCTTTCAAAGATATTTGCTAATTTGTCTTGTGATTGTGTTGTTTAATATCCAAGTGTTATTGATTTCTAATTTAGTTTTCTTATTCTATAAGATTTTAATATTTTGAAATGTATTTATTTTATTCTAATGTTCTTGTGGTATAAGGCCTAAAATTAAGGCCCAGTATTATGTATTCCTTGGCATCTAGGGAAAATCAGAAGGCTCTCAAAAGGCCTAACTGCAAGTTCCCCTCCCCCTTGCACTCCCACAGGTAAAGTCCCTAGTCAAACAACCCTCCTTGTGACAGAGATGCATGTGATAAGCATGATGGCCGCTTAGCCTTCTGTAGCAGGCTTTAGTTCACGTAATGGTGTCTCTGACTCTTGTTTGGCCCACAAAACAGAAAAGACTTTAGGAGAAATAAGTGTTAGTCCAGGTATCATGAGACAAGCTGAATTTGATTTTAATGAGGAGCATTCAGGAAATGATTCATTAACTAGAATAAGCAGAGTTGAGGAAATTCTCCTCCAGGAGGAAGGCAAGAGCTGGGAGTCAGCATGAAAAGATGGGTAGACATTAGTGAAGTGGGTCAGGTGACTCAACAAATAATGCTGGATAATGCTTTAATACAAAGGAGGCCAAAGTAGTCCAGGGCAATGGCCCTCAATTCTAGCTGCTGAAGCTTAAGGGGCATACCTATGAGAATCTTTTGAACTTGCAAAAATATAGAAGTTCACTGAGCATGCTTGTAATTTACATCATTGCACCATTAATGTCCTCATGCCAAGAACAGAGCAGAATAAAACATATCCTGTAGTACAGTTAGCAGAGATAGGCCTGTTCTGAATACCATCAGTGTTCTCCCCATAGGAGGTAAATGAGCCCTGCTACATAATAGCATGCAAGTCTCAGCACAAGCCTGTGAACAGAGGCAGCGAGAGTAGCTTTGTCCATAACTGACATGGAACCCAGAAATAACCAGATCATGGCCAGTTGTCACAATGCCTGTCCATAATAATATCTAGTATGTGGACAAGGTCCGATTATGTTATGAAGGCATAGCACTATGTCTGTAATTCTCTTTGTTCTGTAATGAAACCAAATTGTACTATGTCTATGCTATGATATGACGTAACACTATCATTGTTGATAGAATTCAACTACCTTACATAAATGTCATAGATACTGATCAGGAAATATATTGGGAGATTGAGTTAAAGCCTCTTCTGGATGTAATACCAATGCAGAATGACCGCCCTGAGGAAGAACTTGATTTAGCTAACCATCAGCTAACTTCTATGCTAAGTAGTTCTATGTAAGTTTATCACAAGGTACAAATAGGCTTATAAGTGAATTCAACAAATTTGTAAGATAAGATCAACACACAAAAGTCCATTGTATTTATATACACTAGCAATGAGCAATTCCAGAGGAATTAAGAAAATGATTCAATTTACAAAAGCATCCAAAAGAATAAAATACCTAGATATAAAGATGGCAATATTACCTAAAGTGATCTGTAGATTCAATGAAATCCCTATCAAAATCCCAACAAGCCATTTTGTAGATATCAACAACCTGATTCTAAAATTTATATGGAAAGGCAAAGGTAATAGAACAACCAACACAAATCTAGAAAAGAACAAGGTTGGAGGACTCACATTACCCTATTTAAAGGCTTAGTATGAAGCTATTATAATCAAGACAACATGGTTTTGGTGAACAAATACACATATTAATCAGTGGAGTAGAATAAAGAGCCCAGAATCATACCCACACTAAAGTAATCAGTTTTTACAAAGGCACAAAGACAATTTGTGGAGAAAGTAGTTTTTTCAACAAATGATGCTGGAACAACTGGACCTCACTGAAGTGAGGGAGGGAGGTACTGAGTTTAGTATGTTTGAAAATGAGTGGTGACTGTAAGAATAAAGACAAAAGGAACATGTCCTCCAGTTGGTAAAGTTGTTCCTTGCAGAGGTATGGGTTAACAATTTTGAAACCCCTATATGTGCATATTGGGATTGAAAAATAAGCAAATAGATGGCAAATGGTGGGGCTAGATTTCTCACTATTGGAAGGTTATAGAGAGGTTAAAGATAAGCAAGGGGAGAAGGCTGCAGACAACAATGTGGTACTGGATTAGAGTTAGACACATCAGTATGAGTTCATGTTTATCTTAATACACACATGGACACACATACATATATGCATATGTAATTATAGATATAGGGTTAGTATACACACAGGTTAGTATACGCACATATATTTCCTAGCTCTGTTATCTGAGAGAACCTAGAAACAATGATACCCCCCTAGCAATGAGAACACCCAACACCTAGATCTTGGTTTCTACTACTTTTCTTTAACGTAGGAACCAAAGCTTTTGGAGGTATGGCTGGTTCTAGGGTTGATGCAGGGAATATATAAGATGTGTCTACATTATCTCATAGTACAAGAAAGTTAGGAAGTACTTATATCCATGAGTCCACAGTGATATAAATTATTGACTAAATAAATAAATGCAGGAAAACAGACAAATCTCCTGAACAGAAGAATTCCATATAATTTATGTAGATACTCAAGGAAGTAAAGCATAACTCCTTAACCTTAAGCGTAGGGTGCACATAATGACTTGCTTCCTTCCAATAAGAACAGTGTGGAAAGGGGTGGGGGGAGTAACTTTACAGTGGAGAAAGCTGACAAACACTGCCTCAGCTAGGTGACCAACATAACATCATCAGTGAGTGGTAAGGCATATTACTGTGTGCTCATTTTCTTATTGTCTGTTCATAAATTTTCTTTCTTGAACTGTCTGTTCAAGTCTTTATGTCTCTGTTAATTGGGTTGTTTGTCTTTCTATCATTGAGTTGTAGGAGTTTTATATATTCTAGATTTAAGTTTATTATCAGATATATGTTGTGCAAGTATTTTCTCCTAGCCTCTCATTTGTCAGTTTGTTTGTTTATTGATTAATTGATTGATTGATTGATTGATTGAGATAGGGCCTTGCTCTGTCGCCCAGTCTGGTTTTGAACTTCTGGCCTCAAGCAATCCTCCTGACAGGGCCTTTCAAAGTACTGAGATTGCAGGCATGAGCCACCACACCTAGCCTCCATTTCTTTTTAGATGGTACTCTCTTAAGGGCCAGATATTTTTGTTTTGACAAAGTCTAATTTATCAGTACTTTTTCTTATATGGTTAATGCTTTTTGTGTTTTATCTGAGAAATCTTTGCCTACTCCAAAGAAGATGCAATGACTTTTGATACCAGCTACCCAGAGTTGAGGCAAACTTCGCAGGTTAAGAGCATTGTCCTCCACAAGACTGGCCTCACTTCAGACACCAGCCATAAGCTCGAGTCTCCAGGCCATCTTTACTTCTGACTGACTGGCTACAAATTCACTCCCTCAGGCTCTAAAATATGCTGGAATGACTCAAAGAACTCAGGAAAATTCTATGCTTATAAGTAGTTTTACTATAGTAAAAGGATACCAGTTAGAACCAGGCAAAGGGAGAGACTACAGGGCAGAGTCCAGGAGGGTTCCAAATGTAGTGTGTTACATATCAGAATGTGTTACATGTGCCTCCTGGCACACTGATGTGTATCAATACTCATAGAGTATTGCCAACCAGGGAAGCTTCCCTAAGCTTCTACATCCAGGGTTTTATTTATTTTTTTTTTTTTGAGACAGAGTCTCACTTTGTTGCCCGGGCTAGAGTGAGTGCCGTGGCGTCAGCCTAGCTCACAGCAACCTCACACTCCTGGGCTTAAGCGATCCTACTGCCTCAGCCTCCCGAGTAGCTGGGACTACAGGCATGCGCCCCCATGCCCGGCTAATTTTTTCTATATATATTTTTAGTTGTCCAGATAATTTTTATTTCTATTTTTAGTAGAGACGGGGTCTCGCTCAGGCTGGTCTTGAACTCCTGACCTCGAGCGATCCACCCGCCTCGGCCTCCCAGAGGGCTAGGATTACAGGCGTGAGCCACCGTGCCCGGCCCCAGGGTTTTAAATGATTGACTAAATCATTGGCCACATCACTGAATTCAATCTCCAGCCTCCCTCCCTCCCCACTGGTAGAGTTGTGGTACCACTTAGTGCAAAGCCCCAACCCTCTAATTACATGATTTCCAGCCTGGCCAGCCCATATCCTGAATCTCTCAATAGTTTAGACTATTGAGGGGCCCACTGTGAGTCACCTCATTAACAAACTATCAGGTGTGATTCCAGGGTCTGTGACTAATAATTAAGACACTCCTATCACTCAGGAACCAAGGGTTAGAGATTATCTCCTAGGAGCCAGAATGACGGCCAACCTCTCTTTGGATAAAGTTAATTATTATTTATTTATTTTTTAAAGACTGGGGTCTCACTATGCTGCCCAGGCCAGTCTGGAACTTCTGGCCTCAAGTGATCCTCCCGTCTCAGCCTCCTGAGTAACTCAGCTGGGATTACAGGCATGATCCACCCTGCCCAGCTGGATAAAGTTAATTCTTAACTACACAGAAACTTATATATTTAGCTTTTATAACTAAGATCTATCTTGAATTAATTTTAGCATATGGTGTGAGGTAAGGGGTCAAAGTTCATTTTTTCCATTTGTATAACTATTAATAATTGCTCCAGCAACATTTATTGAAGACTTTTCTTTCCCCCCATTGAATTGCTTTGGTACCTTTGTTAAAAATCAATTGACCATATATGTGTATGGTCAATGGCTAGGCTATCCTGTTCATTTGATCTTTTTCTGTATCCTTCTGAAAAAATCAAACCATGCTGCCTTGATTCCCATAGCTTGATTATGGCATCAAGCAGTTCTTGAAATAGGTAGTATAAATCCTCTGCCTTTTTCTTTTTTAAGATTGATTTGGCTATCTAGGTTCTTTCTATTTCTAAACAAATTATACAACCTGTTTGTCAATTCCTTTTTAAGAAACCTGCTATGATCATGATTGGAAATACATTGAATCTATAGATCAGTTTGAGTAGAATTGGTATTTCACAATCATTAAGTATGATATTGCCCATGAGTTTTATATATATGCCAAATTATCAGATTGAGGACATTTTTTTCTATTCCTAATTTTCTGAGAATTTTTTTAAGTCAAAAATGGATGTTCCAGCCTGAGCAAGAGCAAGACCCCATCTCCACTAAAAAAATAGAAAGAAATTATCTGGCCAACTGAAATATATATAGCAAAAATTAGCCAGGAATGGTGGCACATGCCTGTAGTCCCAGCTACCTGGGAGGCTGAGGCAGTAGGATCTCTGAAGCCCAGGAGTTTGAGGTTGCTGTGAGCTAGGCTGACACCACGGCACTCTAGCCCGGGCAACAAAGCGAGACTCTGTCTCAAAAAAAAAAAAAAAAAAAAAATGGATGTTGAATTCTGTCAAGTGCTTTTGCTGTACTTTTTTAGATTATCATAAGATTTATCTCCTGTATTTGTTAATGTGGTTAATTGCATTGACTGATTTTATTAATTTTCAATACATTTATATTTTGAAACAATCACAAACTTGCAGAGAGATTTCAAGTACAGAACAAAGACCTGATTCTCCACCACACTGGAATACTTTACCATGAATTTTCTACAAATAATGATAATCATCACAATCATCAAAATCAGAAAATTATCAGTACCATCAATCCTTATGTCATATTCAAGTTTCGCCAAATGTACCTATAATGTTTAGAATCATGCATTGAAAGTAGCTTTCATATCCCTTTCATCCACATCAGTAGAGAACATTTTTCTTAGTCTTTTTTAAATTCATGACCTTGTTTCCTGTGAGGATGACAAGCTGAGAGTTTTGTAGACTGTCCCTCAAGGTGGGTCTGCAACTTCTTCACGATTATATGCAGGTTAGACACCTTTAAACATAAAAGTAATGCTGTGTTTTCATTACATTTATTATTTGGTGTGTGATTTTGATTAGTGGTGTTGTTCACACTGATTATTAGGTATGGTAGTGCCTGCCAGTCTTCTTTACTATGAAGTTACTCTTTGGCTCTTGTAATTAATAAGCATTTTGTGAATAGGTGCTTTGAAGCTATGTAAATATTCCATTCCCTGTTAAACTTTTGATTGATTAATTAGTTGACTAATAACTATATGGAGGCATGGTTGCCTGTTTTTAATTAAATGGGTTATAATCCATTACTCCCATTATTTATTTTGATGTTCAAATTATCCCTGATTTGGCCAGTGGTAGCCTCTTCAAGTTGGCTTCTGTGTCCTTTTGACATGTTTTCATCATTCCTGAAGCACTCCTTTGCTTTTTGGCACCAAAAAAAGATGTTGTAGTTTTCTTTATGTACTCTCCGTGTTCCAGGGCTGGAATCAGCCATTTCTTCAAGAAGCCCTGGTTCTTTCTAGTGAAGAATTGTATCCAGAAGCCAAGATCTGGGTGCCAGTTGTTCTCATTTTTGGCAAAGCATTGCTGCTCTCAGATGCTCTCAGTGGACAGAGCCAGAAAATATATGTGCGTAGATACATGCATATACATACATATGCAATTTACATATCTATCTTTCTAATTCTAGTTTTCTTGCTTTCTGTTTTGAAACCTTTTTCCCAACATTGAGAAACCAGGTTCCCACATTATCCTTAATATTAACCCTCTTGGATATAACTTCCATGTCTCCCACCATCCTATCTAACATGGGACACCCCATCATGCTTAGGTTGTGAGATCCCTCACTAGGCTTCCCTCTTCTGCCCCTGTATTGTTATCTTGTCATTCTGCCTGCACTGTGATACTCTGTACCAGTAATGCATGGACATCCTCCTTAATTGACTCAGATGCACACAGGATCATCTCCCTGTGTGTATGTCTTTCTCACCCTTCTTAGGCTCTGGTACCCTATGCCAGGCTACTCCTCTGCAAGAATTCCTCCCACCGTGCTGCACAGCCTGGTAACACTCTATTTATCCTCCTTGGGCTCTGAATCCCATACTAGTTCAGTGCCACCACCCACAAACCATCCTCTCTCTACTTGTCTTCTAACACCATGTGCCCAGATGCCCCCATACATGGAAATTCTCCTAACTCTACATGGATTTCAACTCCCTATCTAGTGCTACATTTTCCAGGTAATGTCGTCTTCCACTGCTGAGGCTTAGGACTAAATTTTCAGAAAAGAAAGAAAAGGGAAATAAAGAGATGAGCACATTGATTGATTTCAAAATATTAAACTCACCTTGGATTCCTGGAATAAATATCATTTATTCATGCATATTATTCATTTTATATAGCTGGATTCAATTTACTATTAATACTATTTTGTTAAGGATTTTTGCATTTATGTCCAGAAATTTTTTATGGTCTGTAATTTTCTTGTAATATCTTTGTCAGGCTTTGCTATTGCAGTTATGATGGTTATATAAAATATGTTCAGAAGTGCTGTCTCTATTTTCTAAAGGATTTGTGTAGGATTCGTATTATTTCTTTGCTAATGCTTGATAGAATTCACCAGTGAAGCCATCTATTCCTGGAGTTTTATTTAAATAAAAACATTTTTATTTATATATTTAACAAATTTTCTATTTTTTCTTGAGTCAATTTTGCTAAATTGTGTCTTTCAAGGAATTTGTCCATTTCATCTAAGTTGTTGCATTTGTTCACAAGATGTTGTTCATAATATTCTTCTATTATCATTTTTAATATCTGTAAAGTTTGTAGTGGTAGCCTCACTATTATTCCAGATACTGGTAATTTGTGTTTTCTCTTTTTCTTTATTAGTCTCGCTAGCAATTGTGTTAATCTTTTGTTTTAATTTTGATGCTGTTAAATTATTCTATTTTGTCTCTTCTCTATTTCATTGATTTAAGCCCTTATCTTTATTTTTTTTACCTCTGCTGACTTAGAATTTAACTTGCTCTATTTTCCTAGCTGCTTAAGGTAGAGGTTTAAACCAGTGATTTCAACCTTTTCTTCTTTTCTAATATGAACACTCAAAACTATACACTTCCTTCTCTCTTAAGCACTCCTTTAGCTACACCCAAACATTTTGATGGGTTGTGTTTTCGTTATCATTTAGTTCAAAATATTTTCCATTATACCTTGAGATTTCTTCTTTGACCTATAGAATATTAAGAAGTATAATAATTTAGCAGGGCATGGTGGTGTGTGCCTATAGTCTCAGCTACTTGGGAAGCTGAGGCAGGAGGACTCTTGAAGCCAGGAATTTGAGGCTGCAGTGTGCTATGATCACCTGTGAATAGCCACTACACTCCAACTAGGGCAACATAGCAAGACCCTGTTGAGAAGAAGAGTAGGAGGAGGAAGGGGAGGGGGAAAGGAAGGAGGAGGAGGAGAAGAAGAGTAGTATTGTTTATAGTCTACATTCTTGGGACAATTCTAGATATTTCTTGTTATTCATTTCTAATTTCCATTGTAATCAGGGAATATAATCTATATGATTTCCAGCCTTTTAAATTGAGACTTGTTTTATGGCCAAGCATATGGGTCTATCTGGGTGAATGTTTCAATGCACTTGAAAATAATGTGTATTCTGCTATTGTAGGGTAGAGTGTTTTATAAGTGTCAAGTTAGTCAATGTGGTTGATAGTGTTGTACAAGCCTCCTTTATTTATTTTATTTATTTATTATTTATTTTCTGCCTACTTTTTATCAATTATTGAAATCTATTAATAATTATGAATTTTACCATTTCTCCTTTTAGAGCTCTCAGTTTTTGCTTCATCTCTCTTGTTAATGTGTTTATACTTGTTATGTATTCCTGATGGGATTGACCCTTATATCATTATCAAATGTTCTTCTTTGCCTTTAATCATCACTTTTTTTCTTAAGTCTATTTTATGTGAGATTAGTATTGGCACTCTTTTCAGGTTACTCTTTACATGCACTATCTTTTTCATCCTTTTACTTTCAACCTCTCTGTGTCTTTGAATTTAAAGTGTGTCTCTTGTAGACAGCATATAGTTGGATCTTTTTAAAATCCATTTTGTCAATCCCTGTCTCTTAATTGGAGTATTTAGTAAATTTACATTTAATATTATTCTGTAGACACCCTGCAGAAGCAAGATGAACCCTTACCCCAAATTTGGTCCCGATGTCAAAATTAGTGACAACACATCCATACACTAAGAGCATGAAAAATTTTGTTACATAATTAGAATTTCCATGAAGATCAGGGTAACTTCCAAGCAGATGCAAAAATGGCTTGAGGTAGCTGGGAAAGGAGACTGCCTTGGGGTATTTATGGTATGTCTGGGGTGAGGATTCCATGAGTGGCTTCAACTTCCCACTACCATCAAAGTAGGGCACCCAGGCTTAGCTCTCAACTTGACTAAATGTGAGGAAGGAGAAGAGGGAGTGATGAAGTTTAAAATCTGTCATCAAATACTATAAAGTTGAACTAGACTCTTTAATATAAATGTAATTGCTAATAAGATAGGATTTACATTTGCAATTTTGCTATTTGTTTGCTATATTTCATTTATTTTCACACTCTGTTATTAGGTACTTAATGTTTAGAATTGTCTTCTTGATGAGTTGAACATTTTTTTACTATGAAATATTATTTAGCGCTAGTATTATTCATGCACTGAAATCTACCATGTCTAGTATTAATACAGCCATTTCAGCTTTTTTATGCCTAGTGTTTGCATAGCATATCTTTTTCCAACCTTTTACTTCTAACCTGTAGGTATCTTTATATTTAAAGGGGATTTCTTAAAGACAGCTTATATTTAGATCTTACCTTTTTATTGAGTCTGACAATTTCTGCTCTTTAATTTTTCTGTTTATCCACCATTTACATTTAAAATAATTACTCATGTACCTGAGTATAGAAATACAATCTTCTTCTTCTTCTTCTTCTTCTTTTTTTTTTTTTTTGAGACAGAGTCTCGCTCTGTTGCCTGGGCTAAAGTGCCGTGGCATCAGCCTAGCTCACAGCAACCTCAAACTCCTGGGCTTAAGAAATCCTTCTGCCTCAGCCTCCCAAGTAGCTGGGACTACAGGCATGCACCACCATGCCCAGCTAATGTTTCTATATATACATACTTTTAGCTGTCCATATAATTTCTTTCTGTTTTTTAGTAGAGACGGGATCTCACTCTTGCTCAGGCTGGTCTCAAACTCCTGACCTCAAACAATCCTCCCGCCTCAGCCTCCCAGAGTGCTAGGATTACAGGCGTGAGCCACCATGCCCGGCCTTCTTTTTTTTTTTTAAGAAACAGAGTCCACTCTATTGACCAGGCTGAAGTGCAGTAGTGTGATCAAAGTTCACTGAAGCCTGGAACTCCTGGGCTCAAGTAATCCTCCCATTTCATCCTCCCAAGTAACTGGGACTACAGGCACATGCTACCATGCCTGGCTAATTTTTAAATTTTTTGTAGAAATGGGGTCTCACTGTGTTGCCCAGGCTGTTCTCAAACTCCTGGCCTCAAGCAATCCTTCCATCTCAGTCTCCCAAAGTGCTTGGATTACAGGCGTGAGCTACTGTGCCTGGCCATAATCTTCTATTTGTAGTCTATTCTGGCCTTCTGTTTTTATTCCATTTCTCGTATTTTCCTTTTAAGTACTTTTTTATCCTATTTTATCTTTTCTGTGTCTCACTATCTAATTCTTATTGTTTTATTTTTGTGGGTGCTCTAAGGATTACAGTATTCATTTTAAAATATATTATGATCTATCTTTACATAATCTTATATTGCCTCTATTTTATTACTCAAACATTTCTATGATGTCATTAAGTATTTTTCTTCTATCTATATCTGCTGTCCCCAACCCCTGGGCCGCAGACTGATACCAGTCCACAGCTTATTAGGGACCAGGCCACAGACCTCTGCTGCTGCCCCACCTCAACCCCCCAATCCCCATCTGTGGAAAAATTGTCTTCCATGAAACTTAGGAAGGGGGGAGCGTACAGCAGGAGGTGAACAGTCAGTAAGCAGTGAAGCTTCATCTGTA
Source organism: Lemur catta (assembly GCF_020740605.2). NCBI lineage: Eukaryota > Metazoa > Chordata > Mammalia > Primates > Lemuridae > Lemur > Lemur catta. The sequence continues at coordinate 88,208,425 of NC_059137.1, forward strand.
TTTACAACCATTCCTCATCACTGGCATCACCACCTGAACTCCCTTCCATCCCCCAACCCCTGTTCATGGAAAAATTGTCTTCTATGAAACTGGTCCCTGGTCCCAAAAAGGTTGGGGACTGCTGATCTATATGATAAACTCTCTATATAATACAATATATTTTAAAGACACTTTCCTGGAGCAGATTGTATAAAATTAGTGTTAATTCTTCTTTAAATATTTGATGGACTTCTCCATTCTTTTGGGGGCAGGGGAGGTTTTTAATTACAAATTCAATTTCCTTGATGGCTATAGGGCTTTTCAAATGATCTATTTCATATTGATTGAGTTGTGGTACTTTATGCATTCAGAGGAATCTGTCCATTTCATCTCAGTTCTCAAATTTATATTTGTAGGGTTGTTCATAGTATCCCTTTATTATCCTTTGGGTGTCTGCAGGATCTGTGGTGATATTCTCTGTTTCATTCCTGATATTTGGGATTTTTGTCTTCTCACTTTTTCTCTTTCTAATTCTTGCCAGAAGTATGCCAATTTCATTGATATTTTCAAAGAACCAGCTTTTGTTTCATTGACTTTTCTCTAATGTTTTTCTGTTTCTATTAGTCATCTTGGGCTTCCATAACGAAATACCACAGATTGGGTGCTTTAAACAATAGAAATGTATTTCCCTCACAGTTCTGGAGGCTGGAAGTCCAAGATCAAGGTGCCAGCGTGGTCAGGTTCTAGTGAGGGCTCTTTAGGTTGCAGATGGCCTTCTCACTGTATCCTCACGTGGTGGAAAGAGAGATACTCTCAGGTATCTCTTTGTTTAAAGCACTAATCCCATCATGAGGGTCCCATACTCATGACCTCATCTAAACCTTTGATGCACAAAAGTTTTAAATTTTGATGAAGTCTAAGTTATCTGGTTTTTTTTTTTTTCTTTTGGTTCTGGTGCTTTTGGTATCAGAGCCATGAAATTGTTGCTAAATCCAATGTCATGAAGATTTTCCCCAAAATTTTCTTCTAAAAGTTTTATAATTTGATCTCTTATGTTTAGATGTTGATGCATTTTTTTTTTTTTTGAAAGAGAGTCTCACTCTGTTGCCTGGGCTAGAGTGCCATGGCATCAGCCTAACTCACAGCAACCTCAGACTCCTGGGCTCAGGCAATCCTTCTGCCTCAGCCTCCTGAGTAGCTGGGACTACAGGCATGCGCCACTATGCCTGGCTAATTTTTTCTATATATTTTTAGTTGTCCAGCTAATGTCTTTCTATTTTTAGTAGAGACAGGGTCTCACTCTTGCTCAGGCTGGTCTCGAACTCCCGAGCTCAAACGATCCTCCTGCCTCGGCCTCCCAGATTGCTAGGATTACAGGCATGAGGCACTGCAGCCAGCCTTGAGGTAATTTTTATATAGTCTAAGATAAGGATTCAACTTCATTCTTTTACATGTGGACATTTAGCTTTCCCAGAACCATTTGGTGAAAAAAAATTATCCTTTCCCTTTTGAATGGTCTTGGCATCCTTGTTGAAAATCAGTTGATCATATACGTAAATGTGAGGGATGATTTCTGGGTTTTATTCTATTCCAGTAGTTTATACATCTGGCCTTATGCCAATACCTTAATGTGTATACCATGGAGTTCTACTCAGCCACAAAAAAAACAATGGTGATCTAGCACCTCTTGTATTATCCTGGATAGAGCTGGAACCCATTCTACTAAGTGAAGTATCCTAAGAATGGAAAAAGCACCACATGTACTCACCACCAAATTGTTGTTAACTGATCAACACTTAAGTGCACATATAGTAGTAACGTTCATTAGGTGTTGGGCAGGTGGGGGGGGAGGAGGGGATGGGTGTATACACACCTAATGGGTGCGGTGTGCACCATCTGGGGGATGGACACGCTTGAAGCTCTGACTTGGGTGGGGCAAGGGCAATATATGTAACCTAAACATTTGTACCCTCATAACATGTTGAAATTTAAAAAATTTTCTAATCCCTTTTTATTCCTATAAATTAAAACAAAAAAGAAAAAAAAGAAAACAACCCGATTCAAAAAAAATGGGCAAAGGATGTGAATAGATGTTTCTCTTTAAAAAGTATCTACATAGTCAGTGAGCACATGAAAAGATGCTCAACGTTGTTTGCTGTTAATATCATTAGCCATTAGAAAAATGGAAACCAAACCACAATGAGATACCACTTCAAATCTACTAGGCTGGTGTCTTAGTTTATTTAGTGTTACTATAAAGGAATACCTGTGACTGGGTAATTTTTAAGGAAAAACAATTTATTTGGCTCACAACTGTGATTTCTGGAAAAGTTCAAGAATCAGCATCTGCATCTGGTGAGGGCCACAGGCTGCTTCCACTCATGGCTGGTATGTGCAGAGATCACATGGCAAGAGAGGAAGCAAGGGGAGGGTAGGTACCAGCTCTTTTTAACAACCTCATTACTGCGAGGATAGTACCAAGTCATCCATGAGGTATTTTCCCCCATGACCCAAACACCTCCCATCAGGCTCCACCTCATGTTGCCCCCTCCAAATCTCAAGCTGCAATTTAATTTCCAAACATCCAGACTATAGCAGATGTCAATAATTTTAAGAAAACAACAAAATAATAAGTGTTGCAAAGTATGTGGAGAAATTGGAATCCTCAAGCATTGCTGGTGAGAATGTAAAATAGTGTAGCTGCTACGGAATGCAGTTTGATGGTTCCTCAAAATGCTAAATATAGAATTACCATATGGTCCAGCAATCCCACTCTTAGGTATATATTCAAAAGAACTGAAAGCAAGAACTCAAAGAGATATTTGTATACTAATGGTCATAGCAGCATTATTCATGATAGCCAAAAGGTGGAAACAACCCAAGTGTCCATTAGCTGTTGAATGGATAAACAAAATGTGCTAGCTATATACATACAATGGAATATTATTCATTCATAAAAACAAATGACATTTTGATATATGTTACAACATGGATGACACTTGAAAACATTATGCCTAAGGAAATAAGCCAGACACAATAGGACAAATATTGTATGAGTCCACTCATATCAGGTACCTAGAATAGGCAAATTCATAGAGGAAGAAAGTGAGATAGCAATTACCAGAGGCTGGGGGAAAGAGAAAAGGAAGAATATTGTTTAATGGGTACAGAGTTTATGTTGGGGATGATAAAATTTGGGGTATGTATAGTGGTAATGGTTATACAACATTGTGAATATATTTTATGTGATTGAATTGTATATTTACAAATAGTTAAAATGATCAGTATTAAGTTATATATATTTTACCACAATAAAAGGATGTTTTAAAAAACTGGCTGGGTGTGGTGGCTAACACCTGTAATCCCAGCACTTTGGGAAGCTGAGGTGGGAGGTCAGGAGTTTGAGACCACCCTGGGCATTAGCGAGACCTCATCTCTACAAAAATATAAAAAAAAATTAGCTGGGCATGGCAGCACATGCCTACAATTGGGAGGCTGAGGCAAGAGAATCACTTGAGTTCAGGAATTCGAGGTTACAGTGAGCTATGATTGTACCACCACACTCCAGCCTAGGTGACAGAGCAAGACCCTATCTCTTAAAAACAACAACAACAACAACAACAACAACAACAACAACAGTATATTCTTGGCTAAGAGCAAAGGGATCCCTAATTTCATTTGGCTCTACAAAACTACCTTAGGGGCATAAATTGTTATCAGTTTCAATGTCTTCCTTTCCAGAACTGTTTAACAATTACAAACCATGTTACAATGTATTTTCTGAATATACCTCATTTTATACATATTAGCATGTACTCTTTTTTTTTTCACTTATACTGTTTACTTGGTACTCACATTTTCTACACAAAATTCATTCTCTCTTAACCCTCCCACTCTAATATTTTCTGATAATGAAAGTCAAGAATATTTGCATAAAAGCTTCTTAGGAGTCTCTTTCTAGGTCTTTCCAGGTTGATTCTTGTCACTGGTTCATGCATCCTTTCTGCCATGAGGTAGGTTCAATTTTATCATCCTCTTCCTCAAACCTGCCTTTTTTTTTTCTTTTTTTTTTTAATTTCAGGATATTATGGGGGTACAAACATTTTGGTTACATGTTATGACTTTGCCACACCCAAACCATGATTTGAGGCGTGCCCTTCCCCCCTACAATGCTCACCGCATCCATTAATTGTGAGTTTACACCCCCCCAATCTCCCAACCCCCAGAGAATATTACTACTGTGTGAGCACCTTAGTGTTGATCAGTCAGTGCCAGTTTGATGGCGAGCACGTGTGGAGCCTATTCTTTCATTCTTGTGATACCTCACTTTGGAGGATGGGCTCAAGCTCTATCCAGGAAAATATAAGAGGTGCTAGATTACTGTCATTTTTTATAATTGAGTAGTATTCCATTGTATACATATATCACATTTTATTAATCCACTCATGGATTGATGGGCACTTGGGTTGCTTCCACATCCTGGCTATAGTGAATTGTGCTGCCATAAACATTTGAGTGCAGATGTCTTTATTATAGAATAACTTTTGTTGCTTTGGGTAGATGCCTAATAGGGCTATTCTTAAAGTACATTTCAGAAAGCTAGATTTCTGAATCATGTGGTATTTACGTATAGTTTTAAAAGATTTTGCAAAACAGCTTTCCAAAATTACTATACCCATTTACATTACCATATACTTCACAATTTATTAATACATTCTGAACACATGCTAGCCAACACAGACATTATTCAACTTTTTAAAACTTTGCCAGTGTGATAAAAATTCTATCTTATTATTCCCTAAATTTTCATTTCCCTAATTATTTCACCAATGATAGTGTTGAGCATTTTTTAATGCTTATCCTCCTGTGAATGTCCTGTTTATAAATTTTCCTATTTTTCTTTTAAGTTGTGTGTCAGTTGAGTCCTCCAGGAAGCAGATGCTAAGAGTTAGGAGTGAAAGGGATTATTAAAGAGTAATGTAGGAAAGGAAAGGGGAGGAAGCAGAATTTAAAACAATCATAAATATGGTGGGCTCACTGAATGCTTTTGTACTGTGTCATTTATTTTCATGTATTTGTATGATTATCATACTTTAAAATTTTTTATTTGACAATAATTTGCATTTTATTCATTCATTTTCCAACTTGCTTATTCCATTTCAGGGTCGCGGGTGGCAGGAGACTGTCCTAGCAGCTCAGGGAACAAGGCAGGCCACCCTGGACAGGACGCCTACACTCTCACTCACACTGGAACCATTTAGACATGCCAATTAACTTCACATGCATACTTTTGGGATGTGGGCAGATACCATAGAAAACCTGTGCAGACATGGGAGAACATGCAAACTCCATACAGACAGTGGCCTCAACCGGGAATTGATTGTTTTTCCTCATCAACATAACAAAATGACATATTCTAGGACCTGCTGCACTTTGATGTATGATGCATGCAGCAATGTGGATGAATTGCATGATCTATATGCTAAGTGAACATATCCAGAGAACAAAGATAACATTCCATACTATTCCATTTATATGATATTCTGGAAAAGGCCACATTTTAAGGGCAGAAGACACATCAGTAGTTGTCAGCGGCTGGGGTAGGAGTGGGGAAATTAATTGCTAAGGGCCACAAGAGAACTCTCTGGAGTGACAAATGCTCTATATCGTAAGTGTGGTGGTGGTTACACAACTGTATACCTTTGTCAAAATTCATCAAATTGTACACTTAAAATAGTGAATTTATTGTATGTAGATTAAATCTTTAAAAGCTGATTTTAAAAAAAGATATTCCTCATCTATCAAAATTACAGATGCACATATCCTTGGTCCCAACAATTCCATTTCAAGAAACTGTTCTACAGATATACCTGCACATGTAAAAATATGTGTCCTGGCATTGCTTCTGATGCCTCACTAAAGGGGAACTGGGTAGTTAGGGAGCAGGGATGGGAAGCTCTTTGCTTTTGTACTTTTGGATTTTGAATCATATGAAATATATTATTACTAAGTAAAAAAACCAAAACACCAAGTATTTTCTAGATGGTTGCCACAGTCTAGGTGAGAGATGCTGGTGGCCTGGCCGAGGGTATCCTCACCTCAGGGCAGCTGCTTATTTGTCACATGGCCTCAGGAAGTCATTCCCCTCTCATCTCCACGTCTGTGAAATGCTTCCTCATTCCTACAGCCTTCTGACTTCAAAATCCCAGGGCACTCTAGATAGCTTTCTTTTCGGGACTTTGTACCCTTGGCTCTGAACTCTAGGTTGAGGGCACCCAAGGGCAGGAAGGATGTGACCTGTGTTTGCCTGAGTGCTATTTGACGAAGTAGCCACCAGATGGCAGCATGACTCTTTCCAGGAGGCCAAGTCTGAGCCACTAGCTCTGTCCAATATGGACGCTATTAGCTATTGAGTACTTGAAATGTGGCTTGGCTAGTCCTAATTAAGACTGTTTTCCACACAAAACACACATGGAATTTTGAAGACTTAGTATGAAAAGAACCCACAAAATACCTTACTAATAATGTTTTAATATTAGTTACAGATTGAAACAATAATATTTTGGATATATAAGTTGAGAAACCGTTATCCAAAATGCTTGGGACCAGAAGTGTTTCAGATTTTGGATTCTTTTTTTATTGTGGAATATTTAAATTATACTTACCGGTTGAGTATCCCTAATACAAAAATCTGAAATTCAAAACGCTCCAATGAACATTTTCTTTGAGTTTGACCTTTGAGCATCATATTGGCACTCAAAAAATTTTGGATTTTGGAGCATTTTGGATGTTGGATTTTCAGATTAGGGATGCTTAACCTGTACGGAATTAAATAATATATATTAAAATTATTTTCACCTTCTTTCTTTTTACTCTTTTTAATGTGACTACCAGAAAATTTAAATTTATACATGTGGCTCACATCATATTTCTACTGGACAGTGCTGCATTAGACCCTCTGTAAAACCTCCCAGCAGAATCATCACAGAGCCAAGAAGCTGATGTTCCTGCCTCTGCTTCCAGATGGAGAGGCATATGGCATGTGAATGTCACAGAACAGCTCCACCATCATAGCAGAGCCAGTCTCAAGGGGACAGGTCACAGCAAGACTCTAAAAGCAACAAGGGAGTCTCTGACTCCTCCTCCTCTTGGTTGGGTCTTATAGGAATTCATGTGAGAGAAGCAGCCCCCACTGGGAGCTGGCAGTGCCTGCCACCATGCAGCCTCTACCTGTGTTCTCTCAATGGCCCTTCACATCAACCCAATTTCAATGAAGAAACTGAGGATCGGAGAAGGGGCGGGACTGCCCAAGTTCACCCAGTGAGGGAGGGGTAGAGCTGTAACTAGAATCACATGACTATCTGCATCTCCTTGGTTTCTTCCTCTGCATCACACTGCCCTCCTGGAGAGCTCCCTGAGGGCTCCTGGAAGGGGAAGGGAAATATCTTGCCCTGTGCCTCCTAATGTTAGAAATTTGAATCACCAATCATCTCTGTTCTGTGACCACAGATTGTTTGTTTTCTTGAAGGCATAAACTGAGTGGCTACTTCTCAGGCAATGCCCACACATTGGATAAGTGGAAGGGAGATGGTTTGTATCCTCAGATACATTCCTACACTGTGTATGGAATGTGCTGGAGCAAAGGCCAAGGCAAAGGCTTTGCTGGGAGCTTGTTTCATGCCAGGCCCTGTGCTGTACACTCTTCTTACATTATTTCATTTATTCCACATAGCACTCCTCAAAAGCAGATGCTATTACTCCCATTTTACAATTGAGAAAACTGATACTTAGATTTCTTTGTGGATAAGCAGGAAAGGCTGGGATACTACAGTCATGTTGTATGCCAGGGGCTTCCTATACGTGCCTTTCTTAGGTTTTCAGGCTGCAGCATTTCAGTGGTTTGAGGCTGCAGACAGCACTTTTCTGATGGTGAGTGAGGCTGGGTCTCCCAGAGGCCATGAGGGAGACTACATAGGATGGGAGTGCCGAGAGTCTACTGCAGACTGACCTCTGAGACAGTCTGTGTGAAAACTGAGGCAAGATGCTCTGCAGAGGCACAGGTGGCCACATCCCCACCTGTCAAGCCCTGTCTGAGGATTCCCAATTGCCTCTTAAACAGGAAGTAGGCATCTTAGACTTGCACTCATGGGCCACACAGTCCAGTTGGAGATGATGTTCTAGTTTCAACTCCTACCTTTCATATACCCAACACCCTGTCAGACTGACTGCTCACCATTTCTCATACACACCATCATGCTTACCTGTCCCCTGGTCTTTACTCCCATTATTTCCCCCCAGGAATGCCCTCTCGCACACAACCTATCAATAGCCTGTCTTTGCATGTGTCATTCCAGGCACAACCAGAGCACGGCTGGACCAAACATAACAAGCAGGCATGTTTGACAGACAGGTAGGTTTTGTCCAGCACTGTTAGGACCCTTGAATGTTAGGATAAGGAATCTGGAATAGTGGACAAAGTTCCTGGCATTGAGAAGCAAAGGATTTGGGGCAAGAGAAAGACAACTTTCTTTTTGGAGTATGTAACCAAGGAGGAAGAAAGCCCAAGTGAGCCATTCAGAGACCAGAGAATTCAGTAATTCTGAATGAAGCCTTTAGCATCACAGATTTGGACTCTATCTGAGCTCTGACATATACTGACCACGTAGCCTCGGGCAAGTCACTTCCTCCAGTATGCCAGGCACATCACAAACATGGCATTGAATTCTCACAACAGCACTATGGGGTTATATGCTATTTTTATCTCCAGTTTACAAATAAAGAAACTGAGGTTTGGGAATATTATATTATTTTTCCAACATCACATAGCTAGTAAAGAGCTGAAGTCAGGAATCCACAGACCATATTTGTGATAGGGATAACACAGATGCCTAAAGTGCCCAGTCAGGGTATCTAGTACATAGTAAGTTCCGGGTAAGAAAAGATGGGTCAAAACCAGAAAGTAGAAGTATCAAAGGAGAGAAGACTTAGGTTCCATAGGTATTAAGGCAGTAGAAAGAATAGGACTTTATCCTTAGCAATAACGTGTACATGCCAATGTGCATTTTACAGAGCTCATTCACATCTATTTCAGAAGAATCTCGCAAGAGACCTATGAGGCAGACAGGGCAGGGAATTTTGCCTCCATTTGCAAGTGAAGAAACTAAGGCATTTCTAGTAGAGGACAGTACCATTTCCTGCATAATTGTTTCCCAGTGCTTTTCCTATTGCTGTATCAGTCAGGACACTTGAGGTTGCAATGAGGTAAACCAGATTCTATCCAGCCTAAGCAAAAAGAGAGGTTTGATGATGGGGGAAATTATGCCAATAGAAAAAAGCCAGTCTGAAAAGGTTAGAATACTATATGATTCCATTTCTATAACATTCTTGAAATGCTAAGATTGCAGAGATGGAGATCAGATTAGTAATTACCAGGGACTAGGGACGGGGGAGGAAGGAAGGTAGTTATGACTATAAAAGGCTAGTATAAATGGACCTCGTGATGAAACTGTTATATCTTGACTGTGCTGCTGGTCACAGGAATCTACACATGTGACACAATCACATAGAACTACATACACACACACACACACACACACACACACAAACAAATGAGGGCATGTAAAACTTGTGAAATCTAAATAAGGGAGGATTGTATCAATGTCAATTTCCTAGTTGTGATATTGTACTACAGCAGTCCTCAGCCTGGTTGGCACCAGGAACTAGTTTCATGGAAGACAATTTTTCCATGGATCAGGGCTGGGGGGGTGGTTGGTTTCGGGATGATTTAAGCACATTACATTTATTGTGCAAACCTCTCTGCTAATGATAATCTGTATTTGCAGTCACTCCCCAGCACTAGCATCATCACCTCAGCTCCACCTCAGATCATCAGGCATTAGATTTTCATAAGAAGCACAACCTAGATCCCTCACATGTGCAGTTTATAGGATTCTTGCTCCTATGAGAATCTAATGCCGCTGCTGATGTGACAGGAGGTGGAGCTTATGTGTGATGCAAGCAATTGGGAATGGCTATAAATACAGATGAAGCTTCACTCACATGCCTCCTGCTATGTGCCCAGTTCGTAACAGGCCACGGATCAGTACCAGTCTGTGGCCCAGAGATTGGGAACCCACAGTTTTACTACAGTTATGTATGATGTTACCACTGGAAAAAATGGGTAAAGTGTATATGTGATCTCTAGGTATTATTTCACAGCTGCATGTGAATCCATAATTATATTAAAATAAAAAGTTTAAGGAACAACAACAAACCTCATAGAATAAAACATGGGAGAAAAATCTCTATGACCTTAAGTTAGGCAAAGACTTCTTACACGCAATACCAAAAGTATGAGCCACAAAATAACTAATCGATACATTGGTATTCATCAAAAATTTAAATTTCTGATCTTCAAAAGGTACTGTTAAGACAATGAAAAAGGCAAACCATTGGCAGGGAAAAAATATTTGCAAAGCAAATATCTGATAAAGAACTTGTATTCAAAATATAGAAAGAACTCTCAAAACTCAATAACAAGAAGACCAACAACTCATTTTTAAAATGAGCAAAAAATCTAAACAGAAATTTTATCAGAGAAGATATATGGATGGCAAGTGAGCACATGTATAAAAGTTCAATACAATTAGCCAACAGGGAAATATAAATAAAAACCACAATGGGAAACCACTACATACCTATTGGAATGACCAAAATTAAAGAGTAAATATATTTTGTGTTGTCAAGAATGTAGAAGAACTAGACCTCTGAAACACTGCTGGTGAGAATATAAAATGGTTCAACCACTTTGGGAAACAGTGAGGCAGTTTCTTAAAAAGTTAAACATATAATTACCAAATGATCCAGCCATTCCACTCCTAGGTATTTACCCAAAAGAAATGAAAATATATCTCCATACAAATATTTGTACACAAACATTCACTGCAGCTTTATTTGTAATACTCAAAAACTGAAAACAGTCTGAATGTCCATCTATAGATGAATGGATAAACTGTGGTATTAATAAATCCATACAATAGAATACTACTAAGCAATAAAAACAATAGCAAACTATTATTACACACAACAACATAGATAAATCTCAACATAGTTATGCTGAGTAAAAGAAGCCAGACCCCCTAAAAGAGTATATATTTTATTATTCCATTTATACAAAGTTCTTCATAATGCCAACTAATCAATAGTTATAGAATACAGAGAAGCACTTCTCTGGAAGCAGTGGGGCAGGAGAGAAAGTGTACAAAGGAGCATGAGGAAACTTTTGGAGGTGAGTAATGTGTTTACTGGTTCTGTGGATGTGCACATGTTAAAACTTGCCAAACTGTACATGTTTAATGTGTGTGGTTTATTTCATGTCAATTATTCCTCAACAATCGTGTTTTTTAAAAAAAGGAAACAGAGTCTCTGAGATACATGAGACAATATTGAATGGTTTAACTTGTATGTTACTGGAGCACAAGAAGAAAGAATAGGACAGATGAATATGTGAAGATTTCATGACCAAGAGTTACCAATATCAGTGAAATATATCTACCTACAAGTACAAGATGCTCTGTGAACCCCAAATAAGATAAATGCAAAGAAATGTACATACAGGCACATTATAATCAAATTGCTAAAAACAAAAGACAATGATAAAATCTTGAAAGCAGCCAGGAAAAAAAAAAAAAAGACAAAATGCACAGAGGGGAACAGTATAAGAAAAATGATTGACATCACATCAGAAGAATGGAGGCCAGAATACAATGGAATATTTTTAAAGCAATGAAAGACAAAAATTGTCAGCCTACAATTTGGTATCCAGTACAAATAGTCTTCAAAAATGAAGGCAAAATAAAAATATTGTCAGACAGACAAAAGCTGAAAGCTTTTGTCTCTGGCAAACTGGAACTACACAGAATAATAAAAGAAATCTTTTATACTAAAGAGAAAAATGCCAGGTAGAAACTCAATTCTGAAGGAAGACATTTTAAACACCAGATAAAGTCTTTTTGGAAGACAAAGATTGTTACATCAGTTGGATCCCTTAGGAAGCAAATACTAAGAGCTAGAAGTACAGGAGGTTTATTGAGGGTAATATCTGTGAAAGTTAAAAAGAGGGTCAGAATTTAGCACAGAATTCCTTCAGACTACAATGTAAATTGAACAGCTTTAAAAGGAATGGAGGAGGAAACAGAATTTGGAAGGACGAACAGACAAAATCTTAGCCAGCCCAGTAAAAAGCTCCGTAACAAAGAAAGCCCGTTAGTGGAGCCCTGCATTGTGCTGATGGTCAAGCCCCAGTAAGCCTGCCATGCTCATTCATTGTCTGGGGACTGCCTGAGAAATCATGTTCTCAGTTCTAAAGCTGAAGCAGATCCTAAAGACACTGCAGCTGGAGGCTCTCAGGTAACCGCACTTCTCACAGGTGAACAGCAAGTTTTTTCTTAAAAACTTGCTTTGAACAGCATACTTCCATGGGTGCTTAACTGTTAAAAGTAAAAATAACAGCAATGAAATGTGAGGGTTTTGGCATATAGAGAACTAAAATATATGACAACGAGAGCACAAAATATGTGAGGGTAGCAATTAGAAGTACAATGTTGTGGAGTTCCTACATTCTCCACAAAGTGGTATAATATATTTTAAAGGTAGACAATGATAAGTTAAAGATGTATAGGACCAGAACAGTGGTCCCTAAACATTTTGGTCTCAGGACTCCATTAGATACTCAAAAATTACTGAGGACACAAACAGCTTCTGTTTAAGTGGGTTAAATCTATCAATATGTACCATATTAGAAATTAAAACTGAGTTATTTGAAAATAACAATAAACCTATTGCATGTTAAGATAACATTTTATAAAAAATAACTATATTATTCAAAACAAAAATGGGAGAAGAGTGGCACTGTTTTATGTTTTTGCAAGTCTCGTTAATTTCTGGCCTAATAGGAGACAAGTAGATTTTCACATCGGCTTCTGCGTCCATTCTGTGCTGACATATTTTTTTGGTTGAAGTATATGAAGACAAGAGAGCCTCATATCAACATGTAGTTGGAAAAGGAGCATATTTTAATGGCCCTTTTTGATAATTATAGATATTCATCTTTGATACCACACCAAAATTCAATAGTGGTTTCTTAAAGGTTGATTGCAATGTGGAATCTGAATACTTATCAATAAACTTTTCTTACTGTTACATTAAATCCATTAGCCTATTTTTCACATTGAATATATCTTTTACCCATACATGATTTTGGCTTTTGTTTTGATTTGTTTTGGCTGACAAAAGATACTGTTTATTAGACTACTCAAAAAGTAATAGGGAAATAATTTTTATAGGAAATTGTTCTTTTACTTTTATTATTTAAAAAATTATTATTGTTTTTGACTGACAAATCACAATTGTGTATATTTATGGGGCACAATGTAATGTTTTGACACATGTATATGATATGGAATGATTAAATCAAGCTAATTAACATATCCATCACCTCACGTACCTATCATTTTTTGTGTAGAGACATTTGAAATTTACTGTTATTTTGAATTATATAATATATTATTATTGACTGTAGTCTCCCTGTTGTGCAATTGATCACCAAACCTGTTCCTCCTATCTGAAACTTTGTACCCTTTGATCAACCACTCCCCATTCCCTCCCCACCCCCAACTCCCACTGCCAGCCTCCAGTAACCATCATTCTACTCTCTACTTCTATGATTTCAACTTATTAGACTGTACACATTAGTAAGATCATACAGTATTTGTCTTTCTGTGCCTGGCTTATTTTACTTTACATAATGTCCTTCAGATTCATCTATATTGTTGCCAGTGACAGGATTTCTCCCTTTTTTGAGGCTGAATAGTATTCCATAGTGTATATATAACACATTTCCTTTATCCACTCATCTACTGAGAGACACTTAGGTTGTTTCCATATCTTGGCCATTGTGGATAATGCTGCAGTGAACATGGAAGTGCAGATATCCTTTCAACATATTGATTTCAGTTCCTTTGGATATATATCTAAAAGCTGGATTACTGGATCATATGATAGTTCTATATTTAGTTTTTTGAGGAGCCTCCATATTGTTTGCACAATGGCTGTGCTAATTTAACATTTGCGCAATGTATGAATTCCCTTTTTCTGTATCGTTTCCAACACTTGTCATATTTCATATTTTTGACAAATGCCATTCTAACAAGTGCAAGGTGATATCTCATTATCATTTAAATTTGCATTTCCCTAATAATTAGAGATGCTGCACCTTTTTTGATGTACCCAAAAGCCATTTGTGTGTCTTCTTTTGAGAAATGTCTGTTCAGATTCTTTGCCCATTTTTTAATCAGGTTATTTGGTTTCTTGCTATTGAGTTCTTATATAATTTGGATATTAATCCCTTCTCAGGTGTACCCAATACATGATTTTGTTACATCATGTGTTGGTCATTTGGAAAATACTGGTTCACTTTGATAAGCAAGCCTTTAAAATGTTAACACAGTTCTTTATATACCATCAAAATATATCATTAATATCATCATTGATCTCATCAAAAACATCTTTAAATATTGGGAAGCAGATACAAATATCCAAAATTCCAAAGTTTACTTGAAAGCTCAAATTTTATTGTTGGCAACAAATGCTGTCAGAAGTGGCAGGCTCATTTTATTAGTTTTTGAGAAAATGTCTGCCAGATATCCAAGTCTGAGTATTCATATTTTGTCTGTCAGTAGTTCATTCAAAGGAAAATGATTTTCCCATTTTAAAAAATCAGCCACTTCAGCTCACAAACTCAAACAATTGCTCAAATGCTTTATCCATGCTTCCCATTTTGTCACACAAAATATTAAAAAGTCATGTAAGCAACGGTGGAGTTTTAAAAAAATTAATAATATTACTATTTCAGCAAAGACAGTCTTTTTTTTTTTTTTTTGAGACAAAGTCTCGCTTTGTTGCCCTGGCTAGAGTGAGTGCCATGGCGTCAGCCTAGCTCACAGCAACCTCAAACTCCTCGGCTTAAGCGATCCTACTGCCTCAGCCTCCCGAGTAGCTGGGACTACAGGCATGCGCCACCATGCCCGGCTAACTTTTTCTATATAGATTTTTAGTTAGTCATATAATTTCTTTCTATTTTTAGTAGAGATGGGGTCTCGCTCTTGCTGAGGCTGGTCTCGAACTCCTGACCTCGAGCAATCCACCCGCCTCGGCCTCCCAGAGTGCTAGGATTACAGGCGTGAGCCACCGCGCCCGGCCTCAGCAAAGACATTCTTAAGTGAAACTGGGTTTTAAAAAAATCTTTTTATGGCAGTGAAGAAAAAAATGACTATGAGTACAGTTTTGTGCCACTGCTTTGATTCATGCCAAATGAGCCAGCAGTTTTACCTATCATTGCTTTTGTACAATCTGTACAAAGATTAACACCTTGAAAAAAGCAAATACCATCTGAAATATTATTATAAAAATAATTTTGATCTTTTGGAACCCCTGAAAGGATCTGAAGGACCCCCAGGAGGTCTGAGGACTCCACTTTGAGAACTGCTGCATGTTGAGTGATCAGACAATGTGCCAGCTTATTAGTTAGGTTCTCCTAAATGTCAGTTTTTGGATGTGTTTTCTCTGGGGCAGTTATTTCTTCAGTCTGCTGCCAGGGGAAGCTCACTTTACTTGGAGCAGAGTGCAAAGAGCCCTATACCCAACAACATTGTCAGAAAGAGTAGTAATCTAGGTAGCAAACAGACGAGAAAAGCCAGTGACTCAGCTACCCCAGGGTTGCAGCCCTGGTTGGAGAAGCCAAGGGACCGGCAGACCTGCCAGAAATTTCACAAGGAACTCTTAAAAATGAGATAGATATAGAAACCTTGACAGGCTCTCCACATATCCCAGGCTTACTGGAAGGCCACACACATGTGTAGCAGAGACCAGAGAGGACTAAATCTATTAACACATTCCTAGATGACTGCAAGACTGTGTACACATGTAGAAAAGACACGAAAGAGCCGAAAAGAAATGAAAGGTAGGGAAGAATTGAAAGCCTGTACTTGGAGGACTGTCTTAGACCATTTTCTGTTGCTTATAACAAAATATCTGAAGCTGGATAATTTATAAAGAAATAAAATTTATTTCTTAAGTTATAGAAGTTGAGAAGTCCAAGGTCAAAATGACTACATCTGGTGAGAGCTTTCTTATTGGGGTGGGAGAGGGACTTTCTACGAGGTACTGAGGTGGCACAGGGTCTCACATGGTGAGGGGACTGAGCATAACATGCTAGCTCCGGTACAGACCTCTTCTTCTTATAAAACCACCCAGTTGCCCTTCCATAATAACCCATTAATCCAATAATTCATAAATGTATTAATCCATTCATGAGGGCAGAGTCCTCACAATCTGATCACCTCTTAAACGTCCCACCTCTCAATATTGTCACATCGGGGATAAAATTTCAACATGAGTTTTGAGGGAGACAAATACTCAAACCACAGCAAATATATTCCACAAATTACACACAGATCTATCAGCAAAGAGAGAGAACCTTACTGGCTTGAGGTGTTTAAACAAAACCTCTTCCCAATCTTTGGCTGACAATTAAAATATGCTGAAACAAGAGTCACTTCTAGAAAGCCAGGCTTGTAAAAACAATGTGAACACAGACATCAGCAGCCTCACACTGCAGAGGAAACAAATTTCATTGAATTAGTCCAGATATGTTTGCTTCACAAACAAGCAGCAACAACAACCCCCATGGGCAAAATGAGAATCCAGAGTTCCTATAACAATGTATAAAATGCCAACTTTTAAACAAACAAACAAAATTACAAGACATGTAAAAAGACAGTGTGTTCCATACTTAGGAAATAAAGCAGTCAACAAAAACTGTCTCTGAGTAATCCCAAATAATAGATTTAGCAGACAAAGACTTTTAAAAAAACTATTTTAAATGTAGTTTAAGGAAATAAAGGAAACCACATCTAAATAATTAAAGTAACAAATGATGACAATGACTCAACAAGTAAAGAATGTCAATAAAAAGAATGAATTTTTTTTTTAAAAAAAGAACCAAGTGGAAATCCTGGAAAAGGACAATAACTGAAGTGAAAATTTTACTAGAAGGGCTCAAAAGAAGATTTGAAATGGCAGAAGGAAGAATCAATAAACTTGAAGACAGCTCAATAGAAATCTTCCAATGTAATGAGCAAAGAGAAAAAGAATTTTTTAAAAAACAAACAGGGCCACAGAGACCTGTGAGACATCAAGTGTACCAAAATATATGTTACAAAAGTTGCAGAAGAGACAGATGGGCAGAAAAAATTTTGAAGAAACGATGACCAAAAACTCCCCAAATTTGACAAAAAATGTTAATCTACAAATCTAAGAAGTACAACATATCCAAATAATAGAAACACAGAAAGAGCCACACCTATACTTTTCAAAGTCAAAATGTTAAAATCCAAAGACAAAAGGAAAATCTTAGAACCAGCAAGAGAAAAAAATTCCTCACATAAAGCAGAACAATACAATTAATACCTGACTTCTCATCAGAAACATCAGAAATCAAAAGACAGGAAAAGGATATAGGTAAAGTGCTGAAAGAAAAACCAGTCAACCAAGAATTCTATACCAGAAAAACTATCCTTCACAAAGTAATGGAGAAATAAAGATAAACAAAGTCTGAAAAAGTTCAATGCTAGGATACATGCCTTACAAAAAATACTAAAGGAAGTCCTTTAGACTGGAAGGAAATGACACCATATCATGATGTGAATCTACACAAAGACACGAAGAGTACCAATAAAGGTGTGTGTGTGTGTGTGTGTGTGTGTGTGTGTGTGTGTGTGTGTGTATAAAATAATTAATGAACATATTTTTATTCCACCCTTAACTTCTTTAAAAAGCATAAGGCTGTATTAAACAATAATTATAACTCTATATAGTGACAGTGAATGTATATACTGTATGGTACACAGGGAATGTAACAAATACAGATATAGCATGTATAACAAAAAATAACACAAAGGAAGGGAGGATATGAATCTATATTGGAGGAGAACTTCCATTTTCTTTACCAGAATTAAATTGGTATTAATCTACACTAGATTATGATAAGATGCATATTGTAATTCCTAGAATAACCACCATGAAAATAATGTAAAAAATATAGTAAAAAAGAAAACCAACAAAGGAATTAAAATGCTACACATATAAGAATATCTAATTAATATCTAATTATCACAAAATGCAGCAGAGGAATAGATGAACAAAAAAGACACTAAATACATGAAAAAATAGCAAAATGGCATATATAAAAACCTAAGTCAATGATTATATTAGATGTGAATAAACTAAACATTTCAATCAAAAGAGAGATTGTTAGACTGGATTTAAAACCAACAAGATCTAACTATATGCTGCCCACAAAAGACACAATTTAGACTCAAACAATCAAGTTGAAAATTCAAGGACAGAAAACAATATACCATGCAAACAATAAGAGAGGTAGAACAGCTATATTAATATCAGACAAAACAGTAAGATGAGAAATATTTCTAAAGACAAAGATAAAATTTCATAATGATAAAAAGAGCCATTTCATTAGGAAAATATAGCATTTCTGAAAATATATGCATCTACTCAAAACACAAAGCAAAAAAATAGAACTGAAAGCAGAAATAGATACTTCATCAAAAACAGCTAGAAGCTTCAATACTCATTTTCAATAACTGATAGAAAGATTAGAAAGAAATTCATCAAGAATATAGAAGACTTGAAAAACACTAAGCCAAACTTACATTTATAATACATTCCACCCAATAACAATAGAATATACATTATTTTCAAGTGCACATAGTCCACTCTTCATGATACGTCATATGTCAGGCCATAAAATGAATCTCAAATTTAAAGAGTATATTCTCCAACCACAATTGAATTAAATTATAAATGAACAACAGAAAGAACTTTGGGAACTCTCCAAATACTGGAATATTCAATAATAATCATTCATATAAAGAAGAAATAAAAAGTGAAATTAGAACACATTTTGTACCAAATTCAAATAAAACTATAACATATCACAAATGTATATGGGATGCTGTTTAAGCAGTGCTTAGAGGAAAATTTAGAGCTTTCAATTGTTATATTAATTTTTTAAAGGTTTTAAAACAATGGTCTAAGCTTCTATCTTTAGAACTAGAAAAAGAGGTGAAAAATAAACCCAAAACAAGCAGAAGAAAATAAGAATTAGAGTGGAAATTAATAAAATAGAAGACAGAAAAAATAATGAAAAGTTGGTTCTTTGAAACGATCAATAATATTAACAAACTTCCAAGTAGACTGCCAGGAAAAAAAGAGAGCAAACACAAATTACCAAAATCAGGAAAGGAATAAGAGACATAACTACTAAGCCTAAAGAATACTGTGAACAACATTTGCCAAAAATCTGACAACTTAAACAAAATGGAGAAATTCCTATAAATACACAAATTATTAAACACAATTCATGAATAAATAGAAAATCTGAATAGATCTACAAAAACTAAAGAAATTAGATTAGTAATTAAAATTGCCCACTGAAGATCCCAGGCCCAAATGGCTTCACTAGTAAATACTAGCAAAAATTTAAGGAAAAAATAAAAACAGTACTTCATAAACCCTTTCAGATAATAGAGGGTGATATTAATAGTACCTTTTCCAGTTCATTCTATGAGAATAACATTACCCTGATAACAAAACCAGATAAAGACATCTCAAGAAAACTACAAATCAATATCCTTCATGAACATGGGCACAAATCTTCATCAAAATATTAGCAAATAGAATCCAGCAACACATCTAAAGGACTATACACCATTAACATGTGACATTTATCCCAACAATGCAAGGTTGGTAGCATGTAAATAAAGCATAAGATAAGTGCTACAGAGCTCTGGAAACTAAATCGTCATTAGAGGTAGAGCCAACAAAACTAAGCCAAGACTTACATGGTAAATCTAAACAGAATTCATTCTCATAACATGATACCAAAACTATCCAAGACAAAATTTTAAAATCACTTATTGGCCAGGCAGGGTGGCTTATGCCTGTAATCCTAGCACTTTGTAAGGCTGAGGCAGGAGGACTGCTTGAGGCAAGGAGTTTGAGACCAGCCTGAGCAAGAGTGAGATCCCATCTCTACAAAAACTAGAAAAATTAGCTGGGCGTGGTGGCGTGTGCCTGTAGTACCAGCTACTAGGAAGGCTGAGGTGGGAGGATTGCCTGAGCCCAGGAGTTTGAGGCTGCAATGAGTTATGATGATGCCATTGCACTCTAGCCTGGGTGACAGAGTGAGGCACTGTCTCAAAAAAAAAAAAAAAAAATCACTCATCATAGCAAAAAACCAGGAAATCACAAGTCAATCAACAGATGTCAACACTGAGAAGACTCAGATGTTTGAAGTATCTGACAAGGTATTTGAAGTAACAATCATAAAAATGCTTTAATGAGCAATTATGAACACTCTTAAATAAAATGAAAAATAGAAGATCTCGGCAAAGAAATAGAAGACACAGAAATGATCAAACGTATAATAATAGAATTGAAAACATAAATAACCAAAATAAAATACTCACTGAATGGACTCAATAGTAAATGGGAGAAGAAATAGGAAAGAATTACTGAACTTGCAGACTGATGAATAGAATTTACCCAACCTAAGCACCAGAGAGAGAACAGACTGAAAAAGAATGAACAGAGCCTCAGAGGCATGTGGTATAATAAAAAATGTAAAACATTCATGTCATCAGAGTCCTTTCTTAGAAAGAGAGGAGAATGAATATGGAGTGGAAAAAATATTCAAAGAAATAAATAATAGACCAAAATTTCCTAAATTTGGCAAAAGATATAACCCTAAGATTCAAAAAGCTGAGTAAAACACAAATAGGATAAATACAAAGAAATCCATGCCCAGACACATCAGAGTAAAAATTATGAAAATTAATGAAAAAGAACAAATATTGAAAGCAGCCAGAGATAAAGGATGCACTAAAAGAACAATGATTTGAATGATAGAGTATTTCTCCTTGCAGCAAGAGTTCAGAAGAAAGTGGCATAATATTTTCAAAATGATAAAAGAAAATATCTGTCAATCCCAAATTCTATATCTGGTGAAAATGTTCTTCAGGAATTAAAGAGAAATAAATACATTCTCAGACAAAGGAAAACTAAGAAAATTTGTTGCCACCATACTTCCACTTAAAGAATAGCTAAAGGAAGTTTGCCAAACAGAAAGAAAATAATAGCAAAAGAGACTTGGAGCTTTAAAAGAGAAAAAAACAAATTTTTAAAATGGGTAAAATAAGGGTAAATAAAATATATTATCCTCTCACCCATGTCTTTAAAATCATGTTTGAGAAATAAGAGAAAACTGTAATATTACCTTATTATGTGTTGCTCAAAATAGAGAAATGAAATACTTAAGACAATTACATTTAAAATGTGGGAATGGTAAAGGAACCTAAATATAAGTATTCTATACTTCACTCTAAGTGGCAAAATGTTGATACCAGTAGTCTGTGATGAGTAACGTGTATATTGTAATACCTAGAGCAATGATTAAAACAAGAGATAAAATTAAAGAGATTTACTCAAAAACACTATAAATACATCAAAATAGAATCCTAAAAAATGTTCAGGTAATGCACAAGAAGGCAAGAAAATAGAAATAGAGGAATAAGAAACAGAAGGAACAAACAGAAAACAAATAAAATAACAGAATTGTATCCTATCAATAATTACACTAAATATGAACAATTTAAATTCACCAATTAAAAACACAACTATATGCTTTCTACAAGAAACTCACTTCAAACATAATGATATAGCTAGATTTAAAGTAAAAGGATGTAAAAATATGTTCCGTTCAGACATTAATCAAAAAATAGCAGGAGTAGCTATATTAATATCAAGTAGCCTTCAAAAAAAATTACAGGGGGCAAAGATGGATTTTACATAATGACAAATCAAAAAGACACAGTTACAGTAAATGTTTATGGACAAAACCAACACAGCTTCAAAAATTGATAAAAATTGAAGGGACAAATATGCAATAACAACTGGAAACTTTCGCATCACTCTCACAACAATTAATAAAATTATTTCACAGAAAAATCAATATGAGTCAATGCAATTATACAAAAGAACTGAACAACACCATCAACCAAGCAGATCACAAGGAGATATGAGCAACTCTACGCACTTAAATTCAGCAATTTATATGAAACGGACCAATCATTCAAAACTCATAAACTACCAAACTCCCTCAATATGGAATAGATAGCCTGAATAGTCCTATAACTATTGAATAAATTGAGTTGTTAATTAATAGATCTCAAAAAAGGTAATCTCCAGGGACAGATGGTTTCACTGATAATTTTATTAAAAAATTTAAAGAATTAGTATCAATTCTAAACAATCTCTTTAAGAAAATAGAAGAGAATGGAATATTTTCTGAGGCCAGGATGATCCTGATACCAAAACCAGACAAAGGCAGTACCAAAAAAAAAAAAAAAATTCTCATAAAAATATTAGCATATTAGGCCAGGCGCGGTGACTCACGCCTGTAATCCTAGCACTCTGGGAGGCCGAGGCGGGTGGATTTCTCGAGGTCAGGAGTTCGAGACCAGCCTCAGCAAGAGCAAGACCCCATCTCTACTAAAAATAGAAAGAAATTATCTGGTCAACTAAAATATATATATAGAAAAAATTAGCCAGGCATGGTGGCGCATGCCTGTAGTCCCAATTACTGGGGAGGCTGAGGCAGTAGGATCGCTTAAGCCCGGGAGTTTGAGGTTGCTGTGAGCTAGGCTGACGCCACGGCACTCACTCTAGCCTGGGCAACACAGCAAGACTTTGTCTCAAAAAAAAAAAAAAAAAAATTAGCATATCATATCCATCAATGTATAAAAATTACACACCACACCAAGTAGGGTTTATTACAGGCATTTAAGGCTGGTTCAATATTTGAAAGTCAATCAGTCTAATCTACCACATAGACAGCCTAAATAAGAAAAATCACATGATCATGATCATACTAATCAATGCAGACAATCATTTGACAAAACTCACACCATTCGTAACAAGAACTCTCAGAAAACTAGGAATAGTGGAGAACTTCCTAAACTTGACAAAAAGTGTTTATGAAATATCTACAACTATCATACTTAACAGTGAAAGACTCAATGCTTTCTGTCTAATATCAAAAACAAGGCAAAGTTCTCACAGCTCTATGGTTGTTAAAACACACACACACACAAACACACAAAGCAAGGATGTCTTGTCTCACCACTCATTGTACTGGAAAGGCAAGAAAAAGCCACAGAAATGACAGAACAGTAGCTCCAATAATCACACCAGTCCCTCCAATGAAGAAAGCATTACAGTGGCAAAATCTCACAGAATCAACTTTTTCAAACTCTGGATTTGAATCCAAAACTGGCATCAATAAGGGGAGGGCTTAATGAAAAAAGAGGCTTTTTGCTTACTTGCTTATCAATCCCATTCCCCCAGCTTACCAGTAGCAACAGGAATGGGAACCTCCATTCCTAGTGTGGCTTTCTGGTTTCAGAAGGGCAATGGACTTGTTCCTTAAAAATTGTGGCTATGAGTTTTGACCTGACAATTCCCTGAGAGACTGGTTCAGAGGCAAAGCTTTGTTACAACTCTATCAGGCTAGAGTGGCTTTCCAGGTGACATCTTGTTAAAAGCATTCAAAGGCATACACTACACACAGCTGCCTAGAGAAGGGTATGGTGAGTGGAGCAGGGTATGGTAGTAGGGCTGATAGAATCAAAAGTCTAGAAAAATGGAAGCTGAGGCAAAAGATTCTTGGGAAATAAGGGTTTTTGAAGGGCTACTGAATATAAGAGAACCCAAAGTATAATGTGCATCCACAAGTCTGGAAAAGTGTTCATCATGATAAAACCTTGTTTGCACCTTTGGCTACTTTTCTCTTAGCTCTGTGCAAGTAAGAAGTGAAAGCTAAGGCAGATTCATAGGTGGCCTGATTTAGCATTGAAGGAATCTGTCAGCTCAGAACCAGTCTGCAAAGACTAGTAGAGTTTTGGGGTTTGGTTTTGGTTTCTTTTTGGTCCCAGGCATTTAAGCGTATCTCTGTCAAATAATTGACTGGCTACTAAAATAACAGAACAGAGACATCAGTGACCACACATGACAAGGAATATAGTATTTGCAAATATAATTTGGAAAAGTCACTAAACAAATAGATGACTGCGAACTTCTACAATCAACAACAGAGAATTCTGAGGAGGAAGAACCTGCTTTCTACATTGAATATTCCAAATGTCCCATTTTCAATGAAAATTTATGTGACATATAAAGAAACAGGGAAGTATGGCCCACCAACAGGATAAGGACATTGACAGAAACCATCCCTGAGGAAGCCCAAGTGTTAGACTTAATATGAAAGGCTTTAAATCAACTGTCCTAAATAAATATGCTCAAAGAACAAAACGAAACTAATAACAAAGAACTAAATGAACCAGAAGAATAATATATGAACAAATAAAGAATATTAATACATAGATAGAAAATATAAAAAAGAAATTCAAATCAAAATTCTAGAGCATAAAAGTAGATTAGCTGAAATGAAAATTTCACTAAGGGGTTAAAGAGTAGATTTGATCAGGCAGAAGAAAGAATCAGTAAACTTGAAAATAGGACCATTAAAATAAAGCAGTCTGAGAGACCTAAAAAAAATAGTGAAAGATCAACAGAGCCTATGGCACCTGTCGGACACTAGCAAGCATACCAACATACACATAATGGGATTTCCAGAGGAGAAGGGAGAGAGAAGGGGAGTCCTTCAGTAACACATGAAAGGACTAGAAAGCAATTCAAAGCCATACAAAAAAATAACTCTAGTAAAGGTAACTACATGGGTAAATATAAAAGCCAGTATTACTATAGTTTTGTTTCTATCTTTTTAGTTTCTAATAATATTTAAAAGGCAAATCAATTTTAAAAATTATAAATCCATGTTAATGGACATACAGTGTGTAAGAATGTAACTTGTAAAAATAACAACATAAAGAGGAAAGACACAGCTATAGAAGAGTTTTATGCTATTGAAGCTAAGTTGACATCAATTAAAACCAAAATGTTATGACTTCAGAATGTTAATTATAAACCCCATGTTAGCCATTAATAAAATTTTTTTCAAAGTACAGAAGAAAATGAGGAATAACGTATGGTACACCAAAAATCGAACAAAAAAGAATGTAGTACTAGTTGAATTGAGGAGAAAATAATATCTATGACATACGACAAACAGCAAATAGCAAGTCCTTCCTTATCACTCATCACTTTAAATGTAAATAGATTAAACTCATCAATTAAAAGAGAGAGTGGCAGAATGATTTAAAAAACAAGATATAAGCCTGAGCAAAAGCAAGACCTCATTTCTACAAAATATAGAAAAATTAGCCAGTCATGGTAGTGCGGGCCTATAGTCCTGCTACTTGAGAGGCTGAGGGAGGAAGATCACTTCAGCCCAGGAGTTTGAGGTTGCAGTAAAATAAAATGACACCACTGCACTCCAGCCCAGGCAACAGAGCAAGACCCTATCTCAAAAAACAACAAAAAAAACTATTGATATATACTGTTTACCAGTGACTCACTTTAAATGCAACCATGTAAACAGGCTGAATGTAAAATAACGACAAATTAAAAATATAAACATATTTCATGCAAAAAGTAATCAAAGGAGATGGAGTGACTATCCTAATATCACACAAAATAGACTTTAAGTAAAAAAAAATTGTTACAAGACACAGAAAGTCATTAAATATTGATAAAAGTATCAATCAAGAAGGTATAACAATTTATAAACATATATGCAAAAACAAGCCCTAAAATATATGAAGCAAACATTGACAGAATTAAAGGGAAAAATAAAAAATAATCACTGGAAACTGCAGTACTCCATTTTTAATAAAGTATAACATCTACAAAAATAATCAATGAGGGGGCCGGGCGCGGTGGCTCACACCTGTAATCCTAGCCCTCTGGGAGGCCGAGGCGGGTGGATCGCTCGAGGTCAGGAGTTTGAGACCAGCCTGAGCGAGACCCCGTCTCTACTAAAAATAGAAATAAATTATCTGGCCAAGTAAAAATATATATAGAAAAAAATTAGCCGGGCATGGTGGTGCATGCCTGTAGTCCCAGCTACAGGGGAGGCTGAGGCAGTAGGATCGCTTAAGCCCAGGAGTTTGAGGTTGCTGTGAGCTAGGCTGACGCCACGGCACTCACTCTAGCCTGGGCAACAAAGTGAGACTCTGTCTCCAAAAAAAAAAAAAAAAATCAATGAGGAAATAGAGAATCTAAACATTACGCACCAAGTACTCCAAATGGACATCTATAAAACATTCTACCCAACAACAAGAGAAAACATATTCTTTCCAAATGCACATGAATGTTCTTCAGCACAGACCATACATTAGGGCACACAAAAAAGTCACAATAAACTTTGAAAGACTGAAACCATAAAATTATCTTCACCAACCATGATGGAAGGAAGCAAGATATAATGGAAGGAAAATGTGAAAATTCACAAATATCTGTAACTTAACACACTATAAAAAAAACAAATGGGTGGATGAAGAAATTACATAGGAAATTAGAAAATACTTTGAAGTAAATGAATGAAAACAACATACCAAAACTTACAGGATATAGCAAAAAGAGTACTCAGAGGGAAATTTATACCTCAAAATGACTATATTAAAATAGAGAAAGACCTCAAATTAGTCACCTAACTTTACAACTTAAGGAAGTATAAAAAAGAAAAGCAACCTAAAACCAAAGATAGCAGAAGGAAAGAAATAATAAACATTAGTAGGGAGATAAAAGAAATAGAGAACAGAAAAACAATATAGAAAATCCATGAAACTAATCACTGAGTCTTTGAAAATATCAATAAGATTGACAAACCTTTAGCTAGAATGAATGGAAAAAAGATAAAATATCCAAATAACTAAAATAAGAAAGTGGAGATATTACGAAGGAACTTACAGATTAAAAAAAGAATTATAGGAGAATACTATGTATAATAATGTAATACAACAAAAATTGAGATAACCCATATGAAATAGAAAAATTCCTACAAATGCCCAAATTACCAAAATGACTCAGGAAGAAGAAGGAAATCTGAACAGGCCTATAACAAGGTGTTGAATCAGTAATTTAAAAAACAAACAAACAAAAAAACCAAAGTTCAGGAACAGAGGGCTTCACTGGTGAATTCTACCAAACATTTCAAGAACTTACATCAATCCTTTTCAAACTCTTCCCCAAAAAATAGAGAGGAGGGAACACCTCCTAATTTATTCTATGAGAGCAGCATTACCCTGATACCAAAGCCAGACAAAGATAATATAAGAAAAGCAAACAACAGACCAATATCCTTTATGAATATTGATACAAAATTCCTCAGCAAAATACTACCAAGTCAAATACAACAGCACATTAAAAGATTATATATGACCGAGTAAGGTTATCTTATAGATGACATTATCCTATATATTTTTTAAAATTCCTTTGAATCCAATTTTAAAAAACCTACTAGAGCTAATGAACAAATTCAGCAAAGCTGCAGGGTATAAGATCAACATAAACTACAGTAAACATAAAACTATAGTACTGGTCATATGGATGGGCATATAGACCAATAAAATATAATTCAGAGTCCAGAAATAAAACAATACATCTATGGTCAATTTATTTGCAATGAAGATACCAAGACCACTCCATGGGGGAGCAGAGCAGCCTCTTCAACAAACAATGATAAAACAACTGGATAGCACAGGCAAAATAAAAAAGTTGGACCCCTACCTCACACCATATGTGAAAAATTAACAAAAAAAAAAAATTAACTCAAAATGCATCACTGATCTAAATGTAAGGCCTTAATATATAAAACACTTAGAAGAAAACACAGGAGCATATCTTCATAACTTTGAATTTGACAACAGATTCTTAGATATGACACCAAAATAAGAAAAATGGCAAAGATAGATATATTTGACTTCATCAAAATTTATACATCAAAGGTTAGTATCCAGAAAGTGAAAGACAACTTACAGAAGGGAAGAAAATATTTGCAAATCATATATCTATCTTATAAGGGTCTAGGTATCCAGAATATTTAAAGAACCTTACAAAAAAACAACCAAAAGACAAACAACTGAATTTTTTTTAAATGGCCAATGACTTATATAGACATTTCTGCATATATATTAATGAGCAACAGGCACATGAGGAGATACTCAATATCATTAGTTATTTGTGAAATGCAATAAAAAACAAAAATGAGATTATACTTTACTCCCTATACTTAAAAAAAGGAAAATAACAAGTGTTCTTGAGGATTTGGAGCAGTTGGAACCCCTGTGCATTGTGGTTAGGAATGTAAATGGCTTGGACACTGTGGAAAAATGTTTGATGGTTACTCAAAAAAGTTAAATAAAGTATTAATATATAACCAGAAATTCTACTCCCAGGTATATACACAAAAGAACTAAAAACAAGTAGTCAAACAAATATATTTATACACATGTTCATAACAACACTATTAACAACATCCAAAAGGTAGCAACAGTCCAAATGTCCATCAATGGATGACTGAATAAACAAATTCTAGTTTACGTGCACAATGGAGTATTATTGGAATAAAGTAGTGATGCATGCAACAATATAGATGAACCTTGAAAATATTATGCTTAGTGAAAGAAACCACACACAGAATATCACATATTACATGACTCCATTTATATGAAACATCTAGGGTAAGAAAATCCATAAAGACTGAAAGCTAACTGGTAATTTCCAATGGATGGGGGAGGCAATAAAGGATAACAACTACTTAATAAGCACAGGTTTCTCTTGGGGGTTAGGAAAATGTTTTGGAACTAGATAAGAGGTGGTGGTTGCAAAACATTATGAATGTACTAAATGCCACTGAATTATATACTTTAAAGTATATTATATTATGTTATTAATAATATCATATCATTTTTTAAAAGACAATAAAATGTCTTAAAGGTCTCCAGATTGGAAAGATACAAATAAAAATGTCCTTATCTGAAGATGAATAACTATGTAGAAAATCCCAAAGAATTTACAAAACATAAAGCAAAACAAAAACTCCTAGAACTAATGTGTGGGTTCAGTAATGTCACAGGATATAAGATCAACACATAAAAATCAACTGCAGATATAGTGCCAGGAGTAAAATTACAGTACATCAGAATAGGAGCTTTCTACCATCATCTCCCCACAGACACAGGGATTTTGACAACTACCCATGGATGACAGTACATTTGTGGGTGTCCAGGGGTCCAGTGGAAAAATTAAAGCACACCACTGGAGCAAAAAATCTGAGAATAGATGCATTGAAGACAGTAAGAACAATTATGTAACCCCTCCCCATAGCAGCACAGCTCAGTGCTAAGAGAGAGTTTCTTGGTCAGAAATTTCACTCATGGGGAAAAGTGGAAACTTAGTGATTGAGCACCCAGTTATTTCAGTTATATGGGACACTGCCAAAGAGGCCCACTTCTTTCTCATGACATCCCAAATACTGAGGTAATTGGTATGGTTCAGTGGGTGCCATCAATGGGCTCCACAGGCTCCATTAGGAAGCCTGCCATGAGATACCTCATCTGTGGACCCTCCCCAACTGGCCCATAGGCATCCCAAATGCTCTGTGGTCCTTACCACCCTGTTCCCAAGGCCACCTTCCTGAGCATGCCCCCACAGATGGGAGTGCAAGTAATTCACAAGAGATAGCTGGATAAACTCTGCAGGCTTGAGAGAAGGTACATAAACGAGCATTTTGGGACACCAACTTCTTTGAAAACAAAGAAGAGGCTCTCAGCACCAGGCCTGGACTGGCAAGATCAAAAGAAGACATAGAAATTTAAAATTCCCCCAACCCAAGATGGAACAAATAGTGTGGAGCAGGCATATCCATAGAAAAGGTCTCAGAGAGCCTTATCCCTAGCAGAGCTGTTTGGTCAAGGTGTTTCTCTCCTGAAGCCAGAAAGTAAAGACTGAAGAAGATAACTCCTTCTTCAAATGCAAAAACAGCAACACAAGATTTCAAAGAACACACACACACACACACACACACACACAAATCAATGAAACTTGATACCACCAAAGAAACACAATAGTATTCCAGTAGCTACATCCAAAGAAATGGAGATCTACAAATTGCCCAAAAAATAATTTAAACAATTGTTTTGAGGAAGCTAAGCATGTAATAGAAAATACAGATAACAAAATCAGAAATATATGAACAAAACTAGAAATTCAGGAGTTGAGAACAATGAATAAAATGAAAAATTCTATAAAGAGTACGAACAGCAGGCTTGTTCAAGCAGAAAAAAGAATATGTGAAGTTTAAGACAGGTCACTTGAAAATACACAGTTAGTGGAGAGAAAAGACAAAAAAAAAAAAAGACAAGAGAGAAAAGGGACAAAAGAAGCCTGTGGGATTTGTGAGACATCAGCAAGAGGGCTAACATTAACATATGAACATCACATAAGGAGAATAGAGAAAGAGGCAAAAAACTTATTTACTATTTCAAAAACTTTGGTGGAAAATTTCTTAAATTTGGGAAGAGATATGTACATCCAGGTACATGATGTTCAAAGACTCCAATCAGGTTCAACTCAAAGAAGATTATACCAAGATATATTACAATGAAACTGTCAAACATCAAAGACAAAGAATTTTGAAAGCAGCAAGAAAAAAGAGGCCCATAACATACAATGGAATTTTCATTAGGCTATCAGTAGGTTCTTAGCAGAAATCTTGCAGACCATGAGACACTGGGATAAGACACTCAAAATGCTCAAAAGAAAAAAACTACCAATTAAGAAAACTTTACCTGGCAAAGCTGTCCTTCAGAATGAAGTAGAAGTAAAGACTTTGCCAGATAAACAAAACCTGAGGGAGTTCATCACTAGCAGACCTGTACTACAATAAATGCTAAAGAAAGATCTTCAAGCTGAAACAAAGTGTGCTAATTAGTCAAATGAAAACACATGAAAGCATAAAATCACAGAACATAGTCAAATTCAGAAAACTAAATACTATAACTGTGTATATAAATAAGTTATAACTTTAGCATTTTTTCAAAAATATTAAAAATAACTATAGCTGCAATAATTTGTCATTGGATACATACTACACAAAGTTGTAAATTGTGATTTCCAAACCCATAAAATGGGAAGGGGAAGGGAAAATGTAAAGTTTTTGTAGGCAATCAAAGTGAAGTTTCACCAGTTTAAAATACACTGATATAAGATGCTATATGTAAGTCTCATGGTAACCACATAGCAAAAACCTACAGTAGATACACAAATGATAAAGAGAAAGAAATTAAAGTATACTCCACAGAAAATCATCAAATCACGAAGGAAGATAGGAGAAGAGGAAGAAAGGAACAAACTACAGACAGAAAATAATTAACAAAATGGCAATACTAGGTCCTTGCCTATCAATAATTACCTTAAAGATAATTATGTTAAATTCTCCAATCAAAAGATATAGAGTAGCTGAATGGATAAAAACACAAAACCTACTATATGCTGCCTGCAAGAGACATACTTCAGCTTTAAGAACACACATAGATTAAAAGTAAAAGGACAGAAAAAGATACTCTATAAAAATGGAAACCAAAAGAGAGCAGGGGTAGCTATACTCATGTCACACAAAACAAGACTTTAAGTCAAAAATTTTAATGAGTCAGAAAAGTCATACTGATAAAAGGAC